>NC_071110.1:3717500-4947500 GCF_024256425.1 Clarias gariepinus
AAACATTATAGATAAAAAAGTTTATCTTAATAAAAAAACAACAACAAAAAACAGTGTTTAGTGTATATTACTTAAACAACCTAAGAGTTAATATATTTTAATAATATATTACACATTTTTGTGCAAATTATCTAAATAAAATGTTACGCAAAAAAAAAAGATGTATTTTATTTATTTATTTTTTATTTTGTTTTAATTGTTTTATTTTATTTTATCAAATCCTTTGTATGTAATTAAAATACATAATAGTTCCTGATACTGTACTTCACTTTAAATGGAAACTTATTCTGATTTTGTTTGATTTAATTAAACTAAAACTTTAATTAAACTATTATATTTTAATTTACAGTAGTTTTATAGTTTTATTTATTTTATTCTTAAATTGCACAATATGGTTTTACTTTAAATTACTACAGTTGACTTCAGTTCACCTCCATTTCCCCCCCCCCATGAACACAGTCTCTGTCTCTCTCTTTCTCTCTCTGTCTCTCTCTCTCTGTCTCTCTCTCTCTCTCTCTGTCAGGGTCAGTCAGGCAGAACACATTTCTGAGATGGAAAGAAGAGGAAGACGAGTGTCCTGGACTACAGATGAAGATGAAACTCAAATCATTCTCATAGTCGAAAGAATTACAATACATCACACACACACACACACACACACACACACACACACACACACACACACACACACACACACACATCTGACTGGGACACAAACAAGCAAACAAACAAACAGAAGTAATTTTATCTGCGAATATTTTAATTAGCTGAGGAACGCGCACTGAATCCTTCAGACATCTATTTTTTGTGCAATTTGGATCAGGTTGACTTTACTCGCTTGTTATTTTTCCCTCGTTGTGTTAAAACTGAAACATCCGCAGAAGAGCTGTATGAATACATAAATAAACAGCAGGCCGATTTCCAACATGAACGAATTAGAAAAAATATAGACAATAATAATAAAGAGAGACGTGTCGTGTCTCTGCCTGGTTTTAACACCTGAGCTCTGGGTAATTCTTTTTCTCTGAGTCCAGACCGCTGTCACGTCCATGAGTGTGTCCGCTCTCTACGCCAAGACAGGCTTCTTTCTTTACAACAAACTACTACTTCCCTAAAACTGGTGGAACTCTACTGTATCAGTATCTTAGATGTAAAAAAAAAAAAAAAAAGGTTACTGTATGTCTTAACCTTGCAAACATGATCATGTGAGCAAAAATAAATAAATAAATATATAATGTGAAGTAGTTTTATATATAAAATGCGTAGAAAGAAAGAAGAAAATAAATTGCGAAATCTATATCTGTAACCTATAATACTCAAAGTTAAAAAATGAGGGTAAAATTTAATGTGGAAGAAATAATTATACTAAAAAGAGAAAAACTGTGGCAAAAAAAGAAAATTTAATGTAAAAAAGTGTCAAATAAATCAAATGTCAAAAAAGATGACAAATGTAAAAAAAAAACATAATTAAAATATAATCTAAAATAAAAGAAAGATGTAACTTTTTAAAATAGGGTGGGGGTAAAAACAATTTAGGAATTTATACATTTAAAATATATTTAATTTGTAAAAATAATTAAATGTAATGATTTTTTTAATGTAATTTTTCATAAATAAAATTATAAAATGTAGAAAATATATATATTTTTATTAGCACAAAGTAAAGAAAAATCTGGGAAGAAATGAAATGTAAAAAAAAAAGCAATACAAAGTGTAAAAATAATTGAAAAACTGGAAGATTTTTTTTTTTTACTAAATTAGCATGGTGGTAAAAAAGATCATGCTCATTGGTTCTGCTGGGGATCTGGGCCTGTGTGCCTGAAGCAATGCTCACACTCCACCTCCTTCATCTCCCACACCAACAACACGAGTGTTTCGATTCCAGAGAGGACACCTGAGTGCAGGACGCTGTAATTGCGTGAGGAATGGGGGACAATCGAACGCTGTAGGGTTTAAATGGGGTCCTACACTTTCACCCCCAACCCCCAGGTCCCTGAAGGTGAGAGTCCCACAAAGCTACGTTACACTATGATGCTGAAACAACACGCACACACACACACATACACGTGTGTGTATCCATTAGCTAAAGAGTCAGGACTCGGTCCTCACCTCACACTGTACAGAGTCAGCAGCCCTCAGATCTTCTTCTCCTGGGATGTTTACAGGGTTAATATTCCAATCACCACACACACTCCACATTTTTTATTTATCACAAGTCACTGAAGCGCGAGTGCTCACATGCCGGGGCACTGGATTAGATGACCCCCATGAAACTACCCCCAAATGAAACTACCCCCAAAACTGCACATTATACACACTGACAAAAAGGCATCAGAGGTTCGGTTACTTTAACCTTTCTCTTCCATCATTTATCCTCGTTGTTCTCACGTCTGACAGGACATAAAAGTCATTAGATAAAGACACGTGCGATGCTGAGCCCTGGGGAGGACTTACCCCTGGTCCATTCCCAGGTTCCTCATTTGTCCTCTCGGATCTCCCTCGTAACCTCATCCAGAGCCTCGCCCGCATGTGATCACACATTTTTCTCTTTGATTGAAAAAAATAAATCGAGTTTGCATGCGTGGAGTTAAAACTGTATGATTACGTTGCATAAATTGTGACTTAAAATAGGGGAAAAAATAAGTGTAAAATATTATGGTGAAAAGAAATCACTTGGAATTTTTATTTTTAATTTGGAAAAACATGAAGAAAAAAACATACAAATAAATATTTAGGAAAAAAAATTTAATAAATAAAATAAAATGTTAAAATAAAAAGAAGTAGAAAAAGCATACACGAATAAATGCAAGAAAAACTATTAAAAAAAAAAGTAATTATAAAAAAATATAAAAAATACAAAATATTTGGAAAAGATATAATTTTTTTATAAATAATTTTTAAAAAGTAGAGGAAAATAACACATTAATTGTTGAAAAACATGGAGAAATATAAAATGTGAAAAATAGGAAGAAAGTTCAGGAAAGTATAAAAAATATATAGTGTAATATTTTACAAAAAAATCTAAAATGGTGGAAAATGAAAAAATGTAAAAATAAAATACGTAAAAAAATGTTGGTAGAAATGTCGAGAAAAAACAAAAAACAACAAAAAAGAAATCACTGCATAATTTTTTTTTTTAAGTGTGGATTATTTCTACAGAATCTTACACTGCCACAATGTCCAGTGACATAATAATAATAATAATAATAACTTATAATTATAAGTGCTAATAACTGCTACTAATAATAATCTGTGTTTGTTTATGAAACAAAAACACTGAATGATGAAGTAAAGATTTGCTGCAGAGAGGAAAAGCTGGATACGTGTTGTGTAGGAGACCTTGGACTTCTGAAGCCCTGATCTCAAAAAGACAATGTAAAAAAGACAAAAAGATAAAAAAGCTCTCCGGACCATCCTCACCATCCTTCAGTGCGATTTACGACATGGTATAAAGCGTGCCATCAAATCCTTGAAGCACGACAGGCATCCCTGAACACGTCTGCACTTAATCACCCTTCAAGATCACCCTGGACTACAGGACAAACGGAGGACGCCACAGACAGGACAGACACTTATGAAGAGTGCATGAGCAGAGAGGGTTGTTACAGAGTTCAGTGAGCGAGAACCTTGCGTGAAACAAACAGAGAAACTCATCTGAGCTTCTACAGACGTTACCAAAGAAATGAATGTGTTTGATACAAATGCAGATGGGAAGAGCAGGTGCAGAAAGGTTTACAGAAACCTGGCAGAAACCAGACATGTGCTTCAAGAAGAAATATTTACACACTCAAACTGGAGGTTTCTACTTTCATGCTGGAGCGAGTAAGCAGTCAGATATAAAGTGAACAGGAGAAAGAAAACATTAACAACACAGGAGAAAGAAAGAAAGAAAGAAAGAAAGAAAGAAAGAAAGAAAGAAAGAAGGGAAGAAAGAAAAAAGTAGGAAGCAATGAAATGAAAAAACAAAGAAAGAACAATTGAAGAAAAAGCAAAAACAAGTGAGAAAGAAAAACAAATTTATTAAAAAATCTATGGAAATAAAGAAAAAAGAAAAAAGAAAGAGAGAAGGGAGGAAGGGAAGAAAGAAAATATGAAACAATGACAGTACAAAAGAAATAACACTTGAAGATGCAGCAAAAACAAGGAACAAAGAAAGAAAGAACAATTAAAGAAAGAAACAAGAATGTAACAAATCTATGAAAAGAAAGAAATATTAAGCAATGACAGAAAGAAAGAAAGAAAGAAAGAAAAACAATTAAAGATCCAGCAAAAACAATGTACAACTAAAGAAAGAAAGAAAGAAAATGAAATCTATAAAGAACAACTTTATGTTAGAAGGATGAATAAAAAGAAAGAAAGAAAGAAAGAAAGAAAGTGCAAAAAGACAAAAAAGAAAAGCAGAAAGAAAAAAAAAGAAAGAAAGAAAACCAAAAAATACCATTAAGTTAAAGTCAATTAAAAATGAAAAAATGAGGAAGACCCTTGTGGCCACGCCCACATCAGGTATAAAGACGAGGGCACAGTGTTTGACTCCTCCAGTCAAGCAGCATTAACGGGGAAGTGTTTGGGGTTGGGACTCAGAAGCACACAGACGGACCCAGAGCCAGACGAGGTTCCAGCTGCTTTTCAATCCTCACACACTCACTGCATGCGAATGCGTTTGCTCCGACCCCGGACTTCTCCTCTCACTGCTATTCATCTGTCTGCAGAGGCCACGGGCAGGAGGGGCTCGGGGCAGCTCCGCTTCCTGCCCCCAGCTGATTTATGGTGGGAGAACGGGGCACGATAAGGCACTGTTTTATAATCAGTTGCAGCAGAGATGAGCGCCTGGGCCTGACCGTGTTTAATAGATGGAGAGAGTGATGAGGAGAAGAAGAGGAGAGAGACTGGCACCACATCCGTCCTTCATCCTATCAGATTCACACTCACTTCATCGCAGCGCTCTTAGCCAAATTCAACATGAGCTACAGCTCCAAGTTCCATCATCATCATTTTCCATCCTGAGTGTAATCCGGGAGAGTGCAGTGTGCAGTCAGCTCAGTCACAGGGCCGATGAGCAGTCTCGCACCAGAGCCACAACACACCCGTGTTTATTTAGTCTCGCTTTCAACCTCACACAGACAGGCTGACAGACAGAAAGGAAGAAGCAAGGAAAGAACAAAAAGAAAAAAAGAATGAAAGAAAACAAGAAGAAACAAGAACGAAAAATGAATAGGAAAAAAGAAAGAAGAAACCAAGAAATGGTGAAAGATAGATTAATAAAAAGGTAAAAAGGGGGAAACAAAAAAATCTACATAAAAAAGTAAAAAAACAAGAAGAAAAAAGAAGGTAAGAAACAAATAAAGAAATAAGTAAGAAAAAAACAAAAGATAAAGAACTTAAAAAATTAAGAAAAATGAAAGAAAATGCAAATGTAAGAAAAAAAAATCCAAAAGAAAGAAAAAAGAAAAGAAAAGAAAGAAATTGAGAAAATGAAGAAAGGAGGAAAGAAAAAAGAGAAAACTAAAGAAAAAAAGAAAGAAAACAAAATAAACAGGAAAGAACAAAAAGAAGGAAGAATGGAAAAAAGAAAGAAGAACCAAAGAACAACAATTAAGCAAGAAATGGTGAAAAATAGATAAAAATAGTAAAAAATAAAAAAAAAAGAAAAGGAAGAAAGGAAAGAAAAAAATCCACATAAAAAGTAAGAAAGAAGGGTAAGAAGAAAGGAAAGAAAGAAGGAAATAAGTAAGAAAAAAATAAAAGATAAACATAAAAAAGAAAGAAAGAAAATGAAAGAAAAGAATTGAGAAAATGAAGAAAGGTGGAAAGAAAGAAGAGAAAACAAAAGAAAGAAAGAAAGAAAGAAAGAAAAAGCAAGCATTCTAGTTAAAGTCAATGAAGAACAAACAAATTAAGGCAGAACCAGGGCCCTGGTAGTGTACAGTATGTTACTCCTGAGCTGTGCGTGTGAAACTCCTCCCCAGTCTGCCCAGTGTGCACGCTCTGTATTGCCATCATTAGCATGGCGTTATGTCCGCATGCTTTCTCATGCAGGTCCTGACAGACAACAACATGGCAGTTGACATGACAGGCCACGACCCTGCAGGACAGTCCTGCACACGCCCTCAGACACGGCTCCAATTAGTGAGGACGGGAAACGATCACAACGATCAATCAAACACTGCATTTCCATTCTTCTGTCAGAGAAAGACACTCGCTCTTCAAATCAGATCTGTGACGTTATTTTGACAGCAAAGAAGGAGAAGCAAAAATCTGGAATATTAACCCCAGAGTGGAGACTGATGTCCATGTGCCATGCCAGGTGCGGAGCCCTTAATGGGCACGGAATGGAAATCAGGCTTCCTTTAGACACTGCAGACCCAAGCACGGGGCAATGCTTGATTATTTTAATGCACACCATGTCTACAGTTAAAGCCTCAAAACTCCAGAGAAGAGAGCTCGAGAAGGAAGATAATCACCAACAGTTGAATTTGTATTTAAGGAAATTTAAAAATAGGGCATTTCTTTTTAAAGGAAATGGTGTCACACGTTTAAGGGGAATGGTGTTCATGCACAGATAGGGAGTTAATTGAATGCATGAATGATTCGGTTACCAAAACCACAGAGAGATCAGAAAAATGTCTTCAGGAGACACTGGGGGTGTGTTCAGAAGAAAAAAAATAAAAAATTCCATTGTGGTATTTTTGGCTTTCTGAAAATAAGACTCCAGCTGAAACATACACAAGTTCTTCCAGTGTGTAGTGTATTTGAATGAACCCGTGGTGAATGAACCTGTGTCTTAGGACACATGAGAACATCTGAGCAACATTACTGTAGTAGTGCAGTGAGGAAAACAAATGTCAGACTACTGATCAGAAGGTTATGAGTTTAAAAACCCCAGCCCTGCCTAACTGCCCCTGCTGGGTCCTTAAGGAAAGCCCTTAACCTTTAACTGCTTGGTTGGATAACTAAAATTAATGTAAGTCACTGCGGATAAGGACGTCGAACAAAGGTCATAAATGCAAATGCAAGTAAGCGAGATTGAAGTTGTAATTTTAACTCAGGAGTCGACTCAACTGCGGGAAGTGATCCAAACACATCGTCTTTTAAGTTCGCAGAGGATTTGAGCCAAAACCTAAAAAGACTGTGACGTGTAGCACTACAGACTTGGACCAAAAACGTAAAGAAAAAAAGAAATGCTGGAAGCAATAAACTAAATGTTTTCAATTAGCTTCTTATATAATTATCTAATCGAGTATCTAGAATCGGCTCCATGTTCTTGATGTTTCCTGTACGTATGTTAGCAATTTTTCTGGTTTTTACGTATACTTGTTTCCAGAGGTGGAAGGTAACTTAACTTAAGTAGATATTTTATAAATCTGTACTTTACTTGAGTAGGTTTATTAAACGACACTTTTTACTTTTACTCCTTTACAAACTACAGCAAATATCTGTACTTTTCACTGCACTACATTTCTGCATGCCGCTGCATTACATAACCACAGTGGTGTACTGTATAGTAGATACAATGGCAAGATCGCCACCTGCTTAGTATTATGTGAAATTGTGTGATTAACCAATAAGCTTAAATGTGTAGCAGATGTTTGAAATCAAAAGGAGAGATGGTATCAGACAGTGACATAAAACAAAGAGAGAGAGAGAGAGACTTTTATTCATTGACATAAAGGTAAACCAGAACATTTACAAAAGATTCTGACTAAGCAAATGGAATAACAGGTGTGAAGATAATATTTAAAGTCCACTTATGTTCCTTAAAGCGAGTTTTTTTTCTCTTAAAGGTCAACAATAGTCTTTAAAGACCATGATTAAGGAATGGTTTTTGGTCAAATATCATTTTTTAGGCTCCATGGTGCCTGGACCTTACCATAAACAAAAGGTCGCGTATTATACTCCTTTAAGCAAGTATTAGTGGATTTACAGAAATGTGTGTGGAAATGTTAAAGGTGGAATACACCTCAGATCCGGCATTCTGGCTTCTTAATACTATTTCTGTTTTACTTCATTTTTTCAATTCTATTTTTTGTTCTTAGCCAATCAGGACCCAGGGAATGTTTGGGACCTTATCAATCATTAACCCCTTCATTTCTGTACCACTGCGTTTCTCCCTGCTTTTCTGACAAACAAAACAAGAGTAAAAATTCATGAAAAAAATTCCAAAAAAAATTTATGTAAGATCATTAATTCACCTCCTCAATATTTGTTGATATAAAATTGAGGATGTGAATTATTATAATACAAGGTGACACAAAAAAACGAGGAACTTTTTTACAATCCAATAGAACTAGAATTGATTAAAGAAATGAATTTTATTGCCTGTTCTACTGATTCATGATTACTTAAATGGCGGAGTGTTTACTTGCTAAATGTCACTAACCCGCAGTGCTACCACCTGCTAATGGCTACCAATACGCATTTCAAAAATTCCTGTTATTCTGTGTCACCTTGTATAATACTTTACTGCCCAGTGAAATTATTTTCTTTGTATATCCCAGATATACAATATATCCTACTTCCCTATTGTTAGGAAGTTGGAGTTAGAGCGCTGTTAACAGTATAAAGCATACAGAGCCCCTGAAGCAGATTAAAGGCCTTGTTTAGGGGTCCAACAGCACCAAGTTGGCGGAGCTGGGTCTTGATCCACCAACATTTTAATCAGTAGGAAAGAACCTTACCATGCAAAGCTACCACTGGCAAAAAGGCTAGGTTGGTCTTAAGAGTTTAGCTGCTACCCGATAGCATAACCTTAATTACCCTAGCTCTTAAAAAATGGCAGCCAGAGAATGGCAGAGCTTGGCGGGGCAGAGCATTGAGCCGGGGGAGGGTCGCTTGGTAGTGTGTATGAGGTCACAATAGGGAGAGATTTCATTTGGTTCTTAAAGCCCTGGCCAATACAAAAACGTAAAGAGGACAACAAAAAAAAAAACCCTGGAAATTAAATCTTATTGTGTGTTTTCTAAATGTATAAAATGACTACAAAGTGAATTTTGCATGATAGGTCCCCCTTAAAATGCTGATTTTTATATAATGTTTCCTTATCAAGAAAGTGATCTCATTTGAGACAATTTCAGGTCTGTAATTCTCCCACTCTGTTACATGATACAATTTCCAATTTCAAACACATAGAAACGACAACTTCTTACAATCCTCGTGGCGAGCGAAATGTTAAGCGTGCTTCGTCTAATAGAAACCGACACACGGGGTAAATTCCTGCCACCAGAGACATCTGCACAAATTAGCTGATAATTTAATTCTTTTTTTTTTTCATTAGGGACACAGCGGAGTAATAACTCGAAGACAGTTCCACCACCCCATTAATGTCTTAATTCCCCCTCCCAGTCCGGGAAGCGTAAAAGCCTGGGTGTGCTAATATCTCAGCGCCTCTCTCTCAACTCTACCACACATAAATACCATGTTTCTTTAAAACATTTTATCATATTCAGAACAAAAACTTGCACTGAATATCTTCTGCAGATGTTCCGCTCGAACAGAACAAAACCCGTGCACCTGAAGAAATGCCGAAACAGCTGTCCGCTTATAAGCCGAGACGGCTCGATCTAATTATAGTCTAAACCTCGGCATATTAAAGGAGCACCTGCAGACGAACGTGGCCGAGGATCCTGGGAGTTGGAGTCTGTGGGTGTGTATTGTCTTAGCACTGGCTAGGGAACAAGTTTGTGATTGTACAGCTGTTGATGAGGAGATTAGATCGCCAGCTGCGAGCCATGACCCACCTCTGACTGCAGAGCATGCATCCACCTTCACGCTTACTGATCTGGGTAATTATCTGAGTGTCCAGCTGACCATCACACACACACATACACTCTCTCACACAAACACACATGCAGATGGACATCACGCTCAACTGTGTTTATTGGACCAGTATTTGTGTTATTCCCGTCTATAGTAGAGCATGTTGTGTCCTGTTCTGAGGTTATAGGAGTAAAAAGTTACTGTTAGTGCTATTAATAGGAGAAAAACTTTTAGGATTTGTTGCTTGCACACATATTTTCTTATGCATCATTTTACAGCAATGTCCAATGTAATATTAATAACCAACTTAACAGAGCAATGCTCCAATCGCATCTAGTAAAGTACCAAAGCGCCGCTACATTACTCTATTTAGATCTACAGGAGATGAAGAAAGAGCTGACTCCCTCCCAGCACCCAGAATGGCATTGTGGGAAATATAGAAAAAAACGAACAACATGTTGAAGCTATGAAATCAATCTTGGACGTTGTGGATTTTTTTTTTCTTTATGTAAATCTTTAGCTTGGCAAAATCTTAAAAAGACTATTATCCTGTTCAAACATAGTCCTGATTCAGCATCGGTTGAGCCACTTTCTCCCCTGTGGTTCACGGAAAATCCTCCACCCGCACTAATCCACACGCCACAGCAGTGGAGCAGGACACGTCGTAGAGAAGGAGCCACCGCCAAGAGATGGAGATTGGCAGCTTGAACACTTATACATGGAGGAGTTAACCCCATCCCCAATCTCCCCCACACACACATCCCTTTTTTCCCTCCTCGCATCCTTTGCTCTCTCTGGAATCCATCACTTTTCTCAGTGGGTGGAGAAATAAAGGCCCTGATGAACAGTAATTTCACAGCTGACATACTTTCCTCTGCTTTATTTGATAGCGTTTATAAGTGTGAGCAAGCGAGTGAGCGAGCAAAAGAGAGAGAGAGAGAGAGAGAGAAGAGTGGATTCTCGCTCCTAGAAGAGGTTAAACATGTATTAATTCCGATAGCGCCAAATCAGGTGCACGATCTGAAAGAGCCTGGCATGGGTATGGACGCAATGTGTGGCTGAGAGCACAGCAAACGGAAAGAGGTCAGGAACATCAGGAAAGTGCTGACTTAGATAACCGAGTTATGGGAGTTATAGAGGACTATGAAGTCTTTGGGTTCTGTTAAGATGAATTTAGAAGATTCTGTGTTGCTCACTATTTAGGATTTTAAGATTCTGTGTTGCAAACTTTCTATGAGCTCCTAAAAAAGCTACTGGGCAAAAATCCAAATTCCCACTTTTCAAAGTGTTAATAATAAAGACTAACAATGAAAGATCTTTCAACAACCAACCAAACATAAGTTACAGGATAATCCCACAATTCAAAATTCTTATACATTTTTTTGTTGTTCCTTTAACCTTGGAGTCACCATATCTGTTCATTTGCAAAGATCTGGCTGCAAGATCTGGCACAGGTTTTACTCTGGATGCTCTTCCTGCCACAACCCACCAAATTTCTTTGGTGCTTGGGACTGGCACTGAAACTCAGTGGCTGGGTATATACAGTATTCCATCTCAAGGGCCAAACACTGGCAACCCAACTGTGGCTGGGCTCAAACCCCCGACCCCCTAATAACCAACATAAAGCTTCAACTGTCTGAGCCATCACTGCCCCTATAATCCTTTATCCATAATTTATAAATGATTATAAATTTCAAGATGGGATCCTAGTTACAGGCCGAAAAAACAGGAGATCATGGATATAACACCATACCATGCTCGATGGCGGAAAAGCCCTATTGGTGCCTTCCTGACAGTCACCCAATGGCAAGTCATATTTCTTGGAAATCCTATATGAACAAGTTCTATTTTTAATGCATAAAAAAAAGAAAACCACTGGTTCATTTATATCCTACTGCTATCCATTAAAAATGACTTTTTCAGTGTGGTAACATCTGGATACAGTTCCTGAGGCATATTTTTCTTTAAACTGGAAATGCTCGCTTGCTTTTTTTTTTTGTGTGTGTGTGTAAGAATCAAAAGACCCTGAGTGCCAACATCTGCCTGCCTGCATGCTCTTCCTAAGTCATTGCCAAATGACCTCAACTGTGGTTTCTACCTCTTCTGGCCCAGAGGGGCTGCGTCAGCTCCACTGGGATGGACACGAGGAACAACGGCAGAGGAAACGGTCGCATAATGGCTTAGATTAATGATGAAAGATTCAGTGTTGCCCAGAGTGCTTGGCGACATTCATCACCTTCTGCCAATTGGCCAGTGCCTGGACTCTTCCTGACCCAAGAGACCGGACAGCTGTGTGTCCACTTCTGCTCGTCACATGCTGTTCAGTTGCACCACATTGGGAGCAGCAAGGGAGTTTGGTCCGGCTCCCAGAATAGCAGGGATACTGTTACAGTAGCTGGGCTCAGAACGCTGTGGTTTTTGGAGTTTCTGCTTCTACTTTTGTCAACCTGCCTGGTCAAGAACGGAGTCTTTATCCGGCAATCCAAAAATACCATTGATATTGCTGTTTCTTCAAGCAATAAAGTTTGAACAAAAAAAAAAAGCATCTGAAGTTTTGGAAAGCAGTCTCTTGTCTGGCATGTGTTCACTTTATAAGAACATGTACTGTATGAGGGATGAGGTATGGGGAGGAAGACGTTGCTAGTGTGATAGTCTTTCCTAAATGCACATGTCTGAGAATGGCTCTCCCCTTTTCCCAGGCCTGTATAAATTGGGGTGATACAATATCCCCTCTGCAATCATGTCCCACAAAAAAGGAATGCTTTTTAGACCAACCGACTTGTCTGCTCGGGCCTCCTGCTGCTCCACACACGGCGGAACAGGACTATTAAAGGGGCGTCTGCGTGGAAACATAGGCTGGAGAACTACATAGCCCTACCACTTTAAGTGCTGTCCCAATTACCTTTAAGCACCAGGCGAGAGACGCTTGGATGCCTCGAAAAACCACATAAAACACAATAGTTTGAACCTATTTGGAAGAAGAACATTTTTTTTTTGTGTGTTTGTTTTTTTTTCTTCTTTTAAATAAAAACATTTGCCTTGGTGAAAGTACACACCACATTTTGAATCCATGTACCGTAGCTTGCATATTTTTATCATTATATCTCTTTCATCGATTAACAGCAATACACTGGCTCAGAAGTGCTAATAGGAACTACTGTAGATGCACTGATTAAAGCTTTCTTTGAGTCTCTGTTAGAAACACACATTTCCTTAATCATCTTCATGTTCTATCAGCTTTTCTTTGGACGTCTCTCCAGTGGGTGATACATCTTGGGATTTAGATGCGGCTCTGACTCGCATTAAATGTAGCCCTTTAAGATGCAAGCACACGTGAGGCCAGCCGATTCGTTACGGGTCTAGTGCGAATTAGAAAAATTGCACAAGCAGTAGAAGCATCTCTATTAGATTTTGGCACCTGTGGACGAAACCAAGGCCACAATCAAACCACGCCGGGCAGTAATGGGAAATCCTCCTGTAACGTTCCTTCTTTAACATGCATGAAGGCACATGGCTTTCATTCACATCACCTCACAGTGACCCCAGTGATGGGACCGCCTGCCTGCCAAGCTGCATGGCATTCCCAATGACTGGCAATAAAATGGCTCCAAAGGCCTCATTTACCTTCTGTTTGTGTTAATATGATTTGCTGGGCTTAGCTCCATGAGGTTGTTCGTGAAAGCCTCTTCCACTCTGGGCCATGATAATACAGCTCAGCGTGGGATAGCTCAAAGAGAGAAAACGGTTTATAGCGCACAGCAATCCTGTCCATGTTCTATTGTCCCGACTTAGCAAAGCTGTTTTTGGTATTTGGTTTGGTATAGTCGGGATCTTTTTCGTGAAAGCCGTTTTCAAGCATTAGAGTGGTAAAGAAAATCGGTTCCCGGTTCTCATTGTTAATGGTATCCTGAGGTTCACATCCACTCGATTCTGACATTATAACATGACGTGATCAGTGTAAATTTCAAAGCTTTATAAACCGGTAAATGGTTGTGACTGCAGTCGCTCAATAGTTTAGGACTAAACAGTTTTGTACCCGTATCTCTAACAATGGAAGTGGATTTCATATTAACCTAAACCCTTTTTCCTGTAATACGGAACTTTCAGGCTCCTACCCGGCAGTGTCACCGCAAATCAATCCCTGCAGTATCTATCTGATATCACCCAAATAAGGATAGGTTCCCTGTGGAGTCTGGTTCCTAAGGTTTATAGAGGTTTCTTCCTACTGCAATCTCAGGAGGTTTTTCCTTGCCACTGTCGCCCTCGGCTTGCTCAAGTAAAGCTCAAGTAGCTTTGCAGCAATGGCTGTTGTTAAAAACACTATATAAATGAAATTGAATTGAATTGAATGTGTTTCTGGTATGTAAAATCAAAGTATAATTAGATGTGACCTATATAACTGGTTCACTTTTGTTGTAAGAGTGCACATCTCCTGCCAGTATGTATGGCTAATCCTATACAAGAACATGAAAATTTTCACTGTTCTGATTCTAAAGGAAACACATACACAAAAAACAAACAAACCAACTGACATTGCGAATTGTCCAATAAATCCACAGTATAATAACTGTAAATAATTATAAGCTCTGCTCCCAAACAGGTCCAGGAATCATATTCAAGTAAAGGATGACTCCACTACACTTTTGAAGATGGCCGGACAGCCGGTTCCCATCACAGGGTTGTTAATGTACAAGGGAGGCGTCTGCCCAGGAATGCATAGCATAAGCAGATATCGAGCTCGGCGTGGTGGGAAGGTGGGGGAGTGAGGGGGCAATTAGGACTGTGGCAGTGAAAGAAGTGCAGGTGTGTGGACGGGTGATAAGAACAGTGCAACAGCTATTACTCATCCCCCACTTCCCAAGCTACTCATCTCTCCCAACCAGAGTGCAAGAGCAAATAGCCTTCCTGCCAACCACAGTGCATATCTGGCAAAAAAATAAACAAAAAAAAAGCTTCTCCCCCCCTCCACATGGCAGGCTTGCAGAAGTGAGGAAGACACGGCTAGCAGGGGAATGTGTGTGTTCATCATAGCCTGTGAATAAAAATCTTGCGCATGCAATTTCGACGGGAAGTCGTTTAGAATAACGGCGGGGGCTCTGCAGGCCGACCCGTCTCCAAAGCAATTAGGATTAATTAAGTGTTGGTGGTGGCACTTTGCAATACGGATCGCACCTTTTATTATGGCTAACGGCTCACATTAATGCTGTCTACGCCGTCGTTATGTCGGCGGGTGCTTATTTGCAAAAAAGATGGGCGAGATGAAAGAGTGGTCGTGAGCGAAGCTGGGAGGGAGCAAAGCAAAACAAAACCATCAGACGGAGAGAAACTCAATTAACGACACGGAGAGATCATCGATTTAAATGTATTCAGCTAGGAGTAAAATTCAGCGAAAGTGGAATCTTTATAAAAATATCTAAACCCACCAGAGGACGGAGTGAATTAACTCCACAAGGCTGCCATCAGGTGCCATGTTGGACGAGCGAGCAGTCCCGGGTCTGCACCTACCTTGTCAGCATTTCTTTATTTTCTGCCCTGGGGCTACAGATGCTCTTCTCCACCTGTACAATGTGTGCATGTGTGTGCAAGTGTGTGTTTATATGCACATGGATGTGCAGGTCCAGACACTTACCGTAGGAAGGTGGTGTTAAGGTCATGAAGGGACACTGAGGAAAAGGGCATTCCTCTGGCATGACACACACACACTGTCATGTGTGACATTTATCCCTGTCACTGTCAAACGTGTGCATGTGTGTGTTCTTTTCAAACTAGTTGCCCTCATTTAACCCTTTCACGCATAGCGGTTTTTTAAGGTGGATAATATATTAATCTCTTTTATATCGCTTGAGATTAGCGTTGTAATAATGCTGTGACAAAACTCCCCATTATGTTGCTCTCTCTTTATTTTTTAAACTACTTTTTGAATCAAACTCTAATATTCATCTTTTTTTTATACTGAATGGAGATTTAATATATTTCTGAATTATTCTACATTATAGAACAAAATGTATATATGTCGCAAAGATAGCTTTCGATAACTTTCGATTGTGCAGAATAATGGTATAATGAGAGTAAAGAAAAATCCCTTTATTTCTTTATAAGATCCCCTGAAACACTAATGCACCTATCCCAGAGTTTCACTAGTGCTTCGATACCATCAAGGTAGAAACGGCTCTCAGTGTTCTTTGCCTGCTTTACATCTGAAACGCTGGCCTCCCAGGAACTCCTTTAATGGCCCAAACATGTTGTAATGGCTTGAAGCGAGGTCAGGACTGTACATGCTCCTGTACATGGACTGTACATGCAAGGTTTTGATGTCAAAATGTTCTTTGTAATGTAATGTCAACCTATTTCCCTCTTAATGAATATTATAATAATAAAAAAATACATTTGGCATAAATGTTTATGTAAAAAAATGTTTTAATCTTTGCACAACTTTCTTTCCAAGCCACAGTCTATCTTTCCTTTACTTCTCAAACCTTTTCCCAACCCTGAATACATTCAGCTTATCAGAGATTTCACTGCAGTACTACTACAGGCTGATTTAATTGTGTGATTAAAACCATGAAATCGGCAGAAGGAGAGAAGGACCATTTCGAGGCTGGACTAAAATAAATCTCGAAGCAATTTCTGCACTGCTTTTTACTTTCCTCCTACTGGTCCAACCCCAGAGCTGCTGAGCTCAGCCAATTCTCCCTAGCTTTAACTGGCTTTAACAGAACATGCCTTTCCTTTCCTCTCTCTCTCTCTCTCTCCCTCTCTCTCTCTCACATGCCCTCTGGCTTACTGAATGTACGCGTTGAGTTTTGGCGAGTCGGTTCCAAGCATTGCATTTTCAATCATAACCTCCAGAACATAAACGCTAGTTGAAGCACCTGAGTTTTATTGGATTTTCAGTTTCACTGCCTAGCCTAAACCTGAATTAAAATCCAAAGCCTTTGACAGATTTCATGTGACTTGAACCTCCAACTGAAGAAGCCTTATCGAGACTAAACAGGTGGATGCCCACATTTCATTTCCAGCCACAATTAATGCACCGTTCCTTCCTAAGTACCGGTCGCTCCAGTGCTCGGCCCCGGCCCAAACCCAGGCCACGGATTGAGGAACAGTTCAGCTCGGCGCTGCAGGGCGCTCGGTTTGGGTTTTCTTTGTTACCTGCTTGGCACTGGAGTCCATTTAATTAGCGGAGACCAATCTAACATTTTTTGGAGATTAGGACTGGGAAGACACGGTGGGAAAGATAACACAACCCAAATGAGACGAGTCAAAGCTCGCCATGCAAACAAATAAATGAGTGCATTAGCATAATACAAGTCACGGCTAGAGAGAGAGAGAGAAAGAGAGAGAGAAAACTGGCTAATCTACAATTCCTCAAAACCAGAGAGACAGAGACAGAGGGATGTCTTCATCGACTTGAGCAGACAGTGCAGTAATTAGAGGATAAGTCTCTCCTTATCAGCTCTCTGCTGCTGTCAATACCCGCTTTACTCAAAACGACTACAGAGTCCCAATCCAGCACACAGACAGACACACACACACACACACACACACACAAAAGAAAGGTTCTAACACTTACAAAAACTGCAAAGACTGAACAAGACCTTTATCCTTTTTGTGAAGATGACCACAGATTCATTTCCTTTTTAAACCTTTCCAATACATCCCAAACCTTACTGAATTGTTCCTTTATGCCAAACTGTACGCTTTAAGGTGGCAATGGTGATGATGCTAGTGGTAGTGATGGTAAATCTGCTGAGGTGGATGAGGATTTAGGTGGTGATGATAGTAATGATGATAATGGTGAATAAGGTGGTGTTTGTGGTTATGAAGGTAGTTGTGGTTGGAGTGAAAATGGTGATGTTGGTGATTGTGGTGATAATGATGGTGAGGGTGATGGTGGTCATGATGCTGGTGATGAAAATGGTAATTACGGGGATTGTGATGGTAATGATGACGTGACAGTGGTGGTGATAAAAATGGTGATAATCGTAGTGATAAAGGTGGTGATGGTGGTGATGATGCTGGTGGTAAAGATGGTAGGAATAAAAGTCACAATGATGGCAGTGATGGCTGTGATGATGGTAATGATAGTAGTGATGATAATGGTAAGTTGGTGGTGGTAGTGATAATGATGGTAGTGATACAGGTAGTGGTGATGATGATGGTAATATGGTAGTAATAAAAGTCATGACAATGGCAGTGATGGTGATGATGATGGTAATGATGCTAGTGATAAAAGTTGTGGTGGTGATGATGCTTACGATACTGGTGGTAATGATGGTAGTAATAAAGGTCACGATGATGGCACTGATGGCTGTGGTAGTGATAAAGATGATGATGGTAGTAATGATGATGTTTAAGTTGGTGGTGGTGGTAATGATGATGCTTATGGTGCTGGTGATAATGATGGTAGTGATACAGGTAGCAGTGATGATGATGATGGTGGTAATATGGTAGTAACAAAAGTCATGATGATGGCAGTGATGGCTGTGGTAGTGATGAAGATGATGGTAATGATGGTAGTAATGATGATGTTTAAGTTGGTGGTGGTGGTGATGATGATGCTTACGGTGGAAGTATTAAAAGTCTTGATGATGGCAGTGATGGTGATGATGACAGTAATGATGCTAGTGATAAGGGTTGTGGTGGTAATAATCCTTACGGTACTGGTGGTAATGATGGTAGTAATAAAGGTCACGATGATGGCACTGATGGTGTTGGTGCTCATCATGTTGGTAATGTGATACTGTGTAGGAGACGCCTGAACGTGTGTTCAGGCTGTTATATACGTAATTATTCTGTACAGAGAGCCTCAAGACCACGACATGCATTATGCAACAACACACACACACACACACTACATTATTACCGTATACACAGAATTCCTCACAAACATCCAATAGAACCTCATTACTAAATTTATTCACATAATTAAATGTAATATACAAAAATTTACCAGGTAAAAAAAAAAAAAAAATGATTGTAGAATTTATTTTCGGTTGAAGATAAAAACATATCCTAAGGCTTAAAGTTAAATTTTCAGAAATTCGATCTGTACGGTTCATGAGGGTTTATATAACACGTAGCGTATAACGTGGTGTTACGGGAACGTTAAGCAGTTGCAGAGTCAATGCGAGCTGTCGCTGAGTCAGCATGGCACTGATGCTTATAGACTGCTCTGTCCAAACCCAGGGTCAATTCAGCATCGACGCCATCGACCCCGCGCACAGACGTGTCGATGGAGCTCAGGACGCTGGGATTGGAATTGAGCTGCGTGTCCCTCAGGAGCCACCGTAGACCAGAGGGACATGAGCAGAGCCAATCAGACTCAATTATTATTTAAACACAATTCAGGAGTTTCACCCTTTACCCTGACCCATATACACACTCATACACACACTGTTAGACACACCCTCACTCTTTTACACCCATATATACACTCGTACACACAGTCTTATACTTATACACACACATCGGTAAATACACACTCTTACACACACACAGTTTTATACTTATTCATACACTAACACACACTCTTACACACACACAGTTTTATACTTATTCATACACTAACACACATACTCATACACACAATCTTACACATAAACTGATACACTTTTAAACACACACATATTCTTACACACACTCTTACAGTCATTCTTACACACACTCTCCAACACATCCACACACATTTTTACACTTAAACGCACTCATTTTTACACGCACACACACACACACACGTACTGTATATACACTTACACACACTCTTTAACACCTACACTTTTACACAAGCCTGCACTCATAGACACACACACTGCACACACTGTATACTCACACTGCTACACACATACACTTTTCCATGCACACACACTCTTAGACATACTCTTACTGTCACAGTACACACACCCTGTCACAGCTACTGTAAAACTTTACACACCCTCCTACACACTCCTACATATTATATGTGTACACACACTATTATAAAACACTCTCACACTCTTATACTTATACACACACTCGTACACACACACTCGTACACACACACACACACATCCCTGTTTTCTCTCGCTCTATATATTTCTTCCTCCACTCCATTCTTCTCATCTAACATTAATGCCTGTTGGGTTTTTAATGAGGTAAGAGTGTGTCCTTCTGGTCAGGAAGTAGCGGGGGAGGGAGGGATTTCAAAGCGAGGTTTCGCAGAAAAAGAGGAGAATGAGTAACGTTCATCTCGTCCCATGGGACTGTAGTTTTTTTTTTTTTTAAGATATACATATATTTTTATATTTATAGTCGGTGATGTAACCGAGTCGATACAAAAACTCACAAATAAAAAAGTAAAAACATCTCTCTTCTTCTGCGATGGAGGAGAAAACAGAAATGAGTCAAAGTGCCAGTGCTTGGAGGTTGTTCGGGGTTAGCCTCCAGCGTTCAGGCATACAGTATGTGCGGACTCGCTAAGCCGTCTACAGCGACACCTGCTTTAATAACTCCGGTGTGTTTACACTTTAATACGACTCTCCTGGAGTGTGACCGAGAAGAACACATTTATTTTTAATTCTACACCACTTCTCTTTTCTTCATGGACTGTAATAAAGAAAAGAGGCCTCACCTGCTGGAATGACCTCAGGCTCTTCATGAAAAAAAAAAAAAAACTAATTAAGCCAAAAAAGAAAAGGAAAATGCAGAGATGAAGGGGTGAGGGGGAAGAGGAGGGAAATTGGAAAGGTCTGCACAAACTATTTTGATATTTAGACATGTTTGCGCTCATCAACTGACAATAACTTGTGTTCATTTTTACTTTTGTTTATTTATTTATTTATTTTAATGATTATACTGTTATTATTTTTACTAAAGAAATCTTTGATCCAATACACACAGTATCCGTCTCATCTCAGGCAAAATAAAAAGGTTACACGAATATATTATTATTATTATTATTATTATTATTATTATCATTGTGTCCTGGTGTTTCTTAATATTTAACACTAACAAGGCAGGTACTAATGATGAAGGAACACTTCATTCCCCTTTGACGTTTTACACCTTCTTCTTCCCACAAGCTTCAAATCTGATGCTGATTATCTCACGAGGATCCTCAGGTAACCGCTACAGGCCCGCTTTACTTCTGAGATAGGCAAGATAAAATTCTACATACATGCAACTAAGCTATGTAGCTTCTCTTCCAGACGACTGCAGCACGACCTGAGAATTAAGTCAAGATCAGGAGCAGCGAGTCAATGGGCAGCATTAAAGAAATCAATATCATTAATAATAAAGTGGAATAATGAACCGAGCTGAATCGTTATAAGAAGAAGGCACGAGACGCCAAACCCACACATTAAACATCTTTTAGAAATAAGATTCAAAAAGACCTGGCCTTTGGTTTTTATTTATTTTATTATTTTTTTTATTATTATTTTATTTGCATAGATTTTTACTTGCATTATCTAATTCTGTTTTTCTTTACTTACACATTTTAGTTATTATCTATTTGATTCTTAAATCTTATGTAATATTTTTTAAAAAGTTTTGTATACTTTCTATTTTACATATTTTATATTTTTTATTCGATGTTATTTACTTTATGATTTTGTAAGCTTGTGTTAGATGTGTTTTGATGTTTTATTCACACTTTTTTCTCCTTTTTTATATCATTTGATCAAACGGTGTATTTTCTGTTTTTTATTGATTTTTTTTATCTGCTCAATTTTACATTCACAAAATTTATATTGCTACATTTAGATATGTTTAAATTTATATTTAATTTTTTTTTTAAGTTTATTCACCTTTCCTCATTGTATTTATATACGGTTATTTACTTTTTTTTTACCTTAATAAACATTTAATTTATGCCACACACCCTCAAAAACAAGTTTAATTAAACTACTAGGGGCGTTCAAGTCAAACCGGGACTTGTGATAAATATTCAGGTTAATGAAGGTGTAAAAGTGATTGATATTTACAGAATCACAGTACAGTGATAAAGACTCTTAGTCGTAGTAAAACAGTTAACCATCCAACAAGAAGAACGACTGATCCTTGAAAATTGACAGATAACTTTAGTCACGAACTAAATCATGCAATCTGATCGTGGCTCTGGCGTACTGAGAAAACTTTCGACTTTGATGGTGTCCAAGCACTAGTGAAACACTGGGATAAGTGCACTAGTGTATCAGGGGATTATATAGAGAAATAAAGGGAGTTTTTACTCTCAGAACTGTGTTCTGTTATTCTGTACAATCAAAAGTCCCTGTAGTTTAAAATGTTTGAATTTTTTTCTGATGTTTTTGTTATCATGCAGCCTTAGTTCTTTATGTGTGTGTGTGTGTGTGTGTGTGTGCGTGTGTGTGTGCATGTGTCCAAGCAGTTTATCAGCACTAGACACTTGAATATTTTCTGAATCATCAATCAAAGTGAAGATAAAAAAGAAAATGTCAAAACATAAAAGAAGAGAAACTGTGAGCGAGTGTTCACAGACAAAGCGGTGGGACGGAGGGATGGCGCAGGAGACAGAGACAGTGAGACGGTAATTGCGGGACACTGCGGCTCGGGCAGTGCATGTTTTGTTGCCGTGTTCTCAGAGTAAATGCCCGGTGGAAGAGCTGTCAGGGAATGTGACAGCGTTCGGCTTTAATGGAGACTGCAATCTGTTGCCTGTGTGCTTCAGAGCACATGGAGGAATAGGAGGAAACACACACACACACACACACACACACGCGCATGCACGCACACTCACTCTCTCTCTCTCACATGTCACACTTTTACTCCATCAGGAATAGACATGTAGAGGAAATACGGAGAATCTGGAGCCTCTCCATAATGTCACGAGTATAGGAGTGTGAGTTACACACATCATTCAAAGTAATATTAATATTGTAACATATGATATCAAACTATGCTTTTCTAAGAAAGCATGGATGTGATTACAAAGTAACTAAAAACAGCTGTTTTTGTCAAAATTGTAAAAAGAATTGTACTTCACCGTAAAATCATCAGAATGTAAACACTTTTTTCACTTTTTTAAAGTTTAAGTTCAAAGTTGTACCTTACGTTTAATTATTGAACTAAATGATTTATTTTTATTTAAACTATTTTGTAGATACAGTATTACAAAAATGTATTAACGTTCTTTTTTCTTTTAAAGTTAAGAGTTTTTGAGAGTTTTAAATTAAGTTGTGAAATATATGTTTTATACGGATTAGAAATTTGTTTAATTTATTATTAATTTTTTTCTTCAAGTTTTAAATAATGTACAACTTTTTCCGTTTTTGCTTTTGTTTTTCATTTTAATTGTAATCAGTAATTGTAAGTTTTATCTTAATTTTTTTAAATAAATGTTTTTGTTTATAATAATAATAATAATAATAATTATAACTTTAAAATAATTCTTTAAAGGTTTTAAAGGCTTGAATTAAGGGATAGTGTTTTATTTTAATCTTTATACTGTAAGTTCTATCTTATAATAAATAATTATAAACTTATCTAATAATAAACTTACTTTTTTATCGTATTTTTAAAAATATTTCTTGATTTTTTCTTGAAGTTTTATCTTTTTTTTTGTTTGTTTGTTTTGTTTTTCTCATGTTTTATTCAATTAAACTCTGCTACACCACACCACACTACATGGAGGTTCCTATAACAGCATGACACTAAACTTGGTATTCCATAGTTATTAGCTAATATTTAAAATTTATGAATTTTAAATATTAGCTACACCACACTACATGGAGGTTCCTATAACAGCATGACACTAAACTTGGTATTCCATAGTTATTAGCTAATATTTAAAATTTATGAATAGAACTATGGTTATATCATCATCACACATCTGCTCAAATCTCTCTTCGACATCCCATAATATCCATTGCCGCTGCTGCACGTGATGCACTGCTCGTCTCCGCGTCTCCAACCGCCGCCGCAGCATCTGCATAGTAGTGGCGTTGCTTAGACTTGGCCTACAATACCGGCTTTCCTTCTGCTCCACCCATCTGCGTTCCACACACACACACACACACCCACACGTACATGTCTGCCAGCTCAGCAGCTCTCCACGGCCCCAGAACCATGCTTGCATTCCCCTGACTGGCACGTGCCCGTCTCCCACGTCGCCCCACTCCCCGGGTACCCCTTCTGCTGCTAACGCAAACCGTGCAAGACGTCGTTAATATGCGCCTGCTAATTTATGCATATGTAGGAGTTAATAGGTGGAGCTGCGAGCTAATTGAGAGCTGGAACTGGAGCTTGTCGCTTTATTAGAATCCATTACACACACACACACACACACACACACAAACACACGCTGACTGAGATGGCGAATGAACAGAGAAAGCAAACTGCCCACGGAGACCGCGTACGCCACGCCACGTTTATACAGATGTGCGCACATCTGGCAGCGCTCACCACCATGGCTTAAGATTTGTGGAGATATTCCTAAATGTCACAGCGAATGCTTATGGGGGATGCGACAGAGAGAGAGAGAGAGAGAGAGAGAAAGAGAGAGAGAGAGAGAGAAAAACGGGAAAGGGAAGAACAATGAATAACGTCTGGCACCGAGATATCTCTGAAAAAAACTGTGTTTAAAGGCGAACCTTAAATCGAACCGTGAATCGGGTCTAAACTACTTACTCACTTATCGTCTAATCCTGTATACACGGCAGCAGGAGGTCTAGAGCCTATCCATCGCAGTGCACACACAAATACACACACTCATTTACTGTGGGCAATTTGGGAACGTCAATCAGCATGTCTTTGGACTGTGGGAGGAAGGAAACCCACCAAGCACGGGGAGAACATGCAAACTCCATGCACACAGAGGTGGGGGTCGAACCCGGACCCTGAAGGTGCAAGGCGAAAGTGCTAACCACTAAGCCACTGTGCCACCTGGGCATAACTAAAAAGTGAGAAATTAAACAGTTTGAGAAAAGCAAGTGTAAGAACTGAAATAATGACAGAATGCTGTGATGTGCCGTTACTGTTGATTATCGTCTCACAGTATCACCAAAAGTCCTGAAGTGTTTTATTCCTCTTGAACTACAAATGTCTGCCAACATCATCATGGAGGAGTACCTACAGTATGGAAAAAAAAACCTACACCCCTATTATCCCTATAACAGATTCAAAGCTGTCCCTTTAACCTCTTCCACACACACACACACACAAAATCTCTCTGCAGTCATAAACAAGCACGCAAACCATATCGTTATTGATCGACTTCATATCCTTTCTCAATCAAGTAAATCTACACAAAGTAATAAAGAAGGCGAGGAAAAAAAAAACTCCTTCTCGCTCGCTTTGCTTTCGCACTTCCTTCGCTCCATCAGCACACCTCTAATGAGCATGTCACAAGCTGAATTCATTTCGTAACGTTTAATTGATCCCCAAACAGCTCACATCCATCACAAATTCATTCAATATCTCTCTGCTTTAATCTTCTCTGGCCTCTAATCATAACCGCTCACGGACGCCCGCCCTGGCCTCGCGCAAGGGAGCAGGAGCTAGCTGACGTTTAGAGCGTTGGCGTCCTTACTGAGGACAACAGGAATGTCTAAATCATAGATAAACCGTTGACTGAGACTTACTGCGAAAGCTGATTTTACACTGTACGAAATTTAGTTTAATGTTGCTGTCTATGACAAAAATTGCACATCATAACAATTTTTTTTAAAACTTGAGTCAGGATTTTATTTTATATTATATACAGCGACCTTCCTCAACAGGGTGGACTCATAGAACCCATAGTACTAATTTCCTGATTAAGTAAACTAATATGTGTTTTTTATAATAGAGACTTTAATACACTTTTGTAAGTCGCGCATAATGAGAAAGTCTGCTAATTGCCCTATACTTAGAATGAATAACTTCACTGCAAAGTCCAGCTACAAATACGGCAGCGGTGATGTTGAAACATTAACTAATCATTTTAATTCACAGGAAAATAAATCTCTTATTATATTACGTCGAGCTAACGTTCTAAATTTTATTTAAAACAACGTTTGTGCCTGTGTGAGCTTGTTCTCTGCACGAGCTGATTTGCGAGTCATGCTGTTCCGATCGATGTCGCAGTAATTATCAGCAGTCAGTTATAGAATTTTGGACGGATTTTATCGACATTTTATATAATGTGGTGTTTTAAATCACTGGACGAAACAAAACTGATTTTATGCAAAAAATCCTGTACAACAAGCATTTCACTTGAACGATCAAAATGATTGTGATTGCTGTGCCTTTTGTGTATTAGGCCGACAGCTTGACCAATTAGAAGCTGTAATCACATGACCCAAAGATACAGTAAAGATGAGATTCTGACATCGCAGTCATTATACAACGTGGGGTGCCAATATTTTCAGTAAGAACTGTACCAAAGATACCGTTTTTGCTAGTGGGTGTGGTCAGTTTAACATGTTTTGTTTTGATGAGAATTTTTTTGTAGCTATAGATATCCACTAAAGAAATACATTAGTTTGGTTTATGTTGCAAGCTTGGCTTTGAACTAGCTTCACTGGCAAATTAGGAAAGCATGCTAAATATTATATGCTAGCTACATACTCTCATTAAGGACAGAACAATCTGTCTGGCAATTGCTTACAAGCCTCATTTTCTTTTACGAACCCTTAGTGAAAGATCTTATATATGACTGGAAAATCATTCGAAACAACAATTTTACATTTTTCTCTTATTTTTGCTGTGAACTTATTTGGAGGTATGAACTAAAGTTGTTAGTAACAAACTGGCGAAATGGCGAACACGCTCCATAGGAATGCATCTGGGATGCGTTCGAATCAGTTGTTTTGATTTGTTCATTACGCCGTATGCATAGAATGGAGAAACTTTCACTTTAAATGTCAGTGTTGCTGAAACGTTGACTCAATAGGTGCTGTACGTAGGTGCCATATATTTTAAGGGGTACATCATGGAGACAATACGTCAGATCTGTACTTTCTTTTCTCCCGCTAGTGCTTTATAATAAATGATCTCGCTAATGAACTAACAAACGCTTGCTAATTGATTGGCAAGAAAACACCACATAACTCAAGAAATGAAGGCAGTTTGAAAGGATGGAAAGGCAGAACATCGATTTTCAGAACAAACACAGAACGTTCCTTCGATTGTTAGGTGATTTATTAGACTATTGAGAGTCTTGCTTGTGGCGTCGTTTAATACAATGTTCACTTTAAACTTGTAAAAAAAAAAACTGCTAAAACTGTAAAGAAAGACTTTAATTAAAGAAGATCCAGGCTTTATTAATGACAGCTGTACAGAGTCTCCAGGCTTGAGTTTCTTAAAAAGGTGACCACTGCATGGTGCAACAAGCAGCACCTGTCTTTTTAAAAAAGTCTTAAGGACGGGTAAATTGAAGTAAATTTAAAAAGTGGATGTTTCAAAACAAGCAACCTGTCAGAAATAGACGCCAGGTGCTTCTGTATTATTATAAATTTTTGTAAATGTTGGACATCATTGTAAAATATTAAATGTGACTAGGTGTGAGGGAGGGGAGACAACTGGGAAAGACACCAGGGAACATAAACATGATTGGATGTGATGGGGGTAGAAGGGAATGTGATTAGATGTTGGAAAAAGGAATGTCATAGAATGTGGGGCAAGGGGAGTTTCAGTGGAGGGAAAGTGGATATTAAACCTGACTGAGTAGGAAAGAAGGGGGTTGAAATTTGCAGGGATGTAGGTAAGGAGGCGATGAAATGTGAATGTGGGGGAAGGGAAGGGGGGTGATATGTGATGGGGGAAGCCAAGAAGAAGGTGAATTATGACTGAATGTGGGGGAAGGGTAGATGAAATGTGATTGAATGTGGGGGAATGGGAGATAACATGTGATTAAGTGTATAAAACGTGATTGGCTAACAGGGAGGGAGAAGTGAAACCTGATTGGCTATGGGGGAAGAAGAAAGTAAACGTGGTTGGGTGTAGGCAAGAGGAAGGTGAAACATGAATGTCAGGGGAGACCGGGCAACATGTGATGCAATGTAGGCAAAGAAGAGGTTAAGTCTATGGAAAAAGGGGAGGGGTAGATGACGCGTGGTTTGATAGACGTGAAGCGTGAATGGTTAGAGAGGGGAGATTAATTGTAATAGGGTATAAACGAGGAGAATTTGAGATGTGATGTATTGTTAATGAGAGGAATTAAAACAGGGTTGGCGGTCAGATAGGGGAAAAGTAAAAACGGACTGGGTGCAGGGGAAGGGCAGGTGAAAAGTGTGAGTAAAGGGTAAGAAAAACATGATTGGGTGTGGTAGGGTAGGCGAAACGTAGTTGGGTATGAAGAAAGAGGATATTCTGGTGTGTTACGATCGGCCTGAAGTATTCCAAACTGCAGGGTAAATGTTCAGTTCAAAGGGAACTGCGAACGGTGTAGGGAACGAGTGAACAACAGGTCTTTACTTGACCGGAAAAGACTCTGGGTGTTCAGAATGGTGGAGTTTTGCCGAGGAAAGTTACTTTCACCGACATTCACAGCAAACGGAGCAGGGTGTGGGGGAAAGGGAGAAGAAATGTGATTGGTTGTGAGGGAGGGGACAGAAACTTCTTGAATTGGATATGGGGGAGGGGCAGACGAAATGTGATTGGGCGTGGGAGTAGGGTAGGCGAAATGTGGTTGGGTGTGGGGAAAGCCGAGATGAAA
The DNA here is from genome assembly GCF_024256425.1 of Clarias gariepinus. Taxonomy (NCBI): domain Eukaryota; kingdom Metazoa; phylum Chordata; class Actinopteri; order Siluriformes; family Clariidae; genus Clarias; species Clarias gariepinus. Next base: position 3,745,888 of record NC_071110.1, read on the forward strand.
CCTGATTTGGTGTAGAGGAGAACCTCATGATTTGGTGTAGGGGAGAACCTCATGATTTGGTGTAGGGGAGAACCTCATGATTTGGTGTAGGGGAGAACCTCATGATTTGGTGTAGGGGAGAACCTCATGATTTGAGGTGGGGAAGAAATGTGATTGGTTGTGAGGGAGGGGACATAAACTTTTTGGATTGGATATGGGGGAGAGGCAGAAGAAATGTGATTGGGCGTGGGAGTAGGGTAGGCGAAACATGGTTGGGTGTGGGGAAAGCCGAGATGAAACATAATTTGGTGTAGGGGAGTAACTCATGATTTGGTGTAGGGGAGAACCTCATGATTTGAGGTGTGGAAGAAATGTGATTAGTTGTGTGGGATGAGGAGTAAAAAAGTAATTGGTTGTGAGGAAGGGGACATAAACTTTTTGGATTGGATATGGGGGAGGGACAGAAGATCTGTGATTGGGTGTGAGGGATGGGGGAATGAAACATGGTTGTGTATTGGGAAGGGAAGATGAACTGTGATTCCGCGTAACGGAAAATTTTTATTTAAATGTGACTGGGTGTGGGGGAAGGGGAGATGAAACTTGATTGGCTGTCTGGGAGGTGGGAAATGAGAAAAATGTGAAACATGAGTAAATGTCATGGAGGTATATCAAAAGTGAAACATGATGTGGAGTGATGGATAATTAATTCATTAGGCCAGTAGGAGAACTCACTGCACTTCTGTTTAAGAACTTTTTTAGAAATCAGTCCTTGTACTGGATTTGAATAAACGGTGCACAATGTGACCAAAGGGATGTAGTTTAAGTAAAGGAGGTGAAAAACGGTCAGTCTGGATTTTTACCAAGTTGTGTTTAACTTTGTGCTGTTGCTCAGAAGTGACTCCAGTTGCAGGACGTCCAAATTACTCCATCATTCTCTGTCCATTACATCCATAAACATATCAATCTTCACAACCACTCGCAAATCTTTCCAAATTGTCGACGCTTGTCTGCAGTTAGGCGGGATATTTGCATCTGAAATGCGAGACATCATAAATCTGGTATCTGACATCATAAATCTAGAGGCAGAAGACAGCTCTGCCAATGCAAATCAGTCACTCCAGGCTTCCAGACGACGGGAGTGGGACGAGGGGCCGGGGGGGTTATTCACGTTCGCAAACCAGCACTATTTCATTAGCCTAGCTCAGATGTCCATGCGAAACGACTGATTGAGTTAAACGGGCATGATCACGTTTTCAGAGCCGTGTGGTTTATTATGATTTTTTTTTCATACACTCGGTTATGCGCACGTATAGACAGTGTCCTCTCTTGCCCTCTATCTGTGGTGAAGGTTAATTGGCCAGTCTGGTCAATATTGGTAAGCGTGTGTGCACAGCCACGCTCGTCATCCATGGCCACAGCTGCTGAAGAAAAGCACAGCGGGGTGAACGAGAGAAAGAGAGAGCAGAACGAAGGAAAGGAAAGAGGGAGGAAGAGAGAAAAGCAGGACGAGCAGGAAGCAGGGGCCGCTGGGCTTTAATTGAGTCCTTTGGGCCGCACTTTTTCAGATCACAGGGCTTGTTACAGGAATCCGGTTTCATGCTTTTCCTAACAATGGGATTTGGAAGAAAAGGGATTTGTCGTCCTGTGGGATTCCGCTGCTGTGATTCGCTCCTTTACACTCCTCTAATGTTTGTTATTCCTGTTTTTTAATCCCTTTGTAGTCCTAATGATTGCAATCCAATCACTTGAGCAGGGTAAAAACACCGGCGGTTAGTGTGTAGATGAAAGGATACACACAGAGAGTGCACACACATAGACCTTTCAAACCTGATGCACGCAGCGGGGCACGTCGGCATCCCGCATGCATCAGGTACCGAATTCAAATTGAAACCAAAAATTACATAATAATAATAATAATAATAATAATAATAATTAAAGTGATTATATTAAAATTAATTAAAATAATAACAGTGACAGCATCACAGAATCATTTACTTCATGCAGTAAAAATACATAACATGGCTGTCAATTTATTAACAAAATAAAATCAATACTTCCGCTTGCACTGTGACGGTAATGCGCTGCAACGAAGATATCAATTTTTATTTTTATCATATCCAGGGCGAGGCATGTTGTCCGAGCAGCCAGGGCAAATACCAAACTCTGACCGGAGCCACAGGCATTCAAGTCATATTTTAGACAGGTGTAAATACAAAGAAATCAAATATTAAGAAAAAGAAAAAATATATACAGACAAAACCAAAAAGAATTACAACAAAAGCCTACAAATACAGTAATGATGTCTGGTCAAACAATCGATCATTCATTTGCAATACTACAGTACAACAGAGGAGGGTTGAAGCCTAGACAAACAGATAAACATATACATTACAAAATCTGATACCTTAGCAAGTGAAAATATCTTTAATAAAGTCAAATTTATTTGAAGTCTCTTAATAATCTTTTAATTTTGTGAAGCTGCTTCAAGTCAATGGCCATTGTTAAAAGTGCTATAAAAATTAAAAATAAATTAAAAATAAAATAATACATGATCATGACATCATACATGACCAAAAAGGATTAAGATTATTTCTAGACAAATTGTACTTATGTTTAAGCATAATTTTTTTGTTCAAATCATTTACCTACTTTCGCAAAATAAATGCTTTAAATTCTTACGCAAGCCAATAATTTGACCCTTCTGAAATGGCGAATTTGGTGGAATTTGGTTTATTGTAATCATATATTAAGAAACTGTAGATAAATTTGACGAGATTCAAGATCTTTTCACTTGCTTAAGCACGACTGTTTGCAGTGTGCACAAAAAGACACAAAGACACCAAGATGGTGAAAAAGCGTTAATTTGTGTTACATGACCGTATCGAGTCCAGCGGAGCTGTGTCCATTAAAAACACCTGTTCTAACCAGAGACAAAGCGTTCTCTCAGTCAGACAGGCAATAACTCTGTCAACAGAGCTTCATTTAGCATGTACATGTACAGTGTGTATGTGTGTGTATAAGTTATGTGTTGTTGTGGTGCTTTATTAGATACAAAACTGTCAACTGAGCGTTAAAAAGTTTGAGGTCATGGAGATAAATGATGGCATAAAAATGCAAATTTGCAGACTTCTTACACAGACTCCCCTGCTACCCAAACTAACACACATACACACACGCAGGCCTAAAAACAAACTGCATTCATGGGGTAATCTTTAAAAAGAGACACTACAGCGCATAATTGGAGAAACACACACACACACATTTTTTCGGATACTGTACTGTTGAAACCCTAAATGTCACTAGCTGTATGCGACTTGACTCGACTCAGAAACGAGAACTCATGAGAACGATGGAATTCTGAAGCTGAGAGGAAAAAACACAGACATCCATAAAAAGCCTATATTGTGGTATATGGAGACAAAACCGATTTTTTTTTTTGTACCATCCTGCAAACGTGTTTATTTCTGATGCGAAGTTGGGCTTTTTAACTGGTGGTCTTTTAGGATTGACTCACTTTTGAAACCAGCTCCTAGTGTTCATTCGAAGAACTGCACATTTTGGTACTTTTGCGACTGATTCGTTTTCAGAAGTTGTGGTTATCCCTTGTGAATTTCTGATGCAGCAAGCAGCCATTTTATTCGATGTCACATTCTAAACTCTTGATTAAGGAGACTTTTCCAACGTTCTGAGAAGGAATTCCGACTCGAGCGCTGCATCAGATATTGGAAATTCCAAGTTAGCGTTAGTTAAAAAGCAGCATTAGTTATATCATGGCGCTATCCCAAAGCAAATGAATCTGGATCTAGTTATTAATAATGCTCATAAACCACAAGACATGAAATACGTTGCTATATTTTTGCTATTGCTATTGCTATACCATCTATTTTATTTTATTTGAAAGACAAGCGTATACACATTTGGACACCTTCAGCATCGTCCACACATCTGGAAGTTTATTTATTCCTCTTATACCTTAACAATTTGCTAAAACAAAGACTGTTTTCTAACATTTAAAGCATAAACGTCATACTTTGGATCCATTCATGTTTATGTTTAATGTTGCGTAACATCCGCAAAACAAGTTACTTCCTGTTCTCACTTACAGCTGTTCGCTCACTAGGCTCACTCCACTAGCATGTACACAGTATATTCAAATCTTAGATTCAGTCTCAGCGCCTTGCCGTTATACAGAGCTATAGATTAGGCACACACACACACACAAAACCTGGACATGCATATAAATAGATCTTAATGGAGGAGGTAATGTGGAAGTATGTGCAAACACACTGAAGTGCACAGTGCAGACGCAAAAACTAATCCGTACACAGGAGCGATGAAATGTGAAACGAGTCGAAATTGAGAGAACACAAAAGGACGTCTGCACAAATTGAAGCTACACTACAGTGAACGTGTCAGCTGCAACTGCAGCAAATAACTCTTTCACTCGTGTTTAGTTAGGGCAGATCTTCAAATTTACATCGCCTTATGTTTAGGTATCCAAAAGTATTATATTGGATGCATCAGAGTATTAAAAATGAGTTAGGACATGCCACAAGGGTTTTATGCCATATCTAAAATAACCCTGTAATGTAAATCGGAACATGAAGGTACCGAGTGTTAAGGGGAGACTGAGGTCTAAACACACTGGAAAGACGAAGAGAGAGAGGAATAATAGGGGAGGGGAGAGGGCCGGTTCAGACGAGGGTCCACCAGTGACCTTGTGGGACCTCAGGGGGTTTGACTCTCGCCAATTAGTGAAAAAGTGACAGGCTGCCAGTGTGCTCTTGACATGACTGGACCATGGTTGATGCTAACAGCCCCAGGACTCTTGCACCCCTCCATTTCTGCCCTCGCTCACTCACTCACTTACTCTCTGGCAAGAGGCAGAAGTCATTCTTCGTTTTTCCAACAGTCATATCACGCGTGGTCAAGAAGTGTGGACATTTCAGCCTATCATGGTGCTCAAACTGTCTATCTCGACCCCCTGCGTAAAACAATTGGGCAGCCAAAGGCACAGTAGGGTGTGAGTTCGTTTCCAGTCATCTTATGATCTTAGCCAGGTTCAATGAGAAAACTGAGGAGTGAAAAAAAAGAGGTAGAGCAGTGTGATGGCAAGCACCAGGTTGCCAGCTGTCAGGACACAAGGCTCCTGCCCCATGATTAACGAGGCCAGGCATAAAGCCACAGGGGCAACAAGGAGAGCTCCAGCCTGTGTCAATGGCAACAAGGCCATGTCATCAATTTCTCCCCCAAACCATTTCCATTTCAGACATGGAGGATGCCCTCATTCCACCCTACCCCACTCCACCCCACCCCACCCCATCTTCCTCATTTTGGAAAGCCGCCAGAGGCAGATATGGAAAGCAAACTGGAAGGGTTTCTTCTGAGTGGCCTTGAGTCAGAATCGGAGATCAGCAGCCTGGAAAAGAGGAGCGGCCTTGTCACCTCCACTTTTCCTTCACCTCATCCTGACAGATTTGTCTCAACCAGGATTTCCCCACTGACATGTCACTTTGCATTACTTCACTTAACACTCAAAAGAACACTAGTAACCCTAACTTTCGCCAATCAGCCATGGCATGTGTGTTGTGTTCATAATAATGCTAACACAATCTAAGAATCAAATCTTAGCTAACATAGCTAAGTAGTGATGCTATGATCACTGATTTAGTTTAGGACACATCATAAAGTGAACAAACTTCTCAGTGTACTGGAATGCTGAACTACATTATCATAGGGTAGCCATCTTGGAAAACTCTCATAACTGGAATTGCAAATTGAGGAAAATGTCTTTCTATTGTTTTGTTAAGGAAAAACATACCTTTTTCATATACCTGGGTTTTTGTACTGCTCTGATTTGCCCGACCAAACACAGAAATGAGGCAATCGGTCCTGGAAAACAACCTGTCCTGGATACACTATGTTAATGTTTCTAATATATTTAGAAAAAGTGATGTCTTAGTTTAGATTTAAAGTTGAAGATCGAGTTAGTCTGTGTGTTTTTGTATAATATGAAGGCACCACTTCTGCATTTATTGTTTGGCGTTTTTGTGCTTTGTATGTTTCAGGAAATTAGCTACGGACGTGTCGCAGTTAACAATTATCCTTGCATGATGTAATTTAGTTGAAATAAATGCAGTGCCACTCCAAAAGATGAAATAACTGGTAAATTCACTGGTACATTTGGATGCCGAAAACATGTAAATGAATTTTTGGTGTAATTTACAACCAGGAAGTGTAAATATCAAATTGTATCCAATAGCCTTTTTCGAGCCTTGCGGCCAATCTGGAGCAGAGCTCGGATCTCGCTTCTAAGCCAAAGAGATTATCTCCCTTTAGCCTGTACTTTTTCCGCCCTCCAGAGAGGACCAACGGGAAAGGATCTGTGATTGTTTATGGATTTGGCCCGTGCCTGGATAACTCCTCACTGATCCAACAGGAGCTGCCCTGAACAGCGGGGTATCACAAGTCGAGATTCTGCCTGCAGCTGAGACCTGAAGGCTGGGTGCCATTTTTTCGGAAGTTGCTCTCGGAGAAGCTGGAGTGGGAGGAGAACGGCGACGAGAAAGCGTGATGATGGCGAGACGCTGAGTGCTGCACAGCATGAGGGTGGAGCTCAGCCAGCCTGACAGCTGCCACTCAAAGGAAGTTAATGACACCACATTGCTGGCATGCCCTTCCCTACCATTCGCTTTTTTTTTTCTCCCCAATCCCGGTCCAAATGCCTGACTGCTATGGGCTTGGCAAAAGCACAGCTACTAGATTCAAATCTGGGGAGGAGAAAAGAAAGAGAAATGGGGCGGAGGTGACTGGGTGATCAGGATGAGCATGGGGGCTTATGGATTTTGCCCTGAGGCATTGAAACGGCATGTGTGTGTGAGTGTGTGTATGTGCGTGTGTGGTGGTGGTGGTGTCGTGGTGATGGGGTGTGAACACATGTGCAAATAGATGAGGAATATTTATTACAATCAACACCCTGGTTGGCACTGCTGGGTGACTTTTAGACGAAGTGATGCATCTCCTTCCCCACCTACCCCCCCTGCTCCAAACGCCACTAATCGAGTCAAGTGACTTATTAAAGCACACAAGAAATGAGCGGCTAATTTCATTAGCTGCCCGTCAAGAGAAACCCCCGCTATCTGATTCGTGCATGGCTAGGAGGAGGAGCTGAATGTGTGTGGGTGCTGGTTATCATCCAGTTCAGGCTACACAGTAAGTGGGTGAATGATAGAGGGATAAAAAGCGATGTTAAAAAAAGGGCAAAAGAGAATTAAATAAATGAGAGTACGGGGCGTCATTAAATCCCGGAGGTGTTCTTTTAAACTCTAATAATGCTTCAAAAAACCTCTAATAATGAGTCATAAGCAATTCATTGGTACATGTTGTATCAAAGGGTTATTATGATGCATGGGTCTGTGCTTCACAACCTTTTTAATAAATAATAACAATGTGCATAATTATAAAAGGGTTCAATATTTAAATTATACCCAGATTTTGATTGGTCAGAAGGTGTGACCATTTAGTACAGCCGCAAATCAAGCTTTATATATTAAATATACAGTATGTTTAACATATAATATTTCATATGAATACATATTTAATATACTCTATATTTTTATATTAATTAATCTATTTAATCTATTTAAAGACAAAAAAAAAAGCTTGTCAGAGTTTATTATAATGTTTTATATATATATATATATATATATATATATATATATATATATAATTTTTTTTATTTATTCTGTAAACCCACTTTGAGACAATAACCATTGTTAAAAGCGCTATATAAATTTTTTTTTATTGAATTGAAGGTATGACTATTTAAAGCTGGTTTTATTTGGACGTCTCATAACATCAATTTACCTTTATCACGGTGTGCCGCTTGTTATTAACTGAAACATTGTAATGAATGAGAAATTGCTGTGGTAGAAGATAAACAGAAGTGTAACGATCCACTGATCTGGATCAATGCATTTTTTAAAATAACCAGCAATCTGATGTCATCGATGCCAGGCGTAAACATTGACGTATATATCTATTATGTTTTTAACTGTTGTACCGTGACCTTTATTTTGCCGTTCTCATTCCCACCAGCTACATCCATATTCTAGCGGATGAAGTACACTCAAACACCGGATCGCTGGCTAAGAGAAGCGAAATAATCGATAATTGTATTGTAATGAAAAACCCAAACAACGGCTAAAATATTATATACATTATATGGTAATAAAGATTCCCTTATCACGGCATGACATGGAATGTTTTCACGCCATACATTATACACAATGGAGATAGCGATAAAGCGTACAGCGTCGTCATGGATATTTCTAACAATTGTACACATAATGGCGTAAGAAGACACACAGAACTGTAGGAGCAGAACGTGATCATGTGCTTATCCTCTGTAAGGACCCATCAGGCCGTGTCTGATGACAGAAATATATTTTAATTCTCAGTGACAGTTCCTAGTTCAGGACAGTGCATTAGTAAAGGTTCAGTACAGGGTCAATCAATGGTCATACAGAGGTCATATCTCAGGGGATGAGCAGGGTTCCTGCAGGGTTCCTCCTCTTATCTCTACACACGTCACAGCCAGGGCTATCGCTCCTCCATCAGATCACAGATTTATGTCCAGACCCAGGGACAGGAGCGATCCGGGGGTGTAACCGAATCCTGAAAGCTAACTCTGACAGATCAGAGATTAACCCCTGAATCCATGAAGATGCAATTTACAAACTAGATGTTTATGTAACAGCCTCAGCAGCGACCTCATTTCCTCTCTCGTCTGTTCATTCAGCATCAGCAGTGAACTAATCACCGGCCTGATCATCTGTCATCATCTGCACCTGTTTTTCACTGGGTCAGGCCTTAAGTTAGATGCTGGAATGATTCATAGGTCACTGTGTGACTTGACCCATCTAATGAAAAACATTCCTCTGAAACTGCTCATGTACATGGAACTGAAGAAGGAAGTCTAGAGCTTTAGCAACAAAATATAAAGAAATGGAATGGGGTACTTTTGCATATTATATATATTTGTGTGTGAGACAATCTCTCTCTTTCTCTTACACTCTCTCTCTCACACACACACACACACACACACTTTAATACACAAAGCTATGAACAATGAAATCAGAACAGTTCCATTCAAATGCAAACTCCAGTGTTATCTACAGAACACTCTACATCGCATGGCCCTGCTTTACATCACCGAGGGCAAAGGGGTTGCTCACAATATGCTCTGTGTGTGTGTGTGTTTCTGTCTGTGTGTGTGTGTGTGCCTGACTTTCCATCATTAAAATACCACAAATCTAACCTTTTCTTTATCATGGAGAAAAAGCTCTAAGTGCTTCGAAGATATATGAAGGCCATAACTCATCTGTGTTATTGTTTTAATTTGATCTTGGTGTGCGATACCGAGGCTTTATCGGCCGCAGGAGACGTCTGGAGACGTGTCCACGCTAATCGCCTGATATTCCCCTACGTGCGCCGAGGCTTAGCCTAAGAGATTGTTTCTATGCGATCAGAGTTTGTTGTGATCCGTCACAGTTATTCAGCCCTGGTGCTGTTTGTCAGGGTTAAACGTGTTTGCTTGCGTCATTTGCAAGTGCACGTGTGTGTGTGTGTGTATGTGTGTGAGAGTGAGATAGAGAAAGAGGGAGAGAGAGAGAGAAGCTCACGCCTTGTGTCAGGGTGTCTCAGGGAAGGTCTGAGATCAGATTAGTGATCTGCGCAGGAAATGAAAGTAGGTGACAGTGAGTAATCACCATGCCATGTGGCCCATGTGTGTGTGTGTGTGAGTGTGTGTTACAGAATATAAACCTGCACTTGGAGCTTCATGTAGGCTATTACCTGTTAAAAAAGTGATTACAGCATACGCAAAGATGGTCTACGTATCATGTTATAATGCGTTATAAATACTTTGAGTGCACGACAATACACATCACAACACCGACCTTCCATGCATTTCTAAATAGCGATCGTTAGGTTATGCCTTATATATATATATATATATATATATATATATATATATATATATAATTTTACTGCAAAGTGTTACAGTGCGCTGCTAATCTGTGAATGGATGCAGAGGCAGATGATAGAGCAATTCAATCAGGACAGAAGGAGAAAGAGAAAAAGACAGAGAGAGAGAGAGAGAGAGTCACATTACAGGCTAGTCTGGAAAGGCATGACCTTTGACCTGGGGTAACCTGAGGAGCTGAAGACAACAGCTGTCCAACAACAAGTCATAACAGTAACTGAGAGGCTATAAGTTCACGGCAGTGTGTGAGAGCCGTAATAATGACGGTCATATGTACAGAGAGACCCTGTGAGGTTATAACCCGTCTTAGATAATTCAATCCTAAGTGGGCAGGACCATTTTCAGGGGTGTGCAGGGTCACAGACGGCACGTCCCATTTGTCCCGAAGCATAAAAACTCGTAAAAAAAATACACTATAATGAATAACATTACGGTATTGTAGAACCCCTGAAAGTCATTAACCCCCGTGGAATTCTGGGTTCTGACTGGCCAGGAAAGGTGTCGATTATGTTACTTCGCAGGTGCAGGATTATAGTAATGACCTCATTCAAATACTGTACTGTTTCTATAGTAACGGTGGGAAATGGACGAGACCACAAATACTATGTGTCTAATCGGTGATGTGACGTTTTCTGTAAGGATATGTATGATATATAAGATTTATAATATATATATATATATATATATATATATAAGATTTAAAGAAGGAGTATCCGGTGTCAAAGCTCAAAAGATGACACGTAAATTGTGCTGTTTTGTCTTATTAAATTACTTATGCACAAATATAATCAGATAACATTACTGTGTTTGCTCTCTAATAAATAGTAGGGACGGGAATCACCAGGGACCGGCCGATACGATACTATCATGATACCAGGGTGCTGATCCAATTTGTATTGCGATTCTGTAAATATCATGATTTTATAAATATCCCGATTATATATAAGTTTTTCTTTTATTTATTTTTTTGCAATTCTAAAGAAATATAGCATATAATTCGCTCCTACCACACGGGACGCTGTGCTGCTTGCCAGTATGTGAATAGTTTATGCTGCACCACCTATAGGTTTATAAAGGAACTGCAATATATTACCAATTCCAATGCAAACCGATACAAATTAAAAATTCAAATTAGAGTTTAGAGTCAGTGTATTGATACATGAATTACCATATGAAGATATGAACTAAATTGATTTTCCCATGTCTTTAATAAATAATAATAAATAAAAAAAAAGGATAAACCACATCACAATATGCTGTTATAGGAAATGAATCATCCTCAGTGTGGAAAGAGAAACCTTGTTGATTAATTTCCTAAAGTTGAAGTGATTGATTTCTTAAACACGATGCTATTTTAGTGAAAGCTGATGACTTTGTATGTGTGTGCGCACGTGCACGTTTGCGCACGGTGGTAGTAAACAGCTGTAAACAACTTGTAAGTGCATTTTTTCTGACAGCTGATGGCATGTTTACTCCGGAAACTTACTCACTTTTGTGATTGTGTGTGTACGCGACTCTATTAAAGCCCGCGAGTTCAAAAGCACATCATCCATCAACCAGGCGACGGCCGAGGCGGCACAATAAACACGCACACATGCACAGACAGGAGGTGCTAAAAAGGTGTTATACGTGTGTGTTTGCGTGCATATGTATGTGTGCATGTGCTATATTTTAAGCCGTTGTTTGGGGATATTATGACAGAACGTTTCCTCGAGTTCGGTTTTAAACCCTAAGAGGTCGTACTCCAGGCGTCAAATGCGAACCTACGCCGTTTGAAAAGCAAGCGCTTAGAGAAATCACGATGTCTGGAATGAATAACGGAAGGTCCGAGGTCTTTAGGGGTCATCGGATCCAATCCCGGCGTCAGAACTCAGGGTCTCCCGGGAATCCGGGGTCTCCCTGCAGGATCGGGGTCTTATCAAGGGTTTCCATTTCTATTATCAGACCCGTGCAGTCTGCAAATAGCGAGCAGGCCGCGATTTCAATCACAAACACACACACACACACGACGGCGGAAGCGAGTCAGAGCCCGCGAGTGCGCTATTGGACTGAAGTCAACAGTCTGATCTTGTGATTGGATTTAAATGATCCATTCCAGTGATCTCTTGCTCCAGGGCTTGCTTATGTTTTTGTTTTTTTCCTTAAGCCAGGCAATCACGTAATGGAGTTTTAAGTAGTCTAAGGTCATCAGGACTACGATGAATCAATCACACAAAACAACACACACCAGGGAGAAAAAAAAATGCAAATTTAGGTAAATTGACCTGGCCTTCGGAGCCGCCCTCGGCTTTACAAAGAGAGAGCGATCGATGGTACGGAGAAGAGATTGCGGGTGTTTACGTATCGCCGGGCAGGGAGGATTGAACGGAACCCGGAGCTCGATCTGAAACTGAAAAAAACGTACACTTCATAACGTCAGGGGTAAATCGTACACGCTCACGTCTCGATTCTGTCCTGTGAGCAGAGTTTCAGTTACAATCTTTACGATTCAACCGTATGGATGGAAACAAAGATTAAACTTTTCTATTTAATTCCATTCAATGTTATTTGTATAGCGCTTTTAGCAAACATCATTGTCACAAAGGAGCAGAATTTTTGTTTTAACAAAGTGTGGGAAATGTGGGCGAGAGACACTTCAAAGAGACAAAAAAATTCTCTCTCTCTCTTTCTCTCATTCTCACTTATTTTCACGAAAAAATCAGGAATAACCATAAAACATAAAAAACTATACATGCATCTGGCATGTCCAGTAAATATAAGCATGCTGAATGTGTGTGTGTGTGTGTGTGTGTGTGTGTGTGTGAGAGAGAGAGAGAGAGAGAGAGAGAGAGAGAAAGAGAGTAAAAATAAAAGGAAAAGGTCAGTCTAGTTTTTTTAGGAAATGTTGTGTGTGTGTGTGTGTGTGTGTGTGTGTGTGTGTGTGCACCAAGGTTTCATGGGACAGATGATTTATCTGCTTTCAAAAGCACCACTCCCTCTAAAGTCATCTCTTTCTTTCTTTCTTTCTTTCTCTCTCTCTCTGTCTCTCTCTCTCTCTCTCTCTCTTTCTCTCTCTCTCTCACACACACACACACACACACACACGCACACACACACACAAAAGTTAACCACAGGGACTGAAAGTATTGTCATACACTCGAAAAGCGCAAACCACAACCGGCACGAGTGTCATCCAGAGAAGTGCACTAAGTGTGTGTGTGTGTGTGTGTGTGTGTGTGTGTGTGTGTGTATGAGAGAGATATCCTGAGCCTGTATCACTCTGTGTGTGATTTATCCGAACACTTTTCTGTCCCCAAAATGTCAAAAAAAAAATTAAAGGTTCTATATGTTATTACGTTATTAACAAATTAACACAGCTGCCCAGTGCTCCCCTAAAGTGTGTGTGTTTTAATGTTCCAGCTGAAACACCCCACACTACCGCTACTGCTGAGCCACGCCCCCTACACACAGCAACAAGCTGTGCGGAGGGGCTCGTCTCATATGAGGTCACAAAAATCTACACTAGGTGACCTTTAAAGTTACTGCTCTGATTTTCCACTAGATACATGTGAATGATTCCCGTGACTATCCCTGTTACTATGGAAACGCTGATATAGGAAACTCATCAACACCTTCTGACCAATCAGAGTCCAGAACACAACGCTGTCACACTAGATCTTATTCAGCAGGTCACATGCGCCGTCTGTACGCATGTGAGCGAGATCTAGAGCACTGCCGTCTATGTGTGTGTGTGTGTACGTGTGTGTGTTTATCTACATAATTAGTCTTTATTAAAGTCTTCTAATGCGCAACACACTCGGCCCCACCACAGCTTGTAGACCGAACCTTAAATTTCTTAAATAATTACATTTTCCAACCAGCCGCAAAGCAAACCCGGGGCTAATGACTCGCCTAATTGGTGCAGTCTCGTTTTGGATCGCGTCGACCGTTTCTGCTTATTTATAAAGAAACCAAAAAAGAAAAAAAAAAAAAAAAAAAAAGAAAAATTAAATCGTAAGCCGAGCGCCGTTTCTTTTTTCTCTCGAACCCGGGCACGTCGTCTTCATTGTTAGCCTGGATTTTAAAGGTTGATGTAGGAACACTTGCATTCCTTTACACTCACACTATTAAACAAATCACGAACATACAGTACACACATATACAGTACACACACAAAAAAAAAAATACACACACACAAAACCATGTGCTCAATTATAGCGCCTTATACACATACACACACCTGCGGAGAGACAGGCCAGTCTAATTAACATTTTCCAGGAGTACAGCTGCAACTTGTCTCACACACACCACACACACACACACACACACACACACTTTCTCTCTGTGCCGAGAAATCCGCCACACCGGCAAATTTATTCAACAAGGAGCTCGTTTCCGCCTGACACCCACTTCGAGATGATTTATGAACCTGCTCGTTGACCCAGTTTAGGTTGAAAAGGGAAGGAGAGAGCGCTCCTGACACTCGCTTCCACACTAGATAGGGAGGATACGGAGAGAGAGAGAGAGTGCGGCCTGAGCACAGAGTCACGATCCGGACGCAGAGATTAGGGACGAGACGAAGAGACAATCTGGGAGAGAAAATGAACTAGGGGAAGTCAGTCAGGAGAGATAAGTCCAACAGGAAATAAAGCTCAGGAGGAGGAAAGACGTTTGGGTGGGAAGAAAGAATATTACACGTAGGAATAAAATCGATTCTAAAAGGGAAATTTGATCGTCGAAGATGAGATAGTTGATGGAACTATGACAGATAATAATTTAGAAGATTATTTTTCTATTACAGCAAACCTCAAAGTGTTTTATTCTTTTTATACTACAGCATTATGTATAAATTTTTTTATGAAAAGCAACACTTTAGATTTTTGCTCCACTTATGGTTTATTCCATCGAATGTCCTGTAACATGTCCGAGCATCGTTTTTTTATTTAAACGGCTAAAGGTTTAAACGATGAGTAAAATATTTTCTTATTAGTCGAGTTAAAACAATAGTTTTTTTTCCTTTTTTTTAATTTCTTTTTTTTTTCTTTTTTAATATGCAAATTTAAAAAGTACTCAGTACTCAGTCATGTGACCGGGGCTCGTTATAATATTTAAAGAAGAAACACGGCTCAAAGCAAACATTGAAAAAAAAAAGCAACATTGTCTCCCAGTGGAACAATTTTACAACTTTAGTAACATCTGACTAGGAATAAGCTTTACAGTTATATATTTAGTTATATATTTGGCTAGATTCAAAAATATTTTACCTGCTGTCATTTATTTATTATTAAGACTCCAACAAAAAAATCAACAATAACAATAATCTATATTTCCAAATCTACATATTCCAGACGCTCCTTCCTCCTGGTCCGTACTTAAAGCGACACGCTCGTCTCACTAATCCCGCCGCACCTCCTTCCAATCTGCTTTGATATTAATAATGCAGCGAGCTCCATTCAAAGGCTCTTCTCTTCTCCTCTGGCTGCTCCGCGGCCCACATTGGGCTCCCGCTGACCCGGGCTGCTCCAGCGGTCCACGCAGGACTCCTGCCCTCAATCTGTTACCACATGACTATTCAGAGAACTCACGGGGGTCCTGTAAGAGCGCCAGAGCTGGGGCGCCCGGTGCTGGGCGACACACTTTACTGGAGGTGGGGGAAAAATCAATTCAGTGACGTATCGTGAGTCTTTTGTGTGGGAATTCATTTATCGCTACACTGACTCCAAAATAAATGTTTACTGTATTGTACATTTATATAGGTTTGCATTTGACATGGTATAATGTTGCAGTTCCTCCATCATCCTACAGGGGGTGCACTCTAAATCGTTCACAATTATTCGCTAAGTTTGTTTGGAATTGTAACAAAGAATACAGAATCACAAAACAGAGTAGTTAAGCCTTTATTTTTTCACATATACAGTACTGCACAGTGAAATTCTTTCTCCTAGGTCCTAGCAAGTTTAAGCACAGGGTTGGTCATCGCTCAGGGGTCCAACAGCAAAAGTGTTTACACTCTTGAAAAAAGGACAAGACTAAGGCCTCGTTCACACTGGTGCTAAAATTTTGGATAAACGAACGCGCTCTGAACATCCTAGACGTTTATGTTGCGTTTTGTAATGGCGCTCGATTGACTTCTACACTGCTGTTCGTTTGGCTCTGTTTAACGCCAGCGCTGCAGCCCAAATAGTAGTTTGTGTGTTAACCTGTGGAGGCAGTGTCGGGAACTGGATATGAAAGCCCTTGTCGTTTTATTTGAGGTGCCTCCTTTTAATATGGACCATTTTTCTATATTAGACATCAATCTTCTTGTTATAAAAATTCTCGTAATATGGCGACGTAGAGAGAGAAAAAATCACCGCCGCTACTGAGTTCATCCTCTTCATTTTGCTTTTTTTCCACATTTCCCTATGTATAACATGTAGGGTCATGGGATATATCTAATTCTCCGAGGTGTAAAATGAACGTGAAGAAAACGCACTAGAACGCCAAGAAAAATCAGCATGCAACGTTGTTTTTGACGCCGTATACAGTAAACACACAGCCGGACAAACGCACGTCACCAAATCCCGTGTGAACACTTTCATTGACTCCTATGTGTAGAAAACCCTCGGCGCTTAATCCGCGCTCACCGGACACCACGAACGCCAGAAAAACGCTCGATTTTAACGCCCGTGTAAACAAGGGCTAAAGAAACAAGTCTTTTTTTTAAGCCTTGGTAACCATAGTGTCTTAAAATGAGAATGTTTTCAATTATATTTGTTTCTTTCCCAACGGTGCTGCTTTTTCGTATCATTCTGCTGTACTTCCTGTATCTCTTCATCCTTTCGACAGTCCTGACCTTTAACCTTTTAACCCCGTCGTTATAAAGTGTTCAACACTCCATTTGAAATCTCTTTACCACCACTAGAGTAAGAGAGAGAGAGAAAGGTAGAGCGAGGTAGAGAGGGAGAAGAAGACAGGAGCGGAAAATGGAAAATAAAAGAATAATCGAGAGACTTCATCAATTTTTCATGAATTTTCATTTGGGCAAGGAGACCCCTCTTAAAGCGATCGATAGATCAAGCGGCTGTCACACAGTTAGCACCTGGGGGCTGCTGCCATGGTCACGGAAGAGCTGGGAGAAGATCAGAGGCAGCTTGCCGCGGCAACACACACCCCCTGCCAGCTTCACGCATACATACACGTCCTACAACACACGTGCGCGCGAGTGTACACCCTCTTCCTTTTCCTATTTCCTTTCCCCTGCAGCACTGCTGAGCATCTTCAATTACTGCTGATAATACGGAAATGGAGTCGCTCTCTAAACACTGTGTTTAAAAATCTATGAAAAGAGATAAAAACCTCATAGAAAAAACTTTATCTTTAAAACTCTAAAACGATTCTTTACATGGGGCATGAGGGTGTTACAGCTATGACATCATCATCATCATGAGCTGGGGCGTGGCTTGTTTTGGATTGACAAACCATATGAAATGAATGAAGCGTTGGAGAGAAAGGAAGTGGACCACACGTACGTCCTCCTCCATGTTCGACCAGATTGGTCCAAAGGCACAAACGCAACTCGACATAAATAAGCGTGAACCATAACATCCATCCTTAACTTCTAGATATCGCACCTTGTGTGTTATAGCCGGAAACTCAGAAACCACATAGGAAGACTTGAACGAGATGCGGAACCCTAAAATGGGTTGAGCCATACCTGATAAAACTCCTCCTCTAACTCTAGCTTATGAGAAGCTGTATAAAACTGCATAAAGGATTGTAAAGTTCTTCTAATGCTACTGCATGTTAGACACTCAGGATGAAGACCAATTCTTCAAAGTTCATCCCTGTCCCCAGATCAGCTCCGGTCTGCCAATATTCCTCCCTCTGGACTTCCTGGCAGACAGCCTTCATGTAACCACTAGACCACTCTCTTCTGAGCTCTCATCTGTCTTTCCCTGGCCTCGCCTTTTATTTCCATGAAGCTCGAGACGACAAACCGAAAGGAAGACATGTGGCTCTGGAAAAAGACTGAAATGTCCTTTAAATGCTGCATGTTTCAAAATAACATTGAGAAACTAAGAAACAGTGCGTCTATGGAAAAGAAGTAAGGTTGCCATTATTATTATTTTTTTTTCTTCATTTTACTAAAACCTATCAATTGTAAGACCAGATCATCTACAGTACGTTCAAAAAGCTGAAACAAGCTCTTGCTCGTGGCTTTTCTAACCCTTTACATCCATTTTTATAACTTGTTCTGATGGCTGTCTATTCTAAGACTCTAATTATATGTTATTTCCTGTATTAGGCGCAGACCAAAATTGTATGTCCATGTAATCACACGATTATTGGCCAACTGCAATCTACGTTAAACAACAAAGGAAATAATGTTCCATGGTTGGAACCTCCCTTCTGGCTCCAGACAGACACACACACACACAAACGCACACATACAATCCCACACCCAGTCACTCGACTTTTTGGGTCAGAAATTACCAAAATCAGCCATGATATAATTTTCGATGATGTTATAAAGAAACCAATGTGAGTGCATGTGAAAATCCAGGACTTACATGCCACTTCCAGGGAGGCGTTACGACTCACGGCTTCCCCGAGGTAGTTGCGGGCCACACAGACGTACGCTCCTTCGTCCGGTTTGCTCCGGCGGCCGTGGACTATTTTCAGGAAGAAGAGTGACCCGGTGGGCAGGAGCATGCGGTGGGACCGAGAATCATCTTTGTCTGTCTCGACCCTCTCGCCGTCCTTGTACCACTCCACCGTAGGCGTGGGCCGCCCCTCGGCTTTGCAGTTGAGGGTAGCGGGTTCGCCTTTGGACACGATCAGGTCGGAAGGATGCTCCACGATGCGGGGTGGCGAATCTTCCTGCCGCAGACGAGATCCTGAAAACAAAGACGAGACAGGAGTTCATGTGTTAAACTTCTGAGGTTAAGGTTTTTTTTTAAGTGTTTTTAAAGTATTGACATTTAAGGATTTTAAATAAACTTTACTGTATCAGTGGTGGTTAATTTACCTTGTTACCATAGAAACGATAATGAACCAGAACCGAGCTGACCAATCAGATTTGAGCATTAAACAGGCTGTATATCCTTTCCAAAGTATAATGCTTTCTGTGATAAGCTTCGCGATTAAAGCCATATTGAGTGTAATTTATTTCAAGAGCAGCACTAATCTTTGTCTGGCACAGACTTTAATCCTGTTCTGTTCACAACTTGGCAGTCTTACGTCCCGGCCTATCGTTTTATCTAACGACAATAAAGTGGTTTATATCAAAACCCTTAATATGAAGTACAGTGTTTTCAGTAAAGATCAATATTTACAGTCCTGATGGAAACACAGCCTGAAAATCCCATCCCATGTCCATGCTTCTCTTTATTGCTTGTGTAAAAGCAATGCATTATAAACATGGAGGATCTAACTGAACATTTACAGTTAGTATTTTAAAACAACAGATGTTTAACAGGCTGGTTTGAACCTAATACTCTAAGCTCTGAACCATGCACAGTTAAACAAATATACAACACAACAAGAACAAGAACAACAACAACAACAACAATAATAATAATAATAATAATAATAATAATAATAATAACTTTTTAAACTAGAGTAAAAATAAGAAACACTAAATTATTATACATAAAAATATAAATCAAAACAAAAAAAAAAAAAGTAAAAGTTATGTTTAAAAGGAATGCTTTGTTGTTAAATTATATTACCATAATGTTTTCATAATTCATCTCTTTAAACCGATATTAAGTAATACCGAATTTTCTTGTAAATAATAAATAATAATCCTATATTGTTTTCCAATAGCTAAAATAATAGCTTGGCAACCTTACTAGGTTTATAACTTAAAATGAAAGTTTAATTGCGATTTAATAAAACACCTCCTAGTTTTACTCAAATCCATAAATCCCAGTTCCTCAATCCCAACCGCCTGTCTTTGCCTTGTCAATCCCACCTTTTTTCCCAAATCATTCAGAATCTCAACCTTTTTACCCAGAACCCTAATTCCGGGTGTCCTAGGAGGCCATTTGGGACCTGACCCATATGACAGAGGGCTTCTGAGAGGTTAGCCCCACACTGTGTTAAAATGCTAATCCCCTGAGCCTTCCCCTGCATGGCTCTGCTTGGTGTATGCTTGATACTGGCAGGCTGCGCTACGAGTCTGGTCCTTATGATAATAGCGTGTGGGAGAGCGTGCGGCGCGGGTCTTAATCCCAGAGATAAGGAGGCAAGGGCCACCCTGCATTTACATTACTGAAGTTTGGACGAGCTGGAGACAAAAGCAGGCCCTGATCCCCGAGAAAAATCCCAGCCAAAGACAGGGGCTTAGCCTGATGGGGTAATGCTAGCTTTGCACGCTTCAGTATGATGTGTCTGGTTGTCACAGTTGATGCTATAATGCCCCTTTTTCCAACCTTTCTAAAAAATTTGAATAGTTTAACTCTGAGAAGGAGTTAAAATATAAAGGAGAGGGTCATTGTTTACACTGCAGATATGTGTGTGAAAGTGTTTAGTTCAAGATAAAATGCGACAGAATATTCTCCTTTAAAATAGTTATGCTAACATTCATGCTAGCTGTGTTATTACCATTACATATATAGTTTTGCTAAAAGTTACAAACACTATACATTATTATTACACTATACAAGTCATGCAAGCTACTTCAAGAGAAATTTATAGTTTGTGCTAGCTGTTTTAAGAGCTATTATAGAACTATAATTCAGGCTAAATCTTATAAACGCTATTTATACAGTGTATACATGCTGACTACATATACAGTAGAAGCAATGCTAGCTGTAATAAGAAGGATATACACTCCATCCTAGCTGTGTTGGAAAAGGGTCTACAGTTTATGTTAGCTATGCTAAGCAGAATCTATCGCCAGCATAAATGGCTATTATAAAAGGACATATAGGACATATATGCTATCTGTTGTATATTGATACATCTTAGCTGTTTAATCTGCAGAGTATATAGTTTGTGCTAGCTGCTTAACAACAAACATACTGCACAGTTCATCTGTGCTAGCTATCTTATAAATGGGTTCATGCTAGCTATGTTAAGCAGGCTCTATAATTCATGCTAGCCATGTTAATAAGGCTCATGCTAGCTGTCACAAAAGTTATATAGTTCATACTAGCTTTTTTGAATAAAATATATATCATGCTAACTGTTGTCTCCGTTTCATGCTACTGTAGCTATGTTCAGCAGGATCTATGCATCGTGCTAACTGTGTTATAAAAGATTCATGCTAGCTATGTAATTAAGGTTAATGCTACTGTGTTATATATGAGTTCAGCCATGCAAAGAAGCATCTTTAGCTAGCAGTGTTTAAAGGTTATATGGTTGACGCTAACTGTTATAAAAGTCATTTAATTCATACTAGCTATGCTAAATGCCAGCTGATTAAGGAAGTAGTGTAATAGTTCACATTACCTGTTATAAAAGAATGCTAGCTGTGTTATGAAATATATACAGTGTAATTCATCCTAGCTGTTTTATATTAACTATGCTAGCTGTGATATGCGAAACATCATAGACTCAAGTGCTAGTAGTGGTAAACGAGATGTAGTTCATGCTAGTTGTGAAGGATATATATGGCTCATGGTACAGTAGGTGTGTTCTAAAGGATATATATATAGCTCATGCTATTCATAATAAAGGATATATAGTTCAAAAGAACGCTCGGGGCAAGCTGAGTAAAAGAAACAGGGACGAGTATCTTCCTCAGGGAGCCAGGTGCTGTGCTGACGTTCAGAACTGAAGGTTGAGATTTGTAGAGGAAGCAAAGTACAAACAGGAGGCTTTTTTGTTTAGCAGGCAGATAATAATGCTAGCTAACTGTGTGAATCTGATAACAACAAACAGGACGAGAGAGATACATGGGTGAAAATGTGTACTCTTTCTTTTTCTTGTTTATGACAAAGGTAGTTCGAGTCAAAGAGAGAAAGAGAGAAGGACAGAGCGAATGTGACGGGTGTCTTCCTATTCTAAAGACTCCGTAAGGTCAATTGTCCCCTGTTGTGTTGTATTGACCCCTGGTTTGGAGGAGGTGACTTCTCCACACTCCAACTCGTTTTGGCTAATCCCTGCCATTTCCCTCATTGATTAATGATCAGAGCTCCTGTCTGTTATCTAAGTGGGGCAACTGACAGGAAACAGGCCACTGTGAGACCCAACGACTGTGACAGTGACTAATGGATCATTATCTAATCCTCAAAAAAGCAAGAGCTTCTTTAAAAGGTGTATGTACACGTAATGTATTCTGTTCTCTTCAATGTTTTTACTTAGCGCTATGGTCTATAACTGCGTGTCCAACTCGCAAGTTAGCACATGCTACATCATGACCTTCAGGTCCTGATCAAGCTCACAAGCAAACTCAGAATGGCCTGATTGAACCGGCTTAAGCTCTGTAATAGATTAATCAGATTTGCTCCTATCAGATAACAAAACATGGATCGTTTTTTGGATTGCCCTCCACGACAGGTGCGCTCTTATAAAAAAAATGCCAATGGGATTTCTTCAGATAAGCACTCTGATCTTTTGTTTTACCAGAGAAGGAATAAGATTGAACGCTGATGAAAATCAAACTGAGCAAATCAAGAATAAAGCCCTGACTTTTATTAAACTTCTTTAATAATCACAAACACAGACACAATGCTACCTGATTAAAGCATCTGCTTCACTTATACAGTACAGTGCCGACTTCCTGGCAGAGGTTGTATATAGATGAGGCAAAGACATCAGCACTGGCCACGCAATTCAATTTCGTTCGGTTTAATTTCGTTTAATCCAATTTATATTCCGATCTACATCCTCTAATCACTTAAACCTTGAGCCACCATCTGCCCACTGCTTCTCTACAGGAGGAAGAAAAAAAATGTACTCAGCAGATGCCTTAGTCGGGAAAAAAAGGGAGTAAAAGCAAATGCGTGAGGGATCGACGTGGCTGTGCCAAATGTGCCGTTCTTCTCACCATGTAGATCTGTGAAACAGATTTGTGTATTTTACTGGCATGCCATGCACACATATGCTGTTGCTTTATCTCTTTAAGCCGGGACCTTTGGACATGACACATGAAATCAGTTCGATCTAAAATTATCCACGCACATTAGGCAATCAAGGGTTGTAGTAATGAACGATTCAGGCTTATCTGTAAACAAGCAGAAAAACAGAGAGTTTGATTTTTGTGACTGCACTGACATCACTGGCCTACATGGATAAAAGACTGTGAGAGCGCTTGTGCATGTGGCATTATTAGTTGATGATGCTGACCTGTTGCATGTCAAGCGTGCCTGGAAGATAGAGGTCAGGGCTTAACATTTCTTCATTCATTCATTTATTTTCTATACCGCTTATCCTATACATGGTCGAAAGTTTGGGCACAAGGCATGGTACACCCTGGACAGGGTGCAAATTCATTACATGCACACACCACACACTCGTGGGGAGAACATCGCATGCAAACTACAAGCATGCAGATTCAAGGTGGAATTCAAACCCTTGACCCAAAAGGTTTTCAGGCCACAGTGCTAATCACTAAATCGCTGTGCTGTCTGGGCTCAACATTGCGCATTGACTTCCTACACAACAGTTGATAAAAAGTCCAGCAGAGAACATTTATGCAGATGTATGAGACACTTTGGTCTGTCTGCGCAGTCATACTGTACATCGTTGCAGAACATCAACGTGAAAGCAGCAGAAAAGCCCGAACTATTTACTCCAATAAGGCTAAACGTGATTAAATTAAATCAACAGTTGGCTATTTAGTACATCATCACAGCTTGAAAGCCAGAGGGTTATTCTGTGGAGTCAGATAATTAATTCAATGTCTCAGAGTCAGATCTTTAAATCTAAATCTAAATGCACGTTTAACATGCGGCTGTCCATTGCTAGTCATAGGAGGAGCGCAGACTTAAATTACATTCACTTTATATTATAGCACTGCGGTTTGATACGGGACGGGAGGTGCATCTCTGCCACATTTACGCAGGCATTTAATTAAAATCTTTGACACATAACGTTGTTTAAGACAGCTGTCTAGACAAATTATATTGCATAGATATAGAAGAATTTTCCTAACTCAGCACAAGGACTAGGCAGGTTGACGACTACAGAGGTGTGAGTATGACAGTCAGGATGGTCGAAGCAACAACAACCATGTGACAATGTATTATAGGTGCACAAGCTCTATACCTTCAATCCCATGATCTTCTCTGATGCATGGCGATGTAGCATATCAAACGGAGTAGCCACTGTGCTGTAGATTTCCCTTGGCATGCAACTGGTGGGATCAATCTGCTTCATTCTGCACAAGCACTTTTTCCATCCCCTGGTCTCTTTCTACTTTATGTAAACCCTCTCACCGGTGCCCTCTCCTAATGTGATCATGGGTTGTTGTACAATCAAGGGCTCTCTGTAGCTCAGACGAGTGCACTTCACTCTGGTCCATGCCCGCTCCAATCAAAAAGTCATTACTCCCGTTTAGACCCCTGCTACAGAGCCGCGGGTATTTCACACACTACACACTGTATATCATAAGACAGGACGAACAGGACATTGTGCACCTCTGCATGTAGAAGAAAAAACGGTATCGATTTAGAAAGGAAAAAAGGATTAGCTCCTGTACGTTGAGACAGTGACTCAACAAGCTCAGAATCTCACTGATCACTGATCAGTCAATTCCCACTTACTACTAACTTTTAACTTTTTATATGGTCAGCTTTTCGATTTTAGTATTGTTGGCAATCTAAAAATTGAACCAGATATAGTGGAATAATAAAAAAAAAGTAAAATGTGCCATTATTTTTCTACATAGTTTATGTCCCAATGAGCCTGTGACTGGATAATCCTGTAACAGACGACCCTGAAAAATAGGTTCCTTATAGAGTCGCTAATGTACGAGGGATGGTCAAGTTGCCAAGTTGGTCAATTCCCCAAAACACTGAATGCGATTTACAGAAGACTCCACAGTATGTCAATGAGACACTTAGCCAAAGTAATATATTTGAATGATCAAAGGCCTTTAATGAAGGGGTACACACAATCATCCACAAACACCTTTTGCACATTACAGGAGCTCGGCTGAAACTTATTGCCACATCCGCTGTACAGTCCTGACCTTACTCC
Organism: Clarias gariepinus; assembly: GCF_024256425.1. NCBI lineage: Eukaryota > Metazoa > Chordata > Actinopteri > Siluriformes > Clariidae > Clarias > Clarias gariepinus. The sequence continues at coordinate 3,771,023 of NC_071110.1, forward strand.
ATGCCATTTTCACATGTTTGGGCCATTTAAGGAGTTGCTGGGAGGCCAGAATTTTAAACGTGAAGTAGGCAGTCTGATCATGGCTCTGGTAGACTGAGAAAACTTTCTACCTTGATGGTATCCAAGCACTAGTGAAATGCTGGGATGCATTGATGCATTAGTGTAGCAGGGGATTATACAGAGAAATAAAGACAGGTTTTACTCTCAGAACTCTGTTTTGTTATTCGGCACAATCAAAAGTCCCAGTTTGACTTATTCCAGAATGGACACTGATGTGCACAGAAGCGGTCTAACAAATACTTCAAATCATTTGTAAATCAGCTGCTTTGTCTTCTTTTCAACAGCCTCCTGCAGAACCTTGACTTGCTTTGAGGGGAACATTAACCTATGAGATGGCCTATGATCACTCTCATAATGATAGAGGAATCAAAACATCCACTTGTCCTACCTAAAGAGCAGGAACAATGATCCTCTTTTGGACATGTAGTCAAGGACGGCCGACCCTAAAGATCCCTATGACAATCATCCCATATTCATCTCATATTTTTCCTTCCCTTCCAGTACCTCTCGAGGAGACCTAAGAGAAGGACATGGTTTCTATGGTGCACAGAGTCCTCGGGGGGGTCGAGGCTGTAATATAAGGCATTGTTTACGTGCTGGTCAAGGACAATGCTGTCTTTCCAATGGTTCTCCTTGCTCTGCAGCATGCGGAGGGGGAAGGCTAATTTTATCCGCGGTACATCAGGATGTACCATATGCATTTAAAAAGAATGATGAATGGGGGGGGGGGGGGGGGGGGGAGAGGAGAATGCAGAGAATACATAGTGGGAGGTGTGGGAGGATGAATAGTGCTTTGTTTTTGTTTGCTCTTTTACCTCCATATAATCATTAAGGTGTGGATTTATACAGAGTGTCTCTTGTTCAAAGACGCACACACACCATGTGGTTGGTAGCCAAGGCGGTTGCTCTGACTAATCAACAGCCTCGGGTTGCCCTTGTTAAGGTGACTTTTACACCTTGCTAAGCTGGGAGGTTGGTGAAGATTGCGATTGCTCAATGACTTTGTACTTTAACAAAAACCTATTATCTGGGATTGTACACTCATGTTAGGTGGGAAAAGCCAGGCACTACTGGGTATTTTACGTTATTTTGACGTCACTCATAGCATCATAGAAGGAAACCATAGTGAGTGCGCATTTGATGATACATTTTCCTAATGAACACAGAGGAAGGAAAGCCACACCCTACTGGACTAATCAAGATGCTTCCTCATCTAGTATGACAAGATGCTGCTCCACCTTTCCACCCAAACAGAACAATCCCATAGGAATAGATGGATGGGGTCACCGGAGGTTTCTACCAATTATCATTCACAAGGTTGTATTTACAATGTTCAGCAACCTCGTGTACAGACTGTCGGATTATTCCTAATACTCTTTATATCATTAGCCGCCGTTTAGATTGGAGCGCCACTCGAGCTCGCTTTACGCCATATCCAACACCCTGTCAAATAAAGTGTTAATTAAAAACACTAGACGTTTATGGAAATAAGTGAATATAAAACACACCCATACATGGGTGATATTTCAGTCTGGAGCTTGCTATAGAAACACACACTCTGGTCTGGGTTAAGTATATCACACTGACTTAATGAGCTTAAGAAGATCATACAAGGTGTTAATGCATGCTAATAGTATGTTTAAATATTTGCATATTATGTTTTTTGATGAATGCCAAACCCAAGTAAATTCGTAATAATATTATAATAATATACCAAAGATAAAAAAAAGCTAATACTTATTTACAGTAAGCAGGTTCAGTTTCTGATAGGATCATCAAAATGTGTATCCTTAAAAAGACCTCGCTGGTTAAAAAAGCTTAATAATCTAGAGTGGAGACAACAGTTTGCATTGGTTTCTTAAATCTAATAAGTCTGATCTTCAGGTCCTTTCTAGTTAGCATGCACATGTCGTGCGCCTATATTGTCTCGCGCATTTATTATGCTGAGTATCCAGCATATATGAGTTGTATAGAGGAATGACAATAAAAGCCACTTGACTTGACAAGGTCGTTCTCTCATTTGACAGAGCAATCACGCTCTTGAAACTCCTGGCCAGAGATGGCTCTGTAGCATTATTGCTCCGAACAAAAGAACAATTCCTTAGAAGGCTAATCAGAAGCTAGTTCACGTCATAACATCATGCCTCACTGCCTGCACTCCGAGTTTAAAAAGGTTTACTTATTGTTTAAAGGGTAGCCTCAAGCCAAAAACTTTTGTACCTTTGTATCTCATGTATCTGTCCAAGCCAAGTTAAACAAAAGTGAGAGTGACTTTAACATCAAATTTTAAACAACTCCTGAATGTATGCGCAACTTAGCTGCCATTCGGTTTGGCTCGGTTGCTCGTACGCTAAAATCGCTTCCCCACTCACTCATCATCTACACCACTTTATCCTGTATCCTGTATACGGGGGGGAGATGGTGCTTGGAGCCCATCCCAGAAAACCTAGGGCATGATATCCAGTCCATCGTTAGACACACCCATATACACACTCTCATTGATAAACTACGGGCAATTTGGGGACCCCAATTAGACTAATCTGCATGTATTCTTAATGTTTAATGAAATTAAACCAAGCACGGAGAGAACATACATACAACCTCCATGCATAAAGACCCTGAAGCCGCCTCCAAATATTATTAATTTTCCAAGAAAATATCAAGGGGGACCCTGCTTTAAAGGCCCTGCAGTTCGAGGGATGAGATTCTAAACAGCGTTCCACCCCCGTGTTCAGGTACTGTTCACATTATGCGAAATGTGATTTTTCCGGTCAAAAGTACTCAGATCTGTGCTTGAGTCCCTAGTGTGACAGCACCCTGAGACATGTACAAGTGCCAATAAATCTGGGACAAATCCCGACTTGACTGGAGTCTTACAGCCCTAATATGCAATATTTCTTTTAAGTCTTACACTAAAAATAGCCTGTTTTTGTACCTTCAACCATTTTTCATCATCTTACAAAAACGGTAATAAACCAGAGGACTCCCTACATAGGAACATGAAAATAACAATTAAATACAGTTTTTTTTCCCCCCTCCAGTCGGTCAGTCAATAACGTTTTGGCTGACTGGTCACTTACTGTAAACCAAAATAAGAAGTCATGCAATAGAAGTGTGTAATGCCTACAGTACAGTCAAAATTGCATCTCCGTTGACCACACAAGCAGCCTCGGCTCCCCTCTGATTAATTTTATCACATATTTATTCATGTGCAGGGTACGGGGTTGCTGAGCTTTGATGATCTTTTTGTAATTATTTTTATTAGTTCCCTAGAGACATCCCTTAGCCCACCAACCAAATCAATACCAGGCACAGCTTCTCATCCCACCAGCAGGGCAAAAGAGCTCCCCGAAGACAAATCACTTATTCTGCCAAGCAGATGTGTGTGTGTGTGTGTGTTTGTGTGTGTGTGTGTGTGTGGAGCCAATCAGAGGTAACTCCTGGCAACTATCCAAACAGGGTCCGAAGGGATTCCAATCAGAGTGGCAAGGTGTAACGCGAAACCAAAATACGTTTCAGAAATTAGCCATGCTCTGTTAACAACCTGCCTTTTTATAAATGCAGACGCTGGGTAAATCACAGGGCCGCTTGTGCTTTAGCTGCATATTAATGAGAGAATAAGCCGAATGATGCCGTCTACGTGTGGAAATAACAGGGAAAGAGATGAGCTCGTCTGCCTTGTTGTTAGAGAGTATTGTGGAAAAAATGCTAAGAGAAAAAAATGTTTCAGGATGTGTTTAAAAAAAAACACATGCTTATTTACAAAGGGCGTTCAAGTAAAATCGGGACTTGTGTTGACATTTCTGGTGATTGAGATTGACATTTACAGAAGACGTCAAAGCACAGAACGATGATGAGACTCCTAGCGAGGAACATTTTAAAGAAAGCCGTAAGTCTGTGAATGACGATCCCGGGTGGGGTGGCTCGGAGCGAGTGGAACGCATACATCTTGAAAATCAACAGATAACTTGCAGAAGAGACGCGTCTGTCTGTATGAACTGTACATACAATCATCCACCAAAACCAGTTTCACGTTACTGGAACTCGGCTGAGAGTTATTGCCACATCCACCGCACAGTCCTGACCTCGCTCCAAAATATTTCCACAAATTTAGGCCATTGAAGGAGTTCCTGGAAGGCCGGTGTTTCAGACGTGAAGCTGCCAGTCCGACCATGGCTCTACCTTGATGGTATGCAAGCACTCGTGAAACACTGGGATACGTGCATTAGTGTATCAGGACATTATATAGAGAAATAAAAGTGAGTTTTTTTTACTCAGAACTGTGTTCTGTTATTCTGCACAATCTAACGTCTTATTTTGACTTAAACGCCCCACACACATTAAACAATCTTACAGCATTAATTTTAATATACTGGTGTAAATGTCAGCTTTTTATAGACATTTTATATTTTATAATGGATATTTTTAAACATGCCCTATTAAACAGCTAATGTGTATTTATATATTATTTTCCCACAGAAATATTAAACAGCAGTCAAAGGCAAATTACAGGTTGATAATGGATGTGTATAAGTATATATGTTTATAAAGTAATGACGATCCACATTATCCGAGCCATATTTTTTTCTTAAATGATTTCTTAAATTATCATTCCAGGTAATTTGCATAACTCCTCCTCTAACTCCTATTATCCTATGATTACATATACAGTACAGATTTCAGTAAGGAGTCTCCAGTTCTAGTGCTTTGTAATGGTCATTTTAATTCACTTTTCACATTTTCCCAGGTTTATGACAAGTGTGTGTTTTTCTTAAGAAAGAGAAAAGAATACAGGCTAATTGATAAACACACATTGAAAAACACAAACATATTTGTCATGATATTGGGAAAATGTAAAAGGAATAAAACAATTGGATAACCTTCTTGCATATAGTAATGATGTAAAACCGACACTGGGGACTTTTTCCTTGAATGTTAAAAAGGGTCTCATCATAGAAAACCCCACCATGTCATTTTTATTTGTTCACTATATCCACTTAAATGCACTTTTACTATAGAAACAAGAACAAAATGTGTGCTTGTGATTGCTGATATAGTAAACTAATCAACAGCTTCTGACCAATCAGAATCAAGAACGTGACCTGTGTGACAGTATATTAGCGCTTTACAATCTGCTGTTCTAACTATTTTTGATTTCTTCTCACATTATCGTTTATTAGGTGCGTATGTGTGTGTGTGTTTATTATTTCCATCCCCTGTCCAGAACCGGCCTTTCAAAGTGAACGAGGAGTGTAAAGTATGTCGAGCGAGTCAGTTCTGCTCTCGCTGTCTTTCTGCTGTGTCGCGAGGGTGGGTGAGCGTGAGGAATCTGAGCGCGGTTCCCGCTGGGCTGCTGTCAGAGCGGCTGGCAGGCACATCGAACCGTGTGGGGCAGATCAAGTGATTTCCAACGGACCGCTGCACTCCGGAGTGCACACTCCACTGCTCACACCCTTCCCTTCCTCCCTCCCTCCACCCGCTGTCCAGGTCCAGCCACATCATCCAGCCTCACTTCACACTCGGTACATTGTCTTCTATAATACACACCCACAGATAGAGGGTTTAGATGCTTTGACGGCTTCGAAAGACTAAATTCATAATAACAGATGTCAGTTATGGACCATACAGCTGTTCTCAGCTCTGACGGGTCAGATGATGTTGATTTTCTTCCTATAACAGCAGCTCAGGCAGTGGTGCTCCTGTCTGTCACTAATACACATTGTCCTATCTCTAGTAGCAGCTGCACATTAACAGATAAGCATTGAAGCAGTGAAGAGATGTTTATTTAACATTTATAGTATGTAAGGAGTCTCCAGTGTCAGTGTCAATCAAAGTTAAAGCTGATTCCAAGTGTTCTACCATGTCAGAGTGAAATTTACATTTTCCATTAATATGACCAAGGAATCGAGATACGTGGAATGTTTTAAAGGTCCTATAACTTGCTAATTCTTTAACAAATTAATCAGGTGAGTGTGTTAATGCTTCAGCTAAAATACCTCCCAGATAAGCCATTTTTCATACCTCACAACACAACAAGCTGTTTCTGTGTTTATGTAAATGAGATGTTCCTAAGTCACGCCCCTCCGGATAACAGAGGGATGGCCTCTTTTCTTATATGAGGTCACATCAGGGGCGAAATCTATTTGGTTTGGTTAAAAAATCTTTGTTTTCTCACACATTTTTTTAAGGCAGGGTACAACCTGGACGGGGAGTCAATTCATCGAAGGACACACACGCTCTCACACACTCATTCATATACTACAGGCAATCCAGGAATGCCAATTAGCCTACCTGGAATGTCATTGGGGAAACCCACCATTAATGGGGGGGAACGTGTAAACTCATCGTACACAGATCCGAGGTGGGAATCGAACCCTCGACCCTGGAGGTACGAGGCCAATATGCCAACATTTATTGTTACTATAATTAGATAACGAAAAACTATTTATCGAAGAGAAATTTGGATATGGATCATTTGTGGATATGGTTAACTAGCATATTTAATTATTTAATAATTAGGAATTTTCGCCCCACTATGAGTGAATATGGCTTTCTATTCATGCATTGAGGTCTATAAGGGTATGTTGTGTGTGTATGTGTATGTCTTTTGTGTGCAGACATGCCCGAAGCTCTGATTATTCCACAAAAGCAGGTGTGCTCGGGCCCCTCTTAGCCGATTCAGCTGAAGCTTTCTCTACATGTGATGGGCCCGCTCTAAACAGTCCCGCCGGGCTGGGCTTGGCTGAGTGAAATGAAAAGCAGCGATTGATTCCTCCTCCTGTATTGTAATCTCTTTAGTCTTCACCCACATGGCCCTGGAGCCAGGCAAATTGAATAGAGAGAAAAATAAATACGGCCTTTATTGCGCTGGAAATGAGAGGAGGGGTGGAGGGTGGGGTGGAAGGTTGACTGGGGTTATGGAAGTAAAAAAAAAACAAGGAGTCATTAAGGTGGGCATGTTAGGCTGCGTTGAAAGATAAACAGATAAATGAAGGGCTTGTGAGGAGACTCGGGGTTTGCAAACTGATCGCTCATGTCAATGTGTCTGCCACACGGTTCACCTCAAAGCCGACAGGACCGCAGTGATCCCCGGATTCTGGGTAGGTATCAAACTACCGCAAACGCTTGGGGCACAGTTTTAATCGATCGCCCAAGACTCTGCCTTCGAAGGCAAATAATGCACAGTAGACCAGTGGGATTTCTACTTTATACGACGTCTAATTCTGAATACAGGGTGTTGGCACAGGTAGGCTCGTGGTTTCACCGAGACATAGTCTTATTAGAATGGAGAGTCATTGATTGATTCAGGAAGTAAGCATTTAACTTTTTTTTTTAATGAAAAAAAAAGCATGGACTTGAAACCCGACTTTAAAGTGACAGTTAAGTTGAGGGAGAGGGAGATTTATAGGTGGCTGTGAGGCAACTTACAGGACTCCAACTAACTGTACAGAGCGGTACTAAGAGGGAACATGTAGAGACGATAGAGTGTGTAGAAGTGCCGGATAACAGCAGATGAAGAGTTCAAGACCCAGAACAAAAGAATCAGAGAAGGAAGCATTTGAAAGGCTGGAGTGGACAATCGGCTTTAAGAGGCCAGGAAGATGAGGACGAATGAGACCTGCAGTTGGCGGTAATGTAACTTATTGGATTCCAACCAACCAATAAACAAGGAAGAAGACAACGAAGACATAGTCTTACTGCTGTTTACTACGAACAAACACACTAAGCACAGAACCTACCAATAGAAATACCAAAAATCCAAACCGTGGCTTAATTTCCACCATTTTATCCTGGATAAATGATTTTACAGCTCCATGACGGTTCCCATTCCTTCAAGCACAAAGAGAGCATCAGTGCTTCAATTCGTGCTACTCATTGCATACAGTATAGTGCGCTTAACAACAGGCATTTGACAAGCCAGAGACAAGCGGTGTATTCACACATCATTCCGAGCATCTCAAAACACACCGAACCTTCAGAACAACATGTCGAGTTCCGAATATCAGCAAAGAACAAATTTTAGGCTACAAGAATGAAAAGGAAAAAAATCCCCAGCTCCTTTTCACAGCGTGAACTGAAGTTATTAACAGGTGTTCCTATTAAAGTGGCGACTGCATGTACATGTCAGTTTCCTTCAGTTTGCCCCCAAGACATTTTTCTTCTATATTCTGTCTAGTTTCTAGTATAGACATTTGTTTATACTATATTCCTGCGGTAATGTTCACATTACAAAGAAACTGCTAATCGCTGGATTTACTTTTGATTTTGCGGTTGTTTTTTTCTTGATTAAATATTTTTTTTTTTTAAAAGATGATTGTACCCAAGAAACCATTTCTACTAAGAGCGTGCTCTAAAATGAAACAAATATTTGAATTGGTCCAAAGAGTCTATCTTTTGCTTTATTAATTAAGCATATTTAATTAGACAAAGCTTCATTTTCATAAATAAACATTCTTTTTTTTATATATTGAGGATGAAGAAATGTGTAATAATATCAGCAATCATGTGATGAATAGATAATAGTCATGTGGTTTACTACACAACTATGCAAATGAATCAATCTCAATCGGTTCATCATTGCATTTAGTTTTTTTATTCAGCATCAATTCACACTTTTTCAAATGATTTAGGTATTTTGGTATAGGTTTCATTTTGCAACACAAACAAAAAAAAACAACAACATAAGAACTCTTAGTCTATCATTTGCAAATACTTCTATTTTGTAAGATTATCGCTTTTTCCGCTTCTTCTTTTAAAATTTATGAGCGTTTGGTGCAACACTGACACCTACTAGGAAAATTTTTTGCATAGGATCTGACTAAAGTTTTTTAGTACTTCAAAATCCCTTATATCCAGTTACAGCTGTTTTTTTTTTTTTTGTTTTTTTTTACAAATTAGACAATGCATTTTAGTGCTAATGAATCAAATCAGTTTGAAAATCACAATAAAAAAAATTATCGAATTGAATCAACAATTTATATTTAAGCTCTATTAATGAAGCTTGATTTTTTTTCACCTTTATTGTCTTTTATCAATCTGGTTATCAATTCCTCAAACAAACATCCAATTGCATCTAAATCATGGCAGATCCTATCCATATGGATGTAACAAGCTCCAAACCTCAACCTGTGAACTCACCAAACTACCCATGGACTTTGGCTTGGGAAAACCAAACACATGATTTCCAACTTTATTTGCTAAAGCAAAACGTGAGCTAAAGTTGTGTGACTGACTGTCCAGAAGCCAGAAGATAAGGAGTCAGAAGATGATATGAGATATCCCACTCTCAACCTTCATCTACTTTAACATTACTCCTGGCTCCATTCTGTACCACGCTAGTTAACCCCGTTACAGCTGCTAAATCGTCTAAGCTAATGCATGCGTTCTTGATACTAGCATGCATCCACTCTCATTCGATGCAAGCAATCAATACTGAAATGTGTGATATTGACGTAGGTTATCATCATGCCCCAACTCTTAATGCACTAATGGAATGGAAATGAGAATGCAATCAATTCTTCGAGCTTTAACTCACGCTATAAACTAGTTTAAACCCCAGACTACTTTTACAGCTCGAAATCATCAATTGTGCCAAAGGTGAAAGCGTTCGGCGTTACGCTTGGAGGATGTGCTATTATCAGGGTTTGAAGGTCATAAAATTGTTGTTTGCGATGCAATTTCAAAGAAATAAACCGTGAATCGGGTTCCATTGTTAAACAGAGGCAGTTATCCTAAATCACCTGGTGTTAGCACTGGACTTAAAGCATATTAGCAGGATTACTTGCTTGCCAGGACTTTAAGTGCACTAACGGTAAGCATAAATGGTTAAGAAATGTAAAGTTACATCATTACTAAAATATCAAGGTACGCGTTTTCTTTTTCCTCCAAGAAAGAAATCACTTGTGACATTTAGGATTTATTCTAGTATTAAGGAAAAAACACAAAACTAAGCTTTTAAAACTAAATTTGTTTCATCATTTGTTGCTTTTATGTAGCAATGCTAATCTTTGTGCATTACAATCCTGAGCTCAGGTTTCTTTCTGAAGTCCTTAGATGTATCAGCAGGCGGACTGGCGATGCTAAAATTGCCTGCTGGGGCGTATAAGTGTGTGAAAGTGTGTGTGCTTGGTGATACGTGATGGTCTGGCACACCATCGAGGCTGTATTCCCGCCTTGTTCCTATTACGGAACATAATATAAAGTGCTTATAAAAAATAAATGAATGAATGAATAAATGATTACAGTGCTAAACACCTCCTTTCAGTTCAGGTCATTAACTGCAACAATGTGCATTCTCAGCTCTTGCGTGATCTCAGTTCGAGGACTTCAGAAACCATGTTCCTGCTATTTCCGTACGTTTTTAGTGCTTCTAACTCGACCTAAATGATGCAAAACAGAAAGAACAAAAAAACATCACAGACAGCTTTGTTTACACACACTAAATGAACCCGATGATAACTCTGCTGTGTGCACTCTATCCTGTTTGTGTTATGGTGAGTCACTCAGCCTTGACACAGATCCTCCGTATCTCAAGGCCGCTCAGACAGAACCAACCAGAGGGCGAACTGAGGCAGGGAGCCGAGCGAGGCGTGTGTAATTCACTGCCTCCGTGAACCCGAGCTGGTAGCACGCCACGTGAAGAGCGAGATAAGGCCGGGCTGCTATCTCACCAACACTATCTAAGCCTGGAGAAATTTGCCTTCACGTTTATCTCCCGCTGATTTCTTTTGTATCTTTACTTCAGGCAGAGAGTCTGGCTCGGGTCAGCCGAGGACAGCATGTGTGTCTCTGATGCACGACTAAGGACCAGGTTTTGAAAACTGAAACAAATTTGTAAGCAGCAGGGGTGAGATTTCACGTTCAGGCTACTCTTTTCTTATTTATAGTTGCCCCGAGGACAAGACGGCTTCAACAACCTGAGAAAAAAATGATAAAATCTTGCAACTACAGTAGAACTTATCCCGCATACACACTGGCAAGCGATTTACATTTTCTGTGCGCACAGCAAGCAATAACATGACATCCAGCATTTGATTCGTTTTTTCCCCTCCTCAGTTCTATGCAAATTAGTTGTGATGTGGTAAAACGACAAATCCAAATGATTTACATGATAAAGAGAGTCAAGACGGAATTGACTTTAACATAGAAACAACCCACAGTCACCTCATATTAGCACAATACGAGGCGAAATCAAAATATTTCAAGACTAGTTTTATAACACGCCAGCCGATGGCAGCACAATGCTGCACACAGTCACAGGGGGCACCGACCTTCATAAGTCAGTGTGCCAAAAGACATCGTCCTGCGTACATCAGGAAAACCTTAAATGAGCACAACCCCCAAAAACAATAAAATATATTTTAGAAGTGTCAGAAAGCACTGTATTGCTGTGCAAGGTAACTATTCTGAAGGCAGTGTGTAAACGTAGATTAAAAAAGTACTTTTTTTTTGTAAACAGAGCTAATCACAACTTTTTGATACCACCTTGTACACAATCACCTCATGCTAGCGCAACAAACAGTCGATTCATGCTAGCCCAATCACCAAATGCTAGCACAACACACAATCACCTCATGCTAGCGCAACAAACAGTCGATTCACGCTAGCCCAATCACCTCATGCTAGCACAACACACAAGTTACCTCATGCTAGCACAACACACAATTAACTCATGCTAGCACAACACACAATCACCTCATGCTAGCAAAAGTCACCTTCTGCTAGCACAACACACAATTAACTCATGCTAGCACAACACACAATCACCTCATGCTAGCACAACACAAAATCACCTCCTGCTAGCACAAGTCACCTCCTGCTAGCACAAGTCACCTCCTGCTAGCACAACACACAATCACCTCATGCTAGCACAACACACAATCACCTCATGCTAGCACAACCCACAATTACCTCATGCTAGCACAAGTCCCCTCCTGCTAGCACAACACACAATCACCTTATGCTAGCACAACACACAATCAACTCCTGCTAGCACAACACACAAGTCACCTCCTGCTAGCACAACACACAATCACCTTATGCTAGCACAGCAGCTACCTCATGCTAGCACAACACACAGTCTCCACATGACTACACATAAAAAAGAAAATAAACATGCTAGCCAGACTCAAGTAATCTCTTTTTTCTCTTTAGACGACAGAAAGTCAAAAGTTACGGTGCTGTGAAAAAGTATTTGCTAATTTTTATTTAGTATTTTTTGTATATTCGTCACACTTAAATGATTCCAATCATGAAACAAATTTTAATATTACCCAAAACTAACCTGAGTAAATATAAAAATGCAGTTTTTAAAATGATGTTTTCATTGTGTTAAGCCTACCTTGCTCTATGTAAAAAGGTATTTGCCCCCTAAATCTAATAACTGGTTGTGCCACCCTTGCCACCAAGTGCTTGCGATAACTGACCATGAGTCTTTCGCATGGCTGTGGACAAATTTTGGCCCGCTCTTCTTTGCAGAACTGTTTCACTTCAGCCATATTGGAGGGTTTTCGAGCACTCACGGCCTGTCTAAAGTCACGCCACAGCATGTCAAATGGAAAAGTTTAGTTAACAGCAGCCATGTTGATTTGATGTCACTTCCTGAACCAACTAACTAAGGAGAAGTTTGGATGTAAGGGGATTTTTTTTTTTACCCTTGTGCTACAGTACTTGTCTTGTGGAGTGGTTAATAAACCCGTCCTTTGTCCATACTTGAATTGTTTGAAGGTCAGGAATTTCCCTTTTGAAAGTAGTGTGCTAGTTTTCTCTGACGCTTCCACACGGACCCTTTAATCTTAACCCTGTAACATCCTTCTGTTAATCTCTAACCCCTTACAAGATCTGAGGTTTGGGTCCTATCAAGGTTTCTTCCTCATTTTCCTCATCTGTTTAATAGTTTTCTATTCTTCCAGCAGCTTTAGTTTGAGATTTTACAATTTCAGCTTTTGTTATTACAGTATTTAGATTTTTCGTCATGATTTCCGGGCACAACAAATCGCGCAATTTAAAGCTAAATGCAGTTTGCCGATTCGTTGTTACATGAAAAGGGAAAACTTTTGTTTGATGTAAAAATATTCCTCGATGTCACTGAATGACATCACCTACTTCAAACCTGATCAAAAAAAAACCTCACTTTCCCAGAGAAGCTACTGTGTAACAGGTATTGAAAAGCTAATCATTAAAAGTAAATATGCACGTCAAAAGCCTATTCAAATCAAACAAATCTTAACATGCTTGTATGCGTGTAATGTGTGTGTGTGTATTTTGCGTGCATACCCACAGCTCACTCCTCAACTCTTTTGGTTTTACAAACCCAGGTGTTTGTACAGGTGTGTGTAGTCACTGAGGGACTGAACACTGTGGTATTAACGTCGTCAGTGGGGGCAGGGCACCGTGTCCTTTTATACGTATTCTCTCTCTGTCAGGTGGAGGCTTCGGTGGCCTCACATTCCTCCCCTATGCACGTATCCAAACAGCAGCTACAGATCTCTCTCTCTCTCACACACTCACGCTCACAAAGATGAAAGAGAGACGACTGTGCTTTCTAATTAAGAAACCTAAACAATCATTTTAAACATACGTTTCTACTCTATAGGACGCCTGTTCAGCACATATAAGGAAGTGGGTTCTTTGCGAGACACACCAGACGGAATGCAAATATACAGTACATACCAGGGGAGTTCAAGTCAAACCGGGACTTGTGGTGAAATTTCTGATGAATGAAGGCATATAACTGATTGACATTTAGAGTGACAAGGCTTAGCCGCCACAAAAGGTGCAACCGGTTTTTAAAAAAGGCCAGTGTTTCAAACATGAAGTAGGCAGTCTGATCATGGCCCGGTGTACTGAGAAAACTTTCTACCTTGATGGTGTCCAAGCACTAGTAAAAGACTGGGATGAGTGCATACTGTAAGTGTAGCAGTGGATTACATGGAGCAATAAAGGAGGTTTTTACTCTCATAACTGTGTTCTGTTATTCTGCGCAGTCAAAAGTCTCGCTTTGACTTGAACGACCCTCATATGCGTTCGCAGAATCTGAATCAGAGCAAAAATATTCTTTAAGTTGACTTAATTCAAACCACACCTGGAAGTGAATCCCAGAAAAAAACATTCTTACTTTTTTTTTTATTGTATTGCATTTCAACATCTGACAACTTTTAACAACATCCAAAACTTCTGCATTACTGCAAAAATGGTGTTTAATAGAAATCATTAAGGACACTAAAAAATAGCTAATCATAGGGGGCAGTGCTGGGTCAAACGGTTGAGGCTGTAGGTTACTGGGTTTTTGATCGCAAGGTTGCGGGTTCGAGACCCCGCACTCCCAAGTTTCCACTGTCGTGTCTTTGAGCAAGGCCTTTAACCCTATCTGCTAGACGGGGCGTTGGATTATGGCTGACCCTGTGCTCTGGCCATGACTACATAACTAGGATATGTGAAAAACATTATGCCATAATTTTAATAACAAGCTATTTTAAATACTGTGCAAACCAAAAAAAAAAATCTTTAATAACACATTATTCTCATAGTAGATGTTTTGAACTCTGGGCACTAGGAATACACCCTGTCCATGGCAGAGCTTCACACCATGAACATTCACACACACACACACACACACACACACATAAGGGCAATACAGAATCAAAGATTTGTATTGCCCTTAGGCGCAGTGGCGTGTATTTTTGGGATGTTTAAGGTTGCCAGAGAACCAACCAAAAAGAACCACACACAGAACACTAAAACTAATATTCCTACCATCAGTGGAAGCAGAGTACCAAAGGTGCTCGAATAAGGAATTAGTTTAAATAATATTACACCGAACCAAACTATTCACTGGAAAAACCTTATTAGAGCAGTGTATGCCAATAGCAAGTGTCAGGATCCAAACACGGCGGCTTAATGAGAAGGCTACAAATAGTGCAAACTTTTCATAGACCATGCATTAGTTATAAATAATGACCAATAATAAACTGCTTAGCTACAGGTCCAGTTCGTCTTCCCTCACTCAGTGCCTGGGCTGCTGTAATGAGGCATTAGCGTCTCTGAGTAGGAAATGTCACTGGTTTGCTTGACTGAGTGCCAGCCAAGCAAAGCTAACGCGGTTGGAAATGGCTCGCTCGCTCGCTCTCTCGCCTTGCTCGTCTTGGCTTTTTTCTCTGAATAAGCCTATCACGGCTCTGGGAGCTGCGTTTGACATTTTCGTCCGGTGCGGAAAGGACTGCACCTGGGGGCATTGCTGAGCTTGGCCATAAATTTAACCAACAATAGCTAAGCTTTAAATGTCACTCAAATCCACAGCTGCGTCGACCGCCATTGAGCGCGCACCATCGGAGCGACTCCGTCATCTCCTGAAATAACCGTGATAAAACCGCATTAACCACGCGTGCATTCTTGTAAAGCATTTTTACAGCGTGGTATTAGCGGGTATCCATTATGAGAGTTTTTTTGTCTTTTTGCCGAATGAAGATGGTGCCGTTAGCCTCTGGGAAAAAAAAACAAACAAGCAAAGCGAGTTGGTTTAATGAGACGGAACGACGCGGCCCTGATAAGAACTTCGCTCCCTCTTCGCTCCCTGTTGACCCGACGGACAACAAGAGCCGAGAGATAAGAGTCAGAGACGAGGAGCACACACTGACCTTACACTTTAACCATCATTATCTACTGTCCCCTCTCTTCCTCTCTTCTTCTCTCACACTGTGTCTTTGAATTTCAACCACTTCGAGTTCTTTCATGCCCTTTTGGAGAGCCTTTTAATCAGATGACTAAACAGTCCTGACACACACACACACACACACACACACCCAACATCCATAGTTCGACTCCAGTGTGTCTGCCTAAAGGATTCAGAAGAGCGCTCGTCATTATCACAAGCCTGTCCTCTGTGAAAACGAGCCACGATCAACAGCCTGGCCAACATTCAAACTCAAAACAATCTGGCTGGAGTGAGGCTTGATGTGGCTCTTACGCCGTGACCTCAGCGCTAACCCACACTTTAATTCTGGCTCACTCTCAATTACGCTAAGCTCGTTCATTCAATCGCTAATGTCAAATGCTTGGCATGTGTGTGTGTGTGTGTGTGCTGTTCATTGACCTTGATCCTTGATGCAACTCATAAACATGAAACCATTGAACAAGAACACTCATGTTGTTGTTGTTTTTTTTTAAATATACTACCACTTGTAAGGGAGTGGTGGCTCAGGCAGCTAAGGCTCTAGATTGGTAATTTGGGGATCTGAGGGTTGGGGTTTGCCACACCCCATATTACTCGGCCATTGCATGCAGTGCCGGTCCCGAGCCCACTTAGAAAAATAGGAGGGTTGCATAAGAAAGGGCATCAAGCATAAACACTTGTGTGCAGATTGCATGGTCCACTGTGGCGAGCCCTTGATGGAAGCAGCGGAAAGAAAAGTTTAATACACTAGGGCTTGTAGTTTGGCTCATGTGGGCCTTGCCTGTCCAGCATTTAGATGAGAAACTACAAGCAACCATATAATGCTTCTTAAGTATTTAAACACAAATAGTGCAACAAATACTGTATCAAGCAGCCCTGCGGTATTAATGCCTGAGCCATGATGCTCATCTTCCCTTCCCTGATACTGGTGTGCTGTTTATTCTTCTCTCTCTCTCCTACTCACTCACTCACTCACTCACTCACACACCCACCCACACACACACACACACACACACTTTGTCTCTCTCCTCTACAAAAACGCAGCAGGGTGGGTTCGGGTTTCTCATGAATGAGCTGAACTGAAGCCTCGGGCACCAGCGGAGCGGCGTGTCTCTCTGAGATCATCTCACCGGGGTATACAAGTCTCCCGGCGTCCTTCAGCTCGTCATCTCTGGGCGAGACGGAGAAGAAGCGTCAACTTACAACCGGAAAGATGGATACCCGGTTAAAATGAGAGGCGTAAACACCACAGGATGAAATCATACCACTGTGTAGAGCTATAAGAGCTCTTCTTCCAATAGGGCTCAGTTGAAAATGAGAAAAAATGGCTTAGAAATAAATTAATTACTAGAAAGAAATTAATGAGGACAAATGTATCACATACATATAACATACAATCAAAAACTAATAATGATATTATAATAAATCAATAAATAAAAAATTCAAAACACATTTAGAAATAAATTAAAATGTATAAAAAAGGTTTAATGCTAATAAAATATAATGAGATTAGAATTAGGATTATGAGCTAATTATTTATTTAATAACTTTTTTTTTAAAGGCGATGTTTCTGCACTTGTAAAGTCGTGTTCATGATTCTAAAAAAAAATTATTATCATGAAATAAAAGTTCAGGGTGATGTTCAAAGTTCAAAGACCTCTAGTGAAGATACGGATGATATCTCAGAATTGTGAATTATGATCGTTATCGGGCAATCATCACATCATTATATCTCTCGCTCCTTATCTCGGCACAATCCCGTTTCACACAAGTTTCCCTTTCTGAGCTCCTTCCTTTCCTCCTTTCTTCCTTTCTTTCTTTTTTTTTTGGCACTTTCTCCCCCCTGACACCAGCTTTTCACCCTGAATCTCTAATTCTTCCTCTCTCCTCATCTCCGACCCCCACCGATTTTCCACTCCTCCATCCAGCGGCATTAATCACTCCGGTCCTGAACGCGGTGACGGGCCGCGACCATTCAGACCCGGAGAGGCTTTGTTCCGAACGCCACACTGCTCTCAATGCATCTCCATGGCCTTTTTGTTTCCTGGAGAGGAGCTCTCAGAAGAGTCTGCTCTCCTCCCTCCCTCTCTCTCTCTTTCCCCTCATTCTCTGTCTCAGAGTGCCCGGAGATTAGCCCTCAAAATGCCCTGGCAGAAGGGGCGACTGAGAGAGAGAGAGAGAGAGAGAGAGATGGGGCAATGATTCGGTTAGGTGATTCGCTCATGCCTTTAGAGAACCTAGCAACCAGTGGATGGGAGGAATTACAGAGAGAGACAGAGAGAAGGTGTGTCCATTCTAAAAGACTAATGAAATGTAGAAAAAAATAATAATAATTTAAAAAAAGGCACATGTATTTTCCTCATTCCTTCATTCATTTTTAGTATCAGTGTCAGTGATGCACTGGATCCGGATCTTATCCCGGGAACACTGGGTGTGCGTCTGGACTACAGCCTGGGTGGGACACCAGTCTGTCTCACACACACACACACATTTGAGACGATTTTAGAGCCACCAAACCACCCATGAGCATGGAGGAAACCTGGAAATCCTAAAGGGGCCACTGGCTCAGTGGGGACGTCAGGAGTGATCGGATCAGGATTTAACCGGGGCAGATTCATAAACTGTGAGGTGACAAGGCTGCCCTGTGTGCACGTGGAAATGAAAAATAAATGAAGCGTGAACTACAAGAAGTAAATGAGAGCATAAATATGAGGGGATGATTTAAAGTCTCGAGCCAGAGGAGAAAGATTCACGTCCATCATTAAAGCTTATGGCTGATTAATACGCTGCTGTATGAGCACATACAATATATACGAGTCAAGGGAATAAAATAAATAAATAAATAAATAAATCCCCAGTCTTAAACTGGCAGCTTGCTCCATCTGTGCACGCTTTAGAGTAAATACAGTAAGTGTACAACAATTCTCATTAATGATCCAGATGTGTCTGATGATCACACAATTAACCTTAAACATCTCGTCCTTGTTAAAATATCATAATAACATCATTTTTTTTTCCAAATGGATTCACTGCTCAGGTTTGAATTCGGGGCTTAAAAAAAAACAAAAAAAACACCAGTGTCACCTTTGATTTATTTACTTTGGACTCAAACATTTTGTTTCAACTTCCCCTGACTATTCAATGTTAGATTTCTCATCACATACAGTAACACGGTATCTTGGAATAAAACGAACTGAACATGCAGTATGGAACGGATGAAACCAGAGAGCAGCAGGATGAGAAGGGAGGTGATTCAGGATGCGCTCAACACGTTGGGTAGGAGTTCATTGTCTCCATCCGAGAGCAACACCCTTCTTTTTCTGTCAGTACAGTAAGATTTGGATATCTCACACACATACGCACACACCAGCATGGACATTTTGGCACATGTTAGAAAAAAAACAACATATATATACTGTATCTATCACATAAGGCAAACTTTTATTATTTTAGACCTGTTTTTTCTTTGACAGAGGAAATGTGTGGATTTGAAACAGCACGTGTTCTGTGATTTCCATCAATTTCATAATTCATCTTAAGGATCACTCACTCACTCATCATTTATACGCATTATCCTGTGTACAGGATCGCAGGGGGTCTGGAGCCCATCCCAGGAGACTTAGAGCATGAGGCGGTGCACACCCTGGACAGGGTGCCAATCAATCACAGGGCACACACACTCATTCACACACTACGGGCAATTTTGGAACGCCAATTATCCTAACCTGCATGTCTTTGGACTGTGGGAGGAAACTGGAGTACCCGAAGGAAACCCACCAAGCACGGGGAGAACATACAAACTCCATGCAAATAGACCCCGAGGTGGGAATCGAACCCGAACCCGGACCCGGGAGGTGCAAGGCGACAGCGATAACCACCACCAAGCCACCGTGCCGCCAATCTTGGGGATATGAAACCTAAAACACTCTCAGACCAAATGAAGCACTTTTATTTTCCACTGATGGACTTTTCATTCATTCATTTAAGAGAAATGATGATGAGTACACTCTGCTTATGAGGGTACACCTTTCAATCCTAAAAAACGAGCACAAGAACAGAACAATGTCCTGTCCTTACAATCAGCTTAACAAATACAAACAAAAACCTAATCAGGAATTAAAAAACTTTCCAGAGAAATGCGCAAACAGGGCGCTCCAGCACCAAGAAGCGCAACCAGGGGTGTGTTTTAATGCAATCCCACTCCCCAAACCCACACACACACTCATCTAATGCGTTCACTTCGAGCTTCAGGTTGGAAAGAGTGGATCTGAACTTACCCCAAGCATGAGAGTGAAATAATCCGCAGAGGAAGAGCCACGCTAGAGGACCCATTCTGGCATAGTCCACATCCAAGTGCACACGATTTTAATTCTCTCTCTCTCTCTGTCTGCTTGTCTGCGTGCGCGCGTCTCTCTCTCTCTTTCCGTATTTATATATGAGTGTGTGTGTGTGTGTTCAGACACACATTTCTGTCCTTCTTTCATGCACCGGGATCATGCTCCCTTTATCCGTGTCCGGAGAGCCAGTGATCCGGGGGCGCACGCGCTGGGTACTCCGGCAAAACTCCGCGCGTGTCCCTCTCTCTCTCTATCACACACACAGTCTGTGTACAGTATGTGTGTGTATGCTTTAAACCCGCAGCCGTACGCGCGCACGACCACACTGGAGTAAGAGATTTCCAGGAAATCCGCGCGCAAAGATGCTCCAAGATCCCGAAACTCTACATCTGAGCTTTTTCTTTAAAAAAAAAATGTATATGTATATAATTATTACTTGTTTTGAGGTCCGTTTGAATGACCCGAGAGGACTGTGTGTGTGTGTGTGAACTACAAGGTTCTAGAAGATCTAGAAGAAGTGATGCTGTCCTTTTCCAGGTTTGCGCAAATCAGCCGAAAAAAACAAACAAACAACAACAAACAAAAAATCCCCAAACTCCGACATGTGCAGTTGCATTCAGAAACATCGCGAAACCGGAAACATCTCGTCCTGGTGCCAGAGGAGTCCAAGCCAAAGTCCACCAGCAGTGGTGTACTGTACTGTAATGTGAGTGTGAGATGTATGAGAGAGAGAGAGAGAGAGTACACACTGCTCTCTGAGCGCACTTCAGCACTCAACTGGCGTGCAGGCTGGAGCCGAGAGAAGGGAGGAGGAGGAGGAGGAGGAGTGTGGAGAGGAGGACTGGTGGAGGATGGAGGATGGAGCGCAGGGAGATGAAGGAACACACACTGGCGCGCGCGAGAGAGGGAGAGAGAGGGAGGGAGAGAGAGAGAGAGAGAGAGAGGGAGACAGGGGGGTTCGGGAGTCTAAGCGCTGCGGTTTCTGTGGCGCATCAAGTTTACGCACCTGAGGACGCGGAGCTCTGGGACCTGCTCCAGCTGTGAGGCGCAAAACTGCTCCATCAAGTGTGTGTGTGTGTGTGTGTGTGTGTGGGATTCACACCAAGTCTCAGTCAACAGGGAAGAAATAAACAGATGAATAAGTAAATCACGACATCTAAGTCATTATGGTTATAACTACAGTATGTACTGTATCCATAAACTGACCTGTCAATCAAATCCAAAGGTACTTCACCTTCTATCTATCTATCTATCTATCTATCTATCTATCTATCTATCTATCTTAAGGTACTTCACTTCACATCTATCTATCTATCTATCTATCTATCTATCTATCTATCTATCTATCTATCTAAATGTACTTCTTCTATCTATCTATCTATCTATCTATCTATCTATCTATCTATCTAAATGTACTTTACCTTCTATCTATCTATCTATCTATCTATCTATCTATCTATCTATCTAAATGTACTTTACCTTCTATCTATCTATCTATCTATCTATCTATCTATCTATCTATCTATCTATCTATCTATCTGTCTATCTATCTATCTATCTTAAGGTACTTCACTTCACATCTATCTATCCATCTATCCATCTATTTATCTATCTAAATGTACTTCTTCTATCTATCTATCTATCTATCTATCTATCTATCTATCTATCTATCTATCTATCTATCTATCTATCTAAATGTACTTCTTCTATCTATCTATCTATCTATCTATCTATCTAAATGTACTTTACCTTCTATCTATCTATCTATCTATCTATCTATCTATCTATCTTAAGGTACTTCACTTCACATCTATCTATCTATCTTAAGGTACTTCACATCTATCTATCTATCTATCTATCTATCTATCTATCTATCTATCTATCTGTCTATCTGTCTATATAAATGTACTTTACCTTCTATCTATCTATCTATCTATCTATCTATCTATCTATCTATCTATCTAAATGTACTTCACATTCTATCTATCTATCTATCTATCTATCTTAAGGTACTTCACTTCACATCTATCTATCTATCTATCTATCTATCTATCTATCTATCTATCTATCTATCTATCTATCTGTCTATCTATCTATCTAAATGTACTTCTTCTATCTATCTATCTATCTATCTATCTATCTATCTATCTATCTATCTATCTATCTATCTATCTATTTTAAGGTACTTCACTTCACATCTATCTATCTATCTATCTATCTATCTATCTATCTATCTATCTATCTATCTGTCTATCTATCTATCTAAATGTACTTCTATCTATCTATCTATCTATCTATCTATCTATCTATCTATCTATCTATCTATCTATTTTAAGGTACTTCACTTCATATCTATCTATCTATCTATCTATCTATCTATCTATCTTAAGGTACTTCACTTCACATCTATCTATCTATCTATCTATCTATCTATCTATCTATCTATCTATCCAAACGTACTTCACTATCTTTATTTTCATATTTGTGTCACTTTGTGCAGCTCTTATTCTCTCACTTTACATTTTATAGACTTGTCAATGTTTAATTACCTATTTTATGTATTTTTATGCACCAAGTGTATTTTGTGTGTTTTTTTATGCACATTTTATTACATGCACCAAGGAGAAGGGGGAAATGCACTAAATATTTCCCCCACTGTCTCCAGTGTTCCAGTACCTCCTCAGCCCAGCACTCTCATCCAGGCCTTGTGCATTTAGCAATTTCCCTTCATTAAATCGTGAAAAGCTGCTAAGAAGTGACTCCATCATTAGTCATGTGCGCTGAAATGGCCTGCGGTGTTCCTGCGCAAAACAACCCAACCCATGGAGCTGGAGAGGCGCTGTGCATTACGCGACTCATTTCCTGACTTCCAGAGCAAATCTCTAAGACAAAAGGCAGTACAGTAGAGTACAGTACAGGTGTAGGTTCTGCTGTTCGTTGTGGTGGTGGTGGTGATGGTGGGGTGGGCTAGGAACCATAAACAAAACAGATTTATCCTCACTGCCTCCTGAGTGACGGAGGAAACCGGGATGCTCAAGGTTGCATTCTTTATATTGTGACTGACAAGAAGTCATAGTGTAAAACTGAGGGGCTGATGTAAAACTGATGGATGGGAAGAGCAGAGCAGGGAGAGAGCGAGAGAGAGACTGTTTCTCCACTGCCTGTAGTGAGACATTAGCGCCTCCCAATGGTTCACCTGAGAAGTTTCTCAAGCAGGAGTTGACATGCTCAATGTGGTGTTTCTATAAACACTAAGACCATCAAGGAGCTCAAGAAGAAAAATAACAGTGTGTTTAAGTCTGCAATATATGTGGGATTATTTACAGCTTATATATATATATATATATATATATATATATATATATATATATATATATATATAGATAGATAGATAGATAGATAGATAGATCAGTTGTTATTTTAAGTGAATGATATAACCAGTAAAGTCTACTGCTGCAGAGGAGAAGTTCATTTAGAGTCATCAGCCTCAGAAATCACCAAGTAACAACCAGCACCTCGTTATGAAGCTTTACAGAGCAGAAGTAACAGATATACATCTCAATATCAACTGTTTAAAGCAGATTATTGTGTATTTTGGATAAACGCCTTCAGTATTGTTTTACAATTAGAAAAAAAATGTAATCAGGAAAGAGGACCATGGAGTTGGAAGGTGTGTTCAAACTTTTGACTGGTAGTGTGTATATACTGTAATAAATATTACATAACAAGACTATGTAAGAGCGCAGTGATTATATGCAGCAGCAATAGAATAGATAGATAATGCTATGAAATGGAAAACTACACTGCTTACACTGTTAGGCTATATGAAGATAAAAAAAATTAACGTAGAGACAAATTTTGAAAGATGGATATAAGCAGGCATTGTCCAGAAAATATTAATATTTGGAAATAAAAAATTTATAAATATGTAAATTAATAATAATAATAATAATAATAATTATTATTATTATTATTATTAATAATAATAATAATAATAATAATAATAAATAATAATTATATTATGAGGAAAGAAAGGAAATGCATTTTTATAGCTGTGAATCATTGAAAACAAGTTGACTTTTTTTTTCATTAAAAAAATTTAATTTCTCTTTATAATAATCATTGATATGGTATTAAATATACTGTAAGTTATCCATAGGAAAACATTTCCTTAAGGTTTATGGAAGGAGTGTCGAGTGTCAGCACTCTGCATCAAGTCCATACCCATTCGGGTGCTTCGTGTTTCCCAGTTCCTCAGGAACATGACAAACTCTTTGTTTCAGCTTATTAACTTCAAAAGAGAGAGAAAAATGACAGGCTGGATCAGGAACGCCTGTTTATAGCGAGCCATAAAGTAAGAACAGGAACAGACTTGTTTTGAGGGGGTTTCAGAACATTAAATGGATAACCTGTACAATGTGCAGTTATTTAATTACGGATTTAAAAAGTAGTGGTTAGTAAGTTGCTGTGGTGTAAGAGAAATCAAGCACTTCCGGATGTCTTGTGCTTTATAAACAGCATGTTTATAACGGTCCAAATGAGAATTTTTTTTTTTCTTTTTTTCGTAAAGACATAAGCAGACATCAGTCCATAAGATTCAATAAACAAATAATTTCTTTGCACAGATGAAAGCGCGAAGCTAAAACGCTTTCAATCCCATTTTCGCCTCTCATCATAAATGTTTTACATTTCATGTACCAGCTGCTGATTTCATGTAACACATACATACACACACACAAAGCTTTGTAAATTAAAGCATGCTGCTCTGAGCCAAGCTTGTGAACCCACGCTGAAACACGAGCGAATCAAAGGCTGAGAAGCTGATTAAAGAGAAGCTAAAGAATCATCAAATAAGTCGTGCTTGCTCAGAAGTCATGGCTGAGCCTGTACGGACATCGCTGAGCGCCGCGTCGGGCATGACTTCCTCTCGACACCGCGCTTTGCTGGAATATCCCTCAAGTTCAAGTGATGTCTCAACATCAAAGATAAAAACATGCACTGAAACCAGCAGTTCAAAGCACAGGACTAAATACCTACAGCTCTCACAAACCTTAATGTATCGCTGTTATCTCCACCCAAATGTGCTCAGGTTTAACACGCTAAATATCTATTATTGATAAACACTTTATGGCCAAAACTATGTGCACCCCCGACTATCAGCCTCTCATACAGTATGTCATTCTTTCCCAAAAGCACTTGACATGATGTTTGAAGGCTGGTCTGGATGATCTGGAACGTCGGGTACAGAGCACTGACTGAACTCAATCACACTGAACCATCACAGTCAGGATGAACTGGAACCTCCGGAGTCTCGTCAACATCCCGACACCAACACCTGATCCTCACTAAAGCTCCCACAGAAACATTTCAAAGTCTAGTGGGAAAAGTGGAAGGAAAAGTGGAGCTCAGTAAGAGAAGCAGGAATACATCTGGAATGTGATCTTCCCCAGCGTGTGTGTGTGTGTGTGTGTGTGTGTGTGTGCTATTGGCTGTATAGTGTACGGAAGTGTATAGAAGAATGGGAGATGACATTAGTTCCTTCTTTCATTCCTCCCTCATTCCTTCCTTCTTTCACCTTTTATTCTTTCCTATATTCACCCACCTTCCATCCATCAGCCCTGAGCCATTCTTTCCTCAGTACTTATTTCTCCTTCCATCCATCTTTTGCTTCTCACTCATTCCTTCTTTTCTCTTCTTCACTCCTTCCTTATTTCCACTGACCCTTAATCCTCTCGTCCTCCACCCTCACTCCATCCCACCTTCCTCCCTAGTCCATCACTCCTTCTTTCCTCACTACTTATTTCTATATACTATATCCTTCCTTCCTTTTTTCTCATACTCCTTCCTTCCTTCCTTACTACTTATTTTTTTTTCTCAATCCCTTCTACCTTCCTAATCCATCACTTCTACATAACTTACTACTTATTCCTTTCTTCCTTCCTTCCTCCCTTCCTTCCTTCCTTCATTCCTTCCTTCCTCATATTCCTTCCTTCCTTCCTTCCTTCCTCACTTCCTATTTCTTTTTTTCTCTATCCATCCTTCTTTTTCTTCTTTTTGCTTCCTTCCTTCCATCCTTTACCTTTCACTCCTTCGGTCCTTACTACTTTCTTCTTTTTTCTACCTCCGTCCTTTCCTTCCTTCATTCCTTCCATCTTATTTTCTCTTTTCATCCTTTTTTACCCCTTTCTTCTTCATTCCTGCATTTCTTTCTTTACTTGCTCCTTCTTTCATCCCCTCCTTCCTTTCTTTCATCATTCCTTTCTTTGCCCATCACCACTTCCTTTCTTCTTATCTTTCATTCTTACTTCCTTTATCTTTCATTCCTTTCCTTACTAATTATTTCTCCTTCCTCATTTCCTTTTGTTACTCTTTCCTTCACCCTTCATGACTTCCTTTTTTTTATTATCTCTGCCCCAGTCCTTTCTTTCCTTCCTTCTCCACTTCCTTCCTATTCCCGGTAACTATTTCTTATTCTTTCACCCTCACTCCTTCCTTCCTTCCTTCCTTCCTTTGTTTCTTTGTTTGTTTGGCTTCTCACTGAACCTGAAGAATTGCCGCTGCAGTACTTCCAGCTCGGTGGTATCTGCAGACACCCGGAAAAAAAAAATAACACGATTTGTCTTGATATTCAGATGTATGTCTGAGGAATGCACATTTATTAAATGATTTATTCTTTTGTTGTCTGCAGCAGTAGTGAGCCGTGGGGGCAGGACGGAGAGCGGTAAATTTCAGGGTAGGGACTCGATTTTGTCGTCTGCCCCCTTAAAACAAACAGCAAAAATCTCTGCCTCCACCAACAACCCCCCCCCCCCCCAGTTATTATGAGCACAGTGACATTTTAATTCTGTCCATGTCTGATATTTACCTGCGCAATTTCACAGCAAGTCAAAACAACAGATCCTACAGTACTGTACTATATATTATATCTGCTATCTGGGGCTCAATATACTGTGTATGCATGACTTTTATTACAGTAGAGTTTCTAAGTAACCTTTTCAGATCAATTAAGTATAAGATCGATGGAAACTAATAAAAGAACTTCTGAACTGGAGTTACTATCATTCCTCATCATTGCTTCCTTTCATCTTTACTCAATACTTCCCTTCCATCCTTTTTTATTCCTCCTTTTGTCTGTCTATCCATTTTCCAACCATCCATCCGCTTTTCTTGTATCCCTTTCTTCTCCACTCCCTCCGTTTTCAGTCCATTTCTTTTGTTTTCATTCTTTTCCATGCTTTTTATGCTTTTCTCATCTTCTTTATTTCCTTCCTTCCTTCTTCCTTTTTTCTTTCCCTCCTACTCATTCCATCCTTCTCACTTCACCCTCTTCTTTCATCCACCTGCCGATTCTACCATCATTCCATCTTTCATAACGCCTTCCTTCTTACTCATTCTTTCCCCCTCACTCCTTCCTTCAAAACACATCCCATCCTTCTTACTCCTCCCTTCCATCCCTCCTTCCTTCCTTATCATTCCTTCCTCTTCACCCCTCCAATTAATTCCAATCTTCCTCCCTTCCTCCTTTCCCTTCCTTCTTTTATTACTCACACCTCCTTTTATCATCACTTCCTATCTACTTCTCTGCTTCCTTCCTCCATCCCTCCTTCAGGTCTGTTTGTCCATTTGCTCAAACCTTTGCTTCATCACGCTTTCCTTTCTTTCTTGTTTCCTTCCTCCCTCCCTTTCTTCATTCTGTCCACTGATCTGTCCATCTGTTCCTACCTTCCTCAATCACTTCTTCCTTTCTATTCATTCATTCTTTTCCTCCTTCCCTCCTTCCGTTCCTTGTCTGTCTATGCACTCCGTCCATTCTTTTTTTTCCTTCCTAATTTCTATCTTTCATCATTCCTTCTTCATTCCCTTTATGCTTGCTTTCTTTCTCACTCAGTCATCCATCTATCCATCCCAGTCCTACAATATAGACTCATCCTTAGAGGAAAATTGAGCTGTAAACGTGGCTGTGTTTTATTTTACAGAGTTAATCTGTAGAGAAAATGAAGTTTAAACAGGATTTAAGTCTTGTGTGTACCGAACAGGTTTTAGATAAACAGCATCGTCTAAGGAAAAGTGTCAAAGCCACAAATCCCACGTATCCATAAACAACATAATTTTCTCATTATGCAAGAAAAAGACTGTGGAGCACAAACAACATCATAATACCCCCCCCCCCCCCCGCTCCCCCTTTCCCCCCACCGACCCCTAACAGCCCCCCCCCCCCAAACCAGTGCGAACCCAGCACTACTCTCACCCCATCATCTCTGCCCTCCTGCTTTATTCCTCCACTCTAAATCCAGCCACCGTATCCCTGTATCTCCTGACAGAGCCGTGTCTCTGATGACTGTGAAATATCGACGGGAAGCAGATTTATTTTAATTAAAAAAGGAGGTATATGTTTACCCAAGGCTGAGGGAGACACTTCAAAATGAGAATCGAGAACACGAACAGGGATTCAGAGACATGTCTCGAGCAAGTACACCCCCCCCCCCCAAAAAAAAGAAGAAAAGAAAAAGAAAAAAAGAGGGGTGATAAGGGGTCATAAAAGGAGTGAGAGGGTGTGTCTAATAAGTGTCTAATATACGGGAGCCTGGCCTCAGGAGGGACACCTGCTATAAACCAGACACTGTGTTTAACCAAACGTAGTGAGGACGACGGAGTGACTTGCACCTGCGCATGCTGAATAAGCATCAGATTTACTATGAAGTCGAGTGTTAACTCTTTAAACTGGCAGCAGCCTAAGGCCAACTTAAATACCTCACTCTTGTAACAACATTCCTCTACTCTTAGCTTCCCTGCAGTCACTAAGTAACAAATAAAACACTCTGTGTCATGCTGGTACAAGAAAACAACCAGCAATGCAGAGAAACTGCAAAGTGTAAACTCCACTGTTCTGCAAATGCAGAAAAATATTAAGTTACAGCTTCAGCTCTTATTGTTACGAAACTCTGAAACTGGAGACTCCTTCCATAAATCATACATCTCCTAACAGGAAAGAGAAATCACCATATCAATCTTTGCACAGGGTTTTAAATATGTGTATCTGACTCTTCTGCCTCACAACTATTTGTAAATAAGCTGTTACTATAGCGACAGCAACATATGAGCATGGATACATTAATATAAATCTTAATTTGCAGATTTCCTAGAATGTTAGTTGGCATCTAGCAAAGAACTGGCATCTCTGAGTAACATTAGCTAGCTTGTCTAGTGTTTTCCCCATCAGCTAGTTTAACAATTGCTAAATTTCTACTGACTTTTTCCACCTCTTATAATAAAATATTTAGCCAAAAGTTAGTCACAACACCCAGCCCCAACACCGTTTTTGTCTGCATGTTGGTGAGAACTCACTCTTTCAATGTTATATTTACATTTCATACATTGGAGAACCAATCTCAGAAAATTTTCTGACTGTCTGTTTGTCTGTCTGTATGTCCGTATGTCTGTCCAGCCAGATTTTGTCACAGCATCACGCAAAACTGTCTGGACAGAATCTAATAAAACTTTAACAGTCCCCGGGTGTTAAATAGAAGGAAAGTTATGATCAATTTTGTGCCAATTATAAACCACAAATGTTTTACAGCACACATGTGTCCATCTGTCGGTGCATCTGGAACTTTGACATTAGATAACATTTTCACTTTTGCTGAAATAACAGCGCTAAAGTGGTAAAAGTAGATTTTTACGCGAGTCATTTTAAGACTAAACTTAATCTTTATCCGATCTACTTTTTCGATTTCTCATCTGTGATTCACTCTCCGATTATCGAACAGGGAGTGTATTTCTCTGACCACGAAAGAAATACAACTTAGTGTAAACAAGGCGAAAGATACTCAACCTTATTTTACAAAATGTGATTTCTTTATATTAATAAGTTAGACAGAGTTCTTCCATACCGACGGACAGACAGACAGACATGTATGTGGGTTTCAACCTGAAATAAAAGGTTGCAGAGTGCAAATAGCTACCATGTGGCCAAAAAAAAATGAATGGAGAGAGAAAAGAAAAGAAAAACGGTCTTCTCAAAACATTTCCCTGAAATTAGTTTTGATGCGAGTGAATTAAATCACACCCACCACAAGGGCAAACACACACATCAGTTGAATCAGTTGAACCACAGTAAAGCAAAACACACACCCACATGCTCAATTATTCCTGCTTTTGCCACCTTTCCCCCATATACTACCCACCCCCAGAAGAGTGCACTCCCTCCCTCCCCTCGCCATTCTTTAGTCCCACCTAAACAAATCACACCCTGATGACTGTCAGCTCATTTCAGCAATTACGTGCACATAACCACATCAAACCTGATCATCTCTCAGCCTCCGAGCCGAGGGGTTGTCTGCTGACCATCTGCTCGGGGAGCCAGGGTTCAGCCGGTGGAACCTCAGCAATACAAGGCTCAAATGGTTCTGGCCTGATGGACTTGACTCGTGGTTGTCTTTCCGACAAATGCTTTTGTTTGTGCAAGCGGCATCTGGCATTTATGTTCGATTTTACTTAATGTGCTTATTAATGCACTTTCTTAATCAACATTTTGAGCTGAAGAGGATCTACCTGGAACTTTTTTTGACGAGGAATACCGTGTTACGTTCGTTCTTTCTTACTTTTTGAAATGTCTCATTTCTTTTTTCCTTTTTTTCTAGCTAAGCCTTATGTTGTACCTGGATGCAGGTCATATCAGACCCATACAGTAAATACATAGCTTCCCCATAGTGTGGAATGCTTTGTAAACAGCTTAATGGCTTCAAAAGACTTTAGAACCTAATTTTGTGAAACATCCATGCAAAAACTGGCACCAGTGATAACCCCAGCCCTAAAGCATTCCTCAAGGGTTGTACCATACGGAACTCTTTAGGGCTAGGACTTCAAACATGTTTTTCTTGACCTTTTGTGTTCTGGATAGAACTACAGTAATTTGCTTTCTACCTTACTAAAGTTATCCTATGTGTGAGGGAAAGGCTATGTTGAGTGTTTTAGGACTTACAGTGTTGAATCCGTTGTCTAGATTTGACATTATAAGTCTACACTCTTAGATAATTCTCTTTAAGGGTTTTTTTTTTGGATGGTTAATAGTTATTTCTCTCTGAGGGGGCTTATAGGCTTAAAATTAGTATCATAAATACCAGATTTAAATATTCTTTTAAATGAACAAATGAAAGACTTCAGTTCCATATACTGTGACGGTAAAAAACGTCATTGGTTCTTAAAATGGTTAAATGTTAATTACCAAAAAACAGCTTTTAGCTTAAAGAGAGAAACCAACAAATCAGTCACTCCTTCTTTACACTGCTCATCCTGTTCAGGGTCGCAGGAGGCCTGAAGCCTGTCCTAGAGGACCCGGGGTACAGGGCAGGATACATCCTGCCTAACACACAGTATAACTGCAAAACAGTTCCTGCTGTCTGTTATCACCCAAATGAGGATGAGACTCACTTACACACTACAGGGAATTTGGAAAAATCAATTAGCTCAATCTGAAGGTCTTTGGACTATGGTAGGAAACCAGAGTACCTGGAGGAAAAACACTAAGCACGGAAACGCCACATACACAGACTCGAAGAAGGAATCAAACCCCAAACCTGAAGGTGTGAGGTCTCAGTGCTAACCACAATGCCACCAAACCACCTTGCTCCAGGACAGTAAGCCTCGAATGTTCTTACATTTGTTTTTGGATGGTTAACCCTCTTTTTTAAGGTTATATAACTTGTAAGGGTTGTTGTTTCAGAGATTTCTAGAGGAGGTATTTTTGTTTTGTTGTAAAAATCACTACGCAATAAAAGAGTTTAGCTTTCTGAAAAATTTAACTGCCAGTGGAAGATAGGTAAACTGTTGTTTCTTTTTCTATTTTGGCTTAATTCTTGATCCCCAGCTAACATTACAAAAAAAAATGGGATTCTACATAAAACGCTTCTTTAAAATAATAATACTTAAAAAAAGGAAACTAACTAAATAATCTTTACAAGCCTCAGATAGAACCTTTTTTTTCCGTAAGAACATATACTCTAACACTCGAAATGTCAACCTGATCTCCTGAGACATCTGTACAAATAAAAAAGAGTACAAATTCAAACCCCACCTCTAGCCTCAAGAGCTCTGCCTTACTAAAGACCTTACTAAGAGGTAACCATCTCCAAGGCTGTGGAACATTTAGATGTTCTTCCATGAAGTAAAACCTAAGAATTTCTACATTCTACATTTTAACAACAGGCACACTATTTAAAGAAGGGGTTCCTCTAGGGTTCTTCCGGTGGTTAACAGTTATAATAGAATTCTGATGAAAATTTTGTTGCTTGAGAAAAAAAAAGGAAAAGAAAAAGAAGCCTTTAGGATTCTAGATACTATTTTTTTGTGTAAGTGTGCGTTCGTAGGAAAGAGTTCCTCAAACATTATTTGGAGGAACTAGCCAAAGAAAAGTACAGTGTTTTGGATGGTGGTCCAGGACCTCCAGGGTCCCACTTCAATTCCTGTCTCGAGGTTTGTGTGCATAAAGTTTGCATGTTCTTCCCATGTATGAAGATATACAGTATAAGACTTGGATAACGCAAATAACACAATAGTTTTGGGCTTGTTTTTAAGAATGCAAAGTTCTACAAAATTTTCATTGTTTTGTTGGATAGTTTATAGTTTTATCTTTAACATGGAACAAGTTCGTAAAAGGAAACTCTAATTTCACACCAAAGGCACCACATGGTTCTAAATGAAACATTATGAAACTGGGACTGAGACAAACACTGACTAGAGCCTGAAACTTTCCGGGTGATGTTTACGCACTCGTTTAATTTTTTTATCATCAGTCATTAAAGCACCCGTTACATATCCTCAAAACGTCACGTGTTATGACGCCACAAGCTCCTGTTGCTTCAGCATTAGTCAGGCTGTGAGCTTCAGAGAGTCAAAATGCAGCAGTACATTAGCGGAAACAACATCTTTCTTTCCTTGGTGTGTGCTGAGTGACACTCTAGCCTCTGATTAGCGCGTGCTGTTATTACGGCTGATAATGGCAACTCTAGTGTTTACGCATGCAAATCAGCCTCTCTGCCACTAATGCAGTTGTTTGTAATTAGCAGGGAGGCGGCTGCCAATGAAAAGACACCTTGAGGTTGGAGCTGCTGAAATGGAAGCAGGTTTGGTCTGAAGCGTTGGGCAATCCATGTTCACTGTTAGGTTTGATTTGTTATTAAATTTATTAAAGAAAAAAAAGCTTGGTTTCTGAGCGGAAAATAAAAAATAAATGTATAAATCTGCACCTGTTTTACCTAAAAACACAATCCCATGTTTAATACTGGGGTTAGACCTTCAATATGAGGTAAATATTACAGGTAGTAAATCAAGCGCATAAAAAAAGTTTGCACACCCATAGTTAATTAATTTATGTTACATTAAGATGTTTAATGACATCAAACAGGCAGAAAATTGAAAAATGAAAATTCTGTTTAAGGCCTAAATTGGCTTGAAGTAAGTTCATTAATTGAAGTTAACTCATAATTATCTCTAACAAAACAAAACAAACAGACAAACAAACAGCAGAAAGAGAAAAAAAGTCTAAATGTTTATGAGCAAGTGGATCATAATTTAATATAATGTTATTTTATCAAAATTCATTACATACATTATTATTATTATTATTATTATTATTATTATTATTATTATAAGCAGAGATAGTAACAATAAAAATCAATTGAATAAATTAATGAAAAAACAATAAAAATATCTATGGAAAAAATACCTTAATACAAGTTAAACAAGAATTATTATTTTTTTTTTGCATTTTTATTGATTTCTTTTTTTTTATTCAATACCCCGACATTCCTAAAACTACAATTATATTCACTGCTTAATAAAAGAAAAAAAGAAAAATCTATCTATTTTAAATCAATTTTACATAAAAAAAAATGTAAAAGTAGAAGTAGATATACTGGAGGGTCATTTGTCCTTAAATATTAATTCTAAATACATCATGGCCGCATCCAGCTTATAAAATATAACCACCATGCCATCCCAAGGGCTTTACAGATGTAGCTCCCTGTTTTATCCCTTTAATCTCATAACCACATAAACGATCCAAACACCCTAAAACCTATTTACCCAAGTAAACAAGTAAACAGGAAATTAAGAGAAATATAGGAATGGGTAATCCTATATTCCTCTTAATTTCCTGCAGCAGAACATCCTTTGTTCCTGGATACCCCCCGTTATCGACAGAGAAAGACTGGTACAGCGAGGTTAAAATAATAATAATAATAATAATAATAATAAAAAACCTGTGGGCTAAATTAGGGGTTTAATTCGTTGTGGCGAGGGAGTGCAGAGATATGTAATCGTGTGGTGGGTCAGCGAGGTTTTGAGCACTCCATCAGTCATGCTCATGCAGTGGAGGCAAACAGGAAGCAGTTTGCCGGACATCCTTCACACGTTCACGTCTCCTCTGTAGCTCGGGGCGCCCACGTTATGGTGATTAGTCTGCTGGCGGGGCGTGGGGTGATTAATGTGGTGTCAGAGGTAGGAGTAACACCCCCTTCAGCAGCTCCAGCATCAGTAATGACACCTGGGGATGGTGGACTGCGGCGGCTACCTGCGGATCTGGATCTTTATTCCAGGCATGATCTTTTCCCGGGACACCTCCGTCAGCATTCCTGTCAGCTTAGCGTGGAGCAGGAT
Organism: Clarias gariepinus; assembly: GCF_024256425.1. Lineage (NCBI taxonomy): Eukaryota > Metazoa > Chordata > Actinopteri > Siluriformes > Clariidae > Clarias > Clarias gariepinus. The sequence continues at coordinate 3,805,745 of NC_071110.1, forward strand.
TTTATAAATGGCTCTACGCTGTCACCAATCGGGTATTAAGAGATATTTTGTAACACAAACGCACACACACACACACACACACACAGACACCCAACAAACATCCCCGGGTTGTCACGTGAGAAAATATACAACAGAGCTGTGGAGCGCTCGATTCTGATTTGTTAATTAATTCAAGTTTTGATAGATGCAAATCTCATGGTTATGTTAATGTGCTTGTTTTTATAAATTAAACTAGTAGGAATGCATACATGCTAATTGTTTTCTCTTTTTAGATCGAGTACAAGGTTTTGTTTTTCTGGGTACTCATCAATACCGACATGATATATTAATTGCGAAAAATAATCAACATACTTTTTTATTAATAATCAATCAGGAAGGAACATAACTGAACAGTATATTTAATACTGATTATGTGTCCTTTAGGTGGCACGGTGGCATAGTGGTTAGCACTGTAGGGTTGAGTGCTTAATTCCTGCCTCAGGTCTCTCTGTGTGTGTGTGGAGTTCGCATGTTCCTCCCGTGCTTGTGGATTCCCTTTGGGTGCTCAAAGACATGCACAGTAGGCTAATTGGCACTTCCAAATTGTCTGTAGTGTATGAATGAGTGCACAAGAGAATGTGTGTGTATATGTGTGTCCTGCGATGGATTGGATTGGCACCCTATCCAGTGCCAGACATCTCCTCTGGGATAGTCTCCAGGCTTCCTCTGACCCTGTACAGGATAAGCGATATAGAGAATAAATGAATGTTTTCTTAATGGAAAAAAAAGTCTATTCTTGCTATATTATTTTCTATATCATATTTATTCTTTATAATGTAAGTGAGCTGATATTAAACGAAGTCATAATAGTTCTGGATTGTGAGTAATAATGTATTACAGAAACAGTATTAGTATCACTGATTCCCTAGTTGCTATAGTAACACACGTTGACTAGCATGATCGATCCTTTATATCACCTCAGTCTCAAAGAATGGTGTTGTTATTCAATTGAAAAGTGAATTTAAATGTGGGGAAAGTGACATTTTATGCAGTTACAGTATGTAAGGAGTCTCCAGTTTTAGCATTTTCTCAGTAACTTGACTCTTGTTTGAAAATGTGAAAAAAACTTTCGTTTTTTTCGTCGGGCGTTTAGTTATGAAGTTAGTGACCACGCCTCCCAAAAAATGATTCTTTGGTTTATTAATTTTATGAAAAAGAAAAAAGTTTTTTTTTTAATTGCACCCTAATTGTGAAATCACAAGATATCCATGTAAAGATAAAGCTCGTTTCGTCAAAGCACCTGCTGTCAGAAGGCTTGGTCAGGGAAGTCTCTGAAGGTTTGGCCCTTTGTGGAACTCAAATGTTGATTGATCAGGTTTTATTTCATGTAATAAACTAGAGCATGACCTCACCCAATCAACAGTCCAATTTGTGTGAACGAGATTGGAGGAAGTGAAGGAAATGCGCTGCAGATTCATCATAGTCAGGGATACATGTATGGACATAGCTTGGTGTGAAAACACTAATACAATTCCAAGATTGATTTATTCCAATCAGGGAGCGGTACGGAGGAAAATCACAGAGATAAAGAACAAAAAAGATCCGCCTCACATATTGCCTGGTTTGAAAAAAACGAATTTTCTGCTTTAAGTTCTTTTACTACACTTTAAATGGTTCGGTGTTGAGATAAAAATACGCTGTAAATCAAGTCTGACATATGATATAAGCTACCGAACATATTTCCAACCTCTCTCACTGGTTCCCATTAGAGCAGATAGCACTGCCACCTAAAGTGCCCCAGGGCATGTCGGTTTCCATGCAATCTCCATGGCAACGCAATAACAACCAGCAAACGAGAGAGAGCCCAGTCTCTTGTGTGAGGTTTGGATGTAATGGGAATGTTCTATGGATTTCCTCAATTACTGTTTATGAGAGGGAAATCCCAAACCAAGCCCAGTCAGGGAGCTAATGAGAAGCTTGGTCGCATTGCAGCCGTTCCCGAGCACACGGAAATAGGCAGGAACCGCCCCAGGCAGCAATAAGAAACATTACCAATGTGCTCTTTATGGAAATATATGAATATCATTGCGTATGGCACTGGATATGACAAAATGAGCACTCAAGGGAGTAACAGCTACTGATGAAGGAACACCTGGAATTCATGTTAAGTAAACAAGACTTTGCATAATAGATACTACACTACAGTAGCTTGTAGCTCTAATGTACCGGATTTTGAATTCTTGATTCTGATTGGTTGGAAGGTGATAGGTAACAATGGTGTAGTTTCAAATCACAAGTTTATAATAATGCACTTGTTTTGAAAGCAGCAGCTTACCCAAGACTTGCTGATCTATTGTTTGTTCGACAATTATGGAAGGAGTCTGCGGTGCAAGTGCTTTGGACTAAGAATTACCATTTATTAGCATGTGACCAAGGTAGATGTAGACAGTAGACCACTACTGACTTTCCTGGACCTCTGAGGAGCTTGAAAGATCAACACGTTTTTTTGAAATGCCTTGTAAGATCATTCAGTGGATCCAGTTTCTGTTGCTAGTCTTGCTATGGAGCAGAAGCTAGCAAAGTTTTATTTATTTATTCCCCATTCCAACAGCTTCAAAGCGTTCCTGACTTGCATCTACCTGACCCCTTTCTTTTTCTTTCTTCACCGCCTTATTCAGACCCCAACATTCCTAATCTCTAAGATCTTCTTCAGTCTTTCCTTTAGCCAACTATCGCATCACCAGTGAAGCTCCACTACAGAGCTAAAAATCACGGCACAAATGTTTTATTATTAAGAGGTGACATCCTTTACCTTTGGAGGTTCAGTACTCTCCTGGATAGTATGTTCCTGACATGGTTCCCAATACAGGAACCTACTTAGTACTGTACTTCTGTTCTGTTCATTTCTCTTTAAAAGGCTGAAAAGACTTGAAGAAATCACATTGATAAAATATCTGAATGGTTCATTTTGAAATCACAACCCTGACTAAGATTGGATTGACCCCAGAACCCCTGTCTAATGTCTCTTTTTCTTATTACTCCACCCTCCAACCCACAAACACATTACTACTGTTCATCTTCTCCAGAGTGTCTAGTTCTCATTTGCTCAGGATAAAGCCCTTCCTCCATTCCTCAAGCCCTCCCTCCCTCCCTTCCCCTCCCCACAAGCAGGTTAGCTCCATGATTGTCTGGATGATCATGATGATTTGTTTGGGAAACCAAGCACCCTTTACAACGAAGAGCACCTGATAATTCTATCCCCATTAAAACATCCTAGAACAGTCGCCAAGCTAAGCCTGAAGATCAACACTTCTGCCCTAAAGAGGAGGAAAAAAAAAACTGTACAACCAAGCTCTTTAACCATCCTGACTATGGTTCGTTGTTAGGATGTTCTCCCATTTGTAGCCACGTCCTATCCAGAAATAATAGTCCACCCCCATGCCATTAACCCTCCTATGGAGGCAATAGGGGCCGAATCCACTACAGAGGCAAGCTGTTTCCCACCTGTAATTCTGTGGGTGGAGGGCAGTGGGGGTGGTAGCGGGGTAGTAGGATGTCGGAGAGAATGTAGAGAACCAGCGGCTTTATTACCGCTCCTTGCTATAATGACAGAGGGAAAATGGGCTAAGCCTGCTGGGTAATTGTCCCATAATTCACAGCTGAGTGCACAGGTGAGCTCCGGCGTCAGGATGGAAGAGTCAGGTATCCCAAGCCACAGTGGGAATCTAATCTGGAAAACCGAAAAATGGAACCAAATTCATGTGTTTGTTTCTTTGTTTCTTTCTTCTTTTTTTTTTAGACCCCAGACATAAACAAGTAAAAATAAATATGAATTTGATTGACACATTCTTTCTATCTGAACACAGTAGTCTAAATTGTCTGATGTTCTAGCCAGGATTACAACACCTCTAGGTCTCAATTCATCCAAAAAAAAGAAGAAAAAAAAAAAGGAAAAAAGTCCAACTGTTTCTCCATAGCTCTCTTTCCCTAATGAGATTCCTGCCTCTTTGATGAAAGAGTGCTCTCCTCCGGCAGACGGAGGAAGCGAGTTGCAGCTTGTTACGGGAGCAGATCTTCAGCTCTTCACCCAGGAGAAAAAGTCTTCATCGGCTGAGTGTGTAAACAGCTGCACCTGCCATCCCCATACAGCCCGGCCTGGTCCCAATAACACAACAACTAATTAATCAAACCCGTACAACATGCCACGCAGACTCCATGCTTTAGAATAAGAAAGAAAACATATACAGTAGAGAGGAGGTGGAGAAAGAAAGATAAAGCTTTAACGCTAATTACAGAGCAAACAAACATTTCTTTAATTGATTTATTTTGCACAAACGTTGTGTAACAAATAACAAAACTGCCAACATAACATTACGTTAAAAAAGGGACAATATACATTGTTTTATTGTTGTTTAATATTTATTATTCATATAATTTAATTTTAATTACCAGGTTTTAAAATGACTAGTTTTATCCTAGTCCTAGTAGAAAATAAACAGCATTATGTTAAAGACTAAACGTACTGTTCAACATTTTAAGCGAGATTCGTGTGCAAGTTTTGCTCTCAAGGCTGAAATAAAAGAACAAAGCATTATGTTTAATTTTGGGTGTCCCAACAGATTTAATCTCTCAGACCTTAATTGGCTTAATTGGCTTGTTAACAATTAACACTAGAAAAAGCCAGGTGATGCAAAACTCTTTATAAGCAATCCAAATCCTTAAACCGGGTCTAAACAATCAGCAGCCATGGCCCACTCTGAAAACCAAGCAAACTGATGTCCACCATAAAGTAGAGGGCAAGTTGAGGTCTAGAAGATCATTAAAAACCTTCAATGAGAACTGGTTGTAGAATTACTAGAAGGAAACTAAAATTCTTTTTTGACTGCTAAAGACCTTCAGGAATATTTAGCAGACTCTGGAGGTGTTCTCCTGAAAACATGTCTCCTGCATGGAAGATTTATCAGAAGAAAATCTTTATTGTTCCCTCACCACCAAGTCCAGCATCATATGTTTGCAAAAGAACATTTTAACAAGCCTGATGCATGTTGGAAACAAATCTTTAGGAACTAGGAACTTTTGGCCACGTTTGGAGAAAAAGAGTGCAGAATTTCATGAGGAGAACATTTCTTTTAAAGGGTACCTAAAGGGATAGTTCAGATTTTTTTCAAGTCTAACTTGAAATTTAGATGCATATAAATACATCGCAATAGGTGTCGGCTGTTATAAAGTTTTCTGCTCAGTGCATTGACCGTGAGGTTTTTCACTTATTTCACAATCCTCGTTCCATGCAGAAATGCATTCTAAAGTTCAGCTGAGACTCTGATGCCATTCATTGCACAACCCTTCCATTTTATCCGGGCTTTATGCAGTGTCTGGGTAGCATGGGGAAGAGCTTGAACCCGAATCCTCAAATTAACACCCTAGAGCCTTAACTTCCTGGTTAACTAATTTTTTTTTTTCATATTTAAGACAGACTTGGAAACCCAAAATGTCCCTTAAGGGGTGTACTGTATGGATCAAGTTTTAAACATACATTATGTTGCAGCCAGTGACATGAGCAACATTTCATTATTAGAAGGAAAATATTTAAGATTTTACAGTAGAAGCAAAATCACACTGTTTGTTTGAAAAATGCTGGAGATGAATGATACTGGCTTTTCCACCAAGACACTGATCTCAAACACACATTAAACCCACAATGAAGTAAATCAAGAGTTTGAGTGAAGGTTTGGCATGACTCGTACAGTATGAGCCCCTGACCGTAGTATCATCAGAAATGTGTGAACAGATCTCAAAAGGACGGTGAGTAAAAGGACGGAAAGAAGTTTTTTGTTAGTAAGAATGGGCAAAAATTGGCTACGAGAAACCTACCACTCAGCCACCAGTGTCTATCTGATATTTAGAAATTGTAAAAGATGGAAAGAAAAAAGCAATCTGGCATAAACTATTATAGGAAAATGTTGCTTTTTAACTTTGAGCAATCAATTTTCCACTCATTTATCTATTCACAGTAACCCTGGGTGCCAAAACTTTTCAATGGCACTGTATAAATACATTATACACTTCAGAGAACAAAGAAAACACAATGTTTAGTTTTAGCGCAATAGTGTTAATTAGAAATAATCCAAGTCTTTAATCAGAGTTCGGATTTTAATTGCTGAGTTGTTCGGTGTCCAACTTTTTTTTTTTTTTTTAAGATTTCAATCAACAAATCCCTTGATTAGCTTCAAATTCTGATTAATATAATCCCCAGAATTGGACACAGCCCACCCTGAGAGCTGACCAAAGTCAGACAGACGGGAAAAAGATAGAGAGCAAAATACATCAAAAAGCTGAATAAATGAAGTGAAAGATTAGGTCGAGAGACTGGAATGCATTTTTTTTAATATTTTTTAAAGCATCTTATCAGGTCGGGCTGAGTGTGCGATCCCGGTGCCTCAGGCACAGTTACATCCATCATTAAATGCCTTTTAAGCATGTACGTCTGCTTTAAATAACCCTCTCTCAGTAATTACACGCCAGTTTCCTGTCCTCCCTACTGGAGGCCAAACAGAGGAGCTGGAACAACCCAAACAAACACTCAGACCGTCTGTGTGCTCAGATAGAGCAGGAGAGAGAGTGTGTGTGTGTGTGTGTGAGAGAGAGAGAAGATAAACGAGGGAAGAGCATAAAAACTAGAGCACAGGGTAGAGAAGAGAACAACTAAAAAAAATGAATCAAATAAAAGAAATGGGGCCAAAGAGAGTGCGAGAGAGAATAAGGCTTTATTTTTACTTTTACAGTTTTGCATGATTTATTTTTTAAACAAGACTTATACAGACCCCCATAGTTTTATGCACATAGTTAAATGTGTGAACCAAAATTATTAACTTTGCAATCAGGATGTCAGTCCGTCCAGCGAGGGTGCGCTGCCTCAGATACAAACAGCTAGGAATCTTCAAATCTTACTTTCTACCTTTAACAGAATCAAACAGTAATTTAGTTTAATGAAAAGACTCGAACATCAGGAGAGTCATGAGCAGGTCGACCTCAGCCTTCTGAAGATCTGTTAGGAACTCGCGAGTTAATTGTTGCTCGTGAAGTGGATCCAATATGCGAAATTTTCTTTTAAGTCATTTTAAGACATGCACATGGGTCTTCGGTGTGTGTATGTGTACAAACTAAAAACACAAAATACAGCGATACCTCGTTATGCAAATTTAATCTGTTCCGGATGCGAGTTCTTAAGGTAGAATCCGTATAGCAAAACGCATGGTCCCATAGGAAATAATGTAAATGCTGAAAATCCGTTCCAGCCACACAAAATTATAACCAATTTAGAAACACTATAACCATATTGTTTTTAATAAAAACTGTCAAAACATTTAGAAATAACATTCTTGGGATCCATGGCGCTGTCTTCACAAAATCTTGCACAAAATGTTAAAAAAATTAAAAATAATAAATTGTATGCCAAGGCAAAATTTTAGTTCTTAAGGTGAAGATTCTTAAGCCGAGGCATTTGTATCCCAAAGTACCACTGTAACGGCTTGTTTTTTGTCCTTGTTTCTTGTTTGTATTGGCTGGGGTTTAAACAAACCAAAAAGACTTTCCTTTCCCTATTGTGACCTCATATAGGAGGAGCCCCTCCCCTAGGTTGCTGCTCAGCTCTGCTCTTCTCTTAAGGGGGTGTGGTTTACTGAAAAAGTTCTTCAACAGACACACATTCACACACTCTGAAATTGAAAGAAAATTATGGACCCTTTAAACCGCTAACGGAAAGTCAGTTGATAAATGTTACTTCTTTAGTGATGTAACAAATTTTGGTGAATCATAAAATCATGGTCTTAAAATCTATTCTGTGTACTGCTCGTACACATTTTATTCAGCTTTAAATGTATTTATTGCACAATACATAAAAGAATAAATAAGTTTTTCACATGTAGTACATAAAGGTATATTTTTCATGCCCAGTTTATTTCTCAAGGTAATCTTTAAAATAAATTTTTGAATTAATTGATTATAATGACATATAAATTTTTTTAACGTGCACTCACACTCAGTCTCTATACCACTTACTGTATATCCTGTACTGGCCTGGATGATATCCCAGGGGACTTGGGGCACAAGGTGGGATATACCCTGGACAGGGTGCCAATCCATCACAGGGCACACATGCTCACACACACACAATCACACTGCACATACAGCCTACTCTGCATTCTATGTACTATGGAAGGAAACACCACACACACTGACCAATAAGGGGAATTGAACCCTCGACCCTGGAGGTGATAAACTCATAACTGTACTTTTCATGATGATGATGATGATGATGTTTATGAGAACCTGACTCCATCTTACTACCAGATATCCATTTCTGAATACCAGACTGCACTAAATAACATTACATCTCTTCTCTCCTTTCATCTCTTCCACTCCATAAAGCTGCTCTCCAGCTCCCACTGAATCAGATCCATCAGACATGTTTGTGTTTGCCTTGTCTCTGTCAGAAATAAATAAATAAATAAATAAATAAATAAAAATCTTGCTTCCACATTTTATGATCTCATTCGTCAACATTGTGGTGTGTTGCTTTCACATATGTTAGAATATTAAAATAATCTGTCTCAGTGTTACGCTCTGGAGATAGCTCGACTGCATTGCTGAACTCTCCCTCTCAATTTCTCCATGATAATATGTCACATATTTCACACAATTCATTCCTGCTAACTCATGCATGCTAAAAAGTATGAAAGTACACTGTCTAATGTGTCAGACATGCTACCCGGGATGTTCTCAGTGTCTCTATCCAGTTATGTTTCTACAACACTGACAGATGGCTGTTTTTTTTCACCAAGCAGGTGGTTATTCCAAGGACAAAAAAAAAAAAAGATGTCTTCTCCTGAGTATAAGACGAAATAAAGAGAAAACCTGCCCCAGAATAGCATTTGAAACCTGTCCAAATGGAAATCTAATTCAATAATAAGTTCTTAAACGTGTAATGTTACCTCAACGTTACAGGAAAGTTAGATACGTACTGTATATACATTTGAAGAAACTGTTTGCTTGCAATCCAGTAACCTAATTTGCAATCCCCCCTTCCATAATGTTTGCAAATGAATCATTATAAAACAGTTAAACACTTCAAATGGGTTTTGATTATGAGGAGCATTTTTGGGTGGAAACATCTAAACACGTTGGTTTGTAAAGACGTTTTCTGATAAGGGTTATGCAAGTTAATAAAAAAAGTAGATATTGTCAATAGATAGTAGATATTTTTAAGTTTTGTAATATTCTTAAAGGTTACCTTTTTTTAATCCTAAAATCATTTGTACAATCAGTTAGAATGTTGTTCTAATCATTCAATGCCTTTATTTTTTGTAGCATTAGCATTAGTATAGTGATAGTATCTCCACATTTCACAAAAAAGTCCAGGATTCGATTCCTTAATGGGTAACCTCACTCACTGGGGTTGCACAAACTTGAGGTATAGTTATAGTGCGACTATATGATTTAACTGGACTACTGTCCTTATCCCATGAATCGAAAACAGCAAGAGAATCGATTCATTGGCCCAGAGGTGGCGATATGCTCCTTCAACCTGTTAGTATTACATTCCCAGTCGACCTATTAAGTCACAGATCAAAACAAGTTAGCTAACAGGTAAACTGGCAGCGTGGTAAATAGTGATAGAAAGTTTGGATCATTATAGTGACCACCGAGTTTATTAAAATTATCACGTTTATTAAAATTATCAAACCTTTATTGAGTCATTTAGTTCATTTCATTCTTTTGATCATAAATAAAGTAAAATGTTACAATTTCAATAAACAGACCCCCAACACATCACCTCTCATATCTTCTGGTCCGAGTTGTTTGTTCTTTTGTCGAACGACTCGGACTAAAAGACTCATTGGAAAGAACCGCTTAATTCTGTTTCCTGTGTCATGCACTGCATAGCGTCTATGGGAGTCACGTGAAAAAAGAACAAAAGATTTGAACTACTCATTTCTGTTTCCTGTACATAACCTAAGGGGATTTTGCGATGCTTTGTGTTGCCGTCCAGTAGAAAAATAATCAATCACTCTCCGAGACTACTCGTTCTTCTGCGTCACCGTTAAAGACTCGTTCAAAAAGAACAAATCGTTCATGAACGACCCATCGCTAATGGTGAGCGGTAAAAATATGAAAAACTTTACAGCGCTGTTCATTTCGTTTGGTCTGTATATCTGTTGTGGTTATTGTTTTATGTGAAAGCAGAAGACTCCAGCGTTCCAGCGTGCCATATTGTTAGCGGCACTTTCTGCTGTTGTGCATTTTGTTCGACTTTTAGGTCAAAGCCTGATGCAGGAACTGAGAATCATGGACTTATATTTGTAACATTCGTTCACAAATCTTTCTTGTACATTGCCCTTTAAAAAGACAAACCTTCTTGCTTTTTCTTGCTTAGATCGTGTATCAAGGAACACCCTTTCCAAATTGAACCTCCTTCATTTAAAACTACGAAGGGGCACAAACTTTTGCATCAGCCTGTATCCCACATCTCCTGCTTTTAAACCCAACTAGACTGGAAGAATTTGTTCAAACTCTATGCACTCATGTGCCGCTTGAATAAAAAGCACAGCTGCATATTTTATCAACAGATGAAGCTCGTGTCTGAGGAGAACGAAAGACCAGACACTGAAGATGAAAGTGAACAGGACGTTCTCTCTGCTCATGAGAACCAAGGTCAGAAACGAAAGCTCTTAACATGTTTACAAAAGCATGTACTTGATTTGCAATCAGGATAATGGTGCTATTATACAGCGCTAAAGATAACATTCGAGATGTCACGCAACAGCGATGTCCTTGCAATATACTGTAGGACACGTGAGCACTGAGAGACTGTAAGCCAGTTCTAACTGATACGTCTCCAGAGCATAAAAGATCAGTTTCAGAGTCGTACTGGGGTGTCATGCTGGTTACAGATGTTTATCTATATAAATAAAAGAAAGGTTTTGTCTTTACATTAATCAAATTGATATGTTGACGTTTCATACATTGGAGGACCTGAAACCAGTCTCAGAAAATGTTCTGTCTGTCTGTCTGTTTGCCCAGCCAGATTTTGTCGAAGCACCACACAAAACTGTCTGGACAGAATTTAGTGAAACTTTTGCAGTACTTAGATATCCGAATAAAGTTTAAACTGCACCATAAGTGAAATCAAAAGCGATGGTACGGTTTGAATAATCTACTTTAAAATAAGCTACTAATGCGCTACTTGCTCAATTTAAACAAACACCTGCACCAATAGATATTAATTAGAAAATCTAAATATTGAATACTTTTTGCTGAAATAACAGCGCTAAAGTGGTATAAGTGAATTTTAATGCGCTGGAGTCGTTTTGAGACAAATCATCATTTTCATCTGATCTACTTTTTCCATTTCTCATCCGTGATTTACTCTCCGATAACTGAACAGGAAGAAAGACACACAGACATGTACGTGGGCTTCAACCTGAAATAATAATAATTATAATATCACTGATTACATTAAAGATCAGCAGATTATTTTTAGCTTTAACCTTTTAACTATTTCTACAAACTCTTTAACGATCAACGGCCGAGATCTGGCTAACCAGGGGTGCGTTTCCCAAAAGCATCGTTAGCCAACTATGGTCACAAGTTCCGTCGTTACCAACATAGTTCAACAATTCAGTGTTTCTCGAAACCATCGTTCAAACGAACATTCGCAAACAGCGTCGCAAACTTACGTGGTTGGAACTACAGCCTTCGACCTGTGGTTAGAAGCATAGTTCCCTGCCGCGGCTGGGTGTGTTCTATTCACAGTTCACGACCCTACGCACTATAAGTTTCTAAATATTTTTCCAACCACTTTGAGCGATTTGGAAAACTTTATCTGTTGGTGCTTAGATATTAGGCTATTCATTTTTAGGTTATTTTAATTACAAATTCACTTTGAAACAATATAACAGCGATACCATCGCAATTATTCTCCCTTCGAAGTGCCCTATGAAAGCATTATTTATGTTCTGGTTGGAGCACAGACTTGGTTTCGTTTGTGCGAAGAAAAGGTAAGTTTTTAAGTGAGTTTTTTGTTGTGCTCTCAGAAGTAGAATATGGACTATTCATAGGTTAAAATATATATATATATATATATATCCTCATCAGAAGTGTCATCTTCCTCATTCACAGCAGCACTAGAAAGAGCCCCTCTTCCTCATCAAAAAGCGGGACATTTTCCTTGACTGCAATGTTGTGGAGAATTGCAGTAACTACAGTTACATGGCAGCTTTTGGAGGGGTTCAGTTTCAGGCCACCACTGGACTTGCTTGTTTGGTCACACTCCCTTGTTTGGCAAAGTCCCTCCACTTGTTTCTGACTTCCTCTTCGCTCATACCGATTTCCAGAAGCATAAATTTTTTTTTGTGCGATTTCATTCCATGTTTTTTTTTTTTTTTTTTTTTTCAGAATTTGTAACTGTGTTTTTTAATTTGGAGAAAAGCAAGATTTGATTGTTTCCCACCTCCTCCAAAAGAACTGCAAGCTCATTTGTAGTGAATTTTGGTTTCCGTGTCATTTTTTCACATCAACTCTCATTAAAGCATGCCTTTATGTAAAGGGACTTATATAGGAAATGATCTTAAGCAAAATAAGTAATTGTACTTATGTATCAATACCAAATAAAAATGTGTTCAAATGAAATATAACTAAAAGTTATAGACTTTGTTATTCGAAAAGAGCACATTTAAACTGTGTATGCCGATATATGTTTGATTGTACAAATAATGAATGTTGCGTTCGTGACATTATTACACCACTTCTACGTAACGTCATTGCGAAAGCGCATTGAATGCGAGCCGAAGAGAGAGAAAAAACACTTAACAGTAGGGGGCGATATGTGCCTATGGCACTACTCCGCCATTGTATCGAAGAAGAAGAAGAATGACAGATTAAACCAACATGGTTCTAACGACACAGGTACTATGGTGTGACACAGGTACTATGGTGTTGGGAAACAGTCGTGACTAGTTAGTTATTTTCTTCAACGTTGCATCGTACAACGGTGGTTAAGTAAAGAGCTACATCGTTGTACGGGAAACGCACACCTTGACTGGTTCAAGCTAGTCAGGTTAATTATAGACAATCAGGCTAATTATTCCTAGTAAAGCCAACTATGGACTTATTACGATCTAGGATTAAGGATTAAGATTGGTTCTAGCAAGCCAGAGTCAGGCTAGTTATAGACTCTAGTCTGGATAACTATGTCAGGTTGGTGCTAGCTAGTTAGTACATTTACAGACGGTCTCGTACTTGCTAGTAGGCCGAGGGTCTAACTGGTAGCTTCAACATCATAGTTGTTCAGGCTAGTTCTAACTGGTCATGCTGGATCTAGCTAGTTGAGTCATTTATGGACTGCCAGGTTTAGGAGCACGAAACAATAATGTTATAATGAAGTTACCCCAAGTGTTTGCCTATCCCTGGCTTGGGTATTGGTTTGTCCTTCTGGTTTGTTTGCACTGGTTTCTTTAAATAAAGCTGCACCGCATCCCTCTTGCTGCCTGTCGTAAGGGTTTGGCACGCTCAGCAAGACAGACAGAGCGAGTTTAATGAGTGTTAATTCTGAGTGAGACGAGAGGGTGTTGTGCTCATTTACACTCTGTTGTTCTTCGGCGCGCTCTCGTCATGCACTTGGGGTTTGGACGAAGCCCAAGATAGTGAACGATTACGGCCCAATTTTTCTCTAATCCTCCTCTTTACTGAGGCCAGGGATATGCGCTAATCACAACCGGGGGCTACTCAGCTGAAGTATGTTGGAGTGTCTGGGATTCGTCCTTCACAGAATTATCAAATAGGAACACACACACACACACACACACACACACACACACACACACATCCTTATATGGGTCAAGACGAGCATCAGAGGATGCGTTTGGTCAGTATCAGTGTCCCTGGGGTTGGCCTCCTTGGTCAGACACACACACTTCAGTTTTATGACCTAGGAGTAGATGAACTCCAGTCATGTCCAAGTAAATGGCCTCAAACTGACCACGGAAAACACATTTCACATGTTTAATGACATGAAATTTAACATTAAACCCAGAAAGAGCCAGAGCAAACATGTGACCTCCTGTGAAATACTTGTAAAAAAGTAACGTGAAAATATATGAATTATATGTAAAAAAAAATCATAAAATTCTAATCTAATGTATGAATCTAATCTAATGTGTGTATGTGTTAACATAAAAAATTGTGTATAAAATAAACAACGAACAACATTAGATGTGTAAAACAACATACATGTTGAACAACAAATAGGAACACAAAGTATAAAAGTAACATAACTATTAAACGGCATGAAAATAAACAAATTAAGTGGAAAAAAACATGAAAAATAACAACCAAAAAAAAAATAAAAATAAAATCCCACCTAAAAATGTGAAAAATTTATTAGGAAAAATACATGTAAATATAAAAGTATTGTAAAAAAAAATAATCACATCAAAATGGTGCATTTTTTTTTTTGTAACTGTGTAAAAGATTCATTTCTGAAAAGTAAATGCATATGCATGTAGGGAATTACTATAAAATAAATGGATGGGTTTAAAAAATACATATAAAGAATGAATCAGGTAGAAATTGCGATAAATTAATAAAAATAAAGAAAATTAAAAAAAACAAAAATATAAAGATGTGAAAATAACAAAAAAGTAAAAAAAAAAAAATTATGAAAATTTTACAACATGTAAAAAAATTTAAGGTGAAAAATAAAGACAATATTAATGAAAATAAATGAAAAATAGTAGAATAATCAAATTATAGCTGCAAAGCAACAATAATCGGGCCCAAGCACCCATGCCATCGCCACCCAGGCACACCAAACACCCTGTGTGCTTTTTGAGCATCGTTAAAGGTCCTACACATCATATTTTTCATTAAATGTTAATATGATCTTTAGGGTCCTAATGAAAAGTTTGTATTATACGTTAATTAAAAATTCAAAAGGATTGTGTAAAAAAAACACTACTTTTACCTGGTAAAAACTAGCTTTGTTCTCAGCAACCTGTTTCAGTACATGCTAATTTAAATGCTCATGACCTCTGCTGAGCCCGCCCCCCCCCCCAGTTCTGTGGGGCGTGACACGTGGGGTATAGCGACGGAAGTGTAGTCCAGTGCGGGCAATGCTTTGGACTGCATTACCCACAAAGCATTGCCAAAGCAGTGCTTTGTGGGTAATGCAGTCCAAACTGGAAAACTATGGAATATGGAGCCCGAGCCTGTTTTCTTCATTCGTTTTTGGTTTGATTTAAGTACGAAACCTACGCAGAAGTTTGTAATATCGCCTAACAACGCAGAAATTAAAAGAATGGACATGCATCGACTCGATTTGTCTTTCTCATCACTGCATGGGCATAAATTAACGGGCTGGTGCGCTGCCGCAAGCAACAACAAGAAAAAGCGGAGAAACTTACGAGAGAGATACGGACGCGATGTGTTTACTGATGTGTTTACATGACTTCTTAATCTTCGACAGACATCGTTATAAACCATCTAACGTTACAAAGGTAAGCATAATATAGTTTTCCGACTACGTACACAGTTTGCAACTAGACAATCACTTTAATGCATTGTTTATTATAAATGGGTGATTAGGGATTATATAGAGACGGATGTACATAGAGAAGAAGCCATATCCATGTTCTATGAGAGTATAAGTTAACTTACACTCCGCATTCATCGTGATTATTAGAAAAGGCGATCTGCAAAGAGTCATAGTAAAATAAATTACACTCACCGAGCCTGGTGAAGATGAAGCAGGAACATGAAGCGTTAGTACAGATCCATTTTTTAGGAGCAGCTTCCTAGTAAAACCTGCTTTATATTGACCCGCGTTTATAAAGCAGTCTGGTGAAAAATGATTATCGCAAACATGAACGCATTTAGGTAAATCGGCGGGGACCTTAGCTTTAAAAACTAAATTCAGCCACTGCCTCCTCAGTGGCTCAGATACCTAACCCTAGGTAGGTACCCTAGGTCACTAACCCTAGGTAGTGAATGACGACTGCTGTGTTCGCTATTACACCCAACAACTGTACACAACACTCGCTTAGGCGCCATTTTGCTCCAGCGGCGAAAAACAATGGCCGACAGCGTCTTCTCACTCGGGGCGGGTCTTTGCTAAAACACCAGTGTCAATCAACTTGTGTAGGAGCGTCCTCTGTCGGTTTGGCGTCACATCGACAGGCATTTCTGATTGGCCTGATTTCAGAAGGGGGATGTTACTGTAATAAACGAAAAGAAAACCACTGGGCGGCTCTTTATCATCGTAGAGTGGTTGTGTACGCACTCTCCTAACACACAGTTCAGTCCAAACAGCTTAAAAAAGTGCATGTAGTGCTGTATGACCCCTTTAAGATCCCCAGAAAAAAACATCACACTATGATGCCACTGCCAGTGTATTGTCACTCAGGAAGTTATTAGCCACTTTTTGGTATAAGTTTAAAGCATCACCAAGACTGAACCATTTGAAAAATCGAAAATCCCTTTGCAATGTTGCATCCTTAATTTCTTGAGATCATATACAGTAGGCCTGGTTTGGTGGTGATTGTAAAAGTCCCAATGCGACAGTTGTTTAGTTAAATGTGTGCTGGGTTTCGCATGTATAAATGCAATTGTGTATGAGCGATCTCACGCGGAGGCCCTGTGCTCTGGGCCTGGGGCCCTAATAAGTAGTACAATAAAATAAAAAACGAATAAAAAAGGACGAATAAAAAAGCAAAGAAGAATAAATACACTTACTACATGTTTTTTTTTATGTAAGATGTGTAAGAATTAAAATGAAATAAAATGAAAGAATTTTAACCTTGTGATTAAAACTGAAAAGAATATATGTGTGAAATGTAACTATGTCTTTACAAAATGTCATCAAGTGATTTGCACTTCTGTACAAGTACTTCTGCATGGATGGGAATCGACTGAGACCAAACTGGCATTCCAACGCTCCGACTGGGAATCTCCAGACAGTACGGATATCATCCATCTCGAAATGCCCCGGCACGGTCCCTGGAACGGAGTCCCTGGAACGCGGAAAAACGCTTTCCTTTCCCCCTCGTTCTCAAAGCTGCAGCAACAAATCTACTTAAGTGCAGCCCTGTATTGATCCCAAAGCCATGTACGCTGGGTGGCCCGGGGTCAGGCGGGGGTGTGGGTAAGGGGGGCAGGGTGGGCTTTTAAGACCTGGACAATAAACAAAATGGCTGCCAGCAAAATAATAAGCAGAAGAGAGTCGTAGCGATACGATTACAGCCCCGACAGCGTTGACCTGTGAGCGCGGGAACAATACACACACGCGGAGCGAGGGGGAGTGAGGCGCTCATTACCGAACAGGCACCAATCTGCTCCATTAACGCATGCTGAAGAAGCACTTTCCTCCGGTTCTCTGAGGAGCCATTACAGTATGTGTGTGTGTGTGTGTGTGTGTGTGTGTGTTTATATGTGTGTGTGTCTAAGTGAATGCTTATGTATGTTTTTGGCAGCATTGTAAAACATCCCGGGTGATATGGGATTTCAAATCGACTGTGTGAAAAAAAAATTAAAAAATAGCTGCATTTACAAAACTTTATGCCGGTCATGACATTTATTTCTGAGCATTAAAAACCAAAAAAATGAGATCGTCCAGCGGGCCGTCCACAAACCCGAGTTAATGGTGTTTGTAGATGCAGTCGCCGAGCATAATTTGCGTGATGTATTGTAAATGGAACAGTGAGAAAATGCACCCGAATAAAGAGTTACGATACGTTAACAGTTGTTCACGAAGCAAGCAGTGTTTCACACTGCGCGTGCACACACACACACACACATACACAGGAGATGTGGAAATAGAGTGGAGTGTGTAACTGATTATAGAGACATCATTTAGTAGGATTAATAAATATGTTCTAAATGATTAGATATACAAATAGAGAAAGAGACAGATACAGAATCAGACAGAGCTATTAATAGATACAGAGAGAAATAGAGATACAGACACAATAATACAGATAGAGGGAGAAGATAGAGATACCTGTACAGAGATATAGATGGAGAAAAAGATACAGAAATAAAGATACAGCTAGAGATACAACTTGATGCAGATGAAGATAGAGACAAGAATACAATTAAAGAAAGATTTAGAGATAGAGCTACAAACTGAGATAAAGACACAGATGCAGGTACATATAGAGCTACAGATAGTGGTAGTGATACCTACAGAAAGACTTATAGTTACAAAGATATACAACCGGGAACAGACAGTGAAACCGATAGAGGGATGAATTCAGATAGAGAACGGTGGATAGAGATAGAGATGCAGATAGAGATACAGTATAGAGCTGCAGATACTAATGGAGATACAGATGATATAGATGGAGATACAGCTCGTGCTACAGATAAAATAGATTTACAGATAAAGATACAGATACAGACAGAGATACACATAGTGCCACAAATCGAGGACTGATGGAGATACGGTTATACATAGAGATTACACAGATAGAGATACAGATAGATGCACAATGCAGCTTGTTTTTCCCATGCTAATGAGAAAGGTTTATCTTGCAGGCGTGAGTAATCAGATATGAAGTTTGCAGTACAAACAAAAACCACGTTTATTAACAGGAACGCTGAGATTTAAAAATGAAACAGAAAGAGAAGTCCAGAAGAACATCCCACAATTCTGGCAGTAAATGATCTAACAACAACAACAACAACAACAAGTCTGGCATCTGCACCGTCTGGTGTCAGGCCTAAAGATGATTACAGATTACAGATACGAATATTTGGAATGCTACAGGGTTTCACAACCAGACAGCTGTACTACTTTAGAGCCCTAATAAAAACTAACACACATCATTAAAATAAGTCTGAAAACTTAAGACGGTTTCAGCTGAATAATTGAACAAGTATTAAACATTAACCCAACTACAGCATGCAGAACATCAGCATGCTTTTTCTCCTTCTTGATGAACACCATTCTCTTTTCTGCTTCAATAAACTTCCAGCTCAGAAGAAACAGCCTGGGAAATTATTCCAAACCCACATCTCCAGACATGACCTTGCCCGGTCTGGTCAGCTGGATCACATCACTTCCGGACATATTTCATTAAAAGTCAAAAATAAACTTATGAAAAACTTATATACTCGTACAAATTGACATTGCGGACGAGAACTCTCCAGTTCATCGCCTTCACCGCTCTCAGAATCGATCTGCTGCTTTTTTTTGTTCAATGGAACTCTGGCTTTGGTGGCACAGCACCTTAATTGGTCCCACTGCAGCCTCGGAGACCGCGGAGAAACAATGAACAATAGCCCAGCTGATCTGAGATAGTCAGATGCGAGGAGATATGGATCAGGAGTCAGGGTAATGGGGAGGAAGAGAAAGAAAGAGAAAGAGAGAGAGAGAACAGAAAGAAGGCAGAGGAAGAGAGGTAGGCCAATACATATAGAAGCATGCAAAAGTTTACAGATTCTTTTGGGCAAAAAGTTGCTGTTTCTTTTCTTACTTTTTCTTTCTTTTTTTCTTACTTACTGTCATCAGTTCTTACTCTTCCTGTTATATCTTTCATTTATTTACATTTCTTAATTTTTCTTTCCTTTCACTTCCCTTTATCTTTCTTTCTCTCCCCTTTTTTGCTCTGTTTTCTTTCGTTCTTTCTCTCTCTCTTACTCTTGTTTCCTTTCTGCTCTCTATGTTCCTTTCTTCCTTCCCTCCATCTTTCACCTCTCTGTTCTTTATTCATTCTCTCTCTTTATTTCCTTCCTGTCATGTCTTTCTTTTTTGCTCACTTTCTGTGCCTTTATTGTCAAAGACACAATATCTATATGAGAAAACATTTACATGCTTATGGTTTCTCAGTTGAACTTGTCTGGAAAAGACAAATGTGTATAATTAAATATAATAAAAAAAAAAAAATAAAAAATAAATAATAATAATAAAATCTTCCATTTATTTAGAAGGAACCAAACCAACAAATAAATTAGTAAGAACAAACTAAAATATGTTAACCCTTTAGAATTGCGTAATTTCCAAAATGTAAGATTAAAAAAAAAATTATAATTAAAAAAAAAAAAAAAAAAAAAAATATATATATATATATATATATATATATATATATATATATATATATACACACAAACAATCACCTGGATTTAACTAAACTACAGTAATAGTTACGAGGCTTCCATTGGATAATTACTGCAGGGATTAATTTGGTTTAGCTGATAAGTTATTTAACCCTAACTGATGCATTACGAAGCTTCTCATTTCTTAAATAACCATGTCAGAAGATGTATCCTGTGGTCATGTTACTCTGTTACAAAAGGGCCAAATTATAGTCCTGCATCAAAAGCAAAGAAAACAACTAAGGAGACAGATGAAAAATTGGATTGAGAGTTGAAAGACGCATTATTAAAACCTGAAAGGATAGTGATGAATGAACTCCATAGAATAAATGTGGCTGGAATTTTTTTTAACAATCATGGTAAGAGATCACTTAAACGTTTGGTGAAATCAAATCAGAAAAAAACCAAGAGTGGAAATCATGGCTATGCTTCATAGTGAAAGTAAGAGCATTTCCTCTCAATGTGAGAGAACTCAAGGGATTGGGACTAAACAGCTGTGTGGCCTTAAAATAACATGTATCAGTGAGGCTCATCGGACTAAAAAGGTGTGCTTCAGTGTGCTAGGAAGCTTAAGGATTGGACTGTGGAGCGATAGAAAAAGGTCATGTGACCTGATGAGTCCCGGTTTACTCTGTTCCAGAGTGATGGGTGCATCAGGGTAGGAAGGGAAGTGCATGAAACGATGCACCTAAATGCCTAATATGCATGTACAAGCCTGTAGGTGGCAGTGTTATGATCTGGGGTTGCTTCTGTTGGTTAGGTCTAGGGTCAGCAATGTTATCTGCTTTGAAAATGAGCCTGAGGACCTGAATGTATTAAATGAGCAGATTTTATGGCCATTTTCCAAGATGACGATGCCAAAATAAATCAATCTTAAATGAATGCGTGGTTCAGGGAGCATGAGACATGGGTTTCACACAGTCACCACCTTCAAAGTCCAGACCTTACCCCGATTGAGAATCTTTGGAATGTGCTGGAGAAAGCTTTATGCAGTTATCCGACTCTACAATCATCAATACAAGACCTTGGAGAGAAATTAATGAAACTCGAGCCAGAAATAAATGTTGTGACAAAGCTTACCGAAACAATGCCAGAGTGAATGCAACAAACATTGAGGCATTTTTGATGACAAAATAAAGTACACAGACAGCATCTAAGTTGAATGGAGAAACGCTGGAAATTCCAGCAGAGGTACACAAACATCTCAGAAACATGTTTTTTTTTTTTTTTTTAAGGCATTGAACATTGAGCTTTTAAACTATTTATACATTACTATACGCCTGACCTTCTGCAGAATTCACCACTGCCTTGTTCATGTTATCGTGGAGCAGTCGGGTCTCTGTTGCTCCAGTGAACATGGTGGTGGAGGTGGTGGAGGGGGCAGCATAGGCACTTAGAGCTCTGGAGCTATCCGTTTCTTTTTTACTGCATGGCTCTGCTCGGCCTTGAGACTTTACAGTGCACCATTAACATGGCAGATATAAAAGGCGAAAAGGTCATTTTCACACTAAAGCCTTTGCCGCCATGCTTCTGTTGCCTGCTGAGGGGGAATAAAACTCGTATCATAATGGCGCGGACGTGTTCGTGCTTTCCACCTGGCTGAATGTGCGGTAGAGCTCAGACATTCTTGGAAATTGCGTTTAAGATTTAATCAGGTGTTTCACCCAAAGACTTCTTTTGTACTGGTGATTCAGATTAACTTATTCAACGCAGATGAAAAAAAAAAAAATCAGTTTTCAATACGTTATGTTACATTTAAGTTCAATATTTAATAAATGTAATTTATTTTTATTAAACTGCATTTAATTAATACATTTTTCATAATTTTTTAAAATAATATTGCATTAAATTATATTTCTGAGCAAATAATGAAAAAATAATTTATTATTTAATTGAGACAATGATTATAGCAGCTGTAACATGTTGATAACAAGAAATTACATTTGATTCCATCATTAAATGTATTTAAAATTGCAACAAAATTGTAATACAATCAAATATTACATACATTTTTTTTTTTTTTTTTTATAAATATGTATTTTTATTTTAAATGTTCACCACAATATTGATTAATACAGTGGGGAAAAAAAGTATTTAGTCAGCCACCAATTGTGCAAGTTCTCCCACTTAAAAAGATGAGAGAGGCCTGTAATTTTAATTATAGGTATACCTTAAGACCCAAACCTCAGACCTGTAACTTCTTCTTTAAGAGGCTCCTCTGTCCTTCACTCGTTACCTGTATTAATGGCAACTCATGATTAGTATAAGACACCTGTCCACAACCTCAAACAGTCACACTCCCAACTCCACTATGGCCGCCAAGACACAAAGAGCTGTCAAAGGACACCAGATACAAAATTATAGACCTGCACCAGGCTGGGAATACTCAATCTGCAGCTTGGTGTGAAGAAATCAACCGCGGGAGCAATTATTAGAAAATGAAAGACATACAAGACCACTGATAATCTCCCTCGATCTGGGGCTCCATGCAAGATCTCACCCCCTGGGGTCAAATGATCACAAGAACTGTGAGCAAAAATCCCAGAACCACACGGGTGGGACCTAGTGAATGACCTGCAGAGAGCTGGGACCAAAGTAACAAAGGCTACCAACAGTAACACACTGCGTCGTCAGGGACTCAAATCCTGCAGTACCAGACGTGTCCCCCTGCTTAAGCCAGTACATGTCCAGGCCCGTCCGAAGTTTGCTAGAGAGCGTTTAAATAATCCAAAAGAGAATTGGAAGAATGTCATATGGTCAGAGGAAACCAAAATAGAACTTTGTGATTGGGGGAGAAAGAATGCTGAGTTGCATCCAAGAACACCAGACCTACTGTGAAGCATGGGGGTGGAAACATCATGCTCTGGGGCTGTTTTTCTGCAAAAGGACCAGGACAACTGTTCCATGTAAAGGAAAAAATGAATGGGGCCATGTATCGTGAGATATTGAGTGAAAACCTCCTTCCATTAGCAAGGGCATTGAAGATGAAATTATTATTTTCCACCATAATTTGCAAATAAATTCTTTAAAAATCTTACAATCCTTTTTTTTTCCAAATTTCATACCTGTGATTAAAATAACAGGCCTCTCATAAGTACAATGTACAATGTGTTGCTCTTCAATACACTAACATTATTACTGTTGAAAACATTGCAGTGGTGTAAGAGGACTAAAAAACTTGGCGATGTGCTGTTATTGATCAATAATGACCTTCAAGGTGGTAACAGTTACTCTTCCACATCACCCAACTATACTTTCCCATAAAAGCACACACCCTCGAGCTGTTGTATAGGTACCTGACAGGTTGCTGATGGATCACAAACTTTTTTTCCTCCTGTAGATTGTAAACATTACAGTGTCCAAAATATAGTGTCACGACAATCGAATGACGTGTACGTTCCTACTATTCATCTTAACACTAATAAATATTTCCCTGAACTAAATGACATATAAATAAATGATTGACACACCACAGCAGAGTGACTTTCCTCCTCGGCTCCTGTGCAGTCTTGCAGAAAACCCAATATAAAGACCAGTAACCGAATCCCCTAAATGAAACATTGCGGTAATAATCTCCCTGTAGCCACCGAGCCCAAATCGGCCCATCAGAAAAGGGCACAAAATAAATGAAAACCATTTTAACATGATGTCCATGAGGTCCGTTCTGCCCTTTAATGATTTCTCGAGTGAGCGTTTTTCTTCTAAAAACATCCAGGGTGACCGAAAAAAAAACAAAAAACGAAGGCGGTTTTAATAAGGTCCCTTGTTCTGAAAATACTTATTGATTTTTGCTGTAAGTGGCAGCGTGGGGCATTGCTCTTGCTCCCGCAGCTCGGTGGAGGTATATTGAGCCATTTAGAAGCTGAGGGCGTCTTCTGGGGCCTGCATTTGCTGTGGCCTTTTCCTTTACCCCAATCTGTTTCCATCAGCTTTGACTTTCTCACTACAGCACCTGATTCTCTTACTCTTTCACATGCCGTGTACGAAAAGAACAGAAAAAAAAAAGAATAGGGCATTTCGGGCTGAAGATGTATTTCAGGCTCGGAATGAAGATGTACATGGCAAAGCCTGGCGTACGTATGGGTGCACACCGCTGGCACAGTGACCTTGTTACTGTACTCAGGTCAGGTTTGTAACTTGTTTCATTTTATATTTTGTTCTTCTATGTTTCAAAAGAAAAATCTTCTAGTGGAAAAACTTTTTAGTGGACAATTTGTATTGATGCATCAATTTGAAAGGCAAGCATCGATTTTCATCTTGACGACAAACAAATTTTCGATTATAATGGATAACAATTATCAGGGAAACAATTGGTGTATAATTGGTGATTAACCTGATGTAAAAATGATGCAATTTTTTTTTATTGCGTGGTTCACAGTTTGATGGAATGCAGATTTGGAAATTTGTTGGTCAGAAAGACGCTAAAATAAATAGTTATGTATCACTATACGTCATAGGAGTTCCAATAATTATTAATTACACTGTCGGCAGCAGTGTGGGTGGAGAGAAGGGTAGGGAGAAGTTCAGCAAAAAATAAAACATTTCTGATAATGAGGTCATCTTGAACAACACGTTGTCTCCTTAATAATTGCTTCAAGTCGTTCTGAATTGCTTATAAACGGTTGTTCATTTATTTATGGCTTCTAACACGAGGCTGACTCTCAAGTCCCTCTCTAAGCCCTGATCAAGGGCACCACTCGGTCTGTGGGACAAATGATTGTACACCCTAGTGCACTAGCTTTCCATTCCACACTTTGAGGTTTGAGGTTTAACCCTGGAACACGGAAGTTATTAAAGTTGATACTGTAAAGCAGAATAAAGTGAAATATAAAGAGAAACTTACAAGATTTACAGGACTTTCACCGGATTTCACGTAGAGACCATGAAGACGGCTTTAGAGCGCACTTTAACGGCTTTAAATCTGCAGAAAGTTTGTTGATTTTCAAGTTTGTCTTGAATTAAAATTGAGGTACTCATAAGTACATTATAATACTGTAGATCTTGGTCATTATACAGTAAATGTCCCTGCTCTGTACAGGGACTGTTAAGTTTGTCCCCTGGAATGTAAAGACACCTATTACCTATTTCTACATGAAACGAGGGTTGTGCAGTTTGGCCCCAAGTCCTTACTTTATAAATACATTGTATTCTTTTCCGGGTGACAAACTTCAAATTGCCACAAACAGATATATCTGTTATATCAGGGAACAGTTGGTAGCCTCAAAATAGTGGACATCATTTGTACTACTGTGGAACTAATTTCTTGTTACACAATTGCACTTTTACCCTCGGACCACACGGTTACGTGTACATAAGGTATTTATTTATGTCTTACTGTACAGTTTATCATCTGAATGAGGATGGGTTCCATTTGAGTCTGGTTCCTCTCGAGGTTTCTTGATGGGTAAAGTTCTACCGATTGATATATTCTTCTGAATTTTTTATTCTACAAGCTTAAAGCTGAGTGCGTCTGTGTGGAGGTGGTGGCTGAGAACTCTGTCCGAGATACCTCCACTCAAGCAAACATCTGGAAACCTCAGATTTGTACCCAAGCCATGCACATTACATGACACTTAAACTCAAATCAAGATGACCTTTTAGCATCAGATGGTGTCAAGGAGTCAAGGCGGATTCCAAATTAGACGTGACGGTAAGAATAAATCTGGATGACACACATCACTGTAATATGATACTAAAATGATTTCTTTGGTGATAGAGGCATTCATTTATGATCAGAACGTTTCCATCCGTATGTGTATTAAGTCACTTTTTTTTTTTTTACTTAAATAAGATGTACCTTCAACGTTTTGCAGAGATTTTTAATTAGAGTTTTAGTTTTGAATTCTACGCCTTTTATTGAAAGTCCCATAATATACTAAAGAAAGAAAAAATAATAACCTTAAATAGTGCCCGCGCGTCTGTGTGTGTGTGTGTGTGTCTGAGCTTAGCTTGTAGTTCTTACGAAATCTTCTCTCTGACTTTCTCATTAGGGAATCGTGTTGAATTAAAGTGGTGTCACAACTTAAAGACATGCAAAAACATATTGTCATATTTGCAGAAACTGTGTTCACTGGATGCAATTTGCAGCCATTTTCTCACCCAGTGTTCTCACTTCCATAACTGTGACTTTAATTCTGGATAATCCTTTTTAAAGCTGTGACAGAAAATGGAGCCGCAGTGGAGTATTATGGTTTATATTCATGAGCTTTAGGAGCAGATTTGTGAAAAATGAATTTGAATTAAACCTTCAGATATTTCCAACATTCATTTCTTAAAGTATTCAATAACATTCATCTTTTTTTAAAGGTTTAATTGAAAACCATTTTTATAAGCAATTATTACACCATTAATTGCCAAAGTGAAGAAACTGTTATCACTTCAGGTAATTATTCTCTTATATCACAACAGCCACTATTATTACTTATTAAATAAACCTGTACAGTATGTTATTTATGTGTTTATTTTATTTGCTTACTTACTTACATTACCAACAAGTATAAACGACCCAAACATGGTATTGCTGCTAAAAGGGTCTTACCTAGGAAAAAAAGTGAATTTTTACATAGGATCATATAACACCATTTACTTAATGCTTCTTACGGTATCTCCTGATCCATGCTTCATTTTTTGTTAATATGCATACACATTTATATTTTTATCAGATAAAAAGAAACACGTTTACGCATGTAGAAACACGTTTTATGTAGTGTCCGTAACTTTTTTTAAAAATCAAAACTTTCAATGATCTTAATTGTCATTCAGATGAAACTTGGCCAATTAGAATTTTACACGAGACATAAGCATAAAAAAGTGTATTATTCTAAAATGCAAAATTGTTCAGATATTGCGATGTGAATTTGACATGGTTACGGACACTACAGATATTTTGCTTGTTAAAGTAATATGAATCATTTTAAATGATTATTGTTAGAAGCGAGACAGTTTAACACTTAGAACTGGCTATTTTGGAGGCATTTATAAAATCATCTCTCCAAAACGATTGAAGTTTTCAGCTTAAAAAGTTTTAGGAAAGCACGATTGGTCACTTTCATGTTGCATAAACTTTAAAAGGAGCTTCTTTGGCTCCACATTTTTTGTATTATATTTACTAAAGATTGACACAAAACATGTTTTTATTTATTTACAATTGAATTCAATGTTGTTCAATGTCCAAAAAAAAAACAAGTTAGTTCTTGTTGTCATTTACATTATAACAGCCATAAAAACATCTCACAGTATATGTTTTATACTTTGTACTGATGGTAATATTACAACAAATAAAAGAATATATATATATATATATATATATATATATATATATATATATATATATATATATATCGATATTGAAATAGTTACTCAGTACAGTACTCTTTTCACCAAATACTTTTTACTTATACTTGAGTAATATTATTTTGAAGTACAGCTACTCTCACTTGAGTAGACTTTTGGGCTTCCCTACCCACCTCTGTTTCTGGGAAGGCCTTCATGGGAGCCAGTTTCATCATGGTGCTTGATGGGTTTTACGTGTTTAAAAATAAAAACTAACTGTTATTGTTGTTACTGTACATAATTTCCTAACTCCATATGTGTTTTTACATAGTTTCTAAATCACCAGTATTGCCGTAGAATGTAGAAAATAAATTACAAAACAAAAACAAAGAAATTTGTAAGTTATCCCAGACTTTTGAATAGTAATGTATACGTGGTGGGTCCAGTGTACAGAAAAGCAGCTGTTACTGTAGACACGATATCACACTACCTCCTTCTTTGATTTGTTGCTTTATGACTGCCTTCTTTGAACAGTCTGAACAGCTAAACACGATCAAAACAATTTTTGAACTTATTTTGGCAAATTACTATACTCAGACACACGGTTGTCTACGCATTTTAAAAGCGTTAAACTTCCATTTAAACGAAGCACAATTGCATCATGTGATCAGTGAAGTGATGATACTTGCTGAAATGAATAGAGTTTGACAGCAAAATGAGATAATTACATTTTTGCAGCTTTGAATTTTTTTTTTTTTCATTTCAAACTAAAAGAATATTTTTAATTCTCTTAATATATGTGCTGCACAGTGGCTGCTGTGAACAGTTTGCGTGTGTTCATTGGGGTTTTAAGAGAATTTTGGAGGCAAGAAAATGATGTTTCCACTTTGCTACGTCTGTTGTCGTGACTCCAGCAGTAATATACAGTACGGGCCGCTTAACATCCACAATACATTCTGTGAAATAGGACATTATGTCATTTAAATGTTGTTTATGTGGCATACCTAACAAAACTCTGTGTGTGTGTGTGAAGCTGGTGCATAGTGCATACCTGTACAATGATGTCCTCATCATGTACCGAAGTGAATCTACTGTAATACCCGTAAATTGTGATGTTTATAATGTTTCTTCTGATCTCCAACAAACACTATAATTAAAAGGTTTTGTGTGCAACAAAACTCAAGTCTTTTTTCCCCCTGATCTAATTGCCACTACTCACTGTCTGACTCACTACAAAATTACGATCCAAGCTTGGTTTTGCTAAATTGTAACATTCGCACTTATATAACACTAATAATTTTGACAGATTACTTTTTTTAACCTCATTGTGACTGAAAAAAAAAGAATTTTAAAATATTCTCTTAGTTTAAAAAAAAAATGCAAAGCTGCAAACTCTATTCATTTTCACTTTGTCCATTAAATTTGGCCAATTGTGCTTTTTCTGACTAATCACAGATATCACTAATCACTGATTGGCACTGAGAACTTCTTATCGTCACATATAAACACACATGTCGATATTGACAAAATTGCCAGGTTGGCATGTTTAAGAAGTAGCTAGCATCATGAGAGCTAATTGTCGCCGATCGATGGCTCACTTTCCCTATAACACTTCTACATAGCGGAGGAGATAACCGCTGTAACGAGGAGCAGCTCACACACGTGACGGAGATGAAGACTAATCACAGTGCGGGACGGCGGTAATTAGAGCAGAGTGTGTTCTGTGTCTGATAGCGTACTCTCCTCTGTAGCCCTGATACAAGGGCTGTTCCTGATAATCGAGTTAGCATGCGCGAACGTGTAATGGAGGCTGTGATTATTGCACAAAGCTGAGCTCCTTTCCATACCTCACGGCGGTTCCTCAGAGCACTGCTGAATCACGGCACGTTTTTAAAACCGAATCTGCTATAATCACTCTGGAGAAAAAGATTTTATACAGTATGATGAAGAATCACTTGGATAAGTGATGGGTCAGTCTCCTCACTCATCGACCCATCTATCAATCCATTTATTCGTCTGTGTGTCTGTCCTTCTATCTGGGTATCTACCTATTTGTCTGTCTTCCCACCTACCGGCCCATCCATCCATCCATCCATCCATCCATCCATCCATCCATCTATCTATCAGCTTAAAACTTTCTCCTTCTTCTTTTTTAATTTTATTATTATTAGTATTATGTATCAATTCATTGGTTAATTGATTATCTTGTGACCTTTTTGGATCATTTTATATTTGACTTATTTTGATTGTAGATTTGAAGCCTGATTTCTTTCATTTCTTTTATTTCTGATTGTACTGCATTAGTTATGATGACTCGTCATCTCGTGATTTTCTAACCACCTTGTTGTCAATCTGCAGGCCTCTTCTGAACATCTCCACCCTCCTCACCATCCATCCATCCATCCATCCATCCATCTACACAATCACCCACCCATCCATCTATAGTATCTGCACACACACCTGCCCATCTATCTGTTTGTCTTCTCACCCTTCTGCCCGTCTATATATCTACATATGAAAATTAACCTGATATCTAAAGATCAGACGGTCCATGAGGAGAGTCATCGTGTTTCCCTGTGTTTCCTGCACACAAGCACTGGGGGAAAGGCCAGAAACACCGACAACAGTTCATACAATAACCGGCAAACAGCTATCAAAATGTCACCAAACAGTTACCTGACCTCCCACCTACAGTACTGCAGACACACACACACACACACACACACACACACACGTGCACACACACACACACACACAGAAAGTGGAATAGTGATGGACTTGACCTCTTTATTAAATAAAACTAGACCTGGCATCCGTCTTTTTCCACCCACGGAACCAGAGCGCCGGATGCTGCACTCTCTCTGTGTGTGTGTGTGTGTGTTTATTTGTATATGTGCGTGCACTGGTAGGCATGTGTCTCTTACAATACCTGAATACATGCTTATAATAATCGATATCAACAGTTCCAAGTCTCTCTCTCACACACATGAACACACACACATTATTATTATTATTTTTTTTTTTGCCAAGAAAGTTGTAGTGTGTCCGGGTCAATGTATGAAGAGCCTTTGTTAAACTGGTACCCTTTGTTTTGATTCATTTATTTGTACAGGAAATTACTAAATATACTGTATATGTTGAAAAAAGAATGCAGGAGTCTTTACTGTGGGCTTCTGCATTATTACTGGTTAGGAGAATGCAGTCTCATTTACGGTTGGTTAGAAACCTTGTGCTTGAATTTATAAGAATATTTGTTAATAATTTAATTTGGTGGTCAGGGGTAGCTTTAGTGGTTGTCCCTTGTTGGGCCCTTGAGCAAGGCCCCTAACCCTTAACTGCTCAGATATATACAGTAATGAACATGCAATTGTAAGTCACCAAACATCTAAATGTAAATGAAATCTCAGTGTCAGTCTAAAATAGATGTATGAATACGCTGATTATTTAAAAAGTAAAAAAGCACAATTGCAAAACTGAGAGTAAAGCTGGTGTGAAGTTTAGAAATCCTCCTTTGTTATTATTGAATATCAAAATTTAGTCTCGTCCATTATTGGTTAGAAATCTGGACGGTGAAGGCGAGGCTCAGATATGTGTTTTTTAAGCACAGTTTAAACTACCTGGAAGTATACTACATAAATCACTCAGGGTTTTGAAAGTAAAATAAATAAATAAATAAATAAATAAATATTGCATAAACCTGTTTTAAGGAGATTTTTTTCTTCTCCTTTGTACCTTTTTCTTTCATGTTCTTTAAGCGTCTCTGTACAATGGTTACTCTGTCACCGCTCTTGTTTTCTCTGCCTTGTCATGACATTACAAAATATTTTAACATTTGCATAATGCATAAAAGGTGTACAATGTCTTATAAGGAATTATCGGCCTTTTTTTTTTTGAGTCTAACAAAACATTAATTAAACAATTGTCCTTTATTATCAGTAACTAGTTGCATTAGCAAGTCAAGACTTTAAATTTCTTTGTAGTCATTTTGTTATATTTGTGTGATTCACAAGCAGGTCTGGCTTCATCTCTGGTTAGAGGCCCACCCCGTCACAAGACCGGCCCACCCAGTGCCCAGACACATGCAGGGTTTTTATCTTATTATGACATTTTTAAAAAATAAAATTGCTTATTATAGCTTCAATACCAACTCTCGGCCTGTTCATAAAGCTTTAAACATTGAAATCCAACCACACTCATTAGAATCCAGAGTGTACAGTAAATGCTGACAACTCAAAAGGTGCAGCCAGTTTAAACATCTGGCTGGACTTTCGCTTTATAAACAGCGCACATCTGTCTGCGTGTTTGACTGAACGTGGATTAAGACTGAGCGTCTCTGATAGCACCTGAAGCCACCCAGAAGCATTAATTGATTTATCATTCATATTTAATGCGCTTTAATTGGCTAAGCAGAAGCCGCAATTCACCGCCGCTCAATTATTCATCGAGCTTTCTCTCGCTTACGAAAGCTCCAGCAGCGACGTTCTTCTGTATCCCTCGCTTTTGTTCACTCGGAGCAAGATTTTTCCCCCCCCCCAAAAAAAAACCACTCGAGTTACCAAAGACTCTTAATTACAGGGTATGAAACGCATAAGGTCCATAAAATTAGGATGAAGTAAGGAACAGGAAAAGAGAGTTTCACATGACCTATCTTTCACAGTTACTCTCTAGAGACGGCGGAGAAAAAGGGAACGAACGCTCAGCGCAGATTCCGCGCCTGGAGACAGAAGCCGGGGCCGTCGCCAGCGCTGCATTCATTAAGAATGTTCAATTTGGCCTTAATGGCTTTCTCCATACTGGTCTCTCAGTTATATGTGGAGCTCCAGTAGCCCATATTCCCCTCCTCATCATCCCAGTGGTCCCAGTGACTGTGATTAATCCATCCATCTCCTATAGACCAACGCTCGGCTCAAAGACAGCCCAACAAACCTCATAAATAAATAAATAAATAAATAGAATAAAAAAAGAAGTTACGGCTTTATGGCTTATTACTTGCATTTCGGAAATGAAACGAAACATAATCAGATGCAAACTATCCCTTTATATCAGAATCTGTCCAACTGTGAAGGAAAGAAAATCACATTTCCATCTCGGTCGGTCGTCGAATCAAATCGATTGTGTTGTGTCGGAGTGTTGGGTGCTGCACAAAGCGCTCGCTAACTTCTGTTAGCATTATTACAAATCAGACGCTCGAAAATACATATCTGTTCCTGACTTTTTTTTTCCCCCCGTCTTGCATTTCTACAAGAGATGAAAGTTTCGCCCAGAGGAAAAAAACGCCGAACCGGAAACATTGGGGCGTGACGTTTATCATCATATTCACTCGGAAAGAAATCCATTACAAAGGAAACGTCGGTGTGTAATTGATTCATATTGAACAAATTCTGAGATGCAGAAATGTAACAAGAAGATGCAACAGTATTTCTATAAACAGTGATGCATAAACACTCACACACACACACACACACACACACTCGTACACACACAGTGACCTGGCCTCTAAACACCCCCCCCCCTCCTCCTCCTCTCTGCGCTGCTCCCAGAGATCAATAAGTAATTTTTTGCAGCTGATTAGTTTGCAATGGGAAGGTAGCAGCCTGCATCGTTTCCACTCTTATCCTGAGGGTTTAATTACGCCCTAAAACGCACACCCTGGTGGAATGACAGCACTCGGCTAGCGCTTAGATGCTACGCCAGTTCTAGGGACCAGATAAATGAGCAGTCGGACTGGAGAAGGACCAGATGTCTAACAAGCACACCCCCGAGTAGGACGGAACCAGAGCCGCGCAGCTACGAGACATATGTTTGAGGACATTACATTTTAAAATGCCAATGTGTTGGGCTTGTAAGCTTAGCATTTTTTTTAGTATTTGCCCCCCAGGTGACAGTAATTGTATAATAAGAGAATGCTTCTTTTTTTTTTACTTCCAAAAATGATCATTGCATCATTTATCAATAAATTAACAATGATTAAATAAAAGTAAAACACTAAGTGTGTTCATGGCTAACATGAGGTACGAAGCTAACTAGCTTCTAACACATGGCTGAATCCCAAATCTCTCTCTCTCTATCCCCTGATCAAGGGCACTACTTGGTGTGTGGAGCAACATAGCGGACAAACTTTCCATTTTACGCTATTAATTAGCTGTTAATTAGAAAGCCTGAAATGTCAGTATTAGTTAACGTTACCTGCGGTATCATCATTTTAAGCAGTGTAAAGCGCAGCATGTTCCATTCACTAACATCGTTTTATTTGCAGAAGCAGTAATTGAGCTAACGCTAACAAGTTGCATTGGACTACGGTTCGGAAGATCCCAGGTTCAAACCCCACAACCACCAAGTTGCCACTGTTGGGCCCTTGAGCAAGGCCCTTAACCCTCAACTGCTCAGATGTGTAATGAGGTAAAAATGTAAGTTGCTCTGGATAAGAGCGTCTGCCAAATGTAAGTGATCATGTCATGATAACAAATCAAACTTTAATATCCTTATTACCTTCTTCACGCATTTTCACATGCTTTTTTCCCTTTTAAATAAGTCACAAAATCCACCAGGACATACGGAAATTATCAAGGGAACTGAAGCTATCTGTGTGCTTACAAGTTACACTTTTCTATGTGTGATGAAGCATTTCTGCTCTTTTTTTTTTTGCTCCAAAATACATTTTCAAAAGAGTTATCAATAAAACTACATACTGTATTAGTTAAGGGTGCGAATGCCATCATGGTAATAATGTGTCTGCCTGCAAATACAGTATACAATTCATTTTTGTATAGTCAAATATTATAATAATTATAATGATGAATAGTTTAGCTTTTGTATAGCAAGTTGTATGAAAGCTTATAATCTTTAGAATTTTATTTTAGATAATATAGACTATTATATTAAATTTAGATTTTTTTAAATTTGGATTATTATATTGGATTTAGATTTCTAAAATAGATTTTTAAAATTGTTCTGTTTTATTATAATTATTTCACTAACTAACTAAATAAATAATTTTCAAATGAAACTAAATACAAAATAAAATTATGAGATCATTTTGTGTTGAGATGAACAGTGGTACCTCGGCATGCGAAGTCCACGCCAGATTTTTCGCCTTAAGGACTAAAATTTTGCAAGAAATTTGCCTCGGCATGTAAAAACATTTCGGCACACGAACAACTGAACTGAGCCGAACCGATCGCCTATTTAATTAATATTTTACTACATTTACATGTCTTTTCTAAATGGTTTGATTGTTTTTATATGGCTGGAACGGATTATCTGCATTTACATTATTTCCTATGGGAACTTGTATTGTGCAATACGAAATTGTGTGTTAAAGAGGGTATTAATATTGTACAGGTAGTGTAGAAAAACGACATTAAATAAATAATTTATGTGTGTGGACACTGTACATCAAAATATGTATAAATAAATTGATTTATTTTTACCAACATGTCAAGACTCTGGGCTATTGCTTGTATATTTCTGACATTTCATCCTAATTAAATTCTGTTCAGTTTCATGCAGGTCACACTAGAACATGTTCAAGGGGGTAAATACTTATGCACCACACATGAAACAAACGAGCTGAAGAATTATCTCGTGAAATTCTGGATTTTGAAGTGACCAGTACTGTTATCCTCAGTTAGCTAGGCTTAGGCGTCCTCGCTCGGTGCCCTGCGCCCCTCGGTGGGAGAGAACGTCAGAAGTGTAGACGCAAAAAAAAAAAAGAAAAACGAGACGTGAGGGTGAGAAGGTGGAGGAGGAGGACAGGAGTCATTTAGGACTTGTTAGGCTTCTGGCTCGAACGCTGCTAAACCCCAGCATCTTCTGCCCACTGCAAGACAAATGGCCTCGGAGCAGTTATGAGGGCAGGAGGCATTAAGTAAATATATGGGCTCTCTTTAAAAAGACACTCCTGTTACTATGGCAACCGGCACATCCAGACCCGCTGCGCCGAAGGAAGGAATTCAGGAAGCATGGTGCACAGGCCAGACAGACAAAGAGTCTGAGACGGGCTTAAAAAATACAAGACGCTCCGATCTGCCCCTAGAGGTTTACATTAGAGATGCAGACGGTGTTTTACTGACTGACATGATAGATACAGAGCCACAGAAGGGAGAGAGACACGCGCACACACACACACACACACCATAAAAAGAAGAAAAAAATATATATTTGTAACATGGCTATTTCTTTTTTTTTTTTTTTTTAAGACTGCAGACAGAATTTTCCTTCTTTGTGTTGACAACAAACCCTACACTTTCTAATGAGTGCATTTATCTACGAATAATCCAGGTTTAAAAAGACATGTGCACTACCAGTCAAAAGTTTGGACACACTTTCTAACTCCATGGCCTTTACTGGTTTTTATTTCGTTCTACACAATAATCTCCTCTGAACAGTTGATATTGAGATGTTTATCTGCTCCTTCTGCTCTGTAAAGCTTCATAACGGCTCTAATCTGAGGTGCTGGTTGTTAATCTGTGATTTCTGAGGCTGGTGGCTCTAAATGAACTTCTCCTCTGCAGCTGAGCTCAGTTTTGGTCTTCATGAGAGACAGTTTCATCATGGAGCTTGATGGGTTTTGCAAACGCACTCGACACAATACTGTTCCTGGAAGAACCGATCCAGAACAGATTTACAGCGTTGTGTTATTTTCTAGTTGTGATTAAAAAAAAAACATTATCCCTAGAATGAAGGAAATAAATCCAAACTTGTGTCCAAACTTTTGACTGGTACTGTATATATATTTCAAATCTGAAAATGTAATCCAAACTGAAAAGTGTTAATAATACTCATAATTAAAACAGAAGGGAAACTAATATGGAGAATATTTTAGATTTGCCCAGATTCTTTAAAAATTAACCATAAAAACATTGATTAGATCATTTCCAGAGTCAAGAGTTTAGAAACGGATAAAATCTGATAATTGGATAAAGTATTTTGCTAATATACTTCATAATCTCTAATAAATGTGTCGGCTTGTTGATAATCCAAACCCTCGGATATAAATGCATAGAAAGCCTATTGTAACAATATACAAGGACGTTCAAGTCAAACAGGGACTTTTGATTGCGCAACTTTTGATTAACAAACCTGTTTTTGTTTTGGCCAGGCAGTCTATATTATATTAATAATAATTTATAACTTACATTACAATAGTCCAATCAATAAACAAAAAGCGGGAAAAAGTGCTAAAGCACAGATCAGGAATCATTCAACTACTTTTTCCAGATGCATTTTTCACTTAAACAGACAATAGGAATGCACACAACACACTGAATGATGTACCGGAACCGTGTTTCTACTAAGTGTTTTTTTATTTTTTATCTTAACCCCACTACTGTGTTTCATCCATCACACACACACACACACACACACACCATCATATCTGCAGAATGTTTATCAGATGGAATTTATATGCGCTTGTACATCGTGTTTCAACAGAAGTGAAATAAAAAATCTCTACTTTTCAAGGTTTTACACACAAATCACACAAAACACTGTTTTCCCCTCTAAGTTCAAGGTTTTAATCTCGAGAATAAAGACATGAGAACAGTATCGTGAATGTATTTGTATTCTGAGATCTTGCATAGTAATACTAATAATCAATATTTTAATTTTTTTATTTGACACGAGTCATTCACACGAATGTCACAGCCTTCAGGAAGGCTTCTTTTATTTCCAGATCTTTTGTTAGAGTGGGAGTTTCATTAAAGCTTCACATCACAACACAATTTAGAGCAGAGAAACAAACTTAAAACTGTTCGCTGCTGCTAATATGCTTAAAAACCTCATGTCCAGGGGAGATTTTTCAAACTTGTGCAAACATTTTTTTTTCTTTTTTTTACTGAATAACATTGTGGAAAAATGAAAGGGTAAACTAATAAAAAAAAGTGTAATAAAATAACAAATGAACAAATTAAAATAAATATATAAAAAAATAATTATTTACACACAACAAGCTCTTCACACAACAAACACTTTGTAAAAAGAAAATGTTTTTTTTTTTTAAG
The DNA here is from genome assembly GCF_024256425.1 of Clarias gariepinus. NCBI lineage: Eukaryota > Metazoa > Chordata > Actinopteri > Siluriformes > Clariidae > Clarias > Clarias gariepinus. Next base: position 3,843,142 of record NC_071110.1, read on the forward strand.
TTGTCACACTTGCTTTTGATCTTCTCACTAAGAGTTGTTGGTGTTGTGATGCTTAACAAAACAAAACAAAACAAAAAACAAAATAGTTCAAAGATTTATACTGGTCAAACAAATATTTAATGTAATAGCAATATAAAATATATGTATAATTTTATTTAAAAATATAGATATCACATCAAATATTGCAAAATGTATTTTATGCATTATTTTTAAATCTTTTTAAAGATTTTGTTTTTAAAGACCAGAATGTTCACTATTCCTTTATGCAACATTATGTATCTAAATGCTACAACTATATTTAAAATAAATAGATATTAATTAGAGAAGCTAAACTGAATATTTTTACTGGGATTAGTTCATATTTTCACTGAAATAACAGCGCTGAAGTGGTGTACGTGAATTTTAACGTGTTGGAGTCGTTTTAAGACAAAACTTCATCATTACTCAAACACAGTGTGTACTTGGTTGTTGATAAAATAAGTAAATCTTGATGTAAACATAAACTCCCCTCTTTCCCACTGATTGTAATAAGATGAAATGACAGTAGAGCAGAACTCTATACTGGTACGTCAGCTAGTCGATCATAAATCAGTCATTGATATTGAAACCGATTAGCAAGTTTGTCATGAAGCATTATTTCATTCACAAATCATGTTATTCCTGAGACATGAGCTGTGGATGATGCTGACCATTTAAAATAAACAAATAAATAAATAAATAAATGTTCTTCTTGACTAAGCCACAAGAACACAGCTGGGACAAAGGCACATAAAGGAGGAGAAGAGCATACTGTAGCTACTAATTTCCTCCACATGATTCCTGTGTGTGTGTGTGTGTGTGTGTGTGTTAAAGAGGAAGAGTTCTTCAATCAGGAATAGTAGTAGTGCTCCCTCTACTGGAAAGTCCTTCACACTACCAATCCAACAATTATCAGAAGTAGACTATTTCTGATTGAGTTTTTAATAAGTCTATCTATTATTCTATTTTAAATATGGGTTTAGGATACTGGAAAAAAAAATCTCCTTAAAAGTGGTTTTAAAAAGAAACAGAATAACATTCTACTTTCAGGCATTTCTGTCTCTTCAGCCTTCTCTAAACCATTATTATTATTATTATTATTATTATTATTATTATTATTATTATGTAATCAGAAATATAAGGTTTTAGGAAACAAGTCAAGAAAAGGATTTATTCACAATATCATACAATATCTAACTGTAAAATAAAGTATAAATGACAAACTTGGACAATTCACCAATGCGGTATTTTCTTAAATAAAGCTGATACTTTGTTACCCTGTTTTTCGTGGTGTGTTGTGGAACATCTGCTGACTCTGGAGACAGTGTTCATAAGGAAAACTCCTACCATATTAATGTTTACACAAGGTTTATTACGCACCTGCTACACAAGTCAGAACCAATAAGACACATACTTTTTAAACCTGAAGCTTCACTACAGTACTGTCCCAGCTGACCAATCAGAACTGAGAATTCCTTAAAAGCATAAACAGACAAATTATTATCTTTCATTTTATTAATACACCTGTTTTAAAAGGAAAGAACCACCGCACAGATTTGGAAGAGACTCCAGACTATGAACCTGGAAAAAAAAAAAAAAAAAAAAAAAAACAGTTACGTCTTGGAGCGATGCTCATTCCATGGTGTTATTTCTCGCTTGCCTGAGTGTGAAAGCCCCGAGTGTGTTTGTGTGCGGTGTAATCTCCAGCAGGGGTCGTCGGGGTTAACAGCACATCACATGTCATACCTACTTACAGGAGAGTTCAGCGCTTGCCTTTTGTACTTCTCTGAACTTTTTATTAGTGTCTGCATGCAGCACACGATTCCAATCAGCCCGCACGAGCGGATCAGCATCCTTAATTAAAGCAGCAAATTAGAGGCTGACTCACACACACACTCACACACACACTCACATACACACGAGTACATTTATCATCATGGTATGTGACAGAATTCACTTCTACCTGACCTCACACATCAGCCCCAAGCTTCTCTTCCTTCTGCGTCCACTCGAATGACAACCGTTTTCATAAAATCAAAAAGTGCAGCAGAGCTTTATAGACACAACTCCACCATCAATGTAACCACTTCCCATAAGATCACATAAACAGAGAGAGGGAAAAAAAAGTCCATAAACATGGCTCTGCACTAACTGTACCACATCCCCAGACTTTAATAAGGCAAATTTCTTAGTCACATTAAAGAAAAAGCGAAACGACCGTCTGGGGTCCTCTCACTGTCGCGTGGCCGTGTCTCTGAGGACGAATCGCGCAGACACTCCATGTGTCACCACCCCTTTCATTCCATCACTCACCATCACTTCCTTCTTCACCGGGGAGCCCGGCGTGACAAACCGGATTTCTCTAATTCTCAGGACCAATTTTAGAGATTAATTAGCTGGAGGAGTGCCAGGAGGTGCCGGGGACGGGGAACACAAACTTCAGGACGAATGGGTTTGAGGTTTGCGGGAGACTTGGTTTTTAATGAAACTGGGGGAAAATGTTTCTCTGGGTCAGCGAGCTTACAATGATTCGTCTGCTGGAATCATATGCTGGTGTTTTTACAAATAAACGAGGTGGTTATTTAACCCACAGTAGAGATTTACGACTGTATCAGTTTAATATTCAGATTGGTGTTCTGAGTAAAACTTGATGTGGGCGTGGCCTAAACCGGTTCAATAAACAAAGACTCATTAAAAGAATAATTAGGTGAATAAATAAATAAATAAATAAAGTCCTGCATGCATGTCTGAATGGAAGAAAGAAGTTCATCCAGTTTAAGCCACGCCCACATCAAGTTTAACTCAGGACGCAGATCTGATTATTTAACCTACAGGTTTACTGCTGTATAAGTTTAATATTTCGAATTGTGGTAAACTTGATGCGGGCGTGGCCTTAACTGGAAGCTTTCTTTTTCTGATATGCATGAAGGAATTTATTTATTTATTTAGTATTTTTTGTTTGTTTTTGTTTCTTGAGCACTTTAGACACACCAATAACCAGATAATAAATCATTACCAGATAATCAGTACCAAATAATTCAGTATTTTTCCCCACTTGTTTACATTTCTTTTTTATTTATTTATTCTATATTAGTTGCACCCCAACACGTAGGGTTAAAACAGCATTTATATCTCAGCATTTGGCACACACCCTTATCTAGAGTGACTTACATTTTTCATTGCACATCTAAGCTTCAAGGGCCTTGCTCAAGGGCCCTACAGTGGGACCTTGACAACTGGTGGTGGGGTTTGAACCTGGGACCTTCCGATCAGGAGTGCAATTAATGCCTTAACCGCTGAGCTACCCTCTTCCCATGTCATGTAGCGGGGACACTACGGTGTTGTAGTGGTTAAGACTGTCACCTTGCACCTTCAGGTTACGGGTTCGATTCCCATCTTGGGTCTATGCGCATGGGGTTAGCATGTTCTCTCCCCGTGCTTGGTGGGTTTCCTCTGTGTACTCCGGTTTCCTCCCACAGCTTGGCGTTCCCAAATTGCCCGTAGTTTGTAAATGACACTGTGTGTGTATGCGTGTGCCCTGCGATTGGCACCAAATTCACGGTCTTTCCCCACAGCCATTCCCCCGGGATAAAGAGTGAGTGAGTGAGTGAGTGAGTGAGTGAGATTTTGGATTTTTTGCTACAGAAAAAACCTGTAGCAGTAACTGAATAGATTTTTTCTTAATAATCTATTAGACACATATATTGTTAAGTAGAATGTCATGTATATGGTTAGATGTGCACAAACTTTTGTTTACAAAAGACACTGAGTTATTAAAGACAGGGCTTGTCGTCTCTTCTGAAATGTGTTCAAACCTCCAGCTATTCAGGAACATTCTATCATCGTCTGCCATTCTCCTTCTTCTTCTCCTCCACCAATATTCAAAAGACCCTGAATTCTACACGCTATAACTGATGCCATTGTTGTTAGCAGGTATCTCCATTCTGCTGCTCATGACAATCGTGCTCGGCAGAAAAATAACCCTGACAGCACTGTATGAGTTCTCCTAAAGCAGGATTACAGGGTTTCCTGCTTCTCCGTATCACATTCCATCAGCCGCCCTTTTGTAACTGACCCGGACCTGCTGCCGAGTGAATCCAGACCTTGGGCTAGATTACAGGATTTGTCGCGAACGCGACGTGTGAGCTCGTGCAGGCAGGGCGAGTGCAGAGGATAAGGGATCTCATAATTACAGAGCCGAGTGTGAGCTTTGAGCCACGGCTATAATCCCACAATGCACCGGGCTCTAAGTAGTGACCACACACACCACGTCTCGGCCCTGGAGCCCTCGGTACACCTCGACTAACCGAGGGATTTCCAGCAGCACGGTTTGTATGAGGAAAATAATCAATGATGCTGTAGGGTGGCGGGCCGCCTTGGAGAGAGCAAATGTCCTACTGTACTTCCTTGCCAACTCTGGCTTGCTCAGTGAGTATAAAGTGTTAAAGTTATGAATTTATAAATCTACTATATGTGCCTGCGACTCATAAGCGCATGTTTAATAATGTACAGCGCCATCTGTTGAATTTTGGAAGGAACTTCCGTGTTATCATGAAGTGCGCGGAATAAAGGTGTAAGATCGAGTTCATCAAGTAGACACTCCAATTGCACACTTATAAGTGTGTATTAAAAAATGCACAGCGCCATCTGTTGAATTCTGAGATGAACTAACGATTTTTTTCAGGATGAGTTTTTTACGATATAAGGGTGTTTTTCATTTAAATGTCAAATTAGCATATCTTTTCTTCCTGTGGGCCGATTGCGAGGAAACAAAACCTATATGTTACAGTATCTCAAGCTCGGCCAAACTCATCTTACGTCCACGCAAATGATTTTTGTCGCAAATATCTTCAATGTACAGACACGTATAGATTTAAAATGTAAAAAGATATTTTTTTGTTAAAAGCGCTATGCAAGCGCTATTAAATGTAATTAAATTATATTGAGCAAAAACTTCCAAAGAAACTCCGACACTGGAGACTCCTTACAGAAAACATTATAATCTTTTTTTTCCCCTACCCATTTATACAGAAAACATTTTGGTCCATCCATTTACATTTCAGCTCATCCAGTCTACAGTATATGGTACACACACACACAGAGGTCTTATCTGGAAAGGAACACATTTGCTTACTCCTTCTCAGCTTCAGCATGGACTCACACCTGACTGCAACCTCCCAGTTTAAGAAAAAGAAAAAAAAACGCCCCAGCCACAATATCTAACCATTGCTCTCCGTCAGTTTCTCTCTCTCTCTCTCTCTCTCTCTCCACACAAATTGTATTTACTCAGGCCTGGGTCAGTAGTTATTAAACTTTAATCCGGCTAAGAAGAGCACATTCTTGTGATGAATTTTAGATGATCCCTATATAACCCTGGCCTTCTCTCCCCGCGAAAAACACCCAACGTGCAAGGTTTTTAATAAACTCTATTATCTTCTCCAACCGCCCAGGCGCGGTGAGCCGAGATGGAATTTCATATAAGAGTGGAAAAAAAAAGGGAATGAAGACTCAGGAGACGGCGAGAGAAAGCGTAATCCTGCGCTGAACTGTTGGACAGGTGTTCGATTTGACCGGCTGTGGAGTCGACGCATTCTCTCTACGTACTGTATGTTCTTCTGTTTATGTGTTTTCTCAGAAGAGTTTAGAGCTCTGGTGTCCACACATCCTCAGTAAACATCCACATGGATCATTTTAAAGTATTTTTAATATTTAAATCGATAATATTTGTCTGATCTTGATCTCATTCGGTTTCTTCACCTTGGTTTTAGTCTCATCAGTACCGGATGATGACGTCAGCTGGTTAAAATGAATTGCAGCCAGTTTTTTTTTTTTTTTTTTACAAATTCTCCATCCTGATTGGTCGGAAGATATGGATTGGTTTTCTATAACAGCAGTTGTGCTTGTAGCTGTAACTTTGCATCATCATGTCACATTTAGAGGAGAAATTATTTGGTTGGTGGATCGCAGAACAGGAGAACATTCTACAGTAGAACAGTGCTTAACATCACTTCTGGGTTAAAATCAAACCCGTGAACCATCTGGAATGTTAATTTCCTTACACTTGGCTTGACTAATGACAGTCATAGTTTGATCTAGTCTCACTAGACTCTAACATCAGCGTGGCTTTGAGAAGAAGTCTGAGAACCTTCATATTCCAGCCGTCCTACAAAACAGATGCTACATTACAGATATTTTCTGGATGCATAGTTTGCTTCAATCCCCCAAGACACCAGTTCAACATCTGTAAGAAACCTAAAACGTCCATGTCCATGCCTGTATTCCTATTTACAATCCTCAACCTTAGATAAAGTACATCAGTTAACTGAATGACGGAAACGAATCCCATCTAAGCAGTTTATACTTATATACAGTATAAGAATATATTATACAGTAAAGTCTAGAAAAGCTAACTCAGTAGCCATGCTAGTGCCTGAAACTGTGATCACTCAGCCTCTGTGCCAACCTGCTGCCAGTGCCGCCTTGGCAGCCGACACCACCCCTGTCTCTGCAGCCATATAAGTGTTTAACTGACCCTTCTCCATCTGTCGTGAACGCGGAGCTCGTGCCAAACACGGCCCTGTACGCCAGCTGAGGCCTTCAGGCCAACGCCAACGCGCTTTGTTTGTTTCCCCCAACAGGCGACAAATATTTGTTGCTTAAAATGGCAAAAACTGTAGCGTTAGCTCTAGTGACCAACTCAGTGGTGATATATCAAAATGTATTCTCTCCGGAGCTAGCTTTGCACTTAGATTAAAAAGTTTTGCTCCCTGTAACAGCTCGAGTCATTTCAGTCTAACCTTCAGCGCAAGACAAATGCAGTGCACCGCATTCAAACAAAGACGTGTCTGCGCTTTACAGAGCGCTCCGACACCGAATCTGTTCTCGGCTCATTTCCATATATTAGCCGATAATGACATTCTGTTCAGAGCGAAAGTCCGCCTGGAGTGCGAGCACATTGTATTGTAAGTAAGCTCCATGACGAATGATCATCATGCCCTCTAAAACGCAATTCACCATGAACGCGATCGCCTGCAGGTTTAGGAGAACAGACTTTCAGAAAATCTACTGCTGATTGTCCTTTGATGAGAATGCCAGTCGTGTTGAGTTACGGCCGAGCGTCCTAGCCCCGGAGTGAAGAAAGAGATAGGGAAAAATACCTGACATGTACTGTAGGAAGAGAGCTGAGAGAAAGATAAAGATCCTAAAAAAATCATTTTAAACCAGAGGAATACGTGATTATATGAAAAACATGCAATAACCTGAAATTGTAAACACCCATGACATTCCGTGGAGAATATTTGATCACATAAACCATATGTACTGTAGACATGCATGAAAAATAAACACACATGCAATACATGTGAAAGATGAACACAGGTGCAGTACTTATTTATGCAGTACTTACAATTATGTTAATTTAATAAAAAAATGAACATAAAAAAACACACTGGAAGATGGCTGAATTGACACGTGTCCGGTAGATGATCAACACCCTCCACAAGGAAGATACTCCAGAAAAGTTGCTGTATTAAAGCAAAGTGAAAAGTAAAGGAAAGAAAAGTGTGGTAAAAAAAACGGAGTACAAGTTCCAGGGATGATTGTGATCTTAGGAAGATTGTCAAGCAAAGCTGCTTCAAGACCCTGCTTGGGCATAGGGTAGCTCAGTGGTTAAGGCATTGGACTACGGTTCGGAAGATCCCAGGTTCAAACCCCACAACCACCAAGTTGCCACTGTTGGGCCCTTGAGCAAGGCCCTTAACCCTCAACTGCTCAGATGTGTAATAAAAAATGGATAAAATGGATAAAAATGTAAGTCGCTCTGGATAAGAGCGTCTGCCAAATGCCTAAATGTAAATGTAAATGTAAGACCTTGGCAGAGCTTCACAAGCAGTGGACGGAGACTGGAGTCGGTGCATCAAGAGCCTGAGTGCACAGACGTCTTCGGAAAATGAGCTACAACTGTTGCATTCCTAGCATCAAGCCACTACTGAAACCAGAGACAACATCAGAAGTGTTTAACTTGGGCTAAGGAGAAAAATAACTGGACCGTTCCTCAGTGGTCCAAATTCATCAACATCAATGTTGCATTTCATTTTGGAATCAAGGGCACAGAGTTTGGAGAAAGACACAGAATCCAAGTTGCTTTGAAGTTCAGGGTGACGTTTCCACAGTTGGTGATGATTTGCGGTGCTGGTGTTGGTCCACTGTGTTTTATCAGGTCCAGTGTCAATGCAGCCATCAAGAGCGCTTGATGCTTCAGTCTGTTTACGTACACGCTCTAAGAAGATGATGATTTCCTTTCCCAGCAGGACTTCGCACCTGCACATACAGTACTGGCAAAACTACCACTTACTGGTTTCCTGGCCATGATACTACTGTACTTGATTGGCCAGCCAACAGGCCTGACCTGCACCCCTTTAAGGAATCTATGGGCTGTTGTCAAGAGTAAGATGAGAAACACCCAACCCAACAATACAGGTGAGATGAAGGCTGCTATCAAAGCAACCTGTTCTTCAATAATGCCTCAGGCTGATTGCCTCCATGCAAAGCATGCATTCATGCAGTAAATTTTGGGAGCCCAAGTATTGAGTACATAAAAGAACATATATATATTTTTTTTTTCTTCTGAGACCCTAAATTCTCGATGATAATTTTAATGATAAGCTGCAAGCCATAATCATCATAATTAAAACATAAACGAACAAAAATATTTCACATTGCAAGTAATGAGTCTAAAATATATGATATATGACATGTGCACAAAACATAATTAAATAAAACACATAAAATTTAGGTAAGTTTGAACAATTCTAACAAGCCTTTACTGCTCCAGTCACTTCATCATTCAGTAGAGGACTAAATATTGACCACATACTCATGAAAATCAACATGTCTCATGGGTTTCCGGCTCTTCTTGAGGATCTGGACAACCCCCTTCATATCCAGGGTCTCCTTTCATTAGAGTCCTTGGGCCTATGTTTAAATTGCAAGTCTCAGATGGTCTCTATTGGTCTCTATAAGAAAAGTTCTATTTGTTGGCTGATAAAGTCCATAACTGCCTAAGAAATAAAAATATCCATGTTTTGCCACCCCAGAGTTGATTAATTTTCTGTAAAAGCAAGTCCTATTGTGATTTATTTCTATTTCACCTAAAAAAAACAGCCAACAAAGTGATCTGAAAAGAAAAATATTACATGATTATATACTATCTATTTATAGTTATATTAAACTTTGTGGAATGTATGCAAAACAAAGCTATTTCTTGTTCTCACTTACGTTGTAGCAGCCCTTAACTGCCATTTTCTCCCCAGCCTTTTTTTCTCTCTCTGTCGAGATTAAAAACAAGTTGTTACAAACCTGAGGACACCAGTCCCAAATTAACTCCCATGTAAAAAACAGCTTTGTAGTCTTTTTAGATTATGTGGCATGTTTATGGTACGAGTAGCCATGAATGAGCAGCTACTATAAATTATAATATATAAATAATAACGCTGCATACTGATAGAGTTGCTGCCAAAGACAATGAATCAACATCATCTGTTCAATCAGAATCCAGAATTCCACAGATGTTTTTTTACGCTGTTGTGAATTAAGCCACAAATTATAACTTATACAAACCTTTTTAAAGTGATACTTAAAAAAAATGATAGTATCTTTGGACAGTACTGTAAATTATATACATATATATATAATATAATTTTAGATAATATTTAGTTATTTATTCACTTTAAATAAAAAAGTAAAACAAATATATATTTTTTCAAGTATTCTACTAAGCACTTTTATGTATGTGGTAAGTGTTTATAAACATAACAAAACAAACAATCAAAAAAAAAACAAAAAAAAAACCTTTTTTCAAAATGTTCTTTTAATCTTTTCCATTAGGTACAGGATTGGATAGGATTTTCACAAACATAAACACTATAAAGACTATGGTTAGTCCATAGACTAAGGCAAATGCTAATTATCAAGCTACAGTAACAGGGGTAATAAGTAAAACATCAACATTAAAGTCCTACAAAGACAAAAACAGGGATAAATACGGGGAAAATCCTGACAAACCCCAAACAGACAGGGGAAAAACACAAAGCAGCCTCCACACTAAAAAACATTCCAGTCCGGTCCTTAAGGTCCAACTACTTTAACAAAACCTTTGCCCTGCTTTTAAAGCATATTAGTTTAGCAATTAAGAGCAAGCAAATGCCCTGTCTCATAGACATTATAGAGGATTTTAAGAACGCTCACTGGAATACAAATCGCTGCTGTTCTGTTAAAATGCAGAGTGAAGCGGTTGGAAGCTTAAAATCAGCTGAAATCTTAATGCGGGGTGACAGTAATTACCCTGCGCACCATCACCGTGGCCTGTGGAGTTGACAGAACGGTGTGTAGTGTTGAACCAACAGTAAGTGTGTGTGTAAGCGAAGAGTGACTCAAGCAGGTAAAGAGATTAGCTAAGCTTCACTTTACTCACTGCATACACATGAACATGGCCTCATTAGTGGCGGAAAGAGTACAGATCACACAGACAAGTTAAAAAGTAGGGCTCAAGATCATGACTCGAGTGAGAGTTACAGTAATAGGTCCTCTGGGTGGAAATTTCCAGTTACAAAAAAGTTTACGTCTATAAAACCAAAATGTTCTATATCCAAAGGACCAACTTGGAACAATTATGGTGGCTCACTAGAGTTGTGCTGACCTGAATTATGCCTCAATTATCAGCCGTAGCTAAAGAATGTTAAAAATAGTTTGCTGAGCTGTTTTTTTTAGCTGGACAGTCAACTAGCTAGCACAAGTTGGGCTTAGATGTAGGATAATTACTACAAAACATTAATATACCAACAACAAAAAAGTTTCATCAGGATGTCTGTAATTGGGAATTTATTATTATTTTAAATATTTTAAAAATAATTTTTACATACTGATTTTAAAACTGCGTAAAGTCTTCAGGGACTTAATTAATTTTTTATACAAAATTTTAAAAAATTCTTATTCTTGATTTCATTTTACTTAAAAAAAAAAAAGTGTACCATTGACTCGGATACTCAAGTACTGTAATGAGAGTACATGTTTTGTTACTTTTCACCCCTGGGAGTCACTTACAGCTGTTGAAGTATTTCGAACAATAAACCTGTTCTTTTATGGTGCAATTAATGTTCCACTTAAAAGCAATGACACAAAGCTATCCTTTCATAGGCTGAAGGGGTTAATGGTCCTAACCTCCAGATGGTACAGACAGGAAGTTCAACAGATGCCCTTCTGGTGTGGTCTGAACAATCCATAGCTGTTGAGGAGAGACGAGTGATGAGCCAGTTGAGGATAGCCTTCAGAGGTGGACTTTTGGGAGGTGGTCACTTTAGGGGAGGTCTGCAGGTGGTAGAATTCATGCTATGGGCTTCATGCTGTGTATCTCAGAAGATGCACATCAGGCAGTGGGTTGGATCATGGTAATGGAGTTCAGGTGGTTGAATAAGAAAGTGGACGTCAATAGGTCGACTCTAGTGGGTGGACTTTAAGTGAAGATTTCAGGTGGTGGAGATCAGATAATGGAAAATATGTGGTGGAGTTTAGAGGGTGGAGTTCAGGTGGTAAAATCAGGGGTGGACATCAGGGCTTAGACTTCAGCGTGTGGACTCCAGGCATGGGGCTTTAGGGAGTGGACTGTAGGCATGGGGCTTTTGGGAGTGGACTTCAGGCATGGAGCTTTGGGGAGTGGACTTCAGGCAGTGGACTTTAGGCCAAAGACTTCAGGTGGTGGACCTTAGGGGTGGATCATAGCAGCAAAGGAGTTCATGTGGTGGAATTAGGAGGTGGACTTCAAGAGGTGGACTTTAGTGGGTGAACTTTAAGGGAAGAGTTCAGGTGGCTGATTTGAGGCAGATATATGTGCAGGAAAATATGTGGTGGACTAGAGAGGGTGGAGTTAAGGTGGTCGAATCAGGTCGTTAAAGGGGTATTGGGGGGGCGGTGACCCTAATTGTCCTTCATTGGAGCAATAGGAAGCAAGTAGAAAAAATTATAATCAAAACGTAACCCTGGGCCATTACCTACTTGACCTCTTTCTCTCTTCAGCAGACCCTTCTACTGTATTTAAGTCAAAGCCACCAGACACTGGGTATGCTTCTTTTTTCTCATAAATGATGAATACTTAATTACTTACACAAACATCATGAGTGTTTGTGTACAACTGTGTGCAGTAATTCAAATCATAAGAGTTCTGTGTTAAATTAGCAACAGAGTGCTTGTCTATGTAACGTTATTATTATAGTGTTGATGAGCCAATCAAAAGCTCAACAGTCAGGACAAAGTCTCTGTATCCACCAGTATACTTGCTCAATAAAGCGTAATTCTCATTCTGACACGTTGATTTTAAATATTTTAAGCTCTGGTGTATTTCACTGACCTCCTGAGGCAGAAAAACCCATCACAAGCACTTAACTTATCTAGAGCAGGCCAAATGTTAATCCTGAGGATCATCAGCACTCTCAGCTCAACTGCTAGAAGATTTAGGGGTTTAGGCGTGAAGTTTTCCCCTTACTTCACCCATAACTTTGAAATATTCCACACTTCAGTAGGTGTTTTTAAATGCACACTAAAAAACATGTTTCTTTCATTTAGATCTTTAATAATTTTGCGTGGTTTAAACAAACTTTTATTTTATAGAATTTTTTATAGTAATGTACTAGTAAACATATACTAGCATATTATTATTATTATTATTATTATTATTATTATTATTATTATGGTACGCACCCATAATACTACCATCAGAACTGTCACTAGCCAGAAGTTTGAAAGCTCTTACAGAAACACATTCTGTTCTTTAGTCCTCACTCCGCAGTGTACTTGGACGTCGGATCAGGGTCTTGACCCGATATGTGAAACAGAAAGGCCAATGCAGCCTGAATGTTAGTAATTGGAAGTGATGAAAAGCCCCAGAGGCGCTGATGGAGCATGATATACAGACTCTCTCGTCCTCTCTCCACTAATGCCATCCTGCAGCATCCTCCTGGTCCCAGTACGGGTCATTATAAGGCCTTGTGCTAGTTAAAACAATGCTGACCTCCTTCTGCTTCAATTCATCATGCTTTAGGGGTGGATATGTCTTACAATACAGTACAACATATTTACTGTATTTAGGAAGGTTTAATCATAAGAGCAGGTAGAACTTTCAGAAAAAAACTTTTTTTTTTATTTTTCTTCCTAAGTAGTAATTGGGTGGATGTTAGACATGAATACAGGACAAAGTTCTAAATGTAATGTCTTCTTAAAGCACAGAGAAGAGACCAAGTTCAACTGCTGGGACATTTCCAATTTGTGTGAATAGAAGCTGATAAATTATTGAAGAACAAGAATTAGAAATTAGGATAGTGTTAGACGTTTAGACAAAACTCTGTGTCCAGTAAATGTTATTCTCACATAGACTTTATTTCCTTATTGTCCTTTCATTGTGAATATCCTGTTTTTTTTTTATTTCATTAAAAATAAATGTATTTAATATTAATGTGATCAAGTCAGGTAATTAATCAGTAATTAAAGTTTCAAAAGTAAAGTTTATCAGCTTTCTGTAACCACAAATATTAAGTGTTTCATTCAATTATAGTTACATTAATTGTTGTGTAGTGTAACATGGTAGTTTCTGTTCTCACGTGTGTTACAGACAAAAAAAAGTACAGAAGTAAGCTTCTTAGGAACAATTTTAGGAAAGTTGCCTGCTACAACGCTCTGACACTGGAGACTCCTTCCAAAAAAGTTAAACACCTCCTCAAAAAAATTCCCAGTGGTATAATATTGTATATAATAAAACATACTAAACTTAGAATAAAAACACATCTGGACTTATTGCACATTCTTGTTTTTATTGTGTTATGAATCATTATTTACAAGACTGAAGAAGAATGAATGTCTGAAGCTATCGAGTTTAAGGGGTTAATTCAGGATTCACCAAATTGGTGCCACCAAGCCACGCAATATTTTCATGCACACTCAAGAAAAAAAGAAAAAAAGCATGTAAGATAATTTATCAAAAACACAGCATGAAAGCTTGCACCAAATCCCTGCATTCATTTACACTGTAGACATGCATGAAAAGCTTGTGTTTGCTTAACAACGAGAAATGAAAAATTGCAGGACACGGGCCATCATTCACGTCAGCATTAGCATACTGAGTGTCTGAGGAATGTAAAGTTTTCTCAGTCAACGCACTGCTGATATCGCTTGAGCGCATCAAATGCAGATTCAGCTAAACTAGCGCAAACAACCGCGTATGTCATCGCATGAGTCCGATTTATTAGCATGCCAGGAACGACACTGTAATTGATGCTTTCAATTCGAAAAGAGTCACAGAGGAATTTACAAGCCAGGGGAATACTAATAGGGACGAGAGGAGTGGATGGGTACACAAGGTCGGTAATGCGTTACAAATTTAATAGCGATTTATCTCCATAAAAGAAAAGAAAGCTAGCGGTTTGAAGGTTTTTACTGAGAAAAATAACACAAAGCAAAAGAGATGCCGCTGAAGTGCCCTTGTTGCTGCGTACAGTATTGCGATGATCACCAACAAAATTTCATTCATTAAAAGATCTTGGCATACATAATAAATCTGCATTGTTGATAAGGTCAGCTTTAAACATACCCATATCAGAGCAATAACACCACCATCCTCATACACATGAAGGAACCACAAACACACACTTACGAACAAATACAAATACAAAACCTTCGGGGATTTAATCAGTAATCCACATCTATCAGGTCATCAAAGTCCCTCTCTGTGCATCGCTTAGCCACATTACCCCGAACACAGCCAGCCCCAAATGTCATTACGCTCTCATTACGTGTCCAGGTTCTGGCCTGCATCTCAAATTGCTCATTTAACTCGACAAATCCAGCCAACGTCCATCCCTGATCTTCCAGCTCCTCTACCGCGGACATGCAGACGAGCTAGAGTGACCGTTAGTATTGGCCAGCACGGGGAATCAGTACAGGACAAATCAAGCCAACCGCTAAAAGAGCAGAGCTGGGATTTACACCAGGACGTGTTTGTGCTAATCGTGTAATATGAATTCAGCTCCAATCACAAAACACATATTTAAAATGAAATATAATGACTTACCTTAATGTCCCAAAACAGTGGCATGTGGGAAGAGAGGAAGAAAGAAAAAGAGAAGGGAAGAGAGGATTAGATAGGCTGCAGTTGCTCATAGAGAATGAATGTATGCTGTATGAAAGGTTATAATATAGTAATCATGACATTGCTTTTACTCAACATTTTGATTTTTACTTACAGTGAAACTTATTGTACTGCAAAGGTTTTATGAAATTAAATTAAAAATAAAACATACATACAGACAGGGATACTGGTGAAATCACTAGAACACAAGCAGATCATGAAATAAATCCGGATTTAGAATTAAAGTCATTGTGTACCAAATAATACAGTACTTTAATTATTATAACTACATTATAATATAATAGATTTAAACTGAAAACTAATTAACTAAATAACAGTTTTTGGTTAATTTATGTTGTAAATGTATCTATGGTCTCTCTTAGCATTTTCTGCAAACCCTTAATACTGTTGAACACATCAAGCATGTACTGTATGGCCGTAGGTTCAAAGCCCTCACCCAACTGTGGCATCCCGGCGGGGATGAGGCTCAAACCCGCCGACCCACAGATTAGCAACCCAGAGGCTCAACTGCCCGAGCCCCCACCGCCCCCATGATCCTGATTGGTTAAACTTATTCATAAATGTCATCCTGTCAGGTTTGAACTCGTAACCACAACCAGAGGACCTTAACCTATTGATTGTTCTTCACCACATCAGAACCAATTGCGAATGAAAAAACATTGCATGCATCAAACTTTTTCCTGTCCAAAATTCCAAAACAAAAAGTGAAAATAAATGAGTAGAAGCATACTGTAGGAGAGAGAAATGCATTCACAATCGATGACAAAACTGTCCACCTTTCACATTTACAGCTGATCACATCTCCCTTTTTTATGGCATCCAGTCTTCTGATGATAGAGAGCCCGACTGCTCTAATGAGATGCTACTTGATTTACAGGCTGGAGAGTTGATAGCAACAGTGGCGTGCCAAAAGCTGTTCCCCAGCGCTCAAGTGTCGATAGAGATCAATGCCGTCGATACCATTATTAATAAAGTCTATCGCTGGGAAAAGACATGAGGGAGACACGTGATGTTAAGCTGGATTGATCCGGAGGGGAATGGATTTCATAAAGCACCCGAATGGTATCATTATACAGCCAACAATAGAGTCTCGCTTACAGGAGCTATGAGGACAAAGAAGGGCTATAAAGTACAAATCAAAGTACACACCGGCACACACACGCACACACACATACACGACTCCGCCAATATCTCAGACACACAAAAGAAAATCAATATACTGTAAGTGAGAAATAGAAAGACAATGAAACAACTGTACTGTACAGAGTCATATAAGGAATAAAATACGTCGTGTTGTGTTTATACAGTAGGTTTTGGACAGTAATATGGGTATACGGTATTTGGGAGTGTTTAAAAATAGTGATGGTATCCCTTTAATTACTGTCATGCAAAGAATTTTTGGTGTAACGTGGAACGTTTATGACAGGGTTCGCACGGGCATGAAAATCTCGGAAAAACACGGCATGTAGAAATCACGTTTTCCAGACGTTGTTCAGCTGCTGTTCCAGAGAGCAGGTTAATCCAAAGCCACACAGAGCATCTGCGAGCATCTCTTCCATCCTCAGGATGTGTTAAAACTCATACTTTTACTTACAGCTGTTACATACTCTGACACTGGAGACTCCTTTCATAAAGTCTAAAGATTAAACCATGTGCACAAGCTGTTACTATAGAAACAAGGACGAGTGCATTAATATAAATCCCACACAGCTGGAGCAATTGGTATAGGCGCTGGTATAAATAATAATAATAATAAAAAAAAATCAATTAACACTTTCCAACCAATCAGAATCCAGAAGTCCACAGTGAAGCAGGGTACATTTTATTATTAAGCAGCGATTTGGATTACAACTTAAATTAAAAGTTTTACACACCTAAACTATGAGCGTGAAACCTGAAACACTCCAACGGGAAGAGTGTCCTCTACACACCAGGGTCTCAGCTGTCCATCACGCATGCATAATCAACCTGCACATATAGCCCCTATGGAGACGCACTTAAGTGTGTGTGTTTGCCAATAAAGCCTATTGTCAGTAAATCATATTGCACTTTATTGACTATTTTGCAGCGTATTTTCATAAACCGGTCTAAATCCGTGCCCCTTACACAGGGGAATTCCTCCCATTCCTTCCACCCCATCGTCCCCAAATGCAATTTCACCATAAAATGCTAATATCGGCCATAGCTGGAGGGATTTACTTTTACCGTCTAAAACTAATTTAGCTCCTCATATACTAAATATGTATGATGTAAATGATATATACCGTTATGCTTTGAGTAATTTATAAGCCAAGCATATAAACTGAATTTTGAAACGAAGCCGTTTGTTTAAACGCCTCCCAAACCCCTGCACTCTTTACGTGCTCGGCAGGGCAAAACATTACCATAAATATTGATGCGCTGACGTTTGATATTTTAATATTGCCAGTTTAGGACTCAATAAAGCAAAGTTAGCAGAAGCTGAATGTGCAGTTATTTAGTAATTAAAGAACATTGTGTAGAGCTTCGTTACTGATTACTAGTGTTGCTTTTAGTGCTTCTTTTTAACCTCAAAAGTGGCGTACAAGATTATTTTAAATGTTTAAATTTCATATGAAATTCAGACTGTGTGTGCTCCGTCAACCTTTTATTTGATGCATCCAATATATATATCCAATACTCACTCATTCTTTATCTATACAGGGTTGCGGGGGGGCATCAAGCCTATCCCACAAGACGTGGTACACCCTGGACGGGGAGCCAATCCATCACAGGGCATACTCATACATACACTTGCACGCTCATTCACACACTACAGGCAATTTGGAGACGCCATTTAACCTAATCTGCTTAACTTAATTTTGGACTCCAGGATGAAACCGGAGCACCCGGAGGAAACCCGCCATGCACACAAATCTGAGGTGGGAATCGAACCCTGATCCTGGAGGTGCAAGGCGACAGTGCTAATCACTAAGCCACCATGCCACCCAGCCCGTATCCCCTAAAACAAGGCAAGGAGTGTAGCTTGTGGTCTGGTCCTGGAGGGCTATTAAGCAGAGTGATGCTGCTGCTGTTAAACGCGGGAGAGTGACATGCAAGCGGGATGATGTTATGCGTCCCATGAAAATGGAAAATATCGCCATTTGATCCCAGCATTGAGGACAGCCACTAAAAGTTTTCCTATTCATTAAGACCCAGTTCCGGGGATCCTGCCGCTGAAGAGGAGAAGATCGGTGCTTCATGTCAAGGGCCCATTAACCCAGTCTAGATCGTCACTGAAGTACCGGGAGGAGCGGTGGCCAAAGTTGGCTGGGAGCACATTTGACTCCCATCTGCTGCTGCACCCAAGCATTTGGCAGATGCCTTTATCCAGGTCGATTTACTTTTGTTTATCCCATTATACATTTGAGCAGTTAAGGGTTAAAGGACCAACAGTGTCATGGGAATGGAACCTGGGACCTTCCGAACCATAGTCCAATGCTTGCCAGTCTCATGCCTGCATGCCAGCTGGGCACCATTTCCTGACCTGCAAATGCACACATTTCACCTCTTTCCTTCCTTTCTTTTCGTCCTACCTCCTTAAACCCTTTGCTTTCCAAATTTTTCCTAAGACCTTGGCTTGTGTCTCTGGTGCCACCTGTGCTTAAAAGCCGCTACACCCTGAAACCACTTAGATACAGGGACTAAACTGAACACGAGAGATGAAAAAGTCCTTCAGGAAGCCTGGAGAACTATTTCTCAAGAATACATTATACAAGAAAGTCTGGCTCATTGGAAGTCTAAAGAATCTAAAGAAAAGAGGGGTGTCAAGACTTTTGCACATGTATATGTGTACATAAAATAAAAGACGTTTAAGCAGGGCAATCCTTGGCTCCATTTAGCCTTTCACTTCTTTCATGCTAATTGAAAAAGTGACAAAATTTCAACTTGGATTAAAGTGACAAGCTGAAGTTTCCTCAAGCCTAAAGTCACAGTCTGAGCTGTGAGGACTTCAGAAGCTTTGGTTAATCCCACGCCGAAGTGTCCAAACAAACCCTGTCTCACCCTCCACTGTGTGCCACTTGCATATGCTAATGCGCTAGTGCCACTCTCCTCCAACGTAACCCTATCCTATTTTACCTAATCACATTCTGTACCACATCAGGGGGATGTTTGATGTCTTGCACGGATGCTTTAAGGCCCAAACACCAGCACACAGTTCAAACCAATCCCACACAATCCCACAGTGCTGATGATGCTGATGCCAACCCTCCACCGCATCGGGTTAAACCATCATCAGTACACAAGGAAGCACTTCTTCCATTTAAATTATTTATATTTATTCCCACTGATGCTACAGTTCACCATTTTAAGGAGGAAATTATACATTACTCTTTACAGCCAGCGAAAGATGAACACAAAGGCAACCAAGTTCTGGTCTCACACAAGCGATGTTCTTGTTCCGTAATTCGAACACACAGAAATCCAAAACAGCATCACTCCGAGCTCTGACTTTCCACTTCCGAAGTAAGATAAATGGTGCATAATCCTCTCCCACAGTCCATGTGTAGGAGATTCAAGACTCAAGATTTAGGATGCAAAGAGCTTTATTATTCTCAGGGGGGGATTACTTTTGCTTGTTACAGCTGCTGCCCATTCCAAAAACGAAAGATAAAAGAAAGCATGAATCCAAGGAAAAAAACTACTTAAGCAAAAAAGTGAGGATACAGTGAAGTGAATGTTAACGATTCGAGACAACTCACTTGCAAAACATTTTATCAGTGGTATTACGGTAGAAAAGAAAAATATGATGGTAGTTTTCCTTAGGGTCAATGGTGCAAAAGGTTAAAAGGCGTCCGTATGTCCGCGAATGACGATTGAAACACCTGACCCTTGTACACACAATGTACAAGGAACCCGACTGGGAGTTATTGCCACATCCCCACCCAGTCCCGACCACGCTCCAAGACATTTCCACATGTTTGAGCCATTAAAGGAGTTCCTGGGAGGCCGGCGTTTCAGACGCAAAGCAGACAGTCCGATCATACAGAGAAAACGTTCTACCTTGATGGTGTCCAAGCACTATATTATATAGAGAAATAAAGGGAGGTTTTACTCTCAGAACTGTGTCGTGTTATTCTGCACAACCAAGAGTCCCAGTTTGGCTTTAACACCGCTTGCTGTTAAAACTCAGGCAACAGTATTAATCGAACAAACAAATAAAATGATTTTTCTTGTGTGTATGTTAGAACACATTGTTAACACAAAGCCGGCTTTTATTTTTTAAGCCTTTATGATCATTACCTATATGAGAATTTATTAAACATACAGTTTTAAACGACTTTATAAAAAAATCATATAAAATATATAAAATCATATAAATTCAACTCGTGCACACTTTCACTGACTCAAACCTAATATCTTTCGTTCCTATTCAGTTTTTGTATTTAAGCATGGGAGATAACATAGTGTATATAAAGGATGACCTCAATTCGGCACCAAAGACTTAATTAGACATGACGGCGCATCCCAGAGAGACGTGAACGAGGAAGAAATGGACATGTCTCTGTTTTTAATGAGCCCAGCTCCTGTGTGTTAATAATTCTTTAATTAACTTGTTGACTAAAGAGAGGAAAGGGCAATTACGAGGTTCCTCCAGCTCAGGGAAACGTCCATCTTTTCTTTAGAGTCTCTCTCTCTCATATGGAAGCATGCACACATATAAATAAGTGAAAGAGTGACAGAGAGAGAGAGAGAGAGAGAGAGAGAGAGAGAGACCGACTTTGCAGTTGCACCAGAGCTCATAAGAAAGGAGATGAAGATGGTGCTGGGTGATGCTCCGGCTTACACACTGGAGACAGACGTTTTTATTTTATATACACGTTTACACACGTATCAATCACACACACATTGTTTACACACACATTATTCACACAGTCACATAAAAAAAAGACTTGCCCCCCCTCCCCCCCTTCAGTACAGTGTGTACAGTAGTGGTGTGCGCTGCTCCAGGTGGGTTGTACAGATAAAGTAAAGCTCTGCAGAATTACAGTCAGTTCCCTTCAGCTCGTCTCGCTCCAGAGCAACAAATAAAAGAAGCTGCGAGAACAAATTCTCCTCTAAAGTCGTGTTCAGGCAACAGGGACACGATTCTTTTCCCCCTAACAGCATGTCGTAGCACATTCGTCTTATAGCACAACATGCAATGAGAACAGGCGTTTAAAATTAATTTTAATATAACATTCTATAGTTTTTTTTTTATTTTATTTTATTTCTTAGAAACAAGTGTCTGATCTCACCCATGTTATGGCTGATACAAACACAATAGCTGTCTCTCTCTGTGTCTCTCTTTCTGTCTATTAAAAATAAAAGCTTATAGATAAGAAATAAATATAAATAAAAAAGAAATACAATAGACGTACATTTACCTAGGAAAAAAACTCTGTACAAATAAAGACATTCTGTACAATATAGCAAAATATAGAAATTTAGTGAAAATAAAGAAAAAAAAAAAAGACTGTGGGGGGGGGGGTGCAATAATGTGCAATAATCCAGAAATGAAAATGAAAATATAAATATGTAAGTGTAAGTGTGCATGATTGTGTCCATAAGTGTCCATGAATGTCCAGGATGAGTTCGAAAGAGACAGTGTCATAATTGTGGATGTTTAAAAAAATGGTATTAGTCCTGTGTGGTGTTGTGGTTGAGAGACCTTATCGTCTGTGGGAAGAAGCTCCTCTTCAGTCTCTCTGTGTTGGCCTTCAGGGAGTGGAATCGGTTTCCAGACCACAACAGAGAGAACAGTCCATTGCTGGGGTGGCTGAGGTCCTTTACGATCTTTCTGGCTTTGGTCGAGCACCACTTGCTGTACTGTAGATTGAGTGCAGGTCAGGGAGCTCGGTGCGGATGATTCGCTCCGCTGGTCGCACCACCCTCTGTAGAGCTCATCTGTCCTGCATGGTTCTGTTCCAGAACTAGGTCGTGATGTTTTCATCAGGATGCTCTCTATGGTGCAGGAGTAGAAATTCCTGAGCACCCTGGAGGGTAGTCTAAAGTCTTTCAAGCGTCTAAGGTGGTAGAGACCACTGGGCTCCTGTTAATGACGGGGGTTTGGTAGTTCCTCTCTTGCTTTGTCCTAAAGTCCACTATCAGCTCCTTTGTCTTGCTGATGTTCAGGAGGAGATTGGTTCTCTGGCACCATTTCTCAGATTATCAGATTTCCGATCTCCTCTAGGTAGGCCGTCTCATCGTTGTCAGTGATCAGGCCCACCACTATGGTGTCTTCAGCAAACTTGATGACGGTGGTGAAGTTGGTAGTGGCCACGCAGTCGTATGTGTACAGCAGGGGGCTCAGAACACAACCCTGGGGGGCTCCAGTGCTGAGAGTGAGGGAGGCTGGGACATGTCTGCCCATCCTTACTGCCTGTGGTCTGCCAGTTACGAAGTTGGAGATCCACTGACACATAGATGAGCCGAGTCCAGCTCTGGTGGTAAGTGTGGAGGGAATTATGATATTAAATAAATTAAATTGTCTTCACCTGTTTAATCCTAGTCCTGTTTGTTCGTCTCATGCTTTGTGTTTGGAATTGTCTTTATTTTTACTTTGTTTCAACATAGCTGTGCAATGCATCGTCACCAAGCATTTACGTGATCCTCGAACAAGTTAATTCATCATTTTTTTCACCCACATTTCTACGTGTATCCCTTCAGTAATCTCAGCAATCTCCTTAGTTGTTTTCTTTGCTTGATGCAAGACCGGACAAAATGCTAATCCCCCCCGCCCCCTGCTTTTTTTGCCAGGAAATGTATGTGATATTAAAAAATAAAAGCTATTTGGCGAAAAAAAGCCTCAGTCTCAAGGAGAAATGTCTTAATCTTGAAGAAGTAATATCACAATTTAATCTGTAGAATTAAACATGCAATAATGTGAGGATTAATGATCTCAGGATCTCGTCATGCAATTTTCACTTCGCTAATCTTTATCTGAATTAATATTACATTCCTTTTCATTTCTCACATTAAATCACCTAATATTTAATAATTAATGCAGGAGTAATGCAGCACTACATTATAACATGATAATGTTGAAAAGTGTTTTTCATTTAAAATTAACAATTATTCATTAAAAAATATATAAAAATAAGAAAATGCTGGGAAAAAAGCGTGTGGTGTTAAAACCTGGTCAGGATTTTGCCGTTTTTTTTTTCCCCTCAGAGGCGTTTCCTCGCTCTTTGTTCAGCGTGAGTAATGTATATTGATCAAGCGCTGTATGAGATCTGGCAGCTATTACACATCATACGAGATCTTCTATTGTCTAAAGGCAATTCCCTAGACTCCAAGGCTTCAGGAAATGAGCTTTCTCTAAGCTGGAAATGCCAGAGGCGAGATCTGATGTCACTAAACGTCCTTATCAAAGCCTATCAAACAGTCGCAGTTCAGCGCCTGTCCCTTGTTATCATTGATGTCTAATTTAATTAGATCAATAACGTATAGAAGCTCTCATGCGCGAAAGCTACAAAAGAGATGGGCTCAGATATAATTAATAAATTATTTTTTAAGATTAGAGTTCTTTACCTAAAAAATCCCCCCAAAAAACCCACATACCTTTGGGGGTCGTAAATATTAGAACAAATGGTTGACTAGCAGGTTCATGGTCAGGTGTCCCCTGTTCCCTTATTATTCCCTGAAGGTGGTTCAAAATGTACAATTGCAGAGAAGTCTCTATGCCAGTGAAAGTAGCAAAGACCTCATAACATTGGGTGTGGCCAATAGAGGTTACAGTTTGGAACATCATTAAACGAAGGAATTAACTGGCAAGCTCAGAAACAGCAAAAGGTCTGGAAGACCACAGAAGACAACTAAAGAGAATGACAGAATCCTGTCCATGGTGAAGAAGAGCCCTTTCAGAGCATCTAGCCAAGTCAAGAACACTTTTGAAGAGGTAGGTGTATTATTGTCTACAAGTCTACAGTCAAGAGGTGGCTGACACGTCACAACAACATGCAAACCATGGGTTACTCTCAAAAATAGAACGGCCAGATTAGACATTGCTAGATTATTTGGATTTATGAAAACAAAATTAATTTATACCAGAATAATGGGAAAAGAAATGTATGGAAATGGAAAGGAACAGCTCATGATACAAACTATACCACATGGTGGAGGCAGTGTTATGGCATAAGCGTGTTTGGCTGCCAAAAGAACCGGGTCACTGGTGATTATTGATGACCCGATTGCGGATAAAGGTAGCAGGATGAACTCTGTATAGGGTTATACAGTACTATCTGCTCATATTTGGCTCAAATGCCGCAAAATTGATAAGATGACACTTCATATAGTCGAATCTACTCAAGAGTTTCTCAAGAGCGGGGGAATGGAATATTCTTCACTGCCAAGTCTTTCCTCTCCGTATCTATTTTATTTTTGATTGGTTTGCTGGTTTATTCTCTTTATTACTATTTCAACTTGCTAGTGCATTTTATGCACACTTTTGTCCCCACCTGTACCTATATACAATCATCATGCATGTGCACATAGAAACAGTATATTTGTATTATTTGACATCATTTTAACCCCATTAATGCACATTAAATTGTAAACAAAGTATTTTTTTTTATCTTTACCTTTTTTCTCACTGTAAATATTGCTTGCTGTTTCTTGTTGTATAATATACAAATGAGGTTTTCAATTTAATATTTAGTGTGAGGATGTACAGAGGTAAAATAGCAAAAAAACTTTCTAAAATGTAAGGACTTGACAGAATGTATAGAATGTGTTAAAAAGAAAGAAAGAAATGTAGAAATGTGCCCCTTGTGGCCAAAGTAGGTATATATGTGGTTGCTTAAAGTTACTCCCTTAGCACATCAGGACAAATATTATTTTTCATGGATAAAACTACTGCTTTTTTATATGCATAAAATCACATTATTATTGTTATTATTATTAATATTATTATTATTATTATTATTATTATTATTGGTAGTAGTAGTAGTAGTAGTATAGTAGTAGTAGTAGTGGTGTTGCCTTTGTACTTATTCTGCATACTTATTCTTATTTGTACTTATTCTGTATTATTTAAATCATATATTATTTTTTAAATATTGAAAATATTTTATGAAACATTTATTAGTTAAATTATTCACAGTCTGTGTATGTGGAGTTTGTATGTTCTCCGTGTGTTTGATGGGGTTCCATTGGGTTCTCTGGTTTCTGTTTCTCCCACAGTCCAAAGACATGCAGATCAGGCTAACTGGCTTCTCCAAATTCCCTGTAGTGTTAGTGTGAGTATGAGGCATGTGTGTGTGTGCACATGCTTTTTTGCCCTGCGTTATATTGGCATCAGGACCAGAGTGAACCCCTCACACCCTGAGATAAGCTCCAGGCCTCCCATGACCCTATATAGTTAAATTATTAAATAATGTTTATTTGACGTATTTAGTTTTTTTTTTTTTTTTTTTTGCTAACTATTGTAACTGACCAATAGGATCAGCAACTCATTCATTTATTCATTCTTTCTCCCCTACTTTATCATGGGATGCAGCAGGTGAAGGGAAATTGAGCAGTTAACATGTGATACTAATGTCTACCACAAGGGGCAGGTAATTAGATTTTTATTATTATTATTATTATTATTATTATTATTATTATTATTATTAATAAATAAATAGTAATTCACTCTATCTCATTATTTTATTATTTCTGTACTTCACTGCTTCATTGTGTTAGAACTGCTTTAGTAATAAATCACAATAAATACAAAATATATATTTTTTCCAGTGCTGTAATGTTGTAAGGTCTGTAACAGAAGTGTGTTCTGAACACACCCTCGCTCAGCCTGCCACTGTTCTATAAGCGACTTCACCACCGACCCCATCCTCCTACCCACACAAGCTCTCAAAGCCCCAGGCGCCACATCAGTCCTTCCCACACAGGTCTCCATAAGCCTCCTGAGTAACACACACACACACACACACACACACACACACACACACACACACACACACACTTTAAAGTATAGAAACCCAAGCACTGATTAGCTTTAATGCATCTCAGCTGGTTTCTCTCGCGTAGCCTCCAGCCGTGTGCTAGTGCAGTGTTTAATTCTTCAAAACTTTCCATCAGCATGGAGACTCCAACGCCAAGAAACCGGATCAGGTGCTGTTGATTCTTTCCTTAGAACATGCACCAAAACACCTAACAGCAGCTTACAGTATCTCATGCTGGGAGAAGAAAGGACAAAGGATTTATTTTTGTACATTGAACTACTGTACTGTATATCACCCTGTTGTTTTCTTTCTTCATAATTTATCTGATATAACCTGGTCATTTCAGATCTCTGTACAAATTAGCACAAGAATGCAAAGGTCAAGCAGATCAGCTTCCAGTATAGAAAATGAATCAACACCTTCGGATCAATCAGAATTCAGAATTCCATGCTTTTAGTTAGTGTGAGAAGCATCGTGGATCACAGAGAAACAGGTTGAACATGAGCAAAGCAAAGCAACATGTATAGATTAACACCATCTTGCTCTGTGTGAAGCACAGGAGTGACCTCGTCTAAACACTTGGCACAGACACAATGCCAGTAATTGAACATCTGTCCATAAAGGCCACCCTGTTTGGCTCAGTAGATAACCCCTGTCCGTTTGGGAAAGTCCTCTGATTTTTTATTTCCTCGCCTAGCCTTCATTATCTCCATCAAACATTTTCTGCAATTACCCTGCCCGTTTCTGTCCTGATGTGTTAGCAGAATAGTTAATCTTGCCCGAGCCTGGTGGTTTGGCCCGGTCACCTGCTGGCCATTTGGATGGTGGCCTGAAGCATGCCAAGCAGCAAGGCAAACGATAGACCCGTCTCCATCATGGCAAGGGCGGGGGGCTAATTGAGCAGCTGCAGGAAGACATACGGGTCAGCCATGACGGAGGGACAGACACTAAAGTGACATTGGGCCAGCTTTAAAATAAAACGGCACCCCACATGTCCTTTCACAAGATCCAACAGGAACAGCACGATGCCTCGGTCATTCCAACAAGCACCGCTGATTCAGAGGACACTGTTTTGGATCCAGACGAAAGGTTCCATTAATTAGCTGCTTTATACGTAGCAAAAGAAACAATTTGATTAAATCCAAGGCTTTAGGGATGTAGCTGAGCACTAATGGTTCACAGGGCATCTGTTTGAGACGAAAAGCATGCCTCGGAACTGGAATCTTGCTTGACTTCAACAAAAATGGTGTAAGTGGTAGGATTTTGACTTTTTTTTTTTTAAGTTGATAAAAATGGTACTCCATCCATCCATAAAACAGCCCTATTTACATCTCAACAGGTATGAATCGGATAGATGTAGCTGAGGATGAGAACGTGGGTCATTTCCATCCATCCATCCATCCAGCCATTTATCCATCCTTACATACATACATTACTTTAAAAAAAAAAACATGTTTCTTATCAAATCTTTTGAGAAGAAAAAAACATAAATAATGAATGCGGGAACTAGATTAAAAAATATATATTAAAATAGCTCCACCCACATCTCTATTCGAGAACAGGTATGAACTGGAGAGATGTAGCTGAGGATGAGAAACTACTGATGCTGCTGCTATCCAGTGCTTTCCAGGTTTTTGGGTCCAAACATACACTGCAGGCAATTTGGAAACACCCATCAGCCTAGTGTACACTGCATGTCTTTGGATTGTCGGAGAAATCCAGACTACCTAGAAAGAACCCATTAAACCTGGGGAGAACATGCCAACTCCACACATACAGAGAGACCTTAAGGCCAGATTCAAACCCCCAATCAAGGAGCACCATAGCTCAGTATACAGTACATAAGAACTATAGTTTGAAGCTCCTAGGTTCCAACCCCAGCACCACCAAGTTGCCATTGTTGGACCCATGAGCAAGGCCCCCAACTGTTCAGATGTATAATGAGATAAAAATGTAAGTTTGCTCTGGATAAGAACGTCTGCCAAATGCTGTAATTGTGAGACAACAGGGCTAACCACTAAGCCACCAGGTCATTAATACTTTCAGATATGAATATTTTAAGTATTAAATAGATACACTTACAGATACAGTCATTGCATTACAGCCCTAGAAGGCAGATGCGATTAATGGATAGTTTTATTTATTTCAATGTGCAAATCATTCTACCCTTATCTATCTATCCATCCATCCATCCATCCATCCATCCATATCTTCAATAACAGGTTTACCATCGTCTCAAGGCTTGATGAACCCCGGAGTTATCCCCGGAGCACTAGGTGGGACGTGGTACAACACCCTGGATGAGATGCCATCACTTTATAAACACAGTATATACAGAACAAGGGAAAGAGTAGTTTTTTCTTCTTGTCCCGTCATGCACAAACACACACTCACACACATGCCACAACAGAGAGAAAAGACTGAGATTTTTCATTAGATGCTAAACAAACGCCAAGCCCCGAAAATGAATCCTAAATGAGAAATAGAGTTTAGAGCAGCAGAGCCATCTGGCACAGCCGGGACCTCCTGAAATGAGGCGTAAATTGAGAGAGAGAGAGAGAGAGAGAGAGAAAGCGCTATAATTGAAAGCTATGTTCACACTGGGGGGAGGTGAAAGAAGGGGGTCTGTCTTTTTGGTTTGGTTCAGGCCACGATACACCTCTGTCCAAATGGACCCAATCTGGACTTAAGAACTGAGAGAGAGAGGGAAAAAAATGGACTCATTTAATACTATTATTCACCCTTTATCGGTTTATCATGGAGAGCGTGCGCATTTAACCCTCACCATGCAACAAATCTCCTGCTAGAAGACACACGAACACTAACAGCTCAGATAATTCGAGATAAATTTAGGTTGGGATCCAAATTCCAAGCAGGACGTAAATGACCACCATGTATCTCACTGACCTCGTTTAAACTAACCCAGTTTAATTTCAATTTCCTTCTTGCCCAATGAAACATAGGCTCATGCCATTATCACTAAAATAATATAAAGACTTAATTAGTTTTCCTTAAACGCTGTGGAGAATGGGGAAGCACAGTAACATTGCCATGGTTTCCCCCTTCATGTTGAGGTTCCCATGGAGATGAGAGCCATATGCTCATGTTTGTTTTGGTCCTGCCTTCATGCCTGCTCGTTTCCAGAGTATGGCCACACGTTCTTTAATAGTTCCTGATTAGTTTCCCTCTTTATACCCCATAGTGCTTTCGTGTCTGTGTGAAGTTATGTCGCAT
Source organism: Clarias gariepinus (assembly GCF_024256425.1). Classification (NCBI taxonomy): domain Eukaryota; kingdom Metazoa; phylum Chordata; class Actinopteri; order Siluriformes; family Clariidae; genus Clarias; species Clarias gariepinus. Next base: position 3,872,527 of record NC_071110.1, read on the forward strand.
GCATCACACATCAGTAAATAAGGTGCATTTTAACCCTAACTCTTGTTTTTTTGTTGATGAAACAGTACAGTATAACGACTCCTAAGACAAAAGATGCTTGGGTCTTAGGAATAGATCACTTTGCAATTTCCTGGTAAGCTTCTCTGTAGTGCTTTAAAATGTTTTGGGAATGCTTTATGTTTTCTTGGTGTGCTTCGCAGATAAGCAAACACTTTCCAGTTTATTTTTAATGCTTTGCAATACATCCATAACACACTGGTTTCTTGGGATTGTTTTCTACAATACTATGGTTTCTCGATACGCCTCTATAATTACTCTGGAACGCAAGGTTCTCTGAAACACTTAGAGGTTACATAGTACTGTAACAATGTGTTCCGTGATGCTTTGCGTCTTCTCAGTAACTCTGTGGTTTGTCAGTAACGCTTTGATGTTCTTCAGTACCTCTTTGTGGGTTCTCAGTAACAATTTGCAGTTTTTCAAGAAACATTTTACATTTTCTCATTAACGCTTTTGCGTTTTTTTTTAGTTTCTGAGTAACACTTTGTGGTTTCTCAGCAATGCTTTTCGGTTTCTTAAGGAACACTACACTTTCACAGGGTCACTTTGCATTTTCTCAGTAGGCATCATATTTTGGACTGGGGTTCGGGCGTTGGATGGGAATCAAACCACTGTACTTAAAAGTATTCATTATTAGTATCAGGTATCGTCTTGTTAATTCTGGACGTCTGTCACACACTGTGAAATACTGGCTAGGTTTATCACCTGACTGATTATTTTTCCAGCCCTGGTGTGTCCTCAATGTGTACACATGCATGTAATAGCGTGCGTGTGCATACCGTATATGTGTACAGTATGTCTAATTGTCAGGATGCTTAATGACAGTTTACATGCTGAAAATAAATACAGGCATGGGGGTCGCAGGAGGGGGTCACAGAGGGCTGTGGAGGGCATGGACCCCACTGAGCTCCAGAAAGAGAAGGAGGGGGAAGAGAAGGAGCAAAAGAATGAGTGGGAGGTGGAAGAAAAGGAGGTGGATTAGGAGGAGGATAAAGAAGCAGAAGAAAAGGAGGAGAAAAAAAGTAAACACAAAGAAGGAGGAAGATACAGGAGGTGATGAAGGATAAAGAAGAGAAGGAAGTTGAGACACAGCATGAGATGGAGAAAAAGGGAGGCGAGTTTGAGGAGGAAAAAGAAATGGGAGGAAGTGGGTATGAGCGTGAAATGTCTGCATCCGTCCAACCCTCATCGCATCACTCTGTTCCTTTCACAGCGTTTCTTTGACTCCTGCTCAGATCTCAGACAAACACACCTCCATCCTGATAGCGGAAGAGAGACACGGCTAATGCTGTCTGCTAAACCACAGACTCGCGCCAGCATCCGGTAACGTGAGCGTTCCTCAGCGACACTGGGTTCTGACATCACCGCACAGGACCGAGCAATAAAATGTCTCAGTGGTTAAATCAATCGATATGTAATGAAGAAAACGTTCAGGATGTGCAGATGAGGAAAATAATCAATGATGAGTTAATTCTATTTTTTAAAATAAATTTATTAAATGTTAACTGCTTGTTTGATTATAGTTACATTTAATGTTGTATTATCAAAATTTTTACATGTTTTTGGACATCTTTCAGTATTTATACTTCAAAGTCTTTCAGGTTTTGTTATTTAAATTTACTAGATTAAAAAAAAAATTGTTTATTTACATTTTTCTTTCTGGATTTCTATGTAAATTATATGTTACATAATATTTATTATTATTATTATTATTATTATTATTATTATTATTTGAACCAATCAGAATTAAGAAATTCAGCATTGCTGCAGTGGAACATAATAATAAATGATGTATGAAATTCACGAGGAGGACACTCACTGTCACTTTCATTATAAAACTGCCCTGGGTGAGCATGTCCCCTATACTCACACTATAAGCTCAAAAACTGATGTGTGTGTGTGAGAGAGAGAGAGAGTGAGAGAGAAAGAGAGAGAGTGCGAGCCAGTCCATCTGCTCTGCTCAATTATTAAAATACCATTAAAATTTCATCTGCACTAAATGTCTACTGTTTCTTAATTAGAGGACTTTTGGACCCCCATACCACAATCCCAGCAAGACCCCCCCCCCCCCCCCCCCATCCCCCCACCCCCGGTCCCCCCCACTCCCCTAACATACCCACACATCTCTGTGCTTCTCCCCACATCCCCTCATGCCTCCCATCTCATACTTAAATATTTTCACGTCTCCCATCATTCCATGACCCCTTCCCAAATCTCAAAAATTCCCCATATTTTTAATGACTTAACCTCTTTAAGTCTCCGCACCTCTCCCTACATCTTCTCACTTCTCCACAAATTTCATGTCTTTAAACACTTCCTCCTGCCTCCCTACATCTTTTTACATCTCTCCAAACCTATAATCTCCACACCTTCCCCTAAATATCCTCATTTCTTCACACATTACCTTATGTCGTCCCACACTTTCTCATGTCTTCTCACATATTTTTAAATCTCTTTAAACCTCCTTAAGTCTCCACGCCTCTCCTCGCCTTCCCACCTCTTCCCATGTCTTCCTACAACTCTTACATCTCCCAGCAACTTTTCTCATCTCCTATCATCTCCTTATGTCTTCCCAGGTCTTCTCACCCATCCTCACATCTCCTTACATACTGTATCTCCATATCTTCTCATACAGTATATCCAGGGGGGTGCCAGTGTGTCCTCACATTTCCCAACATCTCCTCCTCATATCTGTGTTTACCCCCATGCCCAAATGTCTCCTCACATCTCCCCACATCTCATGTCTCTCCATGTCCCCCCATACTAATGTCTCCTCTCATCTTCCCACACTGCTGAGGCTCATTTTCATTCTTCCTGACATACACCGATGTAAACTGGAACGAGAGCAGCGAGGAAACATCAAGAAGCCGGTATTCATGTTGAAGGCATTAATCAGGGAATAAGTCGTCAGTTGTGATGACATCAGTGTTCCCTCGTGTTCTCTATTAGATCAGAGTAGATGGTGTGTGCCTGCCCCTGGGCAAAAATAATAATAATAATACTACCAGTAAATAAATAATGCATGGAGACCTTCTAATATGTTTGTCAAAAGATAATAAAAAAATCAATTATAATGAATCTTAGAGAACATAAAGTTATTATATTTACAGCTCTACGTAATCAGAGCTGACAGAATATGAAAATAATTCCACTAATCAGTTTACAGGCCTGGAGGTTATTAGGCTTCAAAGCAGCGAGCTGAACCGCTAACCGCTCACGTCAGCCCAGTGCAGCACACTAACCTGCACTGATGATACACCGCTTCTGCACCTCGAGGGTCTGGAGCAAAAATTATGCTTGCACTTTTAGATTTTTTTTTTTTTATTTTAAAATTAATTTGGTTTAATGTATTAATTGAGAAACAAAAAAAAAGAAAGTAATAGTACTATTATTTCAATCCTCCAAACTAATTCTCAAAAAAAATAAAAAATTCTTCCTTTCATCTTTTCAATATTTTTCACGTCTTAGTTTTTCTCCTTTTTCGTGTTCATCTTCCTTTTTGTTTTTTTCCCCATTTTTTTTATTTATGCCCTCTTTCTTTTTTCTCTCTTTTCATCTTTCTCTCTTTTACCGCCTTTCTCTTTATATTTTTTATTGTCTCTTCTGTACATTTCCCCTTCTTTTTTCTCTCCTCTTCTTTTTTGCTTTGTTTCTTCATTTTGCTTTTTATTTTTTTCCTAAAATTCCTTTTTGTTTCTCTTGTCATTTAGTTCTCTTTTTTTCCTTCCTTTCGTTCCTTCTTTTCTATCTCGGTTCCTTTATTGCATTCCTTCTTTCTTTCTTGTTTCTTTTTGTTTTAACTTTCCCCTTTCCTTCCTCCCCTCTGTGACATGTTGGAAACCAGTCCTGAGATGACAGCTAGACCACTCTGGAGATATTGTGACACTACAGGCAAATAAATAATAATAATAAAAAAATTATGATCATTGTCCCAAATTCTTATGAATGCATTTTACTTTAGAAATTAAATATTTTATTTAAAACCCTAGCTTTATGAAATAAGTATTGACCCATAAACAAACAAACAAACAAACAAACAAACAAACAAACAAACAAACAAACAAACAAACAAACAAACAAAACCCTATTCAATATAGCAGAAGGCTGTGGTTTATTATACAATATTATACTTTATATTCTAAAACTTCTTGGAAGTTCTTCTCCTTTTTTGCCTGACTTGCTTGTCTTCTTCTTTCCCCCCCGGCAAGAATTTAAGTGTTTAAACACCCTAAAATCACTATAATATGATCATAAAGGATATATTAAATATTCATGCCTTTTTTTATTCAATAACATGTGCATAAATGTAGGACTAAATTCTGCTAAATACATTACATTCACTTGAATGTTAACAAATACAGTAAGTTATTCATCATAGATCTAAACCCACACATTAGGACAAGAGCAGAATTTAAGCTCACTCTGAGTCTATTGTGTACTGAAGTGCTGCCCCCTGCTGGCAAATAATAGAACGACTATGTCTTCATGTTATTTTGTGCTATTGAGACAGAGCTCCATGAGCTGCTTCACGCCCAGGACGCTGCACCCAAGATCACCCGAACAGCAGAACAAAGACATGCATGCGTATGAAATAAATATGACCATGTCTTGTTTTTTCCTTTTTTTCCCCTCCCCTGTCTAGCTGCCCAGTCCAGTCTGGTAGGCGGAGGTAATGCTACTGTTTGTCATGCCAAAGGATGGTTCTTGGCTGTGACACTCATTAGTGCTGATGTCTTTATCAGAAGAAAGTGACAGACGCCTGGCGAGTCTCATCTCGGCCATGTGGAGCTCTGCCAGCCAATTAAGCGCCACTGCTTGGATTCAGACCGCCGCCATAATGAGGGACAGCTTGCTGCATTAGCTGACCAACACTTCAGCCATGGATGCACACCTATACCTCCATATATGGTATTAGACACACCCTTTTAATGCTGCCCTGATTTCAATATACGACACACTTACATTTTTATAAAGATACGCCTACTTAGAGCTGATCTTATTTTAGTATATGACCTTAATGACACACTTACAATTCCATATATGGTATTAAACTCACGCCCACACATAACTGCTCTAATTTTAGTATACAACCTTAATGACACTTATATTTCCATATACGGTATTAAAGACACGCCCACACAAAGATGCTCTTGTTTTAGTAAACAGCCTTAATGGCACACTTATTTCCATATATGGTATCAAAGACACGCCCACAAATAAATTCCCTCATTTCAGTATACAACCTTATGAGACACTTATATTTCCATATATGGTATTAAAGACACGCCCACACATAGCTGCTCTTATTTCATCAAACGAACTGAATGACACACTTATATTTCCATATATGGTGTTGAAGACACGCCCACACGTAGCTGCTCTTATTTCAGAAAATTAATGACACACTTATATTTCCATATATGGTATTAAAGACACACCCACACATAGCTGCTCTTATTCTAATTAACAACCTTGATGACACACATATATTTCCATATACAGTAAAATCTTGGATTGCGAGTGTTCCGCAAGACAAACTAAGATTTTTAATAAATTTTGACTTGGAAAACAAATAAGTCTTGGTTTACGAGCACTGAGTATCATGTATCACGCATGCGCTTCTAGTTTTGACGCCGAGTGTCACGTGCTCACAACTGAGCCAATGGTTTTTCTCTATCTTGGGCTGCGGAATTGTGGTTAATCGCCTCCCCTGCTGGGTCTTAGTGCGCGTACCTTACTGGTAAAATCAACATCTGTGCATGCGTGTACTGTTTACAATAACACTGTGACCACGTGGGTGTGTGAAACATATTTTATTTTGTGTTTGAAAGCGCGTGTGTACAGTGCGCCTGTACTGTTTTTTATAACACACATGTATGCACACGTGTAAAGCAAAAGAAAGTCTCATTAGAGGTTAAAAATCTATTTTCTCCCTCTCTGTTGTTATGTGTGTGCACACGCGTAATTTGAAACTGTGCCAGTTTACACACTCTCTCTCTCTCTCTTGCCTTTACTGCGTGTCTGTGTGTTTGTGTGTGTGAAGCACCTCCTCTCTGCTTCACACACCCACCCTAAAGGAGAGAGAGAGAGAGAGAGAGAGAGAGAGAGAGAGTGTGAACCGGCACAGTGTTAATTACGCGCGCACACACATAATGCACACACACCGCAGTGCAAGAGAGAGAAACACACACACACACACACACACACACACAAACACACACACACACACACACACGCCTGCGCGCATAAATGTAAACACTTACCTGTCTGTATTTATTTATTTATTTTTTAAAGGTAAAGTGCAGGTTAATTTGTTAAATATTTTCTTAATATTCTGTGTTAATTATTTTTATGTATTTATTTTTTTGGGCTGTAGAATAAATAATTTGAACTTCCATTATTTCCTATGAAAGAATTTGATTAACAAGTGTTTTGGAATACGAGCCCGCTTCCAGAACGAATTATGCTCGTAATCCAAGGTTCCACTATATGTTATCAAAGACACACCCACACATAGCTGCTCTTGTTTCAGTATACACCTTTGTGACACTCTTAAATTCAAATATATGGTATTAAAGACACGTCCACACATAGCTGCTCTTATTTCGGTAAACAACCTTAATGAAACACTTATATTTCCATATATGGTATTAAAGGCACGCCCAATTTCAGTCATTTCAGTATACGGACTAAATGGCACAATTGCTTTTCATAAATGGGATTTAAGGCACGCCCACTCAGAGCTGCTCTTGTGTTAGTATATGTCCTTTGTGACACACTTATATTTCCATATATGGGATTAAAGGCATGCTCACTCAGATTTCCCATAATTATAAAACAGTATAATGGACTCTCTCTCTCTGTTCACACACACATCACGTGATTAAAGATGTACCCACTCAAAGCTGTTTCATATGGAATCGATGTCCACCCATGTATGTAATGTTTATCTTATTATATGTACATAAGGATACCCCCGCATTCCCATGTATGGTATTAAAGAACCACCCACTCAGAGATTCTCTCACTTCAGGGTACTCCCCAAATGACACAATTACACTTATGTGGTAGTGAAGACTTGCTAACTAACACCTTGTAATTAAACTTAATAGACATACACACATTTCTATATATGGTCTTTAGGCTATAACTAACTAAACCTGCTTTCATTTTTATGTTATGAACTCCATGACCCAATTGCATTCCATATACACACTTCTTATGCACACTCACCCCACTGAGACGCCTCTTATTTTTTGTACAGTATATATGTAGTTTAAGACACACTCACATTTCTATATAATGGAGCACACCTACTACAAAAAGCACTTATTTAAGTTAATCCCACACTTATGGACACGTATTTCCCCTTAAAGACACACCCAAACCACGAAGTCCATATGGATTTAATGACACACTCACATTTCCAAACTTGGTCTTAAAAACACACCACTCTAAGCTGTTCTTATTTCTTGCTATGACTTTAATGACACGCCTACATTTCCATATTTGGTCCCAGTGACACCCCACCAAGATGCAATATGTTTATATATATTTATATATATATACGCACCCACATTTCCACATATTTTAATGATACAAACATAATTTTCATATATAAAAGTATCTTAAAGTCACATTCACTTGCTCTCATTTCCATATATGGTGTTAAAGACACGCCCCCTCACTCATCTTAGTCTACGAACGTGCAAACATTCAAATTGAGAGTATAAATTATGCAACATAAGTGGCACAAAATACCCATAATACACTTGTTTATGCTACAACTTAGCACAATGTCCCATCTCTTGTAGAACTACACACTGCTTGCACGTTCTCCCAGTCATGATGCTGTAAATTTTAAAGCACGCGAGAAAAACAAATGGAGAGGTTTATGAATAAACTCATTTTTGTAGATAATATGATTCTACAAACTGTTTACTAGAGCTGACAGAGGGGCCGAGAGATTGCTTTGCACTACCCTCGAGTCTGTTTCATCGAGTGTTTGGACATCAATTTGTTTATCTGTAGAAAGAAAAAAAAAAAAAAGAAAAAGACTAATGATAGGAATCTTTTGCTAGAGGCAGGAAGTCGAGTCAGAATTGGCCATGTTCTTATGACTCGAACGCAAATAATAGATTTCTCTCATTTGTGTTAAGAGAGTATTTCCATAGAGATGGCCCTGAGGGAGAAACCAAGGAAAAGAAGAAGCAGAAAAGAAGCCTCTTAATCCTGTTACCATGAGTGAGAGAGGGGAAAAAAGAGAAAAGAGATAGAGAAAGAGAGAGAGAGAATGTACCGACCTTGCTAGAACACCATTAAAACACTTTGGTTCATTAAAAGAGTTCTGCCTCTAAAACATACTTAATTGACACCCATCAGAAAGTGTATTTTCTTCTTGGGACTTTATAATGATCTTTGTTTCAGGAAGCTTTCTGTATTTTTAAAGCTCCGTTAAATATTACTTAAATGAGAAAGTGAGCCTTACAATTAAAACTTACTCTATGTTTGGAGGTTTTATTTGAAAGGTTTAAAAGGGAAATCATAGGACATAATGGGATCCTGGTTAGCACTGTCGCCCTAAACCTCCAGGGTTGAGGGTTCGATTCCCACCTCAGGGTTTGTGTGCTTGGAGGTTCCTCCGGTTTCTACAGTTTCCTCCTACAGTTAAAAGACATGGAGATGTGAACCATGCCATAAGCCCCCTTAGACCTCAGGCTTTCTGTGACACTTAATATGGGATAAAAGAGGAATAAAAAAATTTTACGGTAAATTTTCCATTTTATGGCATTCCCAGCATGCTGACATTTCTGTCCAGGATTCATTACATCCTGCCTACCTCATCAGTAGATCAGCAACAGCCAGGCTTCCTAAGCCAAGCCAACAGGTGACAACACGCAAGAACTCCAGTGTCCTGCAGAGAACTCTGACCTTAACCCCCGTTGGATAGCTTTTAGGATAAACTGGGACATCAACTGCAAACCAGTCCTTCATCCTCAATATCAGTGCCTACAGTAGCCTCACTAATGCTCATGCGGATGAATGAACCAGTAAATCCCCACATCCATGATCCAGAAAAGTGGAAGTTATTCTAGCGGGGACCAAATCCATATTTCTGCCCATGGCTTAGGAATGGAATCTTCAAAAAGGATGTCTTGGGTCAGAATAACAGGACGTGACTGATGCAGGTGTAGCAGGGGTTGACTCTAATCCTAGGTTCAAGCCCTTTACACTATCATAAAGTGTTAAAAAGTTGAATTTAAACTTTATGAAGGAAACTCACTTTCATCACATGGGCTTTTTTATGAATGTTATTCTTTTAGTCACCAGTCACTGGTTGTGATAACTGCACATGGAAGGAAGTGGAAACTCTTCTAAATGGGTAGGGTGGTAAGAAACTCAACCATACATCAACTCTTCAAAACAAAATGTTGATCATCATGAAGTCAGAATAGGCACATATAATTCTGCATTTAGCTTTCCAGGGCACAAACCTGACCTTGCCTTGGATGGAGTCACGGTTTGTGCCATTCATCAGTTATTTAGCTGTTGTTGTTGTTATTAGACTTAAATTTACAAACAAATCCATGCTAATGTATGACGGGTTTAAGGGTTTAAGTCAAACTGGGACTTTTGATTGTACAAAATAACAGAACCCAGTGTTTCTTTAGTGCTTGGACACCATCAAGGTAGAACGTTTTCTCAGTCTGCTGGAACCATAATCGGTCTACCTGCTGCATGTCTGAAATGCCGGCCTCCCAGGAACTCCTTTACTGGCCCAAACATGTGGAAATGGCTTGGAGCGAGGTCAGGACTGTATCGAGGATGTTCCAGGTAAGTTCCTGTAATGTGCAAGTGGTGTTGGTGAATGATTGTGTGTACTGTTCCCACAGACAAATTATTCAGGCAAACTTCTGCAAGTAGGCGACAAGTTACCCATCAATTTTCAAAGAAAAGTGAACTGAATGTTCAAGGGAACAACTGCAGTAGCATTGTCGTTCATGGACATATGACATTTGCACTATTTAAATGTTTTATTGCAGCTAATAATCTCATCACAAAATCTTATTAAAATTCTTCAAATCATACACATACCGTACACAGTATGACATGCAGTAAAATGTTTATACGACGTGGTGTTTGTGGTGGGTTTAAAAAAGAAAAGTAGGATAGAATAGGAAGAAAGGTGGAAAAAACTCACATTTAAAGATAACCGTATTGTGCTTGAGTCTTCTGTAAATGTCAATCGTTTCGCTTCATCCACCAAAAATAGTCCTGGTTCGACTTGAACATTCCTCATACAGTATATTCATGACAAAATTATGCTCATTCCTTATAAACTAGACTCTCAGAGCCCATCCAGCTCTCCAGAACGTCTCTGGCATTCTGCTAAAGATGGATTAAGAGCCAGAACTGAGGGGTTTGTTTAATTAACTTCTCATCTAGTTGTCATTACACGACTGCTAGATGTTGCAATTAGGATAATCAGGCTTAAACGGTAAAGATATTTTCCCATAATATACATGCAAATGAGAGATGATGAACACGCTTATCGTATCGAGACAGTGCTGCTGCCACCACCGCCGCTGCTATATTTCCTAGAGTTTTCAACGCACGTGTCTCAAACTCTTATGCATTAAGACATATTTGCATAAAAAGTCTCAATTTTGGTCGACGAACAAGCATTTCATGTTTCAGTAGAAATAAAAAAAAAAGGTCTTTAGAAAAGGGGGTATTGAAATGCCAGCGTAGGCTGAAGATTAGACGGTCGTCTCCTGGAACAATGAAACTGGGTTAATTGATGTTGCTTTTTCTCTGGCCCAGCTCTGATACATGTGACCCCTGAGGTGCAGACCGCTCTCTTTGTCTACAAGCTGCTGCATTGCGATTGTCTATTTCACTGTGGTTTATTTTGCTCTCTACTTCAGCTGTATTATTTATAATTGCCTGCATTTGCACTTACAGCAGATAGATCTCAGGGTAGAGGCCATTATTTTATAATGTGCGAGGCATTTCTCGCTGTTGCTCAAATCTAAATAGTGTTAGCGTGACATCTCGGGTGAACTATGGAGCCGGTTGCATGCACCGAGCTCCGGGAGAGAACAGACATCGCCCGGGGATGAGCAATATGACAATATAATATCAATATTATGATATATTACATCATGCCTTGCTTCCTACTGTACTATTAAAGGTATCGCTGATGATATTGACCTGATCGATCAGGAGGTGTTGGTTATCACCTAAAATTTGGATTTTTTCCTGATTCTCTTTAGTTGTATCAAATTCTGACCCACCTATCTGTTGGGTTTAAAATGGGAAAAGACTATCCTGTGCTTCCTGCGAGACACATGATGCCAGTTGACTGCAATTTTTCAAACTGCTGCTCATGCAACATTAGGAACTGCGTGACACATTCAGCGGAAAATACAATCCACGCCTTACAGTTACAGTACGCGAGTTCATAAATGCCCATGATTGACTAGTGTCACCATGATCGATGTGGGCGTGTAACTCTGCCATCACCCCCTCAATGAAAAGGACTATACATAGTAGGTGGCCACTTTATATAATACAGGTCTGTTAATAAGATATGTCAAATTTTTAGTATTAAGGATAAATGTCTACACGCTAAGTTTTCTAGCCTTTTTTTTCTTTTATTAATTAAAAAAAAATGCAAGAGAGGCTGGTGAGAGAACAAACTAAAATTAAAAGAACAGGAACCATCTGCTTATACAGACATTCCATGACATTAAAAGCAATTATAAATGCCCACAATATTAGAGGCTTTGGGGTGTTTTGTTATTGGAAAATAATAAATTTCAGGACAGTAACAGTAACCACACTTCGTCGTGCCACCCTCTAAGTGATTATTTTGCTATATTTCCAGAGAAACTGGTTTTAAACCTAACATGCTAAATGCAGCATGCCCATTGTGGGGAGGGGGGTGCCAAGACTTTTGCATCCAACAATAAAGTTGTCTACCCATGATTGTCCGTGTTACTTTCTTCCAAATCGCATTTCCAGCTCCAATCTCCAATAACACCAGCGCTAATATCAGTCTCCTGTTTATTTTATGCAGGCTTGTATCTATTTCTAAACTCCTGCTGGATATTAAAGCACCTGCTATTGGCCGATGACTGATCGGCTTTGTGCGCTCGTTATTTACATTAGCGTCCCAATTACTCAACACAGCCCCAGCCCGAGGGTACAATAAAGCTCCCACACAGCGGAGAACGTTCCCGGCCCACCGGTGCTAACGTAATCGCTATGTTTCCTAACGGTACATATCTCTCTCTTAGTCTGTCTCTGTAATATTATGGCTGGGAGGCGAAGGGAAGCAAATTTGTCGTAATATCCCAAGAACCATTTGTGCTGTTGGAGTGGATGGAAGTAGATAGCGGGTTGATGAATTCAACACTGCTGTGTCAAACCCTGCTGCTTCTTTTTTTTAGGTATTATAAAAGAACAAGAATAGAGACAATGTCCTGAAAAGTTCCACAGCCGCACGCTGTGGTGTATCTCCATCTTCCATCCTTGTCAAACGGCTTATCTCCGACGTCTCGCTCGTATTGTAAGATTTATCGAACGAGCTGAAGCGAATATTTCACACGAGCTAATATACCATTCCATGAGTCTAGGCATTAAGACCAATCCGTGAAGAAGGTGGATCTCTTTTAGCTCTTGCTAATCAATCAAAAACATGCAGGAGGTGGAGACCTGCTCAGAGACCGTGTTCTTTCTCATTATAGCCTCAAATCATTTATCAGCCGTTCTTTTACCGTACTCTTTCACCTGCTCTTGGACGAGACTTAAAATTCACCATCTTGGTAAAGAGTCTGCATGTCATGGGAGAATCAATCGTGTTTGCATGTCCCTGAGCTGAGCAGCTGCCCGGCTAATAAACGCTGGAAAGTGAAAGACATATGAGACTCCATAAAGAAAATTCGATTTAGCGTCTGTGAAAATATTTGAGGGCGCTGTTGAAGTAAACGAGAGGTGACAAATAGAATCTCGAGCCACGTTCCATTACTTAAGAGATGAAAACAACACATCGAGAAGCAGGCAATTTGTATTTCACATTTTTTCCTCTACCTCCTTTCAATAGAAAAAATGTAGAAATCTTGGACGTACCATACATTTTACAAAATGAAATCAAGGCTGCGGAAAGGTCAGATTGGTCCTAGAGCTGGTTCAAAACAGGGCGCAATGATGGAGTTTAAACCTAAATCTTATAAAGAGAAATCGAATTATTAGTGATCTGATTAGTTTTGAGGTCAGAGCTGAACTGGTTCATGCTGTGTAAGGAGTTGGGAATTATAAAGTGGGGTGCAAATGTGGATCTGAAGGCTACTAGGTTAACTTTTTATGCTATGCCAGGACCCTGTACACAGGACAAAGCGGTATACATGATGAGTGAGTGAGAGTGAAGTGCTTGAATATCTTTTTTTAGTCTCAAGTATTTTTAGTTTACGTGTACAGATAAGGAACTGTGGAACAGGTGCACATTGGTGACGGGAAGAAAAAAGGGAGTTGTTGTTATAAAGTTATTGTTTGGTGAGTCAAAGAGAGAAAAAGACAAGTACTGTAATAATAATAATAGAAAAAAAAGAAGTGCCTTGTGTTTTTATATGTTGAACTCTGGCCAGAAGCTATTATAATTTTTTTTTTCTTTTCCTGACATTATTATTTAAACAGTTAATGCTACAAGATATAAAAGAAAGCAGCATTACAATAAAGCAGTTTATGAGTCCAGGCAATAAAAAAAAAATACCTCCCAGAACAGAATTATTTTTTAAAGTAGCCTGATTTTTTTTTTATTTAATGTTTTATATCTTACAATTTATGAAAAATAAATAAATATACTCATTTTTATTTTAAACTACTAAGTTATAGAAAGTTTTTATTAAACTTTATGGTTATGTTCCAATTAACAGAATTTAGCATGGGAAAGCCTTTCACGCCATTTATTTGATAATAATAATAATAATAATAATAATAATAATAATAATAATAATAATAATAATAAATTTTGACCCTAAAACCTGTTTTAATGTTGATGCTTTATTCATTTATTGCTAATTTACATTTCAAGAATCATACATATAATTTATGGTAAAGAACTGAATTTTTTCTAAAATTAGAACTGAAATGTAGTAATTTATTTGGCAAAATATTAAGAAGAAATGGACTTCATTTCTATTTTGAAGTATTGAAGATAAATCTTCTAAATTGAAGATTTTATTTGATATGTTTTTATCATTGTGCTGGGTGACTGGGTGGGTTATGCTGCTTTAAACCTTAAACAGGACTGCAAGTAAAAGTCATGTTTTTAATAAATGCACAGTGCTAACACACTGTATAATAGCTAATAGCGCCACACATATTTTATACACATGGTTATGGGATTTCGGGTGGCAGTTCGTCAGGCCTGTCTCTCAGGCCGATGTTAATATGGCAGGCAATGCTAAGCCCTTTAAGGCTGTAAGCAGCTTAGAAAGTAAGCAATAAAGAAATAAACTTCTCCAGCTCTGCACTTTAAAATGAGTTTGATGTACAACCCATGGCACGGTGCCGCAACTTCTGAGCCCTGCGATTTCAGTTCAAAACGCTTAAGATGATCTGAGACATTCTGTACTTTAAAGCTTGACATGTTTGTTTTAGCATCTTTACAGTATGAACAAAATTGCATATAGGGACAAACTATAAAGAATTATAGAGAATATATAAAGACATCTTTGCTGTATTGCTTCATACAGTATTTTACCCCCAGTGGTCCTGAATAATTTGTTTTTTTTTTAGATCTTTATTAGAAACCTTTGTGGGAGGTTTGGGATGTGAACAGAATCATTGGCCTGTCTGAAACTAGTACACAAAATGGCATTTATTTATATTTGAAACATCAAACATGACATGTGCATATGCTGTGTAATCTAATTTATTAGGGTTCATTCTCTTAGCTGGCATTCTCTCAAAACCCGACAGAAACACAATGATACAGATGTGGAAATCTAGTTCTATAGTTAAAAAGATAGCACAAAATATTAGTTTGCTTTAGACACGATGCATATCAAATAGGTTAGCTAGCATCATATTACCAACGTTACTCCTTCTAATTTGCTTCCTTGTATTAACTGCTTTGTTAAATGTTAGGTTAATCAGTCGATAGTTTACAATATGTCCTGAACAGGTAATACTGCATTATAAATATTTCACTGATTTCACCAAGAAATGGTTGTTACAGTAAAGATTCTCATGCTC
This sequence comes from Clarias gariepinus, assembly GCF_024256425.1. Lineage (NCBI taxonomy): Eukaryota > Metazoa > Chordata > Actinopteri > Siluriformes > Clariidae > Clarias > Clarias gariepinus. The sequence goes on from NC_071110.1 coordinate 3,887,845, forward strand.
TAGGGTTCATAGCCTCTAACTATATAAAAAAAGTCTAAGTAGAGTTTAAAATGCAGAGTCGTTATCAGTGCAGTGCGAGTTGACTCCAGACGCCCAAGCTCCAGACTTTTTCCAATTCCATTTGTCAGAATCACAGAGTCCCTAAGCACAGAGTCCAAATCAATCTTAATTCACTTGCTTAGAGATTCCCAACCTTGGTCCAGTGTTTTCCCTGCTATCCCATACTCACTTATCTTCAGAGAATTATGCTCATTACCTGATTAGTTAAACCACCGCCCTACCTAGAGAGTCTGGGTCTCACAGTCCTAGTCACAGGCCACAGACGCTCAGACCAGTCTAGAATTTCTTACAGTACAGTGCAATAAAGCCCCTAACCTTAAAGTCTTGCTAAATAAGTCATTTCAAAGCAAGTCTGACTAGAGTCTAGAATCCCATGACTCTACCCTACAGAGAGTCCAAAGCAAGTCCTATGCGCTTAAAATTAGTTTAGGCACATTCAAAAGCATCTAGAGTCCATAGTCAGATTCTGAATTGCTAATGTTTTAGTCTATTAAGGGTCAAGAACCAAATAAAGCTTCAAAAACTAAAACAAATCCAGTAGGGTCTCAACAGACTTCAGAGTCCAAGTCAAGTTCAGAATCTTTGGCTTCTAGGTGTAGCTAGGTGTATAGTCCCAAGGTTTAAAGTTTAAAATAAATTTTAGATTTAGATGTTTTTTAGATGATTCAGACTTACCAAAAATAGCAACAGGATAGAGTAGAGAGCACCAGGCCATAGATTCTTAGTACCAAGAGGCCCTAGTTGAGTCCAGAGTACTTGGCAAAAAATCAGGGTGAGTCCCAAAGTACAGTTATTACTTAAAGTCCCAAATATCAAAAAGAAATGCCTAATCAGATGTCACCCTCTCAAGCAACAGAGCATGAGTCAAGAATGTACTATAGGTACACTATGTCCAACACAACATGTTTACATTACAGTGCAAACGGGAGAGTCTCCGAAAGAAAAAGCTGAGTAAAGCTCAAAGGCTGAAAAAGTGGCAGTGCAGTTGAGTCTTATAGTTGAGTTTCTTTAGATTGTAAACCAAGTCCTGAGTCTCTGAAACTAGGGTCTAATATAAAACCAGTGTCTGCCAATTTGCAAGGTTTGTCAAGTACAGTTAGGCCTTGTTCACATGGGGCTTAAAAGCAAGCGTTTTTCTTGCGTTCGTAGCGTCCGGTGAGCGTGGATCAAGCGCAGAGTGTTTTCTACACGTAGGAGTCAATGAGATTGTTCACACGGGCTTTGGTGACGCGCGTTTGTCCGGCTGCGTGTTTAAACGCATTAAAAACTGTTGCATGCAGCTTTTCCTTGGCGTTCAAAACCCAACGAACGCAAGAAAACTGCTTCTAGTGCGTTTTCTTTCCGATCATTTTAAGCTTCGGAGGACCGGATATAATCCTTGATCCTACATGCTATACATAGGGAAATGCGGAAAAGGGCAAAATAAAAAAATTAATTGTTAAAAAAAACGTACGTGGAAATTTCTTTCGCATTTCTTTATAAACCACAAAAAAAAAAAAACTTCCTTTAATCCGACGTTGTGCAGTCAGAGAGTGAACCCGGTAGCCGCGGGCTTTCATATCCAGTTCCCGACACACTGCCCCCACAGGTTAACACACAAACTACAATTTGGGCTGCAGGCTGACGTTAGACAGAGACAAACGAACGCCGGTGTAGAAGTCAATCAAGCGCCACTACAAAACGCAACATAAACGTCTAGAACGTTCAGAGCAAGTTCGTTTATCCAAAAACTTAACACCCGTGTGAACCAGGCCTTAGTCTAGCCATAGGATCTGAGTCAGGTAGTTGTAGTGTAAAGTGCAATTCCAAAGGTCACAACCAACTGCAGAGTCAATGCAAAACCACCAGATGTAAATTCTGAGCCAATTCAAGAGTCTTTCTCTTTGTCTGGCTTGAAGCAGTACAAGTTTAAATTGAAGACACATATTGATCTGTTCCTATCCTCTAAGGTCACTGTGTGAGCCCTCGGAATGGCAGAAAGGAAAGGAAAAAAAAAGTTGGATATGACGGAATGAATCAGAGTTTGCTGAAAAACAATAAATTTTGTACCAGTACCTCATCATGTCACTCGTTAAAAATTTTCTAAAGCATTTTTTCATTAATCCATGAAAAATTACTCAATATGAAACACAAGCTCAGTACTTTCGTCCTTGGTGGAGTTTTGTTTTCACTTTCTGTGCAACAAAGACTTGAATCTGCCGGGTTACATAAGAGCAGGTAGCAACACCATCTCTATTCAAGATTCACAGATGTACCAGATGGTTTTAATCAATCAAAAATTCTTTAAGCTTGTAACGATAAATTCAGACATCTGATGCTCACTGGCATCGAACCCCCTCCAGGGTTATCATCAGTTTTCCTTAAGTTGTATTATAAAATGTTGTGTCAAAACAGACCGTGCCACATGGCAAAACAGGATGTTTTTCAGCATTGCATCAATTTCTGGGGAACCGACGAAGGACGCTAACGGTGGTCGGGAGGTGTCGTCATTCTCTGTCTGAATCCAGCTATCCTTCTGTCACCATCCCACATGTTCATCTATCCTCTCTCGAACATTTCCAAACCACCTCCTCAACCACGACAATAATCCCTTCATGAATCTTCAGCTCAGTTACAGCTTTCTGGAGTGCAGGATTAGGATGGGTGATGGCAGGCAGCAGCGGCGAGACCAGCACACACACACACACACACCACACACACACACACACATAGTAGTGCTGGTGAGCAAAATCCCAAATAGCCTGTCAGCCTTCGACAGCGCAGCCAAGCATGCATGGTCAAACACTCATTTCACATGTGTGTGTTTGTGGGGGGGGGGTGTTGGAAGATTAGGAAAATAGTCGAATATGTCACTCTGCGCACAGATCTGTGTGTCTAAAGTCAGAGTATTGAGGTTGAACCTAGGTGGAGAGTTCAGGCAGGAGCTGTTTTATGACTCTCTCAGTGGGAGGACAAACAGAGTGCCAGATACACACACACACACAGAGAGACACGTGAAGTGCCACAGCGTCAGCGTTCAGGATCACGCGAGCGGAATGATGAGCCGTAATCAGCTCTTCATCAGAAAGCGTCAGCCTGCTCGACATTAGACGCTGACGACACGGAGCCCTCGGCACGAGCGGCAAATCTCTGTTTAGCAAGCAGCCTGGATTTCACTTTAAGCTCTGCTCTGCTCTTCTCAGCGGGAAATGTTTGCGCAAGCACATGAAGAACAACTGAAGGGCAAAATCTGCATGCTGACAAATTCCACAGCACAGCATAGTGACACCAGGGCTACATTTTAACTTTAACCCAGTTATTAAATGTAGATGATTAAAGCCACAAATGTATTGTTATTGATTTTGGTTTCTGATTAAATGTCATATCTTTAAAAAAAAAAAAAGTGCATGTTGAAACATGCCTGTTGGTTGTGCAATTACATAATCACAATTTGATGATAAATTAAGGAGAAATTTATCATCAACAGCCTTAGGTGTTGGTCTGAACGTGTGCCTTCAGAATATTTCTTTACCATCATTTCTTTATGTTGTTATTGTTGATATTGTTATTGACGTGACAAGGTTAAATTCCCAAATCTGACTGGTCAGAAGAAACTTCTGTGGTGTGCATGCGAGAAATAAAAATTGTACAGACAGGGTCAAAAATTTTGGAACAAAGATGAGTTTTTGGCATTCGAGCTCTGTACACCACACACATCTGACATAAAACACTCACAGAGATATGACCGAAATCAGCTTTAATTTAAAGAGTTTGACAAAAATCTGGCATTAACCATTCAGGAATTACAGCCATTTTCATACACATGCATCATTTGGGGAGGCTCATAAATAATGGAACGGAAAATCTGTTGTAATAACCTAATTACAAGCATAATACTGGTCTTTTATTCTTCAATGAAAATTCCTTTTAGTCAAAGACTTCCTGAAGCCTCGAACCCATGGACATGAACTAGTGCTGAGTTTCCTCCCTCGAGATGCGTTGCCAGTGGGTCTTGTCTTCCGTAAGTGGAAAGCATGTTCTGTTGGTCAGTGAAGAATATCAACTTTATTTGCCTTGAAGAACTCTTGGGTAGCTTTCGCTGTATGTTTTGGGTCATTAACAATCTGCAACATAAAGGGATGAAAATGAAGATGTAACACTCACAACCACCTTCAGGGCGCCTTGACTAGTCATGGAGCAATGAGGGAACAGGCCACACCTGGCCAGGCAACTGCTTGTCAACCCTTTGTTCAAATATTTATGAGCCCCCCAAATGGTTTTGCAGGTATTTGAAAATACAGTATCTGTAATTCCTGAATGGTTAATGCTACAGTACACTTTTGTCAAACCCTTCGAATTTAAGATAAAAGTCTTGATTTTAGTGTTTCATTTCAAATTCGGTGTACAGAGGCCAAATGCCAAAAAATATCTTAAAATGTATGGGCCTGACTGTAATTGTTCATATAGTGAACCTTTCTGTAAGGAGATTAGATACTGTTCATGGAAGGAGTCTCCAGTGCCAGTTTTTTTTTTCTCCTTATGAACTTAGAATAAAAAGATGCTGGTGAGGAAACTATTGTTCTTAACTTGCTTCACAGTTGTTCAACCACATTAAATATAACTATAAAACAAACAACCAAATAAACATATCACTTGTCATTTAATTAAAAGTGTCATTTGTCATTTGATTTAAAAAGTGTCATCAATTTTGATGGTATTAATGAAATAAAACACCTGGGGTGTGGTGTTGCTGAAAAACAATCAGTTTGGTATCAGTAACTCATCACATCACACATTAATAATTGTTCTAAAGCATTTTTTTATTCATTTATTCAAGTCGAATTATCAGTAAATGATTGATGACTTCAAATGATCTGCGACTTCAAATTATATCCCAGATTTCCATATTGCTAAGAATTTATCTGTAGAGTTTGCAGAGGAAAGCCATAAAGCATGAGGCGGAACTCCACCCACCCACACACACACACACACACAGAGCAGAGGTGAGATTTAAACCCCTAACCCTGGAAGTGTAAGGTGACAGTGCTAACCTCTAAACCACACTGCCAAAGAGCAACTCAATTTCCTGCAACCCCATACCCCCCCCGCCCCCCGGCACCCCCGCAACATATTGTACGGAAACAGAAAAACATATTCATGTTGACTTTAAGAATAAAACCTATAAGAATAAGACGTTTTCTGTTTTCTATATCATCCGGAAAAGACGATAAGAGTGACAAGACAAGGCGGTGTCCTGATCCGTTAGATCAAAAAGCACCGTGTGTTGTTTTTGTCATTCTGCTCGCTTTCCAACTGCAACTCCTCCGAGTCTCCATCTGCCCGAGTGCTAGCCCGAGTTCAGCAAATGGACTGATTCAGACATATAGTTCAGTAGCGGGGCTGTGTGCGAGGGACCCCCGCGGAGAGACCGAGAGCACCTCCTGTCAAATCATGTTGTGGAGATTTTCACCTCGCTGACCCTCCACCAGCACAGCGGACATGAGAGCCAGAGCCAACAAAGCGTGAACAGAGCAAAGCAGAGCGAAAAGCAGAAGCGAACAGAGCTGGGTGCAGATGACAGAGTGCGCGAAGCCACATCACATGTCACAGAAGGGATTGAAATAAAGCAGCACTTGGAAGAACCAACTTATTTCTGTAGTGATTTTAAAAGATATGCAACCAAATATGAAAATATTACTGAAACGATTGAACAGTTTATATGTTGTTGATGGGAATACGCTGTCTGGACAAAACGAACAACATACTGTAAGGCGCACACTTTAACAATCTGGATATGCCGCGTGATACGTCCATCGCTCTGGAATAGCTACAAATCTGGACTCATGATGATGTTTCATCGCTCCAAAGTCCAAACTTTATGCTATGAATTCGGGGTTTAACCTTAGGTCATGTCCACTTTGAGTTTTGACCCAAAAACAATTACACGTACACCACAGTGCCATTGAGTTGCACTACTGCTCTAATGCTTTATAAAGGAAGAAGTCCTCAATCGCAATGGATTTCTCTCTGTCCTCCTGCTCCTGATTCTCATTCGGTGACACGTGCTAGCCGTAAATTGTCACAGCTATTAGAGCGGCACTCGGTGCCCGATGAGACCGTACTTACAGGCTGTGGAGTGTGCAGGAGGCTGACAGCAGACGGCCTCTCCTGTGTCCTGTTATTGGGTGACTCTTTAAACGAGGACGTAATGGCTCTATGAGTAGCATGCTCGAGAGCCTCTCATTGCAAGCGCGGCACAGGGAGTGGAAAAAAAATAATAAAAATAAAAAAAACCTCCTGTATAAGTGGAGGGCTCCTTAAGTGGCCCTCGGTTTGGCGCCATGTGAACGGTCATGTCTAGTCAAAGGTACAGTATGGAATGTGCAATATGGACCGTTAGTGCTGTGTGGGTCAATCACATCTCAAAACACGATGCTGCAAAAAGAAAAAGGCCTAACGTTAAACTAAACTAGCGGTTCAAAATCATAACAAGGAAACACCAGTATACTGTAGGTCTAGTAGAGTGGGAAACCTCAGGGTTGGGGGTTCAAATCTCACCTCCCGGTCTGTGATGATGGATTTTTGCAAGTTCTTGCCATGCATGCTGGGTTTCCTCCAGGTATTTTTGTTTCCTGGCATTTTGTTTCATCAGCATGGTTGGCATTTTCCAAATTACCCAAGGTGTATAATTGGCTCTGTGAGCGCTTGTACAATAGGTTGATAACCTGCCCTTTCCAGACTCCCTCATGCCCTAAGTTAGGCCCCCTGAGACCCTCCAGAGGGTAATTGGTATAAACAAAAAACTTATGGATGGATGGACTACAGTTCCTGTCCACTTTGAACATATATGAATATCCTGGGCATTAAACAGATACAGATACAGATAGAATGGCATTGGACACAAGGTTCCACAACTACTATATAAAGTGACATTGAATCTTGTTAAATCATAACCTATGATAGCACATCCCCTGTATTTACAGAATACTAAATGCTTGTTACTGAACACAATAGTTATCTTTAACGGTTGGTAAGGGTTTCCGACAGCAGGGCTGTCATTTTTGAGAAAGATAGTTGGATGAAAGCTTACACTGAAAAAGGAAAGCCTTTTATGTCTAGAGCAGCGGAAAAGAAAGAGCAGAGCGCCGTAACAGAGACAGAGTTGATGCTGGACATCAGGTCTCTTTAGCGAGCAGGACAACAAACAGCCGAGAAACAACAAGGCATGACATCAAGGAAGCTATTAGAGTGGAGGCCAAACTGCTGTGTGTCTGGCAGCGGTGGCTGGGTTTTGATCTAACGTCAAAGCATTAGAAGTGGAGATCTAACACATGCGGTGACAAGCATGTCCCTAGCTCTGACAGAAATGCAGCTGCAAATCAGGACACTCCATGTAAACAAAGCACAATAAATGTGCACCGCGTATACAGTAAGTGTGGATATCGAGAAGTTTTCCGTGAGGAGATGCCCGCATGGTACTGTAGGAGACAGGACGATTTCTTTAAATACTTTTGTTCAGTATTTTGCACATTGTTCACCTGATCCAAATGCTACAGAACCAGGTTCTATATCACAAATTAGCCCTTAATGATGCATGTGCTCCGGGAAAAGATGCTGAAATTTCATAGTTGTTGCCTCAGCCGTGTGAATACACACTTAATAGTGCAACGCAGAGCATGCAGAAAAGGGTTCTGAGTGTTTAGTGACGGAATATGCCCGTGTGTAAAAGAGAGAAAGACAGAGAGAAGATTACATTCTTCTTGGTTGCACACCAAAAGTTAATAAACTGCAAACTACAGTATGTACGGATACGGATAATGTATGGTTTGGTGGCAGTGCAGTAATCACAGGTCGGCTTGTATGGAAATGTTTTGCTCTGCTGAGTTGGATTAACTTTGTCCACAGAAATACTGATATTCGTGAGGTTATTACTCCTTTATTTTATTATATCCACAAGGTAACAAACAAACAAAAAAAATGAGCATACCAGCTCACAAAACTGTCTACAAGCTTTTAAGGTTCACCTGTGTGATACCTGTTACACCTCATGATTTCCTCTGAACTGTCAAGACTGGAATGCTCGTTCTAGAATCTGCCAGGATCATGCCATTTGGAATCAATTTTGGGATTGTAGGAAAGGCAACGTAATGGAAAAAGCTAATGACATAATAGATGGATTATCATTTCCATTAAATCACCATGATCTGTTGTAATTCAAAATGTGTTACATGAAAAAGGTAAAGTTTTTTTTTTTTTGACTGGAAACACTATAGTGATTAGTGACAGGCAACTATGTTGATCAGCGATTGGGAATACTGGTGATCAGCCACTGGGTATACTGGTGATCAGCCATTGGGAATAATGGTGAGCAGTGATTGAGAATACTTGTGATAAGTGTTTGGGAACACTGGTGATCAGCCATTGGGAATAATGGTTACCAGTGATTGGAAATAATTATGATCAGGGTTAGGAAAAATGGTGGTTGATGATTGAAAAGAATCGTGATCAGTGACTGGGAAACAGTGGCAAGCTGTGACTGGGAACAATGGTAATAAGTGATTGGGAACAACGATGATCAGTGATTTGGAATGCTGGTATTAAGCAATTGAAAATAATCGTGATCAGTGATTGAAAATAATTATCATCAGTGATTGGGAATAATGGTGATCGTTGATGATCAGGTAATCAGTGGTAATTAGTTACTGCAGAAAAATAGCAATTCGTGACTGGGAACATTGGGAATACGTGATAAGGAAATAATGATGATAAGCAATTGGGAATAATGGTGATCAATGATGGGGAGAATGGTGATCAGTGATGGGGAGAATGGTGATTAGTAATGGGAAGAATGGCGATCAGCGATTGGGAACAATGGTCATCAGTTATCTGGAATGCTGGCAATTAGTAATTGGGAATACTGGTGATCAATGACTGGGAATAATAGTGATTATCAATTGGGAAGAATGGTGAGCTGATTGGGAACAATGTTAATTAGTAATTGAGTAAAATGGTAATCGGTGACTGGGGATCAATGACTGGGAATACTGGTGATTGGTGACTGGGAACCACAGTGATCAATGATTGGAAACAACGATGATCAATGACTAGGCACTATGCTGTTATTTTGACCCAATCATACTCAGGGTTGTACCGCTAACATGGATTCATTATTGCTGAATTGTTACTATTCCTGCAAGCTCAAGGGTTTTATTACTCTTACACTACAGCAGTTACATAACAACATACTGGGGTAATTTTTTTTAATTGGTACCATGGACATCACACCCTGACTTCCTCTTTATCTTAATAATGGGTCTTAAAATCGACATTAAAAGGTTGAATTGATGAGTAATTCACATACCTGGATAAGCTACAAGTAGTTTTTATTTATTTATTTATTTATTTATTTATTTTTAATAAAAGCACCATTTGTCATGCAGCGTCCCCGCCCTGATCTGGCCTATTAGGAGTTTGTTAGAGACAAGCTGCAGTCATGTCATCTTGTTTCGCTAGCATGCTTTGTGACCTTCAACCCTTGCCCTTATTATTTTTCCATAATCCAGACCCGACTCTAATCTCCGCCTTACACATAAAGATCGTTTTTCAAGCCCGGTGCCCTGCTTCGAGGGCATTCTAATGGCACGGCTAATGTTAATATTTTATAAAGGTGTAAAGCCATAAAACACAAACTGACAATTTAATTAGATGCCAATGCTCGTGATAAATAGCGTTCGCTGCTATGCATCTAATCTCACATTTAACAATGAAATCAATACTTGCATTAATCATACAGGGGCAAGGCATCGGCACACGGAGTGGCGCAGAGCAGATGAAAACATATATTTAATATGAGTGCTGACACGGTGCTCGCAGGAGGAGGGAGGAAAAAAATATGAGGAGAATTCGTTCCATGCTCTGTAGCAGGCCACAATTTATTCTCTCTTCGGGTTAAGTTTGTTTAGCGGTGTAATTTGACATCAGGCGAGCATAGTAAATTCTGCTAACTTGTTTGTTCAGGGAGCTTTTTAAATACGCTCTCTTCGGCAAATTAAATTTGTTGTGGCGCACAGTGGCAGTGTTTTGAGCAGAATAACAAACAAGACAACACTGAAGGATTGCACAGTCAGATTATGCATGATTTTGTGCAAAAAAAACAACAACAAACAAACAAAAAAAAAATGTGCAAGCTCTGCTAACACAAAAACACATTTGTTTAGAAATATGTCCAAAGCAATGAAACTTGTTCTGTACTCAATCCAGGCAGAATTTAAAATGCTTCTACTGTATGTTGCTCAAAGTAATAAAGCCTACTGTAAATGCAGCACAGAGCTGTTTATAAATTCCAGAATTATTGGAACAAATCATAAAAATGAGCACAGAATAAATTTATGGAGTAAGAATTAAACTTCACATTGTGCAAGAATAAAAATAAATGCATAAAATGGTATGAAATGTTATTTCCTTCCACACGCCAAGGACAGGAAGTGGAGGCTCATGGGCGTTTCCAAATTTCCAGCAGTGTATAATTGTGTGTGTGAGTGTGTGCTTGTGAGTTGGCACCAGATGCACGGTATACCCGGCCCTGTGCCCTACGTTCCCTGGGATACCCTACAGGCCACCTGCAACACTACACAGGATAAGTGAGTGGGATGGATGGATGGATGGATGGATGGATGGATGGATGGATGGATGGATAGATGGATGGATGGATAGATTTCCTTTTGCACGTGCAGACTTCTGGTTATAGCACATAAGCACAGTGTACACATCAGTGCATCTGAACTTGCAGCATGATCCATCAGTCACTTGCATTTCTAATAAAACACACAGACATTAGAGCCAGGATGTGGAACCACAGAGGCGCAGCTGATAGAATGACACCCAGGGGCCATTATTGGGTTTACACACATTTGGTTCTCTAAGAAAAACTTCAATCCTACATCACTGCAACTGTTTCTACCTTAAATCACATGTTCCTGTTCTTCCCGTGTCTTTAAGAGCTCTTCAGGGCACGATTAGCCCTCCCGCTATTTATTTATTTGTTTATTTATTTATTTGCATTTCAAGTAAACTCTACAACAAAAACCCAACCGAGCTTTCCTAAAGATTTTTTTTTTTTTCCCCATTTAGCAAGATCTAACAGATTCTTCTGTTAACTCTCACACAGATGGTGTGTATTTAATTTAGACAAGGGCTATAAAGGTTTTATGAAACCCTATATAGCAAACAAATGGGGTATTGAACATTTAAATTCAGTTAAGATTGAGAATTCTTCATCACAGTCATTGTTCTTCATCCTCTTGGTTGCTTCTGTGACTAATCCCCTGTTTTCCAGTTCTCTCCTCTTCTTCCATGATGGTAACGATGCAATTTCTCTTTATTTATACTGCACTGCTTTATCCAGTCTGCATGTATGTGTTTGTACAGTAATTTGTTGTACGTATGCCACTTATGCACTTCTGGTTAGTTGCTAATGTCAGTTCATTGGTTATGTACCTGTACTTTGCACAATGACAACCCAGTTGATCCTAGTCGTCAAATCGAATCTTGGACACAAAGGTTCCTCAATGGTGTTCTGCTAATGTAAGGAAGTAAAGCTTTAGTGCGAGTTTCAGCCATGAAAACAAATGGGACCGAAGTACAAACTGAAGTGCCCATTAATGTTATAGATCTAGATAGCATACCTACTTCATCCTCCTGAGACCTGGACTCCACTCTTGTGTAGCCTGCATTTTATCCTCACTGTTTCACTTTATTAGCAGCATGAACTTAATCAATGTCTTCAAACAGGAAAAAAAAAAAAAACTGCAAAAGAATTAAGTGCAGGTTAGTCAAGTTCTTCCACACCAAACTCACTCATCATTCTTTGTGGACGTTGCTTTGTGCACTGGTTCATGTTGGAACAGGAAGGGACCGTCCCCAAACTGGTCCCACAAAGTTGGGAGAATTGAATTGTCCAAAATGTTAAAGTTCCTTTCACTGGAAGTAGGGGGCAGAGAACAACTCCTGCAAAACAACCCCACACCAGCACAAAGCAAGGTCCATAAAGACATGGATGAGTAAGTTTGGTGTGGAAGAACTGTACAAAGTCCTGACCTCAACCCAATAGAACACCTTTGGGATGAATTAGACTGGAGACTGTGAGCCAGGACTTCTCGTCCAACATCAGTGTCTGATCTCACAATGGAAGAACGGAAGAACGGTCAAGAATTTCCATTAAATTCTCCTAAACGAAGAAGATTTGAAGGTGTTATAGCTGCACAGGAGGCGGGGCTAACATCATATTAATTTTATGTATTAGGAATTGGATGTTACTCAAGTTCATAGGCATGTGAAGGCAGCCGAGCGAATATTTCTGCCAATATAGTGTGTGCAATAGTGTATATGAGTATATATTCTCTTGTGAACCTTTAAACTACTATTATTAAAAGTTTTACCTAGCTGTACTCTGTTATCAGAGTAAAAATGAAACCGCAGTAGGCTGAGACTCTTAGGATTGTGAAACTAATCAAATGGCCTTCAATAGTCCTTTCTATTGATACCACTGTGGCTCATTAGAGACTCCTTCATCCGCACAGAGTAAAAACTACTGTAAGTATGTAGATGTGGGACTTTTAAATGATTTTTGTATGCTTTCAAGAGTATCCGTTAACACAATCTATTCCCTTCATACACCCTATAATATGTATGTATCGCCTTGTCATGAAGAGCCTGAGCGAAAAAAGGAATGATTATCTTCTGTTTTACACTCCTGTTAACACTGCAACTTCTTTAATCAGAGACACGGCTGTTATATTAAGCAATTTTACACCAAAATGTCAAATGAAATCCTTGTTGATTAAGCAAACGGCTCCACAGGCGGCAGTAGCGCAGCGATTCAATTGAATGTAGTGTTATTGCCTTTGGAAAAGACGAAAAGAGAAATGACACGATTTTTCTAAATCTCCTAATTCAATGAATGACGGCATAGTGTATAAAAGCAATCCTCCAGTAATGAAACGAAGAGGCTGGGGGCAGAGGGTACGTTAAGGGTGATGTGATGGTTGGTAATGCGGCATGCACCAACAGAATTAGTAATCTGACTTCTTTCGCAATAAAAGTCATCCTGACAAACAAGCAACCAAATGTCAGAAACGAGGATAATTCGTTTCCCTTGAGGAATTTAACTTGTCTTACAGAAATAAAAAAAATACAAGAAGGACCTTGGAAAGTTGCTTTATAGTTCTGTGTTCATTTGTTATGCTCTGGCCAAGTTTAATTGAACACAACACATCAATGAGAAGATGTGAAAAGTCAGGGTATTAGCGTGATGACCGATAATGTGTGCTGGCAAATAGGGGGCAAGGAAAAAAAAAAAAGAAAAAAACGCAAACCATCTGTCTCAAAGGGCTCAGCTTAGCTTTAATCTCCTCTTGCCAGTGAAAACATACATTTCCCTAATTGGCCTTTAAGTAATGCAAAATGATCACCTATGTAAAGCAAGTAATCACATTGCTGAGAGGATGATGATGGTGTGGACGTATGCAATAGGCCCTGCTTGAGAAGTCATTAATTATGGGATCGAGTGGAACAGAGAGTTCCCAACGAAGGCCTCAGGCTTCAGAGGCTAGATTTGGGAATGGGTCCTTCCTCTCGCCCAACACCCCCACCCCATCAGGGATTTCCTCTTTATAATGTTTAAGACATGTGGAAATGAAAATGGAAATGGCTGACATTTCATAAAAAGAGCACGGAATGAAAAATTCACATCGACTTCAATGCCATTACAGTGATGTGTACTGGTGTAAAGATCTTAGTAATGATTAGTTTGCTGATGCTGAAGGGAATGGACCTCATTCACATTATTAAACACTGTGTTTGGACTGCTAGGAGGGGAATTTGGATGAATTAGGTAGGTTGGTGGACGACCCACCGCAGCATTTTGCATCAGGGGGTCCCTTTAACGACAGTCTGTTGTCAAGATCAAGAAATGTGCAAGATCAAGAAAAGGATAAAATGATGAATTTTATATACATACAGATATAGAATTTTTTTTTAATGCATTATAGTATAATTTTTTTTTTTATTCTTTAGACACAGGGATGTGTATGGCTACATCGGTCAAAAAGGACACAGTGCCAAAAAATGCATTTAAATTTATTTATTTATTTATGTTTTGACTGTTTATTTGTCTATTTATCAGTTGATTTTTTAAAATGTAAAGTTGACTTATTTTACAGTTAAATTAAATAACAATATAAAATAAATCAATTATTAAATTAAAAAAAATAATTTTAGTGTGTTTACAGTTCATAGTTACCTTTCTTTAATAAAAAAAACATACTTTGTTCTTTAAAAAGACTTTAAAAAGTTGACTTGGTAGTCAAGTAAAGTTGATTTTTTTCTTGGAACTTTTTTTTATACAGGTAACTCTTCTTTTAATTTAAAGTTGCCTTTTTAATTTTGATTCTGTTTACTTGAAGTTAAATTTCAATTTGAAGTTTCTATTTTACTTAAAGTTTATTTGTTTGAAGTAGACTTTTTTATACATAGAAAAATTACTAATTTTACCTAATTCGTTTTATTGAAATTAATTGTTTAGATTATTTAGGGAAAGCTTATTCTTTTTAAATTTAATATCAACTTAGTTGTGAAGGTCTTATAAAGATCTTTATCATTTAAAATTATTCTTTTTTCTACGTGCCACAGTTGAAGTGCCTTAGTCAAAAGCTTAAGATTATTGCATATATTAATTATTATTTAACTATCTAAATTATCTTTTAAAATAATTTTTTATTTTGACATTGATTTATTTTTGTATTTTTTATTTTTTTTAAATATCTATTTTAATATATTGTCACCACTGTGTACGCTGGACACTTCACCTATTTTAGGACTAACAAAAAAAATTATTATCTGTATTAATACCTTAATAAAATAGTATTAATATAAATAAAAATAATATTAATAAACATAATTATTGATGTGCTGAAGTTTTTATAAGGAGAAAAACCTGTATGGAAGGAGTCTCCAGTGCAAGAGTTTTATTAGTATTGTTAAAGATAAAAAAAAAACCTGCATGTCAAAGAATTCAGATTAAGAGGGTTCAAGCTTTCTTGGAAAAATAAAACCATGCTTTAAAAAAAATAGATTTAAAAGCTAGTGAACGAACATCTATACTGTAGCTGTGTTACGTCCCGGTCTAGGTCGGGCCGTAACAGGAGTGAAAAGAAAAAAAAGGGGGTGAGACCAAAAGTGCGTTTGCTTAGTGTTTATTTTACAACAAGGTGAAATAAGCAAATTCCCAAAAAGTGGCTGTAAGCTTCAGAAGCCGACAAGGCCAAAACAATAAACAAAATTCCCTCTACCTAGTACCAAAGTGAAACAACTAACCTTCACCAAAAACAAAGAAACGGAAATACAAAGTTCTTCCCTTACTCCCTAACTAACCACAAACCAAGGAAAAACAAGGGGCAAACAAAATGGCATCGACTTCTTACTAAGCCACCCAATAAAGAATTAAGTACAAATATATACAAAAGTATTTACAAACTAAACAAACAAAACAAAGAGGGCAAACACAAAAGCGTAGTCAAAAACAAGCAAAAGGGTCATACACGGAATAGGCGAACTAAAACCAAGCAACTATCAAAAGGGGAAAGTCTAAGAGTAGTCAAAACGTAGCAAAGGGGTCATACACAGAATAACATTCAGAATAAAGTATTGAATAAACAGTAAGCAAAAACAAGGTCTGAAGCCTGGTGGTCTGAAGGCCTTAAGTAGGCCTCTGGGTTGCCTGGAGGACCAATCATCTGGGAGGAGGCGGGACCAACAAAGGACAGGCCAATAGATTGCTGGAATTGGCAGAAGTGGGCGGCATCTGCAAAAACAAGGAAGACACAAGCCCAATCCCTCCCCACCAGCAGAGACATGGCAGAGATAAAGCAAGCATCACCAGACACACAAAAATAAATCCAATATCGTAACAAATAAATCCAATATCGTAACACCCCCTCCCTTAAGAGTGAACATCCTGTTCACAATTATAACCATGACAACGAGACAATGAGTCAGCTACTACATTTTCTGAGCCTTTCTTATGCTGAATATCCAGATTAAAACCTTGCACAATTAAACACCAACGCATGAGACGTTGGTTGCTGTTTGACATACGATGCAAAAATACAAGGGGGTTATGGTCTGTAAAAACTGTAATGGGGACAGTGCTGGAACCAACGTAAACTTCAAAGTGTTGAAGTGCAAGCAAAAGTGCAAGGGCTTCCTTCTCAATAGTGCTGTAGTTCAGCTGGTGACGGTTAAACTTATGAGAAAAGTAACTTACGGGATGATCTATACCATCTCTATCCTCCTGAATCAAAACAGCACCAGCACCTGTGCCACTGGCATCCACCTCAAGTTTGAAAGGTTTGGAAAAGTCAGGAGCAAAAAGGACAGGTGCACTACATAAAAGCGATTTAGCAGACTCAAACGCTGCTTCACAACTAGAAGACCACACAAAAGGGACAGAGTTACGGAGGAGAGATGTAAGAGGCAAAACAACATCAGAAAAATTTCTACAAAAGCTTCTGTAATAACCTGCCATACCGAGAAAACGTCGAAGCTCTCTTTTCGTTTTGGGTGCGGGAAATGCAACAATTGCCTTAACTTTGGCATCTAGCGGGCGAACTGTACCTTGTCCCACCTGTTTACCAAGGTATGTAACGGTGGCATGACCAAACTCACATTTTGCTAGGTTTAATGTTAAGGAAGCTTTCTGAAGGCGAGATAATACAGAGTCTAATGTACAAACATGTGCATCCCAAGTATCAGAGAATACTACCACATCATCAAGGTAGGCTTCACAATTAGGCACATCACCCAGAACCTGGGTCATCAAACGCTGAAATGTAGCAGGTGCATTTCTAAGTCCAAATGCCATCACAGTATACTGAAGAAAACTGTCCGGGGTGACGAAAGCAGAGATTTCAGATGCACGTGGTGTTAGAGGAACTTGCCAGTAACCTTTTAACAGGTCTAATTTTGTAACAAATTTTGCACTTCCTATACGGTCAATACAATCTTCCATTCTAGGAAGCGGAAACGAATCTGCTTTAGTTAAAGCATTAACTTTTCGATAATCTGTGCAAAAACGGTAGCTTTGGTCAGGTTTCGGAACTAGGAGACAAGGAGAACTCCAAGGGCTACAGCTAGGAACAGCAAGACCATTCTTAAGTAAATAATCAGTTTCTTGTTTCATAAGGGCACGTTTTGTGGGATTAATTCTATATGTATTCTGCTTCACAGGAGAGTGTTCACCAACATCAATGTCATGTTGAAGGACAGTAGTGCGGGAGGGCGTATCAGAAAAAAGCTTAGGGTAACTCTTAATGAGACTGACTATGTCATTTTGGGCAGATACGGACAAGTGACTAAGTTTAGATTGAATATCTGAAAGCCATTCTGAGTTTGGCAGGCTAGCGCAGGGAAAACACGCTCGACCAAAGCTGAGACCATCGAACTCAGGAGAATACTCATAGGGTGACGATTGCACTGAGGCAGTTACTGAAATGGCCACAGGGACAAAAACATCTGGGGTGGAGCGAGTGATATAAGCTTTAAGCATATTGACATGGCACACACGAGATTTCCTCTTACGGTCAGGAGTTTTTACAACATAATCCGTATCGCTCAATTTTGACTTAATAACATAAGGGCCAGAAAACCTAGCCTGGAGAGCAGAACCCGGTACTGGTAGTAAAACCAACACTTTGTCACCTGCTTGGAATTGACGCACAACAGCCTTTTTATCAAAACGATTCTTCATACGAGTTTGTGTGGAGGCAAGAGAACGTTTTGCGATGTCACATGCTGCATGTAGGCGTTCACGAAAGGAACTCACGTAATCTAAAACATTCATAGTTGGACCTTTCACAGGACTCGGAGACAGTAGCTCTTCCTGCAGTACTTTTAGGGGACCACGAACAGAGTGACCAAAAACTAATTCTGCAGGACTGAATCCAAGAGACTCCTGCACAGCATCACGAATAGCAAACAGAACTAATGGTACCCCATCATCCCAATCTCGTTCATGGTTCAAACAGTATGTTCGGAGCATAGACTTTAAGGTTTGGTGGAAACGTTCTAATGCACCTTGGGACTCGGGGTGATAGGCACTAGAAACCTGGTGTTGTATGTTCAGCTGGTTCATAACCTTTTTAAACAAAGCCGACATAAAATTTGAACCTTGGTCCGACTGAACATATTTGGGCAAACCAAAGGTGGTACAAAATTTAATAAGTGCTCGAATGATGGCACGTGATTTGATGCTACGCAGGGGAATGGCTTCAGGATATCTAGTGGCAGCACACATCAGGGTTAGCAGATACACGTTACCAGACTTAGTTCGAGGAAGGGGACCGACACAATCTAACAAAAGTCTCTCAAAAGGCTCTCCCAGAACAGGGATTGGTTGAAGTGGAGCAGGGGGAATAACCTGGTTAGGTTTCCCTGCAATTTGACAAACATGACAGGATCGACAGTAATTAGCAACATCAGACTTAATGGCAGGCCAAAAGAAGTGTTTTAAAACACGGAGGTGGGTCTTCCTTACACCAAGGTGACCAGCAAGATCATGGTCGTGGGCAATAAGCAAAACTTGTGTTCTATATGGTTTTGGAACCACAACCTGGAAAACAGCCCTTGACTCATGCTTAATATTAGAGGGTGACCATTTTCGCATTAAAACATCATCATCAAAGAAGTATGCCATTGAGTGTTGAGGTAACTCAGCACTGTCTACCGCTGCAGCAATACAACGAGAGAGAGATGCATCAGATTTCTGAGCGGCAACGAACTGCTCTCGCCCAACACCCAAAGTAGCGACATCATCTTGTATGGAGAAGGTCTTATCCTTCAGTGAAACAAGTGGATTGGAAGACAAATTCTCATTTTCAAACACCGGATTATCATTACACATAAAGGAATCTGAAATGTCATCAGCATCCTTCATTTTACGAGCCTGAGAGCGTGTCACCACACAGGTACTAAAAACCGAGGGAAACTCACGTGACAGCGCATCACTTTCATTCAGCTCAGGAGCATCCGTGACAATAGGCAAGTGAAAAACCTTTCCACCAGCTAAATCATTACCCAAAATAAGAGAAACTCCTTTAATGGGCAACTGAGGACGAACTGCGACCTTAACAAAGCCAGACACAATATCACAGTTAAGATAAATCATATGTAACCGAGCTTTTACCACACCAAGTTCAATTCCCTGAACTAAAACATCAGCACCACAACTAGACTGGTCAGACAAAGGCAAGACACCTTCCAAAATAAATGACTGAGCAGCGCCAGTGTCTCTCAGAATACGAAGTGGCGTAGGCTCAGAATCTGTGGCCGAGAGTGAAACCATTCCACCCAAGATAAAAGGTTTAAACGCAGCATCCACCGACGAAAGCGAAATTGAACTTTTAGCTGTCTGCGGTGGTACATGAACTAAAGCGACACTCTTAGTGTTCTGTGCCTTACGACGGTTCTTACGAGACAACGCGGGACAGGTAGCGATAAAATGTCCAGATTCATGACAATAAAAGCATTCACGGGAATCACTACCATTCTTAGACGTGCTAGCGGAAACTTTAGGGCTACGATTAGTAATATCGCGCCGCGGAGGCGAAAACACAGTTTTGTGAGTGAGCACAAACTCATCAGCCAAAACGGCAGCATCAGCAAGCGACGAGACTTTTTGTTCATTTAAATAAACAACTATTTTATCTGAAATACAGTCTTTAAACTCTTCTAACAGTATCAGTTCTTTTAACTGGTCAAAGGTGGTGACTTTACTGGCTGCACACCACTTGTCAAACAAAGCGAATTTTTCCCGGGCGAATTCTACAAATGTTTGGCTGGCGGATTTGGCATGTTTTCTAAACTTCTGACGATAAGCTTCGGGGACAAGTTCATATGCCCGTAACACAGCTGACTTAACAGTTTCATAATCAACACTTTGTTCAAGTGTTAAGGCAGAACACACTTCCTGAGCTTTACCCACAAACTTGCACTGTAAAAGCAAGGACCAAATACTCCTAGGCCACTGCAGAGTGGCAGCGATGCGCTCAAACACAGGGAAATAAGTATCCACCTCACTTTCTCTGAACATTGGCACCAAAGCAATGTGTTTAAACGCAGCATCCACCGAATGCATTTAAATTTATTTATTTATTTATGTTTTGACTGTTTATTTGTCTATTTATCAGTTGATTTTTTAAAATGTAAAGTTGACTTATTTTACAGTTAAATTAAATAACAATATAAAATAAATCAATTATTAAATTTAAAAAAATAATTTTAGTGTGTTTACAGTTCATAGTTACCTTTCTTTAATAAAAAAAAAACATACTTTGTTCTTTAAAAAGACTTTAAAAAGTTGACTTGGTAGTCAAGTAAAGTTGATTTTTTTCTTGGAACTTTTTTTTATACAGGTAACTCTTCTTTTAATTTAAAGTTGCCTTTTTAATTTTGATTCTGTTTACTTGAAGTTAAATTTCAATTTGAAGTTTCTATTTTACTTAAAGTTTATTTGTTTGAAGTAGACTTTTTTTTCCTAGAAAAATTACTAATTTTACCTAATTCGTTTTATTGAAATTGATTGTTTAGATTATTTAGGGAAAGCTTATTCTTTTTAAATTTAATATCAACTTAGTTGTGAAGGTCTTATAAAGATCTTTATCATTTAAAATTATTCTTTTTTCTACGTGCCACAGTTAAAGTGCCTTAGTCAAAAGCTTAAGATTATTGCATATATTAATTATTATTTAACTATCTAAATTATCTTTTAAAATAATTTTTTTATTTTGACATTGATTTACTTTTGTATTTTTTATTTTTTTTAAATATCTATTTTAATATATTGTCACCACTGTGTACACTGGACACTTCACCTCCTATTTTAGGACTAACAAAAAAAATTATTATCTGTATTAATACCTTAATAAAATAGTATTAATATAAATAAAAATAATATTAATAAACATAATTATTGATGTGCTGAAGTTTTTATAAGGAGAAAAACCTGTATGGAAGGAGTCTCCAGTGCAAGAGTTTTATTAGTATTGTTAAAGATAAAAAAAACCTGCATGTCAAAGAATTCAGATTAAGAGGGTTCAAGCTTTCTTGGAAAAATAAAACCATGCTTTAAAAAAAATAGATTTAAAAGCTAGTGAACGAACATCTATACTGTAGCTGTGATAAGATAAGTAAGAACAAGAGCTACTGTAACTTTTTTCATAGATAATAACCACAAATAGGGAAACATCATGGTGTATTATTCGTTCATAATGGAAGCATTACAACTGTTGACATCACTGTGGTGTACGTCCTCTTTGTAAAAGTAATGACTTTCTGTTTCATGTCAGGCCATGTCACACCACCCTGGTGTAGATCATCTTTGTATATCAGCAGGTCTGGAGTGTGTTTTACCCCACACACAGAGTATCTACCAAGAATTCACCAATATCATTTAACATTATTGTTGGGTTCTGTTCAGCCATTTTTAATCCACTTTTTGTTTTTCAAAAACCCAGAAAAACCAATAAATAAATAAATAAATAAATAAAAGTTTGCCTACAAACCTCTTTGGAATATGTCAAAAAAAAAAAACAGTCCATTTGTTTCCCAGTCGATGCATACTGCTGAAAAATGCATGCCGCGACGCCGTGATGGATGACGGAGGGCTGTAATTTGAGCAGAAACCTGCTTGGCATGACGAAGACTTTTGACAGGTAATTTTCTGCCTCTGTATACTAACACACTTTTCGCAGCTCAAATTAATTCCTGACATTAACTGCTTGTGTTTAGCCAAGAGAGCACGCCAGCGGATATTCAGCCATTAAAGTTTTAGCTGATTTGCATTTACGAGAGTTGTCCATACATGAACATGTTTATGCTCCAACAGACAACTAAAAAGAATAAACAGCAGACAGTAAAAATAGAAATACAGCATGTAGTAAAGTCAGGGAAATGTGTAGCATGAATAAACCATTAGCAATCCGGGACATAGCTCGCGTCTGCATTTATTTTGCAGAGGCGTCATTTGTTCATGTTACTACCGTGAAAGGTTCAGGAAATGAATGTAAGTTCAGTTCAGTGCAGCTCAGATTTCCCATTTGCACTGCCGTGTGATGTCCAAGCTGACTCGAGGTAATATCGAAAGCAATCACTCACTACAAATACAAAAAAACAAAAATACTGGTTTTGCTCATCAATTTCATACTTTCAGCAAATTATTGCTTTCAATACTACAAGCATATGTTTAATTTTTTTTGCTCAAATTTTTCAGCTAAATTTGTCAATATTAAATTCAGAAAAATAATTCAGACATTAGTAAAAATAGATAATTAGTGAAAACCTGTTTGCACAAACAATGCGTTTACTTCCTATTATGTTTGTCGATGACGAAGTGTATTTCCTTAAAGTTCCAGATGATTACATTTATAGTCAGTTCCTGTTCTCACTTATATTAAAGCAGCTGTAAGCGGTTTCATCACTGGCCTCACTTTTTTTTTTTTTTTGCTCTTTTTTTTTAGTTAAAAAGATGAAAAAGTAAACTTTAAATGAATAATAAAATAATTAATTAATTAATTCAGATGAGAGGTGTCAAAATCAGCAGCACCATTGCACATTTTTACAGCTAAGTGTGATGTATTTCCACAGTTTCTGCATTTTGAAAAATAAAAACAAATCTTTTTCAATGAAGCAAGAAGTATTGCAAACTAATAAATAATATTTTGTGCATGTTTTCTTTAAGTCATAAGGATGTTAAAAACACAAATGGCAAATACATTTAGTCATAATTGTTTGGTTATGCAGTTGTGAATTATTTTTTTTTCAAAAAGCTGTACTGTAACATCTCATAGTTTTGTTGTCTAACACTAAAGGTGTTTTTTGAACAACATCCAAATGACATAATGTATTGTACTATTTCACAGAACATATAGTGAACATTACATTTACATTTAGGCATTTGGGAGGCGCTCTTATCCAGAGCGACTTACATTTTTATCTCATTATACATCTGAGCAGTTGAGGGTTAAGGGCCTTGCTCAAGGGCCCAACAGTGGCAACTTGGTGGTTGTGGGGTTTAAACCTGGGATCTTCCGAACCGTAGTCCAATGCCTTAACCACTGAGCTACGTAACCCTTACCTCTTGTTTATTACTGCTGGAGTAACTGCAAAGTGTAAACACCCTTTTTTTTGGTTTCTGCATTCTCTAAAAAAACCTTCTGACATGTTTAAATCACTGAAAATATCATCACTTCACTGAAAAAAGCAGCATGATTGGGTGGTCATGATGCGACAATCATGATGCTGCGTGTCGTGCTTTGCTCAAACCATTAAAGTTTAAAGCTTTTTCTGTAGCACTCTCCTGTCCTAAGAACATTTCCCACCCCGAAGTCACCCTTATTATCCTGCTCAGCACATCGCTTCCCTTTCATCGCCGTGGAAACAACTTTAGCTGCTTATCCTAATCACTTGAAGTTAACCTTGATACGAAAACGCGCCCTGGGGAGCACTCACGCCACTGTGTCAACTTTAGAGGGAGAGAGAGAGAGAAAGAGAGAGAGAGAGAGAGAGAGAGACAGAGAAATAAACAAGATTTTTTTTTTTGTGTGTGTGTGTGTGAGTTTTAAACATTATACAACAAAACCACATTTGTTAGTTCCGACCAAGTAATCTCATTGGAAGAGAAGCATTCCACGTGTGCTAATAACAGATGTTAACAACACTGGGACATTTAAGTATATGCATTAGAAGTCCACTGCTACTCTGCCCAGTTCATTTATACATACAACTTGAAACGTCTTAGCCCAGGATGTGCCTGCATAATGTATCCATGATCAAACATCTGCGGTTTAAGAGGAGTAAAACATTCCATGACTCTGCCTCATTGCATCACTCCGTCGTTGATTATTTTCCTACAACAGTACAACACAGTGTTTTATTCCTTACATTTGCCCTAAGTACTTAAGATTAGCATGTAAGAAAGTTTGTCCTTAATTGTACTGTTTCAATTTTGTACCTGTCAGTACTTTTGCACAATGAAGGAATAAATAAATTAATGAATTAATAACAATAAAATGAGTTAATACATATAGATTAATGAATTGATGTGAATGTTGTAAGACAAGCCACACAGCAAAAGCTCCCTTTAAAAGGTCCTCATAATCTGTTTGTGACACACATCAGGTCATTACTCGCTCATCAAACAGAAATGGAATAATAATAAACGCAATTTTCGCTCCACCAGGCTGAAGGACTCCGGTAAGACCCAAAGCCAGGAAATATAAATATTGGCATGAAAAAAAAAAAACAACTGTGCCCAAAAACAGCCATTCTTATGGAAGTAAGGATTTTTTCCCCAAAATTTATTCCATTTCTTTTAGCAGGAACATTTTCATCACCAACCCGAAACAGATTTGTAGAAAGCCATCACTTGGGGTGGAAATGGATTTTTTTTTTTTTAAATAAGAAAGACATCATTCTAAGGTAAAAAAATAAATAAATAAATAAATAAATGAGAAAATATTAGCATTGGCGGTAATGCTCCAGCACACTGGAATATTGCTTTGTGCTTTATGGAGGTGTGTCGCACAGGGTCAGTGAGCACGTTTGTGGAAAACACTCCCATCAGTAGATTAACCCCAGGTGAAAATAAAAGCTTCATTTTACCCTACCCAAGGGCAATAGCTGAACTAATTATGAGTGACCCAGAGAGGAGGGAGAGATCTGCTCACCTCTGACCCTGATCCATCCATTAAAGCCAATGAAGCGGGACGCCAGCGAGTTTTCTAATAAAGAAAAAATATATATATAACTGAGACATGGAGGAACAGGTCAGGCTTAAAACACTCAGGTTGGACCTGCAGTGGACTAAAAAAATCAGTGTAATTAGAAAATAAAAACATTGCTTACTAGTGTACAGTAATGCTGGGATTGGAAAGTACAGTAGTTATTCACCAATGAAGCAGAAAATATTATTGATTATTTTTCAATAGCAGCATGTCCTAAAGTGTTTTTTTTTCTTCTGTAATAATTAGATAAACATACCACCAGTTTTATCCTTTTTGGTCATTTATAGCTCTGTATAAAGCTGTGGAATGTTTGTGTAAGATATAAGTCCCTGTTCTTACTTATGTTATAGAAGCTATAAACAGCTGTAAAGCATTGGCCTACAGTTTGGAAGGTTGCACAAGGTTTAAACTCCAGCACCACCAAGTTGCCACTGTTGGGGCCATGAGCAAGGCCCTTAACCCCCAACTGCTCAGATCGGATGGCAAGCACCCTAATGACCAACAACAACATAAATGTCTCTATACAGAAATCTTTACCAACTTCATATGTTTAAGTGATCTCCATTCACGTCACTAATAATATTTTCCAGCCACATTTTAAGCGACAGCTCAGCACCATCACTCCAGATTTCAATAATGCATTGGCCAGTTCTTAACCTTAATTCCAGTCCCTGAAATCAGTTTAGTAAGTTTCTTTGCATTGTGTGCAAATATAATGACCTCTCAATATAATGAGAGGAATAATATTAATGTCATGGATATTACAGCTGGAGATTTCATGTATATTACAGCCTGAGCTGTCCTGTTATCAAGAAATAATGCACACCTGTTACTCAAGCAATTATAGTTAGCATAAAACGTAAAAGATTAGCAATAACTGTTTACAACCCTGAGCGTGACCTTGGCCATAAAAAATACTCGACGAATCCATCCATCCATCCATCAATCAATCCGTTCATCAATCAATCTGTCCATCCATCCATCCATCCATCCATCCATCCATCCATCCATCCATCCATCCATTCATCAATTAATCCATTCATCAATCAATCCATCCATCCATTCATCCATCCATCCATCCATCCATCTATCAATCCATCCATCCATCCATCCATCCATCCAACCATCCATCAATCAATCCATTCTTCCATCCATTTATCAATCAATCCGTCCATCCATCCATCCATCCATCCATCCATCAATCAATATCCATCCATCCATCCATCCATCCATCAATCAATATCCATCCATCCATCCATCCATCCATCCATCCATCCATCCATCCATCAATCAATCAATCCATTCATCAATCAATCCATCCATCCATTTATCCATTCATCCATCAATTAATCAATCCATCCATCCATCCATCCATCCATCCATCCATCCATCCATCCATCAATCAATCCATTCTTCCATCCATCCATCCATCCATCCATCCATCCATCCATCCATCCATCAATCCGATTCTGTTGTCTTTCATCAGTCGATGAAGGTCGATCAGGTCAGTCCTCATCAGGAGCCACCTGACTCACAGCACAGTTGATGTTCTGGGACGCTCCTCTTCACACAGA
Organism: Clarias gariepinus; assembly: GCF_024256425.1. Taxonomy (NCBI): domain Eukaryota; kingdom Metazoa; phylum Chordata; class Actinopteri; order Siluriformes; family Clariidae; genus Clarias; species Clarias gariepinus. Next base: position 3,914,291 of record NC_071110.1, read on the forward strand.
CCAGATGATTAAAATAATGTAAAAAAAAAAAAATCTGTGAAAAGAGAGAGAGGACGTTCTGGTGGACAGGTGGTGTGATTTGTGATTCATCATATACTCCGTGCATGTGTGTGGGAGCGTGTGCTTGGAGGACAGGTGGCACGTTTATGGTTATATAACCATGTGCGCACGAGAGCGTGAGCGAGCTGTCCGTTCCTTGCACAGCGTCCGCCACGATCATAATCAGAGCCGTAAAGAAAACAGGAGCAACGGACGAGAACTGCCATAAAATATATATATAAAATACACTTCCTCCGCTTTCTGCTTTAACACTCGACCTGCGTCTGATCACACGCCGTTCTCTCTCGGTGAGAAAAAAGCCCAGAAAAACTAAACGTGAAATATATAAATAAATAAATAAATAAATAAATAAATACCAAGAATGCAATCAACTCTGGCAGTGAAACCTAGCAGGGAACCTGAATGTTGTGTTTCATTTAAAAACATGTACATTGTCGCTTCAAATGCATTCGCTATTTAAGGCCTAATCTTTTATTTGCTACAAATCAATTACAATTTTTTTTTTATTATGTTTTAAAGTTACAAGGACTAACTTGACACTCACAAACTCAGTCATACTTTTTACCCCCCCCCCTGCCCCCATGTTTAGGAATTTCCTAAGTTGGAGACTTGAATATAAACCACGCCGCTTTGTACCAGCTCTGATGAAACTCCGATATTTACTACACACATATATTCTGCGATGGCGGCGGCGGCGCTGCTGAGAAATAAATCTTCCAGCAGCCGGATTTACTAGCAAAGCAAGGTCTTCCATGAGATCGATTTCACACCATATTTCTGTAAATGATGGCTGCTGTGTCTCTGCCCCAAGCTGCCTGAATTGTGTGTGCATGTGTGTGTGTGTGTGTGTGTGTGTGTAAGAAAGAGAGAGAGAGAGAGAGAGAGAGCGGGAGAAGGAGAGGTTAGTGTGTATTAGGGTGCAATGAAACTCTCCAACATTCCTCCACAAATGCGAGTTGCCGGCCTCCGACTCGCAGCCTGCAGCTTATTTATCTTCAAGCAGAGACCATCCATCAGACCCGAGTCACTGCTACTGAAAGATCATCACTTACCTGTCGGAGAGCCATCCATCCTCCACCTGCGGGTGATGCGGCGTGTGTATGTCTGTGTGTGTGTGTGTGTATTTACATATTCCCATAAACACCTCGGATTTGCTTCAAAAGTGCATCAATTGTTGTGGATGAAGATGATTCTAAAGAACAATAAGTAGTCCAGCCGGTTATTATAAATAAAACCACACACAAATGAGAAGAAAGATTTTTTTTCTTATATCTTCAACAAAAAGAGGCATTTTTCAGATTCTGACCTTAAACGTCCTTCATTCTTGCACAATATCAGTACCAAAGAGGGCTGCAGTCAAGCCCAAGACAAGACCAACACTAACCAAGATGCTTTTGAAGGTGGTGGAGGCAAAGTCAAGGTCGAATAAAAATGAGACTAAGTAAATATCGAGTTGAAATGAAAATGAGTCAAGACCCAGAACAAATCATTCTTCTTCAAGACCAAACATCCACATCAACTTGTCTTTTTAAACTTTTCAAAAGGGATTAAGACCGATGCCCGAGACTGAGACACTTCTGAGTACAGATGCCAATAAATCCATTAAGATGCCTCGAGAGCGGACTCGAGTCCTTCAGCCTGAGTGTTAAATCACAGTTTAACGTTACACATTTATGTGTGTGCCCTATGATGGATTGGCACCCTGTCCAGGGTGTACCCCGCCTAGTGCCCTAAGTCTCCTGGGATAGGCTCCAGGCCCCCCGGCGACCCTGTACATAGGATAACGTGGTATAGATGTATATACATTACAAATTAAATAGTTTTTTGGCTTTGAACAGACTTAAACAAATATAATTTTTATTTATAATATTATATTTAAAATAAAATAATGTTAATAGCTGACAGGTCTTAGCTTTAAGGATTTAACTTAAAGTGATCGGTAAGGGATGGAAATCATGTGCATGTTTTTGTTGGAGGAGATCTCATCAAATGAATCATAAAAAGACATTATTTTATTAATTCAACTAGGTGTGATAAAACAACCCACAAAGTCCTGGGCACACATAACGATTTCATCACCTCTCTGTAGAGGCTTTTGGCTCCATTAGAACTGGCAATGCACAGTCAAAAATAAAGTCACACACACAAAGATTTGATTTAGTCACCTTTAGCTTTGATTACAGCACACGCATGTGGTGGTGAGTTCAAGTGTGGAAGTGATTCCTCGTGCTCCCAGAACCACTCTTTAACAATCTGAGTCTCGGAATAATGCCCGTGCCATCAGGCAAGAAGAAAAACCCCATACAGTAGATGTGATCCTCTGGTGATGACCTTTTTCCATCGCACCAAAGTCCAATCTTTATTCCCTCTTGCAAATTCATGCCATTTTTTTCTGATGAGTCTCACTAACAAGTGATTTTCTTATGGATACAATGGATACTAAGCTGAAAACTCCGCTAGAGTTTAAACAGCGCCTCCATAATGAGGGAAACGGTCACACCTTCTCTTCTCTTCTAGTCTATTCATCACCTCTTTCTTAAACTGTAAAAATGAAAGACTCCTTATGGCATGTTGAAGCTGGAGGTGACACACTCCTCTCTTTTCCCGTTAGATTTTTCAGACATCAATAATTTATCACATTGCTTTATCCTCATCATATCTAGTCTCTTAAACCCCCGTTACGCTTCAGAGCCAATGAGACAAATCACCCTTCATTTTCACTCCGGCTTTCCATATGCATTTCTCCTCCTCGCACTCATTGCTTCCCCTGTTCTCTATCCTCTCCTGTTTAGACACGAGTCCATCACTGCCTGTGGAGCTTCATTTATTCGAAACATAACCTCAAATATGCTGACGTTTGGCAAATCAGAATTGGCAGCATGTACATATACATATATATATATATATATATATATATTTTTTTTTTTTTATTCTCTTAGATCATGAGACATTTGCTAGTCATATTTCATCTAATATTATTAACCCAGAAGATTTTGCTGCAAAATATTACACGTGTAAAATAACCGAACAATCAGTGCTACTACATTTTGGCGGGCATTCTTATCCAGAGTGACTTACATTATACATCCAAGCAGTTGAAAATTAAGGCCCTTGAGCAGGGACACAACTTGACAGTCATGGGATTCGAACCTGCAACCTTACGAACCAATATCTTAACCACTGAGCTATGCCAAACCCTACTGCTACTATTTCTTGATACGTGAGGAATACGTGGATTTTTTAAAAATTGTTATTGTTCAGACATCTTTTTCTACAAGAGGAACATGAACTCCAGCTAAAACACAAACGATGCAGTGCTGGTTAGGAAGCAGATCAGAATTTATGTGGTCAGGGCTATCTTTCCACTTCATACAGTACATCTCTCTCGCCCGGTACATGCACTGGTTCTAAATAAAATTTTCCTCTACCTCTGATCCAGGACCAGCAGCGATTCAAAACTTTCCAATCCTAGAGCGGTACAAGAGGAACCTAACTCCAACTCTCAGGTCAGCCGCTCAAGTCGATTTCATCTGGAGCGCTTGCATCCATCAGCAGCCATATGATTTATAGCTTTAATAGTGGGTTCATTCACAGCTCCGTGGCCTGCTGTTTTTCTCCGTTTGTTCTCCTGTCAGACAGGAAAGCAGCTTTTCTGTTCAAACCTCCCACTTAGTAGTAGTTTTACTAAGAAGTCCTACACCGCGGAGTGAGAATGCATGCACAAATAGAGCGCACGTTAAATCGCCTTGTGAGTTTACTAGCAGGAAAAAACATTTTTAAGAGGCGCTAGAATGTTAACACGACAACGCTGCCCGGCTTTTAATGTCGATCACTCTGGCCGTAGTGCAGCTGCAAATCACAGGTAAACCGCATGTCAATGCTCTTGCGCTTATATGTTAACATTCCCATAGTAAATAAATAATAAAAGTGGCACGGTGGTGTAGTGGTTAGCACTGTCGCCTTGCTCCTCCAGGGTTTGGGTTCGATTCCCGTCTCATGCATGTGTGCAGGGAGGTTGCATGTTCTCCCTGTGCTTGGTAGGTTTCCTCCGGGTACTATGGTTTCCTCCAACGGTCCAAAGACCTGCTAATTTGGATTCCCAAATTGCCCATAGTGTGTTATTGTGTGTGTGCCCTACGATGGATTAGCACCCTGTCCAGGTGAACCCTGCCTCATGCCCTAAGCTTTTAGGGATAGACTCCAGGCCCCCCAGAGACCCTAAATACAGAATAAAACGGCGTATAATAAATAATAAAAAAGCTAAAGGGTTTGACTGCAATGTGAGATAAATTTGGCAATACAGAGAAAAGAAGAAAAGTTTTTTATACAAAAAAAGCTATCTAATATTTTGTGCAATTTTTTCATTTTTTGCATTTCCACAGTGTTGAAAACCACAAATGGCAAAGTATGACTGTATATGATATTATTTATTTATTCAGTCAATAAACAGGAATCCATGTACTTTTTCAAACAGGAATCCATGTACTTTTTTGTAAGAAAAATAACATTGTTTGTATTGTTATATTTTTACAATTTTTTAAAATATTTTTTTGCTTAATGAATCGTAAAATATAGCCAACGTTTATTATAAGATTTCTAGACAATTTACAGAAACTAATCAAAACCCTCCTTCTACCCCGCCGCCCCATATCATTAATAATACAATTCAGATTTAATATCCTAAATAATACGTTTTTTTATTGCGGCCAACACCCGATACAGGAGTGTCAGAGATCAACTCCATGTTATTGTATGTCTATGCAGTGTCTCATCCTATAATGGAGTATTCATGTCACCGGTAAAGCTGAGAGATGATAACTCTGAATCCCCTAACCATATCCCGTCCATTTCAACAAGCTTCATAACACAATGCAGGCGCTTTCAGAAACCTAATCCGCTCTGGGGGACTGGAGAACCCGGGCTCGGATGATTCCTTTGTTTATTAAGAGCGGACACTCCGAACAGATCCAATAAAAAGAGGAACGGAAACAACAACAAAAAAAAGTGTGTACAAGACTGAAGGCATTAAAAAAAGGGGGAAAAAGTATAAAAGAGTGACAATTTTATTTATATGGCGCTTTTAACAATGTCATTGTCTCAAAGCAGCTTCACAAAAATGAAAAAAAAAATTGAAAGAAAATTTATGGAAGTGTGTATGTGTGAAAAAAATGTGTCTAGATAATAATGAGATTGTCTCTGATGAGCAAGCCAAGGGTGAGATGACAATAGGAAGAAACCTTGAGAGGAACCAGACTCAACACGGAACCAATCCTCATTTGGGTGATAACGGATAGAAATTATATAACATCATGTGTTTTATGCAGCTGAAAGTTCAATATAACAGAAGTTATTTAAATTAACATAAAGTCCAGTTCAGCACAGGGACGAGTCAGTAGGTGCAGAGGGCAGATGGGGTCTGGATCACTGGAAGCACAGGAGCAGGATGTGTAGCTCCAACCATCATGAAGCAGAATTCAGCTGGAGCTGGTCCTTCTCTGGATGCCTCAGGATCCTTGCAGGGTTGGCCTTTGTCTACTGAAGCTGGCACAATCTCCAGATGCCTCAGGATGGGTAGAAAAATAAAAAACAGGTGGGAAGAATTATTGTAGTTGCCATTCAGGATAGATGTACTGGAGTATGAGGTTATGGGATGAGTTACGCGTATGCCAGATTAAAGAGATGCGTCTTGAATCTACTTTTAAACTGGGAAACTGTGTCTGAGAAGGCTATTCCAAAGTTTTGGAGTTAAATATGAAAATGCCCTACCCCCCTTTTGTAGATCTTGAAATTCTGGGAATTACCAGAAGTCCGGAGTTTTGTGATCTTAAGGAGCGTGGTGGATTATAGCGTATCAGAAGACTGGTTAGGTATGTGGGAGCTAAACCATTTAAAGCCTTGTATGTAAGTAATACTATTTTGTAATTAATTCTAAACTGAACAGGTAGCCAGTGCAGGGATGATTATATTGGGGTTATATGATTATATAACCTGGTGGCTGCATTTTGGACTAACTAAAGCTTGTTTATTGAGGATGCAGGACAACCACCTAGTAATGCATTACAATAGTCCAGTCTGGAGGTCATGAATGCATGAACTAGCTTTTCTGCATCAGATACGGATAAGATGTTCCTAAGGCAATATTTCTGAGGTGGAAAAAGGCTGTTTTTGTGATACTGAAGATATGATTTTCAAAGGACAAGTTACTGTACTGTCTAATATTACGCCCAGGTCTTTTACTGTCGAGCTGGTAGTAACAGTACATCCTTCTAAACTCAGGCTGAATTGTGAGAGTTGTGTATTGGTTTCAAAGGCAATAAGTAACATCTCTGTCTTATAGGAATTTAGTAAAAGAAAGTTATAGGTCATCAATCTTTTATATCCTGGACACACTTAGTTGGTCTAGACAACTTGGGTATTTCGTCTGGTTTTGTTGAGATGTGACAAAAACTGGTGAAACTGGGTTTTTATATTTTTTTATATAAATGGAAGGTTTGAAATCAGTCTGTAATTTATTATTTCATTTGGGTCTAAATTAGATTTTTTAAGAAGAGGCTTAATAACTGCCAACTTTTTAGGATTTAGGGACGTGACCTACAGTAGATATGATGAAGAATTAATAATGTTTGAAAGCGGCTCTCCAACCGTATGCTTCACTTCTTTTAAAAATCTTCTTGGGATTGGATCTAACAAGCATGATGTTGATTTAGCAGAGATGATACGTTTATACAGCTCTTCCTGTCCTATACCTGTAAAGCACAGAAACTCTAAATGTGAAGCTTTAGACTGAACTGGATCATGAGTGCTACAGTATTAGAGGAACCTCCGTTATTTTCTTCCTGATACTATCGATTTTTTTATTAAAGTCGTCCATAAAGTCTTCACTTTTAAACTGTTATGGGATACTCTTTGCAGGTATCATGTAAAAACCTACAGTACATGTAGGTTTTGTTAGGCGAGCCACTTTACTAAATTAGAACCTGGGATTGTATTGGTTTCTTGCTATCAGTCGGCTCAGATGCTCGGTCCTAGCAGCTTTTAGAGCCTGTCTATAGCTGGACATACTGTCTTTATAGGCAAATTTAAAAAAACTTCTAATTTAGTTTAAACTTTTGATCGAGGTTACGGATTGCTCACTTTAGGGCGTGAGTATGACTATTAGACCAAGTGTTTTATCTGACTTTTTTTTATCTGATGGGAGCAACAGAAGTTAGTCACTTCATCTAGATCGTCTGCATTTAGGGGTCTAATAAAAATTTAGATGGATTCGTCAGATTACTTGTGGATCTGTCTTTAGTAGTCGGATTTATATTTCTACCAAATCGATAACATGGGGAGACACAGCTAATCTGTCCTACAGGTAGAGTATATATCAGGAAGTGATGATCTGTGATATTATCACTTTAAGGTAAAATCTCTATATTAGAGACATCTATACCATGGCATATAATTAAATCCAGCGTATGATTAAAGCGGTGAGTTGCTCCATTTATATTTTGTTTAACCCAAACTCCATAAATACGAGTGATAAAGCGTCGTTAGCATCATCTACATGAATGTTTAAGTCTCCTACTATCAACACTTTGTCCGAGTTAACCAATAGGTCTGAACCATATTAGTGTATTTGACGATTAGTTCCAGTTGCAGGCCGTGCATGAATTTACAAATAGAAATACAAAAACAAGTGTGTTGGAGGGAAAGAAGGAGGGAAAGAGTTTGAAGGAAAAAGAGCAGGTTGCAGTCTGCGGAGGCATCATTTCTACTTAAACACATTTATAACTTGAGTGAGATGAATCTGCATCGCTGTTGTTGTTTTTGTTGTCGTAGTTACGTTTTATTCCACTTAGACAGCACAGCAATTTTACAAACGTATTCATTATAAAAAATTATACATGCATTCATTTGCAGTTACGTTTAAGCCAAAGTTCAACATTAATGTGTTTTACAATGTAAAAGAAAAGTAGAAAAAAAAAACAATAATCATAATCAGTTAGCGCAATTTCATTACGTGAAATAATAACTGATTATCAGGCATAAAAAACTGGGAGAAACAGGACGGCGCAGGATTTTTTCGATTTTTCTTTTTCTTTTTCATTTCAGAAGTCAATGTGGAGCGGAAAAAAGCGACCGACTGCAGGGTACGAACGTGTTTGATGGCGAGGCTGATAAAAAGCTCCTCGCTCTCAAAGACACACGGCTGAAGGTGCCTTAAAGGCCTGTTTAACTAATGCGCTCTTCCTACAGAGGCTCAGAGAAAAGAAGAAAGAAGGACAGAGAGCATGATGGGAGCTTTTAAACCGAGTGGGTTTTTAAAAAGAAAAAGAAGAAAAAAACTTTTGTTTCCGAGCATGGTAACATGCCACACACAGACAAGGGAGTAGATGCACATACACACCCTCACACTGCTTATCAAAAAAAGAGACCTTGATGTGGCGGAGGCCCGAGGCCAGAAAAACACTTTTGTGTGTAAGAGAATGATTTTGAGGAAATGGAATGGAAACAATGATGCGCACACACACACACACACACACACACACACACAAATACACACACACAGTTTGCACTGACTGATTTGATGCTTATACTGTAGCTGCGCTGAAACGATTCCTTACTCTCCAAAAATTAAACCAGACGGTTTTTGTACATCACTTTAATCAGGAACCTGCATCACCGACTCACAGCTTCAGCTCTACAAAAAGTAATGCAAAATTAGGCATTTAAAAAAATAAAAAAGAATCATTATTAACTAATCTAGGTCATTCTAGATGCACATGCTGGTAGAGTAATGCTTCCTCTATACAGTAGGTACCCTGGTACTGCTTACAGTAAGTCTCTATCACAAGCCATACATTTGCACCATCCCTGAACCTCACTCTCGAATCCCTTTTGAAAATTCCCTTCTGTCGCAGTTGATGGTCTCCATCTTTCGTGTGTGTCTTCAAGGCTAGTTTCACCTTCTTTAAACTTCTTCACCCATCTGTGGACATTGCTTATTGATTTACATTAGGCACAACTCCACCACTCACCAGCTTTCATATTAGTAATACAGTTTTATACCCAAGTACATTTGCGTATTTAGCCTCTCCAATACAGTAGGTGGCAGTATGTACCGTAGCTAGCTCGTTTGTGATCAGCTAACACCGTAAACACAAAGACAAGAATAGGACGAGGAATTCAACCTTTGTGCTAAGCAGTTATGGACATCATGTTCTACACAGCGGTCCACTTCTGAGTTTAGGGACGGTTGGCTTTTATCTTTGATTTGAACGCCATACCGTACCAATTCCGCCTTTTCCAAGTGGACCCGAGAGTTGATCCGTACGCTGATCCGTTATGAAATGTTTCCATTACCATGAATAAATAAATAAATAACCCACACTGGTGGTGTTCCTAGAGGGAAAGCATTTTTTATTTCACGAAGCCCCCCCAAAAAAATAATAATAATAATAGGACAATCTAATGTATGAGGGTAAATAAAAAAATTATCCACACACTGGCTGTAGAATTTGTTCAATTAACTTTTAGAAAAGACAAATACGTAATTTTTTGACATAACCTCCTTTTGATTTTTAATACAACAAGCTTTAATCTGTCAACAAGCTTTAATATTCCCTCTTTTTTTTTTTGTCTGGGCTGTGAGCCACGAATGCATCGCTGTCTTCATTTCTTCGTCAGAAGTGATTCTTTGTCCTTATAGGGCTGCTTTCAGGGGACAGGTGAAAGTCTAATGAAGAGAGATCAGGACTATAGAGAGGGCGCTTTTACTCCTCAAAACATGAAGTTTAGGCAGAGTATCGACCATGTGGGCCGAATTGTGCAGATGTGCATCATAACGCAAGATCACGACCCCCCTTGGATATCAGTCTTCTCTGTTTAATTTAAAATGTAATCTTCAAAAAGCATATCACTGTAACGAGCACTGTTGATTGTTGAACCTTTTTCCTGATAATTTTCTAAAACTTCTGGCCCTTGTGAATCCCAGAAAACTGTAAGCATTGATGAATTTTCCAGCTGATGATCGACTTTGGAACTTTTTCTCGGTCAGACAATGAGAATGTTTCCGTTCCAGACTCTGCCGTTTACTCTCAGGCTCGCAGTGATGAATCCGTGTCTCGTCATCCGTAATGATTCTCTTCAAGAAACTTTCACTTTCCTTAGAGTCCGTGGTGTCCATTTTTGCACACATTGCAGTTACAAATGAACTGATGTAACACATTCACACCTGCACGGAAGTGACTATAGAAACAGGAGCCTTGAACCAAAAGTGTTGATAAGGCAGAAGTTTAAATATAACAGGAGTGCAGATCATTTTTGCCTCACTCTTGTACTAAACTGAAAGTTAGTAAAGGAACAATAAAAGCATGATTTCCTTGTTGCAGAATTACTTTGAATTTCTAAAAACTGAGCATTTCCTGCAGCGAGGTTCAGTAGGACCAGTAGCAAGAACGCTAAAGAGCAACAGGCAGTAAGAGTCTGAGCCAATGAAACTCAGGAGGAAAGTAAACAGGAATGAAAAAATTAAATTAGATTAAGCACAATAATAATGCATCCATACATTTAATTTCACACGCCCTCGTTGTGTATTTTAAGCCTCAACTCTTTTGATGGACGGCCTCTAAATAGCCATGATCCTCTTTTGGTTCTGATAGACGAGGAACATTCCATACTTTAGGATCTCAGGTAATTCTCAGAGGGATTTGGAATCCAGCTAGTGATGAGCAGATGCTCTTATCTGTGTGTATTTATGCTCAACCCATAAAAGTCACGCTAACTCTGATAACTCCCGTCCTTTCCCACGTTTGTTGTTTGTTTATCAACTCACTTCTGTTTCCTGGATCCCAAGTCGAAACTGTTTGGCTTCAAACAAACAAATAATCCAAAAAAACATCTCCTCTGTTAATGATCTACAGTTCTTCATCTCCACCAGTCTTTCCCCGCCCTCCCCACGGAGAGGAGGAGAAGGAGAACGGCATATAACGCGCATGCATTTGCATAATAATGAATGATTCGTGTGACTGGGACGTCTCGTTAGCAAAGACGTTAGACTCACAGCCTAGCCTCTAGGTTCGGATTAAAAAAAAAAAAAGTAACACAGACACAAAAAGTGTGTACGGCTTGCTGTGAAGTGACGATCTTGTTAAGATCACATACCAGAGCTGATGACTTAAATAATCACAGACTGAAATCCTTCCCTACTTTGATTCAGACACTGAAATCAGAAGCGGGGGTCGGGCTTCAGATCCGCCTGCTTAATTTGTGGTGTAACTTGACTCAGATTTTAATTTTAACTCCACCATTTAGACTCCCATTATACGACCATTATAGCAAAATCGCTAGACAAGGAGATAGATGGCAGTAATAACTGGATTCATAAAGACTCGGGGCATTTATATTTATAAGTCCTGGATTTGCATATGATTCTGCTTTATCCAGGACAAAAGCAAGGTGTGAAATTTCATGAAATCCCTGTGTAGAGATATAACGAGAATCAACTTATATTCCGAATATATCACACGGAATACAGGCCTCGAACATCGTGCATCAAGCTACCATGTGAACTGCACATCGTCATCAGGTGAGACCAAGATCAAACATCTTGGCCAAATGTACAAAAGATTTGGCCAAAGATTCGTGGACAGGGCTTGTAGTGGCTCAGCTGGCTAAGGCTCTAGGTCCTTAAGACTGGACTTCTTATGAACTAAGAAGAATTAAGATGTCGTCCAGTTGACTTGACTCTTCCAGTTGACTTCAAGATAACCTCACCTGAATGACTGAGAATCTTAACAGACTCTAGGTTGTTGGTTTGGAGATTTAGAATTCGGGTTCAAGCCCTGCTGTTGGTGGGTTGCCATACCCCATACTATACCCAGCCACTGCGTGCAGTGCCGGTAACCAAGCTGGGGCTAAAACGGAAGGGGTTTCGTCATGAAGGGCATCCGGTATTACAACCTGTGCCCAGTTGTGTGCGGATTGGTTGGTTTGCTATGGTGATGTGTATCACACTCTACAAACTTTATTAACAAACCCATTAACTGGAAATAAGGCTGCTTTTACACTAAGCATGATTGATTTGTCATAGCGTAGCCGGGTACTATTGCTGCAACTCCCCATCATTCTTCTTCTTCCTGTTGTAATTTGCATTACCGCCACGCCTTTACTCTTTTCTCTTTATTACATCGTTCTTCCATTACTATAGATCCATACTTGAGTATACTCTTCAGTCCAGTAGGTGAGTATATTTTACAGGGTACTTCAGGCTAATCGAAGTGCACTAATAAGATGTAAGGAGATTTATTATTTCTTTTTACTTACCTATATAATTCTAAGGATTTCTTGATTTAATTAAAATTTTAATGATTTTGGGGGCCTCCGAGTGGCGCAGTGGTAAAGTGCTCGCCCTATCATCCGGAGATCGGTGGTTCATCTCCCGGGTGATGCTGTTATCTCTCACAGCCGGAGGTCTAGAGGGAGCTGATTGGCCGAGCTCTCTCAGAGGGGCGGGATGAGAGGTACTTCGTGCTCCCACATTAATCACGGCTCTACAGCCAATCAGGGGCGTCTGTGAGCTCGCGCATGCGGAGGGAGCGGATAGCGCTATCCTCCGAGTGTATTATGGTGCGTGAGTGAGCAGTTCGAAAAGATGCGGTTGGCTGGCAGCACGTGGGTCTAAGACCTGTGTTAAATTGTCAACGAAATAGTCAAATAAATTGACCTTTAAGATTCAATTTTGACTCAATCTGTTTGTTGTGGTCTTGGACTTGACAGAGCCCTAATCAATAGGTAGAAAAACCTTCAAGCCAATCTTCCTTACATTTAAATCTCTGGGTTTATGTCTCAGGACCTTGACTATAGTGGAAATGTTCTGCATCACAGCCATCGTTTAACTACACACCATGTTTACGCTGGTACTAAAAGGACTTGTTTGCCTTTGCGAAGCAGACACACACCTTGTTTTATACTGATTGCACAGAAACTTGTAAGCAAGTCAGCCAGTGAATCATTGCTGTTCATTAACCTGACCATTATTAATGACTACCTCTGTGACTAATGGACTCGTGTTTCTCGATGCCTGCTTGTTGAGAATTCACTCTTTCTCTATCTGTGTGTGTGTGTGTGTGAGAGAGAGAGAGAGAGAGAGAAAGAGAGAGAGGACTTAGGCTTGTTTTAAAATGCTCAGGGTGCTTCACCTGTATTCAGGATCGATGCACTTAGTGCAATACCTGCAATAAAAGCTGTAAAAGTGCCTTCATATAAAATGAAATACAAGGGGTGTTCAAGTCAAACCCGAGACTTTTGATTGTGCTGAATAGGGGAACACGGTTATGAGAATAAAACCAACCTTTATTTCTCTATATAACTCCTTGCTACACTAATGCACGTATCCCAGTGTTTCACTAGTGCTTGGATACCATAAAGGTCAAAAATGTACTCAGTACGCCGGAGCCGTGATCGAACTGCGTGCTTCACGTCTGAAACGCTGGCCTCCCAGGAACCCCTGTAATGGCGCAAACATATGGAAATGGTCGGACAAGGACGCGGCAATAACTCCTAGCCGAGTTCCTGTAATGTACAAGTGGTGTTGGTTTACACAAACAGATGCGTGTCTTGGCCGCAAGTTGGTGACAAGTTATCTGTCGATTTTTACAGACACGGCTTCTTTTAATATGGCGTCCTTTAAAACATTTTTAAGGACGAACAAAATATATAAAACACATGAGGTGACTTTTTTTAGCTTAGATATTTTAATTGCTGTTCTCTAAATGAGTAAATTCGTAAGCTGGGATTTTCTCACCTCTGACTTCTTCATTAGTGATTAAAAATCTACATCCAGATTTCTGTAAAGCTTTGAACGGAATCAAATTGAACACAGTCGCTCAATAGGGCCTCGCAAAAGCAAAGTGCTTTGGAATAAAAGTCTGGCTGTCCATCTGAAATTATGCTAATATTATTCCCACATCTACAGCATGACTTTTGTGCTCTGAAAGCGCCTTTAAGGCGGAGGGTCCGACTCCATTAAGGACCCGGAGATGAATAATTAGGCAGCGGCAGAATTAAAGCCGAGAACTTCTGGGAATCTGTAATGACGTTCGGGGGAGAATTAAAGCGTGTCACATGCTCAATGTTTAAACCGCACCATGTCGATGAAAAGCCAGAGCAGACTTTTCACATGCTCCCGTCATAGCTAATGACGGAGAACCGCGAACGTCTTTCCAGAGTCCTCCTCAGCGCTGTTGACAAGTTCTCTTTTTGCAGTTTGACTGATAAATAAATCACGGCAGATTAATCTCTGATGAAGTACGTCTTAAAGGCTCGTTAAACTCTCGTTAGGAAAAGCTTTCATCGTTTGAATTTCTTGAAGGGGAAAAAAAAAGAGAGAGAAATGAATAAAAATAATTGCATAATAAAGCTTGAAATTTCGATTCTGAGTCTTTGTTTTGACAGCAAGTCAGACTTCACCAGCCGGCGTGAGGCAGAGTTTATAATGGATTTATAGTAAGGAAAAGGAAGACACATATTCTATCAGGATGGACAGATTATTTGGGATGTGTACTTTGGATTAGATAATGAAGTGCTACTGAAAAAAACTGATCTGATCAATTTTTTGCTCATTTGCATAGGCATATTTGATTAAAAGCTTACTTACTCACTCACTCCTCGTCTATACTGCTTTATCATGTGTACAGGGTCGCGGGGGGAATGGAGCCTACCCGGGGAGACAGTGAACGAGGCGGGGTACACCCAGGATGGGGTGCCGATCTATTACAGGGCAGACATGAAGAAGAAGAAGAAGAACATGCACACCGACCCAAGGCGGGGTTTAAACCCAGACCCTAGAGGTGCAAGTCGACAGTGCTATCCATGCCACCATGCCGCCTGACTTTAACCTATTAAAATTAAAATATTACTTAATAATTAAAGCGAAACTATTATGCAAAATTCACTTTCTAGTCTCACATGGAGCTGAAACGAGCCAATCAGTTTCCCCCCTGTTGTGACTTCAAATATCAAGAGACTCTCTCCAAGCTCAATACTCTTTAACACTCTTCTATTCTCAGGTGGACTTTTTAAGAGCTATAGTAAATAAGATCGGCTAGATTAGCTGTTAAACACTAACGAACCTATAGCGACCAACAACTCTCTGTGGTGCTTTTTCTTTCAAAACTTTTAACCCTTTTTTAGCTATATATTAATGATGTCTTCATATTTTCATCCTTACTTTGTTTATCAGAAATGCAAATTGGAAATGCTTGATAAGAGCCTAAATATGGACGTATACCGTCCCTGCGTTCTGATCGACTAGGAAAGACACTGTACTTCCACGAAGGGGCGAAGAAGTGAAACCCACAGAAGGTCCAGCAGCCGTTCGCAGGATCTGAGATGTATTTCAGCTGGAACATTAACACTTCCATCTTAAAGAGCTCTAAGACTTAGGCAAACTTTTTTGTTTTTTTGTTCTTTTTTAATGTAACCTTTAATGCAACTTTTCAGGACACAATCCTGTTAAATCAGAATATTTCATATACTTTTATATGCGGACCGACAGTATGCATGTCAGATACACATCCAATAAGACCATGAGACAGGAATGAGAATCACAGAATTCACCCCATTTGCACACATCAGCTTTTTCTTTTTGGGAGGATAGAGAACTTTGTGACTCACTTACTGTACTGTTTTACTTTGTGAAAAAGTAGTCACACCATACAGTAGCTGGCTCCTCTCCTCTCCTCTTCACACACACACACACACACACATATATCACAGCAGTGTCAGCAATAGCTGCTAAAAAAGCTAAATCTAGCCATCTGGATTTTTTTTCCAGCTCCTCGACCTGATCATGTGCAAATCACGAGCTGTTTGCTGACCTCCAGAGCAATGTGATGCAGACTTGGACTTGGACTTCAACTGGTTGTTTTTCACCAAGGTGTATCGTTTAGAACATCTTTGGGATGAACTGGAACCTGACTCTCCTCAACATCCCAACATCACAGGCATATAATGTCTACTGTAAATACTTTTTAGCCATACTACTGTACATAGTCCTGGGGAAAATCTTGAGCCACGTCATGTTTCTTCATATTTTGCCTCCAACGAGCCAGATTTTTCCTATATTTTTAATGCACTCTTGAATAGTTCTCCAGGCTTCTCCAGGGGAATGTTTTTTGTTTGTTAAGCCACACAGTGACTATGAACCAGCATAAAACCCAACTAACTTAAGTAAGAAACAGGTGCAGATGATGACAGATGATCAGGTGGTGATTAGTTTACTGCTCATGCTGAATGCTGAGTGGTCGGAACAGACGAGAAGGGAAATGAGGTCGCTGGTGAGGTTTTTACAGTACATTTAAAAAAAATAATTTAAAATAATATCTTTAGGCACTTTGCAGCCTGTCCCAGGAAAACATTTGTTCCTATTTCTATAATTTAATCTGATTTTATTTAATATCAAGGATTAAGGAGGACTGCCTCTAAAAGTGAGTCAATAGAAATAAACGTTTACAGCCAGTTTTGTTATTTATGACAACTGTACAAGAGTGAATTTTTATGCAACTCAATTCAATTAAATGCAAAGTAACGTAAGTATATAACTTAACGTTAGCCACCTTAGCATTTTAGTTAAGGCTAAGCTAGCTAGCTTATGGCAACTGAAGTAAGTAAGCATGTTCCAATAAACTGCCTGGTTAGTTTGTTTTCCCGAATTATCTATTTATTAAAAACTGCTCTTCAGAAAACTGATTGGTAATTTTAAGGGTTTATTTTTCAGTTCTTATAACGTCTATGGTTCAAGTGATAACACTTGTAGCTCCTAAACAGCTGTGAAAGATCAAGCGCAAAAGAGTTCACGCACGTTTATTAAAAAAACAAAAACAATAATAAAAATGCAGAGCTATTTTTTCATGAACCCTCTCACTTCGCTTTCTTCTTCAAGTTAATTGCTTTTCAAACAAATTGTTTACTTATTAAATGGGAGGCTTTAGATTTTTTTTCTTTACAACCTTTTAAACATGCTAAAGTAAATGCCATGAACGTTGACTCGACCTGTACGTTCACGGCACATAAAAAGCCACGGGTTCTCATTAACCTCCATGCAGAGGAGCAAAAAAAATAGCAATGTAGGCTAATAAGCCTAGCGACTTCCTGTTTGCCATGACATTTGAAAAACAACGATCCAGAACCCAGGATCCAAAGGAGGAGCGTTCTTTTGGGTCCTTTCCATTTTTTTTTTTTTTTTTTTGCTGTTTTTTTTCTGTGCATTGATTAAAACATGAGTAAGACCCAGAGGACATGTTTCGTTCCACTGCTGAAAAAAAATCTTGCATAAATCCTTTTCTTTTGGCTTTTAAAACTGGGACACTTCAATTCAGGAACTTAACGATGCCTTCACAAAAGTGTTTAAAATGAAATGTGTGTGTGTGTGTGTGTGTGTGTGTGTGTGTGTGTGCGTGTGTGTGTCGGTGTGTTTTTTTGTGTGGCCTGAACCACCAGTCCTGGAGCATCTCAGTGAGCTGTCTCTCTCACTCTCTCTCACTCTCTCTCTCTCTCTCTCTCTCTCTCTCTTTCTCCGGCTCACTTCAGGTACAGCGCAGATGATTATATACCGGTAATACAAGTTAAATTACTTTTTTTTTTTTTGGCATGATTTGCACAGTAATTGTTTTATTCTGATGCAAAACATCAACATTTTTTAATTAGATATTTTTAGCTACAAATATCTTGAGACTATAAAAATTAGACTATTACATAATATAACTAACATCATTAAACCTATTTCTGGACATATTTACACATTTTCAGCATAAAATGTTCTGTTGGTGGATAATTTTGCGTTGTTCTAGAAATAGATATATGAAATAAACTAAATTATCTTCCAGTAAAATAAAACTAGTTTAAACCTGGATTACTAAAATATCTAGAAATAGGATTAACAAACTTACATTTGTCATGTTACCTAATAAAGAGATAAATTTGCTTATATACTGTATATTAAGATATGATTACCTGTTTATTTATTTATTTTTATTCAGTGGATGCTGAGAAACAGGATTAAACAATCAGAATTTTTTTCCCCCCATTTCTGCTTCTACAGACAGGATTAAAGAATTTGATGAAAACATAGGAATTGGTGTGTTTTTTTTTTTTTTCATTTTTTCATTTTCTTTGATGCAAAACTAAAAGTGAATTTGCAAGTCAAACTGGTGCAGAATAACAGAACATGGATGAGAGTAAAAACTCCCTTTATTTCTCTTTATAATCCTCTGACACACTAATGCACTTATCCCAGTGTTCACTAGTGCTTGTATACCATCAAGGTAGGAATTTTTCCCAGCACGCCAAAGCCATGATCAGACTGCCTACTTCACATCGCTGGCCTCCCAGGAACTCCTTAACATATGGAAATGTATTGGAGCGAGTTCAGGATTGTATGGCGGATGTATGGCGGATGTTTTTTTTTTTAAGTTTTGCTTGTTGTGGCTACAGAAGGTCTCCACTCTGAGCTCCTTCACGTCACATCACCACCACCTTCTTAAACAGTAGAGCTGTGCTCAGGGAAGCTGAAGTAAAAGTAAATCATGCGTCACTATTCTGTCAAGCGTCGGAGTGACAGCACTTCATACGTGTCTTTCATGTTTTTAATTTACGCCACAGTTATTTACTGCATGAATGACTTATTTCCATGAAAATACACTTGCACATGGTACCTGTTTAGACAAACAGCTGTTCTTCATTCTGGAGACGTACACACGAAATCCTTACATTATGCACACAACCTATTTAAACCTGGCAATAAAATACTTAAACATGGAAAAGAATTGTGTCTCATGCACACTAACGAACAAAAATGTGGGACAAATTGTCCACATGACATGGACGGGGGACCATATTTATTACACTGCTATGATAAAAATATGACGTTCTATATTTGAAGTAGTTACTTAGTAATTATGTTTAAACATGTTATGTTTTATTCGCTGTTTTATTGCTTATATTCCTTAAATTTTTTAAAATAATTTTAATAATGTTCTTTCTTCAAAAATTTGAATTTTTTTTAATGTGTTTAGCTAATTTTATAATAGAAGCTAGGCATCATAAAAATGTTATCTCTAATAAACTTGATGCATGCTTTAATAACTTACAGGCATTTATATAAAATGGTGCTTTTCTTTCTTCTTCTTGTTTTTGCAGAAAATACTTGACTCTGTAAAAGTGAGATAATTAATTTCTTAACTAATTAATGTCTGTTACCGATCATAAGTCTGATGCATGTTTGTCCATGGATCTTATACTTGTGTTTCCAACCCTACATTAAGATGCACTGCGGTAGAGAAAGAGTTCGGGCCTCGTTCTCGCTCCCGGGCCTCCATCGTCCTGCTTTCAAACTGAGCGTATGCCAATTTCCCGAGCAACGCCCCCGCCACGGCGGCTATAATGAAGCGTGAAGCGTGACGACAGTTAACAACGAGGCAGGTTCATTTCCAACTCCGATACTTGACAGGTGATGTTCAGCTTTCATTAAGCCTAATGTACAGAGAAGACACAAGTGAGACGAGCTGAAGAGACCAGGGCGGGATTCACATGAGACAAATTCAATTTGTGGGAAACACGTGCGCGCTAGAGCGGCGGGAGAGGGGAAAAGAAAAGGCATGAATGACGAAATGTAAAAAATAATAACAATTACTTACTGTTATTGTCTTTATATAATGTATAGAGTGTAAAAGATACATCAGTCTTATATCAAACAATCAAATAAAGACAAATAAAAGCAACAACTAAGTAAGATGAATAGTTAACTTGTTCGACTCTAAATGATGTAATAGTGTTTGGAGGAAGATATTAAAAACATAATATTAAATATAATGTTGTTTAAAATATAATTCAAAATAAGCTGAATAAAAAAACAAACAAATAAATACATTGTGAATTACAGATCAAGAATTAATAACCCGAAAATATTGTTAAGGGCGCTCAAACATATTTTCAAAAAGAACCAAATGAAATTTATTTCTGATCCAAAATACACCTAATATAAAGACCAACTTTTATTGAGCAAATTATCAAACAAACAAGTTAATAAAAGGCACCAGCCAATTCATTTTTAACTTGAATCCCTTAACCAACTAACCAACTAACTAACCATTTAGCTGGTTGATGCTGCAGCTGTTCTGTAAACATCTGTAAACATGCCTTTAAACAAAATAGATAAAATCAATCCTTTAGTATAAGAGGAATAACACCCTCCAGGGCATGCTGTTATGGAAGAATGATCAGCTTAAACACTTGAAATAAAGTCTTATTCCATTTGAGCTTATCTTCACTCACGGTCCACTTTATTCCATCCCCCCGTAGTTAATTCTCATCCACTCCCAGTTGCTATAAATAGGAATGTCTCTCTCCTACATTTAGCTCTCCTTCCTATAGCAGTTCATTATAAAGTTGTAACGGATCGATCGCTGCACATCCAGCATCAGTGCAAACTTTCAAACATTTACTTAAGGCGATTGCGAAGCTCTGAGAGTCACCACACCCTGCGGCTCATCTGCCCTGCCATACGGAATTCATTAAACTTTAAAATCTCCACTTCCTGATAACAACCGCGCACACACATACACTCCCTTGTTCCTTCCCCTCCTCCTTCTCCTCCACCCACAGGTGATGTCACCGAGTGAGTCCCTATGATCTCCCCGGATGGCTGTGTTCCATCTCGGCACTCTGGAGAGCCCTTCTGTCTAATTACAGCTGCCCTCCCGAGTCTCCGCTGTGACCCCAATCCCATCCGTATGGCTGGATCTTAAATTACCCAGCGTAAGCTTGCTCTTCACCTCACTTAGGACTCGACGCGAACACTCAGGACAATCCTGCAGAACAATACTGTAAAACAGGAAGTCATTTAAAAAACGATGAAATATATATGCCTTTGTATGTAAGCCAAGTTTAGCTGGTGAGACAAGTCATAAATTTCTGCCTCAGACCCCGGGCACATCTGCACCAACGCCACATAGTCTCACCGAGTCAGGTTAGGGTTACAGCAAGCCTTCTAGAAACACAAATTAAACTCCAGTGTTTAAAGAAATGCTTGAACTTTATCCTAAAGAACGTTTCTGTTTAACTTTGCCAGAGAGCAAAATGAATTAATTCCTATGGGACCCGGTTTTTGCCACGTCCCAAACAAAGTGCAATTGCTCCTGAACAGTTTGACCAATCTTCTGTGCTTAAAGTTTAAACATGGCAGGAGACCAGACTCTCTGGTGTGAGACAAGTCTTGGGGGAGTTTGCACAAAATTGACCTAGCATCAGCGGGAGAAATATGGAAGTACTTTTTTTTACTCTAAATCCCCATAAGAAATGACGGTGGCAATTTTTTTTTTTTTTAGAAAACTGCCCATAGAAAAGTTAAAGCACACTTCACATGGGGGGAGGAGGGATTGGGCTGTGACCCTGCATTAATCTGCAATGTTTTGTGGATCGAAAAAATAAAATAAAGAATGTCAATAATAACAGTAGGTGCATAGTTGAAGACAACAACATCAATACACGACACACGAGTCAATATCACCTTTGGGCTGGGAAGAGTTGCTTCATTACTGTACACCACTCTGTTGTTGATTATTTCCCCATAACAGCATGCCACAGTGTTGTTATACCTCGTTTAACACTTCTCTTATTTCTATCAGTCCCATCCTAATTTTTTTTTTTTTTTACTGCCTGTCCTAAGGTGAGGATTAGAGTCTCTGGACTTGAAGCCCCTGCTAACCTCCACATGCTTCACCTTTCCATGGCCTCCCCCGGTGCAAGCTGTTCCTGGAGGCAGGCTTTGCCTGTTGTTTTGCCACCTTGTGATGTTCATTTATCTCCACACACTCCTCTCTGACAGCCGTGGGCATGACGGTGGCTCCGGCCAAAGCCGTTCCACTTTTCCCATCTGTTTGGCCCTGAACCGCGGGCATCTGCTCAACGGTGTTGCAGAGAGCGTTAAAAGACGAGCCAAAGGACCGGGCAATAAAAGCAGTGTTTACCTAAATACATGTGTGTGTGTTTGAGAGTGTGTATAGACTGGCCAGAAAAGCCACGGTAGGTCCTGGCCTCGGAGAGGTCGGCGTCTTTGTTGCGGATGTTTCTGGAAACAGACGTGCTGTGAAGCCAGACCGACCTCCGTCTGCAGGGGCTTGACTTTTCATCTCACAGGGTCAAAGCACTGTATACTGTATACTGTATGTGTGTGTGAGAGCGTGAGAGAGAGACTGAGCAGAAGAGAGATGACCTGACATTAAAAAGAAAAAGCAAAGGCAAGTAAAGACACCTATTAACTCTTGGCAAATGTCGTGATATGAATCTTAAAGCAGCATAGAGTTTCTTATCGATCGCGCACCTCATCTGGATTACCGTGTTGACATGTAGGAGCGTGGCAACTGGCTAATGTATTCAAAGGTGACAACGAGGTTCACAAGTTCCTCTGAACACCCATCCTGCATTCAGGGTCACCTTAAATTAAATTGATGCTGAAGTTGTATTCAGTACAAATGAGAATTAAATCGAGTCATAATCAGGATTTAGACCTCAGTAGTGTATTGAGACTTCGGACAGACAACACTTTAACCCTAAAGGTCCCAGATTGGACTTTTTCTCTGACACATCAACACAGGCTTTAGAGCTCCTCCAGAGTGTGAGTGGTTCAATGGTCCAGCTAAAATACCCCTCAGAAGTGCTTCTGTTTCACTCGCCTCTGAATGCACCATAACCACGTTTCATCAGGTCCTCTAACACAACTCGACTGGTCCCACCATCTCTCAGGGATCAAAGAAGACATGCATCTAGACTGTTTTTCAATTTGACTACAAGGTGGTGGAATGAACTTCCCCAAAATGTCCTTTCAGCCTGGTCACTGGAAATCTTTCAATCATGACTAAAGTGTCACCTGAGTTAATGAGCTGCTTCTGAGCCACGCCCCTGCCAGAAACAAGGAAGGGAAAAAAGCTGGGGGAAGGTTTCCCTCAAACGAGGTCACATTAGGGGGAAATCTTTGGTTCCTCTCCTATTGTCATCGCACCATCGGCTTGCTCATTAGGGACAAACTCAGGATTATGATTAATAAATTTTTCCTTACACTTTTCAAACTTATTTCTAGAACTGAATTGTAATCTGATTGGCTTGTTTAAGCCAACAGAAAAATCGAAAAAGAAAAAAAAAGGCAGAGATTTGTTTCCCATGTGTTTCAGTCTGAGATGCACACTGGAGACTCATCTGTCCGTCAAAAAAATGACCAAAAGGTGTTTTTTGTATAATAGGTGGCATTTATGAGCTACCCAGAGGTTATATGAGTTCAGCAAGCAGGGCGTGGTACTTATCATCCCACATAAGGTGTTGTCTCAGACTATAGCATACGAGTTCTATAGTGATGGTGTCTTCAGTGACGACAAAAAACAACATGTTCCCCTCATCTGCGCGGGTTTCCTCCAGGTTCTCCGGGCTTTTTTTTCGCCCAGTATGTTTTACCGGTTACACGGAATTGCCCTTAGGTTTGACTTTAAAGCCTTACCTTTAGAAGTAACTAGAAAAAGACTTGCCCAGTTAGGACTAACAGGAATCCGGGGAGGTGATGTTAAGTGTGTTAAGTGGGAGGTGTATTATTTAGAATCTTGCATTCTAAATAATACACACTCCCTTTTTTTTTTTTTTTATAAATCAGATCAAGCGATTCTGCTGGCACACCCCTCTGCCCTCTTTAAACTGCCCTGTGTAACAGATCGTACTACCCTAACAGCAGAGGTGTCGAATTAAAGATTATAGAATTATCCTGCATCACACACACGCCCACACAAACGCTCACACATGCACACCTCTCAATCGTTAGCCATATTACAGCAGAGAGCCCCAGCGCTCATCAACGGATGTCCGTCAGAAATCCCTTCTGCACCATTTAGTCCATTCTGCTCCTGCTACGGCTTCCTCCCCTGCACATTAACATTTCATCAGGTAATTATGCCCATAACAGCCTGCGAGCTCACGTACCATTTAACTGTTAATGACAATTCAGTGCACGTGGGTGTGTACGTGGGTGTGTGTGCGTGAAAGATTGAATTGGATAAAGAGTGCGGTTCAGTATTTCACCAGTATTTTCGTGTAAAAACATCCTGTGGTTTCTAATGCACACAGTTTACTGTAAGGTCATTATCAGCTCTTGTGTTTTTTCTTTTTTCTCAATCTAGAATTCTTTTTTTTTATATTATTATTATTATTATTATTATTTGAAATGTAGCAGTGACAACGGTGGTCCCCAAATCATGAAAGATTAATGTAAAGAAGATGCATAATTAAGCAATTTAATTCCAGACTTTCTGGAACATTACTCATTCTTTACTTCTTTTTCCTCCATGATTTTTTTTTTCTTTTGGCATGAAGATAATCAGAGCGGGCAGAAGCGATTCATCTGAGCAATAGGATGATCTGAAGGAGGGGGTTGTCTGGTGAGGAAAGACAAATCCTCTCCCCTTTGTGTGCGGGCATGTGCGAGAGAAATTTTGAAAAAGAAGTAATTAGCAGTGCAAATACAGGATACAATTAAATATGCTTCTAGAATGCAAGATTGCTACTACAAAGCATGGAAATTTGAATTCTTAGTCAAAACTGAAACAAAAATACAGATATTACTGGGGAATTGGACCAAAGATTGTTGTTATTAAATCTGTCTGTATCCACACACCACACAAACCCAGCTGGCAGCAAAACATAATGTAGAAATTCCAATCAGTGAAAGAATAAAAAAAAAAAAAACAGCATTTTATTATTACTTTTTTTTTTTTACACTTGGTAACCTTAAAAAGGGGTGATTTGGTGAAATTCACATTTAGATAGATTTTCATCCGTATTTACAAATAAAAAAAATTTTCCCCCATTTTTGTTTTAAACAAACCACATATATTTTCAATCAAATGTAACCTCATAAAAGAAGATACCCCACTCCAGGCTCAGCTCTGTTGTTCTCTAAAGGGGTGTGGCTCAGCAGTAGCTCATTTACATAGACACTAAAATAGCACATTTGGAGAAGGAGTGAAATAAAGGGGCGGCACAGTGTCATTTAAACTTTGGCCTTGTGGTGGTGGTGAGCCGACAGGCAGCACCTCTTACCATGTTCACGATTCTCACTCAACTGGGAAAATGAGGCCGCTTCAGCACCATGAACAGCTCCTCTGCTCGTTTAAGATGAGCGAGTTCGCCTGAACCCACCAGGTTACGCACCGAATAATATAACTGCTCGGTTTGGGACAGCCAATGCCACCGCCAGAAGTCACAGAACTGCACCCTCGCACCTCTCCTCCTACCGCTCACCACAGGTACAAGTCAAGTCTGAATAAAAGTATAAAAAAATATTCATCTGAGGGGTACTTTATCTGGGCAGCTCAGAAACCGGTGTTAACCATTTTTACAAAAATAGTCAAATATGGGACCTTTAAAGTGTAAGCAAAGGATAATTTAAAAAGCCAAAAATTCAATTTTTTTTTTTTACCTGTAAACCGAATGATTTCAGTGAGTCAGCCTTTAACATCTGCTGTGAACTCAATCTTTAGCACTCAATTTTATGGTACAGTAAGCACCTCAACTATAAAGTAAACACAGTTTATCCATACTACGCTGCCTGTGAAGCATACTTTAAAACAAATTACACTGTACTGAAACATTCGAGCCGAAACACAGTTTTATATATTTCATTACAGAGGGTGAATCTGAACTTCATTAGTGTTTATTTTAAAGTCTGAACCTCAGCGCTACTCCCCCATCCTGAGTTACACACACCAGGGGACTGCACAGACACATTTATTTATATTCCCTAAGAGCAATAAAAAAAAAAACTTTGGCTTGCAGAATTATAATTACGTACAGTATAATCTATTTTAAACACAGGAACAGTAACTACTACAGCAGCAGCTAGAGATTATGTCGCTCTTCATAAAAGATGAATCTGGTCTACAGAGCCACAGTGATAAAGGCTATCCACTGGATTAACTCTTTATACAGTAAAACTCCACGTCCCATCCTAAGTGTGTGCAGAAATCACAAAAATCACCTAATTACAAAGGCAGAACATACTGTATGCCCATGCTGAAAAAAAAATAATTACATAATGGTTTAAATATCTAGTTTTGAAGACCTAGTTTCTGTATATTATAATCAATTTGCTTTGTTGTCCAGAGCAGATTGTGTTTCTGTAGTGTTAAAACTCTACGAACCTGGCTCAGTTTAGCAGCTAATATCAACAGAAACATTTTCCAGCCTAAAACACACAGCATGATTCATTTCCCAGACTCAGGCTGTTTTGGAAACAACACTTTTTTGCTGTCTGTGAATTCAAATGAAGACAAAGTGCTCAGACATCATCGGGTCAGGGGTTTTAGGTTGTTTTGTGCCCAAAAAACCAAGAACATGGCAAGATGAAGAACACACCAAGATGAAAAATATACCATGGTGAAGAACATCTTAGTAAAAGACACACCAAGTAAGGAATGCACAATGGTAAAGAACACAAGTAAGTAAAGAACACACAGTGCTGAAGACCACACCATGGTGAAGAACGCACAGAGGTAAAGAAAGTACAGTGGTAAAGAACATAAGCTGAAGAAGACAACAGGTTAAAGAATACATAATAGTGATGAACACAGGAAGGTAAAATACACCTTCTAAGTAAGATAAAGAAACGCCAATGTAATGAATACAACAAGTTGAAGAACACCCATTGGTGAAGAGCTCAATGATGATGACCATAAGTTAAAGAACACACAATGGTAAAAAAAAAAAAAAAACATGCACTGGTGAAGAACACAACAGGGTAAAAGCCAAACCAAGGTAATGAATTCAACAAGGTGAAGAACACACAATGGTAAAGAACACAATGTTATGAAACATAAGTCATAAGTTGAAAAACACACAAGCTGGTAAAGCTCTTACAATAGTGATGAACAACACAGTAAAAAAAAACGCAACAAGGTGAAGAATATAGAATGTTGAAAAACAGAACAAGGTAATGAAGATACAGTGGGGAGATACACAACAGGGTGACGAATCCAACAAGGTGAACAACAGACCAAGGTGAAGAACACAACAAGGTAAGAGACACACCAAGATGATGAATGCAACAAGGTGAAGAACACACAGTGGTAAAAAACACAATGTTAAACACATTGATGCTGACCATAGGTTAAAGAATACACTAAGGTAAAGAACTCATAATGATGATAAACAACACAGCAAAAAATGACAGAATATTGAAGAACACAAGGTGATGAATACAACAAGGTAAAGAACTCCCAGTGATGAGGAACACACAAAGGAGATGAATACAACTAGGTAAAGAACACAATAGTGAAGAACACAATATTGAAGAACACACAGTGATGACAAACATAATTCGAAGAACCCCCAGTGGTAAAGAACACACATGGTGAGGAACATAACAAGGTGATGAATATAATAAGGTGAAGAACCTAATGTTGAAGAACACACAATGATGTTGAACATGAGTTGAAAAGCACACTGTGGTAAAGAACACACCAGGGTTTTTACTTAAATGCACTATACACAACTCATATCATTGACTTAATAGCACTAAAAGTCCAAATTGCACTGATCACACCAAACTTAAACAAGCATGTTACTATTCTCCTGAGTAACCGCAGACAGACTCGTATAGCTCGTGCCAAACGCAACCTCTCTGGTTTAACATGATTAGCTCCGACAATGCTCGTTCTGATTCCATTTGATTAGCATTGCATTAACTATAGATTGGGGCGGATTAAATTTGTGCACAGCATTTCCTGTAAGATCTCATCCAGAAACATAAAAAAGGCCAGACCCTGCTTCACGTTTCCTCTCCACTGATTATAAACCTAGAGGAGGGAAGTAATTGTCATTTTATGTCATTTTCCAAAACAATCAAAATATTTTAAAAAAACGCAGCCTGCCAACATCAATCGGTCTGTAATGTGATTAACAGAGACAGCCATCTACACGGATTATTTCTGACAGCTCCGTATTAAATATTAAAACGCTCCTTAAATATTGCACCATATCACGCAATCTTACCCGAGCACCACGCTGGCCGAACACACCGTCTGTACAATTAACACATTACGGATCCGAGATTGCCTTCAGGAAACAACTTTACCTTGTAATTAAGGGCTGCATTATCCAGCTCGACTGTATTTCTGCTAATTATCGCTGCCGAATGCGACAAGAACACACCCCGCGTATACACCCACTGCTGCAAAACACGCTGAAAGGATCACAGATAACGAAGGAATAAATCGCTTTTTTTTAAGAAATTTGATTTTTTTTTTATGTGAGTGATTTAAATGATTAACGTTTGCAATTTAACATTGATGCACAAGCATTTTAAATATCGAACAAATTAAACTAAACACAAGGACAGAAGAAACCAGGTATCAACAATACCGTCAGATTTATTTATTTCTGCCTCTGTAGGACCCATGACACGTTATAGGAATTAATCACATACTCCATGTTGCAGCTGACAGCCTAAAAAATAACCCCCGTTTTTTTTTTACACACACACACACACACCCGTCACGTTGCATTTTACCTAAGCATTGTTCTCTAATCTAACAGAAGGCGTTGAAGTGGCAGCATGACTCCCTCCATTTAACCTGCGTTCTAATTAAATGATCTGCCTATAACCCGCTTTACTCAGTGCAATTTGTGGAACATATGTTTATTTAGCTTTGATTATCATCCTAAGTGTTTCTTCACGGAAATACAGCTGGGACATTTCCGATATTTCTTTTATGTCCCACATATGCACATACACACACACACACAAAGGTCATGCTGCTTTTGATGCATAATATCAGAGACAATAAACTAGCGGTAGATAAGTGAAGTCCATGCGCAAGTGCATTAGGAACAGATGTAGGTGCATATTTAATTATTCAGTGCTTAGGGCCAACCAGGAAGGGTGCATTTTAACCACGTAAATACTCTACGTACCTGCTCCAGTTTATAGTAGGATGCAACACTATGAAAGTATACACCGATCAGTCATAGCGTTAAAACTTACAACGTGAAAGCCAATATTTTCTGGTTCTTCTTGTGCCACCAAAACACCTCTGACCCCTTGAGGCATGACTCCATGAGAACTCTGAAGGTGTGATGTGGTATCTGGCACCTGAATGTTAGAATAAATCCTTTAAATGCGGCAAGTTTTAAGGTCGGACCTCCACGGATCACACTTGTTTGTTCAGTGCATCCCATGGATGGTCGATCAGATTGAGGTCTGGGAATTTGGAGGTGAAATCAACGACCTCTTTCTCTTTCTCTCTCCCTGTCAAGCTACCCATGGTGCTCCTGAGTTGACGGTTATTCAGATCCCCTCTGCTCTCCGTCTAAGAAGCAACAGCATCAGTCAGTTATTTTTAAGACATGAAGGTCAGCTGGTCTGAAACAGTTCTTGCAAGAACAGTATTGTCAATTGCTTTAGCAAAACTCAGCAAGCACCATGATGAAACTGGCTCTCATGAAGACCGTCCCAGGAAAGTAAGACCAAAACTTACCTGGTCGGTTCATTTATCAGTTACCAGCCTCAAAAATCACCAATAAAATCTCATAACTAACTGCTCACTTGCACCAGCGTAAATGTTCCATTTGCTGAACATTTTTATTACCCAGGGAACCCAAGTCCAGATACACACTTCCAGTTTTACCCATATGCCCCACAAACCCAAAACTGTACAAAATGTTCTCACATTCTAATTTTTTATCTTTCTTTAAGTAAACAATGCTGGATGATGTCATAAATACCATCTCTGTTTATATGTGGGTACAAAACTTCAACCTACAATCATTATAGACTAAAAGCATCTATAAGCATAACAACTATCTGGTCCATACACTGTTAGTGAGAGTATTCTCTCAATGCTCTTCAAACCACTGAATTTTTCTGCTAAAACTGGGTCAGGCAGCATGCAAGCTGGAGAATACATCATGTGTGCAGTCTTAAAGTCAAGCGAATTCATCCAGTGCTTCCAGCGAAAAAGAAAATAAGATACCAGTACTGAAGAGTATGTTGAAGATTTCAGATGAGAATTGAGAATTGAAGTGTGGCAATTTTGTGTCCTCTGGCAATTAACTGTGAACTCCAGGAGGGCTTCTTGATTATGAAGCATGCAAAAAAAAAAAAAAAAAAGAGAGAGAGAGAGCGAGATAAGAGACTCTTCTCTAGTGCCACTTCTATCTACAGCCCAAGCACTGGATATGACAGGTGGAGAATAAAGCAGAAGCAGAAGATTCGATAGACACCCGCCCCCGGGGTAAAAAAAAAAAAAAAAGGAGATACAATGAAGATTTATGAATACCGCAAGCTGTCAATCTTTGGCCCGAGTTGATGAAGACATGGAAGTGAAGGCAACAGGAGACATCGTGAGACTAGTGAAGAAACAGTGAAAGTTAAGATACTAAGGAAACAGAATAGGTAAAATTAGTAAATTATCTCAGGCAAATTGCATTTTGGCATTATCTCTGAGCACAGAAATACGTTTGTTTTTCCATTGTCAAAAAACAAATCCAGAATTTCAGAAGCTCTGGATCTAAATTTAAGATCCAGATACATGGTTATGGGCTCAGTACCTGAGTGATGGAGGCTATGAATAAGACTGCAGTCTTATGCCAAAGCCATTGAACCTGTAAAACCTGTGTTGGTCAGGGAAACATGGAGACACTAGTCATCGTGACTATAGAAGCTGCTACAAAAGTATGTCATGACGGTCAAGGAAGCAAGAGGCATACAAAAATAGCCAATGGAAATGCATAAAAAAGCTGGATATAGAATAGTCTGAGAGGCTGAATGCAGAAAACCTGATGGGAATAGACCTTATACTGTACACATTCACTCACTCTCTCACTTATTATCTACACATTATCCTATACAGGGTCGGTAAGCAGGCTACACCCTGGACAGGGTGCCAGTTCATCGCAGAGCAAATTAATGCAGAATTTCCATATTTTTTGACCACGGATGAAACCTGATTATCCAGAGAAAACCCACAAAGCAGGGAAAACTTCATGGACACAGAGGCTAGACTCGAACCCTCAACCCTGTTCCAGTGCCATCCACTACACCACTGCACCACCTGTGTAAAAGTAGTATAAAATTGTTTCCTGGTTTGTAAGGAAGCTGTGAGGTCAGCTTAAGGGCTTTGTTCTGTCCAGGAATAAGAGTATGGAATCTCAGAACCTACCTTCAGATTAGTCTCGTAGAACACAGGTTTGTAACCCTGTTCATGGGGTACCCCAGTCCTGCACGTTAGCATTCCCAACACAACTAATCAAAAATCAGGTAATCAATAAAGTTAAAGTAAGGATGATAAACAGGACAAAAGGTACTTTAGGACCTGCGTTGGCAACCTGTTTCCTTGACAATTATACACTTACAATATATAAGGACTATATAAGAAATTGCGAAATTAACATCCATGATGTTGGTAAACTGGGATATACACCAACCAGCCACAAGACGAATGCCACCACCAGGTAAATTAAATAACATTGATTATCAATTATATACCTGGTGACAGGATCATAAGCACCCAAGGCACACTTAGTGAATTCAGAATCAGTTCAATTCGGTTTTATTTGTGTTGTGCCGTTTTCAACAAGGTTCATTGCCACAAAACACAAATTTTGCCTTTACCTGAAGTGGGAAAAGGACACACAAGTGCGGTACATCCTTCGTCAGAGCAGTAGACCCAGACCCTTCATAATGAAAGACAGAACTGAGAGGAGAAGATCCTGAAGAAATCTTGGTGCAACATTTGAGCTTCTGCTATTTCATCAGCTTTTCAATAACTCAGCCAAGCCAAGTTATTTTTAAGTTTCTAAGACCAAATGTAGGTGGGTGGTGACAGAGCAGCGCAATTGTTACAGAGCAGTCCAAACGACCAAAATGGAAACTTCTAGCAGTACTCACCTAGAACATGTGTTCTCAAGGGTTTCGTTTTTTTTAGCTCGTTGAGTTTTCTCAAAATCCTGCATTCTCACTTATAACAAACTAATATATGACAAATCCAAAGTTTCCAAGATGTTCCAGCCGTGGGAGAACTCTCAGGAAGGGTCGGAAGGCCCACAACTGATCCTTTCATTCGGCCACAGTTTATCAATGGGTCACGGACATGTCTCCTGCTGTCATTACAATTCACCAGACCCTGTTATGTGCACCATGTGACCAACAAAAGAAAGAGGGGTTCATTGATGTGTTAAATCCCTTCGCAGCTAAGCTCACCTTAACTCTGTAGCCTTTGAAGGGTGATAGCTTTAACCGACCAAAAAAAAAAAATCCCACAGAACTGGTTTGTTCTGGACGTGCTTGGGAGCATTCTCATGTTGACCCTTGAGAAAACCATGAACCATACTTTGAACTTGTCTTTTCTTATTTGAAGCTAGCATGAGATAAACACAACATATTTACTTCCTCTATTTCTTCTTTATCATTTCACAAGGGGGTAAAAAAATATATATATAAGAAGATAATGCCAGACGGTCTAATCTGAAGCTGCAGTCTTTTAGGAGTATGGGTCACATAAAGAAGCCATATGCTTTGGAGAGCGAGCCAGATATCCCTCCCCGTCTGGGAGGCGCGATGGCGATCAGTGCAGTGCGAAAGATAACAAAGCGACAGGGACATCATCGGCTGAAACAAAACAGCCCTCCCTAAACAAAGCTCCTCTTTTAAACAGCTTCCATAAGGGCGAGCAACAGGGTGTCAGAAAGAGCTCCTGCCACCACGGGCGATTGTGCGAATGCAAACACCATGATGTGGAATAAAAAAATAAAAAAAAAGTTATGTTTCTTCTCACTGCTTCAAGCAGCTATTCTTGCACTTGCACACACACACACAAGTTAACACACATGGAGCTCTCCTTATTGTGTTCCACTCCAACATGCACAGCTAAGCTTTGAATAATTTATGATCAGGTATCCATTTACACAGCACACAGGCTCGTCACCATTTTCATGCTTTTATGATGGATTTCCTAAGATCACAAAGGAGAAGGACGCGTGTCAGAAGAATCGCTTCGCGCTTTTGAACTCAGCGGGACGCTTTTTATATTTGGTTAGCTTTTACAGCTTTTTTTTTTAGATGTAATTTTAGCTTGCTTCTAAAAAAAAATTGCTCTTTTATATCCACTCTTACTACATATACAACCAGTCAAACTGTACCAAAACGCCAATCTCGCACAGCTTCCCAGATGTTCTAGTGTGGACCAATCTGTGCTTTCATGCGCATCCGTCTGCAATCTGTTGCTGCTTAAACATAACAACAAAGAAAAGACGAGCAACTGGTGAAGTGAACGGTCAATATTTCATAAGCTTCATTACATGCAATGTTGTGTAAATGTGATAATTGCTTGTTGCATCATTATAAATTCGCTTTGATAAGAGAGCAAATTTGTCTCCATTAGTGAAGTGCATTATTTAAACTGTTTCAAAGAACAGCCAAGAGTCTTGGCCTCATTTCAAAACATGCTGCAAAGTAATTGTTGTGCAAACGCCATCATAAGGGTGATCTGTTTCACACAATGCCAGTCAGCAGCTATTTGTGCGTGGCAAAGATTGAGTGCGGCCATCAAAATCAGTCAGGCTGCTCGAGTCACTTCAATCCTCTGAGGATAATGTGGCATCTCTCTGGAGTTCAGCTTCATGTGAGGTGACAGGTTCATTCAGAATTTCAGTGTAACTGTTTGAAAAAGCTGACATGGCATGCTGTGTGTGTGCATTCAGAAGGTATAATAAAGACAGGATAGATAAAAAAAAGTATGCATGTTATTAGATTTTTATGGAAAAGAGGAAAAATGTAGTGGGAAAAAAACAAATATTTAGTATGGGATTGACTGGAATAACAAACACAAGGTTGTGTGTTCAAGCCCTGGCAGTAATGGCCTCATGTAAGCATGGGTGGTAAGGCCTGTTACTACAAGATTCATTGGTGGTACGCAGTACCAAAACGATGGAAGAGCGCATGGTTTATGCAGGAATACGGTGTATACCTATTTATTTTTTACTTCTGCATCCACCCTGATACTATGGAGCTTTTTCATGCTAATTACTTTTGACAGTAATGTAACACCAAAATCCACAACCGCATCTGAGTCTTAAAACTTGTGATGGAAGGCCTCCGAATGGTGCAGTGGTAAAGTGCTCGTCTTATCATCCGGAGATCGCAAGTTTGATCCCCGGGTTATGCTGTAACCTCTTGCAGCTGGAGGTCTAGCGAGAGCTAATTGGCGGAAGGAGCGGTTGGCGCTGTCCTCCGAGTGTGTTATGCCACTCCCAACAGTGTGTAAGCAAGCAGTTCGGAAAAAAAAAAACGGTCAGTGACGTCACATGGTTCGGAGAAAACATGTGATAGTCTTCGGCCCTCCCGAATGAGGTGTAGTAGCTTAATGTGGGTGCCCCCTAGTGACGGGGAGGAATTGGACAATGGGAAAAATCCCCCCCCCCCCCAAAAAAAAAACTTGTGATGGAAAAAGTCTAAAAATTTAGCTCAAAGCATGCTTATCTTCAAATTGAGTTTCGGGAGTTTAGACACATGTCATTGACTGATATCTCCTCTCATTTGATTGGTCACTATAAATGCCCAATGCCGTTAAAAAAAACAACTAATAAATTTACAGTATACTTTTCCAGGCACTAGTACATCACTGGCCACAAACCACACTAAATAAACAGCCACAGAAGCATTTGAGCAAAAAACACATCTGATAATGTTATGTCATCTTAAAGAACGCTTTCTCTCCTAAGTAATCGCTTAAAAGCAATCTGTTGTTTATTCCCCTCAAATGTTGGCTACACATGGTACTAAAAGACAAGAATTAAACACCCTTACATACACCCCTGCTTATAAGCAACACCTTAAACCCTTAATTGTATAATGCCTAACTAATTGACCCTAAATCCCAATACGACAGGACATGCTGCAACTGGAAAATTATCAACAAATCTTATGGGTTAATAAAGCAGGATAACTACTACCACTACATCCACCCATCCATCCATCCATCCATTTAGAAACCTCTGCAGTTCAACTAGGGACCGTGGAGGCCAACGACGACCATTGTATTCATTCCCATGAGCGTGGCAGGATCTTCAGTCAACATTCACACATACGTACAGTATACACACTACGGGCAAATATGAAAACTGCATGTCTGTGGCCTGTGGGAGGAAACCGGAGAACCCGGAGGAAACCCGCCAATTACAGGGAAAACATGCAAACTCCATGCACACTGACCTTTGATATGAATCAAACTCAGGACCAGCATGGGCAAGGCGACACGGCTACTGAGCCATCATTCCGCCACTAATACTACAAAGGTGACTTGTTTTAGGAAACAACAGCTGGTTTGCCTTTTAATTTCACAAACAAATACATTTCTGTTATTACTATGGCGGTACAGTGGCGTTGCTGTAGCCTCACACCTCCAGGGTCGAGGGTTCGAGTTCTGCCTCGAGTCTGTATGTGTGGAGTTTGGATGTCCTCCCCGTTCTTGGTGGGTTTCCACCAACAGTCCAAAGACATGCTCAATTTTACATCTCCTAATTTCCTGCAGAATGTATATGAATATGTGTATGTGTTTGTGTGCACTTGTGCTCTGCAATAGACATTCTAGGGTGTATCCCACCTCGTGCCCAGAGTCCCCTAGGATAGGCTGCAGTCTCCCGCCACCCTGTACAAGCCGTCTCGAGAATTATCTTACATCTATTCTAGCAGCCACAGTATAAACAGACATTCTGTCACCAGGAAAAAAAAGAAAAGCATACACTACTCTTCCCTAAGAATGTAAAAACCTCTCACTGTTACCTTCACAGCATTTGTCAGACCCCATTATCCAGAAAGAATTGCATTTAGCACGTTATACATCTTGAGGGTTGAGATTCTTGCTTAAGCGCCTAACAAAGGCAGCTGGGTAAAATTGGGGTTTGAACCTGTGACTCTGAATCTGCAGGCTCGTTATCTGGAGGCTTTATCAATACAATTTCAGACATTTCCAATCCTTTTTCTTTGTGAATGAACTGTTACTATATAAACAATAACACGCTAGAGTGAGTGCATTATTTTTAAACTTTTATTAGTGAATATAAAAATTTTATTTATTTTTTATGGTATTGTATATACAGTATATATATCATACATTTTCATTTTGTTTAACCTCATCTCAAACTGCCAGACGTTCCTATGATTTGTCATACAGTTTCATTCTCATATGAAGAAAGGAAAGTAAGAACAAAGGGGGGGAAATCTGAACCCACTGTCTTAGCTCCCTATTTGAATAATCCTTGACTCTTCAAGAAGGGCGTGCTTTTTCTTTTTCGCTTGGCATCTTTTCACGCCTTAATAGACTGCTTTGAGAATAAATGAGGAGATTATACGACAAGATCCAGGCTGGCAAACAGAGTCCTGAGAAGCTGAGGTGTCGCTCCATTAATTGAAATAGGGCTGTTTAACAGAGTCTTGGGTTCTGCCAAATGGTGTGCGTGCTGAATGGCTGGTGCCAGGCAGCTGCTTGCGGAGTTGCAGGTTCTTATCTGGAAAACGATGCCACTGCTGCTGATCCCTAAATGAGATTTCAACCATGGCTTCATGGATTAGACGAGTGAAGAGATTCAGTTGTCACACATTATCTCTGCAGTGTGTAAACAGAGATGATGCCAAAGCTGTGTGACTGTTGACTCACATGCCTCCACTTTTTAGTACAAGAAAAAAAAAAAAGGTTTAGGCTTTAATACAGATAAATGACGGCTCGGCGTGGGGTTAAAAGCAAGAGAGCGAATTCCCCGTTTAAAAAAAAAGGCTTATAAAAAATTTTACACATGAATTTTTAATATCATGCAATATTAATATGAATTTTTGTATCTTAAGTCTGCTCGTATTTGAGATTTATACACCATATCTGCATGGGCATAGTGTATTGTGGAATTTTTATGTGGTGCGTGGGCAGAAATAAAACACACACCAGCAACACCAGTATCCACTACAGATATGTGAACATTCTTTAAATCAGTCAGTCAATCAATTTATTATAACTACTGTCCTATTTGTAATGCGTTCTGTGCCAATTAATTCTGCCACCCACACATCCACAATGTATGAAGGATGTTCAAGTCAAACAGGGCTTTTGATTGTGCCAAGGAATTGAACAGTTATGAGAATTAAACCTACCTTTATATCTCTGATATGATCCCCTTGGAGTGGAGCAAATCTGTTAAAAGGGCTAAACCCAACCCTGCACACAGACTCAAGGTGGGACTCAAACCCTCGACCCTGGAGGTGCACGGCCATGCCACAGTACCGCCATCGTAGTAATAACAGAAATAGTTGTTTCCTAAGCTGCTGTTGTATAAGAGGAATAAAACACAAATATATATGGCAAGGCATTAATTGTAGCAAAGTCTCAACCATCATGTACATAAGTACATCATGACATTTTATAAATATGCATAGCCCATTTTGTGGGTGATTCAAGTCATGTGACGTCACAGAGTCAAGCGGCCATCAATAATTTTGGAGCCACACTAGCAAAAAGTTCAGGAATATGGAAACGCCTCCATATCATGCTAGTAATTGTGTGGCTAGCTGGCTAATAATTCCATTTCATTCCAGTCACAGAGAGAACTTAACACACTCGAGAATATACAGTGGTGTGAAAAACTATTTGCCCCCTTCCTGATTTCTTATTCTTTTGCATGTTTGTCACACTTAAATGTTTCTGCTCATCAAAAACCGTTGTGCCCCCGTAGGCTTGGGGTCTGGCAAATTTCTGCCTTTGGACCTTAAATTTCAATGTTTTGCTTCCCAAGCCACTTAGTTATCAATTTTGACTTGGAAAGGTGCTCTATCATGCTAGAAAACGACTGAACTAGAGCTCGACTTTTTTTTCTCTGGATAAGCTTTTTTCCAGATGCCCCAAACAATTGGAAAGGAGATCATCAAAGAGAATATCTTAATCTTAGTCCTCAGCAGTCCAATGCCTGTACCTTTTTTCAGTGTATCAGCAAGCCCCTGATGTTTTTCCTGGAGAGACGTGGCTTCTTAGCTGCCCTTCTTGAAATGTATGAAGGTGAGCGCTAACATTAGTCCTGTTTCACGCCAACAGTAAAGCATCCTAAGACCACTCATATGTGAAGTTGCTTCTCAGCCAAGGGAGTGAGCTCAATTATAATTTTGCCTAAGAACAAAGCCATGAATAAAAAATGCTCCAAAAACATCCTCCGAGAAAAACATCTCCCAACCATCCAGGTCAGTTTAGTGATGTACAATGCCTTTTCCAGCATGATAGAGAAACTTGCCATAAGGCAAAAGTGATAACTCAGTGGCAACAAAACATAAAAGTTTGGGGCAATATTTTAATCCCATTGAGAATTTGTGGTCAATCCTCAAATGGCGGGTAGACAAACAAAACCCCCCAAATTCTGACCAACTCCAAAAATGAGCTGCCATCAGCCAGGATGTGGCCCAGAAGTTGATTGACAGCATGCCAGGGCAGTTGTTAGGGTCTTAAAAAAGGCACTTATGAAATGTTTGTAATTATGCTTCAGTATACCATAGTAACAGCTGACAAAAAAGATATAAACACCGAAGCAACAGACTGTGAAAATTAATATTTGTGTCATTTTCAAAACCTTTGGCCACGGCTGTACCTCATCAAACTTGGCTTGAAATTTTTCTCAGGTTTTTCATTTTAAATAGACCCATATATTTTCATAGATTTCCTTGAATTCACTCTTCCTTTGTCTTCAGCACACAGACCAGATAAAATCCACGCGCATCATTTCATTTTAAAAATCATCTTTATATGCCATGTTTCACAGAACTTCATTCAGCACTGTTGAATCGTTCACTGAAAATGGTTTTGCGTAAGACCATGTAATCAGTCAAGGTCAAGGATTCGGTTTGAACAGCAATGCTAGTGCAGGCTAATGCTAGTCTGGACTCATCATAAGGGTAAGAGCCTTTTTTTTTAATTAAAAAATTAACCCGTGAGACACAGCCATGACCCCTTGACCAAGATGACAACTAGAAAGTGAATTACAATTTGTCTACAACAATTCGTTTTTGATAATCCACTGATTTATATTTTAGCCATACATCACCATGTTTGCTGTAGACTAGAAACTGGGGTTGTGTATACAACACTATTTCTGTCTCCTAAATAAAACCTGGACATTTAAATAAAACATCACCAATGCAGACATCACTTCCTCTACTTTCAAATATAGATTATACACCGTTTGGAGAAAAGTATTTGTCCAAACCTGCACAAGACACTGAAACCAAATACTGTGCAAATACTTGGAGTCTATCCCTCTTTTGCACCTACAGTATAACAGCTTCCACTCTTAGAAAGCTGTCCACAAGATTTTGGAGTGTTTCTGTGGGAATTTTATGCCCATTCATTTTGAGGCATTTATGAGGTCAGGCATTGATGTTGGATGAGAAGGTCTGGCTCGCAATCTCCGTTCCAGTTCATCCCAAAGGGTGCATGATCTGGTTGAGGTCAGGGCTCTGTGTTCGGGCCAGTCAAGTTCTTCCACACCAAACTTATCAAACCATATCTTTATAGTCCTTGTCTTTATATATATAATGTTGTAGATGAAAACATTGTTCAAGATGTCTTGGTATGCTGAAGCATTAAGATTGCCCTTGACTAAATTCAATAATTTACCTTAATTTTAATAATAAAGAATGGTGCATGAAATAAATGGCAGGTCTTGTGCGAGCACCATTTTTTTGCGTTTCAGTAATGTGCAGCGACTGATGGGTAATTTTGCTTGTCTACTTCCAGCAAAGTGAAGATCCATCGTTTATTAGTTCCCTCCACTGTTCACAGTTTCTTTTGAACTGAGTAGTTTACATCCTACAGTTTAGAATCTTCCCCAAGATGGCTGAACACCCTGTGCGGTCGACTTGGCGGGAAAACTTCTAGGCGATCGAAACAAAGCAATATATGACCTTCATCTGAAGTAAGTCTTACAGTCATGTTTCTAAGATACAGTAAAGCCAGACAGCAGAAAGCTTTAACCTTGTAATTACATTTTTTCCTCTGAATTCTATACAGCGGTGACACCGGAGAGTTCTTCCATAAATGCCAAATAAATGCACTTTTACAGAGACCAACTGATTGGTTATTTATTTTTGTATAACTGCACAGCTTAGACAGTAGTTCCCATGACAACATGGAGATTGTACTATTATACAGCATGTGTTAGTAATTCGGTGCAATTTACGTATACTGTACTTTACTAATATTTCTTCATATTTTGCTCCCAAAGAATCAGACCTCCTAGTATGTGAAGGAAGTCTAGAGAAAAAGTCTCCAGGCTTCCTGAAGGACTTTTGCGTCTCCCATATATTTTCAGACCAGTCCCTCTATCTGAGGAATTTCAGAAGAATGACACACAGTGACCTATGGAACATTCAAACATAAAACCATCTAACTTAAGGCCTGACCCAGTGAGAAACAGGTGCAGATGATGACAGATGATCAGGCGGTTATTAGTTACTGCTGATGCTGAATGCTGAGTGGTTGGAACAGACGAGAGGGGAAATGAGGTCGCTGCCGAGGTTGTTACATAAACAAACGATTTTTACATGGCATCTTTATGCCCTTTTGCAGTCTGTAATATGAAAAATATGTATTTTTTTGCATTGTTTATATCATTTTTGCTTTTATTCAGCCTTTTTATGAAATAAAAACCAGTAATACAAACCTGAAAAACTAAGCTATGGTGAGCAGGGCAATTATTTAATAAAATATATATTCAGCACCATCTGACCAATCAGAATCAAGAAGTCAGCAGTGCTGGGGTATAAATGTTAAATATTTGTGAAACTGTTTCATGCATGCTAAGCCTGTTCGGGCAATTAGACACTTGGCAATTCAATATGAGTTTAAATGTCAGACCTGTAATGCTGGGATTGCTGAGATGTGTTAAATAAATAAAAGCCCCGGCTTCAGCAAATACCTGACAATCCAGTTTAGCGATTAAACTGTGCAATGGCGGGAGATGAGCTAGTGAGAGAGAAAGAGAGAGAGAGAGAGAGAGAGAGAGAGAGAGAGAGAGAGAAGGAGACACATATACACATTTGTGACACTTAAGGTGTTGTGAAGGTGAGGTGCTGCAGGTATTCAGTGCGAATGGCAGGTGATAAATACCCCTGCCACAACACACCTCTCATTCGCACTCACATATCCAGAGGAAACCTGAAATATCATGTTGTTATCACCAGCCTGCACGTCATTCAGGCCACTCGTCTGCCTTCCTCCTTCTCCCACATTACCTTTTCACCTTTAATTACAGCCGCCAGACGTCCTGCTGCTATCCTTGTCAATTAACCTTCCGAAAAAGACCCACACACTCAGT
The DNA here is from genome assembly GCF_024256425.1 of Clarias gariepinus. Classification (NCBI taxonomy): domain Eukaryota; kingdom Metazoa; phylum Chordata; class Actinopteri; order Siluriformes; family Clariidae; genus Clarias; species Clarias gariepinus. The sequence continues at coordinate 3,955,766 of NC_071110.1, forward strand.
TCCCAAAAAAAAAAGAAAAAAAAAATCTCTTCTCCTAACATTTTTTAAGCCCATTTACCAATGTCCTGGAGCTATTGTTTTCTTCCTGGCTTTATTTATTTATTTTCTTACAACACACCCAGGAAGTGCCGCTAAACAAGACATCCATCACCTTGACAGAAGAAACAAATTACACGCTGAACAGAACTTTAATGCATCACTCCGGCTAATGGTGTCGAGCCTGGCTCTGGCACCGAAGCCCGACTCTCAGGTGTCACTATCGCTAGCTCTAATGCTTGTCCATCTACGCTGAGTGAAAATAACAAAATAACAGACCTGTTGTAAGATCCCGAAGTAACGTCGCCAAACATACGTCTCCTCATGACTAAACACATCATGGGTGTGTGACGTTAACACGACCAGTAAAATGGTTCTTTTATGGCTCACATGCTGTACGCTGTCCGTGCTGAAAGGTTTGTCAGGGGAGAAACTGTAACGATGGAAAGGTCAGACCAACAGAGAGAACTTCACTCTTTTGTAATTAGGTTTTGAAGGGGTCTTTGGAGGAATTGTACCTTTTAGAAAAAGAAATATAAATAGAAAAAAAATCTGTTAAAATAGGGAAAACAAACCAAAGAGCGCTCATTACATTATTGTGGAACCGAGTTTTATACTTGTTCAAGGTCCTTCTTGCAGCAGTGGCAACATTGGTAACAAGACAATTTCATCAAGCAATTGAATGAATGAAGAGGTTTGACATTTTATCATGTGATTATGGATTAGATGGCTGTTGGTAAAAAAAAATGGTCGACATTCCAGATGGGTCGTATTATCGGGATGCATAGAGCAAAGAAAACAACTAAGGAGATTTTAAGTCGCTGGAACTGGGTTACGAACTCATCAACACATTATCAAAACCTGGAAGGATAATGCTGACCCGTCAACTTCAACTGAACCAATGTGGTTGGGAAAGAAAATGACTTAAATATTTGCTTAAGTTGCATAGAGATTGCATAGGATCATAGGATTGGGACTAAACAGCTGTGTTTCCATAAGAAACTAATCAGATATCAAGGAATAAAACTTTGCAGTCTATACACCTCTGAAGTTGAGTTCAAGGTATGATTTCTGGCTGAGGCTCATTTGAGTGGATGTGAAAACAGCTTTTGTTATGTACTGTAGATTTATGTTAACTCCTCAGAATAGGGAAGGGCTTAGTTAAAGCCAGAACTTTTCTGGGAAAGTTAAATTTGGGATCCAATTTATGTCCAACTGATGCACAGTGGCTCTGTGATTTACTTCAGATCCACTTAATTTGTCAGTACCTAATAAACACCAATGCGAATATGAATTCACAACTGTGGCACATTAATGCTTCCTCCAGTCAATGCAGCCTAGAACATTCACATTCATTAATCAAATTTTCTTCCTATAAAACACTGTAATTGAAACTCACCAAAATTCCATTGATGCCAGTTAGCATGCACAACTTTATTATCAGATGATTTCATTGTGCATCCAATTCAATCCTATAACTCTCAATCAAAACTTTTTTCCAACTCAGTCCACTCAATCCTCTTTCGCTTTCCCTCGGTACCCTTGGCGTGATGTGTAAGTATGATCTATATGCACTTTGCCTCGTGTCTCTAAGCGCAAAACCGAGTGTGGATGAATTGTTCGGTCTTCTCAAAAGCCAATAAAAGTGTAATTACATGGCTTGGGCCTTGGTGACGGTGCATGGTGCAGGTGACAGCTATAAGGAGAGAGAGAGAGAGGGAGAGAGAGAGAGAAAGAGAGAGAGAGAAAGGGAGGGACGGATTATTGTCAGCACACCCCAGCCTCCGTTGGCTGCTCTGGCTGCCATCGCCTCAGCAGGGTCACCTTGAATGCAAGCACTACAATTTTACCAGTCATTAAACTCTTAATCCAGGCTCAATGTGCACTTCTTTTGCCATCGCTCAAAACTGACGAGGCTGTCATGTCACCCGCGCCGTAACACTGTATGTCTCATATGGCAGAAATGATGTATAGAGACACAGCGTGGCACAGATTGCGGTGCAATTAACCGGTCTGTGCATTGAGCAAAAACAACAACATAGCATTCCCAACGTTTAATGAACTAAATCTGTATGATGATGCTTAAGGTTGATGATTAAACTCTCAATACCTTACATTTAAAACACAGACTTGTCTACACTAGTCATGAGATCTGTGCAAGCTAGGTAAAGTTTGGCTACTGCTTCAATACTCTGTAAGGCTTCTCAAGGGGTCAGCAAAGGTCTACGTTATTCTCGTTTAGAGTATTTTTATATTTTCAGAAAGTATGGGTTGTTTTATAGAAAATCTATTGGTTAAATGTTCTAGACTATTTTTTGAAGGTCCATCCATTTTGAAATCCTCCCATTTCTCGCGTGATTAAGTACATATTTGAATATTATGGATAACAGAAAAGAATCAGCCAAAACATGGTATTGGTGCCAAAAAGTGTCCCACCTGGATGTAGTGTCCATAATATATATATATATATATATATATATATATATATATATATATATATATATATATATATATATATATATATATATATACTGTATATATATATATTATTTAACCAGGTTAGCAACTTGAAATTTTTTAGGGAAGCCATTTTTTAGGGATTAGTCACTTTCATGTTGCATAAACTTCAGAAGTAGCTTATGTATAACATAATAGAATATGTATAAAATAAAAAAATATAATCAGTTTTGGTTGAATACATACCATTTGGTCGGTATTTACATAATCAGAAAATAAAACATCCCAAAATCAACTTAACTAGCAACTCTGAATGCAAAGACTTTTGTCCATGTTTCTGTCTCTGAACATGTCCCTTTAAGTCCTGCATGACATGGTGAGATGTTCCTTGCTACTCACTTAATATTCTTCACACGCTCCTTCCAACTGGCCAGATCTAACATACTCAGTGATGTGTTTTTCTCAGACCAGACAAAGCGAGCATGATAAATTGGACAATAAAGGCTTTAATACAATACACGAGACACGGACTGAAGGCTGCTGGTTTTGTGAGCTGAGCTGAGATGAGCTCAGTGAGAATAAACAGGCTCTTGAGCAGAAGCTCAAAGAGAAGAGAAACTAAGCCACGTTATTAACGTAGTCACAGCTTATTTGCTCAACGTCTCAGCTCTGAGATCAGGTTTAAGGATCAGGACAAGGTCCCACAGCAGGTTCTTCAGCAGAACTAAGTGCTATTTTTTTTTCTTCTAATTTTATCCTTGATTAGTTCCCATAGGTGTTTTTATAGACTGACTTCTATTAAGGATCAGAAAGATTTAAAACTAAAGATGCTCAAGTGTCCCTCAAGAGATTCTTAGACTTTTATTAAAATCTTAGAAACAAAGCATGCTTTGGAAGTATATTGATTTAGCCCCCACTTTTTAGTTGATTGCAGGTACCACTCTTTAAAAAGGTTCTTTGAATAGCTAACCATTTAAAATAATCAGAATTAATTTACTCACTATACTGCAAAAAAAAAAAAAAAAAAAAAAATATATATATATATATATATATATATATATATATATATATATATATATACACGAGTGTGTGTGTGTGTGTATTATATATATATATATATATATATATATATATATATATATATATATATATATATATATATATATTGTCTGCGATACCGTGTAAATGCATCATGTTGTGATCAATATATATATATATATATATATATATATATATATATATATATATATATATATATATATATTACTTTCAGTTAACTTAATGTGTAAATATTTGTATGAACACTAAAAGAGTCAACACCATGAGACATAAACTAAAAATGTTTCCCAATGTGTCCCTGAATGAAGGGAGGCTCAAAATCAAAAGTACCAGTCAGTATCTGGTGTGGCCACCAGCTGCTTGAAGTACTGCAGTGCATCTCCTCCTCATGGACTGCCTATTGCGGACAGTCTGAGCACTGATGGAGGGATTGTGTGTTCCTGGTGTGACTCGGGCAGTTGTTGTGGCCATCCTGTACCTGTCACGCAGGTGTGATATTCGGATGTACCCATCCTGTGCAGGTGTTGTTACATGTGGTCTTCCACCGCGAGGATGATCAGCCGTCCTTCCTGTCTCCCTGTAGCGCCGTCTTAGGCGTCTCACGGTGCGGACATGGCGATTTATTGGCCTAGCCACATCAGCGGTCCTCATGCCTCCCTGCAGCATGCCTAATGCACGTTCACACAGATGAGCAGGGACCCTGGGCATCTTTCTTTGGGTGTTTTTCACAGTCGGTAGACAAGTCTCTTTAGTGTCCTGCATTTTTAGAACTGTGACCTTAAATACTTTCTGTAAGCTGTTAAGGTCTTAACGACCATTCCACAGGTGCATGTTAATTAATTGATTATGGTTAATTGAACATGCATGGAAAACACTGTTTAAACCCTTTACAATGAAGATCTGTAAAGTTATTTGAATTTTTACATCATTATTGTTGAAATACACAGTCCTAAAAAAGGGGCGTTTCTTTTTTTGCTGAGTATATATATATATATTGATCACAACATGATGCATTTACACAGTATCGCAGACAACATAGCACACGACACAAAAACACCCTAATAGTGCACCTTAAGCAGAAACAGGTGGAGTCTGATGTAATTTTATAGTACAGTTGAGAGCAGTTGAAGCAATTCAGAGTGCATTACATGGAGTGGTACACTGGGTGATATATAACCAGAACCAGAAATACAATAATTCCTGATAGTTCTACAAACATTCTTTGTGAGTTCTAAAAAAAAAAAAAAATGATAAAAGGTTTAGAGATTACACTTCCCCGGAAAAAAAATGGTTAATGGCTTCTTTGAGTGGTTAACACTTTTTTTTTTTTTTTAGATAAAATGCTTCTCCTGTAAAAAGTGGAGCATGCATAGCTCTATAGAGGCTGGAGGTTTTCTATTTGAAGCACACTTCGACAAGTTAGGATACTAAAGATGAGGTAAGGGTGTCAATACTTCTGAAATATTTTTGTAAATTTAATATGGGGGAAATACTGAGTGGCGATATTAACACATTTGTGTCATGTTTGTTTTTTCTATAAATAAATAAGGCTGGCACAGGGCATTGTTGCCTCACACCACTAGGATTGATGGTTTAATTCCCACCTTGGGTTTGCATGCATGGAGTTTGCAGGTTCTCCTCATGCTTGGTGGGTTTCCTCGGGGGTAATCCGGTTCCCTCCCACAGTTCAAAGACATGCAGATTACACTAATTGGCATTTCCAAGTTGCTCATAGTGTGTGTGTGTGTGTAATTGCTTGTGTGCCCTGCGATAGACTAGCAGCTAGTCCAGGCTCCAGGCTTTCTGTGACCATGAATTGACAATAATGGAGTTTATCTTGTATACTGTATATATATTTTTTACAATAATTGGAGTGCCAAGACTTGTGAACATTACATTTTCTAAACGTTCCAGGAACTTTCCATCATATTCAGTCTAAAAGGCTAGTTCTGTTGATGTGAAGAGCCCAAGCGGATCGAGATGATGAGCCTCCTTCAACACGGCATACGAGACTTAAATGTATTAAACATTAAAGTAAATGATAACGATCAGTTATCTCCTTCATCAGTGTGACTGCTGATAGCCCGTAATTAATTCATCATTAGATTCTATTAGTGTGTGAATGAAGGTCTTATGGGTTAATTAGGTAAAATAAGGGTACTGGGAGTAATGGCTGATGGGAAAATTACAATATAAGAAATCTTTATATTAAAAAAAATTATAAAAATCTACACTCAGGCAAAATCTCCAGCAACACAGACTACTAAATTATTCATAAATGTAGTGTATATGAAGATGATTACAAGCTAGTAGTGGATTAGGATATAAGTAGTCCACTAATTACATACTGTATTTACCCTCAATTTAAAAAATATATATTTTTTCTTGAATTTTGTGTGTGTGGGTGTGTGCGTACACACATGCACTATATTGCCAAAAGTATTCACTCACCAGCGTTACCATGCATATGCACTTGAGTAACATCCACTTCTTCTAGGGTTTAATATGATGTTGGCTCTTTGCAACTATAACAGCTTTTACTCTTCTGTAAAGGCTTTCCACATGGTTTAGGAGTGTGTTTATGGGAATTTTTGACCATTCTTCCAGAAAAGCATTTCTGAGGTCAAACACTGATGTTGGACGAGAAAGCCTGGCTCACAGTCTCCGCTCTAATTCATCCCAAAGGTGCTCCATCAGGTTGAGCTCAGGACTCAGGTTCTTCCTCACCAAACACACCACACCATGTGGACTGGTGCGAGTCATGTTGGAACTGATGTGAGGTTGTTTTTCAGAAGTTGGGCTCGGCCCCTTACTTTTAGTGAAAGCCACTTTTAATCCTTTGTGGGAACAATTTGGGGACAGCCCCTTTCTGTTCCAACATGACTGCTGACCTCAACCCGATAGAACACCTTTGGGGTTAATTAGAGCGGAGACTGCAACAAAAAAAAAAATTGGTTTGTTTGGCTTTCCACTGACGCAAACAAGTTTTGAACGGCTCCCGCATGTATGCATGTTCGGTTCAACTCGCACATGTGATGAGAATCCTTCATATCCTGAGATAATTTCTTGCAAAATTCCAGTTCTTAAGGCAAAAAGTCGTGAGGTGGGGTGGTCATATGCCGAGATATCACTGTATATCTTTATTATTATTATTATTGAATTTCTTATAATTAATTAATTATCACGCATTATGTGCATTTGACATGATATACTGTAATCTAAGAGAAGCAGATAATAGACAGATATAATAGAATATTGTATCAAAGGGAGCATACAGTATAGTGCTAGTAGGGCATTGTGTTTTTATCATTGTGTGACAGACGTGTTGAAAAACCCTCAAATTAAAACAATAAAGATCTACATATAGCTGAGTTCCCAGATGTAAACAAACAGCTACTGTCAGGGCCATAAATTTTGGAACAAATAAACTTTTATGGCATATGACATTTTATATACACCAGCACAATGACTTTGAAATGAAACACTTAAGATGTTATCAAAGTTAAGACTTCCAGCTTTAATTCAAGGGGTTTGACAAAAGTGTGGCATCAACCATTCTGGAATTACAGCCAATTTCATTCACACACACACACACACACACACACACACACACACACACTGCCCATTTTGGGGCTCATAAATCATGGTACAAACGGCTGACAAGCATTTGCATGGCTAGGTGTGGCCATATACATCAGAAACTCTAACATATTAAAACGTGTCAAGTCTGGGTTGGAATCGGTGTCAGACTCTAATTCCCAGAATACGGTATGACCTGCAAACATGGCCGCTGAAGACTACAACGAACCTCCATCACAGACTTTGTGTATCGTGAATAGTCGACTTCATGCCATTGTTACTGTTATCGAGGTCACTGATCCTGTTTTAGGGTTTCACATCTTGCTCTTGCCTGCCGTTACTACTACAGTACCTGCTTCGTGTTCATGATTAAGCCTTGTTTTGATCAGCGGCAAAATTAATAAGTTTCTGTCAACCTGCATTTGTAGCCTCGTGTCTGTTCCTGACAGTTTGCATTAAAACAAACCTGTTAGTTGCAGCTCCACAGAGTAGAAAATTAACTGACGCCTTATGAGCATTAAGAATCGAGAATGCAACAGCGTTATGGTGCAAAAAGACAATATTACTGCCTTGCACAGTTTACGGCATGGCCTTTTTACAGGATTGTTATTATTTTAAACGCCTTGAAGTAGTAAATTGACTCGATCGGCTGAGATGTTTCCTGACGTTTAGTCTTTGAATTAAACAATTTTTATCACATTGCTATGTATATTTGTATATGAACAGAGCCTCTTTTTTTTTATTACTTCAAATTTAAGTCAATGTCAGATCCACCTGCAGTGTTTGCAGTTTCATGCTGCTGATGCAAGATTTCCCGAAAAAACTAATAAAGTGTACTGCGCCTGCATGTCACTCTGCACACACTCCCCTTTACAGCAAGTCAAGAAGAGCGTCACCCTCCATCTTAAGCTCTCCCGCTGCTTAGATGAGGGTTTAATTATGCATTAGTGAGAAATGCTTCTTTGCTTTCCCTTTTTACTTGCCTCATGCAGAGAGCAGAAATATGCAATCATTTTTCCTACTCTACTACCTTTGCATTTCCATATTAGTGAATTTCAGCGTTAAAACCCCATAAGCTTAAACTCTTAAAACCTTCTTCGTCTGAACAAGTCTCAAAACTCTATATCACGCACAATCACGTAGACATGTTTAACCCCTTAATGCCAAATATACGGCTAGTTCAAGTTCATACCGTACATTAGCATTTCAACAGCTCTAATTTTAAATGCAACAGAAGCAAGAAGGAAACAAGTAGGAGTCATGCTTGCGCCATCAGTAGCAACCCGACCAGCTGTAATAATGATGTATAATTTAATCCAAGAATGCATCTCTGCGCTCTACAAGCCTTGAGCAACTCCTCCTCACAGCCATGCATTATTTAAGCTAATGGTGACCCGAAAATAGAAAAACACCTTCTGATCTCGTAAAAGTTTCATTGCTTAGAGACCGCTGCGGGTTGAAGTAAGTGCTCAGAGTGGGAAGCTGCATGGAGAAGTGTACAGAAGGCAGTGTGTCAGCTCTGATTGAAAGTGAAAGATGACTTTTTTTTGGACTTGAGCACATCAAAGTCTCTAACGACCGCAGAAACATTCGGTCAAACGGCGGTAAATCCTTGAGGGATCTCACTTCCTTTAATTTCTTGCACTGTGACCTCTGCAGGGTAAGGAGTGGTTCTTTAAGTAACATGACACCATTAGACACCATTTGGAGTCACTGGATGATGTCACCTATTAAAAGTGGTGTTTACAGCATTTTTCTGTCCAGCCTTTATTCGTATGGAAACCAATGAGATTTTCCATTTTTATTTTGGATGATCCCTGACCAGTCACACCATTTTGTGATGCCCAATTACATGGTCTAGACCACCACAAACACAACAAAGTCTGTAGACACCTAACCATTGCACCTATATGTAGTTTGTCCCTCAGGGGTTGTCAAAGTTTTAAGCAACTGATCCTGATCCTGCTGAAGCTTAACAGGAACTAAAAGGCCCAAACTCTAATCCAGAATGATAATACCACTGTGCAAAGCACAAGCTACATGAAGACATGGTGTTTTAAAGGTTGGCCTGGAAGAACTCCAGCACAGAGCACAGGGTGAACTCAACCCCACTGAACCATCACCTGTCGGATGAACTGAAGCCTCTAGACATCCCAACACCAGCTCCTGAGGTCACTTATGCCATTGTAACTAAATGAAAGCAAATCCCCAAGGAAAGGATCCAGAATCTAGTGGAAAGCCTTTTTAGAAGAATGGAGGTTATTATAACAAGACGGGTGGAATGAAACTGGAATGTGATGTTTAACAAGGACTTGGCAGGATGCAGTTCTACAGGTCTCAAGTAGTAACTCATCAGCTTATTACCAGCAAAGATAGCTTTTATACTTTATGCGTAATGGCCAGCAGGTGTGCATAACTGCATGATTTGCTTTCCCATAACCATGTAGCAGGTGTTTGAAATCAGAATCCCGGTTGTGGATCACAAAGCAACAGCAGAACTGGCTTAGAGTTTAAGGCTTTGGACTATGGTACAGAAGGTCCCAGGTTCAAATCCCATGACTGCCAAGTTGTCCCTGTTGGGACCTTGAGCAAGGCCTTTATCTGCTCACATGTATAATGAAATACAAATGTAAGTCACTCTGGGTGTCTGGTAAATGAGAGAGAGATTATTTTACTATGAGTTAAAGGCTTATTCATGCTTGGTAACTTTAATACTTCAATAAATTTGTAGGCGACTTTTGTACTTTTGCTCAAGTATACTTGTAAATGCAGGACTTTTACTTTTACTTGAATAATAGTTTACCTGGGATATCTCTACTTTTACTCAAGTATGGAATATTTTGTTTACTTTTTCCACCTCTGATGAGAGTCTTCCTACATACTCCTCATTTTCTAACCATCACTCAGTTGCTGAAGTGTTTAATCAACCAAATGTGTTGCCTTTCCAGGCAGAGAGAGGACATGATTCTTTTAATTAGCAAGAAATAGTAAAAAGCTCTAAATACTAGCATAGCTCACTAAACTACTGCCATGTTTGAGCACTATTGGCTGTTTAACAGTTTAATAAGTGTCTTATCCTGGATTGACACTTGCTTTTATCTCCATGCCTCCACAACACAGCTCAGATCAATAAGGCATCTCAGAATCAACTGTTCACACATCGTTCATGGTGTAGTAGAAGCTCAACCAGTGAGGAGCGGTGCGGCTAGGACGAGATAAGAAGAGGTATCGGCACTAAACTGGACAAACTAAGACTAGTGTCTCAAATCATATTCTGGTGCACTAGCGAGTATAACAATACACAAAATGCTGAGACAGCATTATACGTATGAAAACCTCCAGATTTGATGACTTTCTGTTTTCCAAATCCATGACCACACAGCATTTTTGTACTTTTCAGACAAACACAAAAAGCGACACAAATGTCAAAAGAACAGAATAAAACAAAAACCTTGAAACAAGATATAAAAATAGTCCCATCCCCCTTTAATTACAGGCTGTCCATTAAATATATAAATAAATAAAATCTTGACTTTGCAGTATCATTTTCTTTCCTGTTATGCTGTCTAAGCAGTACTCAGCACTTTAGAACACTTTCTGTACAATATGTGTGTGTGCGTATGTACTGTATGTGTGTGAGCGAGATAGACAGTGTGAAAGAGAGGTGGAAGAGGCGGTTAATGGGAAAGGCTAAGGTGGCAGGTCCTTGGGCAGTAAAATCTACCTGGTTCCATCCATCAAACCTGCTCGTCATATCAGCAGCTTAAAATACCCCATAAAACACCGTTATCGTACGACGGACTTTCCAAAGCAATTAGACGGCAACTTCATTAGTGTAAGTGTGACTGGAATACAGCCACTTACGCTCAGCACTGTATAAAGAGTGAATCCGGGTTGCACAGAATGTTTTATCGTGGTGCTATTTAATTTTATAAATAAATATGTCCTATTTTTACATGACTTTATCCTTTTTTTGTTTCGCACCGTAGCTGATGTGCCAATTTGTAAAGCATTTGTAAATTAAATCTCTCATTATAACAATCTCCAGATTACCAGAGGAAGCTGCGAAGATAAAAATCACGCCTCCTGCAAGTGTTTGACAACAGTGTTATTCTTTTTTTATTTTTTTATTTTGAGTTTAAAACAGCTCGGATTATAAGGAAGAGATAGCAAAACCTTCTTAACTATTTTAGGTGCCTGACTATGATGTCTCTGAGACACTTTTTTACACATTTTAGGTTTTAATATGACGGCACAGTGGTGTAGTGGTTAGCACTGTCGGCTTGCGCCTCCAGGGTCTGGGTTCGATTCCCACCTCCGGGTCTGTGTGCATGGAGTTTGCATGTTCTCCCCGTGCTTGATGAGTTTTCTGCGTGTATTCTAGTTTTCTCTCTCGGTCCAAAGAAATGCAGATTAGGCTGGTCAGGGGTAGCTTAGTGGTTAAGGCATTGGACTAGTTCTCGAAGGTCCTAGGTTCAAACCCTATGACCACAAAGTTTTCACTGTTGGGCCCTTGAGCAAGGCCCTTAACTGCTCAGATGTATAATGAGATAAAAATGTAAGTCGCTCCAAATAAGGGCGTCTTCCAAATGCCTTAATGTAATTTAATTTGCGTTCCCAAATTGTCCGTAATGTGTGAACATTGACCCGAGGTCCTTCCATGAATAAATGCCATGGAAATCACCACTGGCCTCCCTATCTGGACTACAAAAGTTCCTAGATGAATGGAAGAATACATTTTGGTAATGCTAAAAGAGATCTATCAATGCTAGTCAAGTAGTTTTATTTTTTCAGCAAAATACCCAAAGTGCCTTTAAACACGGCATAGATCATTATATTACATGCACATATACACCAATGACTCAGGCGTGATAATAACGCCACTGCCAGGTGAAATGAATAACAATGATTATCAATTATACACCTGTAAACTGGTGACAGGTTCATGGCCACCCAAGACTCACTCATGCCCACGGGGACCAAGGGCCAGGCTGTCTGGTCCTATCTGATCCCACAGAGAAGCCAATGCAGCACAAATCGCCAAAAAACACAGGGGTTAGTAGGCAAAGAGCCCAAGGCCAAACTTCCACAATCGTAATCCAACTGAGCACCCTTGGGATGGCCTGGTCAAACAGGAGGCTGCACTCTGCCTCCCACAGCACCCAAAGAAACTGCTGTCAACATCCCCGTGCCAGACACCACAGGAAAGCAAATAAAAATATAAAACTAGTATATTTCATCAATCAAAATCATGCTACAGAATCACAATACAAATCAAATCAGCACCTAAGTATTATGATATCGTGCCATATCTTACCGTTTCTTACCGCTCTTAGTCTTATCATCATGTTACTGTACAAGCCCCTTATACAATATAAACCTCCTTACTGTATATCCTAAGAATCATTTTATAAATATTAAGCAATGAAAGCAAGCAGAGTTCCAGCCTGTCCGGCTAAAGAGATGTGCTACAGTACAATCAGCTGGTTTAGTTAATCAATGGAACAAATATGTGGCAGGCCTTTAACTTTCTAAAGCCGGATTGTCCACCTCTGCACAACCATGACTGAAATGAAATTGAGAATTCTCAAGTGAGTTGTGTTCTTGTGTGACACATTTCTGTACATGGTCTTCAGGAAGCAATCACGCAGGCATGGATTGAACGAGTGACACCAGAGGACTGCAGACGTCTTGGTGAATCTACGCTCAGCCAGATTTAAGAGGCTTTAAAGAAAGGACTTCATACTAAATATTAACTGTTGAGGTAGGTTTTATTTAATAAAATAACAAAATATTCTCATTATCTTTGATATCATTGTTTAAAAAACATTAAATTATTCTAAAACATTGAATTACACTTTTGTCTCAATACTTTTGGACACAACTCTGGTCCTAGTGATGCATAACTCATCGTGTCATGTGATATATTTTATGATATTTCTATGAAATTTATATTTATAAAGGTGTTATGCCAACATGATATTCTGGTGAAGAGCTTTTGGAGCTGCTTACTGATCTAGCTCAGAAACAATACGCCTAGTCCTGAGCTTAAATAAATACTGAACGGCTCAGTGCATCATACGATATCTTCCATAACACATCTATGAGCTGCTTATGTCTGTCATACGAGGAGGCAGTGTTAAAGCTAGGGTGTCAAACTAATCCACTAATGTCACAATGCTTTTAGTTTTAATTTAATAATCAGTTATAACGGCTTATTACAGCGTTCCATGGGACACTAGAATTGCCATATGATGTAATAAGTTATATGTTATAACTGCTTCATTTATGCAGTATTCAGTTTAATTTATGCGGACATCTTACTAATCCATTTCTATAATAATTATGTTAGACCTATCAGATCAAACTCGAATAACATCTCAATACAATACAAGACGTCCAATGGAATGTTTATGAAGCAGTTATGTCAGTCTTATAACACAGTGTTTAAGTCTTATTAAATCAGCATAGATAGCCATTCGTGTATTAATGCTCTTGGATCTAACATGACAAATTAAACTTGTGCACAAAATTAAACTGCATATGGCGACTATTATGAATTGTTATGAAGTGTTATTAAAGCAGCTTACTTGGCATTAAGTGTCATTACAGAAACGGCTGAGATGACAAACTCAAAATTTACATTTTATTCATGACATGTTTATAAAGTGCTTATGTCAGTCTTATATTTATTAGATTTATTTTAGTTATTTTACAACAGCAGCTTAAAAAAAATTAAGCTGCTGTTGTAAAGTTATTATTTTATTTTATTGTGTACATTTTTCTGACAATTAAATGTGGGTAAATAAAAGAGGAAAAAAGTTAAAAAGAAAGAAAAAAATCTCTATTTTTTGTTTTGGCTTCAATGCTTCATGTCTCAAGTTGTACATATAAAATTTGTGCACTAGTATGCAAATTTTGTTTCTCTGCATGTGTAGCCACGCACACATTTACAGGCGCACAGCACACTGCGCCACCTTAATGTCTTCCCATAAGACAAGTTATTACCACATATGAAACCATCAGCCTCGACAGGGTGCTCTGTGGAGTTGTTACCATGCTCATGAAGAAGGGAGCAAATAATTGAATTCGCCACTGTTGCCAGAACTCGGCGGGTGATATTTTAGCGGCGAACTATTGAAAGGAACAGACAAATTACGATCCTGCCGCATGAATTTGATATCACTTGTCTCAGAGCCTGGAGGGTGACTGCATGTGGCTGCGTGACGTCGCAAAAGCCGGTCTGGAATCCAATTCCATGCATGCAGCGAGTTGTGAGAAATATTAATTATGTCTTGACTTTACCTGCACAGTAAATCCAGCCACCTGGACCCTGGACTCTCAGTCATGCTTGAAGAAGAGGACTGTGTATGGAGGATTCATAAGCGAAGCCGCTCTCTTGGCCATTAGTCTTCCAGAAGCTAGGCGAGCCTCGGCTGGCTGCTTTCCCGCTTACGCGAACCTGCATGTGTGTGTGTGGGTCGAGTGGTTGGGAAATTACACTCCTGAGTGTTCAGTTCTCTACGTATCATATTACCGGGATGCCATTATGGTGCTACGCGGGTTTTCCTCTCTATACATTCATTAGAATTCGACTACACGTCTGTGGGACCATAATAGACCTTGATATGTCTCACTTTTCTCTCGGCACGTTGGCGTTATGGTTTCACATTCTTGCTGAGCGTGAAAGGCACATCACTAGGAATGGAAAGGAAAGGAACAGCAGGAACATCAGAAACAGATTCCTGGATGTCCTGGATCCTATGCAAGGTCCAATGCAAGAGAAACAGCCAAAACACTGTATTGGTGCCGATTTAATTTTTATGTTGTAAATGTAAGGCAGTTTATGCAAAATGAAAGTGACCAATATTTCTTTCCTAAAAATTTTAAGGTGCTAAGGTGTTTTGGAGAGATGATTTTATATGTGCCCCAAAAATGGGCATTTTCAACGTTTAACTGTCCCTCTCCAAATAATGATCATTTAAAATGCAAAATATTCATATTTCTTTATGGATATTAATACTAAAATTAGTGTAAGCTTTTATAAGCATATGACCTGGTAAAATTGTTGCTTACATTTAAGCATTCCGTGCAGAATTTTTCGAAACAAACAACAAAAAAAAAAAAACTGTAGTGTCCGTAACCATGTCAAATTCATGTTGCAATATCTTAATTTAGCATTTTAGAATAATACACTTTTTCAGGTTTATGTCTTTTCATGTGAAATCTAGACTGGCCAAGTTTCATCCGAATGACAGTTAAGGTTATAAAAAAGAATTATTTTTAAAAAGTTACAAAAACAAATGAAATTGTATTCAGCAAATCTGTTTCTTCTATCTGATAAAAATATTAATGTGTGTGCATGGATCAGGAGAAAAGAAGCATCAAGTAGTATAACAAAACAGTGTTATATGATCCTACTGTATCTGAAAATTCACTTTTTCATCTGGGTGAGAAACTTTTTTGGACCAATACCATAGGCCGAAAGCATACAGTACATGCAGAGCTAATAATGAAGCCAGAATAGCTCCGTGGTTAAGGCATTGGACTCCTGATTGGAAGGTCACAGGTTTAAGCCCCACCACAAACAAGTTGCTGCTGAAATCCCTTTAGCAAGGCCCTTAACTGTCAACTGCTCAGATCTATAATTAGATAAAAAATGTCAGTGGATAAGGGTGTCTGCCAAATGTAATATGTCTGGTTTCTTGCAAAACAAACTTTTCTACTGAATCTTCCACATTCAACTTTTTTGATAAACTCTACTTCAACGGTCAATCAAACGTGACAGCATATTGGGCATATTAGCGCTTTCACAATTTAAAGAAAATAAAAGTGATCTGACCTTTATGGCCTGGGTTTATGGTTATCCATGTCTTTTTTCCCTCCACTTATTAAGCTCCATTTGAATAGAGTCAAAAATCTAACCTCATACACAAATAAGGTTACTTTACTTCTTACTTTATTTCAGACTTTACATGGATTGGTTAATGTGAATAACAGAACAGGAACAAAAACGCATCATGTAAAGACCTCAGTTGGAACAGTCTGACCCCATCCGGTGTAATGGGAATGAGATGGGGGTGGGGTGGGGGTGGATGTAAATCTTTTGATAATCCATTCAATAGTGTGCGAAATATTAGCCGAGTAAACTTTTGATCTTATTGTATTTCTCTTTTAGAATAAACCTATTTTTTTTATGCCGGGATAGCATTAGGTGACATGATGAGTTTCCAAGAAAGAAATTCTTCTTCCGTTCCTGATCAGTAATCTCAGTGAAAACTCTCTCTCTCTCTCTCTCTCTCTCTCTGAGCTCTCTCCCACCTGTGTTTATTTCAGACTTTCATCCATTGGGTCCCTGGGGAGGAAGAGGCTCAGATTGGCTTACATTTCACATAAAATAAAGCATTTAACCAATCATAAATTGTTACTGAATGCTTTTAACCAGTTTTAATGCAAAATAAAGGGACTTATTGAAAAAGATGGGAAGGCTGACCCAACCTCAGAGCTGGAGAATCAATCAATCTATCTATCTATCTATCTATCTATCTATCTATCTATCTATCTATCTATCTATCTATCTATGTAAACACATAACAATTGCAATCTGATTAAAATATATATTACCAATGTTAACGTAGCTACTGATTTTGATGTGTTGTTTGAAGTAAAATAGTTAGTTAGTGTAGTTCATCTTGATAGGTTTGAAGTTACTACATAGTGATAACTGAAGGAAATGCATTGACATTGACTAGGACCTTCCACTGCTGTCAAAGTCTCTCAACAGACCCCTGAGAACACACCACTATTACAGGAGGATGGCGAGACTGAGGGGCATTGCAGAATTGGTGCAAGTGAAATTAAAAAAGCAGGGGGGTGGGGGGGTGTATTGTTTTCTCCCCTGTGAATACCTTACTGTCACAATGACAATGTGACACAGCACATACAAGGACAATGTGCTTCACGTGCATTTCTGATAACCTTCATACTTTCATGAGCAACCTTTATAGTTACAAACTATTTTCATATCATAAAAACACAACACAATTTATACTGAAATTCAGACCTAATAATTTCTGGTTAATCAGCCAATGCTTGCCAAAGTACAAAATCTCACACCTGTGTTTTTGGATAATTTTTTCGAATTGATGTGTTATGTATTGCGAATGATACTGCATTTCAGAAAAAAAAGTCAATTCAAAGCAGTTTTTTTTAATCAGGTGGTTTAGACGGGATTATTATCAGCTGGAGATTCTACTCACTAGTTCTAAACATCTTTCAGGTCATTATATAGTAATGTTCCACCCAAAAACAGAAACATTAACTTAAGCAACAAGAGAGAACATTCTCAACAGAACTAATGATCTATTCATGCATCGTCTGTATCATTTATGCTGTGTATTAGTGGCAGAGGGTTTAGAGAATATCCAGGGCACAAGGCAGGGTACACTCTTAATATGGTTCACACACACTCACACACTCAGCCAGTCAAACACTGGGGGTAATTTAAAAATGCCAGTCAGTCTACAGTATATCACATGTCTTTGGACTGTGGGAGAAAAACCTAAGTACCAGGAGAAAACCCATAAGGCATGTATACAGCCCTCATTCGAGATTCAGATTCGAGGTGCGAGGTGGCAGTGCTACTGTAACCACTAAACCACCATTCTGCCCTTACTAATTATGCATCATTAATTAACTAATTATGTTAAATGTTTTAATGTATTTGTTGCACAAGATTTTTAAATTTGGCTCTACTGGTTTCTCATTCCAAATGTCTAAAAAGTGTAGTAGCATGCATACAGTATGCACTGATCATCCATAACATGACCACCCGTCTAATATTAAGTATGTCTCACTTTTGGCACCAAAACAGCCGTGATCTGTCGAGGCCTCGACTCCGCTAGACCTCTGAAAGTGTGTTGTGGTATCTGGCACAGGTACATTGTGAGGTGGAGCCTCCATGAATCAGACTTCCTGAATCAGGGACAATGTTTAGGTAGGTGGTACATGTCAAAGTAACATCATCCACATGAATGTCAGGAGCCGAGGTTTCCGCTCAGAATATTGTCCAGGTCATCAAACTGCCTCCACCAGCTCACCATCTTCCCATAGTGCATCCTGATGGCAATCCAAATGACATAAAAGTAAATGTAATTCATCAATCCAAACCTCCTTCTTCCATTGCTCCATGGTCAAGTTCTGATGCTCACATGCTTGGGTCCTGCCATCCACATGAATGTCATCATGACACATACCACCTACCCAAACGTTGTCACATTCAATGGAAAGGTATTTCTTTATGGTAGTGGCCTCTTTCATTTCAGCAGGATTCTGTACCCGGACACACTGCAAAAATGGTTCAGGAACAGTTTACGGAACACGACAACAGGTTCATGGTGTTGACTCGGCCTCTAAATTTTTCCATAACTCAATCCAATCGAGTACTGTATCTCTGCGATGTGCTGGAAAAACAAGTCTGATCCATGAAGGCCCTACCTACAGTAGCAACTTACAGGCCTTGCTGCTACTACTACTGTTAAGAACTCCTACTGACAGCTTGGTGCCAGAGTCATGCATCTGCATTACTTAATGTACTGTACTGTATATGATACGTGCTGTGAAACAGGATATCATGTGATTTAAATGTTATTAGTGTACACTTAAATGAGATACTATATACTATATCAGAAACCTATATATATATATACAGTATGATACTGTAACCTTTAATTTCACTTCTGAATCGACACTTCGCCCTTGCCCCTTCCTGCTGCTCCCACTAGCACTGGTTTTGCTGCATTTGAAAGCCATGATGCACTTCAAGGTTATATTTCTGTAAGAAAAAAAAAATGCTATAGGACCAAGGATGGATACATTATGTCAAAATATAGTGTCCAAACACATGTTATGCAGTGCATAAATAAATAAATGTATACTTTTTTGTTTAATTTTAAATCTTGGATTGAAATAGTCTCCTTTCTTCATGTATCTTTTTCCATGTATTTTTTTATTACAAATTTGTTGTATTTTGTTTATGATTATTCAAAGTTAAGATTTAAAGTCAATAAATTTTTTTGGTGTGTGCTAAATTTAATTAACAGTGATATCTGATAGGTTTGTGTCACACAGTGGTTAGCACTGAGGCCTTGCACCTCCAGGGTTGAGGGTTTGATTCCGGGTCTGTGTGGGTGGAGTTTGCCCATTTTTCCCATGCTTGGTGGGTTTCCTGCGGGTACACCGGTTTTCTCCCATATTTTTAATAACATGCAAAGTAGGCTAATTGGCCTTCCCCCAGTTGCCTTTAGCATGTGTGCATGGCTCTCCTGCAATGTCCAGGGTGTACCAGGGTCTCCAAAGTCTGCAGGGATAGACTCCAGGCTTCCCGTGACCCTGCACAGGATGAATAGTATAGAAAATTTATGAATCTGATGGGATCTGAGTGCAAATCTTTTCCGAAATATAGTGACTTTATAGTAAAGTATAAGACTTTACTTGACAAACCAGATCAGATAAATAAGAAAAGTGCAAATAAAACCCCAGTATGTTACGGCTTACTGTATATTTTAATGCAATCATATTCTCAATAGCATCCATATTATTAATTTATTTTTTGGTAAATAAACTAAATAAATGAAGTGAGCCAAAAAGTTCCATAGAGACACCTAGAACTCCCTAGCGACTCACATGTTGAACGTCTTCTTATACTGATAATAGCATTATATATCCATAAATACAGTATGCATCCATTTCGACTTGATCGTATCATATCCATGGGAAAATTACTGCTCGTGAAGTGCATAATGGAGCCATAATCCAGATATTGCTCCAGTTCTGGCTGACTGCTCAGCCAAACATACACTAATAGATCCGCGGGAGGTCGGCGCCCTCCATCTCACCACAGACCAAAGATTTCACATATATTCACTGCACTCACCAGAACTGATTAAAATAATTGAGTACACAAAATTGAGATGGTTCCTGAGGTTTTTTCTTTTCCCTAGCTCATACCAGTGATGGAAAAAAAAGAGAAATATTCAAATTACACTCAGTCATGCTGTGCATGGACAGCGTTCAAGGACATTTAGGCCTATTTGCGTAATCGGGTTGCTATTTGTTTCCCACTGATATTACATCACATTAACAAATTGGAATAAAATGAAAGCAGAACAGCATTTACGTCCTATATAGTACTGTAGGTACGCTTATACAATTAGTCTATTATAGGTCCTAAAAAAAAAACATTCATTTTAGTTTATTGATTCATCACCATCATCTGAACACATTCACTCCTATGAAATATTTTGAATATTCCAAGGGTCACATGATCAAATAATTTTGTGCCTTTATAAATACTATGCTAAAAAATAATGATTCAATGAATTTCAGGTTTGGTATTGAAATACAACAAATGCAAACGTTGTACAAAAAAAAAAGAGTTACTGGTGCCAGAAATTATTAAATGCATCTTTTTTTCATTGTTGAGATTCATTGTTGGGGGAAAAAAAGAAAAAACTATATAATTATAAATTTTTAGAACTTCGCATCATTCATTTGCTTGTACAAAGAGCGAGATGAATGTACAGAAAAAGAAGACGAAGAAAAAAATATTCTGCATTTAGTAAACTTGTTGCAAGAGGTACAACAAGTTCAATCAATGAGAACATCCATGAAGCCAAACTGGTTGACTTTACATCTCCTAAAGACGACCCAACTCACAGTCCCAAAAACACTTTGGAGCTCTAGTAATCAATCCTCCAAGACAAATCAAGTTCACACTGGCTCTTCACATGGTTTCCAGTGAAGACCCAGTTCCCACATCTCAAGTGGAAGCCAAGAGCCATGGGCTTCAGAAGAGCATCACCGTGTCCACTCATCTGCTACTCAGAACCACACTGAGATCAAGATTCCTGGGTTCTTTAATCCAACAAAGGGGATTAGACATAGGGAGCTAGAGAAAGGGTGCAGGGTGGGGTGGGGTGCAGTGCAGTGGGGTGCGGTGTGGTGGGGGCATTAATTATTAACACCTCTTGACATGCTTAGTGAGCAAAAGCTTTAACCCCCCCAAAAAAGCACAGCAGGGAGACGCAGGGTCGTTGTTGCACCCATCGCTCTATTCACAGCCCCTCAGATCTTTATACCAAAGACAGTTTTGTGTCCCTTTAAAGGAGAAGGATGGTGAAAGTTGCGTCTGTGCTTAGGACAGGATGAGAACTGATGAGACAGGATGGCAGAATATCAGCTCGTCTAAAATGCACACGAAGCAAGTGGTCAACTTTCAGCACCCGATACACAGAGATAAATTTCCCCAAATCCCACAACAACCAGCAGTCATTCTGAGCACCACTGAAGTTCAACTTGTTTAGCAGCACCAGCACTTTTACTCGCTCACAGATGAGAGAACACAACAAAACATAACCACGTAAGAACCCAGAGGAGGAGCTCTTAAGATTTACGACTTACCCCCCTTGTTCCATCTGCCCTTAATCCTGCCCTGGTAGGAGGGATGAAGAAGTGAGAGGAGCAGCAGCAGCAGCAGACACAGAGTCACCGAGAATCCACGAGTGATCCTGAGGAACATCTCCAGGAGTTAAGGTTAGGGTTTTTCACCTGTCCGTGGAGCTCGGCTTGGCGCTGAGAGCGCACGGCGACTGCAGAGTGTGTTCTGTCATCGGTCACGTTAAAGAAGCAGCGCGCGTGTGTATCTCTGCCACGCTGCTGTAAGCTCCCGAGCTCTTCCTGCAACAGTATGTAAGGGAGCAGTTTCTCAGTGCATCCCCATCTCACACAGCCACCGAGTCTTCATCATCCAAGTGAGAAAACGAGAGGCAGGCACAATATATGGCACAGAAAAGCTCTGTCTACAATGCTTGCACACACACACACACACACGCGTCCTACTCTGTACACACACTCGAGCGTGTTTCCTGACTGCTGCCCGCAGACGTTGCCTCCGCCAGTCTCCCGCTCGCGCTCTTCAGCTCTCTGTGGGAATTCAATCTCTCACTCAAGCACTCACTCCACCAGCCCACTGCAGTGACATGCAGGAGTTTATATGAAATGAGCTGCACGTGTGTGTGTGCAGGGATGTTTTGGAGGTGTGTGTGTGTGTGTGTGTGTGTGTGTGTGTGTGTGTGTGTGTGTGTGTGAAGGGGGGGTGACTGGGAGTAACTGGAGAAGAGAGAAGAGGAGAGGAAAGGAGAGAAAAGGAGAGGACAAGCAGATGGATCTGGTAACAGCACTAATCTCATCACCTGAACATATTTTTCAATGAACAAGCAGATAATGTCCCAAAACAAGACGCAGCCTTTCAAAGGCATGGCTCTCCTCAGAGTCAAACTCAGCGCAGCTGAACACAGCCAAGCAAAGGATTCCCCAGCTGAAGACTGTTCAACTTAGCGCTAGACAATTAAACACAGCTCTTCTTTAGAACAGCCAAGTGTTATGCAACTCAACATGGCCAAACACAGGTTAGTATTTCCTAAAACAGCCGAACACAGTTCACCATTACCCAGCACAACAAAACATATTTTACCATTTCCCAGCAGTGTCAAACACAGTTCACAATTACCTAGCACTGCCAAACATTTCATCGTTACCCAGCATGACCAAACATACTTTACCATTACCGGCACAACCAAAGTTACATAACCGTTAATCCAGCACAGCCACACATGGTTTACCATAATCCAGAACAACAGAACACAATTTGCCCTTACCCAGCACAGCCAAACATATTTACTATTACCCAGCAGAGTCAAACACAGTTCACAAGTACTCAGCACAGCAAAGCACAGTCCAACATTACTAAGGACAGCGAAAGAGTTCACCAATACTCAACACAACCAATCATTTCACTATTACTCAGCACAACCAAACATAGTTCACCATTACCCAGCACAACCAAACTCATTTCACTATTACACAGTAAAGTTTCACTATTACCCAGCACAATCACACAAATTTCACAGTTTGGCTGGTGATAATTAACGTTAATAGGATCTCAGGCTTGCTCCGCATTATAAAAGCAAGGTGCGAAGTTTAGTCCGGGAAGAGCGTAATACGGTGCAGTATGAGAGAGTGGCATGCGAGTGGGCGATATGATGCGCCCCGGGGACTTTAAAAAGGACACTGGAGCCCGCCTTCGCAGCCCCGCTGCCGAAGTGGAAAAGGCCACGAGGATGACTGCGTTAAGGCCCCCAATCCCAGCCGGGAAAGTCACCCAGACGATGGAGGTTAGCGAGGACTCCTGTCTGAGGCCACGCCCAGAGAGAGCTGGGAGGGGCCAGGCCAGCCATCGACAGGGGGAGAAAAACGGGAATCGGGAATTCGGGAATCGAACCTGGACCCTCGAGGTGCAAGGCGTACCTAGCACAGCCAAACACATACTGCCATTACCCAACACAGTACACCAATGCTCAGCACAGCCAAACACATTTTTTCCACTTACCCAACATACCCAAACACAAAGTTCACCATTACCCAGCACAGTCAATCACATTACCTAATTATCTAGCTAAACTCATTTCACTATTACCCAGCATAGATCAGCATTACCTAGCACATCCAAACACATTCCACAATTACTCAGTACAACTAAATAGTTCACTGTTATTCAGCACAATCAAGCACTTTCCCCCTCATGCAGAATAGAACACAAATTTAATAAAACACCCAGCACAATCAAACATATTTTACTATGAACCAGGCGACCCAAACATAGTTCACCATTGCTCAGCACAACCAAAAACAGTTCACCATTACCCAGCACAACCAAACACAGTTCACCATTACCCATCACAACCAAACACGGTTAACGTTTACCCAGCACAACCAAACTCAGGTAACGTTTACCCAGCACAACCAAACACAGTTTACCATTACCCAGCACAACCAAACACAGTTCATGTTTACCCAGCACAACCAAACACAGTTCACCATTACCCCGCACAACCAAACACAGTTCATGTTTACCCAGCACAACTAAACACAGTTCACCATTACCCCGCACAACCAAACACAGTTCATGTTTACCCAGCACAACTAAACACAGTTCACGTTTACCCAGCACAACTAAACACAGTTCACGTTTACCCAGCACAACCAAACACAGTTCACCATTACCCAGCACAACCAAACACAGTTCATGTTTACCCATCACAACCAAACACAGTTCACCATTACCCAGCACAACCAAACATGACCATTGGTAAAGTTTACCATTACCCAGCACAACCAAACACAGTTCACGTTTACCCAGCACAACTAAACACAGTTTACCATTACCCAGCAGAACCAAACACAGTTCACCATTACCAAGCACAACCAAACACAGTTTTCCCATTACCCAGCACAACCAAACACAGTTCACCATTACCCAGCACAACCAAACACAGTTCACGTTTACCCAGCACAACCAAACACAGTTTACCATTACCCAGCACAACCAAACACAGTTTTCCCATTAACCAGCACAACCAAACACAGTTCACCATTACCCAGCACAACCAAACACAGTTTACCATCACCCAGCACAACCAAACACAGTTCACCATTACCCAGCACAACCAAACACAGTTCACCATTACCCAGCACTCCCAAACACAGTTCACGTTTACCCAGCACACCCAAACACAGGTAATGTTAACCCAGCACAACCTAACAAAATTCACCATTACCCAGCACAACCAAACACAGTTTTCCCATTAACCAGCACAACCAAACACAGTTCACCATTACCCAGCACAACCAAACACAGTTTACCATCACCCAGCACAACCAAACACAGTTCACCATCACCCAGCACAACCAAACACAGTTTACTATTACCCAGCACAACCAAACACAGTTCACCATTACCCAGCACAACCAAACACAGTTCACCATTACCCAGCACTCCCAAACACAGTTCATGTTTACCCAGCACAACCAAACACAGTTCATGTTTACCCAGCACAACCAAACACTGTTCACGTTTACCCAGCACAACCAAACACAGTTAATGTTAACCCAGCACAACCTAACAAAATTCACCATTACCCAGCACAACCAAACACCGTTTACATTTACCCAGCACAACCAAACACAGTTCATGTTTACCCAGCACAACCAAACACTGTTCACGTTTACCCAGCACAACCAAACACAGTTCACGTTTACCCTGCACAACCAAACACAGTTCATATTTACCCAGCACAACCAAACACAGTTCATGTTTATCCAGCACAAGCAAACACAATTCCCCATTACCCAGCACAACCAAACAAATTTTATCATTACCCAGCACAACCAAACACTTTACAATTACCCTGCACAACCAAACATAGTTTACTGTTGCCCAGAAGAGCCAAACACACTTTGCCATTAACCAGCACAACTATAGTAACCCAGTGTAAGTATTTGTCCAACAATGAAAACTTCAAAGCACATTTTGTAAGTCGCTCTGAATAAGCCAACTAAACACTTTTCACCGTTATGCAGCACAAAACACATATTTCACTCTTCATCAACTGCCAAACACAGTTCATGATTGCCCAGCCAATCACAAGTCATCCCAAGCTGGCCCAACTTTAGAAAGATGACCATAAACATAGCCAAACAATAACCAAACTCACTTTACAACAGTCCTGCATGGCTAAATAAAATTGCCCATAACACATCACGATCTAATGTAGGGCACATAGACAGCCAAAGATAGTACTGTAGGTCACCATAGCATAACACAGCTCATCTGGGTAAGAGAATGTGACCATAACCACTACAGAAAAAAAAACCTAATACGTGGATCTTATTTATTAATCAATCACTGAGTGAAAACAGGTGTAATTACACTGCTTGTTGATTCACAGGCTAAGATTTCAGTCACCTTTATCTGTGATTACAGCACACACTGAGGTGTCCTGTTCATGTGTGAAAATGATTCCTTGTGCTCCTAGAATTGCTTTTTCACAATCTGAGCCCTGGAATATCCCTGTGCTGACAGGAAAGGAAAACTCCATTGATGTGACAACCTGGTTATTTAGTACATTCAGGTCGTCAGCTGAGTCTAGACCTGAGCAACTGAAGCAACCCCTCATCATAACACTGTCTCCAGAGGCTTGTACAGTGGACACTATGCATGATGGGAGCATCACTTCATTCCCGCTTTCCTTCTTACCCTGACACGCCCATCACTCTGGAATAGGTTCAATCTGGACTCATCAGGTCACATGACCTTTTTTCCATTGCTGAAATGTCTAAAGTTTATTAGATAGACCACTAAATAGTGGTTTTCCTATGAACATACAGCTGTTGAGTCCTAATCCTGTTAGTTTTTATCACATAGTGTGTGTATGGAAATGCTCTTACTTTCTCTAGTAACATAACTCCTGTTTTTAATGTTGATTTTTTTACCATGCACTTCAAGTGATTTTTTTTATGTTTTTTTTTTTATTTTATTTTCTTTCCAAAACCACATTTCTTCCACAAAGTTGACCGTATGGCATTATTCTTCCAGGTTTTGATAATGTGTTAAAGGACATTTAACCCAGTTCCAGTCATTTTAAATTTCCATATCTGTTGTCTTTGCTTGATGCCGCCCAATAATTTGAGTTAAAAAATAAAAATAAATCCCACCAGATTTAGAAAAAGTTTTGGCAGCTCTGTTTTTTTTTTTTTGTGCTTTCATGCATATGTGCATCTGTAGAAAACACAGTACAGTCATGAATTACTATGCGTGTTACATTAAATTACAACTTCATTTAAACACACCAACAAAACTCCAGAAAAAGCAGTGCTCGAAAAAAATAAAAATAACAAAATGATGACTAAAAAGTGAAAGAGCGCCCCCTAAGCATGATATGTCCTTCGGTAACTCATCTTATCGGGATAGAGACAGATTTTTCTTTTTTTTCTTTTTTTTAAACAAACTCTGAAAACTGGTAGGGAAAAAAAATCTTACTTTCAGAAACATTATATTTCATTGTGAACAGTTTATGAATAATTCTATTTATATTCAGCTTGATAAATGAGGCTTGGTGCCTGAGGGTGCCAAAACTTTACAGACATTATACAGTACATTGCAAACTCGTTTGATACTGCAGCTAAATGAGTTTTAACTCCTTAAGCATTTAAACATCTGAGGCACTTCCCCTAGTGAAGTGAAGAGCCTGAACCAGTGTTTTGCTTCACTAACGCTCCAGGGAAAAGCTGGATTAAGCAGAGGACATAAAACGGATGCTTCGCAGAGCCAGCTGGTAGACATACGCCCACGTGTATACATACACACACCGAGTGTGGTGTTAGTGTCCTAATTACAGCTTCTGACTGAAGCCATGATTAAGTCTATAATTTTTATACCCACCACAATATTAATATTCTAAATCCACACATAAGCTCTATGGGCTTGTAGCACCACAACACTCACACTCACTCTCTGTCACCCGGAGTAATTTATCATCCTCTTTAACACATTACTCACTTAGCAAAAAAAAAAAACACACACACACACACTTTCCATTCTCCACTAATCCTTTGTATCTTACAAATATCGGACCAATACGCCAGGGTTGAAATTAAAAATCTTTCTGCACCTGTTTCCAATCATTTATTTCTTTATTATAAAAACTCAGAGCTACGAATACGAGGATAAATGCACGAAGAGATCTGCTAGACCAGACCAGTTACAGCCTAAATCAAGATGAAAACGTTTTAGTGTAGCAATGAAAAATGACTAAATCTTCATGAAGCTCCAAAACCACCTCGATACACCTGTGTACCTGCTTATCCATTCTAATTTATACCGCGGCATACTGTAGCTTAAGGTCGCTCTGCTGTGAACACGCGTTCACAATAAAACCAAACAACAAACCAGTACGCGCCAAGGACGCCAGGCATCTGAGAAGCGCATCAGCGTCACAACCCAGGGGAATGAGAGAAAACAAGCCCACGCAATGCCACGCGAAGCACTTTATACACACAGAAGCATCAAAAAAGCAAGCGGTCTTCCTGATATCACTGATATGTGTTCACAAGGCATTTGCATAAATTGCTAAGTGCTTTAACAATTATAGTCCAAAGAGACTACATTAACCTTTAAATCCAATAAATATTATAATTCTGGGAATTATGCTAAAAAAACGGTATTTTGAAAATAGTAAATGAATTACAGTCCATAAGTATTTAGTAAAGACACAATTTGTATGTGTTTATTTTTCTACATCCCCACAATGGATTTGAAAGGTTGCATGGGATTGAAGAGTAGACCTTCAGATTCGATTCAGTGGGTTTAACCAAAAAAATATTGCTTTAACCATTCAGGAATGACAGCCAGAAATCCCTCCATTTTCACAGGCTTAAAAGTAAGCTAACAGTCATAAGAACACAGATGAGAAATAAGGTTAACACCACCTCCAGGTAAACTGAATAACATTATCAACTGGTGACCTGAAGGCCACCCATGCCCATGGGGAGCAAAGGCCAGAACATACAGTACTTTGCATTTTTAACCACATGATGGCCTCCTTTTTGAATGTACTGTATGTTGAAAATATGATCATTAAAGTGATATCAAACTAAAGCTGAAGTCAACTTCCAACATGACTCCAATGCTATTCCAACATAATGTATGCGCGTTTTGAATGCATTTTCAGAATATTTTCAACATATTTCTATCATAATTTTTGTCAGTAAGTGCCATTTCCATTGGATTTTAAACCGCAAATAGTAAACATATGGTTTTATTTTAAACCGCATATATATATATATATATATATATATATATATATATATATATATATATATACTGTATATATTTTTTTAACATTAGGGTAAATTACAGTACTGCACAGAAGTCTTAAGCCACATCCGACTTCTTTATAATAAATGAAATGATGTAGAATAAATAATTTTAAAAAAATAAACAAAGCTCAAATTTAATAATAGTTGTTTATGTAACAACCTCAGCAGCAACCTCATTTCCCCTCTTGTCTGTTTGAATCACTCAGCATTCGGTATCACCAGCATACTAATCATCAGCCATCATCTGTATCTGACTTTTGCACAATACTGCATGTTAAAATTATTTTGGAGGGAGGATGGAGCTATATTAAAATTTTATTGAAATTATCTTTTTAGTGTATTGCAATCACACTTTTTAATTAGGAATAACAATTGGAATTTTGTTCACTATTTGCATTTTAAAATGCATTGGAAATGGTACTTACTAACAAAAAAATTTTAGAAATTTGTTAAACATATTCTGGAAATACATTTAAAATGCACATAAATTATGTTGGAATTGAGTTGGAGTCCTGTTGGAAATGCGTTAGAAATATGCTGAAAACATACACCAGTATTATATGGAACTTTATGTTAGGACATATAGTGGAAATAAATTGGGTTTCATGTAGGAATTCAGAGAAAATCACTTTGGAAATAAATTAAAAATATTTATGTCGAAATTCATTAGGAATACAGTAGAAATTTGCTAAATGTACTTAAATAAGTTAAAATTGGATTTTTTTTTGGAATCAGGCAGGAAATATCTAACAAGTATTTTGTAAATGTGTTAGAAATACCAGTGTGAAGCTCCCTGCCTCAGGGTTTTTTGTATAAGGGGGTGGTAGTGCAAGAGTTAAACCAAGATATGATGAAGACATGATGAGCAAGGACTCAAGTGTAACATTATCCCAGACAAAAGCATTAATCTGCGAAGTCAGAGCTGCAGTTAGTGTCCGTATTGTCTCAGTCTAGCATCCCTAGAGTGCATTTAGCTCAACGGCTCGCAGATGGATTCACTGCCTGGATCCGTTCTTACCTCTTTATTACCGCACCCGCAAAATGAAGAGGAAGAGGGAGGAACGATGGTCTGGACTGCACACTGGGGGAAGAGAAATGGGCAAGCCAGCAACAAATACTGGGAAAGAAGCCCGAGCCACTGCACTCGCCTGGAGGTGAGGTACAGTGCTATGGAGGACCTGTCAGCTTATCACCCTCAGACAAGAACCCCTAAACACAGCCCGAGCTGAGACAAATGGCACAAGGGTGCAGGATGGAGATAAGCAGAGGAAGCTCTGCAGGAAGGGAGGGAGAGTGGGAGTGAGAGAGAGAGAAAGAGAGAGAGAGAGAGAAAGAGAGAGAGAGAAACTAGTCATTTGCTACAAACAGTTTACACAAAGACATTTATATGGAGTGATATTTGTTCCATTAGGCACCACTGCACGCATTTAGGTTCAATTTCAAAAATTGAATGTAGACAATTTGAAATCATATTTTGGAGGTACAAAGCAGTAAAAATCCAATGCTTCAATTTTAGATTCACTAACAGCATTAAAAAATGATTTCTTGAATACTGACTGTTAACGTGTCAGACATAAATCTGGTCATGTTTGTTGCTTTTTCTGAGAGCTCCAATAGGATGAAGTGAACATCTGATACTGGATTTAAAAAACTGAATAGAAAATATGCTGCATAATTAAAGTGTGAACAAACATTAGGCACAATAAACTAAATTAAAACTGAACAAGATTTAAATGTAAACTATTAGAATGAACAAAAAAAAAACTAATATCATTGTACTACACAGAAAAATGGAACTAGAAATCTATCCAAAATGTATGCATACATATAAAAATTTCAAATTCAATTTATTTCATTTAAACTACCAAACTGTGAATAACTTCAGTTCAATGAAAAAAATACTGAAATGTTCAACAGTAAAAATGACCAAATCTTCACAAATTCACAAACCTGAGTTTAAACAAATTGTCTAACTTTACAATTCAGAAAATACTTGAAGCTTAACAGTTTTATAACTTAACAAAAGGGGCAATTAAAATATCTAAATGTTAACTGGTGACATAAATATAAACCTAATTTGCTAAAATCGAAAAATGCTGTTAACTATCAAAATGTGAATGTAAATTAATTAATCAAAACTAAAAGTAGTAAAATATACACTTAAACTACCTAGAGCTAAACTGGACCTTTTTAATACTATTAAAAAAATATTTATAATGTTTTTTTTTTTAATAATTAATTAATTTAATTAAAAAAAAAACATTATATGTATTTTAAAGCAAATTTTTAGGTTAATTAATTGAATTAATTATAACTAATTAATTATTAAAAGTATAACAACCAGTGTGACAAAAGTGATTTATAAACTCAGAAATATCACCGGCTGGAATAAATTCAAGTTCAAATATAATTTATGCCTTATCACTATCATAGGTAGTAAAAACAGAAAACATGGACAGAGATTGGATGGTTTATTTATTGCAGTAAAAATGTGGTTTCTAAATATGTTATAAGCAGCAGCGGGCAGTGAGGGCAACAAGATGAGTCATTTAAAGTGGTGTAAACCACTTCAATAATGAAAGAGTAAACAGAGAGCGAAACTCTTTCCAGTCCCTCTGTGAGAGTACTCTAAAGTAAAGCTCTTGAAGACACAAAATGAAAATGGGCTTTATTCAAAGCGAGAGCCTGAGTGTGTGCTCGCACAGAATCCTTCATTTAAAAGCTGGCTGTAGACACGACGCTGGATAATCTGATCTCCATCTCATTTTCTTCCTATTTGCACTCCTAATTTAAACATTCGTTCCTATTCACCCCCTTCCGGATCGCTCGTCTTTTATAAGGTGGGTAAATCTGTATTAGGCTGTTTGTCTTTTCCTGAATTGACTGTAATGCGGCTTGGAATAATTCTCCAGCATTGCTGCCATCTGGCCTGTGATTAACATTCCGATTAAAATTCACCACAATCACGGCTCGGCAACTAACAACCCCTGTGACTGAACTATTATTAGCCTTTAAATGTCTGGCTTATGAATGTTAATTCTACAAATACAGTAAGCAAAAATATTTCATTAAAGCCTATGAACAGAGGGCAAGAGAGTAATTTCTTTTGTTTGTAATAAACAGGGAAAGATTGCCAGGTGCTGGATTTTTAAAGTCGAAGCACCACAGAGCATGTTGGAAAACAGCAAAGCTACAAAAGTGTGAGGTTTTCCTTTAAAATCAATTGCATTCTGGTATGTCCATAAACAGAGCCTGTTGTTTCATAGATAAAGAGCTATATTCAGAGTTGAGTTGGAAAATCTTTAATATCTGAATCTGCATGCATTTGGATATCATTGGACATTGGAGGAAACTGCATTATAATCAGGAACACTGCTCATCTTAAATAAATTGATTTATTTTTAACAAGCTTGCTTTGCTTATTCTGCAAACCATTACCATTTTATTCACAGGGAAGCACATTTACAGACATGTGGGTAAGGTTAATTGACGTTACCAAATTGCCCGTAGTGTGTGAATGGGTGTGTGTTTATGTGTGTGTGCCCTGCAATGGATTGGCACCCTGTCCAGGGTGTACCCTGCCCCGTGCCCTAAGCCTCCTGGGATAGGCTCCAGGTCCCCGTGACCCTCGATACAGGATAAAGCGGTATAGACGGTGAGTGAGTGAAGCCAGACATTTTAACCTGGGCACCACTGAAGATTGGCTCACTTTTCTCCTAGTGGTCATTCCAGGAACTGCACTCTTTGGCACTTACACTGTGGACTAATTTTTCTAGAAGAGGTTGCCCTTTGATTAAACCACATTTGCCATGATTAATGTGATAAGTCCAACTCTTGGGACTCTTCATGCAACAATATTTTATCAGATTTCTAAACTAGTATTAGATTTATTTCAAATGCATGCTCTCTTTTCAGTCACATATCATATTAGTTTTTATTTTATAAATATATATTTAAAGGTGCATTAAATAAGATTAGGGTCTAATGGATGGGTGGGTTTAATATTTAATGTTCACATACCTGAATAAAATTTTAATATACTTTTGCTACTTACAGTATGCCATATTTTGAAGTTATGATTTCCAATATGTCATACATATCACACATGTTCTAAGGAATAAAAACAATAGACCACCTTTAAATAGGCTCTTGCTTGTATGTTACATCATAACATTTGACAGCTAAGAGAAAAAAACAGTCTTCTGTCCTTATGTTCTCACCCTGATTTTCTTTTTTTCCCCTAGTTAAAAGACAGATGCTAATGTAAATATAGATGCAATATTTGGACATTTGGACAAGCCTCGGACATAGATACGGGCTGGCCCATAAGTGTATGTATTTGATTCTGACTGAACACTTATTTTTGTATTATTTACCTTAGTGAACTGTAAAAAAAAATATATTTTTTATTATTTAAGTCTTATTAAATCTTCACCTTAAATCCTTGGTTCTTTAATTTTTACCTTAAACCCAGTCTGATCCTGCCACCTTCACAACTATGTGAAAAAAGTCCTAAGTGGCTGAATATCAATATAAATTGTATTGTACTGTATGCCATGTTCAAGGCTCATTTTGACTAATTTCTGACAAGAAACAAACAATATATATATTTTTTATTTCTAATAGTCTTCTGATAGATATCTTAACGGATTGAAAACCTCGGGGTGGAAAAAATGCAGAAAATTTTGTTAGCAAATGTGCAATTAATTAGGAAAGGTAGATGTTACTTTTAATGGTGATATGCATGTAATTCCTGAAATGTTTCTACTTTTTTAATTATACTGTAGCATAATATTTAATCTAGAGGTTATTGATGTTAAACATGTTCAAAAAGTAAAATCAGTAAGGATAATAAAATAAATGAAAGAACAAATGAACAAAAAAAAACAGGTAAATGAAAGAAAAAATAGAAAATTTCACGTTCATCTTAAGTACTAACTCAAAACAACACAAAAGTATTTGGTTAAACTTGTTTATTATTGAATTGAGGGGTTTCAGTCAGGCCCCTTATTCCCGGTGAAGAATCTTGTGGACGGCCTTTTAAGAAGAGTAAAAGCTGTTAGAGCTGCAAAAGGGGGACCAACTCCATAGTGAAGTCTATATATTTGGATTTACCATTTTATATATATACTAAAAAACAAAGAAACAAAAAATAATAAACTACTAAAATATCGTAGCACTGTGCACATTAATACAGGTTAAAAGACGTCATAGTTGTGCAAAATATGCATGCTCAAGAGGTTAAAGTTCTGATCTGCCCATACTCATTCAAGTCACATGATCACATATCGGAAATGTATCTAATCTATAATCACATATAAAAGTGACTCAGATCTGACCTGAAAAATATCAGATTTGTGCATTCAGATATCCCTAAAAAATCTCGTTCTTAAGCATGCAGGCTGACACAAGATGTGTGTTCATCACAGTGATTTCAACATAAGCTACCAAACGTCAGGCAAATCCAGAAAACATATGTTTGAGTATTTAGCACCGTGTTTAAATAAAAAAAAAAGAAAGAAAAAATTAAAGCTCAATAGAGTGTGTGAGAAAATCTCCTCCGAACACCTGCTCGAAACACCTGAACCACAACTACAAGAGCATGGAATCAGCAGAGCCAACAACCACACAAGGGGAACCTCTGATGCCGAGCCAGCTCTAATTGTGCATCTCTTGGTGTTAGGAGGAGCAGTGAAGCCTGAAGACTGAGAAGAGTTACTGGACTGGGGAGGTTACTGAAGCACGGCTTTACTACTTACTAAACATGAATAAGACATAACAATCCACAGTCATATATTAGAATATGGATTATGGCACTCGTTGCACTCTGTGAATCCAGCAGCAGCAGCGGAGAGGTCTATGTACGGTACATACGGGTGCACTATTTATTCTTTACGATTATAATTACTGTACTAGTGTTAAAAAATCCTGTACAGAATGGAAAAATTTAAATCATATAGAACACTTACTTCGTAATCAGGCTGGATTCTGTTGTGATAAAAAACAACCTATTTACAGTATAGTGTGTAGAAAGTGTTAGAGAACCCCCGAGAGGTGTTATTCGGAGAAAAAAAAAAACAGAGAACGCTTCTTTCCACAGTGTGATGTTTACATAATGAAGACTTACAAATGCACATTCTATGTGTGTCATTGGAGGAAAATGGCTTCTGCTTTGTACATATAACAAACACTGGTTTAGAGATTCCAAACTTTCGTTTTCTTTTTTGGCATCTTACAGTATATACAGTAAGAAACAAAACACCTGCAGAAGTGCTGCTATAGTAAAACCTTTACAATTCATGCAATAAGCTTCATTAGTTTACAATAATGATTATTTACAATTAGCCAGATTAGATACCATTGTGTTTTATTCTCTTCATAACAACAATTAATAAAAACAATAATAAAATAATAATTAATGAACTAGGGACAGTGGAGGCCAATGGTGACCATTGTATTTATTCCCATGTTACAGCCATGGTACGACCTCCAGGCAACACCAGATCTTCCGAACCGTAGTCCAATGCCTTAACCACTGAGCTACTCCTGGCCCTATACTCTGATACTTAGAGGAAACCCATCAAGCACAGAGAGAACATGAAACACCACACACCCAGACCCCGAGGTTGGAATCGAACCCACTGTGCTAACCACCTAAGCCAATGTGCTGCAAATAATAATAATAATAATAATAATAATAATAATACTTATAATAATAATAAAATCACACTTCTATCTATTTATTTATTTATTGAATTCTTATTCTTATTTCCTAAAAAAAGACAATCCCGGTAATTGTAATGAAATTTCTGGTGAATGAAGGAGTAAAGCAAACATAATAGATGACTTTGATCTCAATACAGTGATAAAACTCTTAGCCACAGTACAACGTTTGATGCGGCCAAATGTTTAAAAAAAGGGCTGTACTGTACATACATAAGTACAATAAGTAGGTAAGTAAGTAAATCTTATTTATATAGTGGTTTCCAAGACAATTGTCACAAAGCTCTTTCCAGAAAATCGATCATTTTATTGATCAACCTAATAAAGGATAATAAATATACAATAAAATAATAAAAACAAATAAAAAATATGTTAAATTATGAAAAAAGAGATACACTGAGTTGCTGACTGGTAGATCGGCGGTTCGATCTCCGGCTCCACCAGGTTACCCTTGTTGGGCCCTTGAGCAAGGCCCTTAACCCTATCTGCTCCAGTGCAGCTGTATTATGGCTGACCCTGTGCTATGACCCCAGTTGCACTGGCATATGCAAAAAAAGGAATTTCACTGTGCTGTAATATATATGTGCCATATATGTGTGTCTTTTCAGCTGGAGTGCTTAAAGTAATTCATTTACTCGAAGTAAATAATGGTTCTTATTGTCTTTATTTTGGTTACACGTGTGTGCTAAGCTTTCTAAAAAAACTATGAAACAAATATGATTTCCCAACTTATTAACAATGATACATGGAGACTTGACTATATTAACTACCATGGCATGGACTATTATTTTACCATTTTTTTCCCAACCAAATCAAGTGGTTGCATGCCCCTGTAACTTGAGAAGCCATATATCAAAAATTGCTGAAACACAGATTTAATGCACCTTCCTCTCCATTTAGCCTCTATAGACTTGCACGATTATGGCTTCAAAATGGTGATTGAAGTCAGTACTGTGGTGCCTGTTAAAAGCACAATTACATCAGGAATAAATCCTTTTACAGTCCAGCATGCAGAAAGGCACAGAAACAGCATGTACTGGGAGTGGCACCAGGCTATTAGAGAGCAGCAGTGGAAGTGGATGAGGAATACGAATCAGGATGATTTAGTGATGGTTGTCATAAAATATGACCAGAGTTTCTATTTACAACCAGTTATAAACCTGCCATCGGTGGGATTTATATCGGTATTTGGCCTGCAATGCTAAACCTCTTTTGGCCAAAGGGTCCAAAAATACTCTTCGAGCTGTGTTGGAACACGGTGGCAGATAGAGCTTTTGTCTAATCGAGCATTGCAGAAAGGGGAAGTGGGTACTAAAACAGTCCGAGCAGAGATGTGAGGGAAAGTTACCAAAAATACCAACGTGCCCACTCTCCAAGCTCAGCTCTTTCTCCATTTGTCTAAGACAGAGTGATATTTTTTGATGTATGTGTGTGTGTGTGTGTGTGTGTGTGTGTGTGTGTGTGTGTGTGTGCACATGCCTTGTCCCCTAGCTTGATAAACCCTTCCCTGTGCCTTGCCGGCAATGAAGAAGGCTTATTAATGGGGTCAGCCTGTTAAGTAATGGCAGCAAATGTGCCATGAGTTATGGGGCAAATCTTTCAGCCAGCCTGACCCAGTGTCTCGCCTCATGCTTGGTGAGTTATGCTATTGATCTGAAAGATGTGATCTTGAGTTGATGTCCCAAGAGGGTATGATGGAGAGGAAGACAGAGAAATGGCTTTCAAAAGAATTTCCACCAAACCAACCAGAAGTTAACTCGTCTTAGTCTCCCAGGACACACCCATGACCTTTATCCTGACCACCATGTACTGTATCTCAGCAATAAGGACCAGAGTCCATCACTATATTATTTTTTACGTATCTATCTATCTATCTATCTATCTATCTATCTATCTATCTATCTATCTATCTATCTATCTATCTATCTATCCATCCATCCATCCATCCATCCATCCATCCATCCATCCAAGTTTCCTTAGGGACTGAAACTGTACATTCACCTTTCTATCCATCCATTCAATGAAACAAATTGAGAAAACCATTTCTCCATCCATTATCTATTCATCCATATTAATGCTCAAACCTCCCTTTCATCCATCCCCACCTACCTCTTTCCATCCAACCATCCAACCATTCATCACACAACTATTCTATTTTACCTACTTTCAGTTGATTCAAGTCAATCTACTGTATTCCATCTATCCATACATTCATCAATTAGTCCATCAAACATTCCCGATAGCAACTAAAACTGTTAATCTAAGAAACAGTCCATCCAAAGCACCAACATGGACATCTATTTCTTCATCCACGAGTCCACCCTATACTTTTATTTATGCATCCTACTAATAAACTACCCACCTACACATCTATCCCAAAAAATACATCCATAATCATCCATCCATCCGTCCATAGGTATCTATTGACATCCATCTACCCATTTCTCATCATACACCCATTTACTACTTTCCACCCATCAATCACCATACTGCCCTTTACTTATCTTGGGAATTTAAATCCATCCATTCATCCATTCCCTGTAAGGATTGAAACATCCATTGCTGCCTGACTAAATAACACCAAAATTATATCTTATTCTGCTTTAAATACACTTTCATTAAATGTAAATGGAGATATTCTGAAGATAAATGAAGAACAAAGTAGCATAGCACATGATGTGGTGTCTAGAGAATGTGAATAGTGAGTTTAGGTAGATTGTGGTGCAAATTTGCCAACAAACCCAGACACGTAATATGTAACTAAAATAACCACACATTAGTAAATTGTTTAATATGAGTTTTATTATTTAGAAAATGATGTTTAGATATACCAGCATATGGAGATGCTAATCAGCTATTAAAGGTAATCTCAACCTGCGAGCGACTGTCAGGTGCTGGGTGTGAATGTAGCGCCAGAGTAGAAAAGTTTGGGTTTTACAACTAAGGACTTTTCAAGGTTCTCAGCAACAACAAAAAGAAATCTGTTTCTAATTTAGCAGACTCCGTTGAAGAAATTTTATCCTGGGCTTATACATATACAACAGGAGTGGATGTATAATACAGTTTTCAACCTGACTCGGTAAAAAAAAAAAAAAAAAAAAGATTAAATCTTTATGCATGACTGCATTCAGAGACCTTTCAGATTTGGAGCACAACATCTGCCTCTGATACACGCGAGGAATGCAGAACATCTGGCTCATATCACTGAATAGAGCTATACAAACCATCATTATCAGATTACTCTGATATTATTTAGAAACATTTAGTTACTCTTTAATTATCCAGTAACATACAGTAATTATGCATGAATTATTAACTGAACTGGGAAAAAAAGCAGCGCAAGACTACTAGAGCTTCCAATTATTTATCCCAACGATCATTATTAGTGTGGCTAATTAGGAGCAGGATAATTAACATACTTTTAACATTAGCAACTGGTTAAATGATAAGTTGATGACTGGTAATAATTATAGCCATCCACTTAATGTTGACCAGCAGGGAACCAATAACTGGCTCACATTTTACACACAGGGTTTGGTCATGCATGGTAAACTGTAGCGCCATGGAAATCCCAGATATTTGATTCAGTCTGTTGACATTTACTAAAGTGCAACACCTTAATACACACTTTAAATGGTGCAAAGCGAAGCTCTTGTATAACCTGGGGTCATTTTCAGCTCTGGATCACTCAGGGTCAGGACTACAGAGCTCAGTTCTGTTTCACTTACAGGCTTCAGTAAAGTCAAAGAACAAAATAAATGTTTTGGGGGGAAAAAGTCATCCAAGAAACGCAAACACTGGCGCTGAATCTGTGTGGGTCTGTTTTAATTAGCACATTGCAAATTAAGACTGAAACGTTACTGAACAGATAAAACTGTGTGTACTGTGTGACTGGAAAATATTGCAATTAAAACTGATTTATAAAAAAAAAAATCTGCATGGAATTTACTGGTTAGTTGATAATAT
Organism: Clarias gariepinus; assembly: GCF_024256425.1. Lineage (NCBI taxonomy): Eukaryota > Metazoa > Chordata > Actinopteri > Siluriformes > Clariidae > Clarias > Clarias gariepinus. The sequence goes on from NC_071110.1 coordinate 3,995,360, forward strand.
GCAAGTAAAACCCACATCACTAATGCATCAGTACCTTCCTGTGGTTTTTCATCTCTTCCTTCCCGTCTTTCCTCCCATCTCTTCCCTTCTTTCTTTCATCTTTTCCCATCTCTTCCAGTCCGTTCTTCCCATCTCTAGCAGTATTATTTATTTTTTTTATTTACCTTTATTTAACCAGACAAGACAGATTAAAAACAGGTTTCTTATTTACAACTGTGGCCTGGCAAATCTCCTTCCTTCCCTTCCTTCCTTCCCTTTTTTTCCCCATGAGGTCCCTTATTTCTTCCCATCTCTTCCCGTCTTTCTTCCCATCTGTTCCCTTCTGTCTTCCCATCTCTTCATCCTTTTACTTGTCTCTTCCTTTCTTCCATCCTCCCCTTTTCTTCCTTCATATTTCCTTTCATTCTTTTTAAATCCACAGCAACTATTTCGGTCTTTCTTGGTCTTTTTCTTATTACATCCCATCTCTTGTCTTAGACTTATACTGTATCATGTCTTCCCATGTCTTATTTTGTAATTAATCTCAGCAGCTTTTGTTTTTTAGAAGCATGCTACATTTGTATTAATGTCTAAGATAACGTTTGTGTTGAAATACTGTACTGTATATGTATTATATATTTGTTTTTAATGTGAAAGCCAACCATCACATTAATTAGAAAGGTAGAACAAAGTTTAGGTCACTGGCCACTTTGTTAGGTACACCTGTTCAATATTTAATCAGCCATTCACATGGCAGCATCTCTGAGCATTTATGCATGTAAACATGGTCAAGATGATTTGCATAGGCTCCCCAAATCTGGTCAATAGTAAATTGGAAAAGCATTGCTACTGTAGGTATAATGAGTCTCAATTTCTGCCTAGACATTCAGAAGGTTTGGTCAGAATTTGGTGAAAACAACATGGATCCATCCTGCCATGTATCAATGGTGAGTTCATACTGTTTTTGGTGGTTTATTAGTGTGAGGATATTTTCTCAGTACATTTCGGGTACCTAAGTACCAATCGAGCGTGGTTTAAATGCCACAGCCTACCTGAGTATTGTTACTGACCGTATCCATCCGTTTATGTTCAGAAGATAATGGGCCATGTCACAAAGCTGGAATCATTTCAAACTGGTTTCTTGAGCATGATGTAAAGGTCACTGTACTCACACGGTCTCCACAGTCACCAGATCTCAATCCAGTAGAGAACATTTAGGATGTGGTGCAATGGGAGATTTGCATCATGGACGTCCACCTGACGTATCTGCTGCGACTGCACAATGCTCTCATGTCAATATGGATGAACAATGTCTAAAGAGTGTTTCCATCACCTTGTGGTTCTTAAGACAAAAGTGTGTCCAAGAGGTGTACCTAATGAAGTGGCCAGTTGGTGGAAGTCAATTATTACATAAACTGCCCAAGCGGCTGACTGAGAGTCAGAGAGAAGAGAGCGAGGCACTCTGAAGGTCACTGGTGCTGTGTGGAGACGGTTTTCTTCTCGCTAGTCGCAAGGTAATGAGATGAGAGCGCGAGAGCAAGAGGCAAAGCAAATAAACATTGATTAATGTGTTGTTGTCATTATTTTTCTATATATTTTTTTTCATATTTTTAATCAACAGTTATAGAACTATACGCATCGTTGAAACTGTTTGCTGTGCATGTTACTTGAATAAATTTGACAAGTTATTTATGATTTATGTTATTTATGATTTATTATGTCTTTAGACACTGGATTGAGAGCACAATTAGTTTTGCTATCATTCTCCTAAGGATTAATTATCCTGCAAATTTCTACCAACACTTAGGAAGCACAATATAAAGTATGAATATGAGAACGCAAGTACACTGCATTGACTGCTTACTGTATCTGCGCACTTATTAGCTGTAATGAAAAGTAATGAAAGTTAAGTGTTATGAATTAGTGTGATCTATTGGGTAGGGGTGCGTTTTTATCCAATCCCCCAAAACCAACACACACACACACACACACACACAACCTCACCATAACACTGTCCATTAGATCCTGTTCAGTTCCTTAAACCCTATTCACCCCGAATTACTTTTACATGAGGAAATGAGGGACGTCCTTTTCAAATCTTTTTTGTTCTAAACTTTCGGATTCCCTGTAAACAGCACTTCTTCTTTTATTGCTTCCTTGACTTATTTATCTCTCTTTTTCCTTTTCATCTGGTCTCTTTTTTTATCCTTTCTTCTCCTTGACTGCATTTCTTTCTTTCCGTTTCTTCTCATCTCTTCTGGTCTCTGTTTCTTTCTTCCAAGTTTATTAAGATCTCTTCCAGTCTCTACCATCCCTTCTCCCTGTCTCTTCCTATCTCCCTCGCTTTATATCTTCCTTTTTTTCTGTACACCCCCCCCCCCCCCCCCCCCCCAAAAAATGTTTTTGTGTTTTACTTCTCTCTTCCAGTCTCTCCTGGTCTCCCTTTCTTTCTTACAGTTTATTAATTTCTGTTACAGTCTCTACCTGTCCACCATCCTTTCTTTCTGTCTTTTCCCATCTTCCTCTGTCTCCCATTCTTTGGTCTTATTTCTTCTGTATTTTCCCCAGCTCTCCTGGTTTCAGTTTCTTTCTTCCAGTCTCTCCCGGTCTCTTCATATCTCTTTATGTCTTGTCCTTTTTTCTCCCTTCCAATCTCTTCTGATCTTCTTTTCTTTTTTCCAGCTTATTCTTTCTGTCTTTTTTCTCTCTTCCCATTGCTTCTGGTCTCCCTTTCATTCTTTTACTCATTGTCTGTCTCACTATGTCTTTCTTTCTTTCTTTCTTTCTTTCTTTCTCGCTCTTCCCATCAATCTGCTTTGCTTACCTCTGTTATCTCCATTCCTTCCTATCCTTTCTTCCCTCAATCCTTCTCTGGATTCTTCCTTCTTCCCTTCATTATTTTCTTTCCTACTTCCTTTCTTCCTTCCTTTCCTTCCTTTTCATGTCTCCTTCAGTCTCTCCCTGTCTCCCTCACTTTCCTCCCAGTCTGGGTGAAGACACGACATAAGACAAGGCGTACCTCACGCCACCGACTAAATGACACGACATGAGCGTGAGGGAAATGTTTAGCAATAATCATCAGTGACTCTGTGCGTAATTGAAATGCATGGCACCTCAGCGAGAGCGCTGAAACGAACTGCTTGTGAGTGGAGTCTCCATTAGGAGAGGAGAGGCGGTCTTCTCCTTCTTATTTGGCTTGAAGGAGTTCACCTGAGCGCGCCGTGCTAATTAAAGCCCGCTTCTTCACTCAAGGTCGTCAGCTTCTCACTCAGACAAGCCCACGCCACGCTCCATCTCGCACATTCAATTACCAGCCTTGTCTAACGACTTCCTGTAGTCCCCGCTCACCATGCCGATACTTCCTGCCTCATCTCTCTCTCTCTCTCTGGTGGAATGCAAAAAAACCTCCATTATAACAATGTGCTCAGATCGGTGTGAAAAACAATTTCGAAACGAGTGTGTTGACAGCATATTTGCAGGGCATGTTGCTAATGAAGTACTCTGCTGGTCGCGGTTTAAAAAGCCACATGGCTGAAAGATAATGAACCTGAAAGAGCAGGCGGTACGAGAGCGCTCAGTGCCACGTTAGAATAAAAATGAGCTGATGAACCATTAAAAGGCAGCGATTTGCACAAACAAACAGCTTTGTAGAGGTGTTTAAATAAAGGCTAGCCCTCATTTTTACACACATGATGGTCCATTGCTTTTACACACAGGTGATGAATAGCAGATTAAGAGAGTGTTAAATGTTAGCGGTATTGCTGATGCAACAATCAGCTTAAACACAGGCTGTAAGGCTTAGACTCGGGTTAGTTAATATTAAGCAAAATTATTCTCATGGCTGTAATTAAAACCTTCGTATAGGCGTAGCTAAGAGGTTGCCAGGAGTGGGCCCTCTGGCCACCACGATAAGGAAGGAATTAGGAAGTTTAACCGTCTAACACAGAGTCCCTGACCCTACCAACCATGCCAGGCAGGTTGGGGATTGTTGTTGTCATTGGACTAGGGTGTTTGGTCAATAAAAATTTAACGTGTTTTATAAATGGTTAATAAAAAAAAAACACATGTCAAAGACTATATCTGTTAGGTTGGTCCCATTAATGTGTCCTGTAACTGTTAAGCCCTATTCGGACGGGACTAGTTTTACAAATGATGTTTGCGTTTGAATTTTTTTCAGATGACGTCTGTTATTTCATGTACTCATTCGGACGGGACTAACATCTCGTGTTTATCACGGAGGTAGGGGTGTCTGTGTTTTACATGTGGGCGTTGCACAAGATCACATCTACATTCATTATTGGGCGCAAACTTGAATACCGGCGCGCTAGAGATAGTACGGTAGTTCACGTTGACCAAAACACAAAAGAAAACGCGTTTTGAAAAAAAAAAAAAATTCGGCAATCACAGACATTCGCTTTCAGACGGGATTAGATTTCTTAGAGGACCTTCGAGTTTGCTGAAAAACAGTAGGTAATTTGCTCTGGAATTTTTACAGAGGTCGTGTGAGAGAAAGACAGACATGGCAGATTCGGACGCGATTAAAATCACAAAGTACGTCTGTGAAAAGTAACGACACCCTGTAAAACTAGTCCCGTCCGAATCGGGCTTTAGACTACCATAAATTGCAAGAATCAAAATTACAAGTTTAAACAGATAAGCGTTGAAGTCAAACCTGGAATTGTGATGAAAAAGTGATCGACATTTACATAAGAAAGTACTGTGATGAGACTCTTAGCTGCAGTAAAACATTTGAACAGTGCAAACGTTTTAAAGAAGGCCACATCTCTGTGAAAGATGATCCCGACCGAGGTGGCTCAGAGCAGACTGCAGTCGTTTCTGCGAAGAATAGAACAGGCGAGCGGAACGCCTGAACTTCGAAAATCAACAGTTAACTTGTCGCCAACTTGCGGAAGAATATATTACAGGGATGTGTTATTGCCACGCTGCAAAACCATTTCCATACTGTATGTTTGGGCCATTAAAGGAGTTCCTGGGAGGCCAGCATTTCAGACATGAAGCAGGCAGTCTGATCATGGCTTTCTAGCTTGATGGTGTCCAAGCACTAGTGAAACACTAGGATGAGTGCATTAGTGTAGCAGGGGATTATATAGAGAAATAAAGCGAGTTTTACTCTTAGAACTATGTTCTGTTATTCTGCCCAATTAAAAGTCTGGGATTGACCTGAACGCCCCTTGTACTTAATCATCATGAAACTGTTTATACTATATGTGGCTGCATGTTGCAGGCATTGCATTTCTCACTTGAATAGTGGTCCAATATTTAAAAACAAATCAATGCAGGCTATTTTATTTAGAGCTTAATAAAACAATAAGGCCATAAGACAACTACAGATGCAGGAAAACAATCAGAATTAATAGAATATCAACTTCAATAACGTCATTCTCCAATGACGATGCACTTTTAACTCCAGACCAATCAATACCAGGAGCAATCCCTTGGAAGAAATAAGAGTGAAGCGAACAAGAAGACCATCACACAAATCATCGTCCTTGTTTTCACCATGCCTCGACGAATCAGGAACGGCCAGAGCTCCTCCGCCCTCCCCTACCTGGGATCCACACTTCCTTGGGTCTGACACTTCAATAGCACTTTTGATCACGGAGAAATCGAATGAGCATAATGAGGCAGTCAATATGTAATTTATGACCCCATAACCAGCTCGGAATCTGGCTTGTGTGGGATAAGGAGCCGAGAGCGGCACTCAGACTGGAGTCAGACGCCCATTAATGAAATATTTCTGCTCTCTCCTCCTCTCACGGCTCTGTGGAAATAGGATCGCTTTTCATGTTCGGAAGTGAAATGCCTCTCGCCTGCTTCTGCTGATTGGACTCAATAACTCAGAGTGGGAAGTTTCTCCAAGCTTCGGTACTCGTGTAGTCCTTCCTGACTTAACAACGCGATATTATACAGCATATAAGAATTGACAATAAATGAATGCTAATAAAGCCAGGATGCTTTTGGATCCCAAGCTCTGCTTACTTCAGCCTGGCAATGAATTGCAACAGCGACACCCAGGAAGCGTGTACGTGGTGTTAAATCCACAAGGGAAGGAAGCTCATGTCAGCTCAGACGCACTGGAGGCTCGGAAAATGCATTCTGAAGTTTCGTCAGAATGACAGCTTCCCACCACCTCTCCGGCCCCACTGACAGGGGTGACAGCATTCTGGCTTTTTCCAACGCACTTGTGATGGTTATAAAAAGGCATGGGTGAAGTACCAGAACATGGAGAAGACAAGCTGCTTGGGGGGAAACGGGGAATCCTGTTATTGTTTCGCAGGGGTCTGCTCTTGGAAATATTACTACTGTTTATATAGTGAGATTATGCTTTCATTAGTACTAGATTACAAATACATTCATCAAACTGTTTAGTTGCTCAGTTTAATAATTTAGGAAAAACACTTTTAGAATTAAATATTGAATCTTTCAGAGAGAATTGCAAGAGGATGTCTCCCGTAAGATCAAGCAGGACTTGGTTGGATATAAGGTTCATGGGGCAAACATTCTGATTAATTTATTTGTTTATTGAAACTGCTTTCTGTGGCTTAATTTACTTATTTCTTTACAATTTATTAAATCAACCAAGAACCAAGTTCATAAGAAAATATTACAGAAAAACAAAAACAAACTATGGGAGAAGGAGAATTAGTGAGATTTCCTTTGAGTGCAGGAGAAATACACACTTTAAAGAGAGAGCCGTGAGGTGTGGGTGAGATTGGTCAAAAATGTAACAATATTTTACCTGGAGCCATGAAATCTCATTACACACAGTATGATCACTGCAAAGAATTACTCCTTGGCAAGTGAAATGTTCTTGAATCTAGCCGAACCTACAATATGTATAATTTCTTGAAATAATGTTACTAAAATTCTAACCGTAAAATGTCTTCTTGTATTGGCAGATTTTATCATTTTTTTAGGAATTTATTAAAAGAGTAAAAAAAAAAGAAAAGATAAATGATCTGCCCATGAAACAAGACATTTTTTGATTTGCAATTTAAGTAACATTGAGTAGAAATAATTAAGAATAATAAGAATAATTAAGCTTAGGTTTGGTTTGCTGTAAACCTTTAAGAAAACAAATTATGCAGTAGAAAGGGTTGGCTAGATTAAAGGTTATTTCACTTGCTTAGATTTTTGCAGTAATGTATTTTATTAATAAATTAGATGTTTTTGATTCACAAACTGCATGTAGAGACTTTTTTCAACATTCTTGCAAACACTGCAAAGAAGTAATCTCTTAAGTGATTTTTTTTTTAATCTGGCCAAATATATCAGATTAAAATAAACAAATAAAAAAATCTTTAAATAAATAAAGATTATTATAAGCCTACTTTTTTTTTACAATTCTTAAAAAAAAAAAATGTTTAGACATAGATAATAATCTCATATTTGGTTTGTTGCAATTTTATATTAAGAAATGAGAAATGAAGTTCACTAGATTTAGGATAGTTTCACTTTCTAAGCTCATGCCCGTGGTGTGAATCCTGGACTGAACAGAAAATCTAAAATTTTTGCATCAGTGTAAACACAACAGAACTTTTGATTTTGAATTACTTAAAATTCCAGATGTTTATTTTGTATTTATTAGTTTGTTTTTCAGATTTCTCCTACTCTCTCCTACTTTAACATCAGTGTTAACAGCGACTTCAAGCAGTGATCGACCTCCAGAACGAAAAAACGAGCCCTGTGATTCCGATGTTTTTAACGTATGATTTATTAGTGGTATATTTAGTAGTTTATTTGCATCAGATAATGAAATGGGTCAATGATGCTCAAAGCACTTTAGTTAAAGTCACTTATAAATAAAGTGCGTTAGCACATTGTTCAACAACAGAGGTAGAGTTTTTAATGAATGATTTGGTTCTAAGTCCGTCATTGACAGCCCTCTTCATTTAAAGGCTCTAATGTGTCTTTAACAGAAAAGACACATTAGTCTTTTCTGTCCTCTAGTCCTTTAGTCTCATGGTTTCTTACGATCTTTCGACTGGTTTCAATCAATTATCCCATGATTTCGAAAAGATCAAAAGATTTGTCTCCAGAACTGTGTAAATGTGATGCCAAGTCTCTTCTCTGATGAACCTGACTTTACAGTACATCCTAACAGAAACTAGCAACGTGTTAAAGTCCATGTACTGCAAGCACAGCCGGAGACAAGACGAAAGTCCATATGTTTAATGAAAAGCACATTCAAAGCAGAGCATCACTGGAATGTTGCATTAAATCGATCACCAAGATTGATTCTTCATAGGGAATCTGACACAGGTCAACCTGGCATTAAAAATGTATGCGGGCAGTGGTGAGCAGGAGGATTGCAGAAATCCATTTATTACTTGGAGTATAACAGTAAGTAACATGCAGGTATGTGTTAACAGGATAAAGGTCACAGGACACCATCTGCTGAAGGAGGGGGCGATATTACCCTCAATGGAGGTCACGTGCAAGAGGCTGACAAGTACAATGAGCAGGTTATTTAAACAGAGGTCAACTCTGCATGGGCTAAATTATTGTTGTTTTTAATAAATACAGAAAAAAATCTGTATTTAGATATAAAAACTTCTTATTCCTTAATTAATGACGTGTTCCAGAAAGGCATGCCTCAAGGAGAAATAAATAACCCAAGATCCTAAAACTACTAGAATCTTTTTAAAAAGGTACATTTCATATCAATCAGATTAGAGGAATTTGACCAGTCTGGTTCCTTAGTTTCATGAAATTTACTGTATTAACTTTAAGAGGGAGAAATAAGAGGCTAGTGAGAGAACAACTGTTTATACGAGGGGTGTTCAAGTCAAAGCGGAACTTCTGACTGTGCAGAATAACTGAACACCGTTATGAGAGTAAAAACTCCCTTTATTTCTCTATATAATCCCCTGCTACACTAATGCACTTATCCCAGTGTTTCGCTAGTGCTTAGATACCATCAAGGGAAAAAGTTTTCCCAGTACACCGGAGCCATGATCACATCTGCTTCATGTCTGAAACACTGGCCTCCCAGGAACTCCTTTAATGTGCCAAGCATGTGGAAATGGCTTGGAGCGAGGTCAGGACTGTTCGGGGAATGTGGCAATAACTCCCAGCCAAGTCTGTTAATGTGTAAATGGTAGGGCTGTATGATTGTGTGTTTCTTCCTTAAAGGTGGTGACAAATTATCTGTCCATTTTTAAGGATAAGGCTTTCCATTGGCTTAATGTTCACGGGAACGACTGCAAGGGGATCCAACCACCTTGGCTGGGATTATTGTTCACAGACTTGCAAATATTTCTTTAAAACATTTGAACAGATTTAATGTTTTACTGTGGTTAAGAATCCCATCACCTGTGCTTAAAGTCTTCTGTAAAATTCAATTGGTTTTATGCCTTTATTCACCAGAAATTTCATCAAGTCCCAGTTTATTTTAAATTATCCCAGTTGTCCCTCTCGTAGCTGCTAAAACGTAAGTGAGAACAAGAACCAACAACAACAAGACGTTCCACATAAATATAATATTACTATAATATTAATACATTAATATGTAAATGAATTCTGTTATCCAATTTATTACTAAACTAAAGATGTTGTAAGATGGCTACAGCACTAGCTAGGCCGGATCGGTACTAGGGCATCCACGTTTAGTGATTCAGCCCTCATAAAGCAGCGGGTTGTTAAAGCAGAACGTTTATTCAGTGAGCTTTCCGCAGAGAAACGATTAGCAGATAAATACCAGCACTTCAGTTTGAGATGTCCACATGCTCACTGCGAGATTTAATAAGGGACATTCAGATCATAACGATGAGCAAGCGTGCGAGATGGACAGGCGAGTGTCAACTCAGAGACCATTTGGAAGACTGACAGAAGTGTGATCAGAGCTCTGTTAATCACAACCACATCATTAATCAGGAGAACTGTCAGCACTAACGGCTAACAGCACGGCACTCAATGTTCTGGGGAAAAGAAAGAAAAAAAGGAAAGCAGCTTTTCCTTTTCTAATTTGGAGAGCCTCCAAGGTAAAGCTGATCGGGTCGACTCAGTTTTCCAATGAAGGTTATGCATTTTTTTCCCTTTTTTTTAATATGAAAAACATGATGCAGCATCTCTTTATGAAACTACTGAAAAAAAAGGAAACTTTAAGTAATGAATAAAACATCCTTGCCTTGTTTTATCTGCTTTTAATTTGTAGGTTGCTTTTAAATTCTGTGATCTAAAATTAGAATAAATATTTATAATCTACGCCGTTACACCAAACCCGAGACACTGTCTTCATCGCCCCCTTTTTGAAATTTTGCATCAGCAGAAAGTACAGTGTATTTTAAAGTTAATCTGTATTTAGTGCTTTCATATTTACACGTCTTTGCTAACACTCTTTTTCTCTCTCTGTTAACTTCATCGTACATTACCTAGCACATTCAAAAGCACAGCCATTTCCGTATTTAGTGATGCTAACCAAATTCCGCAAAAGAGCTAAAATATGCAAAATCATGTCTAATAGTGCAGCTCAGCCATCGCAGCTAATAATTAAATGATTGGAAGCTGCACAACTAATATTCCTCCATCATAAATGAACATAAACTCAAAAGCAAAATGTAGGATTTTTTTCCCCACAAACTGACTTTATTTTCATAATTGCATGGCACAAATGAAGCTGTTAATTATCTGTGTGAATTCTTTTATATTCCGTGCAATACATGAGACTTAATGTTTTATCTGTGCTTCATTTCATCTCTGTTGTATTAAAATATGCTGCCAAAGTCACTCCTATTTGCACATAGACATTTGCTCACATTTGGCATTTGTTTGGTTAAAGCATGAATGGTTTTCATTTGAACCTTAATTCCTTTTAAATGTTTAAAGCTCGTGACATCAAGCAGCTGTTGCAGCCTGGTGTTTCTTAGCCAGTGTCTGATCTCTCACTGTGATACATTACATGACAAGGCCCTTAAAACCAACCAGAAGACTCGGGATTTGAACCTGAGCCAGGGATAAAGATTTTGGGACTTGGAGACCTCTCTGGTATACAGTACCATTTCACCAAGCACCCTTTCAGAACTGCTTTCATTCTTCATGGCATTGATTTAACAAGGTTCTGAAAACATTCCTTTGGTCCACACTGACATGACAGCACCACAAAATTGCAGCGAATTTGTCAGCTGTACATCCGGGATGAGAAACCCCCGTTCCACCACATCCCAAAGCTGCTTTAATGGACTGAGATCTGCTGACTGTGGAGGCCATGTGAGTACAGTGACCTCATTGTCATGTTCAAGAAACCAGTTAAAGATGATTTTAGCTTTGCGCATTATCCTGTGGTCATAAAGGGAAGGACACGTTGAGGAACAATACTCAGGTAGGCTGCGGCATTTAGTGCAAAGTGGTTACCACCACCACCAGTCTGAACTGTTGGTACAAGGCAGGGTGGATCCATTCTTTCATACTGTTTATGCCCAAATAATTCTGATCCTTCTGTTGTTGCAGAAATCAAGACTCATCAAGCCATGCAACATTTATCCGATCTTCTGCTGTCCAATTTCAGTGAGCCCAACTGTAGCCTCAGTTTCCTGTTCTTAGCTGGCAGTAGCAGCACCTGGTGTGGTCTTCTGCTGCTGTAGTTCATTTGCTTCAAAATTTGATGTGTGTTCAAAGATGCTCTTTAGCATACCTCAGGTGTAACGAGGTGTTATTTGAGTTACTGCTGACTGTCTATCAACTCAAACCAGTCTGGCTTGAACCATTCTCATTTGATGACGATGGTTACAGTATGTGTGAAAATCTCAGTAGTTCAGCAGTTTCAGCTAATACTTAAACCATGCTCTGGCACCAACAACCAGGCCACATTCAATGACACTTCAATGTCCTTTTTCTTCACCGTTCTGATGTTTGGTTCAAATTCCTGCAAATTGTCTTGAGCATGTCTACATGCCTAAATGCATTGAGATGCTGGCAGATGATTGGCTGATTACATCTTCTTCTTTGTCTTTCGGCTGTTCCCTTCAGGGGTCGCCACAGCGAATCATCTGCCTCCATCTAACCCTATTCTCTGCATCCTCTTCTCTCACACCAACTAACTTCATGTCCTCTCTCACTGCATCCATAAATCTCCTCTTTGGTCTTCCTCTAGACCTCCTGCCTGGCAGTTCCAACCTAAGATTCATTCAAGATTCAAGATTCAAATAACTTTATTAATCCCAGAGGGAAATTGCTTATGCTCGGTTACAGGTGCTCACAGTTGTTAACTAAGAAAGAATAAAGGTAATAAATAATAATAATAATAATCTTTAAAAAAAAAAAAAAAAAAAAAAAAAAACTCTTAAAACAGTAAGTACCATAAGAATATGACTCAGGGCCACTTGTAAGTATTGCACAGTAATCTAGTATTGTTTATGTAATATTGTATTATTGTGTGAGATCTTGTATTACATATTTTCTCGGGAAGTAGTATTGCAGTAGTTGTATTTTTAATATGGTATGTGATAATGTCCTATTGTGAAACGGTTAGTGAAAAAATCCACATACATGTGTGTATGAGTTACAGGGAGGAGTTGTAAATTTTTATGGCTGTTGGAAGAAAGGATCTTCTGTGGCGCTCTGTGGAACACTTGATAGTAATCAGTCTCTGGCTGAAACTGCTCCTCTGTTCAGCAAAGACACTGTGTAGCGGGTGAGAAGGATTGTTCAAAATGGATTGTACTTTGGATAGAATCCTCCTCTTTGCCACTACATCCACAGAGTCAAGCTCCATGCCTAGCACCGATCCGGCCTTTTTAATTGACTTGTCCAGTTTGTTCTTATCAGACACCCTAATATTACCACCCCAACAGACCACAGCATAAAAAATGACACTCGCCACAACGGTTTCATAGAACATCTGCAGAATGGTGTTACAGACGTTAAAAGACCTGAGCCTTCGAAGAAAATACAACCGACTCTGTCCTTTCTTGTAGAGTGCCATTGTGTTGAGTGACCAGTCAAGTTTGTTGTCCAGGTGGACTCTGAGATATTTGTATTCAGAGACCATGTCCACTGTCTCTCCCTTTACAGATATAGCAGTCACAGGGGTCTTGTTTCTCCTAAAGTCTACAACCATCTCCTTTGTTTTCCTGATGTTTAGTTGTAGGTGGTTACGCTCACACCAGGAAACGAAGTCATCCACCACAGACTGGTACTCAGAGGTGTCACCCTTCTTTACACACCCAACAACCACAGAGTCGTCAGAGAACTTCTGCAGGTGGCATGACTCTGAGTTATATCTAAAGTCTGATGTATATAGGGTGAAAAGGAAAGGAGACAGTACCGTCCCCTGTGGAGCTCCAGTGCTGCAGATCAAAGTCTCGGACACACAGTTCTGAAGTCGGACATACTGGGGACGGCAGGTCAGATAGTCCATGATCCAGGAAACCAAGCGGGTGTCGATGTTTATGTTCATTAATTTCTCCCCCAGTACTGCCGGTTGGATGGTGTTGAAGGCGCTGGAGAAGTCAAAGAACATCATCCTTACTGTGGTCCTAGGCTGGTCAAGGTGAGAGTAGGTACGATGTAGCAGGTGTATTATGGCGACCTCGACTCCCATGAACGGCTGATAGGCAAACTGAAGAGGGTCCAGAGAGGACTTCACCAGGGGACGTAGTGTATCCAGGATCAGTCCCTCGAACACCTTCATAATGTGCGATGTCAAAGCAACAGGCCTGAAATCGTTCTGGGCACAAGGACGTGGTGTTTTGGGTACCGGCACAATGCATGATGTTTTCCACAGTGCAGGGACTTTTTGCAGAGACAGGCTCAGGCTAAAGAGGTACTGGAGGACACCACATAGTTGGGGAGCACAAGATTTCAGGACTCTCGGATTGATCTTATCCGGACCCACAGCTTTTGTAGGGCTGATCTTCCTGAGACCATGCTTCACCTGATCCACTGAGATGTTGATTGCTGGAAGTGCAGGAGTAGTGACTGTGACTGATTTCTGTGTAGGGGATGACATAGGAGCAGGAGAGTGTGGATTGGGGCTGAAGCCGGGAGGAGTGTGAGACATAGGGACATCAAATCTATTAAAGAAAGTGTTAAGGTCGTTTACAGCATCCTTCTACTGATATATTCACAATCTCTCCTCTGAACATGCCCAAACCACCTCAATCTGGCCTCTCTGACTTTATCTTCAAAACATCTAACGTGGGCTGTCCCTCTGATAAACTCATTCTTAATCCTATCCATCCTTGTTACTCCCAAAGAGAACCTCAACATCTTTAGCTCTGCTACCTCCAACTCTGCCTCCTGTCTTTTCTTCAGCGCCAATGTCTCTAAGCCGTAGAGCATCGCTGGTCTCACCACTGTCCTGTACACCTTTCCTTTCATTCTCGCTGATACTCTCTTATCGCACAACACACCTGACACTTTTCTCCACCCATTCCAACCTGCCTGTACCCGCCTCTTCACCTCCTTTCCACACTCCCCGTTGCTCTGGACCATTGACCCCAAGTACTTAAAATCCTGATTGGCTGATTACATACTTCTGCTAAAGGTATTTGAACAAATGTACCTACTGTAGTAAAGCTCTGAAAGCTCTATGGTGCACCAGGACAGACTACATAATCCAGTTTATGAATTTGTAGCAATTCGTAGCAAAAAAATTATGAAAGTGGCAACTGGGCTTCTCTCTGCCCCTGTTCACATCTGTACCACAACCATTCTACATCTCATAACATAATGGCGCTGTGGACGAACTGTAAGAGCTAATGCAGAATTCACACGTCATCAAAAAAAAATAAAAAATCAGTTTCCCATATTAACTTAAGCCACTCCTACTTGTATTGAGATCCAACCACAGACATGAATATTTAAAGCACTGAGCACATACAGCTACATAAAACTTAAAACAATATCTGTGATAGATCTAGCTCGGAAACACTTCACATCACTGAATCCCTTCCTGTGAATCCGGTTATGGTCTCAAACATAACTACTACACAGGATGTCGATATCAGTGTTCTCACGAGAGCCGTATACCAAAGTGAGTTTATGACAGATGGGACTTTGTGGAGAAAAATAAATAGGTGAAGATCGTTATCCTCTCCTGACGGGCGTTTTTTTATTTTTTTTTCATTTATAAGCCAACATGTGCGCTAAGCCGCCGCGCGGTCAAAAGCAATCATGCTGAACTTGAAGTCTTTGTAAATAAATAATGAATTAAAAGCCTTGCATTCCAAGCAGGAAGGAAAAAAAGATCAAAATGCAGGGTTTAATTTAGTGCTTGCATGAAGGAGTTCATCAGTGAATTGATTTGAATATAACACGCCGGCTGCCTGGTGCTGCTCCACAGCGATAATGTTGGAGTGGACCGCTCTTCTTGCCAACTGCGAGCTCTGTGTGTGGTGGACTTTAATGTTTATTTCCGAACAGTTCTCTCTTTTCAGTCAGCAGAAGCATCCTCTTTCCTCTCCTCGCCTCTCCATCACCACCTAATCCTCCACACACAGCTGTTTCTCTAAGATTAACACCCTGCTCCCAAACACGGCGATAACCAGGGGTTTGATCAAGGCGGCATCATGGCCAAAATGAATAAATAAAAGGAAAGAAACGCGTGCTGGTTTGGTTTGATGTTCGCTGTGTGCTGGCAGACTTTAAAGAATTGTGCTTTGTTTTATACTGAAGATACGATTTCACTGGATCCTTGTTGAAAGAACAAAAAAAAAAAAACAGATGAAAATCGAGATCTTGTTAGGAAAGGGGAGATTGTGTTTTCATTTCTTGCTTCATTTTTTTTTTCAGACGTTTTTGCTTGGCTGAAGGAGCGCATCGTGGTGTACATTCACATGCAGCTACATGCCGGTTCATAAAAGTTGGTGCGCTGTTAAAAGGCTTTTTCCTCCTCGAATACCATTTGGAATTGACATATTAATTGTGCAAAGCCAAAAACCTACATTTAAAAGTTTGAGATTGAGTGTTTTACTCATAGCCACTGGAAACACACAAGTTTATAGCAGTCTATATAAAAAAACGACATACGTAAAAAAGAGACATACAATGGTCACCACTGGTCTTTGTGGTCCCTAGCTGGACTACAGAGATTCCGAGATGGATGGATGGAAGTCTAGCAGGAACATTTAACTTAAAGTAACTTAAGTAACAGGTTACATAAAATTTTAAAGGAACACAAAGTTTTTTACTTTGAAATATCATCAAATGCCTAAATGTATTGTGTTGTACTTTTATTTTGAAACAAACAGCAATGACAAAACTGCCACTATCCATCCAGTCTCTGGTCTGGAAGTTATATCACCAATTCATTAATCAAACCAAAGAAAGTCTCAATGCTAATGTCCCAAGCCATGTAGCTAGTCTCTTGTCTAAAAGCTGTTTGTGTAAGTAATTGGCCAGAACAGATGACCTTTGACTTTAAATTTTAATTTATTCTAAAAGAAACTGGTGTAAGCTTTTTTGGATGTGACAGCATTTTATATATAGCACATGTTCAACTCTAATGAATTTGCAGTAGCGCATGACCAAGCAGGACATAAATCAAAGCATGAAATATGCAAAAAAAATAAAAAGGCTTAGCAAAGTTTGGCTACATCACTCAGCAGGTATGTTTGCATATGCATACGCAAGTCAGGATAAGTGAATGTCAGTTAGTGAAAAATTAAGATATGAGAGAGGGGGGGGGGACTAATTTTATAGTTACGGCTCGAGTACTGTGACTGATTAATTGTGTTTACACTGAGGTTAGTGATATTACCTGTGCTGTTATACGGTTTGAATGGCCATGATAAATTATAAGGTAATATATTGTTTGTTCACATACATCACTTCTGTAGAACAACAATTAATCAGGATATGATCGTATGTGGCAGCTTTAACAAATTACAATGACATGGGGGTTACGTGAAAATAAAAAATAAAAAAATTCAAATCGCATGTTTAAACATGCAAGATCTTACTGTATGCCCAAACAGTGTGTGCAGTGGCAACATACATGTACTGTATAAAGAAAGGACATACAGTACTACAGTGTGTGGTGTGTGCATATGTGTGTGCCCGACAATGGATTGGCACTCTGAACAGGGTGTACGTCCCCTTGTGCCCAAAGTTTCCCATGATAGGCTGCGGGCTACCAGGATATATGTATATACATCATCATTAACAGCATAAATATCAGAGAAAGTATAAATTTTCATACAAGTGCATGAATATAAAAAAAGAATGTTCAATGTGTGTGTGCTTGATACTAATTATAAATTTTTTTTCAGAAACTACAACAGTCATAAATCATTTGAATCTGTTTGCCAGCAACATTGCATTCCTGCCAGTGTTAACTCAAAATCCATGAAAACATCCCCATTTCCTATGCCCTTACTACATAGCTTATACTACATAGAGGATACTACACAGCATATAGAATATAGAGCATATATTATACAGCGCATTCTACATAGCACATACTACATAGCGTATACTACAGTACATAGCGTATACTACATAGCAAATACTACACAGCATATATAGAGCATATATTATATAGTGCATACTACATAGCGCACACTACATAGCACATACTACATAGAGGATACTACACAGTATATATATAGCACATACTACATAGCGTATATTACATAGCAAATACTACACAGCATATATATTATATAGAGCATATATTATATAGCGCATACTACAGTACATAGCGTATACTACACAGCAAATACTACACTGCATATATTATATAAAGCATACAGTATATTATATAGCACATACTACAGTACATAGCATATACTACATAGCAAATACTACACAGCATATATTATATAGAGCATACTACATAGCACATACTACATAGCACAAACTACATAGAGGATACTACACAGTATATATTATATAGAACATATATTATATAGCACATACTACATAGCGTATACTACATAGCAAATGCTACACAGCATATATTATATAGAGCATATATTATATAGCGCATACTACATAGAGGATACTACACAGTAAATATTATATAGAGCATACAATATATACTGTAGCGCATACTACATAGCGTATACTACATAGCGCATACTACATAGCGCATACTAAACAGCATATATTATAAAGCGGATACTACACAACATATACTGTATAGCTGATACTACACATCATATAGTATATAGCTGATACTACATAGCAAGTTCTTACTACAGTAAGAACTTGTTCATATTATGTTCTTCTACTGATTATGACTTTTATAACACTCATGCAGCAGGTTATCAGCATGTACATGTAACATTCATAAAATGGTTTCAATTCCTCAACACTATCACTTTGTAATAAAAAGCACTGTACATGTCGTGGTATTTATACCAACCTGCCGGATGCAGTGACAACCTAGTAAGCATGTGATAACCATCTGTTAATAATGTGGTGTGATCTGATTGGACATAGTAATAACTCGGTTCGATCTCATCAGACCAGGCGAGTGTGTGATCACGTGATTGATAAGAAATTAGGTGACAATATCATGGAAGCATTAAAGAACCTGACAGGGAAGTGGCTAGGAAGTACTGTACTGTAGTATGAACTTGATAAACACACATTTTTCCATTCTGATTCCATTCCAGCTATATTTTAACATTTTTTAGGATGACATGGGAGCTTCCTGGTCTTCGTTGGTGTGTGACAGGGGCCCTTTATACATTAAGTACATTCATACACATATTTTCTTATGTATTTATAATTAATAATAATGAGTAAGAATTGAATGAATAATTAATAAGAATGATGAATTAAATACGAGGTGTTCAAAATGTTTTTGTGAACAAAATAGAAAGTGAAGACTTGGAAGTGTTGCAGGTGATTAATAAAGAATAACTGCAAGAATAATATCACAAACTGAGAAAAACAATATCCAACAGACGTTTTGTGAACTAAAATAACTAACTGCACAGCAAATACAAGACTGATTAAGGGGTGTGAAATTCATTATGAAATTGTACAGATACAACATTTACAGCTTGTGCTTAACCACACATTTAGTTATTGTTAACAAATAAAGTAAGTTGATGGAACCTTAGTAAAATATGTTAAAATAGGCGATATTTCTTTAATCAGATTGAAATCCCCCTGATTAGAGCACTGGTCCTCAGTCCCGGTCCTGGAGGACCCCTGTGTTGCACATTTAAGTGTTTTCCCTGCTTTTCACGTCCACTTCAACGCTGTTAATTAGATGATTTGTTTGATGAGAAAACACTAAAATTTGCAAGGCAGGGGGTCCTCCAGGACCAGGGTTGAAAACCACCTGATTGGAGATTCTTAACTGTTTACGCAGATTCTGAGCCGATAAGATGAGCATTTGTTTAAAGCTTAAAGCATTTAAGCAGACCATATATATATATATATATATATACAAAACACTTCTGCTTGCTTTGATTTTGCTGAAAATATAAAAGAACAAAGAAAAAGTTAAGGAGATTTTCGACTTCACATCGTTTTCTAAAAACATCTCTGTGTTCGTCATCTCTGATTGGTTAGATGCTTTAATAAATGTTATATGTGAGCCAATCCAAGCTTATAACTCAGCCAGATGCCAAATCTTCTTTTGTGGCAACTTGATGTGTTCTGTTTACAAAAGAATACATAAACTATTATTACCAAAATTACCGTTTCTAACCCTGTATGTAATTAACCCTCCATGTATATATAGAGAGAGTTTGGTGGAACTGGGAATTACAGGGAGTGCTGCCAGTGTTGTTTACACCGAGTACAAGAAACCCAGGCTGACAGGTGGACTCAGGAGTATTGACCAGAGTGGATTGTGTTGTCACTGGCTTGGCACTGACGAAGTCAGTCCAACCACATATCAAACAAGCGAGCGGGAGGAGAAGGAAGAAGAAGAAGACCTGTTACATGCCAGGAGTTAGACAAAACATTGACTATTCCGGGTAAAACAAATGGAAAGGACAGATACCTAACTTTTTTCTTGGGAAAAAAAATTAACTTCTCCACCTTGGGATCGCCACATCGGATCATTCGATCTTTAAGTTATCAGCACAGGATTTACATAGGATACCTGTCCTGACACAATGCACCATTTTCTCTACGTTGGGACTGTTGCTAGGAATGCATCGCAGTGTTTTATACATGGGAGTAGGGTAAGGGTCCCAACAATGGCAGTGGTGGCTGGATCCTCTAATCATCAACCCAGAACCTCAACCGCCTGGGCCACCACTGCCCCAGTACATCTACGTAACTAGTCAGAATATATACAGTAATTTTCATAATTCAGATATATAGGTAGTGAGTGTACTGTATGTGTGTGTGTTCCCTGCAATGGATTGGCACCCGGTCCAGGGTGTACCCTGCCTCGTACCCTAAGCCTCCTGGGATAAACTCCACGGCCCCATGACCCTTAACACAGGATTAAGCGGTATAGATGCCTAAATGAATGAGTGAGTGAGTAAGTGAGTGAGATACTGTATATACTGTAGGTGCACATTTAGATTGTTTTCATATTTTCTCGAAACAGAAACATGAATCCTCATTTGGGTGATATCAAATACAGGAGCAGGAATGAATTCAGGAATAGTCCAAAGCTAAGCAGTGCATGGCAGCTAACTGAGACAAATCCAGGCTTGTATTTGAGAAAAAAAATCCTTCCAGACGCTCGTTGTAGACATCACATTCTTCATCCGAGGAAGTCCGCCCACTGAGCCAGCCATTATGATGGAACTGCTGATGGACATGAGCTAACATCTTGTATCCTCACTTCCAGAATTTAACCACAAGGTCTTTTTAAGAGCTGGTACAGTCTTAAAGAGTGTAATATGTAGGATATACAGTATTATTTTTAATTTTTCTTTTTCTTTTTGGAAAAAAAACAAACAACTTTAATAGAACAGTATGCGTGGGTGTATAATAACACACATTTATTCTTCATATATTTAATCATCAACAGATACACATATCATTAACAATCTCAAACTTTGCTCGGTTTAACTTAACAATTATCACATTGAATCAGTCATTTACAGCTTCTCCAATAACAAACGAGATGACACATCAGGAAACAAGTGCTCTGTGCCCATGGGCTGTCAGAAGGAAAACAGGTCAGAAGTATTTCACCCAGTGTAATTAAGTGGTTAGAAAAGAGAAAAGAGAAAATGGATTTTTTCGTCCCTACAGAACGAGACAGGTGGAGAAAAAAAGCAGTTTGCTTCACGTTCGATTGATCGCACGGACTATTGATTTGTTGCTAAGCCGCGTGCGTTTATTTAAGATGGATCTACGTGGCACGAGCCAGACTATCTTGTAGCAAGAAAAACAAACAAGACGTGATAATGAAGGGTCGAGCAACTTTATGGAACGCTGGGCGTGTGCATACCTCTGACACCTTCGACTGCACATCAGCAAGAAGAATGAACAAATATTGCACTAAAAATGGATCCTTCTGTTATTAAGGATTGCAAACGGTTTGAAGTGTAAAGTCTTCTAAAAGTTTTGATAGTGAAAACAAAAACACTACGAATACACTTTACGGCAGGACACCACAAGTAGAAAATATTGGAGTCTGTCATGTTTTTTAGATTCGGGTAGGAATTGTTTATTTTCTGCAGCATTCATGCATTTTTAATTGGCCAATCCTTCACTTTATTCTAAGGATATTAGAGGCATTTCCAAACATTGTTTCTGGTGTGAAGGATTTGGCAGATTTTATGAAAAAAAGGAAAGGAGTCAGACTCAACAGGGACCCCAAGGGTTATGGCACTTGTTTTTCAAAGGCTGAACCTTTCACAAGGAAAATGCTGTTCATTATCAACAATCATCATCGCCTTTAGTGTTTCCAAAAAACATAAAGATTGCATTTTCTCAGCAGAAATTTCTGCGCTGACTTTTCAAGGTCTCTCTCCGCCTCTGCAGGTGTCTCTCTATTCATATGCTGAGTGAGTTATGGAATTAAAGCTTTGCTTATCATAGTTCATGGCATTAACAAGGTATGTGTCATAACCCATCCGAACCATCTGGTATTTATGTCTTACTTGGTACGTTAGATACAAGCCATTGCTTAACTCGGGGCACTAAAGCATGCCATAAGTAAATTAAAATACCACCGAACACAAGGTTATGCGGTTTCACACACCCACACACACGCGCGCGCAAACATGAACTCAAATATATAAGCAACCGTTTCAGAGTGCTACCCAGTCCATGCCTCAGCTGCCCCTAAACTTACCCAAGAAGATTAGGTACCACTGATTTGTACCGTGCCCAGGAACGGTGTACACTCACAAGCCTTTCTACTGCATCAGCTATTTACAAATTTATCATGCTTATGATTGTTATTGTCTTTTACAGTTAATAAGGGCCTAGTCTCATCCCACCATCACAGCAACAGTAGCCAATTGTAGACCTTTGAGATGATCTATGCAAAAGAGGGTCGACAATACTTTCCTCTGAACATGTTATGCCGGAAACATGTGTTAGACTCTATCTGATTGTGGGTGGCATATGATTGGGTATCATCTAGGTGCTGGGTGGAAACTGACAAGACCAAATTGGGTTAAAAATGGATACATTTATAACATTCACTAATAATAAATTAAAATAATAATAATAAAAACATGGGATATTTCAATGACTGAATAACAAGTCCAATAACATATATAGTTTATTGCAACAAACATTCTGTATGAGATCCTCATGAGCTCCACATCATTTTCTCTTCACTAACTATCTCGTCTGCTCTTCCCGCTCTATCCTCCCTGACTGCAGGAGACTTTTCCATTGTATAAGGGATGATGGAAAAACAGAACCGAACCTTCACTTTAATTTGCACATTCCACAAAGGGCCGAGAAGCTATAGTAGATGCTTCCAGGCCAGTCAAATGGTCATTAAAACTTATCCTCCTCAACTTTTTAGCAGCATTTGACACAGTCTACCACAAGACTCTTTTGTGCATCCTTAAAAGTCTTGGAATTCATTGCACAGCATGGTAATAGTTTGTTTTCTACCTGAAAGATTTGTCATATCAGGTGACCTTCTTCACACAAACTCCACCCTACTTGTTTTGCTTCACACAAACTTCCTACTCATGATCCATACTCTTGATCTATACTTGATCTCTGGGTGAGGTCATGTTCTCACATGGGTTCTCACTATGCTGATCCTATACGTGAATGACACTAAACTTAAAACACTCATGTTTCTGCTCAGATCCTGGCATGTCTCTTAGACATCTCAACTTTGACAGCAGACACCTAATCCATGCAAAATTGAACTGGTTTTCACTTATCGTCTCCCTGGACAACATAACATCTCATCTTTGGTCATTACATTTAACCTCGGAATAACCATAAACATCAACTGCCCCAGAGGGTTGTGGCTCAGCAGTACCACAATTACATAGACACTGAGATGGTGCATTTGGAGAAGGAGTGAATCAGGGAGAATTTGAAGTATAAAATAATGCAGTATTTTCCCCACACATATATTATACTTTGGCAGGACACACAAGTATATTTGCTCACCCTTTTTTAAAAACATGTCTGGTAGAATGATGCTATGTGCGATCGATTAATTAGTAGCGGAGTTCCCTCTTGCGCTACTGCTCTTGTACCTGTTTATTCTGCTACCGCGAGAGCGGTTTACTGTAAGGCGGTAAATGCAACAGATGACCAGTTTTTTTTTTTATTATTATTATAGTTGTTTAAAATTAAATTGAAATCATCAGGTCATCATATTGGCTGGCTGTGCTAAAAAAAAAGGATATTTCACTCTATATTGCAAAATCCTGACCCGTATATACTGTATATAGAAGGGCCTTTTTTATATTAAAGTGGGCATACCTTTTTATGGGCCACTAAAACATAGTAATGCAAAAAATTACTAAAATATGGGACAAATATGAGACCTTAAACAGGTTGAAACTGTTTACTGTGCTAAATCAAACAATCAAGGCAACCAAAAACAGCTGCTTCAACATCAACATTTTGATTTGATTAATTAATTTGATTTAAAAGCACCTATTATTGCCAAGGCACTCCGAAAGAAGGTTCCATTAAGGGCCATAAATGCTAAATAATTCTTCAGCATGTCCCTTTTGGGGAATTCTTGAAATTACAACAGAAGGTTTAGTTTTTCAGGAAAGTTTCCGAGTAGAACCCCGACAGCAAATCATAACTTTTAATCATCTAAAGGAGCCCTGGGAAACTTTCTTTTGGTGCACTGGAAAAAATTCATAGTTAATAATTAGATTTACAATTTCTGTGATTGAAATGGGTAATAAAGCTAAAGCCTATTTTACAAAACAATAAGAGGACATCACAAGCACGCTGTGTTTTATTTCTTCCAGAAATAAGTAGTGCAAAGAGGATCAACGTTTAAAAGAATACCAAAGTGTGTGTATTATTATTTTATGGACCGGCTGGGGAAGATTACAAGATTTTATAATATGGATGTCATTTTAACGGAGAATAGCTTCACCCTGTGGCGACAAGTCCAGGTTGTTTATTTAAAAAAATGATTTATGCCTATACAAACAGTCCTGAATTAATGAGAATTTGGGGGAAAGAAAAGATTGATATTTGTTCTCAAACAACAGCTGGAAGATGTGGCCTCTTGGTCAATAAAGCATCTCCCTAAAGCAAAGGCAGTTGGAGATGCAATTAGCTAATTAATGAGCAATGAAAATCAACCATCCACTTCACCACAAAGTTTAACATCGTCATCACCTATAGTGCCAGGAGAAGAGGGAGCGAACTGTTAGCAAGTGCGCTAACTTTTAATTCGGTTTCGGTTCATTCGGATGTGAAATGAAATCAGAGACGAGTTAAACACCGAACCTTATAAAGCATGTCGTGATTAGTGTAGAGTGTTTTATTCCCATACAGAGACCAGTTATAACAATGTCCCTTATGAAGACCCTGTGAGCAGACTGTGTGTGTGTGTACTGTATATACACATGACACATACTGTCCAGTGAATAAAGGTCTACACACCCTTGTTTAAATGCTGTTTTTTTTTTTATAATGCTAAAAAATTAGACCAAGATAGATCATTTTAGAACATTTTCCACCGTTTTATGCTTAGAACCTGTACAACTGAATTTTAAATTTACCTGAAATCTTTTCTAAACCACTAATAATGTGGTTATATAAGGTATATTCACAACCTTAAACTTTGTTGAAGCACCTTTTAATTTTATTACAGCACTCAGGCTTTTTGGGCTTTTGAGCAATATTTGCCCACTCTTCTTTGTAAATGTATGTAAAAGTAACAGAAATAGACAAATTAAGAGTAAGTTCACATTTATGTCCAAACAGCAGAAGAGCGATATCTTAAGTTCAACTGGGAACACGTTCAATGTTCAGAATACGAATAATTTATAGTAAAAGATCTGAAACATACACATACACACATTTTCAGTGTCTGAACGCTTTCCAAATGTGTATTGTATTAACATATCTTAAGCTAAAATCTCGTACAAAGATTTATGTATTTACAGCCCTACTGTTAATTTACTCATGTACATCTGTTACTTATTTATTCCCTAATGTCATATACTGTTGGGAAAAAATTACATAAAAACACCAAATCTGATTATTATGATCATTGTTTATCATAATGGTGTAGTGTGGTTAGCACTGTCGCCTTGTACCGCCAGGGTCCAGGTTTGATTCCTGGCCAGGCTGGAGTTTGCATGTACAGTTCTCCCCGTGCTTGGTGGGTTTCCTCCAGTTTCCTTCCACAGTCTAAAGATATGCAGGTTAGGATAATTGCTGTTCCCAAATTGCCTGTAGTGTGTGAATAATGTGTAGAAGTGTGTGTACAGTAGGTGTATGTGCCCAGCAATGTATTGGTGTGTACCCTGCCTTTGTGCCCTAAGTCTCCTGGGATAGGCTTCAGGACCCTGATTACAGGATAAAGCGGTATAAAAGATAAGTGAGTAAGTGTTTATTATAATCATTTTGTCATTAGTCAATGTTTGTTTTTCTAGTCATTTTTTTTTCTGGTTAATTAATTAGTTAGTTAGTTAGTCACTAAGCTTGTTGTTTGTTTGGCTAGTCGATTAGCTTGTTGATTGGCTAGTCAGTTTGTGTGATGATTATGTGGCTTGTTAATTTTTTGGTTTATGGTTGGCTAGTCTAGTTGTTGGTTGGTTGGTTGGTTGGCTATTTATGTAGTTCAGTAGTTATTTTGTTGGCTAGTCAGTTATTTAGTAATTGTTTGATTGGGTAGTCAGTTTCTTGGGTTTTTCCAGCTAATCATTTAGTTCACTGGTTGCTTGGTTGACTAGTCAGTTAGCTTATTGGTTATTTTTGGTGGCTTGTCATTGAGTTTAAAGATTATTTTGTTAGCTAGTGAGTTAGTTCATTAGTTGGTTGCTAGGTTGGCTAGTCAGTTTACTGCATGTTTGAATAGTTGGTAAGTTTGTTGGTTGCTTGTCTTGTCCGTTTGTTGGTCAATTTGTTGGCCAGTCAGTTCAGTGCTCATTTGGTTAGTCAGTTAGTTTAATGGTTACTGTATCTATATTATATGTAGTTATTTCACTTTGTTTTGCTTTGCTTGGTTGGCTTGGTTAGTTTACTGATTAAAGAGAACAGGCGATAATGCTATGGTCTATTGCCTTTTGGGCAGTGGTTGCCTTTTTTTGACACACTTCTTTAAAAACAAATAAATGAATGGACAAGCCTGGGTAAAGGCGGTGCTGAAATTCTGGAAACAACTTATTGATCATTTTTGGATATTTACATGGGTGTTCAGTGTGTGTGTGTGTGTGTGTGTGTGTGTGTAGACATGCACAAAATACAATTTAAAAAACATTGTTTTTTTTTATTTTCCCCCTTTTGCATTCAGAAACTTATGTTTGAACAAGCCAGGTGGATTTTCCTCCATTATGATGTTATATCCATTATGGAGATTTCCATTCTACATCAGACTTGGTGAACAGCAACAGGTCTCAGCTAAAAGGAAAGAAGAGGAAGAGGAAAGCAGAGTCGAGGTTGTTGTTGGCTGTACAAAAGAACACAAAAGACTTCCTAAACTCACTTTAAGACACAGTAGATGTTTATTTACTGTGAAAATTGTCCAACAGCTATCCCTAAAGTCTTGTGTGTCTGTACAAATTATTTCACATCAGACTGCTTTCTCAACCACAGTTCACATAGTTCAAAGCTGGATTTGCTTCAAGGCCGAAGCTTAAGAGTGGATCGATTCCGATTCTTACAGATTCTGAAGCTGTAAGATCTTTAAAGATTTTTTTTTTTATATTTTAAAGTTATTTTTCTGCATGGTTACTGTATCTTCTTGAACTTAGCAGTAATGTTGTACACACTGGCCAGGACAGTTCTTCAGGCTATTAATTTTGCTATTAATTAATATTTTCTGATCGGAAATATTTTTTCTACATGTAATGCATCTCAAGCTGCAGTAAAGTCAAATTTTAATTTTGCTCACTGCATCTATGAACCCTTTTCACAACAACATATCCGATAGTAAACTTTACAAAGTGGGTTACCAAGCATCAAAATCCAAGAGTAGAAGTAAATCTAAATTATTCACTAAAGGTACTTTCAGAATTACAGTAAGAGAAACAGCTAGCGACATTCTCCACACTTACAGTAGGTAGCTACAGTAGCTACCACATTTAAATCCATGTGAAACTGTTGATAAACACAGCACAAGGTAGTTTACTTATCACATGTGTACTGAGGGTCTGATCATACACACACTGCTGGTGAACAACAAAAGTTTGGTCTCATCATTTAAACTAAAAGGGGATAGCTACGTGTTTTAGACGTTTTAACAGCCAGTGGTTTTCAAGCCAAATGTCAAAGTCATTTAATTTTTTCTTCACAAGACACAAGCTCAAGTACCAGATGTCTGCTAAGACACATATCAAATTTCGCAGCCATTTTTTTAAATTTGTATATATTTTTTTTCATTCCTATTCTTGTATTACCCATATTAAAGAAATTCATATTAATTAATTCATAAATTATACTGTAGGGCAACTTATTAAATTGAAAGAATTTAAATTCAAATCAAAATTTTATTTGTCACATACACAGTCATACACAATACAATATGCAGTGAAATGCTTATACGACTGCTCGTGACCGTAGAATCAAGATTATCAATAAGAAATAAACTGTGGAACAGAAATAAAAGAAAAGAATAAAAAATTTAATATAGAAAACTTATTAAGTTTGCAAAAAAATAGAAGAACAAAATGTGAAATATAGGATATGAAAAAATATATATTTTTAAACTTAGCTGTACAATTGTACAGTTGTAATTATAGAGAAATATATGTAATGGGCGGTCATATAAGCGTTTTACTGCATATTATATGGTGTACGGTTGTGTATGTGACAAAAACAAAAATTAGAATTTTGGAATTTAGAATTTAAGATGGTTTCTTGAAATATTTCTGCATTTTATCAGCAATAATGTGAGGAAAATGAAAAATCCATTTTGTCTTCCAGTTCTTGTTTGTCATATGCGCTGAAACGCATTCCCCGTTCCTCCCTCAATTTATTCATCTATTTATATCATTTTGTATTCCGTGTCTTACCATGCAAGTGTTTTTTTTTTAACTCTTTGTTAGTTTTAGTTTAACCCTAATAACGGTGTAGGACTACGGCACTCACCAGCCAGTCCAAGCATTTGAGGGACTCATGGATGTAGAGTATTATGTTGAACTGATATGTTTAGATGCGGTCTTCCCCACACTCATTGATCATTGTCTTACTCTCCCTTTTAGTTATGATGTTATAGTTAGTCATGCCAGAGTCCCTGATTGCACTCTGTACTAAATATACATTTACCTTATACTGTACATTATGTGACTGTGACCATACAGTACCTAACTGTTTACCTAACCTTTCTCTCTGATAAGCTACATAGGTCGCTTCTGTGCCTCCTCTGCCCTCTGGACCTGTCTGTCTCATCGTGGTGCCCGCTTCTGGTTGGAGATCTCGTCAAATGAAGGCCCAGTGTGATCTGCTTGGTATGTGTGTGGTGAATGTGGATGGTTAAACTTTACTATGAAAAGGGCGAACAGTTTTGTACATAAGTCTCCAATAATGAAAGTGAAGTGGACAAAACTTAACCTTTTCTATTTTTCTTTTATATTTATTACATTTTAAAAATTCTACCCTATGAATTTTGATCCACTTGCTTACAGGTGTATGTGTTTGTGTGTGTTAAATTCTGGTACGAATGTATGTTTGGGATTAGTGTGTAATGTGCGCCACTTATATAGTATATACTATTACTGAAGTCCTTGTATACCTATTAAAGGAAATCATGGAGATCTACTAGATACTGTATGCTTGCCCTACATTCCGGACCCTTATATATACTTTGGTGCATCCAAAAAAAGAGCATCTAAGGTCGCGTTTAAGTAGGAAAAAAGTTCACTGCTCCTCCTAACACTGAATTTTATTCTAACTATGATTCAAAGCGGTTCCTATGACAAGCGACTGAGCACAAAAACAACCGTGGGTGTCTTCAGTTTCAACTCGCCACCTAATACATCAAACAGAGAGAGAAAGCCCACCATCTCTCCTACACACACACACTCGTCCAACACAGATAGTGTTTTACTCCATTGCCAGATGTGTCTCTGGAGAGCTTCACCCACACGTTAACACAATCTCGCTCAGCAAATGTGTTTATCCAGGAGAAACCCGTTACGGCACCCGTTATCTGGCAGCGCAGAGTGAACCAGCAGGTAGCCTGTTGCAAACTTATTAGCTGCTTATTAACTTCTTTCACACACACACACAAATGAGGACAATGCTCACCCCATGCTGGGTATTATTCTACTTAGTAAATATTACACCAGGCATGACGATATTATATTCTTAGTGTATAACTGTGCATCATGTAGGGAGGAGATATCGTACTGTCAGTGATTGTGTGAGGTCGGTGAACAAGTGTTTCTTGGTGAGCAGGAAACGCAGCATGGCAATAAAGCTGCACGTTAGGGGCACAAATAGCATCCTGGAACTGTACTGATCCACACTGAAACTGCATTACATCTTGTAATATAGTGAGGAGAAAAAAACTGCAGTGATAACGCTGTTAAAGATCTGCACTTACCTGGGGTTTCTCTTTTTGGGTCACAGCAATCGCATCATTTAGCAAAACACTAATTACCTGAAAGTCCGAAGATCAAAGTACATCATGAAAGATTTACAGTAAAGAAAAGAGGAGATACAGAACATAGTGTTAGGTTTAAACGTTTGCTGGATCTATTCACAGCGAGGTGCATAAGCCCTTTCACGAATGGATACAATGTACATACGTGTCACTTCCACCTGTTACTACTGTACATCAGAGATAATGAGCCGTTCACATGGTCAATAGAGATTCGGGGTGATGAACCAGAGGAAGTTTTGCTGTATAAGAAATGGGGAAGTGTGCAGGAACAAAGAAGTGGAGGGAAGCATGGGGAACACTGTCAATAATATCACTAACAGCTTTCTGAGTAAACGTAGTAAGGGATTGAGAGTGAAAGGGTTAAACTACTGTAAGAACAAGGTAAGACAAGACAGGAAGGCAATGCAAGAAAGGCAAATGAAATAACAAGAAATCAAATACAGCAAGAAATCAAATACAGTATACGAACAGTCCACCTTAAGAATTTTTACCTTAAAAACTGAAATTTTGCAAGAAATTTGCCTCGGCAAAAAAAAAACCAAGGCATTTTTGGCATACGAGCGACCAAGCCAAACCGACCACCAGTTTGCATCTATGTTGCACATATACAGTACATAAGTTGTGCACACATTCGGGCGCTGTTCAAAACGTGTTTGCGTCAGTGGAAAGCTAGTCGAAAGAAGTTAGTATTTTTGTGGGGATTTTTTGTTTGTACAGGTAGGACGGACAGTAGCAAGAAGAAAAGGGGGCCCTTTCAGTTTGGTTTTTAAAGCAGCCAGTGCCAATTAATTTTAAAGTAAAATATTTTACTTCATTTACATGTCTGTTCTTAATAATTTGATAATTTTTTTATGCAAAAATATGAATATAGTGTTGGAAATTGCTAATATTGGTAATATTTGTGGGTGGCTGGAACGGATTATCTGCATTTACATTATTTCCAATGGAAACATGGGTTTTGCAATACTGAATTTCACTTTAAGAACCTGCCTCTGGAATGGATAAAATTTATAGGTCAAGATACCACTGTAAAAGGCAGGAAAGAAAAGGAACGGACAGGAAAAAATGGAAAGAAAAGAAAATGTAAGAAAATAATAGGAAAGGAAAACTAGAAAGAACAGGAAGAAGATAACGTTCAAACCCTGCAAAGGGAAAACTTTTTTAGTGGAAACGACAGAAAACAGAAAAAAAAAGAAACAACAGTATTGGAAATGGAAATGAAAGTAACTGAAAGAGAAAGAATAGGAAATGAGAAAAGCCTTGGTAATGCAAAACCTTTGAACAGAAAGAACACAAATTGCAGGACAGAACAGGACATGACGGGACGTAACGGAGGGAGACAGATGGGAAAGAAAACAAAAACCCGGGAGAGAAAACAACAGAAAAGTAATGGAAATGACATGCTGAAAATAAAAGGAAATCAGAGGAAAGGTAAAGAAAGGAATGGGACAGAAAAAAGAACACGGCAAAAATTATATCTTAGAAAATGAAATATTCTTGAATCAAGTCAAACCTTTTCATAATTCCTTAAAATATGTGAACAACAAAATAAATAAAAGATTATTAAGACTATTTCTAGTCAAATGTTCCTAAAATTGCAAGTGCAAATGTCTGGTTCTATTGGCAGAGGATTTGATTAGTTTGTAGGATTTTTTTCTAAAAATGAAGCAAAACTCTCTGCCAATAGAACAAGACATTTTTCACTTGCAATGTTGGTAACATTTGACTAGAAATAAGCTTAATAATCTTTAGTTTAGTTTTTGTTTTGTAAACTTATTTAAAAAATTATACATATATATATATATATATATATTTATAGAATTTATAGATAGGTTTGGCTGAATTCAAGAATATTTCACTTGTTAAAATGTAATTTTGCAGCTTTTGCAGTAAAAAGACACGAACGGGAATGAAAGAGGAAATAAATAAGAAAAGGAAAGCACAAAGCCTCAAACCAGAGACATCTTTAATGGGCTTGATAAGCTTATTTTATTCTAACGTTATATAAGGATTAGGAGTATAGTGTTCATCCTACAAACTCCCTGGCGGGAATGAGCTCAGGTTACAGTCCTGCGTTAGAGAGAATGGGTTTGCTTAATGACGTGTAGCGAATCACAGCAGTGAAGAGGACAGGATGCGGTTTAACGGCGATATGAAACACAATCTAAATAAAAACAATCAATATAAAATGACAGCTTTAAAACACTCGGGTTAATCACCAAACCACGGCTTGCTCCTCTTTCACAGAAAACCGCTTCACGAGCTATGAAGCTAATTTGTCCACCTGCAAACAAAAATTAGCGTGCACTCCGTATTCATTAAAAAAGCAGACACCCCTGTTTTTCTCGAGACTCACAGTAATTACAGCGAGGCCGCAACCCAGGTGAGGGGTTCATTAGTGGGTACTGATGAGGGCACGGGTTGAGGGTGTTGACGGGCCTTTGCTACGTCTCTGTCCCTAATGACCTGTGGGGACACGGTGCTATCTGCAGATGTTCTGTCTATTAGAGGAGCTCTGCCCCCCCTCTCTCTCGTACACCACTCCCTCCCTTTTTCCTCTAATCTCTTCCACAGGTTTATCATTTTTTTTCCACCACTCTAATGGAGCTTGTTTTCCAATCTGTCGGGCCTGAGGGGACGGTGGAATAAACCACATTACACAAATGATGAACACAGAAACAGGAGATCTAATGTGGAGACAAAGACACCATCGCACCTGTTCCAGCTGGTGCAATGATTTCAGTATGCTTATGTCGGGCCCGCCCTGATGTTTAAAATCAGATACAGATCACTTAGCACTGGGACTTTTGTAATTCATAATCCACAACAATCTAAAGTTATAGGAATAATACAATCTTTTGTAAAATTTCAGCAAACGCAAAAAAATAAAAATATCAGAAGGAATGAAACACCATGCAAAACTGCTGTGGTATAAGAAAAATCAAACACTTGGGCATATCAGGAAATCACATCAATAGCTCCATGTAATCACACCATTCTAGGATTGATTATTTTCCAATAATAGCACCTCCTGAAGTGTTTTATTCGTTCTACAACGCATCAATTTGCAAACATTTACCTTCTTTATTTACATAGGAAAGATTATGTCATACTTTTTAGCTGATTATAGTTACACTCATTTGTTCATAAAATAAGGCACATAAAATGCTTTTTAAAATTTTTAAATGAATTACATTTTTCTTTGGAATGAAATGCATGACCTGGAGCGTTGCATAAAACAAGCAGCATTGCCATAAGATTAATGTGTGCCAATTTCTGCCCAATGCAAAAAAAAATCACATGATCTTCATCTTTCAAACTGCTCTCCTATGTAACTCTACTTTAGGTAAGAAGCATATGGTGCCAGTTTATGTCTCCTCGTTGCAGAATCTGTTACTGTTAACTTGCGTCTGTTTCTTTTCAGCTCAATTCAAATATTATAATGAGGTCATGTGATTAAGTGTTATGTTCGGGAAAAAAATCTGTAATGTTCCAGAAAAAAAGGTAATTGCACACTTAGAAAATAATCTAATCTGTTTTTTTTTTTTGTTTGTTTGTTTGTTTTTTTGTTTGTTTTTTAAATATAAATGTTGCATTTATATTTGTAAAATTGAGGGTGTAAAAACATTTGCACCCAAGGCTATATAAAGAATTTAATACTTTTTAAAAAATAATATTTCAGGATTTAAGGTAAATAGAACCCCAATAAAAATATCTATACCTTTTAAAATATCCAAAGTTTTTAATTGTTCTGTTTTTTTTTTTTTATTCCAAACTAAACCTTGACATCGAACCCTTTACAGATGACAGGCAGCGAGAGGTCAAAGGTGGAGAAAGAATAAGCATGAGTGGAGCAAACATGACTTCCTGTGATGTTCGTCTGCCCCCGTGGCCTCGGTTCGACAGCTATGCTGTTCTACAGCTCCTTCTGCGTGAGAGACGGCCCGAGGAGCTCCATGTCACCGGGCAAACCGTTAGGACTGACAGTTATGTCAACTTGACACGCTAACATCCGCGTGACCTTTATCGGTTAACCTCATGTTCTTATCGCCTTCTCTTGTGCGTCTGTGTGTGTGCTTACCCTTCTTCCATGTATTTGCTAGCAGCTGTAAGACTAGTGAGATACAAAGAGCCAGAACAATGCTAGAGCTCGTTATCAGACAATCAGCTAATTATAAACTGCTGCAATTAACGCATCGTGTGATTTATAGAGGGATATTTTGTTCTGTTTTACTTTTTATTCAGGGAACTGTGTGTGTGTGTGTGTAGGGGGGGGGGGGGTTGTGTGCACTTTAATATTACATTAAATGTTACATATAAATGTCTGAACTGAGGTCCAGCAACTGAGGTCAAGGGAGTGGGGTCAAAGCTGATCTGGCTCCTGCTGTCTGAGGGTCAACCAAAAATTCCAAGGGGGGGAGTGGGGCGGAGTCAGAACCAATCCAGCTTCTGTTATCTTATTTTTAATAAAGCATCCATCCATCTAACCAACTACAGTGGAACCTTGGATTACGAGCATAATTTGTTCCGGCTCGTATTTCAAAACACTCATAATATATATATATATATATATATATATATATATATATATATATATATATATATAATATATATATATATATATATATATATATATATATATTATGTATATAATAACTAATGAGACTTTCTTTTGCTTTACATGCTGTACACACTTACAAACACAAAATAAAATATGTTTTACACACACACGACGTGGTCACAGTGTTATATTAAACAGTACACGCATGCAGGGTGTTGATTATACCAGTAAGAGATGCGCACTAAGACCCAGCAGGGAAGACTATTACCCACAATTCTGCAAAGCAAGAGAAAGAAAAAACATTGGCTCAGTTGTGATCATGTGACGCTTGGCGTCAATCCCAGAAACGCATGCGTTATACTAGATACTCTGTACTCGTAAACCAAGACTTGCTCGTTTTTCAAGTAAAATAAAAAATAAAAATATTTGCTTGTCTTGTGAAATGCTCACAAACCGCGTTAATCGTAATCCGGGGTTTCACTGAAGCTAGTCAATTTAATCGACTCAATGCAGTTTTATATTGCTTTTATTAATGGACGATGCAATAAAAATTCTAGATATGAATTTTAAATATTCATCCTTGATGAGGGGCAAAAAACTTCCAGAGACGTCATGAGGAAAAAACCTTGAGAGAACCAAGACTCAAAAGGGAACCCATCATCATTACTCAAATGATATCGGCAACCATGAAGAATAAATCTTTTTTTTATAATTTTGTGCTCAAAACTATTGAGGTCAAAAGTGCAATTTCATAACAGGAAATGTGTTTTTGTTGATATAAAATCCATTTTGTTAAGGTTACCCACTGTTTACTGATGAGCGATTTTTTCTACCCAAAACTCCATGTGTGATCTAATCTACTGTATCTTCATGGTTATTAAGTGGATCTGTCCTCAGTTACCACATACTGTAAATCTTTAAGCAGGCCATAAGGGGTAAAGCAGCAGTTAGTCTCCATGTGAAGAAAACTTCAATCAGAAGTGGGAACCCAGAGAGCATCAGACAGATGCAATCTGATGTCCATCCATCAAACTAATAATTTAGACTAATTGATGTCCATCCATCCACCCATCCATCCGTCCAATCAACCAAACAACCAGCTAGTTAAACTAATGTCCATCCATCCACTTATCCATCTGTACATCTTGATCCAACAAACCAACAAGCTAGTCAAACTAATGTCCGCCCATCCATCCATCTATCCAGACAGTCAAACTAATTTCCATCTGTCCATTTATCCATTAAACCAACCAGGTAGTCAAAGTAATGTCCATCCATCTAACCATTTATCCATTCATCCATCCATCCATCCATCCTTTACATCAACCAAGCAGTCAGTCCATTCATCCATGTCCATCTATTTATTAATTCATCCAACCAGTTATTCTAATCTTCATCCATCCATCCATCCATCCTTCAAATCAAAAAAATAGTTCATCTAATGTCCATCCATCCATCCATCCATCCAACCATCCATTCATCAAACCAGCCAGCTAGTCAAAGTAGTGTCCTTCCAACAATCCATCAATCCTTCAGATCAAACAGGTAGCTTATCTAATGTCCATCTGACTATCTATCCATTCACCTATCCTTCAAATCAACCAGGTAGTCACTCTATAGATCCATGCCAATCCATTTACCCAAACAAGCTTGACAACCTCATATCTAGTCATCCATCCATCAAATCAATGAGCTAGTCAATCTACTGTTCATCCATCTAACCATCAAAGCAACCAGTTACTTCATCTAATGTACATCCATCCATCACACTAACCAGCTAGTTAATCTTATCTTTTTGCATCCATCCATCAAACCAAAAAGGTAGTCAGTCCAAGAAGACACGACAGTAACACAAGACAACATAAGGGGAAAAGAGACAAACGCAAGACAGGGCAACAGAAATAACAAAAGAAAAAGACAGAACAAACACAGGCAGGCAGACAGAGAGACGAAGTGATGAGGCAGAATACCTGACAGATAAAATAAAGTCATGAAAGATAGACAGAAAAAAGTTAAAAAGTACAAGAAGGATATATGAAGACAAAAATACAGACGAGACAACAGACAGAAGGACAAAATCAATTAGACAGACTGATGTAAACAAACAAAACAAGACAACAGTCAGAATAAGATGAAAGCAAGACAGACGGATGAGACCACAGACAGTTTGGAACACCAGACAGACAGACAGACAGACAGACAGAAACACATGTACTGTAGACAGGAGGGAAGCACAGATGACGGCTACACAAGTTTTCAAATTTCCACTACAACTAACTATACATGCCAAGCAAAGAGGACATTAAGAAGTGTGTGCTGTGTGTTTGATTGTTAAATACCTTTATGTTTTCACAGTGTGTCTCTAGGGTTTCACTTTGCCAATATTGGGCAATCTCTCATAAAAAGCCGGATTCTATAGATCAAACAAATAAAATTAAAAGATGCTGCCTTACCCACATAGCACAGGAGTGTGTAACAGAAATACACACACTACACAGAATCCCAATTCAATCTCCATAAAAAAGAGACTTTTCTCTTTCAGCGGCTGGATAATCAATACCCTACCCCTACTTGCTTGCTAAAAATGCTATTTCCGTCCGCGTGGAGCCGAGAGCCGGGCTGCGCCGCATATCACTCTCCTTCACGTGCTGGAGCGGATTAAAAGTCTGAGCGCGTTCTCAGCCTGGGTTATTGACTGTGAGTGAAAATATGATCATTTTGTATTAACTCGCCCTGCAGCGCTCCATTCTGTCACCCGGACCCAGGGAAATTAATGCACTCGTATTGTGATTAAGAAAAATATGAGCTGCTGCTCGTTTAGGCCACTGTAGACAAAGAGGCGTGAGACTCTCTCAGCCAGGTAATGGCTTTCAGAAAACAGTGCAATTCCCAGGAATTAGATTGAAGCCATTATTTAACAAGTATATATATATATATATATATATATATATATATATATATATATATATATATATATATATACACAGTACTGTATATATATGGCCAAAACATGGTATTGGTGCTAAAAGCTAAAAAGTGTCTTCAGATAGGCCCATATAACACCATTTTCTTATGCATATGCATTTATATTATTATCAGATAAAAAGAAACACTTTTGCTCAAAGGGCAATTCCATGCCCTTTTATGTAGTGTCCGTAACTTTTTATTTATTTATTAATATTTATTTAAATCGTTTAATGATCTTAATTGTTATTCAGATAGAACTTTAGATAGCCAATTTAGATTTCAGATGAAATGATTTTTTTATTGCAAAGCGCAACATTGTTAAGATATTGCTACATGAGATTAACATGGTTACAGACACTACTACAGACTTTCTGGAGGGAAAAAATTTTGCACAGAATGTTTTAACTCAAGCAACACCTTTTACAGGTCATATGCTTCTAGAAAGAAAATTGGGCACATATAAAAATCATCTTTTCAAAACGGCTGAAGTTCGAAGCTTAAAATTAAAAAGCGAGATTGGCCATTTCTGTGTTGCATAAACTTCAGAAGTAGCTTATTTGGCAAACACATCTTCTTTATTATACGTATAACATAAAAGAATAAAATCATACTGTTTTGCTTTTAGAATGGCCAACAGTGTGTGAAAAAACATCTCTTAAAGATTTTAGTCCATACTGACATCATGACATCATGCAGTTGCTGCAGGTTTGTCGGCTGCAGATCCATTATGTGAACCTCCCATTCCACCACATCCCAAAGGTGCTCTGTTGAGAACTGGTGACTGTGGAGGCCGTCTGAGTATGAAGGAACGGACACGGTCAGCAATAATACTCAGGTAGGCTGCGGCATTTACAGTAAATAATGCCCAAACCGTTGCTCCAGAGCAGGATGGATCCATGCTTTCATATTGTTTATGCCAAGTTCTAACACTACCATCTGAAAGTCGAGGCAGAAATCAGGACTCGTCAGAGCAGGTGAAGTTTTTCTCATCTTCTGCCGTCCAATTTTGTGAGCCCATGTGACCTGTAGCCTCAGTTTCCTGTTCTGAGCTGACAGGAAGGCACCCAGTGTGATGATCTGCTGCTGTAGCTCATCTACTTTAAGGTTTGACATGTTTTGTGTCCGGGAATGCTCTTCACCATAGCTTGAGTTGTAACAAGATGGCATTTGGGTTACTGCTGCCTTTCTATCGGCTCAAACCAGTCTGGACATTCTCCTTCGACCTCCTCTGGCATCAACAGAGCATTTTCACCCGAAGAACCAAAACTCACTGGGTTTTTTCAGACAATTCTCTGTGAAGCCTAGACTTGGTTGTGTGTGAAAACCCCAATAGATCAGCAGTTTAAGAGAGCTTTCTTTCCCACTATGATCTCTAGACATTTTGACCATGTCTACACACCTAAATGCATCAAGATGCGTCCATGTGATTGGCTGATTAGATATTCGCATCTAAACAGGTGTACCTAATAAAGCGGCCATTGGGTTTATATATGTATAAACTATGTATTAATATCAGCTGTATTAAGTGTCTAACTAAATATGACTGCATGATGACACATTAAAATGAACTCAATTAAAGTTCTGAGAACTTCAAATGATTTCTATGTCTAATTCTCATCGTTTACACACACACACACACACACACACACACACACACACACACACACACACACACGTCATATTTAATCACAAATTTGTACCAGAAGCATGCAAATGACAGGAGCTGAAATGTAGTCTGTAAAAGAGAGAGAGAGTGTGTGTGTGTGTGTGTGTGTGTGTGTGTGTGTGTGTGTGTGTGTGTGTGTGTGTCACTGTGAGAAGAGATAAAGAAGTTAACAACAGAATTCAGGTGGAGCCTCCACTGGCCTTCACACAGGACTGTCAGTGCAATAATTATGGCCTACAGTCAAAGGACAGAGCACACACACACACACACACACACACACACTCCAAGCCACTCACCCTTTCTACCCACATACCCTGTTACCCACAATCCTCTTCTCCCCTGCCACTGTAATAATGCATTCAGCCCCATAGGAAAGAAACCTCTGGCACGTTATTACAAAGTGGACAAATTTTGGTTGGACTCATCCTGGTCCAACCTCAATGAATCTACAGCAAGCGCTCTGCTACTTCCAAAAAAAAATATAACGCAATAACGCACTTCTTCTTTTTATGAGGACGGGTGACGAGAGCGACCAAAAAGGTAAACACCAGGGGCGATCTGGAATATTGCGTTCATCCCGGTCAGTGGTGGAGACGTGCACAGCCCATAAAGGGACGGACCGAATAAATAACTTGGATGAATAATAAATGGACGGCGGGTCAATATTTGTAATAATAGTTTCATAAAAGATGCATTTGTGAAAAATGTAGTCTATTTCCTGCGGTGATCGAGGCACATCTCGGGAGATTGACTTCAAAATTGAGCCGGCCGAAGTCACACATGATCTTAAAGTCTTATGATTATGGCTGTTTAGAGAACCATCATGCTGTGGATGATATTACTTTATAAGACAACATGCGCTCTTAATGGTGTTGAAGGGAAACTCTCTGATACACAGCGCAGATAAAGTGAATATTCTTTTTCAGGATGTGTGATGGAAATGTGAGAATATTGATCAATCATTAATCGACTGAAGCTTTGACGCTCCTGATGGACATACAGCGGACAAATATGCAGCAGGTGGACAATACTAGAAGAATTAAGGTTATTAAAATGGGTTTGATTAGGCAGCACAGTGGTGTAGAGGTTAGCCCTGTGATTCCAGCCTGTGTGGAGTTCGCGTGTTCTCCCTGTGCTTGGTGGGTTTCCTCCAGGTGCTCTGGTTTTCTCCCACAGTCCAACAACATGCAGACTAATTTAATTGATGTTTTTTAAATTGTTTATACTGTGCGTGCCTTGCAATCGATTGGCACCGCGTCCAGGGTGTACCCCACCTCGTGCCTTTAGTGCTCCAGGCCCACCCCAACCCTGTACTGTATAAAGTCATGTAGAAGATGAATGGATGGATGAATGAATGGGTTTGATTTCCTGTACTGTACTGTACATCTCCTTCGGGCCAGGTTAAATCAAAATCAGATGAAAATTAATTTACACAAAAGGAATAAAAAGAGAGGAAAGACTGGGAAGGAGAGAGAGAGGAAAAAATTAATAGAGACAGAAAAGACATACTAAGAGTGAGAAAGAGGGACATATAGAGGAAGAGAAACAGACAGAGATGCAGTCACAGAGAGACAGACATAAAAGAAGGAACGAGAAAGACAGATTACTGGCATAAAGTGGGGTGGGGGGGCAGAAGGAGAGAGATGAATACAGAGACATTCAGAAAAGGAGAGAGAGAGAGAGAGAGAGAGATCTAAAAGATAAACAGACACAGACATACCAACAGACGTTCTGACAGACACAGGGAAACGTTTTACGATGCGAAGATCTGAACGCCAGAATAAGCCAAGAAACTGATTTGATTCTGACAAAGGGAGATAAACACATTTTTCAAAATATGGAAATGTACCAACAGGACACCATGTCCCCAAGAAACAGCTGAGACAAAATACTGACAAAAAAACAAACAAACATCTCTGCAAAAGTCTCGGTTTATTTATAGTAAATAGCCGAGTCGTAGGGGACGCTCTGGGTAGATTGACATACTGTAGTGCTCACGTTCAGGATGTAGTGCAGCGGTGACTACAGCATCACAGACTGAAACCCCGTCTGATTAACAGTTTACAGTGGGACTACAAACCCTGCTGTCGAATCACCTGTTAGCACAAGTGTACTATACCTGAAACAGTCCCAGGGTAATGCAACACCACCTTCCCATGACGCACGCACGCACACACACACACACACACACACACACACACAAACCGCTAATCCTTGAGACCTGATGGATCCGAATCAACATTAAAACATTAACACTATAACAAATATGTTGGACTACAGTATTTCCTTTTCACTTCAAATGAAACAAAATAAAAAGAAATGTTTAATGGTGAGTACGAGAGCTTAAGGCAACCACTAAGAAGAACCCTAAAGTCTTATGAGCAACTTCTGTTAAACCAAATAGAGGAAGCAAATTCTTTATACTTAATCAAATTAAATTACAGCAAAAGGGTGCAAAGATACTATTAAAATGTATTGTGTATGTAACAACCTCAGCAGCGACCTCGTTTCCCCTCTCGTCTGTTCCAACCTCTCAGCATCAGCAGTATACAGTACTAATCACCGCCTGATCATCTGTCATCATCTGCACCGGGGATAGGCTCCAGGCCCCCTGTGACCCTCAATACAGAAGTAAGTGGTATAGACGAGTGAGTGAGTGAGCTGAACAGTGGAAAAATGAAATAACACCTCAAACATCAAAAATGAAGACGTGCTCAGAACTAAACAGAGAAATCCAATTAGCTGAATATTTGAAGAACAAAAAGACAAATTCTGACTTTATACAAAGCGGACGATCATTACTTAGAACATGAAAAAGAAAGACACACTAAAACTATAAACCCTCAAAAAACGTTGAGCTACAGGAAGAAGCTCCAAATCGATGCTGTGAGCTCGTTCATCCTTTTCCCTGGGAAGTGAAATTGTGTGTATTATGCGTGTGTATACAATAA
Organism: Clarias gariepinus; assembly: GCF_024256425.1. Lineage (NCBI taxonomy): Eukaryota > Metazoa > Chordata > Actinopteri > Siluriformes > Clariidae > Clarias > Clarias gariepinus. Next base: position 4,037,608 of record NC_071110.1, read on the forward strand.
CTCTGACAATAACCCTGTTCATCAGCACTAACATGTACCCAGTCCTGTTTCTCAAACCTCGCACCATTACACTGCTGCTGCTCACAAAACCACTTTCCTCCCACGCGGTTCACACGGTGCCACCCAGACGTCTCGACACACCACCACTTTCTATTTCCCCTCACACCGCCGACAGGTGAGAACCGCTCTCCGATCAGCAATCCATCAGCGGCAGGGAGTGAATTAAATACAGCGGAGGCAGCGGGGAAAAGACCCGGGCCTGTCGATTGTCAACTTTAAAGTGCAGGCAGGGAATTCACTCTACATCACCGGTAATATGCTGCAGCGGTGATTTGCAGAAAAAAAATTGCTGAATTGTAAACATTAATGCATGCATGAGCAGGTGATGGAGGGAAATAAACTGGGTGTCATAAAAAAAAGAGGGAAAATGAAAAGTGGGCTGAATCTGCATCTCATGCCAATGCAGCAAAGAATATAACTTTAATGCAGGATAATGAATTTTTATAAAACGACCTTATTCACAAGGTGGCTTTAAATAATAATATACTGAATAATCAACCACTAATTTTAATTAGCATTGAGAGTAAATTTTTCATTAAGTGTTTAATTTACTTTTTTATTTAATTAAATTTTATAAATTATGTATTTATTTAATACTTATACATCTGTTGTTCAACAGACTGTTGTTTAAGGTCTCATTTTGTAAAAAAACAAAAAAAATGTGTTTATCTTGCCAATCATTTCCTTAAGGGATAATATCGTATTCGTTTTTTAATTTAGAATCATTTCACGATTATTATATTATTTAGGGTTTTTTTCTGTTTTTAAAAACAAATAAGTTATTTGTAAAAATTATGCATTCCTTATGAAGACAAATCCAAATCTTGTGAAAACACTCGCATTTTAAATGAGTATTTCTCATTTCTCGTTCTCATCTCTCGAGCTTATAATGAGCGTATGCCTGGTTGGTGCATTACCATCACCATCACCTACCAGAAGTGTGGCGCAGACGATTTCCAAGAAAAATAAATAAATAAATAAATAAATAAATAAAATCACTTTGAACGAAACATAACTTTTAACCAATCAGCAGCACAAGCAACCCAGCATTCTGTAATAAATAAAGCTGTTAAAGCAAATCAACAGACAAGAAATAATAAGTGCTTTCGAATCGAACCGAATATTACAATCTCCAATCAAAAGTCTACAGTCTACCATCACTTTACAGCTCTAAAAACTAATATACTGTACACATATAATAAATAAAAACACCTAGAAGTTTGGAATTAAGTTTCCCTATATTCTCAACTGTCTAATTGAATTGAATTTTAATGCTGTTTCATACTAAGACATAAAACTTATTCCAAAGTAATGTGTTATTTTATTATTTATATTTTTTGCATTCGGTTGTAATAATCATCTTATTTCAAAGTTGCGGCCATATGGCAGGTCCAATATGTTCCTTTTTATGCTCCTTGCTGTTGGCTAACTTATTCACATATTGAAATTACACTGTGACCTTTTATAAACACATCCCTCCTGAACTTCCCCTACAAACTTGAAATGCTAAAAAACAGATTTCAGGGATGAGAGATTGTGACATTCAAGTTAAAAAGCAGTCTGGAATAATCTGGTATTCTCTCATACTTCAAAAGGCCTCCTTATATCGAACTTCCATATAAAACTTTACTTGTCAGCTATGCATACTGTATAACCTTTATTCCACAGACTACTGACCTTCATTTGACAGGGTAGGGACAGACGTTAGTTTTACATAGAGCTTCATTTGACATAGTCAACTGACAGGCAATTGATATTCACCTCAGTTTGTCAGACCTTCCCCTGTTATAGATAACTGACCCAGGTCTTCATGTGGCATAAACCCGCACCTGGGACATCTTACACTGACTTTGATTTGTCATAGATAGCAACTACAGACCTTGTTTTGAAAAAGACTTCATTTTTACTCGTTTATTTTTACTTGACATAGGCTGTGATTTTACTCAGACAGTTCACATAGTCCACCATTTGTTCCAACAGGCATTTTTATAACACAACAATTTGCCAACGCTTAATAAAAAAAATATATTATTCTCACAATATGGTCGTAAAGAACCTGAAAAAGCGGCACGGTGGTGTAGTGGTTAGCACTTGTCGCCTTGCACCTCAAGGGTCCGGGTTTGATTCCCGGCCAGGTTCAATACCCGCGTCTGTGTGCATAAAGTTTGCATGTTCTTTCCGTGCTTGGTGGGTTTGGGTGCTATAGGTTTCATCCCACAGTCAAAAGACCTGCAGATTAGCATAATTGGCGTTTCCAAATTGTCCATAGTGTGTGTGTGTGTGTGTGTCTTCAATGGATTGGCACCCGGTCTGGAATGTACCTTGTGCCTTAAGTTTCCTATGGTAGGCTTCAGGCCCCCCTGCAACCCTGAATACAGGATAAAGTGCTATAGATGATGAGTGAGTGTGATTATGTGATTTAATTAATCCTTTTTGAGTTGATACAATTAATCAAATAGAAGGATAAGCTTTTGATTCAGAATTCAGAAAGGTTTTTAATTATTTCAACTTTACTTGACAATGTATATTAAACACATTTAATAGTTGTAGTACTTTAAAACCTGTAAGAAATACAGTTGTTCCGGACAAATCAGATGACAGACATTAGCATTATTAAATCAAATTTAAAATTGCAATGCTCATAAATAGATTTTAATCGAATCGACAGTCTACCTCATGATGAAATCTATCTATTATGTTATAACAAGAACAAAAAATTATCTTTAGCTATAACCTACTGTATAATCAGTCTTCACTTCTGCACCATTCACATTTTAGTCAATAAGGCAAAAAATCAAATACATTAATAAACAAACCAACAAGTAAAACAAACAAATAAATAAATAAAATCAGCTTATCATTCTACTGAGAAATAAAAAAAAAAAAAAAACTGGACGTATCCGCCCTGAAGATTCTCCATTGTTGGAAACCTTATTGTAACTGCTGCAAAGCACTGTAACTGGAAAATCTTGAGCGTTGCGCTAATGACCGAGTTAACGTCCACCAGTTTCTGTAATTAATCAGGGGTAAGAGCAATTTTAAATTCTTCCCATGTAGTCAAAATGTGAAGGGAATGGAGGAGTTGGACAGTCCTGAAAGATGTACTTCAGATGTTTTTTTCTCCTCTTCTGCTTTAGGATATCAGTTAACATTATGGTTCCAGGGTTGAATCCCAAAAAGCATTAAATGCAGAGTTAGTGCGCTACAGTATGTATTGTGTGCAAGCCCTTGTTCCACACTTTAAATAGTGCCCTTGGTCAGAGAAATTTCTGGCTCTTGTTAGTTATAAACAAAACAAGACAGATAGTTCAGAGGCAATTTGTACCAACTTAGAAGAAACTACTGCAAAGATGGCGTGTAGTTTAAGATGATATAGCAGACATAACAGATGTGTGTTCTTGCTGAAAGTACTTCTTTGACTGGTTGAGAACGTGGGTTTCGGGAGGCAGCTGCTCTCCTCCAGTTCTGGGAAACATAAAGGAAACATAAAGACCTACTCTCACTCATGCTGCGACCAACAGTTGGTATAATTAGCAGTTGTTAGAGCACCTGTGATACATATGCTTAAACATCCCAGTGCTGTTATACTATATATATATATATATATCTCCACTCATAGGATAGATCTTGTCCAAGCAGATAATTTGGTCAGAGGTAATTTCTGGCATCAGCCGTACAAGTTTCTATAAATGAGCTATAACTATGGAACTGATAACATATTAAAAAGTATGCATGACTATAGGTTTGTAAAAATTATTTGTAGTTTGTTGGGGTAACCTCAAGCTATACAAATAATGGGGCTAAATTATATTTGGATGGAAACCGACTGCGATAAATGACGGCGTGTCTACGTTTATGAGAGGAAGCAAGACATCCGTGGCCTGTTGTCAACGCCTTCATCCTAATCTTAAAAGCACATGTCTTTGTAACGATCACAGCTTTCATAGAATGGTTTCCTTCCACCTGGAAGTGTCACAACAACACATGATGCAACAGTAATGCAACGCCGTCGCTTTTCCGAATGATAAAGCACCTCCGGCTTCACGTTCATTTATTTACAAAAGGCTTTGCACAGCCCTGTCACATTACTCATGTGTTTGTAATAACTATTTCATTGCCGCGCTGCTAATAAAGTCGTCTGTTTTCCCGAAGCCTGATATCCCAAAGTTAATTAAATCGAAGGAAATGACAGCTGTAGGCTGAGATTTGTATAAGATTCCCAAAAGCCAGTTAGGAATTCACTTTAAAACATAAGGGATATGAAGGTGTTAATGATGATGTCTGGTGTATAAAGTTAAATCTTGATGTTTGATAGTCTAGGATAAGGTCTTAAACGGCAGAAGGCATATAAATAACCTTTCAAAGCACACATACATTATAACAGCTGGTAAAATACCGTTGGAATATTCAGTGACATTAGACATGCAAAGATCAGAAATTGTTGGTGCAAAAAAAATAAGTATTAGACACACAGTTCCTGAGGTAGATGGTGAAGGAAATATCACAGATTCGAGAGTGCAGTATCAAAAGTGAACCGCCTCCACAACAAGCTGTTCAGCTGTGCAGCATAGAAAAGCAACATAAAAAAAAAATCGGCCTCTGAACTACACCGAGAGTCAGTGGAATTGTAACAGAAATTGAGTTTTGTGGTTTGATGAGATCAATATTATATTTAATAGCCCACATGAACACCAACAAAATAAGACGATATACACGGACAGGATGGTAGTGGGTTACTGATGTTGGTTTGCAGGTGGCATTTCACGGGCTGGTATGCAGATGATCCATGATCCATCTGCCTGGTCAGATCCCAGTCTCCTCTGCTAGGAGGGTACACTTTAGCCCTAGCAAAGAACTGAAAATAAACACATTATTTGTTTTTGTATCTAATCATATACGGATATAGAAATCAACCACTCGTTTGGTTTTAAACCAAAAAAAAAAAAAATTCTTGCCAGATGCAAGGTTCCATTAGAACTTGGATTAATGTGAAAAGAAAGGTTTTTACTTTCTGGTTGTTAGACACAAGCCTTAAAAGACCATTGAAGCCATGATCATTAACGAGTCCGAACTGAACAAAACTTTAAACTACTTTGACTTAATTTAAGTGAAATTAAAGCTACTAGTTTAGTTTCATTTTGTCGGGATCAAACTAAATTAGCTCACGTGTGAGCGTGATTATCTCGAGTTGGGAGTAGTTCTGACTTGAAGTGATTTGGAGCACTACAGTAGTCATATTTGATGATTCAGTTTTCATAGTGTACTTTTAAAAAAAAGGTAAGCCATGCTGTGTCACGCATACTGTAGGTGCATTACGGTAGTTTGTGTCTTTCGCATACAGTAAACTATCACGTTGATCGTCTCTGTTGAGTGATGCAAATAGCCACACCCAACTTCAGGAAAAAAAAAGAGGTCAAAACAACAGCTTCTTGTCATGTTAACAACAGCTTTCTCAAACTTTGAGAAAGACTAAGTGGCAGTACACAGTAATGGGATGGGAAAATACAACCACTACTCTCAGGACATTAGAAACACATAACAAAAGTCTGTGATGAGTAGATCCTAATCCCTGCTATCAGCATAGACGTCTCGGGGCTATAAAACTAAAGTGCTGTAACTGCTAAATAATTTACATTCCCATTCGAATGTGTAGTAAAAAGCATTTTGTTCGAGACTGAGAACACCGAAATCAACAAAAAAATTGAGGAGGAAAAAAATATGGTGTTTTCCAATCACTTCCCTCTGTCGCTGGATTCATGCGCTGTTGTAAACCTGTGGTTTGAATTGAAGACGTGTCCATGTGCATAACCCTGAATATGAAATGTTCAGCATGACAGACCTTGTAACATAGCAAGAGGGTTAGTGTTGTCATTTTCCTCAGGGTAGGTTGCGCGGGTATGAGTTCCAACATTTATGAAGGAAAAAGTCCTAAAACTAGGGAGTAATACACTTTACTCCAATCAGTCATAACATTTCAATGCAAAGCATTATGCGCAGTGTTGTGTAGCCTCTTCTTGTGCCGCTGGGAAAGCTTCGGTCCCTCTGGGCCAGACACCACAAGCCGTCTGAGGGTCTGCTACAGCGCCTGTACCAGAATGTTGGTAGCGGATGCTTTGGGTTCTATGAGGTTGTGGGGTTGGGCCACCATTGATCAGACTTGTTTGTTGGGTGTATCCCATGTATACTCGATCGGAGGGAGATCTGAGGAGTTTGGAGGCCAGGTCGGTGTCTTTGGGCTCTTTGCCTGCTGGGCCTCATGTGCAGCTGGCTGTGGTACACTGGGGGTTCAGATGCCTTCCTATCATAGGCAGCCTTGATTTTTTGTTATGCTGCATTGATTTTTTTTATGGGATTGGACCAGATTTGCTGTCCTTTGGTATCTGCAGACATACTGTAGGTGGGCCTTGGGTGCCTATGATCCTGTCACCAGTTTAATGATATATCATTAATAATCAATGTTAATGTTATGTGGCTGATCATGCCTTTTTGCTCAGTCCCAATTTTTCGCAAACATAGAACAATGTAACATGAATGTGTGAGTTAAAGCATGTGTGTATGTGAGCATGAGTGTGTTCTTTCTTGTCTGATCATAACTTGAAGCGTAGCCTCTGAAGAAAGGCTAATTAAACAATCATTATAAAAACCCACCGCTGAGCCCTGCACTTCCTGTGCCATTGACTTTGTCATGCTGATCGTCTACATCCACAATGCCACACTCGACACAGCAGCCTACCACAATTTTATCCTTTCATTTCATGCTCTAAATTTATTCCCCCACAGCAACATTTTCTTCATCATGGATATTTTGCTCAATTTTGCATTTTTTTTTTACCCCTGATTCACTCAAGGTAAAAAGCCAAAAGGAATCCTATCCATTGCATACAATGTACTATAAGTCTGACAAGATTAGCATGACAATATTCTGTCCTGTTTTATCTTGATTTGCATGGGTTACTTGCCACTAGGAAACAAACTGGATCCATCCCATAGTCAACAGATCGGCCCACGTTCTAGAATCAAAGGGAACCGAATTGCATCATTTTATTTTATATACCTTTAGAATGAATCCTGCACCTACAACAATACCTTTATCAACAAACAAAACTACTGACATTCCTTTAAAACTGTACTGTAAATGTCTTATAAAAGACACAAATAACAGTACAAAAGATAAAAGACAAGAAATGTCCACCTTAATACCCCTATTTGTGAGAGTTTTGGGTAAGCACTGATTGTTGGGACATGGTGGTGGTGCAAAGCAAAAGTAAATCCAAGGGTGCCAATATCCTTCCCTTCACTCCCGACATATAAAGAAGCATAAACATTGTCGTAGTATTAACTATAGCTGAGTTGCTTTTCTTTGTTATTTAGAAGAAAGTCAGTTTGCTTCAACGTAAATCAGCAGTGCACAATCGTGCACAGTGCACAAACTTTTTCCTACATTCGAAAGGCATATTTTTAGACATAAGATATGACCGTTTGGATTAGCAACCATAAAGGACCTTGCTGTGCTGCGTTATTTGGTAGACATAGGAAATTGTACTAAATTTTATTTAGCATGTATTCCTTTCTTCAGTGTCACTGCCAGAAAATTACGACTTGGGTAAAAATATGTGCAGGTCATATACTTTCTGAATGCTAATTTGGTTACCTGTGGAAACGTATGGCCAGATTTCGACAGGCTTACATGAAGCCGAGGCGTTGTCATCCAGGAAGCTGTCACAGATGAGTACACGCTTGACATTCCTTTTCACGGCATTGCAAAACAACAGCTGTGTTTGGCTAGCCTAAAGGGAAACCAGATGACACGTGAGCCACGTACGTTGCAATTTGGACTGCGGATTGACATTGGTATTGGTCATGTTAATGTTCTGCCCATCAGAGCTTTGGCCACGCCCAGGCAGATGTGACACATCTGAAGGAAAACATGAAAGAGAGTTTAAAGGACAGAGAGATAGAGGGAGTGGGATGCAGAGGGAGACACAAAAGCCATTCGTTTGCCCTCGCCACTCAGGATGGATGTGTCCCATCATGCAGCTCAATCAGCCGACCAATGATTCATTTCACAGACACTTGGGTAATTATAGGAGTCGACTCCTCACCAGCAGGAAGAAAATGCTTGAGAGAGAGAGAGATAAAGAGAGAACTTGCACAAGGACAGCGAGGAAGAGAAAATATAAAGGACAACTGCAATAGGAAAGACATGACACATGGATGATAAAGACTGCAACAACAATAAAGCAAGAGTGACTAATAAACTCTCGATGCTCAGACAGATAATGACTGGGTTTTTAATAAAAATAAAAAAAAGTCAGATTACTATGTTGTTGTCTTAACCACGATACATGGCCATTTTCTTATTTTATCTGCTTCACGTGCTCTGTAAAAGATTGAAAAATGCAAAATAATTGAGGAGAGAATGAGGAGGAAATTGGCAGATGATGAGGGAGAGATGGAGAAACAAAGACAAAGAGAAAGGACAGGAAATGCTGTGAGGCGGGTGGGTGAGAGTCAGGGACGTGGAGATGGCAGGGTGCGAGACTGAAGATTTTAAGCGATTTCAGGAGTAAAAGCGCCCCCTGTTGGTCATCACCATACAATATTAATATGGTTTGAATTAAAGAATGGCTGTTAAATTAAAAGGCTAGATGTTATGAAACTCACTACCCCACCTTAGGCGTTTCTTCAAGAAACATCATGGGATTTAAGTGTTATAGTGGCATTACAATAACTCTTATAATGACATACTGACCAGAGAAGGCTAAAAGCATAAACTACAGTATACTGATATGTCCAGGAGTGCCATGATGGATGGATGGATGGATGGATGGATGGATGTCATTGTACAACCCAAAAAGTAGTCTAATCCAAAAAGTACAAAAAAGGAAATTAATAGCTAAATTGTTGCAGTATTTTTAAATGTACAATCAAAAAGTAAGCCTTTCAGGACCGGAGTCCAGGAAAGCATCGACACAGTATAATTGTACCGTATAACACTAGAGCTGTGTGATTAAATTTTTTTGCAATTTACATGCTCTGTTGTAGGTCGATTTTATATATTGAATCGACAGGTCAGATTTTAATTCCCAAAGCAAAAAAAAAAATTAATTAAAAAAATTCCCTAAAAACCACAACTTTAACAGAAAATACAAACTGCACACATGTTCGATAAACTACTTGCAAAATATCATTTTGCAAGATTATTCCTTTTTCTTTTGAATTTATGGCCAATTTGTGTGTTATTGCCATTTGCTGGATCGAAGTGTGGTGCAAAAGATTAAAAGAAAAAAATAATATGAACATCTTCATATAAGAAGTGACATTTAAACAATGAGAAATGCAAAAAGTTACACAAATTTCAAAGTGGTTTTTAACACTAAACCATGCAAAGATATTGCTGCCAGAGCCAAATGAAATCCTTTGTTGCTTTTGAATCGAATATGTTTGAATATGACTAACAGCTTTAAATTTCTCAAGTTCTTGAATTCGTTCTTGAAATTGCCTCCAATAACTAACTGGACTCCATATTACCATCAATTAACATCAACTGGTTTCTTCCAATTACCATCTCAGGGGGTTTTTCCTTGCCACTGTCGCCCTCGGCTTGCTCACCAGGGACTATCTGACCATTTGGATTCATACACACTCACATTCCATACAAACTTAAATAATTCTTTTGATTGTGTAAAGCTGCTTTGCGACAATGACAATAGTTAAAAGCGCTATACAAATAAAATTGAATTGAATTGAAATTTATATAATTTTTACAGCAGTAGTACATCAATTGCAAAACACAAGGAATGACATAAATATTCTTCTGTTTATAAAACTGCAAAATGAAGGTGCAATTATAGAGTGTGTCCACTGTGTGTGTGAAAAGTTTCAGTCTGATCTGTCTTAGCTCTGGAATGAGTAGTTGAGGAAAAGCTAGATGGAAGGTGATTTTCTTGCACCTGGTGGTTCTCAACCATTAGCAGCTATTTGAAAGTAAATGGATGAACAGTTCATGGTTGGAAACATCTTTAGTGATGTTCTGCACCCTTTGTAGGCCTCGCTTGTTCCAGATGTATTCAGTTGCTAGAAGCTGGGCTTTAATGATATGTCAGGAAACTTGAAGAACCCTTTGAAAAGGATCATTTGCCAGAGCATCTTGGAAAGCAGCTTATCAACTGAAATTTAATCTCAGTTGATTCTGGGGACTAAGCTTCTCAGTCATTCAGGTGAGTTTACCAAGAAGTTGTAGTTGGACCCCGTTAGGTCATAATGGTTCACTACTCATCCAAGGAGTTTCATCAGTATAAGGGAAGTTGGTACTGTAGGATTGCATGAATTTGGATGATCCATGGTCAGGATGTCTCCTGCCTGAATGGACTCATTAGGTCAACAATGCAGAAGATGTGAGTAAAGGGGAGAGTCATTAAGAGTGGGGAAGAGAGAAAGTTGTTAAGAAGAAGCAGTAATAGAAAGAGATTAAAAAGAGTCATTAAAAGGTAACAACCAGAGAACTTGAAAGTAGAGGGAACCCTTAGATTTCCTCAAGGACCCGTTTAGAGGTCTTGATTTACCTGGGAAAAGACATAAAAAATAGGAGACAGGTTGTGCCTAAGACTTTCATTTCTATCGAGAAGGATTTTTCACTAGCACATACAGTAGACGGACTCCTTCCCACCACTCTTTGAACCGCCTGATCTCTTTGTCCATGATCTGTACATCGGCGTTCTTAAATCTTGTATATGTAGAGGTTGTTTTTGTCTCTCCAGTGTAGAACCTAAAACACTGGACTGTGCATATTACATCTGCAGGTGTTGAGAGCTGGTTTCAGATGCCTGTCTTCCTTTTGGATTAGATGATGTTTTTTGTTTTGTAATGCAATGTCCTGATATCACCTAATTTGTGTAGCAGTGGGTGGTGGAAATCAAACCACAGGTATCATCTTGGTGTGTGTTATGTATGGCTTAACTGTAAACTTCCTCTTTCTAGGTTCCGATTAGTCAGAATGAGAACTTCACAGTCCAAGAAGGCCAATCCTTTTGTTCCTGGTGTTCTCTCTGGTGAACTTGATATTAATGTCAGTTGCATTGATATGCTCTGTGAAGGTCTGTACTGTAAATCCTGAATCCTAATCTTCATCCAGGTGTAGTCTACATACCTGAACCAATGGGTCGGTAAAGGAGTTGATTTCTAAAAAAGCGCTATCTTGAAGAACGCACTCAACTCCCTCCTGGGGACAGCATCGGCCGCTTGTAAGACTCTACCTCCTACTTTCACCTCCATTGTTCACCTAACAAGCTCATTCAGGTAGGGGAGGGGGGGAAGATCCTGGACCCTGGAGGATACAAGTTTGTGGAATCCTACCAACCTCGCTCAAACTGAAGTCTCTACTTAAGTAATGAGTATACTATGAGATGAGTAATGAAATGTTTCAAGCTAAGAAGAAAGTAGTCCAGTTGACACGCCTCGATGCTCAGAAATGTGGACAACCAGGTATTTAAACACTTTAGAGACACTTTTAACCAAAGTTTGGTAAACAAATCTGTAGAGCTTATAGCTGTAGTGTTCACAATAATTGACCTTTTACCATGGTAGCAAACAATAGTACATCTCCAATCCATCGCAGGGCACACACACACATACATTCAATTTGAATTTGAATTCACACACTATCAACAATTAGGGAATATTAATTAACCTGGGATAGGGAGGAAACCCACCACGCACAGGGAGAACATGCAAACTCCATGCACACAGAGACAGGAATCGAACCTGGACGAGAATCGAACCCGGACCCCGGAGGTGCAAGGTGTGCTAACCACTATACCACCGTGCTGCACTCAATGTATTAATGTCTTTAAATTTTCTAGCCTTCTTTTTGTGTTTGCAAAAAAGAAGTCATGAAAAGCCATGTGGCTTTTCTTTTTCCCCATCTTTTTTACCCATTTTAATTGTTTTTATATTTTCCCCATGACTTTTAGTTTTTCCATTACTTTTCCAGCATTTCATGGTTTCCTTTTCTCTTTTTTCTACATTCTTCCTCACCTTTTCACATTTTAATCCTTTATCATAACCTTTCTGTTCTTTCCTTTCTTTACACATTTATTTTATTAATTTCTTCTTTTCACATTCCCTTATTTCCATCTCCACATAATACCTTATTTCTATGCATTCTTTTTTTTTTACATTACTTTCTCTCCTACACATTCCTTCTTTGTTTTGAAAATGAAAAAAGGTTTGTCTTATATTAACCTATAACTTTTAAATAATTGCTTATCTGTCTATCTATCTATCTATCTATCTATCTATCTATCTATCTATCTATCTATCTATCTATCTATCTATCTATGCATGCTAAAAGAACAGACAGGATCATTAGTATCGATCATAAGAACAGTGATAAACACCGGTTCTTTATACCCAGTGGCACTGATCTGTACATCATGACAGTCATGTATGTATGAGCCGCAGGACTGTGACGACTGGCCATTGATTTCAGGGCTCTTTGTCGCCAAGTCACAACAGTGAAATATTCATGCGGGGTGCTTGTTAAAAATTGAGCCAACGGTCTAATTCAGTTCACTGGACTGTTAACCATCGATTGCGCCACTGTAGAGAAAACAAGACAGCCATTAAAGCAGACACGGCTCCTCTCCGGCCCTATGGAGAGCGAGGCATCTGCACAACGCTGCACTTTCATTTATATCCTCTTTCCTGGCTGCAGTACATGACAAGGTCACCAGCGCCAGTTGTCCTACATGGCTCAGATGAGACCTGTATACAAATCCTTCTTCTGGATAAAAACAAATATCCTTTGAAAGCAGACTATCATTACACATGCTCTAGAAAGAGGCGAGAAGGACATAATGAAAGAAACATCTTCAAGCCAATCAGAAATGAGAAAGAGCAAACAAAAAAGCAAAGTCATCGGTCAGCCAATCAGCAATTAATATTTGTCCCACACAATCCAGATGAGACCTGAGCGGAAATGTTTATTCTAAACAAAATGAACTACAGTACATCACAAGCTACACACATAATATTATCTTTGAGTTACTCACGTTCATTAGCGGCGTATACAGTAGTGTAGTTGAGTGTATGTACTGTACTGCATATGGAACTTGTTTACATTACGCCATTTGACAGACACCCCTTAACCAGAACGACTTACATTTTTATCTCATTATACATCTGAGCATTTGAGGGTTAAGGGCCTCACTCAAGGGCCCAACAGTGGAAATTTGGTGGTGAATGGGGTTTGAACCTGGGACTTTACAATGCCTTAATCACTGAGCAACCCCTGCGTGTTTACATGAGTAAACACTAGATCAGTTTCATTTCATGTCCATCCTTCATTAAATTGGAGCCACATTTTGGTTGACTAGAGACTGAGACTAATTATGTACCAAGTTTAAACTCCTGGCATGGGGGTGGGAAAACTTAGTGCAACTCTATTAAACTGACTAAATCAGTGTCGATCACAAAAAAACAATGGACAAGCTGTTGGTTTAACAGCGGCAGGTAATGAAATGTGGTTTAGCTAATCAGGACCGGTAGGGTAATGAAAATGGTAAAAATAACTATAAATGTTAAATGACAATCAGACTTGATCCCAAAAAAAATATATATATATATTTATTTATTTAGCTTCTCATAGAAAGAAATAGACCAACAAGCTTTGTTTGTAATGAACTCATGACCATTGTGAAGGTGTCATCAGGCACCGATATGAGACGTACCATAGTGTGCAAATTCGTACTCCTGACTCCTGATCAGTTTCCCTCTCACTGTGGATGTGATTCAATAAAGTGTCTGTAAGGCTAATAAATCTGCTAGCACACACACACACACACTAATACAAACATGGACACACTCGAACGTCTGCGAGAGATTAATTTACACGTAGACACGGCACGACTCAGCAGTTCCAGCGCTCGGAGCTGTAAAAGGAGCTGTGTATTTGCAGTCGCACTCCATCTAATTACAGCTTAAACTCAACGATTATAAATGAAAAACAAACAATCACTACAATTTACTGTGCAGCAGCACACTTTTTCTGGATCAACACTGAAGTAATACAGTATAAAACACACAATACAGATGTTTAGCCAAGTCTTAGATGACATCTATTTTTTTAAGCATAATTATTTAATTTGAAACATATTATGATATGTTTAAAACCATAAATATACCATAATAAAAATAAAGAGTTAGTTAGCAAGTAGCAAGGAAACTAACACTCTATCGTTCTTTAAAAATAATCAATATCATGTTGGGATCAACAGTATCACCCCAAAAACAAGAAAATTTGCAACTATTTCAAGATTATATTTATAAAATAATGTTAAAGTATTTTACATGTATTTTGAACATTATGGAGCTTTCCCACCACCTGCAGACGAAGCAACAAGCTCATTTTAAATACTGTTACACTCCTAAACAGTTGATCTGTACTTTACCCAGATTGGACTATATATCGTCCACTGAACAGCGTACTCCTCTTGTATCACCAAAACAGCCCTGACCTGTCAAGCCATGGACTCCACTAGACCTCCAAAGGTGAGCTGTGGTACTGTATATGGCACCTAAGTAATTAGTCCTGTAAGTTGCAAGATGGGCCTTCATGGATCCGAGTTGTTTTTCCAGCACATACCACAGATTTGGAGGCCAGATCAAACCTTGAACTCATGTTCATGTTTAGGTAGGTTGCACATGTCCAAGTGACATCCACAGGAATGGCAGAACGCAAGGTTTCCCGGCTAAACATTCCTCAGAGCATCACACTGCCTCTTCTGACTCGTCTTCTTTCCATAGTGCATCCTGGTGCCATCTCTTCCACAGGTAAGTGACACCACTGTACACAGCCATCCACGTGATGCAATATTAAAGATTATTTATCAGACCAGGCCACCCTTTTCCATTGGTCCACAGATGTTGCTCACAAGCCTATTGTAGGAGTTTTTAGCAGTAGACGGGGATCATCATGGGCACATTTCCCAGTTGCCAGCCCCATACATGATTCTCTCAAATTCGCAACCATGTTGATGTGAGCATTTGAGCAGGAAGTAAAAAAAAAAACCTGGGGGGGACAACACTTAAAAATAGAACAAGTAAACGGAAAATAAAAAAAATGGTAAAAAAATATATATTATTGACTTTAGAGTTGATTGATGAAATAAAAAAAAAGAAGCATGGCATGGGTGCACATCAGCATGGAACAGCATGGAAAAATTATCTCTTTATATAATATTATCCCATAAATATTATTGAAAATGATGGATGCTATATAATCTTACACAGGCAGCAAAAAGGAAGGGGGGAAACCTAACTGGACTGCACTCAACTTGCAATATGATGAAACCCCAACAAAAGCTAGCACCCAAGATCGGCTAAGAGGGAGGCTCTGGTGACATGGTGCATAGGTAATTAGGGTACCCAGTCTCCCCATACTGCACACAAATCTAAAGTTTACAGAATGGTGCAATGAGAAGAAATGCATGTAATGCAGCAGCAAGTAGTGCAGCTGGCCAACCAGTTAGACATTCCCTGCTCAGTGCACAGAGAAGGACAGATAAGCTGCTATTCAGTGCTTGCAGGAGCAATGAGCTGTGCTCCTGTCCAACTGTCTGACCTCGCACACCAAGTCGCAGCTCAAGTCTTGTATTTTTTAGGGATTCAGAGTCAAACCACAGTTACATCCTGTTAATCTAGAGTTTTGCCTTTTTGACCCAGATATGCCATGCTTCACTGCCAGCAATATGCCCTGCACCAGCTGCATCATGTTATGCAGCATCTCAGCCAGGTCCTGGTATATCTTATCTAATCCCAGTTACACCTGCTGAGAAGGTCACCAAGGATGTATAGCTGGCCCCACCAGCTGGCTTTGAACACACTAGGCTGACATTTCCACCTCACATCAAGAGTGTCATGCCTTCTGAATAACCCAGCTTATCTAAATTCATGCTCACATGCACTCCATCTTTGAGAACACCATGCTATCCCTTCCTCCCATCTTTACAAACATCATGCTTGCAACACATTATGGCTTCAAGAACAATGTACAGTATTGGCACACTCATCTCCTGATTTTGGCCAGCTGTCAAGTTCTCATGTTAAATCCCATTCCAGTGTTCAAAGCCTTTTCCATATCAAAGTGTCTTCCCAAAGACTTTGCCATGTTGAGTTTCCAACTGCCTAGCCAAGTTCCAGCCTAGTGACTATGCTCAGCTCTGGCACAGAACCCAAGCCAAGCCCCCTCACAGCCCCCATGCCCTGTATTACGGCTCAGCTTCAGAGGAACTGGACAAAAATTGGTGGGGTGGTGGTCATGGTCCACCGTTAGGTATTCCAGGAGTAATGCCTTATTCTGAGGGGGAACTGTGTGCTTATTGGACCAAAAGGTTTGTTTGTGTTGAAAGCCTAGCTTCAAAAATCCAGAAGAAGCCCGTGGGGAGAACAATTGTCCACATATTAACATGTTAAAATTTTATTTGATAGTTTTGCTTATTTTGTTCCTTGTGAAAACATCATTTGTTAAAGAAAAAGATCTAACGTTTCTCAAACTTTTATTTAGTATTATCATTCATTATATCATTCATATGTAGTTATCTTCATGATTCCAGGATAAAAGTGTACAAACCTAATTAAACCTAATGTAATTTAATTCTGGTTGCTATTAAACCATTTTTCTTAAAAAGTACCACAATTACAAAATTCTGCATCAGTTAATGCTAGTATTAATACTTAAATAAAAATAATTTAAAAAGCCCTTCTGTTCTCATTTTTCTTTTAGAGAAATATCAGTAGTTCAGAAAGAACAACCTCAGGTTTAATATGTTGGATGAAGATACAGCTTTAATGAGGTCTTGTGTAATGAAGGGAGAAAAAGACAAACAGTTCAGCAGGATATGAGCTTTTCATTAGCAGATAACCGCTGTGCTTTGGTCATTTGTTCGGTCCTTAATGCTCCGCTTTGTGGACATGTTAATACAACAATCCTGGACGCTGCAGGAAACTCTGCACAGTGTAATGAGTTGCACTTTACTCTCCCACTTACACCACTTCCAGAGGTCATTACTCTGATTTACACACTGGCAACACGTGTGTAAGGGATTGAAATCAGTTTCCAGATCATCACTTCAGACTGATGTTTCAAGGCTTGCAATCTACAGCAAGCAGGGAAAAAATATACTTTTATATCAGGGGACAATATTTAAGACAAATAGAGTATGCTTGTAATGCTTTTGTGGTATCTTTTGTTGCACTGCTAGCTTAATTCAAGAAAGAACACAGGTAGTAGCATATAGACAATAGTAAACATGGTATTATAAACAGATCAAAATATGATGTTTAACAATAAATGAGAAATTTTTAGCCTTGGGAGGTGTAGTGGTCAGCGCTGTTGCTTCGACCTCCAGGGTCAAAGGGTTGATTATTCCCACCTTGGGGCTGTGTGTACGAAGTTTTGTACTGTATGAAGAAGGCTTCCCTCCAGATACTCCAGTTTCCTCCCACAGTCCAAAGACATGCAGTGTACATTTCCAGATTGCCTGTAGTCTGTAAGCGAGTGTGTGGGTGTGTATGCATGCTGTCTAGTGCCTCAAGTACCCTGGCATAGGCTCCAGGGTTTCATTGACTTTGTCCATCAAAGAGAATGAGTGAGAGTGTTATTGTGGGCAAATGCTCATGGCACATGAGGAACAGAACAACCCCAAGAATTATTTCCTACTTACAGTACTTCAAAAATTGTCCCGTTCATCAGTTTAGGTTTAGGAGAATCAACTGGTGGTGGATTGACAGTGGACAGTAGAACAAAAGTCACCTAAAAGAAGAAGGTTCCCAAATCTGTTGAGGAAGCATTCCTGCTAATTTAAAGCCAGACGTTGACTAAACTGGAGCTAAGATCATTAGAAGCTCAAATTTCCTAAATAAATTGACAGTGGAGACATGTTGATGTTCGGACTAAATAAAGCACTCAAAATATATCGAAAAAATACTTCTCTCAGTTCATTTTGGTTTCATAACTTATTGTATCTCGAATTCCAATCACAACAATATTAAACTGTTTATTCACAGCTGTTGGTGCTTAGCCCGTCCTCCGCTAGAGCGGATCAGGAGCTGAAGCGTGTCCGCGGGAGTGAAGGGAGGATAAAAACGGCAGGATAGATGCTTGACACGGCTCGGTGACACGAGGGTGGAGATGAACATTCAGAGCAGCTGGTAGACAGATATGATGTACAGCCAGGCATAATCAGCTCTCATACACATTAATCTACTGCTGCTCTAACACTTGATAGGCGTGTGATGCATCGGAGACAAAAGTTTCACTCCTGTGTCACCCTGGAAAAGTCGGAGTCAAAAAATACTAGGAGTTAGGGTTTGTTTTTGTTTGCTTTAAGCACAAAAAAGGTAATAGACGAATTACATTGAAAAAAATTGCAACACTGGGCAGTGGTGACTCGGGCGGTAGAGGCTCTGGGTTGCTGATTGGAGGGTCGAGGTTAGATCCCTCTACCGCCAGGTAGCCACTTTAAGATCTTTGGGCAAGGTCTTTAGGTCTTTAGCATGCCATGAATGCCAGCTACTGCATGCAGTGCCAGTCCCAGGGGACTTGGGAGGAAGGGTGGGAAAAAAATGGAAGGGTTGCAGGAGGAGATCCAATGCAATGACCCCAAGGATAAAAATGACAAAAGGCTACATTGCTGTGAAAATCATATGTAAAATAAACCTTGTGAGCAGACCAAAGTAGTTTGTCTAGTTTAGCACTCTCTTATTACTTTCGCCTGTGCATTTATGTTCCTTTTATGGAAGGAGTCTCCAGTGTCACTGCTTTGTAGCGTTCAAAGTCTAGAACAGATCTCCACTGCATCTTTCACTTTAAGGTTTCTCTAACACAACAAACTATTTAATGTTAATTATTATTATTATTGAAAAACAACATTAATATGTAGCTATTAATGTATAAGATGTATGATGTAATATCTAAGGTAAAATAAAAAGTGCATAAATATTTGTAAATATAAAAAACACCAAAAAGTGCAATCACATAATTTTTTTTTAAATTATAATAGTTGATCATTCATGATTTTCCTTTTATTTTTTGTTTTATTTCTTCCATATTTAAAATCACGTTGTATTTAGCCAACCCCGAACCCGAAGTAAATGAATATAAAGGTGAGGTCGAAGATCCCGCACACTTCCTTAATCACATTTACATTCAAATAGACATAATGGCTCATGTGCAGGACCCGAGTCATAAAAAAGCAAGAAACACATCCAAACCCACGGACTCGCTGCTAGTGAAAGGGGTGCACATCTCAGCCAATCAGATCACTCGGCTCCCCGGGCTTAGGGGAACCCAAAGTGCCACAGACCGAGGCAAAGGTTAAAGGTCAGCACTGTGCTTTTCTTCTGTAATTGTAACATTTCCCTGAGGGTGAGGCATATCAGCGGCAACATGTTCCGTCATACTGCTGTGTGTTTATCTGGGGAAGGAAACGTGAGCGCCAATCAAAGCAGCTCCATTAGGTTTAACCAACACGTTCTGGGTCAAGAAGGAGGTATCCTTTTTCGTCTGCAAGCAGAAAACCTATTTAAAGCTAATGCCATTTCATATTTCCGAATGTGTATCAGGATATATTTCACCTTGATTGAAGCGCACTAACAGACTGAAACAGGGAAACTGCACATCCACAGGGTTTTGTTTTCCCTTGTTAACAATACACAGATATGAAATTGTTCCTGTAAAAAAAAATGAGGTACATATTAACCATTAACTCATTTTTTTTTTTTTTTTTTTGCCTCTCAAGGTCATAAAGCAGAGCCACTCCACAAACCAGACTTTTGCTTTTACCGAGCAGAACAACTATACTTTTCATTTATATGGAAATAAAGATCAGCATTATCGCTGATGGAGAAACCGAGACCCTGATGCATAACCAGTTGGGGAAGCGTTAATGGGGCTTGAAGAGGGATGCTGAAGTACGCCGGGTCGTATCTCCCACAGTCCTCGGCAGAGCATCCATAATGTTTCATGAGCCTTGCTACTGCCGAGCGGAGCTGCACAGCTGTATTAGCATCACATGGCTCAATAAACCCAAGGCCTTACAGAACCTTAAAGATGGTCGACATCTAATAAAAACAGGAGGCTAAACATTTTTTTTAGAGACAAGGCTAGAGGCAGGGCTGATGCTGGCTTAAAATTCTCAAACAAAGTTTCATTAAATTTTAGTTGCATTTTAATAACCTTTAGTTTCTACACATGTTTTGAATACCTTCCTGATAAGCAGTGAGCTCTTAAAGATTCAGACACACTTTTCACAAAAAAAAAATAGCCTGTATGTATACATGTATAAACATAAACAGACTGAAACATCATAACTGTACCGTGGAGCAGTGGAAGAAGTCATAGTAATTATTTATAGTAGTATTTTAATAGCCTGATGAATTACATTGTAATGCGGGGCAGTCATGGTTCAGGAATTGAGGATCAGGGTTCGAGCCCCACAAATTCGCCCCAGGTCACCATTGTTGGGCTTTGGTCAAATCCCTTAAACCTATACCCCATAGACACCAGCTACAGCATGCAGGTCTGGTCCTAAGCCTGCTTAGAAAATGGGAGATGCAACAAAACCTGTGCCAGATCATGAAGATCAAAGTATCCGATTTGATGATCACTGGGATAAAATAGACAAATCCCAAGAGGAAAAAAAAATATGCCGTCTTCTACGGCATTAATCAGGTTTGTGGAGCTACTAATCTAACACCACATTGTCTTTGAATATTAGCTCATGAAATAACATTTTATTTATAACCTTTTAAGTAGATAAAAGTAGCTTGTGCAGATTAGCGCTCTTATTACTTTATGGAAGGAGTCTCCAGTGTCACTGTTTGTGTACACACAAAAATGTATATACAAACTATATATAAACTGGATGATGGAGTTGGTTTGGTCTGATGAATTACACTTTTATGGGTGGCTGTGTGTCGTTCCCTGGGTTAGAGACGGCTCCAGGATGCACTACGGGAAGACAGGGAGTTGATGGAGGCAGAGTGATGCTCTGAACAACGTTCTGCTGGGAAACCTTAGGTCCTGCCATTCATGAGGATGGTACTGTACTGTACTTTGACATATCTCACCGACCTAAAAACATTGTTGCTGAGCAAGAACATGACAAAGAGCTCAGCCTCCAGATTAATCAGATCTCCATCAGATCGAGCAGGATGTAGAATCTCATCTGTGGGATCTACTGGATCCACCTCACTACTTAATGTGTAATGCTGTAAGCGTCTCCACAGCACATCTTCTGAAGTCTTGTGGTGTCCACGCCTCGACGGTCAGGGCAAATCTGATCTACCTTTCACTCTGATCCTTTGGCATATGTTAAAAAAAGAGGAAATAGGGTGGGGTTACAAATTGCGTGTTCTCTCTCTAAGGAAAACATCCTCCTGAACAGTTTTTCAGCCCTATGAAAAGCAGAACGCTGGTGCCCTTTAGTGTTTATTCTGAGTCCTGCACCTCCTCCTCATATGCTGATTTAGTAAACAGGAGGGTTTCAAGTCACATGAGACACTGATGCAATTTTTTTTTTTTTTCAGATAATATGAAATATTTTTGCTGGTTAAAAATCTCTATGTAGCAACTTTAACACAGTACAGTGTTGGAGTGTTTTATAAGAAAAAGTAAGAGTTTAGAAACTCAAATGCAACAAAATGACATTAAGCCTAGTGATGTCTACAACAAATGATAATACGATGAGATGATGTAAGAAACAAATTAAAATCATAATTAAAAAGCATCTGTAAGTTTCATCACATCATCTTTACTCACAGCGGAAGATATTTGTTTTAACTGTTGGATGAAAATGTGTGTATATCTATCTAATATTTTATCTCATATTATATAGTAAATGCATTATTGATAATCAAATATAATATACAAAGTATAAACTGTTATGCATCAGTGCCAAAATACTGTGATGCATCACATCACATGTTTTGTACACAGACCACCACTAGAGGGCCTGAGTGGACTGCCTCTGATTTATAAGGAGCCATAGGAATATAGAGAATTCACAAATATTTTTTGTCACATCCTTTAATAATCTTTTTTCCATATTTGTATTGACCAATTGGATTTTTCTCTATTGTGACCTCACATACAGTAATAAGATCCTCTGGTGCTGCTTGTCGCTCAACTCGGAGGGTTTCCTTATCATCCATGGCACATTTGGATGATAAGTAAAATAAAGGAAGTTTCATGTACAAATATGTTTTATATTAGGGGTTTTTTAGCTTGAGCTTAACATACACTGTTGAGAAGCTCTGTTAACTTGTTGAAGAAAAAATTCAACCTTTAATATAGTCATTTTAAAAAATCAGCAGGTGGAGAGACGTACTGTAAGTGGACCTCATCTTCCTCACGAGCAGGACACTGGATGAAAGTTTAATGCAGGTAAAAGCAGATGAGATGTTAAGAGTGAGAGCACTGAGAAAAAAAGGGGGGATCAGGGAAGGTACTGAATATAGCGTAGTTCAGATCTGTCAGAATATTACTGTACTGCTTTGATAATGTCTTTATAGCTAATGAATAAAACATTACATGGGAATAGCATTGATGTGGATCTGAGAGATAAAATGTCCACCAGGATTTTGGCAAATTCTATTGCAAGCCGTTGCTTCACAATGTAGTGTTGCGGGTCTACTCTAAAAAAAAACGACTGTTTGGGGCTTTTTTTTTTTTTTTATTATTGTTTAAATGATATTGTATTGTTCACCACATAATACTATTTGAACAGAAATTTGCATAATCTAAGAAAAACTGCCAGGCAACAGGCACTAGGGATGGGAATGACCAGGGACCGGCTGATACGATATTATCACGATACCCAGCTGTTGATTCCATTTGTATCGCGATTGTGTAAGTATCATAATATCCTGACTCAATTTTTCAACTCTCAACTCTAAACAAACAACAAATAATTTGCAATTTGGAGCACACCACCTGTAGGATCAATGAGGAACTGCAATAAATGTACCACCTTAAATGCAAACGTATACATTTAAGAATTTATTTTGGAGTTTTGCCACACAAAAAATAGTGATACTTAACTGATTTTTTTAAACGGGTTGAGGTTTGTCAGCTTGCACCACACCAGGTCAATGTGAAGATCAACAATAAACTCTAATTATGCCACATTTCTCTGGGTGAGTTATCTAACAGTGTCACTAAAGGAGTTTCAAAGCCACAGTGACCAAGTCCTTCTCTACTCTCATTCTATAACATTCACAGGAACTTACTATCTAGAGCTAACGATAAACTGATTGTTATCATTATATCATATTGTTATCATTTTTGCTTTCAGGGGACTTTTATTTAACATTTTTGGGAATGAGTCTCCAGTGTCAGTGGTTTGTGGAAATTGCTTTTGTCTTAGTAGCTCTAAGATAGAGAAATAAAAACATAAAAGTCTGCAACATGTGAACATTAAATGTAACTGAATAAAGAAATAAAAAAAGGTGCAATTCTTTAATAATTAAAAATGTAAATCATCGTCAAGTTACAGCGGTGCGAGAACGATCCAGCATCCCTTAACACCTTTAACTCCCACCCACATCACATGACAACTAGTAAATAGGGAGAGTGAAGGAGAATGTGTGCCTTCTCTTAGACATGAAGTTATCGTTCCACAAACTGCTGGTCTTTCTACACCATACGAGATCTTAATAATTGGCTGTGTTGTGGTGATTGACAGGGGGGAGACAGACCATGCTCTTCTCGCTTACCCAGGAGCTCATAACAGCAAGTGTTTAAAGTGTTTTATCACATCATCCAGTCTCTTTTGCTTTCCTTTTAACAGCTCATCTCAAATAAGGGTCTAGCTCAGATCCAGCAAATCCAATTTTTTGGTCAGATTTTTAGGAACGACTGTCCACACTGCTGGGTTAAAGTGATCATCAATTCGACATCTTTCCAACTTATATGCAATTCTTGCTGTCGTAACAATGCCGGAGACATGGATACACCGTAGCACGTGTCATGTGACGGCAAATCCTGGAGATGGTTAAGGATATAGATCTCTCATTTCTACTGCAAAGTCCTATCAGACATCTCACTCTGTCCTCTTTCCAGATTTATTGATCACCATTTCTATCTTCATTTCTTCCATCATCCTCCCACTTGTTTTTCAACCATGGATCCACGTTCGTACCATGTGATCATGCGGACTTGAACTCCTGTATGGGGTTGCGATTAACATAAAGGACAGTTTTGGTGAAGGTACCGAAAAGCATCTCATATGAGATATCTTTAGGAATCAGATTTAAGAGAAGATTCAATTATTTGTTACATGTACCTTATAGCACAGTGAAATTTAATTTTTCGAATATCCCAGTTAGGAAGCTGGGGTCAGAGGTCAGGGTCAGCCAGGATACACCACCCCTGGAGCAGAGAGGGTTAAGCGCCTTGCTCAAGGGCTCAACAGTGGACGACTGGCAGTGCTGGCTGGGGTTCGAAACCCCGACCTTCTGATAAATAACCCTGTAATCCCCGGCCTTAACCGTTTGAGCCACCACTTCCCTCCAAACCATCTCTAAGTGTAATTCAAATCGGACTTGCAAAATGAGATTCTATATGTTTTTACTGTTCAGACTACATGAAAGCAATCTGATTCCAATCAGGATATGCCAAAAATCAGATTTGATTCAGCTGGGAGTCTGAACAAAGCCCAAGTTATCTGTACATAAACACAACACACATTCGGAATGAAATGACCGACTTTATAAAGTGGTTCCTTTTTGAAACATTTAAAATGGAAACTCAGAAGGTCAAACCTTTTCACAATTTCATTCAGGAATAAACCATTCCCATGTAAAATTCTTCAGATCAGTGCAGAAGTGATCCACCATCTGTCCGTGTTCTTCTCTCGCTCTGCCACAGCATGGATCCGTCTTGCCCTGGGCTCTGCAGGTAGCCTCCTCCACTCTCACAGATGGCCAATTATCAGAAATCAGAAAACAAATTTCCTGTCAACTATGATTTCATTAATTGCTCAGGGACAGGAAAGAAGAATCACAATGTTGTGACGAAAAACTCTTTACTCACCACTTCTCCATCGTTCTTGCGTTTAAGTTGAGACGTATAACCCAGATGAAGCCATCAGTCCAAAAACACTCACTGATTAATGTCCGCATGCAGCATTAATAACTGAAGAGCACTACGCTTTACAAATCGAGCTGTAACGTGCGTCAGATACGCGCAAACTCCATTTAACTCTGGTTTTATTTTTGATTGCTATTGCTCAGCGGTTTCTGGCTCTAATATCAATCACTGGTCCATTTATTTTTCCGCGAGAGAGGAGGGGGAGCCTTTTTAATGGATGTCTGCGAGCAATTTCTATGATGAATCCAAGAAATCCTCTAAAAGACAAATTGGAGAAGGCTTTTGCACTTGATTTATACTGCAGGGGCTACACTGACATTTAACAAAACACTTATACTGCACTTTATCGTTTTTAATACACGAGTGAATTATTGGCTTCAGGGAAAAAAAACAAATCTGTGTACACTCACATGCATTAGATTCATGAGGGTATAAAAGAGTGGATGTGTCTATAGGAAACTGATCAAAAACAGTACGATGTGATGAAGCAGCGTTACCACCCCGGAGATTCAATTTTTCTTAGAACAGCATGTCTTAAAAATTTCCAACAATTCCATTGTATATGTATTAATAGTAAATAAATGCTATATTAATTATTTAAATAGTAAATAAATGCTATAGTAATTATTTAAAGCTTAGCAAGTGTTTGTTTGTTAAATTACTTATTATTATCCATGCATTATGTTGATAGTCTACTACAGAAGTCCCTGTGAATGAATTGTTAATTTCTGTAATGGATCAGAGTTTATCTGTGACCTGTCAGATCGCTCCTCACAGTGTAAACCATAAAGGTTTAACCATTATACTGCAACCTAAAATGTTACTGCGACTTTATGACGTTATATTTGGGCCAATTCCTGAGTTAAACACCATTTTTTACATTCAGTTAAACCCTTTTATGCGTATTAATGTATTGTATTTATTTTCACTCAAACTCTGTTTCTCTCGCCCACACTCTGTGCGCTGGGTTGCCAGATCACATAGACTGAATCCCCCATGCAGTGTTAACACCTGCCCAATATGATAATCAAGCCAAATAACATTTTTAATAGAACTTATATGTACATAACACTATATACTGTACATAATTTCTTTTAATTACAAAATAAATAAAAAAAATTACTAGTGTTCAAATAAGAAGGTACTGTGCGATCCATCCAACTAATTATTCATATCCTTTTCCTTACTTGGAAGTAGTATCTCGATGGTGAAGGAAAGCAAACTGCAACTCATGGAAAGTTAATTAAATGGTTTGCTTAACATTTGTACAAACCAAAGACCAGAGTGTAGCATTTAAAGCCTTTGGATGAACTGCCAATCCGATTATTTCATATTTACAGTACATCCAATGCCCACTTTAAACCTTGGATGTGAGTAAACTTCTCCTCAATAAGACAACCCAGGGAAGCTCTTTAAGCTGGTAGAAACCCATATCTAATTTCTTTTATATATATATATATATATATGTATGTATATATATATGTATATGTATATATATATATATATACTGTAGCGTTTTAACGCCGGGAAGAATGCTGGAGAGACGAGTGAGCTTATTTGCTACCCAATGCAATGGCTGGGAGTACTTTATTAAGCACACAGCATGTAAGGCATGAGCAGCACCTTCACTCAGGAGCCTACATCCAATTCATCACTAGCTTGAACTGGAGCACATTTCACACGTCACACCTCCCTCACACACAACAGGGCCTAAGCCACTAACCAGAACACCTTTCCCCAACATGGTGAACACACACCGACATCCCCGCAAGGCATGCTGGTCGTCAGCCGCCGCCCCGCCCACGCCACACTGCCCCCACCCGAGCTGTGACCGTCCCTGGTCACCATGACGAACTCCGTTTCGGAGGCGTGGAGGCGGTCGGCGCTGGCGGTGGGAACGCCGGCGTCCTTTGGCAGGTGAGGGGTGAACGCGAATGTAGTCCTGAGGCGGTCCGGCCTCCAGAGTTCGATGGTTCCCCGGCGTGCGGCTGGTGAGGCGCAAGACGGTCCCGGTGGGGCAAAACTCGTGCCCGCCCTGCCAACCGCACCCGGTAGATGACATCGGAGAGCCGAGCTGGCTGTGAGTGTCCACGCCCATTCGCCCCATAGGTGCCCCCACCCAAAAGTCTTGCAGCGGTGCCCGCGAGCGCTGGGTGGGGCCCTTCTGCCTGGCGATGAGCGGTTCACAGTTCCACAACCCGTGGGAAACAGTGGAGCCGGTGTCCACGAGCGCCCGCAGTAAGACGCCGTCCGGCACACAGTCGATGTAAAGCCCCGCGGGGCTCCCCAACCGTCCACCCGGCGCTAGTTTAGCGGCTGCTGGTGTACACTGTCCCTCAGGCCTGAGAACGTTGAAGCGGTAGTCCGGCTGTCCCTCAGGCCTGAGAACGTTGCAGCGGTAGTCCAGCGGTCCCTGGCCTCGGCGTCGTCGCGGAATCTCGGAAGCGGTGTCGAGGCCTAGCCGCGACGGGTAGCCCTGTCCCCGGCTAGGTTCACCTACCAAGCGCCACTGAGCTGCGGGCGGTCGCTCGGCTCTTTCGCCGTAATGTGCCGCCATTATGGGCTCAGCGCGCTCGACCTCGCGCAGCGCCTCCTTACGATCACCCACGCCGTCGCCTCGCCGCGAAACGTCGGAGAGCTGCTCTTTGCCTAGCCGCGACGGGTAGCCCTGTCCCCGGCTAGGTTCACGAACCGAGCGCCACTGAGCTGCGGGCGGTCGCTCGGCTCTTCCGACGCAATGTGCCGCCAATATGGGCTCAGCGCGCTCGGCCTCGCGCAGCGGCAGTTCGCTTTGCCGGCTAACAGCGCACGGAGCTGTATCTTGCTCCGGCTCTTGCGCAGCGCCAGCCTCCGCCCCGAGATCCAGCGCCGGGATTTTCTGCTTCCCGCTCCGCGTTGGTTGATGTGGTGTGCTCGCGCTAGCTCCGCCAGGAAAGCGCTTTTTCTGCGTGAGTAGTCGCTCCGCTACTCGGCGGCCCGCTTGGATTTTTAGAAGGTCCTCCTTTGTGCGCTCGAACCCGTTATTCTCCATCCCACTTCTGACACCAATGTAGCGTTTTTACGCCGGGAAGAATGCTGGAGAGACGAGTGAGCTTATTTGCTACCCAATGCAATGGCTGGGAGTACTTTATTAAGCACACAGCATGTAAGGCATGAGCAGCACCTTCACTCAGGAGCCTACATCCAATTCAGCACTAGCTTGAACTGGAGCACATTTCACACGTCACACCTCCCTCACACACAACAGGGCCTAAGCCACTAACCAGAACACCTTTCCCCAACATGGTGAACACACACCGACATCCCCGCAAGGCATGCTGGTCGTCAGCCACCGCCCCGCCCACGCCACACTATATATATATATATATATATATATATATATATATATATATATATATATATATATATATATTTATATATATGCCTATTCATACAAATTTCATGATTTTTTAAAGCCAGGATTCTGTCCACTGTAAACACACATACAAAATTTGACTATTTCACTGAACATATTCAGCACTAAAGCTGAGTGTTTTGTCAGTTCTATACGAACAGCTACTTCACCTTGACTGTGTGTCTTCCTCCAGATGGAGGAGGTGATGAAACCACGAGGGAAATACAGAGGCCAGTGAGCAGATGGGACAAATGGACACTACATTCAGCCATGTCACAGCAGATCAGCTGCTTTTAGAACACTGGGCATTTAATAGATCACACATCCAACAGGTCAAATAGGTTCAATTACTGAGGTTAAACATGTAGCTTTGTTTCAGAGACTTTAGGCATTTAGTTTCAGTGTAAAGAAATTCACTTCACTTAACTGTTTATTATTATTATTATTATTGTTGTTGTTGTTGTTGTTGTTGTTATTATTATTATTATTATTATTATTATTATTATTATTATTATTAGTGGTGCGAAGCGACGCACTACTATTGTTATCTCACAGGCTTATTATTTTTTAAATATAATTATATCGTACAAAAGTTCAGCGCGTAACTAGTCCCACACCGTTTGTCGTAGCCCCATGAATGAGGTGTCAAATCATGCGGCTTCTTCGGGAATGGGGTGCTAGCATTAGGCAAACTATTATTAGAATGTCGCTAACATGATGCTGAGAATATTAGCATGTTCCTAGCATAATGCTAACTACTGTATATTAGTAGTTAAGATGATTAACATGTTGCTAGCATATATTAGCATGTTGCTAGCAACATCATGAAAATTCACTAACATGATGCTAAGATCCCATTGTCATAGAGATATGGGGGGCCCGAGTTTTGCCACGGCGAGCACCACTCACATTTTCTTCAGGAAATTTACCTTTATAATTATTATTATTATTATTGTTATTATTATTATTATTATTATATATATATATATATATATATATATATATATATATATATATAAAGAAGAAAAAGAAGCAGGCATTCATATTGGACATTGACTCTGTAACTATCCCCAGTGGTCAGTAGCTGGTTTGCCAAATATTAGATTAACACAGATTAACATAGATTTAACACAGCTACGTGTATGGCGGACACTTCCCACAGTCTAAGCCTGATAAAACTTTAATTTAACAACAGTATGTTATAGAAAAACAATAAATGATCCAGGTGGTGTGATGAAGCAAGGTTCCAACTCCTCCGAAGGAGATTATTTTAGTCAGACAGCAGGTCTTAAGGTCTTACATTAATCTAGAACCACAGCCAGGTTTGTGCACCTTCATAAGTCACAAGTTAAAATTTTGAACCAAGTTCCCAGCCACAAAAGTTTCTTTTAGTTTGTTTTTATTTTTAAATGAAGCTGCTTTTAGACGCTGCACCTTGACCTAACTTCTTTCTTTTGCTCACATGCTACTTCCGCAGTAGCTCAGTGGTTAGGACACCCATCACACTGCAATGGAGACATGCATGAAGGTCCTACTGTGTCCTAAAATATCTAACACAGTGGAACGGGGTCAAAAATGAGGAAAATGTATCTAGTTCATACTCCTTCCTAGCCATGTCGCTGTCAGGTTCTCAATAGCTTAATGAGAATCTCTCTAGAATGTCTCTATTTTCCTATCACGCACATGACCATGCACTCAGCAGGTATGAACCAAGTTAGTACCATGTCTTAACACATCACACTACGATTTTCCTGGTGTTTATCACAAGTTTACTACATTGTCATTGCATCCGGGAGGTATAAATACAAATACAGTGACATGCTCTTGTCTTCTCATCATGAAGTGATGGTGTCAGGAAGTATATCAAGTATTTACAATGGGGCAAAAAAGTATTTACAGTAGTCAACCAGCATTTGTGCAAGTTCTACTATTTAAAAAGATGAGAGAGGCCCGTAATTTTCATCATAGGTATACCACAACTACTGTATGAGAAACAAAATAATAAATAAATAAAAAGTCCAGTAAATCACATAAATTATTTGCAAATTATGGTGGAAAATAAGTATTTGGTCAATAACAAACTTTCATCACAGTACTTTGTTATATCCCCTTTGTTGGCAATGACAGGGGTCAAATGTTTTCTGTAAGTCTTCACAAGGTTTTCACACACTGTTGCTGGTATTTTGGCCCGTTCCTCCATACAGATCTCCTCTAGAGCAGTGATGTTTTGGGCTGTCGCTGGGCAACATGGACTTTCAACTCCTTCCAAAGATTTTCTATGGGGTTGAGATCTAGAGACTGACTAGGCCACTTCAAGACCCTTAAATGCTTCTTACGTAGTCACTCCCTCGTTTGCCTGGATGGTGTGTTTGGGATCATTTTCATCTTTAATGCCATTGCTGATGGAAGGAGGTTTTCACTTAAAATCTCATGATACATGGCCCCATTCATTCTTTTCATTTACATGGATTAGTTGTTCTGATCTCCTTGCAAAAAAACAGCCCCAGAGCATGATGTTTCCACCCCCATGCTTCACAGTAGGTCTGGTGTTCTTTGGATGCAACTCAGCAGTCTTTCTCCTCCAAATACAAAGTTCTATTTTGGTTTCATCTGACCATATGACATTCTCCCAATCCTCTTCTGAGTCATCCAAATGCTCTCTAGCAAACTTCAGACAGGCCTGGACATGTACTGGCTTAAGCAGAGGGACACGTCCCTGGCGACGCAGTGTGTTACTGTTTTTACTTTGGTCCCAGCTTTATGCAGGTCATTCACTAGGTCCCCCGTTTGTTTCTGGGATTTTTGCTCACAGTTCTTCTGATCATTTTGCATCTGATCTTGCGTGGAGCCCCAGATTGAGGGATATTATCAGTGGTCTTGTATGTCTTCCATTTTCTAATAATTGCTCCCACAGTTGATTTCTTCACACCAAGCTGCCTACCCATTGCAAATTCAGTCTTTCCAGCCTGGTGAAGATCTACAATTTTGTATCTGGTGTCCTTTGACAGCTCTTTGGTCTTGTGGAGTTTGGAGTGTGACTGTTTGAGGTTGTGGACAGGTGTCTTTTATACTGATAACGAGTTTAAACAGATGCTATTACTACTGGTAACAAGTGAAGGACAGAGGAGCCTCTTAAAGAAGAAGTTACAGGTCTGTGAGAGCCAGGAATCTTGATTGTTTGTAGGTGACCAAATACTTATTTTACCAAAGAATTTACCAATTAATTCATTAAAAATCCTACAATGTGATTTTCTGGATTTTTTTTTTTCCTATTTTGTCTGTTAAGTTTCAAAAGTTCTTCCTACGTTCACAGATTTTTTTGTGGAAGAAGTGTGAATGTGGCTGAGTGGAACAGGAGCCTAAGGCATTGAACTATCTATCTATATCTATGGGTCAGAAGGTCACAAGTTTAACCCCAGTACCACCAAGCTATCACTATTGAGCCCTTGAGCAACAGGTCAGATGTGTAAAGAACATAAGAAACTGTCTGAACGAAGCCTATGCCGCTCACATCAGCACTCATTACACATTAATGACGCACACATTCTCTATTTGCAAACTGAACTGTTTATTTCACTGTTGACCTAAAAAATAACATGTTCAATGAGCAGAACGCTTTTAGTGTGTTTATGCACTGCATTTTTAAATAAAAAATAATAATTATACTTTATACTAGGTAAAACCTTCAGAACATGTTTATTCTACCTATCCTTTATATTTAAAACAGCCTGTTTTTTTCACAGAAAAAAAAAATCACAGAATGTAAAACTTGCATCAGCCTTGCATCGAACGATTACAAAATATGAGCCATACCACAAAATATATACGGTTTGTTGTTGTTGTTGTTGTTGTTGTTAAACACAATTTATGGAGCGTCTGCTATGCAAGTCCACCATGTGTAATTGGTTACTATGGAAACAATAATTATTATAAGCGCATTAACATAAACCTTTTTTTTTTTTGCAGCTGTACTGCTGTCAGAGCAGCTGTTACAGAAAATTAATCAACATCATCTGACCAGCATGCACACCTCAGAGAGCAAAAACGAGAGACGGAAAAGAACACGTGAGACAGTCTTAATCAGGGTCCTGTAGAGAGACAGCATCTGGCAGGACAGCTGTTTGCAGTGGGGCAGTAATTCCTTATCATGCTGAGTTCAGATAAATCATAGGTGATGCAGCTTTACAGCATCTGCATGAGCTTGTGGGACTTGGTGCAGGTTGTACAGAGAGCTTCCAGGAATAAACCAAGTCATTTATTTGCTTGTTCATTTTCAGAAACTCTGAAAATCTAAATTATAATGCAACAAAATCAAAGCAGCATGGCTCTTATAGTAGTTTCTCAGCAGAATGATTTAGCAATTATTTTTCGAAAAGGATTAGAGCAGGCAGGCATAAAAATGTCTCCAGTGGTTACAGAGGTTTCCTACAAGGTCCCTTTCCAATTAGAACTTCAAAGGGAACTTTAATGGCATGGAAAGTGTTCACTTCACCTTTTAATTTCAGTACATCAAAGGAAAACCGTGCAACTGAAATAAAGACAAATGCAGCACAAGGTTGTTCAGTTAACCTGCATTATTAGTACAATATTCTTTATGAAATATTAAAAAGAGACTCTGTTTGTTAAGTGATAAATAGAAATAATTTACAAGCTTGCCTGTTTATACTGAGCATCATTAAAAAGTCACTTGTCTAATTTGATAGTTTCAGCAGCATGATTAACTAATTCCTACAATACAAAGGATAGACTTCATTGTCCTGTATGAGGGACACAGATCAGGTCACCTTTGCCTGGAGTGAACAAGAAAAATCACATACAGTGCTCATAAATTCCTGAACTTTTCCAGACAGCGAACCAGAAGTCCGAGGGTAATGCATGATGGTGCTTAGCACGTTTCACAGTGGGGATGGTGTTCTCAAGGTGATGAACAACTATTGTGTTTTTACCAAATGTAGTGTCTCTGGTCCGAATTTTCACATTTGTCAAGTTTTCATATGATGCACCCCTCTGCCTTCAGCTAAACAACTTCAATCTGAGTCTTTGCAGCTGATTAAGAGGTATTCATGTTCTCTGGGTTTTTTATTAAATGAATAGGGTCTAGCGTTCAAGACTTTTCAAAGCCGGTACTCATACCTTAACTTTAATACTGGCTCCTGAACAATACTTTTTTCAATACCTATTTTGTGTGATTCATTTCAACAACAACAAGAAAAAAGAGAGATATACATTACACACAGTTTTTTAGGTTGCATAACATATATACAGTATATAAACCTATTTAAAACAGGATGGTTGAAGTTGTTCTGTTTCAGATCTTTAGTTTTATATTTCACCAACTTGGTGCTTTTTCACTCAAAGCAGTTTTCCAACATCTATGCACATATTAAAACTGTAAAGTCGGCATGTCTGTTCTGTACTGTACAGTAAAGATATCTGTGAAAGAAATAACTTGGGGAGATGTAAGATGAGTAATGGAAGATGGTTTTTGGAATTTGTGCCTGTCTGTTTATCTGTTTGTTTGGGCACGCATCATGTACTGTAAAAACTAATTTTTTATTTATTTGGCTTAAAGCTTACGGTACAGTAGTGTATAGGCTTAGTTTCTTAGCAATCGGGACACGCGAAGAGAAGATATGCTACTTTGAAATTTTAATGGAAAATGCCCTTATAAAATAAAAAAATAGACCTTAAAAAAAAAAAAAAAAAGTTTAACAGTTGAATCTCCTTAATAAATGTGATCTCACATCTTCATTCCGTGCACTTCATGGTAACATGTAAAAATTTTAGATTATTCAAAAAACAACAGTACATTTATTAAAACTTGTTTATGAGTGTGCAGCTAAATTCCATGTGAATGAAGTCACGAACACATCTAGTAAATAATAAGTCCATTTACTACAACTCAAAGTTTTCTGTTAGCAGCGTTGTGCAAGTTCACAATTTACAAGACGTAACTCACATTTAGAGTTAACAATTTTAAATTTTGAAATGAGTTTACAGACTTAAGTACACTTTCATTTTTTAAAACAAGTTCTCCGGAGCAGTGCACTGTTTTTTTCTATGTCACAGGGGGATTTTGATCCTCGCATGATTTATTCCATCTCTGACTAGTTTGATGAAAAAATGAGAGAGAGACAGAGAGAGAGGGAGAGGGAGAGAGAGAAAGAGAGAGATGATATGAAGCACTTCTGACTTCAGCTCGTTGACTATTAGTAATAATATAAATCGAACGAATGAAGATTTTTCCACTCACGTTCAGCAGGCTGTATGCTAATACACTCACGTTCACTTTCTTTTGTAGAAAACTGAAGCGTTCAGTTCACCATTTGGAGAAAAATGGGTGTGTTCAATGCTCTTTCATCAATTAGTGACTGTTAAAATGAATAAATATAAATCTATAAAAGCCATAATCTAATTAAGAGGTTTTAAATCACACTTTTTGGTACTCAATGGTATCTAAGCAATTCAATTCGGTTGGTGCGATAAAAATTCTGGGCCGCTTTCCTACTCTAAATACTTTAAGAGTGCCATATTTTTCCATGCTTTGATAAAGGATTTAATAAATCTTTTAATAAAGGTGTGTTTTATTTAGTGCTGTCAAACGAGTCAGAAATTTAATCTAGTAAATCCAAGTCATAAACTGTGATTAATCATAATTAATCACAATCTTTAAATACTCTTTTAAAGACTTTTTTGATAAAGATGTATCATTATCACACACAGCCGGGTAAGCACGCTGCGATTAAGGGTAGCTAATACGGTCAAACTAGGTCATATGATTCATTTGTGGGTTTTTTTTTGTTTTTTTTTTAATAGTAACGCATTAAAAATTTCTAGATTAATCACATCTGTTAATGCGTTAATACTGACCACCATAATTTTATTGCAATCAAACGATTTTAACAGAAACACATGATGTTCCACCACAAATGGAATTATACTGTAGATTTAAAAAAATGTAATGTGCATTTGTAAAATTATTAATGTTTATTTGTAAAAGTAAAAGAAAAAAAAAGACAAATTTCCACCCAATATCAATATAATGGGCAATTCTACATAGATTTATTATATAAACACTCAATTTAATACCGATTTTTTTTTCATTAACTTTCCAGCTTGTGACACTGCAAAATATGTAATCAAGCAAAGAGTTACATACATATTTAAGCCACTTTACATATTTATCAGTTAAAATAAAATCAATATTACTAACACTGCTCAAAATAATCATGATTCCTTTTGGAGACACCTGGAAGAACATGTCTTACAGCCCAGCTCCAGTCACTCTGAGTAGTAGACAGACACAATATACTCACTATCCAATTTTCTGCAGCTGAACGAGCACTTAGCCTTGTAAGGGAATGCTGCGCACTGTGTGAGTGTGAGTGTTATAACCTGTAGCGCAGACGAGAAACCCGAGCTAAAGCCACAGAGGAGCCAGTCAGGGCCGGGAATGAAGACTGATGTTCAGTAATGCAGTTAGTGTGCAGCCGCAAGGACAGAGAAATCCTGCAAGATTTAAAGAAAGAAAGAAAAAAACAAAAACATTCCCTGCAGTATTTCTACACTATATGCTAAGATAAATCGGTCATCGACATCCTAAAAAGTCTCCAACGTAAAACACAGAGTAGAGGAGGGCGAACTTGAGAATGCCCTACACACAGTCTTCGTTGTACTACATGGCATTGTTATTAATCTGACACCTTTTCAAGCCACTGTCCTAGCGAAAGGCAACCTTTAGAAGCTACCATTAGCAGAAAAGATTATGCTTTAAATATGAACATGTGCTTATGCTAACATATGCTTTAAATATGAAGATGATTTAAAACAATGCTCTCAGAAAAACCTTTAGGTTTTGGTCATATTACCTTGATAGTGTAAGTAATTAATATACAGTCCATTTAAAATATTATGTAAGAAAAGTTTAATCCTAAGTTACCTTTTATGACATAAAGCTAGGTCATTAGCATGCGCAGTACAGCTTAAAATTTGAACATCTTGATTAGTAGCAATCCACATAAAAGTATTCTATTTATAACGTTTCTAAATGTATCCCTATATTAACTAGTCATGATTATCAGTGAAACTAATGTTTAAAGTTGATTAGATAACCGATTGTGTAAAGCAGCTTTGCGACAATGACAATTGTTAAACCTAGCAATCAAAAACAGTAAAGTGTTTAACAGTTTTGTCTGGTTAGCTTATGTTATGTTGGGTAACAGGTTAGCGTTTACAGTGAGAAATATACCATTTAAAAAACAAAGTTAAGCAATTTTAACACTTTTCATTTTAAGTAAGCTTGATGTGTTTTCCCACCCAATGCCCCGGATGCAGAGCCGGTCCCAAGACTCAATAAAATGGTACTGTAAGGGTTTCGTCAAAAATGGCATCCGGCGTAAAAACTGTGCCAAGGTGTGTGCAGATCGGATTGTCTGCTACGGCAACCCTTAAACAGAAGCAACTTTCTTATTGTTATTTATTGTTTAATTTTCTAACTACTGTTTTTTTCTATGCCTGCAGCTATTTTTAGATGGAACAGCACTTTGGTCAACAGTGTTGTGATGTGTTAAATCTGCTTTATAAATAAATTTGACGATCACATAAAAATATAATTTACCAGTCCTCTTTAGAAAGCTCTTGCAAGCTTGGTTAGCATTAGCAGTTTAGGTTGTGGAACTTAAGAATTATCCACTGAATGAGTAAACCAACTAAACCAATGAACGCATCAAAAATTGCTACACGACTTTCGCCGTTTGTATAGAATTAAAAATAATTCCAAGTTCATCCCAGACTGCATTCGGGCACAGAAATCGGTAATCCTATGAACGATACAAAATCGGCAAGCGCGTGAAGAAAAAGAGACTGAGTACAGACTCCTCCCGACATGAGTCGCAGTACCTGTATATCATAAAAGAAAAAAGAAGTCAACCATGAAAGTGAAGTAAAGCCAAGTCATGTGCACAGAACCGGCGCCGGTTTTCTTTCCGTCTTTCTCAGCACAGATGTTATTATTGTAACTGCTGCTGCCTGTCTTGCATCCATGTTTGTTTTTCTCCTTTTTGCAAGTTTACTCCTGCGCTTACAAGAGTTGTTGTAAAAGTTTTGTGTTCAGCAGGCCTCATTTGGAGCAACAAGTCATGTAATTAGTACAGGGTACAGTATGATCCCTCATCTGGTGCAGTTGTTGTGTACAGTATGATCCACCGTTTTTGAGTCATCTCTCTAAGATTGTGAACGTCATGTGGTATGTCAATGTAGCCATGCCTCTTTTTCTTTTTTTAATTATATATATATATATATATATATATATATATATATATATATATATATAGATAGATAGAAACAGTCCTAGCAGTACAATACACTCCAGTTAAACAAGGAAGTTACACTTGCACTAGAATGTAAAAGAGTCCTATGAGGGGCTAAAGATCAACAAAAAAGACAAAATACCAGCAAAATAAGTCTAATATTATCCTTTTTTTTTCTGTTCTTTAGCTTGTCATTCTGTACCGTCCCCTTGACTCCTGAGTACATCTGCTTTTGGCATGTGCCCCACTCCAATCTCATTAATCACACCTGTTTTGCTTGAATGAAGGCTGAAAGTCAAAGTGTTGTTCCATTTCTCACCGTCTACATCACAACAAGTGCAGCATTAACCTTCAGGTCCACAAAGACTTGGCAACGAAGACAAGTGTGGACTTCTCCAATTGTTTTCTGCCTCAGCTGACTGAATGAATGGCTTGGTGTGTGTGTATGTGTGTGTTGTTTATATGGTCATGCTATAAATAAGCCTGGCCACAGGGGAGGGAGGAGGGAGTGAGCTTGGGGCCTGACAGCAGAGGGCAATGTGGCCTTGTCTCCCCAGGAGACGCCAATTAAGAGTGGACCCATACTCGGAGCTCACGACTTCTCTGCAGCTCACTCACAGTTTGAGAAATGAGACCTGATGGGACACAAGAAGGGACTTCTGAAAGTTTGGGCTAAATAAACACCTGTCTTTACTGGCCGTTAAGACAACGACATTACTGTAGAAAGTAAGCAAAAGGTCTGTAAAAATGTCTTGTTCATAAAGGAGTAAACGAGAAGAATAAACAAACTGGCTCAAGTGACAGGAAGACAAAACAGCAGGACAAATAACCACTTACTGAAAACCACAATGGACAGAAAAGCATCCCAGGACATACAATTACATGAAACATTACATAAGCTTCCATACAGTTGATACAGTCTCACCCAAAAAACTTCACCTGTTTTACTAAGCATCTAAGAATTATTCCTAGGAATTACTCTGAAAGTGAATTTAGGACTGAAAATAATCCTACCACAGACTAGGACATAAAAGTTATTTATGAAGCTTCCAACTCTCAGCCAGGAGTAGGACTGCTCCTAGGAAAGTGTGTGACATCACTGTTTATGATACTGAGAGCCACAAAGTGGCCCATGATTTACAGGGGTGTATTATAGTGGTGTAGTTTTAAACAGTGGAAAAACAGATTGATGAAATAACAGCTGTGTAGGACCGTCATGATCCAAACTGGAGAGAAGATAAGATCGGAGGAGGTAGTAAGAAATAATTAAAGGGAAATTATGGCCTACTCTTGACTCGAAAAATAAAAAGAGTAAGTGGACAGTAATTTGTGGAACTATCAGTTTGCCGAAGAGGTACATTTAAATTAACACTGAAATTTTAGCTTTTGACAAAATCTCAAAATAAACAAATTGTAGACTGTTAAATAATTTTATATAAAAATTTAAAAATAATAATAATAATAATGTGTTGGTTTCACACTGTGTAGGGGAAAATGTATAAATCTGGACATGATCTGTGGGTCTATAAAAGAAAAGTTTGATTTAATATTGCTGAAACTGTTGACTGTAACAAACCCAAATCATCACTGCTGCATCTTAGCTGTTACTAAAACAAAGTCATGTCAGTCATGTTTCTGTGGAGACTGCATTTCAAAATGACATGTTTTTGGACACTTACTCTGAGACACTTACTAAATATGGGTTTTGTCTTTCTTTCATTTCATCATCAACTCCTCGGTTACACTGGTTTGAGCTTCTGTAGCCTAACAATGGTTATAAAAAAACTAGCAGCACAAGCAGAGTATAACATCAACAAGCGAGACAGCAGAAACAACAGAACATTCATTTCAAGGATAAATCAGTGTTATATAAAATCAAATATAAAGCCCAATTATCAGGGGACAAATATGACCACCAACCACGGGACACAAATTAACCTCTAACAAACCAAATACTTTCAAGTTCCTGTCTTCTAAATCAAAGCCGAGATAAAAATCCACTGACTGTGCAAATGAAACAAGACATCACAAGAAACATCAGATCACAGCAGAGACAGAACCCACGGCTTCAGAAGATCCATAATCACTGAGCAGACCCATAGACCACGCAGAGCCGTGTGGCATTGCAAAAAAACACACACAGAGACACTTACCCTGACCTTGTGCATCCACTAGCCTGAAGAGGAGGATCCACAGGAGAGGAAGAGCAATGGAGGAGGGGGGTCCAGCTTGTACCACAATACACCCCAATCTGTCTGAGTCCAGAGCCATGACACCATCGGATGCTGAAATACAGACCTAAGAACTTAGACTTAAAAAATAAAATAACAATAATCACTTGGATCCACCCCCACACACACCCCCACACACATATTATATATATATATATATATATATATATATACACTTTACTGTACTGTAAACATTTATTAGCAATCCTTCTTGTTTTTTTTTTTTTTGTTTGTTTGTTTTTTTAGGCACAATACTAATACTTTGAAATAATTTGAAACACACAAACACAATCACAAAACACAATTATCAAGCTGTGGAAAATTATGACACTAAATATAAAAAATGTAAACATAGAAAATTTATTAATTACATGTTTAAAAAAAAAGCTCAACAATCAAGAAAGAAATGAACCACAAAAATCTAACAATAAAAAAAAGTTTGCTTTGTCTTTTCCTTTGGTTTTAAATCGGGAATAATTAATTTGGGAAAGACATATTAATATATTTATATAATTTGTGAAGTGTTTTGTGTAAGTGTTTTGTGTAAGTGTTTTGGAGTACCTCTCAATCCCCTTAGTGCCCGTCTTTATTAATGAGTCCATTAATGACTGTTAATGTTGTCCGCATCTTCCACTTAATTCACACAAATTAAATTATTATTATGTTGATTGTAATTAATACATTTGTCACTGTTTAATCCCACCCTCTTCCTGCATGTGAAAATCAATAGGATAGCTGTGCACTAAACCACACCCACACCTGTGTTATTACAGGTTAGGAGGGATTAGAACTCATGATCTTACTAATTTCTCAGGACTTCAGGTTGGTGGAGATAAAGACCGGTTAAACATTGCACATTGTTCGTTTGGTTGCACTAAAGGACAACTTATTTAACTTCAGTGAAGAGCTCCACCCTCTAGCCACGCCCTCCAGTATCATCCAATCACATCAGGCCTGTCGT
Organism: Clarias gariepinus; assembly: GCF_024256425.1. Classification (NCBI taxonomy): domain Eukaryota; kingdom Metazoa; phylum Chordata; class Actinopteri; order Siluriformes; family Clariidae; genus Clarias; species Clarias gariepinus. The sequence goes on from NC_071110.1 coordinate 4,078,712, forward strand.
TTAATTACACACACCTGTTATTCATGAGCTCATTTTACATTTTAAACTCTTTGCCAAGTCTCTCTTTCTCTCTCTCTCTTTCAAGCCTACCCTTTTGTTCTAATAATCCTTATTGCCTAGTGTCACAGTTTAGTCCAGAAAACGTTGATTAATTTTTCATTTGAGGGTTACACTGCAAAAATCTTACCATGTGCTGCTGACATGTTTTTTCCTATTTCTAAATTAGAAATGTTATCTGGCAGTAAAACAAAAACTTCATGATTAAAAAGTCAGCTGAATAATTTTATTAGATTTAAAATTCTGTCTTTTTTTTTTTTTTGCCAGTGTAACAGCCTCGCTCTGGATTGACCATTGGGAGCTGGGGTTTAAACTCAACCTTCTGATCAGTATCTTATAAGCCTTGACCACTGAGTCACACTGAGAAACAGATTTAAAGTGTGTAACCTTTATTTAATGTTTATGGAAGAATAAGTGTTGATAGTGAGGACAACAATGATATCACACCTACATTAACTATACATGGATTAAAAAAGAAAAAAAAAGTTTTGGTAATTTAATAAATTACAGCTCAAGCCGACATAATGAGGTGGCATTGTGGTTTAATATTCTAGGGGATAAAAGTTTACTTCTGGAGTGTGTATGAAGTTTGTCCTGTATGTCCTGCCTGTGCATGGTGGCTTTCTTGCAAAAATTCTGGTTTCTCCCAACAGTACAAAGACATACATGCTAGGATTGACATTTTGCAATAGTATATATACCCGGTCTCTTGGTAAGGTCATATCATCGCATGGATTCTCATACCACTGTTATGCAGACGACACCCAACTTGTCCTCTCCTTTCCTCCCTCTGACACTCAGGTTTCTACCCGGATCTCAGCATGTCTGGCAGACATCTCATTTTGGATGGCTGCTCATCAGCTGAAGCTCAATCTCAGTAAAACCGAACTGTTGTTTATCCCTTGTGACTCATCTCCAGGTCAAGACCTTGTGATATCCATGGACAACAACCAAATCACTCCCTCAACCACCGCCCGCAATCTTGGGGTAACCGTGGACAATCATCTGTCATTTTCCCCACACATCGCTAACCTTACTCGCTCTTGTCGATTTCTTCTTTACAATATCAGAAGAATTCGCCCATTTCTTTCTTCACAGGCTACTCAGGTGCTTGTTCAGTCCCTTGTTATTTCAAGACTGGACTACTGCAACTCACTCCTGGCAGGCCTGCCTCTGTCCACGATTCGTCCTCTGCAACTGATCCAGAATGCAGCAGCACGACTCGTTTTTAACCTTCCCAAGTTCTCCCACACCACCCCACTCCTCCGCTCCCTGCACTGGCTTCCTGTAGCTGCCCGCATCAAATTCAAAACACTGATGCTTGCCTACAAAGCCAAAAATGGCCCAGCACCCACTTACCTCTCTGCGCTAATTACACCACGCACTGCACCACGTTGCCTCCGATCCTCCAGCACTGCTCGCCTCATCCCACCATCTCTCAGGGATCGAGGGCGGCATTCATCCAGGCTCTTTTCTGTTCTGGCACCTAGATGGTGGAATGAACTTCCTCTAGATGTCCGTACATCAGAGACTTTGACTATCTTTAAACGACGACTCAAGACGCATCTGTTTCTCCAGTACTTGGACTAACCCCCCTCCCCCCAAAAAAAAAAAAAAAAAAAAAAAAAAACTCAGTTGTGTTGGACTAATGGTACTTGGTTATTAACCTAGTTAACCCAGTGTAAGTATGTATCCAATGTTGTAAACATTAAAGCACTTTTTGTAAGTCGCTCTGGATAAGAGCGTCTGCCAAATGCCTAAATGTAAATGTAAATGTATATAGTTTAGTGCGGTGGGTTAGTGTTTAACACTGTCACCTTGCACCTCCAGGGTCTGGGGTTCGATTCCTGCCTTGGGTCTGTGTGCATGGTGTATGCACGTTTTTTTTTTGTGTGTGCTTAATGGGTTTCCTCCGGGTACTCTGGTTTCCTCCCACAGTCCAAAGACATGCAGATTAGGCTAACTGGCATTCCCAAATTGCTTGTATTGTAAAAGTGTGCGCATATGTTCCCTGCGATGGAATGTGACCCTCTCCAGGGTGTACCCCTCATGTCTGAAGTTTCCTGGGATAGACTCCAGGCTTACTGCACAGGATAAAGCAGTATAGAAGATAAATTAAAGAAATGTTTCTCATTGCCCTTAACTACTGATTGCTGGATTGTTGTGATGTCACCATCTTTTCGTTTCAGATCCAAGATGTCTTGAATGCATTTGCTCGGAGTTATACTTTTAAACATATTGTTTGACCATGGATCCAGACTTTTAGGCCAAAACATTTTAATTTATATATCTATGTTACTTTAAATTAGATTTTAATGATTCTTTTACAATATCTCTTTATTTCCAACACTTTGTATCTGCTTATCAGACGTAAGACACATAGGACAGATAAGACACTGGGCATGATTTCTTTAGCAAAAAGATTTCCCTTGAAATAATCTGTGAGGGGCGTTCAAGTCAATCTGGGACTTGAGATGAAATTTCTGGTGAATTGACATTTACAGAAGACTTCAAGCCCAGCACAGTGATAAGACTCTTAGCCAAGGTAAAACATTTGAATATTGCAAACTTTTAAAAGAAGGCTGTATTAATCATCCAATATTGATGATTGAGTCCAAGGCAGTCGTTCCTATTAGTCGGGTTTGGACGTAAAGCAGGCAGTCCGATCATGACTCCGGCAGGCTAGAAAACGTCCTACCTTGCTGGTGTCCAAGCACTAGTGAAACCTCGGGGTAAGTGCTTTAGTGTAGCAGGAGATTATATAGAGAAATAAATTAAGTTTTTACTCTCAGGACTGTGTGAAAAGTCACGGTTTGACTTGAACGTTCCTCGCCCTAAAAGAAACGTATGCTCCTACAGCCTTTACAGCAGTAAGTCAACCGCCATGTAAAATATCCAAGCTTGATTTAATTCACTGAGTGTGTCGGTATTAAATATTACTCTCTGTTCTGCGAGGCTCACTCATTTAATATAAAGCTTTTATGAACCAACAATTCATCAAATCGATTGATATTTTGTAGCTCTGCATTCAGGTCATTACGTTTATGGAGTTATCATTGCCCGTAATGAAGTATTATTTCTCAGTGATAAAGGTGAATAAAAACAATGAGTTCAGTGGAGTGCAGTTTAAACGAGGACTTGGCATGTTTTCCAGGCTAGAAATATCGCTGTGTAAAACATGGAGGTTTTCATACATGGCACTTTATTCAATATCATCTCAAATGATCTACACAAACCCTGTGCTTGTGAATATCATCCATCACATGTATATTGATTTTATTAATATTTGCATTCAATTTTCAGACGAAATCCATTCCTCTCTTTCTCAGCTTTCCAGTAGCCTGTGAAAAACGGTGCTCAGTTTGTAGAACATAAGATACTGAAGGGATGTTAGGTGGACAGGAGCTGAAAGAGCTCTTTATGGTCTATATTCATATTCATATTATTTTAATATTGTTTTTTTTTACCTTAATTCACCTTAATGTGCATTATAGTTAGTATAGTGTATTATAGTTTTTCTATTTATTTTTTTTATAACTTTACCCTTTACTCATTGTGATTTTTTATTTTAACCTAACAATGATAATATTCTTCTACACATTGTAAATAATAACTATATAAAACAATATACATAATAATAAATAAACCAACACAAATACTGTTATCAGTTAAAGAATAAAAGACTTTCTGAGCATTTTTTCTACCCAAATGATTCTACAAAACATGGAGTCGTGTAAATAACAGCCTTCTGTCAATGTCACGATTTTCTCTACTCATCTGTGGCACTTCCCTTTCTCCCTTATCATACTTCTTTCAGAAATGTCAAGCAAGCCAGGCAAGAAGCATGAGGTTGAGTCAAAAATGATCCACACTCGGGCTGTAGAATTTATTTCAATTATATTTTAGAAAAGACTAATACAGTACATCTCCTCGCTTTCCAGCTCCCATTGTTCATCTGTCAACAAGCTCTCGTATTCCCTCATTTAAAAATGTTTTACTCTGAGCTGCAAGCCACGAATGCACCGCTGTCTTCACTTCTTCAAAGGTGACAGGCGAAAGTCTGATGGAGATCAGGACTATAGGGAGGACGCTTTAACTCCTCAAAACCAAGTTTTTGGAGACTTTCGATGACCTTTTTAATGACCTTCCTTGCACTTCCTCAAATTCAAACACGTCCTACATACTGTACACAAAGTTTGTGATGAATACAGTAATAGCACAACATACACCCTTAGACCCCCAAAAATTTATCACTGCACGCTGCACTTCTTTTGCACAAATCACAAGCCGTGCATCAACAGTTAAAAATGAACTGATGTAACACACACTCACACCCTTTACAGCAGTGACTGGGAAGAGAGTAGCCTATAATGGAGAAGACAAAGGCCAACAGAAGTTTTAATATAAACGGGGTGCGGATCATTTTTGACTCACCCTTACAGTATATGTACGTATGTATTTATGTATCTATCTTTCTATCCAACATCCACCATTAGACATAAGCAAGTGAGTATTACCAATTCATGAAATCATGAAAATTAGCTGCATTTTAGCTAATAGCAGACATTGTGCATTTTACTAAATTGGTTTTAGATATACATTATATTATTCATTCATACTGTATTTTATCTTTTTGTTGCTGTTTTGTTTTCATTTAGACTGATTCCTAACCTTGCTTTGGTGTCTGCCTGCACTGTGTATGTTTAATAAACTCCATGGTAAAAATAGTCCTGTTTGAGGTCAGGATTGAGGTCGTTCTCACAATTTCTTTTGGATTATGAAACATCTACGGTATGTGATACAGTATACTGTAGTAAACAGACATAGCCCTAATCAGTTCAGCAAACTGTAATCAAACAGCAGCTGCTCTGAGATCATCATCAAAACATAGTAGCACGCTTACACACACTGTACAGACAACAGATTTAAAATGTAAAACTGATCTTACAGTATATATAATAATTGATAATAAGAAATTCGTCAATCAGAAAAGAAGCGTGTGAACAAATCAGTGATCATTTCCTTACAGATGTTAGCATGACTTAGAGTGAATACAGAGGGCCGAAGAGACAGCAATGAGGATTGTTTTTTTACACCATGAGTGATTACTGCTTATCAAAGTGAGAATTAATTTTTGTGAGAACTTATTAAAAAAAAGTTTAATACGGACATCTGTCAAATGCCTAAATGTAATGTGAGTTAATCGAACCTGGCCCCTGGAGAGGTGCAAGGCAACAGTGCTAACCACTACACCACAAGAAGTAGGAAGTATAAAAAAACTAAATATCACCCTGTAAAGTATTTTTTTAACACCCTCCTCCCTTTTCTCAAAGACACACACACATGCACACTATTCACAGATTCCAAGTGTGATCTAGCCACTAACCCGAGTCCAAGAACTGCTGTCACTCACACCAGCAGCTCGCTCCAGCATTGTGAGATTAGGTAAAATCAATAGACTTCCATCTTCCATCACACCCATTCATTTCTCCATCAATAAATGCTTGGTTGGAGTTAAATGGGTTTACATTTGCATAGATGACTAAACCGTGCCAAGATGCAGCGAGGCTGAAAGAGGGATGACTGGCAGCTTCACAGCTGGTAAGCACAAGGAGCTGTTAAAGACGCATAGAACAAACTAACCCACGTTTACGAATGATTGTGAAAGTCTTAGCTGTGTCCTTATGAAATGTAATACTGGACATGTTTTTTTTATTATTTATTTGTCTTTTAATTTCTGAAAAAATTACATTTTGTTATATTATGATCTTAAATACATTTTCATCTCAGGACAATCTGATCTTCTTTTAACTTTTTTAATTCAAGATCACAAAAACAACAAGATTGTACAACAGCACTTTTAAAATTCTTTGATTAGTTCTCTGTAACAGCTGGTTTCGTATACCTTTATATTTCTTTTTTATAATATATATATATATATATATATATATATATATATATATATATATATATTCTAAGTATGTATCCAATTATGTAAACATTAAAGCACTTTTTGTAAGTCGCTCTGGATAAGAGCGTCTGCCAAATGCCTAAATGTAAATGTATATATATATATATACATCTCTCTCTCTTTCCTTATATATATATATATACTGTAAGGAAAGAGAGAGAGAGAGAGACTGAGAAATTCACTGCATTAATTTTATTCACGCAGTAAATTTCTCACTAAAAAGCCATTAATTTAACATTTAAGAAAGTTTTCTAAGGTTCCTTTTTGTTATAACAAACATAATCAATAAAAACACACCTTGAAATATTTCATTCCTTAATGCTCACCATAGGAAGGCCGAGTAAATAAAATAAATGTACAGGGTGTTTGGATGCTTAATATTCTAGGTTTGTGTAGGAAGAGATCTTGAGAATAAATAGATTTCGGAGAGCATTAACAAATTATTAATTTTGCATGTGCACTGTAATGTTACAGCCTGAAATCACATACATAAATTTAAGAAAATACTGCATGTAGACGCAACATTAAAAAAAGGAAGCCATATGGAAAATCAACATACTGTTCAAAAGAAAAAAACTGGTGTTAATTTTGTGGAATAGATACTAGACTGTAATAGACTGACATATTCAGAATTCAGAATCCAACACAAAATATCTGTCCATCCAGTCATTATTGATATGGCATATTCTCCTCTGCAGTGTCATGGGGGCCTGGAGCCTATCCCAGGGATCTTAGGGTAAAAGACTGGATGAGATGCCAATCCATACCAGGGAACAACCTCACACATGCACACACACACACAATCATGCATTATGGGCAATATGGAAAAGCCAAATCAGCCTACACTGCATGTCTCTTAACTCTGGAAGGAAACCAGAACACCCAGAAGACACCAACCATAGACTGTAAGTGAGATTTAAATCCCCCAACTCTGAAGGTGTGAGACTTTCAGTTTCTTCAATTTCACTTAGTTTCTCCTCCACATTCCCCCTACAGGTTACAACTCAGTGGTCAGTAACTTTCCTGAGATGCCAGTGCAGTGTTGGCTACAGGCCCAGTAGTAACAGATTGGAGTGACACAGCCGTCCATAACCATGCATCTGAGTCAATCACGGCTTCACCTCCTCCTTCTGCCTGCTTGCCTCTAGATCAACATTTGTTGCCCCGCTCAAACACAGCAACCTGTTTGAGATTAGCCATCCTGTTGCGCTCTGATTTCACAGCTGCGCGGATCGGTTCACTTTTTCACAACGTGCCAGGCTGAAATACTGTCCAAGGTCCTGAATCTTCAAAACGCGTCGTCATTTTTCGAGGCGAGGAAATCATAGAAATGAGAATGTGTGTCATGGAGTATATTTCCTAACTGCTATTTAATAGCAGTTTTGAGATCAATGAAGTCAAGTTAACAGCACACAAGTGTACGAAATACTATACACTCTACTATAATTCATGGAGAATGAACATACATTTCATAAAATTATTTTTACGTCTATTTGTATGTGTATGAAACACCTAAATGTTTTTAAATGGCTCCTTCAGTCATTCAACCCGTTTAGTATCTTTAGAAGCTATGTATATGCGACTAATGTTGTATATCTGAACTTCAATTAGGTAAATTAGGTCAATAGCCAGATGTAGAGCTTTCTTTAACCTTTAACTTTTGCACCATTCATAATGTTTTACTGCTGCTAAGAGTCTCATCACCATACTGCACACGAAGTCTTCTGTAAATGTCAATCGCCTTTATGCTTTCATTTACCAGAAATTTAATCACAAGTCCCGGTTTGACTTGAACACCCCTTAAATACCAGCAATACAAACATTTTAAGTACATTTCTAACTGGGCATCGTTGTCATGCAGCTCCAGTGTTCCTGGTTTGACCCTCAACTTGGCTGAGTGTCTATTGTTGTTTTTGTGCATGTTCTTCACGTATTCCTGTTGCTTTCATTTATGTTCTACCTCATAAAAATATGCAGCTGGATTATCTACTGTAAATTGACTCAAGATGTGAGTAAGCATGTGAAAGTGTGTGTACGGGAATGAAGCCCTGTGATGGACTGCCATCCCATCCAGGTTGTATTCCTGGGATCGACTCCAAATCCACTGGGAGCATGAACAGGAGAAAGTGTTACCTCGAAGTGAACAAGTGAGTTTTAAATCCATCCGTGTGAAAATTGACATTAGGTGAATTACATCATTGTACATCTCCAAAAGATGGAGAACTCAAGCAGTTATTTAGTACAATCTCATAGTTTAATACCTCTATCCTGATTAAATTAAGTGTTGCCTTATCTTTAAAATATAAAATCACCTATATTTCAAAGTCCTATGTCTTTAAATGAGACTCCAAAATAACAGCAAAGGTGATTCATATTTGTTTGATTAAACTGTAATATAGTTTAAAATATAAATTTTAAGATTTAGACCCACCAAAGTGCACATACACACACACACATACACGTTCACCTTACCTGTATCTATGTCCTGTAGCACCACAGGCTGATGAATGTTAGTGGTGTATTTCCTGCTCAAGGGAAGGCAAACTCTTCGAATAACCTGAGCACTGCTAGAATCCCTGACCACTCACACAAACATACACACTACCGGTAGCACAGCCTAGAGCTCAGCCCTTCTGCAACACCAGCAAGTGAGAGAGAGAGAGAGAAAGAGAGAGAGAGAGAGAGAGAGAGAGAGAGGGAGGGAAGGAGGCAGAGAAAGAAAAATCACTCTGATAATGCAGATTGTCATAAGAGTGCTGTATTCCTGGTAATCCAATACAAGTGAAGTAAAAGCCTCTGTGATTTCAACAGACTTAATGAAAGTGATCTTATTATGGGGTCCCTGCAATCGCATCGCTCCTGCCACATTCACTGTTTCTCATTTTCACTCGTGTGACCCTCCCTTAAACCGGCTCACATTTGAATGGCTTTTAATGCTTAAATGTTGCACTTTTTTTTGTTGGCTTTTCCTCGATGTACTGTAACAGAGACAAACATTACCCCAAGTTTTGCCAATAAAATAGAGTAAAGTGTATAGCAGAGGAGAATAATCGACTGTAATCATAATGCTCCTGCCGTCTGAACGTCTGCTTTTAAGGGCACTTAGGGCAAACACAAACGCAGAGTCAGCATATTGTTCGCATCTTTTAGTGAAACTGCAAAAGCAAATGTCAGTGCTGAAAGGAGATACATAAGGTATAAATGGATTCAAACACTAGTGTTTTTTGGAGAAATAATCAGCACCGGTGTGATGAAGAGAGTGACTGTAACCACCTTAAAGTTTCTTATTTTCTGTCTAGTTCATGTCTGAAAATGATTCCTCATGAAGTATGCTCCATGCCATCAGGGAAAAAGAAAAACTCCATAGATGTGATAACCTGGTTATTCAGGACATTCAGGTGGTCAGCTGACTTCATTTTATTGCCCCATAACGTTGCTGAGTCTCGACCTGAGCGACTGATCAACCCCAGATCATAACACTGTCTCCAGAGGCTTGTACAGTGGACACTATGCATGATGGGAGCATCGCTTCATGTGCTTCCCTTCTCACCCTGACACGCCCATCACTCTGGACTCATCAGGTCACCTGACCTTTTTCCATCGCTCTAAAGCGCAATCCTTATAATCCCAAGCAAACGGAAGCCTTTTTTTCTGATTATTCTCATTAGCAATTGGTTTTCTTACGGCCACGCCGCTGTTTAGTCCCAATCCTGTGAGTTCTCATCACATTGTGTGTGTGTGTGTATGGAAATGCTCTTACTTTAACTATTAAATATACTTTTCTTCCATGCATGTGACAGTTCAGCACCATTTTTCCAGGTTTAAAAAATGCACTGAACATTTCTTAACCCAATTCAAGTCATTATAATGTTTTCTTTGCCTGATGCAGGCCAATAATCGCACTTATCTTGAATACTGATGAGTTCTTTTTTTTGCCAGGCAGTGTACAAACCCAGGATTTGTAGCTGCAATATTATCAGGACTGATCTTATAAAAAAAATTTATAAAATAACACATTTAGATTATGACTAATCAGAATTTAGAATTCAACAGTGCTCCGATATAATCTGTTATAGCTGATGACATTTTAATACAGCATTTGGCATAAAGTGTTTTGTAATCTCTGCTACAAAACCTATCCTCAAGTTTGCACAAATCGGTCAGGGTCAGAGAATACCATTAGGCTAAATCCTCGCAGAGAGGACTTGGTGTGGGAGTTAGTATGGCTATGGATACAGAGTGCAAGTTGAGGGCGTTTTACTGTTTGTGTAGAATCATTGGTGAAGATGTGGGTCTTTACAGCCAGACACAGCCTGGGGAAGTTCATTCCATCACCTGTTAATGGGCTGGGAAGAAAAAGTGTCAATACAGAATATGTTGCCTTTGTAAGTTGTAGGACGGGGGGTCAAGTCGAGATATCGCACATATAAGGAAATGTTCTGCAGAGCGGGGTTGGAGAAGGGTCTTCTTTTAGGAACGTTTTTGTTTTTTTGCTGGTGTTTTAAACCTGGTGTGAGCAGTTGCAGGAACCCATTAAAAGGAACATAGGCATATGTAGAAGAATGTAATAAAATTAAAATTAAAATAAAAAAATAGACAGGGCGATATGACTAAGGACCAAACCCTGAAAAATCTTACTTTTTTACTACTCACATTTAAGTCTGATGTCAGTTGTTTGATTAGGCAATAAACAACTTAATTTTTCCCCCACAAGTTAATTACGATTTTAACATAGAAATTCAAACTTGTTTAGTGATATTGCATGTATCCCACCATGTGATTATAACATCACAGTATCCCAAGAATTAGAAATTTTAACTTGAGTTAATCTGATATGTGGAGTATAATGAAATAAAGAACTGCTATAACTTTGAGAACTTTAAAGTTCTTCTTATGTTCTATAGGATGATTTCTGGTCAGTGTGGAGCCTCAGGCTTTATAAATGTTTTTTTTTTTTTTTCCGGCAAATAAATGAGCATCCATTTTCGGACTCAGTGTGCATCATCTTCAAATTGGAACAGTAATTTATCTAAATTTGACATTATATATTATATTATATTATATTAACATGGTGTCCTTAGGTATCAGTAAGAAATGCAGCTGAACAGCTGACTCTCACAGTGCGAACCACTTAACTTCATGTCCCACACTCTTACTCTGTCATTTCATCTAGAGGTAATGGAGAGCCTATCCAATTACCATCTTCTAAGGTGCTATGTAAATCAAAACATAAAGGGATTACACATAGTTAAGATGATGGCGAGACTACAGAATGCAGGATCGTCAAGTAATGCCATTAATAATGCATCTTCACTTAAAGCAAATATACAATAAATTAATCAGCAACACCATGCACGGATGGAAATCGTTGAGTGGACGAAAAAAAATACAGCACATGTAGGCTACAGTTGTGAAGAATCCATAAATACAGAAAATCAATAAATCCACCTGTTATAGCTCGACGCTGTGCAGCCTGTTTGCTGTTGTTGAACCATTTAGACGTGACAGACAGTTAAGCGCTGATCAGCAAAAGCATAATATCGTAAACACATGTTTCTGATATTATCAGCAGATTTATACAGTGAGTGAAACGTCCAGCCGTCAGGCCCTGATAAATGGCCACTCATTAGAATTGCGAAGGCAGAGCAGTGCGGCAGCACCGTATCCCAGACCGAGACAACAGGGCCGTGAAACTCCATCTGCAAAATGAGTTCGGCACATTGTAGAGGACAAAGTGTTCTTCTCGAAATGAGGCTGGTAAAATGTGCCAAAGGGTCGTCATCAATGGTTTAGCATGACAGCTGATGCGCGGGAGAATCTGTGGCTTTTTTTCGTTTTCGCTTTTTTTCTTGTCCTTGTAGAACAATTCATCTCAAATATTGGTAATAGAGAGACATTTTAAGTGAAATTAAAATCCAATAAGCTCACCGGTGTAATAAGAGAGGTTCCAGGAAAGCATTAAGCTCCATGTGCAGTGATTAATTATTCAGCATCTGAACTCTTAGTCAGTATAAAAGTCCAATGGTCAGTACCCATAAGTGTTCACAAAATCACAAAACTCATCAGGGACAATCTAAGATCGTAACTCAAGGAAGGAAGAGCAGGGTCAAAACACAGACAAGGCATAAACAGGGTCCAGGACCTACTCCCTGGATACAGTACTGTAGGCGAGCTTTTTTAGTATCAGGTGAGCGCAAAATGCTTATTAAGTCGATAAATAAGAAGTGCAATCTAAAATGGAATGTGAAGTGAAAGAACTAAAACTTTCGCAAGAACACTCACTGTGTTGAAAGGGAAGGTATTGTCCTGAGCATTGTCCTGCTCCTAGTATGGTCATGTTGGATTGAGGTTTGAGTTCAGATGAATAGTTATCCCAAAGGCACGTAGAAATAAGACCATGTGTACACTAATTAAGGTTATCAGAACTTTCCCATATGATGATGTTTCTAGGCCACAAAAAGACCTGGCCACTTAAGTGGTATCAGCTTCTGGGTCACTACAAGATAAAAGGACAAGTGTACCAACATTTAAATTTGGCAGGTATTCAATAGCTAGTCTTAGACAGACTAGATTCTTTCAGTAGAAACTGACTTTGGCTGCCATATGCTCTGTCACTTTGCTTTCACAGCATCATGGACGTGAACTCGAGATCATATACATTGCTTTCTAGTATGGGCTCTCATTGGAAACTTTTTAATGAAGACTGTTTTTTTCTTCTACTCAGTTCCCAAAGGAGATCTGCCTCAGGCTGTTTCTGAATACTCACCAGTCCCATCCTGAGTGTTGCGCAGTTGGAGTTTTTCCCAGTGGACAAGAGGGTTGCCTCTCTGATTTTTCAAATTTCAGGGAGAAAAAAAACAACATTTTTGTGCAATAGTAGTTCACTCTTGGAGAACATGGAAAGAGCCCTCAACATTGATTCCATGGTGGTTTTGTAGCATGTTAACACCTATTTTGGGAATCAGAGATTCTCCCTTCCCTACATGCATACTCTCATATACTCATGAACTGTACACAAGATAGTGACCAAAATGATATGGTCACAAATATAAAGTGAAGAAAATAAAATTTGTCAACAGGATTGCTTGGCAAGCTGGGACAGCCTGGTTCACTGACCAGCTGAGGTAGAAGACCCTTCAATGGCCAGTTGAGGTAGAAGACCTGTCAATGGCTGCATCTAGAGCCATCACTTTGGGTTTGTCTCACTGAAAAGAGACCAAAGGAAGACATGGGATTGGCTAGAGACACAATACCTCTGTTACACTCGCTGAAAGGCCAGAAAGACAACATGGTGACTGCAGACATCACTATGAATGAAATCCAGGTAACTGTTGTTGCCATTGAGCTGTATTATTTATATTTGCAATTATATGTAAAGGGACCTTGCTATAGTCTGCTTCATTTTTTTTATAAGAATCAGGGACATTATGGTATGCAACCACAGGGGGGCGCAATCCAGTGTCTTCTTGTGCCAGTCCCAAGTCTGGATAAATGCAGAGGGTTGTGTCAGGAAGGGCATCCGACGTAAAACATTTGCCAAATCAATGATGCGAATCAAGAATATGATTCCCATACCGGATCGGTCGTGGCCCGGGTTAACAACGACCGCCACTGGTGCTGTTGACCTACAGGGTGCTGGTGGAAATTGGGCTACTGTTGGTCGAAGAAGGAGAGGAGGAAGGCGTGTTCGTAAGCAGAAGAGGAAAGGCAAGAGTTTAGGAGTGATAGTAGGAACTTTGAATGTGGGGACCATGACAGGGAAGGAAAGAGAGTTAGTTGATATGATGCAGAGAAAAAAGGTGGATATACTGTGTGTCCAGGAGACCAGGTGGAAAGGTAGCAAGGCTAGAAGCTTAGGATCAGGGTTCAAATTGTTTTACCATGGTGTGGATAGGAAAAGAAATGGAGTAGGAGTTATCCTAAAAGAGGAGTTTGTAAGGAATGTTCTAGAGGTGAAGAGAGTATCAGATAGGGTGATGAGTCTGAAGCTGGAAATTGAAGGGATAATGTTCAATGTGGTTAGTGGTTATGCCCCACAGGTAGGATGTGAGTTAAAAGAGAAGGAGAAATTCTGGAGTGAGTTAGATGAAGTGATGCAGAGCATCCCCAGAGGTGAAGGAGTGGTGATTGGTGCAGACTTCAATGGACATGTTGGGGAAGGGAACAGAGGTGATGAAAATGTGATGGGCAGGTTTGGTCTTCAGGACAGGAATGTAGAAGGACAGATGGTGGTGGACTTTGCAAAGAGGATGGAAATGGCAGTAGTAAATACTTTCTTCCAGAAGAGGCAGAAACATAGGGTGACATATAAGAGTGGAGGCAGAAGCACTCAGGTCGACTACATCTTGTGTCGACGTTGTAACCTGAAAGAGATCAGTGACTGCAAAGTGTTGGTAGGAGAGTGTAGCGTTGAAGAGTATGAAGAGTGGAAAGGCTGTTGGTCCTGATGACATACCTGTGGAGGTATGGAAGTGCTTAGGAGAGGTGGAGAGTTTTTGACGTTTGTTTAACAAGATCTTGGAGAGTGAGAGGATTCCAGAGGAATGGAGGAGAAGTGTATTGGTGCCAATTTTTAAGAACAAGGGAGATGTGCAGAGCTGTGGCAATTATAGAGGTATAAAGCTAATGAACCAGACAATGAAGCTGTGGGAAAGAGTAGTGGAAGCTAGGTTAAGGGCAGAGGTGAGCATTTGTGAGCAGCAATATGGTTTTATGCCTAGAAAGAGTACATCAGATGCAGTATTTGCTTTGAGGATGCTGGCGGAGAAGTACAGAGAAGGTAACAGGGAGTTGCATTGTGTCTTTTTAGATTTAGAGAAGGCGTATGACAGGGTGCCAAGAGAGGAGCTGTGGTATTGTATGAGGAAGTCTGGAGTGGCAGAGAAGTATGTTAGAGTGGTGCAGGACATGTATGAGAGCTGTAAGACAGTGGTAAGATGTGCTGTAGGTGTGACAGAAGAGTTTAAGGTGGAGGTGGGTCTGCATCAAGGATCGGCTCTAAGCCCCTTTTTGTTTGCTCTGGTGATGGACAGGATGACAGATGAGGTAAGACAGGAGTCCCCATGGACTATGATGTTTGCAGATGACATTGTGCTCTGTAGCGAGAGCAGGGAACAGGTGGAGGAAAATCTGGAGAGGTGGAGGTATGCCCTGGAAAGCAGAGGAATGAAGGTTAGCCGCAGCAAGACAGAATACATGTGTGTAAATGAGAGGGACCCAGGAGGATCGGTGAGGCTACAGGGAGCAGAGGTAAAGAAGGTGCAGGATTTTAAGTACTTGGGGTCAACGGTCAAGAGGCGGGTACAGGCAGGTTGGAATGGGTGGAGAAAAGTGTCAGGTGTGTTGTGCGATAAAAGAGTATCAGCGAGAATGAAAGGAAAGGTGTACAGGACAGTGGTGAGACCAGCGATGCTCTACGGCTTAGAGACAGTGGCGCTGAAGAAAAGACAGGAGGCAGAGTTGGAGGTAGCAGAGCTGAAGATGTTGAGGTTCTCTTTGGGAGTGACAAGGATGGATAAGATTAAGAATAAGTTTATCAGAGGGACAACCCACGTTAGATGTTTTGGAGATAAAGTCAGAGAGGCCAGATTGAGGTGGTTTGGGCATGTTCAGAGGAGAGATGGTGAATATATCGGTAGAAGGATGTTAAGGTTGGAACTGCCAGGCAGGAGGTCTAGAGGAAGACCAAAGAGGAGATTTATGGATGCAGTGAAAGAGGACATGAAGTTAGTTGGTGTGATTCTTTATGTAAGAACCTCAGCAGCAACCTCATTTCCCCTCTCGTCTGTTCCATCCACTCGGAATTCAGCATCAGCAGTGTACTCATCACCTGAACATCTGTCATCATCTGCACCTGTTTCCTACTGGGTCATGCCTTACTTTAGATGTTTTTTATGCTTGAATGTTTCATAGGTCACTGTGTAGCTTAACAAACAAAAAAAAAAACATTCATCTAAAACTGCTTAGATACAGATTGGACTGAAAATGAGAGACAAAAAGTCCTTCAAAGTATGAAGAAATTAAGGGGGTCAAGACTTCTGCATAGTAAGGTATTACAATTAGGATTTTTACAAAAAAAAGTGACAACATTACCCTGATTACAGCACATATATTAAAAGATTGGTATTCAAAAGTGGTACTACAGTGGAATTTCATACAGTTTAAAATGTTTATATAAATATATTTATGGATATATTAATATATTGACACAGAGACACACATCTCAAGTGTGTATTTTAAATAAAATAAAATACAGAATGCAGATAGAACTAATTATATATAGCAGTGAATTTTTGGACTGTGTGAATCTTAGTGATCATAAATCTCCTAAATAAAAAAATATGTAAGCATAGAAATGTAAGTGTACAACAAGACAGCATTCACACCTTCATGGAGATAAATTGTCATGCATTTACTAAAATGCATGAACAAAACAGGCACAAATAAAGGCTCTTGTTTTTGAACTGTTCTCCAGTTTTCTGAGATCTCATGCATGAATGTCCTTCATTTGTTTGTGTTTTGCATGTTTACTCAGTGCTGGTGATGCAGCTCAGATGCAGTTAATCCCACCAGCAGATTGGCAAGCGCGTATGTGCACACGCACACACACACACACTGAAAACTCCCTCTTCAAGTCTATGTGTGTAAATGGAGGTTATTGTCATGAAGGCTGTATTAATTAAGTGAGACACAGCTGTGTATTTTTTTATTATTATATTTTAGCCAATAATTATAATTAGATATTTTTTTGTATATATATATATATATATATATATATATATATCTGGTAAAACACTGGTAAAGCTTTTTGCTCACAAGTAAATATCAGTATAAGTAAGCAAGAATGTCCTGGACGTTATAGTAAATTTTAATTTGGTGCCATGGTGGCGTAATCGTTAGCACATTGGCCTTGCACCTTCATGGCTTAGGGTTTGATCCCTGCTTTAGGTCCGTGCATGTGGAGTTTGCATGTTCTCGCCATGCCTGCTAGTGCCCACAGTCCACTGGGATAGGCTCCAGGCCCCCCGTAACCCTGTGCATTATAAGCAGTATAGAGAATGAGTGAAAATTCTGTGCTTAGGGCTCCTTACTTTTGCTTCTGTTTTGTCAGAACTGGTTCATTCTGGTTGGTCAGAACGAGTGTTTACGGCTGCTGTAATATAAGAGACTACTTTCTTTAATAGACTATAATTATCAACACAACTGCTAATGGACTTATACAGTACTGTAAACATGATGTCATAAATTGTAACTATCACTCACTGTGGTAGTAGAGAAAAAAAAAAATTCCAAGATGTGCAGTTATACAAAAATATTCCCACCCCCACAAGCACTTTATTTCTGTCACTTTAAATTAAATATACAGTTAATATAAACGATGACATGCAAACCAATAAGGTAAGACTATTTAAAAAAAAAAAAAAAATTTACAGCTTTAGTGTAAAAAGGAAATCAGTTTTTAACATTTCAGTAGAACAAAGAAATGTAACAGTAAATGATTAAAAACAGCAGTTTTTCAAAGCATGATCAAATGAAATACTCATGGTTTCTCTTCCTTCATGTTTTGTTGTTCAGTTTTCTTTTTATTAACGTTGAATCACTCCACCGGAGTCCCGTCCTGTTCTGGTGTTTCACTGCCCTCGGACGGCGCCGAGCTCTGAAGGCTCGATCCTGACCTCTGATGACATATTACAGGGATCAGTTTGAAAAAGGAGAGGGTCGCGACAGCCACCGCCACGGCGCTCAGGAGCTGTAATGATAAATGTAGAAAAATTAAGAAACTAGCCTTTTTTTTTTTTTTAAAAAAAGTCTTTTTTTATATTTTACACTTTTATTAGTCATGTTTTAGGGTAATAGGAATGATATGATAATAATAAGACAGTTATGAAAGGTAAAAAAAAAAAAAAAAAACGTTCACCGTACAAGTCAGATAACATGCTGTATCAATTATATTAAAATCACAGTATAAATAACATGCCGTATAAATGATATTAAAAATCAATGCTTTAATATAAACCAGTTATTTGTCAGAGCTGCCATTATAGGAAATTAATCAACTCCTTGTAACCGAACCGAATTGAGTATTCAGCATAGCTGTGGTATAAAAATGATTAATGGACATTTAATGGGATTCCTTTGTGAGAAGTAATGACCAGTTGACTGGTTAAGAAAAATCAATTTTGTAAAGTGCAGACCTTCACTGTAGCAGGTTCAAACGTCTGTATGGAGTATAAGTGTGTAGTGAGAAGAGCAAGAGTACATGGGAGGTACGCCTCATCACTGTTAGTGTCTCGACATCTGAGAAAAATAAGGAATGACAAACTGTAATGTTCAACAAGAAGTTCATAAACAAGAAGACCAACAAACAAACAAAAAAATATATATATTAAACTTTCAAGTCAAGTTAAATGCAACATGGAAACATTTTGGACACCTGAAATAGGCCACATTCAGAGTCTGTGCAAAAGTTACATCGATAAATATACAAAGCGAAATTAGTTTCGTATTTAGACTCTGTACTTATGTCGCTGCCCATTTTATGGGTACACCATTTGCTTATGCAAATCACCAAATTGTAGTTTGGATCATTTTCCACTAAGAAACACAATCACTTTAAAAAACGTGACACTGTGTTTACTCAAATCTAACTTCTTCACACAAATCAGTAGGTTTTAATGTTGGGATTCCATGAATGTTTTGAGTCATTACTACAAAAAAACTCACTGGTTTAAGACACACAGAAATCCAGTAAGCCAATTAGATTGCTCAGCCAACATTGCTCACAAATTGCACACTTCCTAATAATTTTTTTCACAATTCCTTTCTGTACAGTCTGTAATTTTATCCTACATTCTTAATTTTCAGCTTTCTTTTTATAATAAAAAACATTTTTTTATATTACTTTTATAAAAAAAATATATAAAATATAATATTTTTATTTGAATTATACTCTCTAATACAATTTATTTCATTGTAGAAAAAAATGTCTTCCTTTTAGGTCCTGGACAGTCACGTTAGCATTTCACTGCATATAATACTGTGAAAAAATTTCACTTTGATTTGATTTGAGTTTAAAGATTCAGTATGTTGTTCAGACACTCTGTACGAATACACTCTGATAAAACTAGGAGAGAACCATACCTCTGGTACAGGCTGGTAAGAATGGTGTATTTGTCTGAAAAGTAATGCTGCAGCAGTTCTAGCTCAGACAGGACCGTGGCTGGTAATCTGTGACCTTCCTGAACAAGCAACCCCAGACTGTACCAGGCCTGCAGAGAACGCCAACAAAAACACACACACAAATACAAACTGATTATTCCAGGATGGAAAAGAATGTTAACAGTTAGTTTACTGCTGTGTACTTCCATAAAGTCATACACACACACACACACACACAAGGTGCATAAGCTGTTAGTGTCTATAAACATAATAATCCCATCAGGACTAGCGCGTTTGATCGCTCTGGCCACGTGTGTGTGTTACCTGTGGGTCGTTCTTGAGCGCCGCTCTTTTGTACATCTCGGCTACATCTGAAAGATCTCTCTTGCCTTGTATATGCTCCTCATAGAACAGGTCTCCCACTTTAACCAAAGCTGAATGGTTTGAAAAATCACGATAACCACAGTAGTTATAAAAAAAAAAGTACAGACAGTATTTGCACAAAAAGTTAACTTAAATGTCATGAATTACCATAAGGTGAAGGATCTTGGTTCTGAATGGAGAGATTGTAGTATCGTAACATACACTGTTTCGAAAAGGCGGGGTTCAAGGATCCATGCTAAAGGGGGAATATAAGTTGGAATAAAAACACAAAAAGTATAGTTGACACTTTTTACATACTATGTGGCTCAAAGGAGCTGTATAAAATATGACTAGGAACATTTTCTTTAAGCTATGTAAAATAATAGAATATAGAAACATTGAACTGTTAACACTTTGGTTGTGTTCAACATTAAAAACAACTTTGCTCGATTCCAATATTTCGGTCTATGTTTGCATGATAGGATCGATTCATACTGTATGTATAACTACAAGTGCCTTTTATTTGACTCTAATGTGGAAGCATCTGTCCTCTTGGTTAAAATACAACAGGTTCATGTGACCCCCTCCTTCATTTCTAACAATGGAATAAAAAGAATAAGCTTTTTTGCTCTGGATGGCAAGCAGTTAGTCGGCTATATTTGTTGAGGTCCGGAAAAAGAAAGAAAGTCAGATGTCTCACTAAGCATAGTTGTTTCAGCAGATATTGCACCTGTAGCACTGTTCGCTTTATAGAAATAGATTTAAAAGTTATGTACAGTAATTGATCAGGTGACTCACAGGACTGTGTTCACACAGGAACGCTACGTTGAACTGAGCTGCTTTAAATCCACTCTCAGCACATATCAAGTAATGAATTAAAGCCATCAACCTGTGAAACATGCAACAAAGTGCAAAATTAAATACACAGTATTTATACAGGATGAAGTGCACTATTCTACAGTATGAATCTTTACCAGTTTCCCTTAAGATAGGCATTTAGTCCTTTCCTTAAAGCTGCACCAAGATATCCATTCTGCTCAGATGCCCACTTCACCCACCTGCAGGGCAAAGTAAATAATGACCAGACAGTTTACTGTACAGTACTGTAACTACATATCAGTATCTCAGAGAACTGGGACAGCTTCAAAGGCAAACTATGTACTGCTCTGGATATAAAATTTTTTTTTTTAATTCAATTTCATTATTATAATGCTTTGTACAAACTTACAGAACAGCACCTGATGGATGTCGCTCTACGTAGCCTGGAATACCTCGACTCCAAATGTCAGCTAGTTCGATGCCTCCGTTTATGTGGCCTCTCTGGGCCGATTTCAGAAAGTATTTATACGCCTTAACCTGAAGACAGAGTCAAGCGATAAAATGCTCACCCACTGTTTTTGTTGTTGTTTGTGTATTCATGTGTAGCTTACATCATTATCGCGCTCTGTTCTGTTCTTGTGTCCGCCAAGTCATTTATTACGAATCTTCTGGGTGAAAGAGTTGATTCAAGCAGAGGAAAATAAACAGACTTTTGCTTAATTCATCAGACGATTTTAAGGTTTTTGCTGTGCGATCAGAAATCAGGAGGTTTTTAGATGAAGTGGATTTTCAATGAAAGATTAGAGTAACACATTTTCATCTTTTATATTTTTTGTAACACTTGATAGGAATAGTCTAGTTTATACACTCAACATATACACTGTCAGAAACACGATAGTAACTGATTCTCAAAAAAAATCACAATTACAGAAGTGTCCAATGATTGGGCTAAGGATATAAAAAAATACTGGAACTGAGTTGAGAACCATAGCTTTGTTCAATGGTGAATGAAAGACCATGCATTTCCATATACAGTGGTGTGAAAAACTATTTGCCCCTTCCTGATTTCTTATTCTTTTGCATGTTTGTCACACTTAAATGTTTCTGATCATTAAACACATTTAACTATTAGTCAAAGATAACACAAGTAAACACAAAATGCAGTTTTTAAATGATGGTTTTTATTATTTAGGGAGAAAAAAAAATCCAAACCTACATGGCCCTGTGTGAAAAAGTAATTGCCCCTGAACCTAATAACTGGTTGGGCCACCCTTAGCAGCAATAACTGCAATCAAGCGTTTGCGATAACTTGCAACGAGTCTTTTACAGCGCTCTGGAGGAATTTTGGCCCGCTCATCTTTGCAGAATTGTTGTAATTCAGCTTTATTTGAGGGTTTTCTAGCATGAACCGCCTTTTTAAGGTCATGCCTCAACATCTCAATAGGATTCAGGTCAGGACTTTGACTAGGCCACTCCAAAGTCTTCATTTTGTTTTTCTTCAGCCATTCAGAGGTGGATTTGCTGATGTGTTTTGGGTCATTAACCTGCTGCAGCACCCAAGATCGCTTCAGCTTGAGTTGACGAACAGATGGCCGGACATTCTCCTTCAGGATTTTTTGGTAGACAGTAGAATTCATGGTTCCATCTATCACAGCAAGCCTTCCAGGTCCTGAAGCAGCAAAACAACCCCAGACCATCACACTACCACCACCATATTTTACTGTTGGTATGATGTTCTTTTTCTGAAATGCTGTGTTACTTTTACGCCAGATGTAACGGGACACGCACTTTCCAAAAAGTTAAACTTTTGTCTCGTCGGTCCACAAGGTATTTTCCCAAAAGTCTTGGCAATCATTAAGATGTTTTTTAGCAAAATTGAGACGAGCCTTAATGTTCTTTTTGCTTAAAAGTGGTTTGCGCCTTGGAAATCTGCCATGCAGGCCGTTTTTGCCCAGTCTCTTTCTTATGGTGGAGTCGTGAACACTGACCTTAATTGAGTCAAGTGAGGCCTGCAGTTCTTTAGATGTTGTCCTGGGGTCTTTTGTGGCCTCTCGGATGAGTTGTCTCTGCGCTCTTGGGGTAATTTTGGTCGGCCGGCCACTCCTGGGAAGGTTCACCACTGTTCCATGTTTTTGCCATTTGTGGATAATGGCTCTCACTGTGGTTCGCTGTGGTTAGCTTTAGAAATGGCTTTAGAACCTTTACCAGACTGATAGATCTCAATTACTTTTGTTCTCATTTGTTCCTGAATTTCTTTGGATCTTGGCATGATGTCTAGCTTTTGAGGTGCTTTTGGTCTACTTCTCTGTGTCAGGTAGCTCCTATTTAAGTGATTTCTTAATTGAAACAGGTGTGGCAGTAATCAGGCCTGGGGGTGACTACAGAAATTGAACTCAGGTGTGATAAACCACAGTTAAGTTATTTTTTAACAAGGGGGGCAATCACTTTTTCACACAGGGCCATGTAGATTTGGAGTTTTTTTTTCTCCCTTAATAACGTAAACCTTCATTTAAAAACTGCATTTTGTGTTCAATTATGTTATCTTTGACTAATAGTTAACGGTTTTTGATGAGCAGAAACATTTAAGTGTGACAAACATGCAAAAGAATAAGAAATCAGGAAGGGGGTAAATAGTTTTTCACACCACTGTACACACAATGCGATCAGAACTCATAGGATTGAGACTAAACAGCTGTGTGTCCATAAGAAAAAGTTTGGACTCTGGATCAATGGAAAAAGGTCATATAGTCTGATGAGTCTGGCTTGAGATTTGGTTAAAAAGCTTTTTTATAATACACCAGACAAATTGTCTATACCCTAGATGGTTTGCTCACTGTTGAGTGTCTAAAGTCGATTATCCAAATATCACCCCCCAAAAAAAACTTCTTCAAACCATACACTCATTAGTGCAAATTCAACATTTGTTCGAAGGCAGGACTGGCCTTGGAAGTTGAGACACTTAAATGGTTAAAATTTAACCAACACTCACTTTTTAACGCAACCTAATTAATCAATTAATTAATCAATTAATCAATAACCCATAGATGAACTTAACCAACCAATTATTTAACCAATCACTTACCCAACCAACCGATAAAACAAACAACAAAAGAATAAATTAATCACTCCAACAACTAACATGTTTTTCAACAAATCATATACTGCAATGATCCAATCAGTTAAGAGTCATGCACTCAGTCACTCATCGTCTATACCATTTTATCCTGTATTCAGTGTCATGCGGGCCTGGAGCCTATTCCTGGAGACTTTGGGCACAAGGCGGGGTACACCCTGGACAGGGTGCCAATCCATGGCAGGGCACACAAACATACACACTCTACAGGCAATTTGGATAATCTGCATGTCTTTGGACTGAGAAAGGAAACCGAAGGAAACCCACCAAGCACAAAGGGAACATGCAAACTCCATGCACGCAGAGACGGGAAACAAGCCTGGCCGCGAATTAAACCCAGACCCTGGAGGTGCAAGGCGACAGTGCTATCCACTACACCATCGTGCGTGCCAGTCGCGCAATAAACAAAAAAAATATTTAACCAGCCATCTACTCAACTATCCAAGTGAACAACCAAATTATTCATTAAACATATGCACAAAAAATTCGCACAAACATACTTTGTCCGGTTGTTGTCCCGGATAAAGACCTTGCAAGTGAAGGACTCCTAGGTTCATAGCAGCGTCTGGATGCTCCAGCTGATCGGCCTGTTCCCAGAGCTCCACTGCTCGCTCATAGTCCTGTTCAAACTGCTCATAGTACCAACCCAAAGCCGTGATGGCTGGAGCGAAGCCCTGTGGAACAGCAAAGCACATTCATCAAATACTCAACACATATACTGTACTTTAAAAACAGAGAAGAAAGGAGCATGGCTTGGTGTATGACTGAGCCAAAACCTCATCAATGAGGAAATCACACATATTCTCTGTTCTGCTAGCCAGGCATGCTAATAACCAGAAGCAGTTGATGACTCTTAGCTCTTTATATTATAGGTTGATATAATATATGGAATGGAAAATATTGATTATGGCTTGTTTACAGCTTGTACCTGTTCCGCTGCTTTTTCCAGGAAAGAGACAGCTTTTGGCACGTCTTGTGGAACTCCTTGGCCCTGGAAAGTGTATTGAAATGAGAAGCATTTATATCCCACTCTTCTCCCACACAGTCCATTAATGCACTGTGCTCATACTACTAAGTATTTCAGAAGATCCATGGTCATGCAGCAGCGTCACAGATTGTAATAAATTATAATGATCTAATTGAAACTAGAGCTTCTGACCATGAGCAGAACAATGGCGTAGTCGTACATAGACACAGGATCCTGCAGTCTGGTGGCACCTCTCTCATAGTGCCTGACTGCCGTAAGGATATCCGGACTTACGCCTTGCTGACCCCAGAACAGCATCCGAGCCACTGCTCGCTAAACAGCCAACCATTCATACACACATAAGGATCAAGAGAAACATGTACATTTATTATTATACATTATTATGTATAGAGTTGAAGGTCATTACCTCTGCATCTGCTACGCCATTGCGTGCCTGGAGTTTAAGCCAACGGAAGATATCGTCATTCTCATTGGTTTGAGCTTTCAGGGTTTCCTCATCATGTAGGTGTATTGACTCGACAAACGTCTATATCGTGAACAAAAAAATGCTCATGAAGTAAGCTTTAATGCTACTTACAGTATATCACTTGTATTAATTGAACAAACATATGATACTTTAATAGTTTGGGTATATATGGTCATTAATCGTGTATCTGGTAAACTGTTATAAATGTTTATCCAAAACTGGCCAGTCTGTAAGCACTCCGCTTTTATATAAACCTTAGATGTAAATCTAACCTAATGGTGTGTGTATGCATCAGGTTAGTCCAATAATAATGCACAGGGACTCCTACAGTATGTTGCCAGATGATCATCCATGCAATCAACTTTAATAGTGAAAATATTTATAAAAAATGGTAGTTTGTTAATATTTTCAGGGCGGGTGTGGACTACTGCTCAAAAGGTTACAGGTTCAAACCCCAGCACCACCAAGTTGCCACTGTTGGGCCCTTGAGCAAAATTACCCTCACCAGCTGAGATGTATAACGAGATGAAATAAAATGTAACTTGCTCTGGACAAGAGTGCCTGCCAGGTGCTATAAATGTAAATTTTTCATAAGGTTAAACTTATTAAACATTTATTCATTCCCAGATTCCCATCATGGTAACAGTATCATGACTGTCTTTAAGGCGTAGAGAAATAGAGAGGTAGTGAGGGAACAATTTTACAGCTGTTGTAATTTAAGCAACGTTTTACAGATGTTCCACAACATTAAACAGATATAAAGAAGGTTGACTTGCCATACTTTAATTAATTAAAAAGCAATCAATGGCAAAATGCTATGATATGAGAATAATAAAATATTGAGCTTCATCACACCACCCTATCAAAAAAACAATCAATAATTACTGACCAAGCAGAATAAAGAATAATACAGTACTGTGGGAGAAAGCTGTTATGGATGAAAGTGCATCCCTAAAGTTACTGGTCACCTCAACAAGTATTAAAGAGCTATTGTAGGATCTTTTAATCTAAAATGATTGATTTTAGGTAAGGTTTATTCGAAAATCAGTGATGAATCCCTTTATCAGGAATGCTTTACTTCAAGTGTTTTATTCCTTACATAATAAAAGAACAGCAAAAAAAACTTTGTGTTTGATACTTGATTATATAATAAAAATAATAATCATAATAATTATAATAATAATAATAATAATAATAATAATAATAATAATAATAATAATGTTATTATTATTATTATAATTATAATTTGTAGCACTTTGAGATTTGCTTCAAATATAAAGTGCATTATAAATAAAATGTATTATTATTATTTATTATTATCCACCAATAAACTAGATATTTTTACTTTTTTTTTTCGTATGCTTGTACTAAACATTTGAATAATTTAAATAATTATAGACATAATATCCCTGACAATTTAATTGGACAATATCTTTAACTGTATGTGTTTACTAGCTGCGCCTGTGACTTTGTTTGCGTGGAATTTAATTTCACACTCATAAGCTTTTTTTAAAAAATGCCATATGTTGAATTTTGGAATGAACAAAATTTTTTACGTGTTACTGTGAAGTGTGCGTAATGAAGGTGTGAGATCATGTTTATTAAGTAGATTTCTATTATTCATCTTACATTCCCCCTAAATTCTTTTTCACAAATATCTTTAATGTACAAACACACAAACTTTACAGTTTATTTATATATGATAGAAGTTTTATCTCATTTTGACAAAAAAAAAAGAACGACAGTAATGTTTTTTGGTAGTAGTGGTAAAGGGACAATAGATCTAGTTGTTAACGCTAAATACCCTCCGATACCTGCTGTGGGGAAGGCTTGGCACGGTCAACAGAGGTTTGTTTGGCGATGTTGGAATAGTAGGCATAGCTGAGGTCAGGATCTGCTTCTACGCCCTGATCACCAACATGGTGCAGGTGCCCCAGCCGGAGGAGAGCCAGTCTCCAGTCCTTTTGAGCTCCCAACAATGACAGCAGCCAAGCCTGGAAACACCACCACACATACACACACACACACACAATATACTGTTATAACACTCTTATTTAATATGCTGTATGTGCACCACACATGAACATACCTTGTAGGGCTGCTTCCTAACACCAAGTCCACTGCTGTAGAGCACAGAAGCGAGGTGAAGAGCGCGGTTGTCTCCTAAACACCCTGCTTGTAAAAGAGAAGGCATCAGCCTGCTTAGTGTCTTCACTCTCTCTTCTGTCTCCATCGTACGCAGCACGGCAGCATACAATGCTCGACCAACGACTGCTGGACTCACAGAGCCTGGGGAACATTTGAGACGTGTTATTTATAAAACGTATAAATCATTTTTTATAAGCCGAGCATCCATAATACTCTGAATGCCCTCGTGCCAGCTGTTAATACAGAAACAAGCATGCATTAGGTGGCCATAAAGAAAATAAAAATAATAATCAATAATTACTGACCAAGCAGAGTAAAGAATTAAAACAGCACTGTGGGAGAAAGCTGTCGATCAATTTTAAGTAAGGTTTATTTAAAAATCAGTGATGAAATCTTTTATGTTTAAATAAACTGAGATTATTTTTGATGCTCCACCATTACGAAACTAACAAAAGTAATTTTGCTGTAACATTAAACCAGAAATAGATAATAAGAGAAAGCTTGATTATTGTAACCACGATGTAAAGAATTGATAGGTAAACTTTATTTATGTATATTAAAGCTTAAAAGATGAAAAACATCTAACTTAAGGCCTGACCCATTAAGAACAGGTGCAGATGATGACAGATGATCATTCCGGGTGATTATTATACTGCTGATGCTGAATGCTGAGATGTTGGAACAGACGAGAGGGGAAACGAGGTCGCTGCTGAGGTTGTTCCATAAACAATCAACTTTCATTTTCCACTCACCTTTCTAACCTTCTTTATAACATCACTTGAATTTGTCCCTCTCTCTTCACAATGGCCACGCAGGTGCTTGTTCAAAATGGCCCTTTGCTATTTCAAGACTGGACTACTGCAACACACTCCTGCCAGGTCTGCCTCTATTCACCCACATTTGTTCTCTGCCTCTACAGCTGATCCAGAATGCGGCAGCACGGCTGGTTTTTTAACCTTCTTAAAGTCTCCCACACCACCACACTTCTCCGCTCCCTGCACTGGCTTCCTGTAGCTGCCTGCATCAGATTTGAAATCACCTACGCAGCACGTTCCCTCCAATCCTCCAGCACTGCTCGACTGGTCTCACTGTCTCTCAGGGATGGAGGAAGACATGTGTCTAGACTATGTTCTGTCCTGGCTGTTAGGTGGTGAAATTAACTTTATCTAGATGTCCGTACAGCCAAGTCACTGGCAATCTTTGAGCACTGACTAAAGACAGATCTGTTTCTTAGGTATTTGGGTCAACGCCTCTCACCCCTCTACCCAACAGTGTTGATTGATGGTACTTCCAGTTAGTAACTGAGTAAACCATTGTAAGGATAGATCTAATTATGGAAACTTCAATGCACTTTTCTAAATCGCTCTGGATAAGAGTGTCTGCAAAATGCCTAAATGCGAATGTAAATCTTTTTTTTTTTATGGTATCTTTAGGCAATTTGCAGTTATTTATTATTATTTCAGTTAATTATTATTATTATTATTATTATTATTATTATTATTATTATTAACAACAACAACAACAACAACAACAACAACAATAATAATAATAATACTAATAATAATATTATACCATAAATTTTTAGGTAAGTTATTGAATTATATCCTGTTTTGTTTTATTTTGTGTTTTTAATAACTCTCACCATATTTGTTGAATATTTTCTCAACCAGCCGAGCCACCGGTCGTCTCTGAGGACTGTGTAGTGCTTCGTCAGAGCTGCATTGTGTCTTTGAGGATGCTGGTCTGGTTTTCATTGTCAGCTCGGTGTAAACATCCATACAACTCTCTAAAACAAACACACACAGAGAAAAAAGGCCAATCTCTAAAAATCTCTCAGTAAAAAAAAGGATGCAGTTTTGTAGAAAACTACACCACCTTGTGGACAACTATAGAAACACACACCTCTTAGTGTCTTTACATAATTTTCACTTGAATATTCCAATATCTTATGTTCAAGGTCAGTTTGAAATTGCTGACAGGATTGTAACCATCCTGATATATTCACTGATCGCACTGCCTGAGGGGGCTGGAGCTCAGACTGTAAAGACAAACACAAAACATTAAGGTTTATTTATTATTATTATTATTATTGGAATATTAGAATAATGATAGGATAATAACATATTAAGTGTCTATTAACAGTAAAGGTAAATCTTACCAGGTTAAAAGCCGGTGTTTTTGTTCTGTAATATGTGACTGGACCATAAAAGCCTTCGATGCCTCGTACAAATTTGCCTCCACCAACCACAAAGTATCCCTCTGTATCATCTATCTTTACTGTCGAACTGAACCTGTTCAAAACAGCAGACTAATTTATTAACATGTTCAGTCACAAGAGTTAAATAAGCAACAGAATATGTGACCTGAAATGTATTTCAACACATTTCAGTTTTTTATACTCCACAGTCCACACGATTACTACTACTACTACTACTAATACTACTAATAATAGTAATAATAATAATAATAATAATAATAATAATGCATGTGTATTTCTATACAAACTATAAAATAGCAAATTAAAATATTTTGTACCAGCTTTTTTATTACATAACTTTTTTCCTTAATTTTAATTTTATGTATTTATGTATATATGTATTAAAACAGAATGAACTTGTCTGATAAACCCAATACAATTCAATTAGGAGTCAATAAAGCTTCTTACAAATTTAATTTCTAAAATTACTTTAATTGCACACAATAGCACACATAAAAATACTTTGAGCACCATGTATTCAGATATTAATCATAAAAAATATTTTTTTAAATATATTTATAATTTTAATTTTAATTTGAGAAAGCCAACAATAGGGCAAAATGTAGTAATAATAATAATAATAATAATAATAATAATAATAATAATAATAATAAATACTTTGAGCACCATGTATTCATATATTAATCATATATATATATATATATATATATATATATATATATATATATATATATATATATATATATATATATATATTTTATATAATTATAATTTGAGAAAGCCAACAATAGGGCACAAATAACTCTTTTCCTGGTTTTAATTTCAATTTTATGTATATTAAAAACAGACTGAACTTGTCTGATAAACCCAATACAATTCAATTAGGAGTCAATAAAGCTTCTAAAAAATTTAAATTTTAAAATTACTTTAATTGCATATATATTTTTTTTTATTTAAAAAAGCCAACAATAGGGCACAATGTAATAATAATAATAATAATAATAATAATAAAGATGAATCGTTCTCTCTGTTTGATCTAAAATATTGGCCACTAGAGGGCGACAAAACGTGAAATAAACCCCATGAACCAGAACAGAACTCTTGCTGAAGAAAATCCTGCAAAAACGTCTTGGGCACTTAAATATGTTCTTATTGCAAAGAAAATCTCGAAATAATTTTTAGACGCACCCAAGATTTATTTTATATATTTAAGAAAGAAGGGGAAAAAAACTTTTTTGTCAACTTATTTCACTGACATGGTCTATTTTCACCAACTGTTTCTTTCATTACCCACAATGCCTTTCAGGGATGGGGATTTAGCCCTCAATTTATGCTGCAGAAGTGCTTTAGTAGTTTGTTTAGTAGTTTCAAACTACAACTTAACTTTTCATCCTAAAACTACCAACACCATCAGGCTTATCATGTCGTAGATCACTACCTAGCCCAGGCTAGCCGATCCGAGTCTCCACTATCCTGTATGGCTGTAATGAATTCTGGACCTCTACCGTTTCCACCAACACTACATTACTCTTGGATTCCTGGATTAATACATTGGATCTCTAAACGTCATGATATCACTGGAAAATGGTTAGTGATAAAAGAAGGTTGTGCTCTTTTCTTTTGGAGGGAGGCAACAGTAAAACCTGCGCGTCATTCCTCATGTTTTTCGAGATTGTGTTCTCATTTTATCTTGTAACAGATACCATTGTAGGTACCATTGTAACAGCAATAGCAGCGTCCCACTTGTGACATTAGAGAGTACATAGTGACTGAGCTCTCATAGAAACAACAGAAATACAGGACTAACCAACGAAGTAGATCATGTGTATGTAGTTTTTACGCTAAGTTTTATTTCATGCAAACCTACTTACGTGTATTCCAATGAGCTGGTGAGTAACTGGAATTACTAACCGTTTCACAAATATTTATTTATGGTGGATGGATATATTTGAAATGTTTAATATGTTTACAGTTGAATGTTTATGTAAGATTACTAAGCTCTGGTCTCTCGTTACTCATTGAGCAATCCAGCACGGAGACAAAACTCACAATGACCAGGCAAACGTATTCTGCAACTCCTGAAATAAGCCAACTCACCCCAGTTACCACGGCAGCTCTCACTTCTCCATGACCTCTAGTACAGTGTTGCAATACTAACACTCTGTTCTACTTCTTTATATAAATTATAACAGTATTCACTACTTACATGTGTCCTGATGAGGTATTTATAACCAGACTCTTAAGTTAAAAACCATAATTCCATTACACGGATATGACTTTTGTAACAGAAATGCAGGAGCATCATCACAGAAGTATCATCAATCCCTTGCTTCAACCTATTAAATGAGTTCATTAACCTTTACAAGTGCTAAGTATCTTTTATTTCTCTATCTGCTTCACAGGAGTGTGATTATTGATTATCTAGACCCCTGAGCCGAAATTACCTGCACATGAATGTACAAGATCCTTTATCTAGACAGCAGTCATTCTTGCTACAACCTTAGACGTCTTCGGTTTTATTGAAAAGGCTGTGGGAGGCTATGAGATCAGGATCGGTGCTCTATCATTTTTCCCCCTTTGCCAAAATTTCCTACCAGCAGTTACTGTACATCAGCCTGCACTACTTTCTCAATATATATATCGTACCTACAGTTTTAAATGGTTATAGCACTGCAAAAATATAGAACAATTTTATTAAAAAAAAAAACATTTCCTGACATACTGGTAGCACTTTGTGACATATTTTTAACATTATCAGAATAAAATCCCTATCACTTTATTACTGGTAGCAATTTCGAGATGTTGATTTATCATTATCCATCAATAATGTTATGTGTCAGTAAACTAATACATTAATCATGCTAATTAAATAAAATGTTCAATAAAACGAACAATTACAAAAAAAAAGATAATTACTATACATAAACCCACAAGTCACTTGGAGTAGTAGCATGGATTTATGGGAAGGGCAATAAAGCTGTGAAACATGAGGTGGGAGAAATGGATGGGTAGCATGAATTTATAGCAAATATCAGAGGCTAGCTCCTCCACAAAATTTATAGTTTTTTTTTATTTTATTAATTTAATTATGTGTGGTGTGAATCAACCCAAGTTGAATATGAAGTTGTACATTGAGACAAATTTGGATTTGGTATTTGGACTAATGGTGGCACGGTGGCGTAGTGGTTAACGCTGTGGCCTTGCGCCTCCAGGGTTCGGGTTTGATTCCCACCTGGGGTCTGTGTGCATGGAGTTTGCCTGTTCTCCCCATGCTCAGTGGATTCCCTAGATGGATCCATGGATGGAATTGGGCAGGAAATATTGGACAAATATTTTAGAATTGCAAAAACAATTCATCTTTATTATTATTATTATTATTATTAATATATTGTCTCTTAATTTTTGGCTTTCTTAAATGTAATTTTTACACTAAGTTTTATTTCATGCAAACCTACTTACGTGTATTCTGATGAGCCGACAACTGGTTCTCCATGTTCCTTAAGACACGCTACTGTGAGTTTCCCCTACAATCATTAATATCAGGTTAGACATCACTTAACACACACAACCTTTATTTACCAGCACGTACAGTAATAAGGTAAATTCCCACCATCCTTCCTGTCAGCTCTAGAATCACATGGCACCAACGGTGCAAAGGAAGTGTGAAGGACGACAGAAATGCTGAAGCCGAACCTTTCTCTAATTCCAGCTGCACGTGGATGTGACCTACAGTGAAAAGTCATCGCAGTCGTGTATACTGTATATAGTGTATGTTATACTGTATATGTGTGGCTGAAGAGTGATGAAATATTAACTCACCTGTATGTTTGAGAAACAAAGATGGACTGGCGTAGTTGTCCTTCATGTCTACATGGTGTAAAATCCCACACAGATGATTTTTACATTGACTTTCCAATAAAACCCAAAGTGAGAAGGCGCACCTAAGGAGAAAGGCGTTACCATTTCAGTTCCAACACATGGTTTAGTTCTGACCAGAATAAACTGCTTTTAAGATAATTTACCATGGATACGTAATGGCATTAATGCGCTGTCTTTCCAGCACTCTGCTTGTGTACGGATGGAGGGTTCTAGTGATGCCAAAGTTCTCTCCAGTGGACGCGTAGAGCGAAGAGAGCAAAGTGGCGACTTCTAGATATCAAAATCAACATCACTGATCAATCAGGACACATTTAGCTAAACATCTTGGCAAATTTATTCGCACTTATTATTCTCAACTGAATAGCTTAATTGGTTTGTTTTGGTTTAGAACATGTCCCCATCATCTTAAATTTACTGTTCAGAGATCCAGTCACAGAAAGGTCAAGAATGACCTCAGCATTGAAACAGCTGAATAAATTATTATATTTGGATAACTAACTTTATTTTTTGCCTCAAATCTTAAAGGATCTCTCCATGCTTGGAAGGTTATCTTCTGGTTTCACCTCCAAGGTCCAAAGACATGCAGTGCAGGTGGCCTTGAGTTCCCAGTGCGTGTGTGTGGAGTTCCTAGGAGACTTAGGAAACACACTCTATGGGCAATTTGGGAACGCTAATTAACCTAATCTGCAGGTGTTTGTAAGCACAGGAAAAACATGCAAACTCCATGCACACAGACCCCGAGGTGGGAATCGAACCCTCGACCCTGAAGATGTAAGGCTACAGTGCTAACCACTATACCAACTTAGCACATTCAAATATCATGATTCATTTTTTTTTAACTCTTTGGGAATGTTTGGTTCACTTTTTTGCAGGTGAGTTGAATCACTTTCTCACCAATCAAACAGCACTGTGTTGTCAAACACAGACTGTGATGACAAGGCAGTGCAGGTCTAAGTCTATGTTTGGTCCATGTCTGCTTTTAAGCAAACTCTAACATGGACAAATAAGTGTAAAGCACTCTTAAAGGAAAAAACATCCCAACAGCCGTACCATTTTCTTCTGGACACACTGATTTCCATCCAAAAGTTTTCCAAAGCACCTCCGTCTCCCAGCTAGGACAAAGCAGGTGCTCTTTAAATGGTCGACTCAGAGGATTAAGGACTGTCAATGTTTTTACACTGGTCAGAGACTCCCTGCTTGGCTCAGACGATATGCCGCTGCTCATCCAGACACGGACAAAACAGCTAAGCACCCAGTCAGACATGGGGATCGCCCAGTCAGGCTGATAAACCAACCAGTCAGGGAGATGCATCTTCACAACACGGGTGCTGTGGGAATCAGGAGAACATTTCCACCATCTCTGGAAGATCACAGACGTGGTTCCGGTGTCGAAAGAGACCAAAGCCTGCAGGTTGACCAGTGATGACTGACTGCAGGAGTACTGGACCCACAGCGGGTGGACTGAGAGGGGAGATTCATGTGGATTTATAAGCGTGATAGCACCTGGGCTGCTTTGGCTGAGACCTGAAAAGGAAATTACCTATGGATATGACAGAATTATTGTTAAAAACAATTCATTTTAGATTACTTAAATAAGTTTTATACATAAATATTACTGAAGCATAGTATTGTCCAAGATGTCTTGGTATGCAGAAGCATTACGATTGTCCTTCACTAGGGATAAGGGGTCTAAACACCTGAATTCAATAAGTAACAGTTTTGGCCAAATGTTTTTGAATAGATGTGTCCGTGTGTGTGTGTGTGTGTGTGTGTGTGTATATAGTTTTTGTTTAACTTTTAACAAATTTTTTTTTTTAACATTAACTTGAATTTTTTTTTAACATAACTTGCTTTGTAAAACACTGTTGCTATTTTTTGGAATTATTAAAACAAAAAATTAAATCTATTTATGACTGCTTACAGCTGTTAAAATGTTAAATTCAACTACATACCAATATGCCATCAATTACCCCATAAATTACTCACAAGTATACTGAGCAAAAGTGACAGCCCCCGGCAGATCCGCTGCAAGTCTCCCATTCTCACGTAAGTGACGTAATAAAATATATCCGGTCAGATCAATAAACAGTTAAATTTCATCATGAAACTTGCTTTTCATCAGTTTGCTTTTAATTCATGTCCTGTCTAAAACGCTGCACCTCCATGTGACCAGCATGGCAAGAGCGCTCACACGAGTCACTGTAGTGATTCGATTCTTTTACAGTAATTCGATTCTTTTTTAGTGATTCATTTCTATGCGAGTTGTGAAGATCTTCTAAAGCAACATAACAGGAATATATCTTGTTACAATATATTTGTTACAATGTGTAGATGTTTATTACGATGTTTAGATGAGTGTATCAATCATCTAAACATTACAAGTTGAATATGAAATACACTATACATTTTATGTTTTTTTACACACACGCACATCCAGAAGCAAATCATGTAAATTCTTCTGCTTTTGAATCATTTCCCCAATTGATTCACTAAAAGAGTCGTTAGAACTGTTCCTAAGAGCGGTTCCTCATGCGGAAGAACATCCTGTTAGGTTCAGATGAAGGTAAACACAGAGCTGCAGCTCCACCCGCAATTGTAAACGCAAAGACAAAGGCCAGGCAGGTGATTCGAACGAAACTTACCTGACTGGAGTTTAGAATGATTTTCTCAAAGCACCTAATTATTAAATAAGTTACTTTTTTTTTTTCAATTCAATTTTATTGATATAGGGCTTTTAACAATGGTTATCATCTCAAATGAGCTTTACAAAATAAAAAGAAAATTTCTGGAAGTGTGTATGAGTAAGAAAAAAATGCGCTTATATAATAATGAGATCGAGTTCCTGATGTGCAAGCCGATCTAAAGATCGGTTTCTTTAACTCTAAAAATATATCCTAGTAAACATTAATTTTTACAGTAGAATTGTTCTGGCAAGTCAATCAGTGCCAGTGATCACACAAAATATATAAACGAATTTAAATAAATAAAAACCCCAGCAAAATATAAATTATACACAGCACAAGGTGAGCACTAAAAGAATTAATATTGTTTGTTATTTTTGTTAGCGTAAAAACCTTAATATGAATTCTTCTTGGAAGAATCCAAGTGGTTAAGATTATTAATAATAAAACACTTATGATTATAATTCTTAAAACCCTTGCATCACATCTAAACATATATAGTAACATCTACACTTTATACAAGCCAGAATTTGTAATTTACTATAACTTTGAATTGCAAAAATCAACCCCAGATATATCGGCAACATGGTGGCGTAGTGGTTAGCGCTGTGGCATGCAGATTAGGATAATTGGTGTACCCAAATTGCCCATAGTGTGTGAATAATGACTACCATGGTCAGAAAAATGGGAACAAAAACAATGGTAATAACCACTGGCAATTTCTACAGTCCCTATTTTGACTACAGAGGATGGATGGATGGAATCCCAGATGTGTAAAACTTACATCATATAGACAACATTACTATCAGTGGGGCACCAAAATAATAATGTAGGACACAATTGCTGAAGTGTGTATAGCTGAAAATAAAGCACCTGCCCATCACTTCGTATACAGTCCGACCAGCCATAACATTACAAAGGCAAAAATTTTGCCTGGTATTGCGCAAGTTCCTCTTGTACAGCCGGAACATGATTTCACAAGACCACTAGGAGTCTGCTGTGGTGTCTGGCACCAGGCTGTGGGCAGCGGATACTTCGGGTACTGTGGGTTGCGTGTGTGTGTATACAGAGAGAAAGAGAGAACATTTTTTATGATAGGAACAGGAAATAACTTTTTTTTATCTCATCAGTTCAGAGACCGTAACAGAACATCTGGCAAAGAATTATGAAAACTCTGGCGACAGATGGCACTGATGTGTAGCAGAGACTTTCCTTGGGCGTTGTACTGTACGTGCTTTGAACACAGATTACTGACTGCTTGTCTAAATGTCCCTTGTAGGAACAATATCATTTTGAACCAAAACCAACATTTTCATTATTTAACACAGGAGGAAAGTAAAAATTTGTGAATTGTTACATCAGTTAATTAGTTTGATTAGTCATTTTTTAACCTACAATCTTGTTCAAGCACATCCCTAATTACTAAAGCCTTAAAGCTCTCGATGTATGTAACGATTAATTTAGTCTTAATATTAGTCTAGTTAAAATTTTTGTAACTTTAAATCAACTTTATAAAGACGTAATGGTGACAGCAGTCCATCATATCAGAGCTCTGCTAGTTCAACTTATGTTTGTTTGCACATTCAGTATATGAACAACAACAAAAAGACAATGTTTTCTTTAAAACCATTTATTGCTTTCATGCATGAGTGCCATAAAATTCCCAAGACCTTGCAGTCCTCAACAATACAGATGATGCAAAATATCCCACCCACCCTTGGCTTTTGTACAAATATATTTAATAATAAATACAGTAGAAGCTCAAAGAGAGATGTTAAAGTCGCTGGGGTTTAATCGCCGGGAGTCCGAAAAGCTCCTCGTGTCTGTGAACTGGTATTGCAGCAGGTACGTAACATGCATCAATGCAGAAACGAGGTGCTGTTTACTGAAATGTGACGCACACACACACTCACTTACATAACTACTGCCATACAAAGACATACTCTCACTCTCAAACACCAGAATAAAAGTCATTTACAGCTTCTCCATGCAAAGAGGTACAAATGATGCATGGACACATTTGATCAAGAGTGCATTCATGTTTCAGACTGATATACATTTTTCGTTTGGACGTTTACACCCGGACTGTCTTTCACATATAAACAAAACCACAAACAGTCCAGGGCTGAGGAGCTGGTGTCTCGTGCAGCACTTGCTTTGGTTAGTCCCGGACTCGAGGAGGGAAGCGAACATGTGACTGATACAGTGGTAGGTAAAGCATGTAGGGTTCTGCGAGGAAAATGCATAGAGAGCTGATGTTCTGCGTGTCTGAGAAATTAGAAGACGAAAAATAAAAAAACTAAATTCTAGTCCTCCTTGAAGCTGCCTCGGTGATGAGCCCAGAGACATGTAGACACTGGTGATGGAAAAGGAGAACTATAAACACACATTATCTGGTAATTTAAAGAAGAAAAAAAAAAACATAATTGACTTAGGATTGGTGATCATAACACCTACGTAAGCCATTTATAACAGTAAAAACCTAAATATATATTTATAAAGGCCTACTCCAACGCCTATTAGCAATTATAAAGAGTACTTCAATCAATTCCTCTGCAGTTGCACTTAAAAACCGGGTCATGTGACAACTGACTGTGACATGGCAAAGAGTAAAATCTCTCATACTGATGATAATAAAAAAGAAGAGAAAAATATATAAAATATTAATTTAACTTACAGGGAATTTATTACATCCTGTCATTACCGTCTTATATCATTGCCATAAACCTTTTTAAACAGAAATAGGAAAGTCACTTGATGTGACATGCATTAAACCGATATCATGATTAATTGAATATTTTACCTAAATTATTACTAATGAACAATTATTTAGTTGCTTTTTTTGCCCTCTTAGTTCACGGACAAATTTTGTATTGTAAATTTTCTCGACTATTAAAGCTGGGATTTCTAATCAAAAAGTTGCTTTCATGTCGTAGATTGGGTGGGGGCGGAGTCATGTGACTATACATATGGGAGTGATATAGTACATGAACTGACACACCGTGGACAAAAAAGAATATAGAAACAATTGAAATGGGCGAGATCGCATTATGTAGATGTTCTGATCGAAAGAAATTGATACATAACGTGATTACTGACTCCAAAATCTATTATATTTGCATTTGAGGTGGTAAAATGGTGCAGTTCCTCTATAATCCTACAGGATACGCTTTCTAAACCATTCACAGGTGCGACTTATTTGCCAAATCTGTTTAGAATTGTAACAAAAGCTTAAAAAAAGGTATAGAAATGGGATATTTATAAAATCATGATACAGACAGAATTGCAATACAAATAGAATCCGCACCTGTGTATCGTGATAATATTGTATTGACTGATCCCTGGTGATTTCCATCGCTGTTATTTAAAGCATTAGACATCTTATTTTACCTTTGTCATTGTCAACACTTTGTCAACTTTCTAACACCTGACCCTCATTGTCCCAACTTTGCTGTGTCAAGGTTACAACAGCCCAAATTTTGTTGTGTAAACTTTACAACAGATCTGTTAATGTCTGTCACTTGTAAAACAGTTTACCTCCCATTATGTCAACCCCATGACGGACAACACCATGCTATGGCACTTGTATAACAGCTGATTTCCTGTTGCATTGACTTTAAGTAAAGTCTTTATTTATGGCGTAAATTACATCACAGTGAAATAATTTTTTTCGGATATCCCGACTTGTGAGAAGTTGGGGTCAGAGCAAAAGGTCAGCCATGATACGGCACCCCTGGACATGACAGGGTTAAGGGACTTGCTTAAGAAACCAGCAACAGCAGCCTGGTGGAGCTGGGTTTTGAAATCTTCAAGCTTCTGATCAGTAACCCAGAGACATAACCCGCTGAGCAACCACATATAATGGCTAACCTCTGGGGACAAACAGAAGCTCCGGATATCATCCGGAGATCTTAAGTTTGATTCCTGAGTGATAATACAGCCATTCATAGCTGGGAGCGAGCCCATAGGGAGAGAGCCGTCTTGTTGTCATATCGACCCTAGCCAAATTATGGGCATTTGTTAAACCCTTCAAACCACTTGGTGCTGCCATAGAACCAATTCTTTTCAGTCCGAGGGTCAGTGCTTTGGCTGTCTGAAAACAATGTACAGTACGGGTTTAAAATTTGGTACCGGCTCTGAACTAGCTCCATAACCGCCTTGGTGGAGATGGGTATGAAAGTTTACACAAGCAAAAAAGGGGGTTAATAACGTTTTGCTCTAAGTGTAGCCCTTTTAACAGTGCTTAAGCTGCAGTTTGAAAAGAAGCATCAGAAGCAGTACATACTAGTCTTGTACCCTCTCTGGTTGGTAGCTGTTGCTTTTCGGGGAGTGGCCTTACAAGCCAGGTAGGAATCAGACATGTTGACCTAACAAGTGTGGATGTTCTGTGTCAACTTTAAAACATCTTTGTTAAATTTATTATCCTAACAGCAGCTCATCTCTGATTGTCAACTTTGTGACCAAGGTCCATTTTATAACAACCTTCAGCTCATTAAGTCAACCTTATCGAAGAGTAACCTTATGGCAACTTTAACAGTGTCTAATTTGAGACAGCCAATGTATTGTTGTGTCAAAGTAACAAACGTAAACGTGGACAATTTATCATCTTTATCACTAATTAAGTCAACTTTTTTTTAACAATACAAGGTTGATTTATGACTGTTTAAAACTTACATCAACTTTCTAGCCTGATAACAAGCTTTCTAAAGTTGGAGTTAGCTTTTATAAATATTGCATAAAAATTTGTTTCGGTGTATCTCACATTTCTTATGTCGGTACTAAGGAGGCTTATGAACACCAAGTTCTAGCAAAGGGTTGTCAAAAATTCTGACTTACAGTCATAAGGGACGGAGTGACTTAAAATAAAACCAGATTTAATCAACATCTATTTGATAACTATATAATTTGGTGGAGTTTATCTTTGGTTTGGCCAAAAAAAAATAAAAAATACAAACAAACAAAAAGACACGAGCTGTAACTTTAATACAGACAAGTACAATGTTAGTTCCTGTGTCTTTACATGCCT
This sequence comes from Clarias gariepinus, assembly GCF_024256425.1. NCBI lineage: Eukaryota > Metazoa > Chordata > Actinopteri > Siluriformes > Clariidae > Clarias > Clarias gariepinus. The sequence goes on from NC_071110.1 coordinate 4,119,619, forward strand.
CTTGCCAAAGTACAAGACACTTTAGGGATAGATTTCGATCTAGTCTACAAGGCATGGATACAGCTTTAACATCCATTTAGACCAAAGCCCCGTTCAATACACGGTCGAGAAAAATCACAGCAATGGAACAGTCATGTGATGCATTTAATCACAACCCATAGTGCACATGGTCCTTTAAGATGAGTTGGAATGATCACAATCATTTAGACTTTATCATCAGTCTCAATTCCATGACTTGATATGCCAAAACATATTAGAGGTACTTTAAAACCAATTCACGATTATTCAGCAGTAGTGCAACAGACTTAAGAAGGGTTTCACAAACATGATGATTAAGCCCTTTTATTATTATTTTATTCTTTTTTCATTCTTTTTTCATTTATTTATTTTTGCTCCCTTTTGCCTTTAACACTGATCACATACGCTGCCTTTAAATTGTCCATTAGTTAACATTTCCCAGGACAAAAAAAAAACAAAAACATAAAATGACAGAACACAAAGTCTTCTGTCTGAAACAGAACACCTGATAATGTGTGTTCAAGCTGCAGGAAAACGAGAACCAAGCAAACATTTAGGAGCATTCAAAAAATTTCAGCCAAGACATGCAAGCCGATCAAGAAGTGTACAAGGAAAACAGCGAGAGTCTGGGGAGAAACAACGATGCACTGCCTGCGGTAGAATAAATAACTTTACGTTCCCACGTCCCACTGACATCCTGGAGTTAGATCCTTTAAAGACAAAACAAAACTGACTGAGAAGAAGAGGAATAAAAAGTCCCCTAAGTCCCCTATGAGCAGTACCTAAAAAAAAAAAAAGAAAAAAAAAAATCCTGCCAAGGCATTCCCGTGTGCCACTACACAAATAACTGGGACTTCCATTGTAATAATGGAGTACAGATGCATCGTTTCGAGCAGTCTCTAAACTGAACCCTTGTTACTTCTTCTGCTTCTTGAAGATCTTGAACGTGGTGTGTTTCTTGCGGCTCGTGGAGTCGGTGTCTTCCCCTGTCGAGGCGCTGTCTTCCTCCAGCGGGCTTTTCCTTGACGAGACCTGAGGGACGCGACTCCCGCTTTTTGGCACAGCCATCCCCGGAAGCATGGTAGGAGATGGCGTGTCCGGCTCGGTGGAGTTCGGGCTTAAAGAACGTGACGATTCCGACATGGACCCGTGGATCTCGCTCATGCTGGACGACTTCCCGATGCCGTAGATCTTTTTCATTAGGATCGGGCTGTCCGGGCATCCGTCGGGAGAGCCGCCCGTGACTCGGTTTCCTCCATTCGGGGTGTGGAAGGGGGCCGACTCCTCGGAACGCGAGTAGGAACCGTGAATGAGAGACGTGGGTTTCATGGGAGGAGTCTTGGAGCTCAAAGACAGCCGTAGCTGTTCGCTGGTCTGAGATACGGACAGGGAGGAATCCGAATCGGAGCGATTCAAGTCCCTGAGAAGAGAGATTCGTTAATACGGTGGGATCATTCCGAATCGATTCGTTTATCAGTTTTTATTCACTTCCTGCATGTTATGTTAGTCAAGGCGGCAACACTTTTCAGCAACGATTAGAAAAGTAGCGATTGTACGATATTTCGAAAATCTCAGAGCAAAAAACAGGAAGTTAGTCAAGCATAAAGTCGTGATTGAAAACAAGTACAGAGGTGCCAACATTGCTAAGAAAATCCTAGAAGGCAGACAAACTCCTAGTACATCCTTAAAAAGTCCGTCTTAATAGCGTAAACGGTGAACTTGTTTTTTTTTTTTTTACCCGGAAGAGACCATAGCCTCTTAGATTTTTATCAAGAGTCTGTTAGAAGTTCACCTAGATAACGTTTCCTAGACGTGAAAGCTAATCTTTCACAACCTGCATCAGTCAAACAATTTAAACATTCAAAGTGGAGTTTTTAGGTCTCCTGTATTGCCATAGCAACAACAACAAAAAAAACTCAAATACTGTAAACGCCAAGGCTAGACTGTAAATGTTGGCATCTCTGGCAGGGTCATAAAAATTTCAGCAGGCAGACAGCAAGACACCGTGCGTGTCCGTGTGTAAGACATGCTGGTAAACGGCATTATAAAAGAAGGAGAATCAACAGGCATGCGCGACACTCGCTGGATTTGGAATTGGTGGAAGACAAGAAAACGGGATGAGTTGGTTAAAAGGCACTAGGCTTTGTGGTCTGCTCTACTGTCATGCCAGGCAAAGTGCACAACACAAACACACGACGAATACCCAAAGCTTCTACTGCGCCGAGGAGGCGAGTCTGGGATGGGGTCCAACGGCTGGAAAGTCGAGTGATAGAAGGCGGAATGAGGAGCGGATGATGAGAAAGAGTGGGGGGAGGAGGAATAAAGAGAAGAGGAGGCACAGAATATGGAGGGGTGCGAGACAGCGAGGCCCAGTGTATCAACCTGGCCATGAGATTGGCGCAGGCTGGGCCTGGGCCAGGACGGCGGGTATGAGCTGCCCTCCCCTTGGTGGCCTCCAGCCGCATGGCTGCTCTCTACCAACCTCTGAGAGCCCATGGCCAGCTGCGGGTCAATGTGCCTCTGGCGAAGAGATATCATACTGGGAGCTGTGGACACAGAACAACACGAGTTACAACACAGGTATCTGAGAACAGATGGGAACAAATATAAAAAAAAAAAAACATACATAAAAAACAAAAACAAAAATCGGTGTCAGGAGGCGTGGTCAAGCAGGAAGTTCAGGTGCAACTCAAGACTTGGGTGTCTGGAGGTAAAGGGTGCAGGTGGGAAGGTGTGATACACTGAACATACACTGACCACAGTGCAGCGATACTGCAATTTATCCCCTCCAAAAGGAACTTGGGGTACTAACGGTGTACACCAGGGCTGTCAAAAGAGCTACTCAGATATGGATTATTGATCTAGTCCTCAGCAAGACTAATGAATCTTGACGTCCAAACCAAAAAAAAAAATAATAAGTAGGACACGTCTTTGGAAATTAATCGTAGACAAGGTGTTACTATAGGTTTTTTTTATATCCCTTTTGTATAACAGCATTTCTTTTATTAATTTCTATCTTTTCACTATTTTATTGATTACTGTAGGTCCTTACTTATGCTACCCTTGCTATAATTTCTTTCTCTTATCTGCCTCTTGTTCTCTCTTAAAGTTAGAATTAAAAGCATCCTGTCATGTTACTAATAAACCAAACACAGTTTAAACTCCTCCGCCTTGAAGATTTCCTTTTACAAACGCTTAATAAGCATCTTTTCATGGAACATGTTATACCGAGAAAGCGCGACATTTCCTTTGACAGCCCCAAAGTACACATCTGGTCTTTGTGGCACTGTATATTCCTAACAGGACGGTTGCAGACAGAGCAATCAGCAGATTAATAACAGTGCATTTCTGTTTACTGACGTGAGCGCACTTTGCGGTGGGTTAAAAACAAGAAATGCTTAAGTGGGGCAGGTGGAAAGCTGATGAGAGGCAAATTAAAGACTGGAGGTCACACTCACTCAAAGGTCCGTAAAGCGCGTGGCATCTGGAAGTTTGGGCGAGTCGAGTATCAAATGGGAAACGAAAAAACAAAACAACATACAACAAATAGGAACCAGAGTGCTGCTCGTAGCGGTTCTGGATTTCGTTAAGGTGTAAACATCATTGTGATTTTATATTTCTACACACAGTGAAAACTCTGCATACTGTATAAATGCCTCCCCTTACGAATTCTCGCCATATAAAGAAGTTTTGCCAAATGTACGAACAAAAGATTTCCCGTCCGACCGGGAGTCATCCAAAACTTGTTTGCGTCAGCAGAAAGCCAAGTAAAGTAAGTTTACATTTAACTTGTATTTTTTTTTTTTGCATTTTGTGGAAGATTTGGTAAAGACATGGCACCACGGGTCCCAAGAATGTTAGCAAGGACGGTAGCAAAAGGAAAAGGGAGTCACATTTAGTTTGGTAGCCGGTGTCAAGAGGAATCATAAAATAAGGTTAAATAAGGTTAAATGAGGTTTAATGTCTATTTATTTCATATTTTACTTCATTTACATGTCTTTTAAAAATTTTTTATCGTATTAATATGCAAAAATATGACTAAAGTGTTGGAAATTGGTAATATTTTTTGGTGGCTGAAACAGAGTACATTATAATAATGTATATGATAATATGATAACTGCATGTAAATAATAATAATGCATTTACATTATTTCCAATGGAAAAATTCAGCCTTAAGAACTCACATTTAGAAGAAATTAAATTTGTATGCAGAGGTTCTGCTGTGGTGGTATGAGCTATAAAAATTTACAGTACAAATATTAGGCTTAAAACCTTAAAAAAAAATTGCTTTCACATATAATATATATATATATATATATATATATATATATATAGTCTGTTTGTTGGAGAGCATCTAAGCTAAGTAAACAAAGTGAAAACAGTGTGTTTTTTTATATTATTTTGTTTGGGTTGCAGAACTGTTTTTCATATGATGCGAGCTGCTAATTTGCACCAAAGGTGCGGAGCTGTAACGCTGCAGGAACGCAAAAAATGAAATAAATGCTGGACAAATAACGACTGACTATTATTCTCAATATCTGATCATTTTTTTAGCACCAGATCTGTTTTCCTTGTGCTCGTATGATGTGTGTGATTTGTAGGGCTGGTCCGAATACCATTTTTTGATCTTCGAGTATTCGGTAGTGATCCACATTGAATACTCAAAGCTTCGGTGGGAGGGGGCTGAATATAGTCTTATCTCTAATAAAGGCAGTAATCACTCTGTGTGTGTCTGTCTGTTGCATTTTTATGTCGAGAACAGTTCATCCAACTGCTGCATTTATTTATTTTTCACATTTTTGTGGGATATGGATACAGGCAAGTTGTCATGAACTAACCCGAGTAGACCAAAAGAAGGGATAAACACAATTTAACCTGCGTCCTATGAGTGAGCGATGTGCCGCGCCATCTTGTCTCCTTTTATGCTTCCTGGTTCCGGGTGTGCATGACACTAGTTTGCCGCAAGGGCTAGTGATTTAAGCGTGAATGAGAACCCTTTCGTTTTCCCTTTTCCGAATATTCGAACCTCAAAATGAAAACTCGAATGCCATCCCTCCGAACGAATATTCTGGTCCAGCCCTAGTGATTTGCAGGATTGAGATCGATGCCTTTTTTTCATTTTGTTAAATTAGGAAATTTCCAGATCGTTACTAATTTACCTGATAATTTTCTAATAGAAATATGAGCTGCTGTACTTCACATACTGTATACAGTATATACACCTTTAAAACAAGCACGAAAGTTTGCACTTAGTGTCGATTATTTGGTATTAAAAGTAAATGCTAATTAAAGTACTATTTTATAAATATAAAAGGGATGTCTTTTTTTTTTTTTTTAAATGTTGCAGAGACTATGAAGCCTCCTATTATTAAACCAATACAGTACTGCAGACCTAGTGAAAAGAAAAAACACAAACATCCAGGGTCATGATTCTTGTATTCTGAACCGTCAGTTCCAAAAAAGTGACAAAAGCATTGTAAGGAAGATCTTGCACAGCACCTGAAGTCCGAACGCCATTCCACCAGACAGAAAGCAAACACCGCTTTGTGCTTACAACACAGCAAGATTTATGTTTCACATTACAAGCCAACATCCCTGTCTCTCTGTCTGTCTCTCTCTGTTCTCCACATCTCTCTCTTCCTGAACAGAACTGTTACGCTGACATGTGCATGGAACATCTCTCACGGCGGTCAGGAGGAGGGTTTTTTAGATTTAAGGAGCAGGCCCTTTGTTTGTTTCTGCGAGCCCTTAGTGGGCCGGGCCTTGGACCCGTTTGTGTCCGGTAAGTCCTTACATTGCAGAGGTCCGGGTGGGACAATGTCCTCGTCCATGTCATCCATGTCTTCGGACATGACGAAGGCCTGCGGCGTGGCGCGGCCGCCCATGAAGCTGGGGTCGAGGTTGAGGGCGGAGGCCAGCGAGGGCAGACCCGGATTATTCACTACCGTGAAACCTGTCAGCATCTCGATCTGCTGCCACCGGTGCAGCCGCTCTCTCAGGGCAGCCGTCACCTCGGCCAGAGCCTGCCTGAGGGACAGAGGGACGCAGAGAAGGGGAGACATAGTGTGCGCCAGAGAAAAAGAGAAGGAGAGAAAAGTTGTGTGTATGTGACAGAGAAGTAAGAAAAGGAAAAGAGAAACAAATATAGGGGAGAAAAAAAGATGGTTTGTGTCAGAGCAAGAGAGAGAGAGAAAGAAGGGAAGAAGAAAGGAGAAAGAAAGGTGTGGGTTAGAAAAGAGAGAGAAAGAGAAAGGCAGGGAGGAAGAAAAGAGGAAGAGAAAGAAAGGGAGAGAGATGAAAAAATGAGAGAGAGAAAGAAAAAGAGTGTGTGTATGTGAAAGGCAAGGAGGGAGAAAGAGGAACAAAGAAAGGGGGAGAGAGAAAGGTGGTGTGTGTCACAGAGAGAGAGAGAGAGTAGCAGAAAGGGGAAAGAGAGAAAAGAGGGACAGAAAAAAACGGGGACAAGAAGAATGTTGAAGAAAAAAAGAAAAAGTTTCGAGAGAGAGAGAGAGAGAGAGAGGAAACAAAAAAGATACAGTGAGAAAACCAAAAGGAGGAAACGGAGAGTTAGAAAGAGCGTGTGTGTGTGTAAGTGAGAGAGAGAGGGGGAGAAAAAAGGAAGAGATTAATTTTACTATGATACAAACAATATTTATTAAATCTGAACCTGTTCAAAGCCTCTCTTTAACATGGTCAGTCTGTAAATTCCCCTTATTTAATAATAAAATAAAAAGTTTTAAAAAATCTTTTAGAATACTGTATATAAACCAAAGGAGTAATTGACATAAATCTAATAAATAACTAAAAGCTCGGGTTAGGTCGCCGAGGATTTGGAGACGTGATCGCGATGTCCTCGGGTCAGTATCGCTGCAGCCGTGCTGGAGATTAAAACGGTAAGCGGGGTGCAGGGCTGAGCGCTGACTCACTTCGCTGCCAGGATTTTGTGATCCACATCATCTAGCGAGGAGCTGTGTGCCACGTGAAACGTCCCGAACAGCGTGTTCCTCTTCTTTTTTATTTTCTCTGCCTGATAACGAGATGGAGAGAGTTGACGTTTACACCGCAACACTACAGACTCTGGCTAAATACACTCAGATACTGACTTTTTACATTTGTTTAGTGAAAAACCAACATTAAGTACTGTAATATTACTGTCATTATTAAATGCTAAAAGAGGAAATATTGTTAATAAAGTTTAAATATTTAACTATTATTATAATAGTTAATAAAATAATTAAATACTAAAATATATAGTATATTATCCATAATCATTTACAATAAAATGTAATTATACAATAAAATAATAATACAAAAACTATAATATATATATATTATTTTTTATTTAGTTTAAAATAAATACAAATCTGATAGTAATTCATTTTAACATATCATTAATATATCAGCCAAAAAAATAGTATACACACTTTAGAAAAAAAATATAGTATGATGTTTATTATAATAATATAATATTCACAATATTATCATATAACCATAATAATTATGTACATCAATATAAAACATATAATTAATATTAAAATATTTATACAAGTTTTTTTTTTCATGAAGCATGTCCACATTTTTTGGCTGACTTCTAGATTCTAACAAAAACAACAATAATATCATCCTTCTCTTCCTTGTTTGAGGGAAACCTTAAAAAAAAAAAAAAGGTTACATTTGTATCGTAATCAGTAATCCAATCTAATCTAAAGTGCGGCAGATATCTTAGCTCATTATAAAATCCCCCATTTTTATTTATTGATTTCCCTGCTTCCTGATTCAGTATCCAGGGTGCGTAAACACTTAAAGTAGAAAGGTAAAGACGGTTCGATACTAACCCCCTCTTTGGCAATTAGCAGCTGTTTCTCAGCGTTCTGCTTCTTGATGTTGTAGTACTGCACTTCCACCTCGTGCGTGAGCTGCAGCCATTTCTGCAGAGCTTCAGGCGGAGACCAGCTGCTGCGCGACTCCAGCTCTTTCTCTGCCTTCTTCAGGGCCATGCGTACCTGCGGGGGGCGCCAGAGTCAGCTTAATACCGGCAGCATGCTGCGGATACAGTGGGTGCAAGACTTGTGTGTGTGGTGGTACAGGCCCACGGAGAGAGAGAGAGAGAGACTGAACGCCTAGGCTGTATAAGGATGAAGGCCTAAGAATTATAATGTGTTGTTTCCCAGCAACTAATGGAAATTTGGTTGGGCGTAGCAAAACGCGAGTGCATTATGTTTGAATGACGAAATAAAGCATACAAAGTGCAGGAGCCGATAATGAATCAAAACTCGTGACATCGTTCGTGACAGCGATGTACCAGGGATAGCGTCAAAACTGTACAAAAGGTGAGAAACTCAAACACGCGACTAGTTTATTGAAATCACTAGTTAAAATTCCGACTCACAAAATCCATCACATAATAGATTCAGACTTCGATTCCTTAATCTCTGTTAACTAAACACAACCTTTTATTGGCTTCCCTGGAAGTGCTGGAGAATCAATAACAACTTGTCAATAAACTTGTTCCTCTAACTTCTCTAAATCTACAGTACTACCATGTCCAGACATACGGTAAGATGACAAAAACCTTAAGTCAATATATAATATAAAACTTGAAAGCAAACACCGCAGAATCAAAACGCTGCTGAAAATACTGTCTCTTTCTGCAGCGACCACAAATCTTTACATCGGAGCATGGATTCATCTCAGAGTCAAAGATGAACGACACAGAGGAGATGAAAGTGGCCTCTGCTCGTTCGTTTTCAGACTTATTACCCGGCTCTAATGAGGCACCGCGGTGCTTTAACGCGGCAGAGTGGTGGAGCGGCTACAGCACACCGCAGCACGGCGTGTCCTCTTACACCTTTTATTGTCTTGCGCTTGGCAAGACCGGATTCTCGTTCACTTCAGGAAGCGAGAGGGACTGGGTGTGTCTTTGGGTTTTGTCATTTCCATAAGAGCAAATGCAGCAGATTCTGGATAACAGCACACACCCGTCGAATCTAAACAAGAGGCCATCATAGCATAGAATAAAGGTACAGTCGACCCCCGAAATTACGTTCCTAGAGCACCAGCGAATTGTGAAACACTGAATTTTGGAGGTTGTCAAAAGGTTTACACCCCAATTTTCCTCCCAAATGAGTTTAATTTAATTTCAAACTCATCTTTAATACATCACCCCCTTTATCAAAAAAAAAAGAAAAAAAAAAAAAGAATGTAGCAGTAAACCTGTATACTGTACAGTACTGTACTTATGTGTCTCCTGCAGTGCTAAAATGTAAAATGCCGATGTTACCCTTGTATGTACAGTACTGGGTGCAGGTGTGTTTTCTTTGGTATCAGTACTGTAGGGTAAATACTGTAATAATTCGCCATCCCAAACCACGTTTCCCTCTCTGGTCGCTTTGTGTTCTGTCTGTGGTACTAAAAATTATATAGTATTATATTTTGGATGAAAATGTAGCCAAATTTAAGTTAACATTTATGTTAAAAAATTTGTAAAGTAGTAATAATAATAATACATTTTATTTATAATTCACTTTATATTTAAAACAAATGTCAAAGTGCTACAAATTAGTTCGACGGGAAAGCTCTGATAAAAAGATAAGTTTTAAGACCAGATTTAAAAGCGTCAACAGTCTGTATATGGTTCTTAATAGGTTAGAGTTAAAATAAAACTCATGAATAATTATATATTGACACAAAAATGCCATAAAAAACATTATGGAAGATATTTTGCGATTTCTGCGAAATTGAAAGGGTTTCTGCAAACAATTATTATGTTAGGTTCCAAGATTTAATGTTTTTTTGTGTGTTTTTTGGTTTTATATATAAAACACATCTTTTTATATCCCGTCTGTGTATGTTTTACTGTAAACATAATGTTTCCTGTTGCCTCATTTGGAGCAGTGGTACTGTGGCTTAGAGGGTTACGGTTCTCTGTTACTGATCAGAAGGTTGGCGGTTCAAGCCTCAGCTCCAACAAGCTGTCACAGTTTGATCAAGGCCCTTATACCCTTACCCTCTCCAGGGAAACCATGTCCTGGCTGACCCTGTGCTCTGACCCCAGCTTCCTTACATGATGGGATATGTGAAGAAACACTTTCATTGTGCAGTAATGTCTTCATTCATTCATTCATTCATTCATCTTCTATACTGCTTATCCTGTACAGGGTTTTGAGAACGCCAATTAGTTTAATCTGCATGTCTTTGGGCTGTGGGAGGAAACTCACCAAGTACAGGGAGAACATGCAAACTGTACACACACAGACCCGAGGCAGGAACTGAACCCTTGACACCCTGGAGACGTGAGGCCACAGTGTTAACCACTACACTACTGGGCCATGCAGTGATGTACAGTATATGTGACAAACAAATGCTTAATACAACTTTACTTAATAAAACTTAATACATATACTGAGCCTCGAAATGTTCCTCTTGACCAAACACACTGACCTTGTGACATTTATTTAATTTTTTTCTTTTTTGCATGCTGTGGTCCGATCTAGACTGTCGTAACTATATAGGTATTGTAGACACAGACAGACAGACAGACAGACAGACAGACAGACAGACAGACAGACAGACAGACAGACAGACACAGGTACCTGTTCCAGCTCTTCCTCTGCGTATTTCTGCCGGCTGAGCTCGTTCTCGGTTCCCTCCCGCAGCTCGCGCAGCCTCTGAGCCTCCTGCTTGGCCGTGTTAATCTCGTCCCTGAGTTTCTGCTCCAGGTTTACCTTCTCCACCTCCACCGTGCGGTGCTCCTCCTGGGCGATCCGCAGCCTGAGCGTCAAAAACAGTTCATGCTGGGATTAGCAGTGAACACAAACCGCACAGCACAATAATTCCTTACGCAAATAAGCAAAAGTAACTGCACCTTAATATCTTAAGCACGAAGGAAAAAAAACTAACAATGAATTATCATCTTTACATACTCACTTTGTTTGCTTTAAAGTATGTAGTTACTTTCTTTTTAATATAATAAGATTATTATAATCTTATAGTAATTTCCGTACTTACTTGTTTTACTAACTTAAATGCCCTTAATTTATTAATTATTTTACATTACCCACTTTCTTTGCTTTATCTACTTAAATATTTTCTTCACTTAAACTAGTTACTTAAAACTCGACCAAACCATTTACCTCCCCTTTGTTATCTACACAATTACGTTCCTGACTTATTTACTTACCCAAGTTAATTAAGTCTCACTCTACCTTCCCCTATGTACTTGGATCATTTACAAACCAAACCGCATTACTTACGATATTTAGTTACTACAGACTAGATATTCTAGTCTCAGGATTGTGATAATTCATGAACATTATATCGTGCAGGTCGACTCCACATGTACAAAAAGTAACATTTCCCATGTATATAACAGTATTTATAGTGTCCTTCATTATTGTTGCACCTCTTACACAGCACCATTAAATAACGACAGGAAGTCTTACTAAACACAGTCCAAACGTTTACCTGATAAACTAAGCACTGAACCTGTTCAAGACTGTAACGCAACTCGAAGCGTGTGTATTAGTGTGTGTGAAAAACACTGTTAAAAAGAATCTGCTTGCTCAAGGTCACAGATTTTTTTTTCTCCACCACATACCCCCCCTCCATATTTAAACTGTATGTTGTACGGTTGCTAGGCTCCCAGCTGTCCTTGTTATTCCAGCCTCCAAAGCCTCCGGAGCGGGCGTGAGGTACCCGTGACTGTAACAACACGCCTGTGTGCTGATGGACGCCACCAACAGAGGCCAGTGTGAGGAATCTCAGGATCCAGTTACACAAACCACACACACAGAAATGCCTTGTAACTGACAACATTTAAGTGTTTAATCAATCACCGTGTCAAGAGCAAAGAAATATAGCAATAATAAAATGAGTGAAAAAAGTCATAAACAACCTTAAAAGAGATTTTAAAACTCTATATATGTTATATAACTCCATGTCCTGCTTGTGAAATGTTTTTTGGTCATACATGCCGAAATATTTCCTTAAAAACACGAAGTCGGACATACAGTGTATACAGTAAAGCACTTGACTGATTTATGATGTTGCAGCTTGTAATGTTCAATATTCATGACATCTAATCAAATATAATCCGAAACAAACTAAACCGTTTGGAAAAGTAGCTAATTAAAAAGAATAGCAAAGTATCTTTTTCTTCTCAGCATCATCGTCGTCTCCACCGGTACCGGTCCACTGGATAAAGAATGACGCGCGTTTCTGATGTCATGATGTATGTATTTGATCCGAGCTCGAGTTTCAACATGATCACTAATGAAGTAGAGCTGTACGGTTTACTGGGAAGAAACTAACCCTAAAACAAAAAAATTAAGACGCTAATCATTTATTATTATTTATATTAACGAGCTGCTTAGGTAGAGCATGATACACCTCTCGGTTTGGGAAGCGTATATTCTAAAGAGCATTTAAGTGGATGAATCTTAAAGTACGAGCACAGAATCAATTGATCAAAAAAACAAAAACCAATCTCTTCAGGTCAAAACACAGTATTGGTGCTTATTACATTTTTTTTTTTGGTTATACTTATTATACAGAAAACCAAAGAAGCTACTTCTGAAGTTTAAACAACATGGTAAACAACACTGATCTTCCTTCCATAAAACATTTTAAGTTGCTAATTCAGCCAGTTTGGAGAGATGGTTTTATGTGCCCCAAAAATGGCCATTTTTCAAAGTTATAGTGTCTCGCTTTAAACAATAATAATTGCAATTAAAAAGCAAATGACTGATATTTCTTCATAAGTACTAATACTAAAATTGGCGCATATGACTGGTAAAAACCATGTCAAATTCATATTTTTATAATTCTGCTTTTAAAAAGTGTATATTATAATAAACCTTTTTTAGGTTTATTTCTTTTCATGTAAAATTTAAATTGGCCAAGTTTCATCTGTTTGACAATTAAGCTTCTTAAAAAATTTTTTATGAAAACCTTTTTTTTTTTTTTTTTTACAGACACTACACCAACCGTAGCTGTGTCACTTTTTAGCACTGATACCATGTTTTGGTCACTTAAATAGCCCCAATTTACATATATGACAATAGATGCCTAGAGACAGGACAAAACACGAAGTGTGATTCCAGGTTGCTGGATTTTGTTGCATGTCTATATCCGACTAGGAGACATGAAAAGTTTAAAATGACATCACAGGGAGCAGAAAAAGCGATGCTTTGTGGCTTCTTGTAGCTGTAAATGAATGAATACATTTCCCTGCACCGAGTCTCCAGGCTGCCCCGGAATACCTCCGCAATGCCTATAAAAAGTCAGGAGATAAAGCTGCCTCGTGGGAATGACACACTGAGCACGCCTGGAAGGCCAGTCTCATGACCAGGTTTTTGAAAGGAAATGCTTTACATGCAAGCATGTGCGCAAATAAAATGTTGGAAAAAACAAAAACAAACCAGACGATTATAAAGACTTGTTAAGATTTTATAAACGTGTAAGCATTTTGTTTGTTTTGGACTTAGACCAGTGACCGGTGCTCTACATCATACCTGGCCAAGTGCTTAACTTGGTTAATCATTAGCAGAACTTTTATAAGGTCTGGGTCTCGTAAGGTCTGTGATGATGTCTCAATGTGGTTTCCTGGAAAAAAAAAAAAGGGTGTAATTTATCCGGCCACGTCAATCTGAGGAGATATTGTTCTGGCCCCATAAAACACGTTTATTTTTCCATATTTGGATTATTGCAGGAGTCATGAATGCAAATTTGATTTGATAATGTGCCACTCAGCCCAGTGTTTTGGTTGATTGTAAACCTAGGCGATAAGACTTACAAGTGAGAGCGAAAGTAAGTGTGGTGAACAAGATAATCAGATACGCCAAGCCATAATCAATAACTTTTTCTAACAAAATACTGGGATGGTTAAAAAAAAAAAACCTTCAAAAACTCAGTTCACACCTGGTGGTAATAACGGTCACAGATGTTCACATGGTAATTAGCATACTAGTGATTGGATTTCCTACATGATTTCTGCTGAGGAAGGAATCAGATGTTTTGAGTAAGGATTCTCTTATACAGTATTTATTGCATTCCAGTTTTATTGGTTACAGGTAGTCCCCGACTTACAAACAAGTTCCGTTCCGGAAGCATGTTCATAAGTCTGATTTGTTCTTAAGTCAAAGCGAGTCTTGCACGCCTCCACTTTTGACACAAATATACAGTGTAAAGCATACCAATCCACTTGACTAAATCCCTGTCCTCTTTCCCCACACTGCCACCATGTTGCCAAAAAACTTAATCGCGCCTAAGGAAATTAATCTCACATCAAATCTTTATTTGTTGTCTGTGCCTTTAAATCATGAGGGGAATTCGAGACGTCATTTTGTCTCGGAGCCGTTTTCCACTGTATTGAACTGAATTCTTTCTTTTTGAGGATTTGACCAAAATTAGGATTATTCACCAGACATTTTCAATCATTGTGCTCCCGGACTAATTCTTTAAATAACTTCACTCCCGCATGCACATAGATACGCTATACTGGAGTTTAGACAATTTATACATTCACTTACACGCTGAAAATATTGTATCTAATTGTAAATATTGAAGTGGCACAGTGGTGTAGTGGTTAGCACTGTCACCTTGCAGCTCCAGAGTTCGGGTTCGATTCCCGGCCAGACTCGATTCTCGTCTCTGTGTGTATGGAGTTTGCAGGTTCTCCCCGTGCTTAATGGGTTTTTTCCAATACACTTTGTCCGTCTGGCAACAAGCACTCGAAGTGCCTCATAAAAAAATGTTTTAGTCTGAACTGCGAGCCACGGATGCACTGCTGTCTTCAGTTCTTCAGGAAAAGTGAATCTTCATCCTTGTAGTTCTGCTTTCAGAAAACCAACCAGGTCAAAGTCAGATGGAGTGAGATCAGGACTATAGGGAGAATGCACCTCAGAACTGAGGTTTTGCAGAAGTCTGCGGACGTGCATTGTTATCAGCCTTGGACAGGCGTCCGACTCCTTCTTGATGGCTAGCACTTGTGTGAGCGTCCATGAACATCTTTATCCATTCATACACACTTCTTTGTCACAAAACACTTGCATCATTCTTGCTCAAGTCTTGGATAACTGGTGGTACAAAAGCCACTCCACGCTGCTTTTATTTTATGCAAATCACAAGTCAGTTTTTGCTCACGCCGCAGTTACAAATGAACTGATGACACAGTAGCCTTGAACGGAACGTGTTGATAGGACCACCGAGCGTGTGGATAATTTTCAACTCATCTTCATATTTATTTTGTTTTTTAGAACAAAATTTTTTTTCTTCTGTATTTTTTTTTAAGTACAAAATGAGCTCTTTTTACCTCTCTAACATGGTTGTGTAACTATGTAATGTATAACAACCAACGTGTTGGTTGCTGCAACCTATCATTAGGCTTATGACTAAACAAATGCAAAGCTTGCAGGTTCTGCAGGAGCGATCACATGACAGGTGAGCTCTTTTTGTACATTAACGCTACATGTTGCACAGACTGAGATGTTAAACAAAGCAACAGAATGACATGTATACTTGTATAATGTGTATCCTGTCACACCCCTACAAGTTATCCCTTACTGCTAAACGTGCAACACTTCCTGCTCCTATTGCGTGTTCAGTTTCAGCCGAAATAGAAGCGCCATTTTTTCACGAACTCAAAAACCCCCTCTGCAATTTTTCGTGATGCAAACTCAATCTGTGACTTCCTGCATTTTATCACGCTTGATACATCACAGGAGTTTACCAGTAACCAGGTTAAGACATCTTCGGATCATGTTAAAATGGGAACAAGAATGTGCTTAATGAATGTTGTTCGAAAAACGCTCTTCCAAAGAAAAACTTCCTTCATGATTTACTGTAACAAATTCATACCATGTTACGTTCAAACACAGACACTAGACAGGGTCCAGAATGTTAACCCTGTCATTATTTTAGGAGGAAAAGAAAACACTTCTGAGACTTAAAGTGTAAGACAATCCGAAAGGAGAACCGAGATGGAAAAATCAGAGTGTTGAAATCAAACCCTGTCCAACACATAAGGCTGTGAACTCTGCCATTTACCCACCCAGACGACACACGAGTGTTCAAGACGACACACGCTTACAGTACAGGGTGCCTTTAAACATTGACTTTAAACGTACAAAACCTGAACAAACTATTTTTTTTCTTAATGTAAGTAACGTGTAGACAGAATCAAAGCTTTGATTCTTTTACAAAAAAGATATTGAGACACATTAGAGCAGGCAAAGTTTGTTCCTGATCTTCTGATTAGATATTTGTGTTAAGGATCAGTCGAATGGGTGTACCTAAAGAAATGGCCAGTTAGTGTACACACACAGCATAAATTTATCAATTTGAATATCATGTAAATTTTTTTCAGAATATAATTTATAAAGTAAAACCCTCATACACTCCAGAATCCTTATAAATAAAGGAAAAAAATTCAAGCCTTTTCTTTTGTTTCA
The DNA here is from genome assembly GCF_024256425.1 of Clarias gariepinus. NCBI lineage: Eukaryota > Metazoa > Chordata > Actinopteri > Siluriformes > Clariidae > Clarias > Clarias gariepinus. Next base: position 4,136,085 of record NC_071110.1, read on the forward strand.
TCATAAAAAACAAAAGGGCAGTTTTTAGAACTTTTAAAATAGTTACTTTTTACTAGCTGATTCAAATATGAGCGAGCTGTTGCTCTTTGAATATCGCGCCATCATAGAGTCATGATCTGATACTTATAAGAATAATTAGAAATTAATTATACACATGATTCATTAGTATTATGCAACCATTCAAATTAAACTGATTTGAAAAACGGAATCTTTCTTTTAGGCAAAAAATCGATTTGTAACCTTGCGTAAAATAAAAACCAACATTACCTAATTTTACAAACTCAGATTTATTGTTAGTGAAACTGAATTAAGAGAGAGTGAACATTTCTTTCATATTTTAGATTATAAACACAAAGTGTTTCATTTATTACTTGTTTTTCTTAATATTTAGCGCATAAAAGTCACCTTGAGCTGTGGAAAAATTAAGAGGATAAACGAATTTCTACTGTATTTATAAAACAGCCGATAGACACGGTTCATGATGACGATACACCACAGTATGAGCAGGATGCGCTGCTTAGAGAGAAAGGCAAACGGTTCATCTACAAACTGGTTTAAATTGTTAAATGATTTCTTCCTCCAAAAAAACCTAAAAAACAAAACAATCTGCGATTCATAAATACTCGTCACGTGTCCACGCCCAGACTCATCAAGATCAGCATCACCCATCTTGGGTAGAGATGAAGTAGAAAAGGGCCAATACACTCATGGGAGAAAGTTCGATAAATTTTCTGAATGAATTTTTACTTTAACATTAGCCGCTTCTACACATCCTAAGCTACTGGTTTTCTATTTACTAGTCTGACCTGATACATTTACATTTAGTCATTTGGCAGACGCTCTTATCCAGAGCGACTTACATTTTTATCTCATTACACATCTGAGCAGTTGAGGGTTAAGGGCCTTGCTCAAGGGCCCAACAGTGGCAACTTGGTGGTTGTGGGGTTTGAACCTGGGATCTTCCGAACCGTAGTCCAATGCCTTAACCACTGAGCTACCCCTGGCCCTGGTACAACTAAACATTACTACCAATATGACTAATGGCCTATCTAAATTCATTCAAGACTTACCCAGAATAGTTATTATACATTATTCACAACTTGACTGAAAACAGAACATTCTCTTACTTTTGCTGGAGGTCGTGGAGGCTCTGCTCGGCCCTCTGTAATCCTTCCAGGTCTTTCATCATCTTCTTCATGTGGTCTTTGGAGTAGCGGTTCTGGATGTACGCGAACCAGCAGCCACCCATACCGATGACTATTGACACCACCAGCATGAAGTCCTTCAAATGGTTATGGCTGTTCACTGCCATATATAACAGGACATTATTATTAGTTTTTTTTTTTTCATCATAACTTTTGACTTTATTCCACTTAAACGGAATATGATTTTACTAATTTACTATTTACGAACATTCCCTCACCAGCCTCTCTTTGGTCTCTCTTGAAGTTAGATCATGAAAAAAGCAGCTTGTGCTGTTACAAAGAAAACACGAATACTAATCTCCCGTCAGCTCATTTTGAAATAATTACATGAATGATTTTAAGTTGTTTCTTTAAATCAGTAAAAGGTTTATTTGAACTTTCTGGTATCTACAGTACGAACACACAGGCTAGCCACCACAGCTTAAGAAAGGTACGCGACGTGTCCATGTGGTGCAATACCAACATAACCAGCGGAGGCAACATTGCACCACATGAGACTGTGACCCGAACTAAAGAAATTAAGACTGTCATTCTGTACTGCTATAGATCCTAATTCTAGATGCTTTTAAAGAATTTATTTGTCCTAACGGAAGCTAGAGTTGTGCCAGGCTTTGAACTTGTGTTGTGAACTTGTGTTGAGCCAGGAATCGGAATGAATAAGGAGTTTGTGTTTTGTTTTTTAAAGACAAATATCACAACGACCAGAAAAAGTTTTTAAGAGAGCTGGACCTCAGTGTTCTTAATGTAGCGGAACAGGAAATTGATACACATTATGTATTTTCGGGGAAAACAGATGGACTGAGACAGGGTCGTCTAGCGGAGGGCGCTTGTTTAGGACACTGGGATCCGGAGATCGTTTCTGAGAACACTGGGCCCCCAGGCCCGGTTGATTTTGATTAATGAGAATGTGATTGTTCTGTGCTCAGGAACCCGGGATCGCTTGTAGAGGTGATCCCTTGAACAATTCGTGCGAATGATAATACCAAATAATACATAGTTTTTGTTTTGTTTTTTATTCTTATGAAATGTATGGAAATTTATCTCGATCTTTTGCTGTGACGGTATGTGATCGTTATTCTACTCCATCGCCGTACACAAACTATGGCTGAGAAAGGATTTCCGTGGAACAATGAGGAAGTGCAATGTCCGCTAGAAACAGAAATACATAAGAAGTTGAGAAGAAGATAAGACCCATGAGTACGCATTTTTTTTGTTCCTTGTTTTTTTGTAAAGTAATCTGCATCTTAATGATTACACTAGAAACTCCATCCAAAATATGTTGAATACACAAAACCTCAACACAAAATGTTAAATAAAATTTGCTAAGTGTTAATTTTTCTACATAATCTCCATTTTATTCCAGTGTTTAGTTAAAGGTTACAATCGACACTTGTATAAACCTGGAACTAGCAGATTAGTAAATTAATAAACACCGTTTAGCTGATCAGAAAGGTTCTGTGGAATAAACAAAAAAAATAGACAAGTAGAAATCTCTATAGCTGCATTGTACGAATTTAATAGGTGTCTCTCAGATGCATAATTTGGCAACCATTCCTTTGTGTGTATGTATGTATGTATGTATGTATGTATGTGTGTGTGTGTGTGTTTGTGTGTTTGTGTGTTTGTGTGTGTGTGTGTGTTTGCTAACTGGGGCCAAGGCTAAAAAAGACAATATAGATACACAAGAGAAATAAGAGGAGGGTTTTTTCTCTCTCTGGGAGATTTTCACATTAAGAAAATTTATAGTAGCTGTAAGACTCTTGACGAACTTTACAACACACACTGGATATATATTTGATTATTTGCCTGTTACCACAGTTTGCCCCTAGCTATGCATATATATATATATATATATATATATATATATATATATATATATATATAAATAAAAACCAACACATTATGCTTTTCGTCCATTTATATTTCCATTTAACACTATTTTAACGAAGTTGATTTATATTTTGCTATCCGGTGTTCTGAGAAACTCGAGCAGACGTTCAGTGCTGGTTTTGTCTTTCCTGTCACTAGCAGCTGGACTTCCTGCTTTCCTCTGCACCCTGTTGAAGGGCCAGGTAAGCACAATGCGTCACCTATTCAGTCCAGTGGCTGCGTGAACAATATTCGCTGATGTGCAGAAATAAAAAGCCGAGCACAGAGCGAGCAGTTTTGTCCATTGTAAGGAGAAGTTATTCATGCAGCGATCAGCAGGGAATCAGTACGACTGACAAACCCTGCTGTCACACACACACACCAGTAACCCTACTGTGTTAACCACAGCTGGGACTTTTCTCTCCCACACACACACACACACAATAAAACATGCCACATGCAGACCCACTGCTTTTTTCCCCTTTTTTTTTCATTCCCCTCCTTTTCTTTTTACCTCTTATTATAGACACCCAAGATTTAGACCTGCTGTGTCTATTAACAAAGATCAAGAAGACATTTATTTCTAAAATGAAAATCATGTATATTATTTTAATAAATAAGCCTAATGTTCGAAAGAAATTGTTACTTGGTAATTGTAAAATGTATAGCATTGTTAAAAATGTGAAAAACCTCATTTAATTAAATATAAATCTGTCTAATATTAGCTTGTGCCCTACTCTGACTGGATTCATTTATCATTAGAAGAACGTCTGAAATGCATTTTTTTTGCACATCGTCTCAGTGATAAAACTCTGATAGCTAATTGCTTTATCTAATAATATAAAGGTTTGCGTCATGTCATTTGTTTAATTCACACCCTAAATGTTCAAGCACTCAGGGAGTTGCTATAATGTTCAGCGTATAATTATTTATATTTATTAATTAGCCTACGGGAGATCACTATTTATTTATTTTATTTTTTTTTACCCAAACTATTTTCTTATTGAAAACGTGTACACTAGGTGTTACCTGCCTGATTACTGAGGCTAATCATTTACCTTAACCGCTGAATTTAAAAAACTGACCTGAAAATGTTTTGCGTAAAACTTCTCCGTAGCTCACATCCTCTGCTTGTTAAATCTGTTTGTGCTTTACAAATTTCTTTTACATAATTTAGTTGTTAAGGTAGTGCTATTGGAAGTGTTTGAATAAAACAAACTCAGGTGCTTCTTGTTACTATTAATTATTAATTATAAACTGATTATTTACTGCTAATTTACTGCTTACTGCTATGTGTTTGCAGACACATTTGCACAGATTTGCACTCGATGCTACTTGAGATTTGGCTCTTTCGGAGTTGTTTATTATTTGAGGGAAGATGATTGATAAGGTGCGTTACAAGACTAAACACAGCAAGTAGCAGCACAAACATTTCTCTCCCCCCCCCCAGATGCACAGTAAATAAACATAAAAAAAAACAGTTGTGTATCTGTAGTAAAATTCTCACATGGTTGCTGTGTTGCATTTTTATTAAAAAAAAAAAATTTAAAAAAAAAAAAAAAAAATCGATGTAGCTTGTCCTGGCGTAAACAAAATAAAAACTGAAAAATTATTTATATTGAATTCCGTCTGAATGAGGAGTCTAGTCGAACTTGTGCTACTGCTCTCTCGCGTTTGTAAACAAAATTTATAAACGGTCTGGTAATATGATGTAATCAAAATAAACACTATTGCAGTGTTATATCGGGTAGATCCGATCGTATTGTTACATTACACGAGTTTCTGCACTCGAAGCTTGTGCTGTGCATCCTGTACTGTTTACAGAAGATAAACTGATGCAGTAAAGGCTGAACAAAGCTGCTGTGGCCTCCGGTAATAAAAATGCAAATAAAAATTCCACGTAAAACAACAGGGGAGAGCAATGGCAGAACAGAGAAATGTACTAATCCCTCCTTGGAGCAGAGCACTGTAAAGCCTGTAGGTATGGGTGCAGAACAGAAAGTGTGAGAGGGAGAAAGAGAGAGAGAGAGAGACGTGCTCATCTCTTTCAGAGAGCGCCAAAGAGCTGTGCTTAGCATACAGAGCGATTCTCTCTGGCGCACCGATGCTCACGTGGGCAAGCTGGAAAACAGGAAGCCTGCGAGATACGCGGACCCCAACGAGGCGAGACTCATCGAGGCATATCGCTGTGGACAAACTTGCAGAAGTGGGAGTGGCTTTCAGGAAATTCAGTCAAGACGCCGACATGGAACGTCCAACACGCCGTGACTTGATATCCATACTTGGGGAAACAGGGAGCTTTGTTTCCTTTAGATGCAAAAACTAAAGAGTTTCCTGATGGGACGCATGCAAATAAGGCAGAAAAACGGGTTTGCAGTTAGGCTGGTTTGCATGGCCAGACATTCAACACCGTTCATGCAAACTTTAACACAGAAAAAAAAAAAAAAAACACTAAACTTGTTATATAAATATATGCCGAGTCTAATCTTACATATGCAGAATGTACAGCTTTTGTTGTTTCTTCAGTTTCCAACACGAAGGAAACCAGAACCACAAAGTGTCGAAACCACCGCGGCTATTTTTTTAAAAGTTAATTTTAAGCTTACTGAATGACTTGTTATAGCTGCAATATGTCATACGATATTTAGTGCTGGGTTGTTGTTTTTTTTTAAAGAAAATTTTACAAAAGGGAAGGAAAGAAGGAACGACAGTCTTACTCATTGGTGCTCCAAACAGAACAGTGTCCAGAGCCTTAAGCTGAAGTTTCTGTGCGTGACTGCGGTCCAGGATCTTCAGCACAGTAACCGCCAGAGTTGAGTTCTTCACCGCCAGACTGGAGGAATTAAAAATAAATAAAATTAAAATAAGGATGAGTGTAGCAAGAATAGGGTAATATAATACCCTTTTTTTCTTTAAATAATGAATAAGGTAAAGTCCGAGTCAATATTTACAAAACGACAAACTGGAGACGTTAACAGATTTCAACAAGAGGAAAATTCAACTTTATCACAAAAAAGAAAAACTAAATTTTCAAGCTTTAACAGTACAAAAAAAAACATAATACTGATTCTTAAATAAATGAGTAGTAATTGACACATCCTTGATATTTACACCTGAGACAAGTAAAAGTACACCTATAATGATCAAAACAAAACACCTTTTTTGTTCATTTATCTGTAATTATTTTAAGATGTGGATTAAACAAAGTTAAAGCATGTAAATAAAATTAGATAAATTCATCATCATCATCTTCAAGGAAGTATTTTCAAGTAAAAAAAAAAAAAAAGAAAGGCGACGGATACACATCACCCTGGAGATACAGCTCTGAAAAAAAAAAAAAAAAAAAAAAAAGAGACCACGGCAGAATAAACAGTTTCTTATACTTTTCTTCTTTTTTTTTCTTACGGGTGCATGTGTTGGTGAGATGAACGGTATTTGCAGAGCTTTAATTACTAAAATAAAACAAAATGCTAATAATTTGTAAACAATTTGTGCTCATGCTTTGCCTGAATAACGTTAAGAAACCAGTATTTGGTAGGATAATAAACCCAGATTTACAATTTACAGCCTTCATGTGTTTTGTCTCTCCATCAGTTTTTCACATTGCTGTTGGGTCACTTTATACCACTGTTTTTGCCAAACAAAAAAAAAAGCAAACAGCTCAGCCTTGCTATTTTTATTTTGCTTATTTTTTTTTTAGAGCTGTATATATCTGTCGTTTCTGTGGCAGTTATCTGAACGCTGAGTCACGTCAACTGGACGACTTCTTAGTTTGGTAAAAATTGTTTCACTTTTCATCCAAGTAGCGTCTTCAGTCTAAGGTAAATTGGAAAGTTCAAAGGATCAAAGGGTCCTCACCCATCTAAAACGGCAGTTAGTTACAACGCCTGATAGAATCTGAGCACTTGGTGGTGAAGGACCAGTGGCGGCCCGGCGGTGTCGGTGATCGGACCGAAAACTTTCATTAGCACTGCGACACCTTAACCACCTTACCCATCCTGCCCCCGTTTTTTAAATTAGGCACCCTAATGGAAACCTAAAAATTAACATGGCTGCCAAAGGGGCGACCTGATGATTCAGCAATATTTGGCAATAGTTAAACGAACCCAAGCATGAGAAACACGTTTTGGAAATCGTATACCGTAAAATGAGTGTTCTTACTAAAAAAGGGTGTTTCATTTTTTACAAGCATCATCACATCCGTGTGTGATTTTTCTTACTCATCTGGGTTGAGCGCGTGATGTCATACATACCGAGGCATGGACGTCCCGTTAAAGTTCATTTTGCGGAAGGCTTCCGCGTACTGCGGCAGCTCCACGTACGCTTCCAGCCACTCTACCACCTCGTCCACTGTCCAGTTATACACTGTCAAATACACACAAACATTACTAAGGCAACGAAAAACAATTACCACATCACGTCAAACTGGAGTGCAAAGAAACTGATTCACTTAACAAACAAACAAAATAAATAAAAAAATAACTAAAATAATTAACAAAAATATGAAGTGGAGTGATAATCGTGACAGCTGAAATAATTAACACAAGAATTACACCATCAAAAGTCCACAGGGAACGCTTCAGCGCTTCAAGGGGCGGTGGTATGACATCAGCAGGTCAAAATAAGCTGGGGTTCGTGTCGCTCGTTTTTATTTGTTATGTGCCTTCTGGGCTTATTTGTTCAGAAGAGCTGCAATGCAGAGCGAAAGTGATGAGAGAGAAAGAGAAATAAAACAGAGCTACGCAGCTTCAGCACCAGGACAGAAGCCTTAACGTAGCATCATTACATTTAGGCATTTGGCAGACGCCCTTATCCAGGGCGACTTAAATTTGTATTTTTATTTCATTATACATCTGAGCAGTTGAGGGTTGAGCTACCCCTGGCCCCATAACTATAGCGATACGAATCTAAGTTATTCCACGTAACAGACGCATCATCAGTAATTCATGTGGAGTTTTGTCTCTGAACTTCACCGCTGGAATCATATTCAATCCAGAGCCTCGTTTATCATTGCAGTGTTGGTTTTTAAACTAATGGCATGTGTGTGTGTGTGTGTGTGTGTGTGTGAGTGAAAGGGGGGGGTCTGGGTGACCAGGATAGTCTAATCTGGTGCTTTTTGAATATTAATATAAATAATTCATAGGAAGTGTTTTCAGGCATCGGGCCGAATGAGAAAACATCAAAGAGACATGAAACACTCAGATGCTGACACACATTACTTGGTGAAGGACACGGCGGCCATGTTGCGAAAGAGAGATTTCAGAAACCAATAAAACACATGAGGCATACAAGACATAGGGGCATAAGCTTCAACTCTTTCAAGCCATTATGTGCTTTTAGATATTACAATAATATTAATACAGTTAAACCTCAGCATACATATGCCCTCCCTTATGTATTTTTTACTTTATTCTGAAATATATATTTTTTTTAATCAGCATATGAAGCTCTTTCGGCATATGAGCGAAAGAGCATACGACACATCCGGGAGCTGCCCAAAAATGGTTAGCATCAGTGGAAAGCCAGACGATTATTTTTTGATAAAATATTATTTTATGTTTTACTCCATTTACATGTCTTATAAAAATACTGTATGATGATTGGAACCTGTCAAATTGATAAAGGTACTGTTCCAATGTGCCAGAAAAATCATAAATGAAGGTTACGTAAGGTAAATGTCCGTTTACTTATTTTTGGTTTTACATCTATTTATTTATGTTAGCTTTAACTTCTATTTGTTTATTTTAGGTTTAATGCCCATTTGTTTATGGTTGGTTTAATGTGTATTATTTTAGATTTAATCTATTTGTTTATGTTAGGTTTAACGCCCATTTGTTTATGTTAGGTTTAACGCCCATTTGTTTATGTTAGGTTTAACGCCCATTTATGTTAGGTATAATGTATATTATTTTAGGTTTAACCTATTTGTTTATTTTAGGTATAACATTTATTTATTGATGTTGGGTTTTACATATATTTGTTTATTTTAGGTATAAAGTCCATTTGTTTATTTTAGGTTAAACGTCAATTTATTTATGTTGGATTTAAGGTCCATTTGTTCATTTTAGGTATAACTTTTTTTAGTTTAATGTTGGAAATTGGTAATCCTTAATATATATTTTTTAAGATACATGTTTTCATATAATATATTATAAAATATGATAAAATATTAATATTTTTGGGTGGCTAGAACGGATTATCTGCATTTACATTATCTCTAATTCACATTAAGACCTCGCCTCCGGAACAGACTAAATCCGTATGCTGAGGGTCAGCAGCAAGTCTGAACGCTAAAAGGTACCTTTAACTATTAGTTATATACTGCAGGTTAAACTGCGATCACAATAGGCGTTAAATCGTGCAGCCCTGAGTGCTACAACGAGCTGGTGAAAGCTGGATCATGTCACCTCTTCTCTTCAAGTACTTCTCTTCGCTCTCTTTATCTCTCACCTGATAAACACTTGCTGGACATGACTGTGACTCTCATGAACAGTCTTCTGGAAAATGATTTACACTGTGAGCAAAAATAAACTACATGCAGCCAACTACAGTATATTACTAAACTTCATCAATAAAACAATATAGTGTATTTCAACTACATTTGTACAGATCCACTTAAACAACTTTTGAATATCTAAGATTTCCAGGTACAGATGGTCAAGTTAACCTATGATTTTTATTTTCATAAAAAAAAATAATAATAATATTAAGGTTTACACAGACTAGTTGTTTGAGCGGTTGTATACTCTCTTTTCTTGCTAGCTCTCAGTTAACCATGTGATCATAAAAGCAAACCGCTGATACTCTACAGTCTGCAGTACTGTGCTTCCATCATATTTTTTTAATGTTGCGTTTTGTGTTTTTGCTGTTTGTTTAACTCCAAAAAACCTTTCAGTAAGGTTATTCAATACATTTTTTTTTCAAGATCAGTTCAAACAAAAGTGAAATATGGTTGAGAAAAAAAAAATACATAAAAAGCTGATAAACAGATAAACCAAATCAAAGAAATATTTATAGTAGTTTATATACTGATATAAACCTACTGATCGAGTCATGTTTGGTGGATATTTTTTTCCAGATTTCTCAACCAAATCCGCGTTCTGCTGTCACCATCTACCAACCTGTTGTCTTATTTAAATTACTACATTATATCAATTTGGATTTAAAAAATCTGTAATTAATAATGAGATTAACAAATATTAATCTCACAATTATTAATCTTTACTGATGTAAAAAAAATTTTTAATGAAATGTATCAAATAAGGAAAATAAAATAATTCAAAATAATGAAAATACCTCACTAAAACAAACAAACAAAAAAAGCCACTTTACGTGTGTAGTCCCCCCCCAACTCTGTTTTCCATGTTCCCTCCTTAATTGTTACAAGTCTTAGTCACGTGATTTAACATAACGCTTCAGATAAGCATGAAAGAATGTTTGTGAAAATTCTGAACATTTAAAAAAAACTACCAGTTTTTATTTTAAAACATTCATCTTAAAGGACATTATGTTATATTGTTTGAACGAACAAATGAATGAATACTTTCATTTTAATTTAATGTTTAATTATATATTAATTACTCATTATATATTCATTAATTGTCCACGTTTAACATCCCCAACAATTATTATTCTAATTGTTCTATTATTGATTATTCTATTAATCTTATTCACTCGTACAAGAGACACAGCAAGGGAAAATAAAACTACAGAAGTGAACGTTTACACCACCGTGTCGATAATGAACACTATGCTATTTGCACTGCAGCTTCTTTCCTTCACACACATTCCAAAGTATGAGTTCATGATGGCATATGCAAAGTTATGGAAAACACAGCAACCCGAATTAGTGAGAGTAAAAGAGCAGAATGTATTTCAAAACAACAGCATGGTCTGTGCTCCAACTCTCCCTGTTAATCCATAAGACTTCAGCTACACAGACACACTTTGAACTTTGGAAGAGTTTTCAGACCAATAATAATAATCATACAATTGAAACAATACCCATGAAAAGTGTATGTACTTATCCTATAGCAGGTGACTCCTGTAATATCGTCTTTCCTTACCTCTGGATACTTTCCTCATTTCGGGCTGCTGCTCATGTCCTGACCCATAACCTACAGTAACGCCGTCTGGAGCAAAACGGCTCAGATACAAACTCAGTTACGATTCAACCCCAGTCATCCTTCTCGCTTAGAAATTTATATCTTAATTTTAGCTTTTACAATACTCTTTACTTCTGTAGATTGTAGGGGCATTGGGGCGAGGAACTCGAGGAACTATAAAAATGTCACGAATCACAAACAAGTGGCATAAAATAATAAAATCATTAATAAACAGGTGATATGTTAAAAAAGGTGAAAAAAAATCCATTTTATGAGCACGACATGGGAACAAACTCAGAAATAGGATGGAACGGAATATACTGGAAAGATGGAAGAAATAAGAGAATGTAAAAATAAGGAATGTGAATTAAAAAAAAATCTGCAATTAATAATGAAATAAACAAATACCATTAATGTGGAAAAAAAGATTTTAAAAAAGGAAATGAAAAAAATATATTAATGTTTTAAATAAAGAAATGAATTAAAATAAGAAAAAAAAGAGAAATAACTAATTAAAAAACAAAAACTAATTAATACACAAACTTAAGTCAATGAAAGCACAAACAGAAATTATTATTACATAAATAATTTTTCATGAAATATTTTGAAGTGTAAATAAAAAAATAAAAAAATAAGAGTAATGTATTAAGTAGTAATGAATAAAAAAAATAAAAAAAAAAGGATAAATGAAATGCATACCTTTCGAGCCCTTCCATGCGTTCCACAGGTCCTCCACACTGATGAACTGGTCATCCCCATGGAAGGTGTTGTGTTTGGCTTTGGGGTCATGATAGTTCAGGTCCTCTCGCAAAAACTGTAGGACGAGAACCAACATCTTTTAAGATGAAAAACAGACCTAAAACTATGGTGTACTTTTTATAATGATGAACGAATCTGATCTATACCCAATCACTCTTACATCATCATAACCGCTTTATCCTATATTCAGAGTCACGGCGGGCCTGGAGCCGATCCCAGGAGGCTTAGGGCACGAGTCGGGGTACACCCTGGACAGGGTGCCAATCCATTGCAGTGCACATACTTACACACACTCATTTACACATTATGGGCAATTTGAGAACACCAATTAACCTACCCTACATGTCTTTGGACATGCATACAGAGACGAGAATCGAGCCTGGCCGGGAATCGAAACCCGGACCCGGGAGGTTAAATGTAAATGTAAAACACTCCCAAAGCCATGGGCCATTACAGACACTAAAACCCAAGACTTCACACTTCATGGTGTTTCGTAATCCATCAAGATGGCAAGTGTGTAAATAAATAAAAGAATTGGGCCATCTTGTTGCATCACTCGGTCAACACTTTTTTTCGTTTTTTCACGCATCATTGTGATGCGACAGAACAGATCAGAGACAGAACTAAACAAACTAAAGACAATGTTACTAAAGGAAAAAAAAAACATTCTACTAAGACCAAGGCCTTGATAGAAATCACTGGTAATGAAAACACAAATGACTGTAACGAATATTTAACAATTTAATCCATTTTATCAGAAGCTTGAATTATTTATTTATTTTTACATAAAATGACAATAAATAAATGAATGAATAAATACTGCAATTACATTAATAAATTAAGAGCATTAATTATTGCTTTGCTTTACATGGGAGGCTTTTTTTTTTTTTTCTTTCAATCCTCCAACTTTAAGCCAAAATGCATCTAACTATACTCTGGCTAAGTAAAAAGCATTCTTCATGCTGACGACTTCTTCCCAGCTCGGTCGTGGCCAGTTCCTACTTTCGTGTTTATGACAGAACAATCTTACTTCTCTTCACTTTGAGTCTGCTCCAGTTTTCTTCTTAAATTAACCTTGACCAATTCCCTTCAATCAGCGAGCTCTCCTCATTATACAAGAGTTACAAATCAGGAAGGGTGATGGCTAACACGTACACTACCTACCGCTCAAAAGTTTGGGATCATTTTCCAACTCTATGGTCTTTCCTTACTTTTATTACTTTCTACACTGAAACAATACTGAAGGCGTTTATCCAAAATACACAATAATCTGCTTTGAACAGTTGATATTGAGATGTATATCTGCTACTTCTGCTCTGTAAAGCTTCATAACGGCTCTAATCTGAGGTGCTGGTTGTTAATTGGTGATTTCTGAGGCTGGTGAATCTAAATGAACTTCTCCTCTGCAGCAGAGGTCAGTTTTGGTCTTGTTTTTTTGGGAAGGTCTTCATGAGAGTCAGTTTCATCATGGAGCTTGATGGGTTTTGCAAATGCACTCGACACAATACTGTTCTTGTAAAAACTGTTCCAGAACAGCTGACCTTCAGGTCTTAAAATAAAAACTAACTGTTATTGTTGTTGTTACATAATTACCTAAATCCATGTCTCATTTCATAGTTTTTAAATTCCCAGTATTGTTGTAGAATATAATACTAAACAAAAATTTGCAAGTGATCCCAGACTTTTTGGGCGGTAGTGTACTTCACCTGAGACACATGAAGGCAGATAATGGGATTTGACTACAATTTAATACAACACTAAACACTTTATAACAGTGTTCATGAAGCGTCGGCAGTATTTTTGCACCCTGTATTTACTGCAGTACTTCCTCTCAGACACGCTGTTGAAATTTTAAGACGTTTTAAACATTATGCGTCTTGTGCATCACACTTCCTCATGGTGTCTGAGGCAACAGGACCAGATCCTCACACAGACCGCAATAAAGGAACAAATGTACACGTCTTAGCAGGGAACGCACCGGGTATGATGGCATCATAAGCAGGATGTTTTAAAAAAAAAAAGGTAACCTCAGCAAAAAAATAAATAAAACAGTTTGAGCATGAGTAGGGCAATAATAATAATAAAAGAAAATCACATCACAGTAATTGAAGATTTATATATATAATTTATTTAAAAAAAAAAACATTATTATTTATTTATTTTTGTAAACTGTAGTTTGGGGACCTAATTCTTGTACCAAGAAATGTCTTGTTACACTTTTTCTGTACTTGAGTAATTGCTGCATAAAAAAAAATCTTTTTTTTGTGCAGGTCACATTTTGTGTCTTAAAAAAAATGTAAGCTTTATAGCCTTTTAAGGAAAATCAAGTGATAAAAAACATTCCGTTAATACTCTTAAATAATTTGTAATTAAACAGATTTAAAAAATGTGGGACTGTGAAAAATTTTAGTTTTTGTTTTTTATTTCAAGTCTACAAAAACTTAAATTTTATTTAAGGAGTTTTAACAAAAGTTTTACTTTTTTTCTACTTAGTAGTTTAAGCTCAAGTTAAAAAAATAATAATAAAAATGCACATAAATGCATTCTTCCATTGTCCTGTTTAGTTTGCAACTATTTAAGCCACAGAACAGTTTTAATATCTTACAAAATATTTCAAAAGATATCTTAGGAAAGTGTGAGATAATATAATTTATTACATTAAAAAAAAAAGAACAGATGTATTTAAACTGTATTTAAAATTAAACCCCAGAGTAATATCCCAGGGTACAAGCCTTGTGGTCCTTGTGTCTGTATGACACATAACTGTAACTGCTGTGCATCAGTACACACGTTTAAGACTTAAACACTTTAACATTAAAGCTACGGGGGACAGAAAGCGCTGACGGTGCATTAGCGTAGAAAAAAAAAAAACAGCTGTTTTAAACAAACTGCTGAAAAAGCGAACTAATACTAATGGTAAGAATCAAACACCTTTAGAGCACAACGTCTAAAATGAGATCAAGAACAATAAGATTGAGACTAAGATCAGTATAAGTCAAACCATGCACAGTATATTAAATAAAGGTCACAGATTTTGACTTTAGTAGGGATTGAATCACGAGTCACCTCCCAATACGATATTATCTCAATACTGCTTCAATTATATAATTATATATTGTTGTGAGTTTTATATAATACGATTCGGTAAGTATGAAGATTTTATAAATAGCCTGATTCGATACTACATTTTTTCCCAGATTTTGTTAACATTTTGAACCTTGAGTTTAATGAGTAATTAAATTTAGCTCATTTTTTACTGCATCAGTTCTCACTTAAAAAACAAGCGAAAAAAGTTTAAACGCTACAAACTAACAACAAAAACAAAAGTTTAACATTTAACTTTAATTTAAATTAAGCAAAAATGCCATAAATGTTATTTCTAAACAACCAAAGCAAAAAATTCAGTTCAACCATACGGGATTAAAATGTGTTAATAGTTCAGTGTGCCACCTGAAATGTCTCCAAAGTTAAAAATAAGCATGGACGGTGGGTGTGGTTTATAATTTGCATGAGCAGGTTCAAGACAAAAAAAAAACCAAAAAAAAAAAAAAAGATGGTGAACTTTAAACACTATTTTTTAATCATTCTTTTAGATGAAGGTAAAAGCAGATCTCACAGATGCACAGATGGGAAAAGGCTGACTGGAGTGAGTTAAGTCGACACTCCCCCACAACATACGGCTCTCAGATGGCAAGAGGCCAAGAGAGGCACTGGTCTTCCACTACCGTTCAGATCAGGTGGAACACCACCACGTCCAAAAGGAAACCCACCGGGGGAGTTTTGGATTTCCCCAAACAGGCCAGGCAGGGGGGATGTTTTCTACTACGAGCATTCATGAAGTTATTTTTAAACAGCCTGGTGTCCTCGAGGTACAAGTGTCCCGTGTTTAAACCACACTCACCAACACTGACCTCAATTTCAATAATGAGTTTCTATCAAACCATTAACATACACATAAAAGTGACTCCTGACCCTGGGCAACGCTTATCACGCTGGAACAGAACGGGTTTGTTCAGGAAAATTTGACCCGAGCATTTACAGAAGAAATTTAGATTTTCATGAAATTGAAAAGTTTCTATCCTACTCGTAAAGACTTAAATAAAACTAGACTTGATCAAATTGAAATCATATAACTTGCATGGATAACTTGTACTTCTATATCTCAAATATATACTACTGAGTTTAATTTTCTTAATTTTATAGATGCAGCGGAGATTGGGGGAGAAAAGAAAAAAAAAAGTATTTAGTTATGAATCGAGATTCTTGTGAGTGCTGATTCACGCATCGCCACACTGACACCAAAATTGATTCATTAATTTTTTTCATTTTTTTTCACGGTTATAGTAAAGATGAACCAATTGACCAGCCAGTGATCAACCAGAATCGTCTGGTTTTCAGTTTAACTGGTCGTGACCGGGTATATATAAACGATTCTGCACAGAGCGCAGACGCATTTTTATGGCGTTACGTCATTAAACTAAAATTGCACACGTTAAAAGCTACTGATCTGCCTTTTTCTCTAAACTCTATTAGTGATTTAGTCTCAAACACATTTATTACACACATTTACACCAGTCTTAAACCACTGACCACATGCGTTAGAAGCCACTCGAACCGCGCGCTCACCGTCAAGTTGAGTTTTAAGACTTTGGAGACGTTTGGGGAGATAAAACAATGCAGTTTTATTATAATTCTACAGGTGGTGCAGTCTGAACTACTTACACACTGGAATCCCGTGTGGTAGGAGTGAATCATTTGCTTTAAGTTTGTTTAGAAATACTAATTACGGCAGATGATAGAGATACGCGCTGCTCAGTAAAAGTGTTAAACTCTTGTATTTGAAGTTAGTTTGTAGTGTTTCAACGCTGCACTCGTTTTTTAAGTGAGAAAACTAATGTTATAAGGAACGGGCTACGGGTTTGATTAGTCACTAAACTTTTGAAGTTTTTAAATTGTAAAGAAATCGTGAAAATGTGATATCGAATTGAGATATTCATAAAATCGTGATCTTTATAAAATCGCAATTGTAACTGAATCGCCACATGGGGCGATCGTATCGGGAGGTGACTGGGGATTCCTGTCCTTAATATACAGTCTTTAGCAACTGAATCTGAATTAGCATTAATTTAAACTACTTTTTTTCCAGCCTTACTGTAACCTTTAATCACTCGCTCATGTTCTGTTCTTAGCTGTCTGTTCACTCGACCTTATATGGAATGTTGTGGGTGTCGCTACATGCAAATGAGGTGTGTGTCAGGAATGCAGGTAGCACTTTAGTGGTGATCGATACGACGCACTGGAGTGTGGAGTAAATCAGTGTTCGGCTTGTGCAAACACTTTCACTAAACGTTTTAATAACAGACTGATAAATAAGATCCTCAACAGGTCTAAAGGAAAGGAATCTTTATTATGAACTATAAACATGAGCGCGCGCTGGCGCACGCACACACACACACACCCTTAGTATTTTCAACAGTTAGCCTGAAGCGATATGTTTAACCTATGTTATGCTTTGTATAAAACTTTCACAAAGATTTTTGTGGTTTGTACACCGCTGTCGGTTCTAATGGTTTCACTTCGTATTCTGGATTAGCACTAAACGAGGGACGGCTTCTTGACTGAACTCTAGAACAGGGCTCAGTAACTGGCGGTCCGCTGTCCCAGACGCCGTCCTGTACCGGATCTATAAACGATATTTTGATGAGGCGCTTCATTATTAACCAGGGTAAGGAAACTCACGGAACGATCCGATCGAATGCGAGTGAAGGCAAGTCCCATGACGCCAATCAAATCTGTGCGTTCCAGGTGGCAAAAACACTACAGACAGATTGTAAAGTGTGACAGAGCGATAAAAGGAGGGACGAGTGAGCAGGAGTCAGGCAGAGAAATACGGACGTATATAATTATAATTACTGTTACAATGTGTTGAGAAAAAGGTAAACTCAAGTTATTGCTACACTAGTTCTTTGTTAACAAGAATTTTTTTTTTTTTTTTTTAAGTCAGTTCTCAACATTGTTGGTATTCAACAATATAAATTTTCTCTAAAGCGAATAAGAAGATCCTTATGTCTTATAAGTGTTTAAATTAAATATAAATATATATTCAAATTATTATGTGTCCAAATTAAAATTAAAAATGCACCTAAGCAGTGCTCCAGCCAACATTGACTGGCTAACATTAACAAGCACATTTAAGAGCAAGAGACATATTTAGCTGAGGACTGCAATGAAAAACAAAAAAACAAACAAAAAAAAAAAACACAACACTTCCCAGATAAAGCTCCCCTCCTGACTGGCTGCAGCAGCAGTTTCTCTTGGCTTTTGGAAAGGTGTCTAATTCTACAGCATGCGGTAAAAAGAATATATTCACTTCTCTGATTCGGACATCTAATAGAGGACATCTAAAATTAATTACACCTTAACCGACCTGGGGTTACATCTTCTTCTTTGTCTTTCGGCTGCTCTCTTCTACGGCTTTTTCTACGGGTTTTTCCTCTTATGTTGAAGAGGTAAAGCGTAATAACCATAAACAGGCATAAAATCGTTTAAAACTCTTTTTTTCCGGTTTGCTGTTTAAAAGGTTTTCACAAAGATATCAAGTGAGCCGGCTGCGTGAACGTGATGCTGTAGCAATCCCACCAAACCTCACGTGTATTCTCCGAAAAGTCTTCCTTGTCTGTACTGAGAGACTGGCTGGGATCTCTGGCCTTAGTAGCTGAAAATATAAATATAGTTCCTTCTCTCACGAATGTAAGAAAAAATCATGGAGTATTGCAGGCACTATTTTGGGGTTTATTATAACCATTTTCTACAGAAATGTCATCTTCTGACCCAAACAGGAAGGGAAGAAAGGAAAAAAACGGAAGAGAGAAACGGATGCGGTGCGAAGCTATAAAACAGGACAGCGCTAAGAAAAATAGGTCCTGTCTAAGATAAACACAGAGAGCGCGGACCAAAAGCCATGAATAATTAAAAGTCAACACCTCCGCTTCGCTTCAGCATTCCTATCTGTGTTAGACTTTGAGCAGAGCAGACGTCTCGGAAAGGAAAGCACTGACCCCGTCTGTCTCGGCGACGTCCACGTTTCCGTTAGCGTCGTCGTCCATCTGCTTGTGGATGTTCCGGATGGACTCGAAGCTCAGGATGGCGTTTTCGTCATGGCACAGGGGCTCGTCGATTCGGCACAGCTCTGGAGAAGGGGGAAAGACACAGACGGTGGCGTGTGAAGAGATGAAACAGAGACGGGGTGAATGTTTTTGTGTTAACGGCATCCGATTACTCTGAGCATCGTCTGGAAGATAAAATTAATTCAACACCTTCTACCAAACACAACGTCTGGTGCAAAAGGGAATAAAATAAGGCCACCTGATTGGACGTTTCCAGCTGACCTTATTAATTTTTTAATCATTACATATTATATATAAATAGATATTATTAACCGAACAAAATCTCTAAAAGCTCTAATGTCTTTAGTCTAAAATTGAGATTTTTTTTAATTTTTTTTTTTAAAGAGGGTCAAAAGACCTGGGTAGAGATCATGTGTTTTGTTTGTGTGTGTGTGTTTTTTTAACTTAAGTGCAATAAATATTTTGGCTGATGTGTGACTCAATTGTGTAAATCGTGATCTTAATTCTTATGGAGAAAAATTATGAATCACATTTTAGCAAGACTCGAAAGTAATAATTTAACAATACACTATTGGTCAAAATTTAGGTTTATAATACTGGCTTTATGATTTGATTCTCGAGATATTTTGACCAAACAAAAATAAAAAACACATTATGACTTAAAAGACAAGTTTTTTTAGATCCTGGATTACAACTAGTGCAAAACCAATGTGTGCATGTGTACATACTTAAAAATCTATATCTTCTACGATATAAACAAACATGTGCTATAGTTTGACCATATTTATAATATAAATTCTCCCAAATATTATATATAATAAAGGGAAAACGATGAGCTAGAGTATCTGAGCGTTCTAAAGACCCTCAACGCAACAAACAGCAAAAGGCAACTAAATATAGACTTTGTGTGGTATGAAGTTAAACGAGGCGTCCCTCTATATTTAGACGGCAAATCTGTACAGCTGTTTTGTAACCATGGGAGGTTTGGTGGACTGTCAGAAGCCAGAGTGTCACTGAGGTTGCACCCAAAAAAAAAAAAGGTCAGACCTTTCTGTGGGCTGAGTACTAGTCCCATGGCACTGCCTGAACTGTTTAGATACTATTAATTACTGCCACAGTATTTCTATACCCAAGGAGTAATTTCATCAGCGTTAGTAACCCTGTAAGAATGCAGCATGCTTACTACAACGCTCAGAGACGGAGTTGATGTCTGATTTATTTTAAGGAACCTGACTACAGTGTCTGTTGCATAATAAGGTGTAAAAAGTCCAACAGGTCTAAAAGTCTGGCTCTGGGTTATAATCCCTGACCAGCATGCGGTGCAAGATGTACAGAGATTACATTACTGTCAACATGACGAACGGCAACATGAAGGAATAAATAAAACACTTAGATGTGCACTACAAAAAAAATAAAAATAAATAAAGAGTTTTGCAATAGGACTGAGATTTTGAGAAAAGTTTTAGCTAAAACAAAAAAAAACAGAACTGTATCCAGGTTCTTATTCAGGAGGAGCTGCAGCAACTGTCCAGTAATAACTTTATACATTTTTATTTAATCGATATTAATAAGCAGTAGGAAAAAAAATAATAAATAATGAATTTGTCTCTGTCTTGGGTAAAAAGCCTTCGATCAGCCTTTTTTTTAAACTCTGAGTTAATCTCAAACACACATTACACACGCTTACACCAGTCTCTAAATGGCCTGAGCGCAAATTGGCCAAAAATCACTAGTAGCAATAAAAGACCACCCTGTGTTGCCCGCAGCCGCTCAATCCACATTACCACACACTATTTAATTCCGTGTGGTAGGAGCGAATTATTTGCCAGCGCACGGAGCGGAAATAGACCGAGCTGTCCTCTCGTGGTGTACGATGAAGCACAGCTGACGTTACGCTGCTCACAGGGACGCGACCCCGAGGGATCGGATCACAGCGCTTTTATTTCCTGACGGAGTGAGCAAGAGAATTTCTCTTTTCTGATGTAACCCTTTTTTGATGTGACCCAGTAGCAAAAATTAAACTTCTGATCTGTTAGAGGTTATGGCATGGCGTCTGGGGTCAGCAAAAAAAAAAAAAGTAATAAATCTTTTTTTTTTTTTTTTTTTTTTAAAAAGGATGCCGTAGGTATTTTTGGAAACGTCTACACAGAGAGCAAGTTGAAAAACCCTTCACAACATTAAATTCATGTAGACACTACACTATTATACGATATCTGTATACTATAGGTCTTGATGTATATTTAATTGCGTCATTAAGCAGCTTTACAGGGAGGCTCAAAGGTCTGGACAAAAATCTGTTTTAAAGAATACATTACAACATTTACATCCTCTGATTTAACAGCACTTGTGTTTGGTATATGTAAATAAATACAAGAACACTGAACAGTCAATGCATCAGGATCGATAGTTGATTGCTCTGCCCCGATTCGGACTTTAAATGACACAGAAAAATGGTTGAGTGGTGTTAGGGCTGGTTCCTGGTGTTAGCAATTTTTGGTCTGAAATTAAAATAAAAAAATATCTAATTTATCAAAGGAAAAAGGCCAATGGACCCAGTATTTCAGGACACCGTGTATATTTAATTTTACCCTTTAATTAGCAAGCTGGAATCAACAGTGGCAAGGAAAAGCTCCCGAGCAGAAAACCTGTCCTCAATTGGGTGACACCTGAGGGTGCGAATATGAAATATTTCTCCTCTGTAACTAAAAACTATAGAGTTAAGCTGTTATAAATGTGTTAAAACGAACTTCATTACAGAGACATTTCAGATTTCATTAAAGTTTTAGCTTTAAGTCAATAACAATAAAGAAGGGTTCAGTTAACAGGAAGCTCCACAGCCAACTTCAGACCACGTTTCAGTCCTGAATAAACCTATAAACTTTCTCACTTTACATAAAAAAAACATAATAGATTAATAAGTTTAATTACTTATTGTTTTAATTTTGATTCAATTTATTAATTTACAATTTTATTATTGAATTATAATTATACTATTTATTTATGATGTGTCTTTAAAAAAATTATAATAATAAAAACAAAAAAGTTATAAACAATAGCTCATTTAAATATAGACAATTTTCACTAATGTTTTCAAAAGACATACTTAATTACATGACTAGGTCTGTATATAAAATTTTTAGGAAGACACATGGTTGACGCAGAACTCCAAAACTGATGCAAGCACACGGCAACAGATTCGGCGGAGAAGAAGTAGTATAAGAAGAGACGTTAAGTGGCACCGAACACTTTTTAAATCAGTTCGTGTAGGACAACAAGTTGAAAGATTGTTGTGATTGTGTCATTTTTTACGCACTTTATATAAATGTACAGATAAACACAGCCCCCCCAAAAGCATTTTATAATAAAAATTTAAATCAATAAATATTTAATAATAAATAAAGAAAATAATATGATTAAAATAATAAATTTAAAAAAAATCTGGCCAGGTCAAAAACTGAATATATTAATAAAATGACAAATTAGGATGATAAACACAGTATAGTGAAAGACGTCAGGACATTTCTATGAAAAACATCCTGCACCATGAAATAAATATTTTTAATTTATATAAACAACTTAGAAGTGTCTAAAAGCATAGCATAAAACACTTGATGAATAACAATTACAATCTAATCTCTAAAATTAAATTCTTAATTAATAAATACATAGGACCTGAGATTTAAAACTTGTATTAAGTCAGATGAGGTCTCTAACAGTTACAGCAAAGCCTTTGACATTTCAGCAATTTTATTTTTACTCCATGACTCCACCCACCCATTCCCACCCCTGCTCTCGGAGCCCCGCCCCCAGGGTCCCTGGTGACTCGTAGTGTCTTTAAAAACTAAATTTACTGACAGGAAGTGCGTGCAAACATAAACAAGACTTCCAGACTAGAAATTAGCATTCCAAACAGATTTTCTCAGCCACTTAAAACACTTGTGTTTAGATCATTATTTAATGTCTATATTTAATCATGTTCTACCCATCCTCCAGGTTTCTTCTTCTGATTATTATTATTATTACTACTATTATAAAAAAGAAATTATTAAAAATGACTTTTGCACCTTTAAGCAGTTTGTAAAGTTGATGCATTTTACAGCAGTGATTCCACATTTAAGTTACTGCATCCCTCTAAACACTTCAGAGATTAAATTCATGCAATCCTAAAGTCCCCCAATAACCGATCCATCACACAAAGCTACAAATCTAGCTACAATACTTGCAAGCTTTTCTTACGACAACAAAACAGTAGATATTTCAGGTGAAAAGTTATAAACAACAACAGTGGGGCAAAAAAGTATGTAGTCAGCAACCAGTGCAAGTTCTCCCACTTAAAAAGATGAGAGAGGCCTGTAATTTTCATTATAGGTATACTTCAACTATGAGAGACAAAATAAGAATTTTTTTTTTTTTTTGAAAATTACATAGATTTTTTTTATGAATTAATTGGTAATTAAAAGAAGTATTTGGTCACCTACAAACAAGCAAGATTTCTGTCCCTCACAGACCTGTAACAGGCTCCTCTGACCTCCACTCCTTACCTGTATTAATGTCATCTGTTTGAACTTGTTATCCTGTATAAAAGACACCTGTCCACAACCTTAAACAGTCACACTCCAAACTCAACTATGGCCAAGACCAAAGAGTTGTCAAAGGAAAGAAACAAAATTGTAGATCTGCACCAGGCTGGGAAGACTGAATCTGCAATAGGTAAGTAAGTAGCTTGGTGTGAAAAAATCAACTGTGGGAGCAATTAACCCCGTCCGGTCAAAAAGATCATAAGAACTGTAAGCAAAAATCCCAGAACCACACGGGGGGACCTAATGAATGACCTGCAAAGAGCTGGGACCAAAGTAACAAGGACTACCATCAGTAACGCACTGCGCTAGCCAGTCTCCAGATCTCAACCCCATAGAAAATCTTTGGAGGAAGTTAAAAGTCCGCGTTGCCCAGCGACAGCCCCAGAACATCACTGCTCTAGAGGAGATCTGTATGGAGGAACAGGCCAAAATATCAGCAACAGTGTGTGAAAATCTTGTGAAGACTTACAGAAAACATTTGACCTCTGTCATTGCCAACAAAGGGTATATAACAAAGTATTGAGATAAAATTTTGTTATTGACCAAACACTTATTTTCCACCATAATTTGCAAAATAATTCTTTAAAAATCCTACAATGTGAATTTCCTGATTTATTTTTCCTTATTTTGTCTCTCATAGTTGAGGTATACCCATGATGAAAAATTACAGGCCTCTCTCATCTTTTTAAATGGGAGAACTTGCACAATTGGTGGCTGACTAAATACTTTTTTGCCCCAGTGTACATTTAATTCCTACAGGATGTAAATTCAGCACACATTCACCGACTCCCCACTTCATTATAATTAAACTCTTTTATGTTTATCATTTATATTTTCGCAACAAATACTTGTACAAACCAGTACAAAGTTTTAGCTTTAAATTATCTGATACACAAAGGAAAATATCTTTACTCACTGGCATACGGTGTACGGTCAGCTCTGTAATTATTGGCACCGTTAAGAAAAATATAATTTGAATTAAAGTGTAAATAATTTTAGTGCTCAAACTGAAGGCCTTTGACAGAACTTGTGTGTTCTTTGTATGCTTAATGTAAGAACATTGAAAAGTCACTTCATCAGAAATGATGGTGCTGTTAATGTAATGACTGTTCTGCCTCGATTCTGACTGCAAACGACCCAAAGAAAAAAGATTGACTGATGTCTGGTTCCTGGTGTTAGCCATTTTGGGTCTGAAATTAAAATAAAAATATCTAAATTTATTAAAGAAAAAAAAAAGCCAGTGAACCCTGAATTTTGGGTCATGGTGTATATTTAAAGTTATTCCTAATGAGCAAGCTGGATGCAACAGTGGCAAGAAAAAACTCCCTAAGAAGACATGAGGAAGAAACCTTAAGAGGAATCAGACTCGAGCAGAAACCTGTCCTTGTTTGGGTGACACCTGAGCGTGCAAATATAAATTATTTAACTCTTGTATCTAAAAAAAAATGTAAATAATTTTAATTAATGATGTTTAATTACACAAAAATGTATAAAACATTTTCATATAAGGCAATTTTATTAATTTCTCGACACTGGTTCCAGAATTAACATTGTTATTTAATAAGTATTGGAACAGACGATTTTGATTGATGCATCGATTTAAAAGGTAACCAGAGAACTCAACGGAGCTAATAAATTATTATGAATTACAATTGATGTATATTTAATGTATTTTAAACTGAAGCAAAAATAGGCTATAAAAGCAGTTGGTCACATCACTTGGGGCTTACTAAATAAAAATCAATTACTCAATTCATTAATAATTCATATTTAATAAAGTCTCTTGGTCTGATGTTCAATTTACCAAATGAAAAGTTTGTGAGCTGCATTTTGCCTTTTTCCTGTCATAATGTTCTCTACTCTTCTGAGATTTGTGCTGATTCAGCTAGAAGAGAATAAGTGAGATCAGCTGCTGATGTCAGGACGATGAGAAGGCTTGAGTTCCAGATCATCCCAAAGCTGTTCACTGGGTGGGGTTAAGTTCAGACAAATTTCTGTACAAGACACTCGAGTTCTTCTGCTCCAACATTAACACACCATGTCGTCATTGAGTTCACTTTGTGCACAGGGGTATTGCCATGCTGGAACAGGTTTGAGCCTCTTAGTTTCAAATAAAGGGAAATTGCATACAAAGGGATTCTAGATAATTGTGTGCTTGGAGATGGTGTGCATGTGGACACTATCTTAAATTCACATGTCGCTTCCATGTTAAACAATGAATCTATGGCCAAGTCCTAATCTTCTGGCAGAGGTAGCCTCATTAAAATACCAACTAAAATATCCTGATACTTTAAATTCTTGCTGACATCAATCTTGGAGAGACCAACTGAATCTCTAGTCGTTTGGTTTAGAGGATTTTTTTTTTTTTTTAACTAACTACTGTATACTACATCTAGCCCTGCTTACTAAATCTGCTATGAGCCAAAACAGCTATCTAGGAGTTAAGCAGGTGACAATTCTTTGTTTTCCACCAAAATCATTAACTTAAAAAAAAAAAAAATTTAGCTTAGAAACAGAAAATCTTGTGTTTCTGTGAGACTGACCCACAAAACTAGAGAATAATGTTTTAAGGTAGACACCAAATAAAAAAAAATAATAATAAAAAAATCACAAATAATTTTAAATAATTTTAATTGGTAAAAGTTAGAAGAAGTAAAAAGTAAAAATCTGGTTAATGTTATTCATACTTATACTATATGATGTAATTAAAAAAAATTAATTAAAGTAAAAGAAACAGAATAAAAATCTGCTTTAAAAGGCAAATGAGGACAAGAGGACGAGGCTCTTGAGGGAAAAACATCAGAAATCTTGGATGCGATCAAACGCGCTTTGAGCCAAGTTTCTCTAAAATACAGCAGGACAACCTCCGCTACACGGCTGACACGTCGAGATGGATTACAAAGGAAGTGTACGAATACAAACAGTGCTTTAAAAATCATTATGCATTCTACGGCTGGAAAAATAGTACGCTGCTTATCACAGCAGCTTTTAAAAACTTAGATAAGCAATTATTATTATCATTATTATTAATAATAATAATAACAATAATTATAATAATCTGTATTCTAACTAGAGCGGTACATTATCTGTAGAAAATGTAAGTGGTGCGTGTCGTGGCAAAACTCGGACCTCTGGGCCTTTTATAATGAAAGTCTACAGAATCAGATGCTAAGGTGCTCTCTAAAGTGGTTGCTAGGGTGTGGTTTGACAGCTTCACAATGATCCTGACTGACTAATTGGTTGCCTGAGTAAAATGAGCCCTCCCTCATATCTTTATGGCAATAGGATCCTGTTGAAAAATTTTATTGGCCTACAACTGTAGTTAAGTGTGAGGTACAAAATACCCAGAAGGCCTAGGTTCAAGATGTTTAAAATTAACATTTAAAATTGGGGAGCTTGCAAAATTTTTCGTGGGGTGTCTGTGGTTTTTTGGCTGGCCAGTCCAGTGCTGTCCATTTACTTTTGGTTGCAATAAACTTTTTTGCTCTTTCAATACTCAAATTGCTGTTTGTTGGGTTTTTGCTTGGAAAATTGGTGCAGTTCACAAAATTTGCCATGACAATCCACAGTTAGGTTCAGTTTCAAAGTTCCTATGGAAGTTTCTATGGCAGGGAATGCAACTGTGAGCACTTCCTGTTTCAATGAGGAGTACCTTTACCATGATATGTAAATAAGGGCAAATTATTAATTAATTAATTGCCCTGCGGGGGCAACATGCCAAAGAAGAATAAAACAAAAAAAAGAAAAATAAGCCTGCAAGATAATACAAGTGATGCTTTTGCGTCAAAACGTACGAGATGACCAGGACTGTATATCACCTCCAGGGTTTCTGCTCCTCACCTTTTGACTACATAGTACTGGCGAGAATTTAAAACTACGTTCACCCCTGTTAATTACACCATCAGTCGCCAGCTCTGTCGCGGGAGGATACGTGCTGGCGAAGCAAAAAGAACTGGTTAAATTAACAAACAAATGATGTTTGTGGAACTATTGTATAAAAGCAATATCATACTCAAGGTCGTGTTGTGCTAAATATCAGCACGGCTGTGATGTGCAATATTGCTTAAGTATCTACGTAAGCTATACTGAGTTGTGATGCCAAATGAAGCTGCTCATGAAGCTTCTGTTACTGTCGATTTCACAGCAATAAGGGTCGGACCTCGCCATAAACGACGCTCACTGTTTCCTTAATTCACTGCAATTTCCTAATGATATGGAGTTTAACTGCACAAAACACTTGCTTTGTTTAAGTTTGGTCTTCCTACTATTCCGATTGGCTGGCATTTCACAGAAAGTACAGATCTACCCAAACATTTATGAACACCATTTCTTGGGCCCGATAACAACACAGAGTGTAAGATTTGCCAGAAAGAGATCTTTTAAAACGTCTGGTCATTTTCAGAAATCCAGATGATCCTACTGTGTAGGTGTACAAAGAAACAAAAAATCTAAGCAAAACTCTGCTTTTCTTTTTTTGCATTGACTAGGGTTTAAAAAGAAGTTAATTATATTTTCCCCCATATGTGCAAATGTGATTTCAAATAAGAAGATCCCCACTTCAGCGGGCAGTAACTCATTTGCAGACAGTGAAATGAAGTGTATTATTACCCTGCCCCTCTTAAACAGAGTGTTCGTGTCGCTCTGCAGCAGCTGAAACATGAGTAAAGGGTTCTCGCACAATATTTTTCCCTCTCACACTAAACCATGCGTGTTGAAGTGACAGCTGGAGCTGTGCTCCGCTTGATGTGCTCGGTCCCTCTCGAAAAAATCTCGATCTCGAAGCAAACTTGTCGGGCTGCATTCCAAATCGTCACAGGTTTCACACGGTTTTACGTGCAGTACCGATCTGAGACACCCGTAGTTCCACACCTGTAGTCAATCAACACGTCTGACACAGCACTGACCTACCTTTTTATTTTTTACTGACTTTCCTTTTCTTCTTTCTGATGTTTGATGTCTGTGGGCGTGTCAGAGAGTGAGAGAGGCGGTTATGACAAGTCCTCACAAGCAATATGTAGATTAATCAGCACATTGCTCTTCATGTTACAAAACACTGCTATTAAAACAGCAAGACTGCATTTTCTTGTACTGACATGAATCGCAGTCCTCTCATCGCCGTACGTGCTAATATGTAATGCTAATTCTACCGTGCTAACCACTAGTTCTCAAGCATCAATCTATCAAGGAATATTAATGAATAAACATCGGAGACCTGCTTGGGAATATTAAATAGTATGCCAGATTTCTGAAATGAACACTTATAGTGGAGGGAAAAAAAAAGCACTTATAATAAGTAATGACTAATAGGCCTGAAGCTATCAAATATTTTAGTAATCGAGTATTCTACCAAAAATTCTATCGATTATTCTGATAAAATGTACTTTTGCTTAATTAAACAGCAATGTAAAATATATAAGAGAAACAAAGATGAATTGCTTTTCTTCTTAGAAAAATCTACTTTTATTTTTTAAATGCATACAGCATTTTATCAAAAATAAACAGTCATTATTCACAATACAAGGAATAGCTTAAAGTTGACTGAGAAGAATTAAGTGCATTACAGTGCCATACATTCTTATTATAAAGTCTTTTCTTAGATCCAAAAAAAAAAAGGTATTTCAAATGACTAAGTATTAAGAAAAAAATAAGGCAATAAAATTTAAAAAAAAATTTAAATTAATTAAAAGAAGCTTTGAGGCAGGAGAGTTCATTTTTTGTAATCGAATTACTCAAGGAATCAATTCAGCCCTAATGAGTAATGAAGAAATCAATAAACTGGAGGTCAGACAATTTAACTCACAACAGTTTTAACTCACAACAAACTCATTTCCTCCCATATACAGGTAGTCCCTGAGTCGGCCTTACCAGTTTCAATGAATCTGTCCAGGAGCACCATGATAGAAAATGCCTGTCCTGTAAAGCTGTCCTGATCGTCAATAATCCAAATTTCGAAAAATCCTCAACAAATCAGAGTTTACAGTCCATTACAGTGGAAAACAGTCTTGAGACAAAATGACGTCCGGGATTCCCCTCACGATTTAAAGGTGCAGAGACAACACTTACATTTGAGGTGTGTGAAATTCATTTTCTTATGCGCCGTTTTGGGCTACATGATGGCAGTGTGTGGGAAGGGGACAGATTTAATCAAGTGGATTGGTATGCTTTACATTGTATATCCGTGTCAAAGACGTTTAAGACTCACTTTGTCAAACCTAAGAACAAATCCGACTTACGAATGTGCTCCAGGAACGTAACTCCTTCAAAAGTAGGGGACTACCTGTACTTTTTAGACATGATGAACAATGTCTCGCTTATATTCTCTCTCTCTCTCTCATTTAAAACACAACGTATAACTTCAGTGAAAATTTTAAAAAGGAGTTAATTTCTTACCTCCTAATGAAAATTTCAGCACATCAACTATTACATTCACATTACAGCTGCGACTACTGTCCAAGCTAATGTACGAAAATAATTCACCCGACCAATCAGATGTGTGATGTGGTATAATTGTGCCAAGTCACTCAAGTGCTGTTGTGGTGGATATCAGCTGCTCCCTCGTGCCAACGAGCCATTGCAAAACAGCATGTCCTCAAGAGGTGGCAGAAATCACTCTCTAACCCCTAATCAAAAACCTACATTCAAAGCCAGTCACGGAAGCACTTTCAACAAGAAAAGACATCTGATATCGTCTTTTCATCTTGAACAACGCTATGTCCACTTGATATTTCCTTCCGGCTTGTTTTATTTCACCCTAGTGCAAGCTATGAAGCTACCTTGCTTTCTAACACAAGGCTGAATCTGAAATCTATGTACATAGCTTTCTGTTTAACCCTATTTGGGAGTTAATTTAACCTGGAACCCAAAAGTTAACGGACCCGATATTCTGAAGTGGAACAAGTGGAAATTAAAAAAGCGCTATAGAATTTTCTTTTTAAATGTTATTTAATTGAATTAACTTTAAATTGGTAACATACTTATAACAGCATATGCTGAGTTTTTTTTAATATGCGATATTAAATGATTTGTTAATTTAGTGAGCAAACCTTTCACCTATCAAAGTTAATATTCCAAGGAACCTGGCCTCATTTCCAAATTTCCAGTTCAAATCAATTGAAATAATTGTCCTTGTTGGTCTTGTCAATCATTAAAATTCAGATTGTTTATATTACCCTAGTCCTACAATCACACCTGACTGTAATCTATA
Organism: Clarias gariepinus; assembly: GCF_024256425.1. NCBI lineage: Eukaryota > Metazoa > Chordata > Actinopteri > Siluriformes > Clariidae > Clarias > Clarias gariepinus. The sequence goes on from NC_071110.1 coordinate 4,166,934, forward strand.
CTGAACCATATCAATCAGGTAAAAGTTTAATATTTAACACTTTTAAGCATGTGTTTTACAACTCCAATAAATTGCAAACTCAATCTACGGGACCAATTATGTGGGGTTAACAGGCGGTGGCCCAAAAAGGGACCCTTTAGAGGACACACCAGCAGGCTCTGATGTCGTAACATCCCTCGACGTCTGGACTCTACATCGCTCTGGACTTCGGTCGTGAAATCAGTCACACGGATGAGCACAGTCTTAGGGTGATACGGGAAAAAGCCATCAATAAAGCCATGAGTCATTTCTCGAGAGGCTTTGATAGCTTGTGTGTTTAATGGTGCTGGGAAATAAAAGCAGGTTGTGTTTTTTTTGTTATGTCACACAAGTCTAAATGAACGTCATAATTTTGTGCTAGATTAGAGGAGGATTTCTGTAGGGGAAAAATGAGGAAATGGACCTCATAAACATCCGCGGTGATGTTGCAGCCCAATTAGAGGGTGTGTATCACAACATAACGAGCACTCTGTGAGTTAAGAGATCTTGAAAAAAAGAATGCACGGACAGAGAGGAGAACCTGACTGCAATGCCAAATGAAAGCTAAGGGTTTAAAGGGCAAAATTTAATAAAACTAAGGATGTGAACCCAAAAAAGCCTAAATACATTTTTCTCAGGAATTTAGTACTGTATTCCTAAAAATATTTAACAAGCATTGAAATCTGGTGTGTTGATAATTGTTTAAACCTCATGTCTTGTCCAAGCCGAAGATAATCTGCTCAACTCTCTAGTTTAGAAGGCAACTATATTATACTGATCACCCGTAAATTCAAAAGAAGCAGCAGGGAAAATGCGAGTATTTTTTTTTTATATAGGAGTAACAAAACCTTTTCCAAGTTTACCTTAAATAATTTGAAAAGTATGATTCAATTCTAAATCAAACACTGACACATTGATTCATTTAAGTGGATTGGCCAACAAATGTAAATAGAATAATTAAAAACGTATCAAACAATCTGAGAGTCCCGATATCCAAGAAATTTAAATTTAAACAGACGGTGACCTAGAATAGCAATTCAACAAAACACCTAGCAATCTACTACATGTCTAGGTTTCAGGATAAACTTAGCATGGAATAAGTGTAACCTAACCATGATGTCTTGCGTCTGCTTTATTTTACAAACTGCCTAACTCAATCTACGGGACCAGTGAAGGCTGCGTGCTTAATGGAGAATGCGCATCCCGTCTATTCTCAGCATGGCCACATTTAGAGGCTTAACAATTTCTAATTTGGACTACAGCTGCACTTACTCCAGTGTACGGCGTTTTGGAAAAAACATACTGAGTGACAAACAAATCGCACACCTTCATGTGTAGAATCCACTCTGTGTGAAGCAAAGGGTTTCCGAATGTATAATCGCTTAAACAAATGTGGTAAAATCTTTTTTTAAATTATTTCAAATATCACATTTCGTGTGCTAATATTGTACAGCGAAATCTTGGCATACAAGTTTAATTCATTCTGGAAGCGAGTTCTTAAGAAAAAAATCTGCATTGAGATGCAAATTTCCATATAAAACAATAATGTTTCTTATTATACCAAAACTATTACCAATATTAACAGTTTCCAGTTTTTTTTTGCATATAAAAACAATCAAAGCTTTAGAAAAGACATGTAAATAAAGAATCAAGAAATTATATGACAAACCTCACTTAAACTTAATTTATGATTCCTCTTGGCACAGGCTTTTTTTTTGATGATTTCTTTCTTATTTTCCACTGAAAGTGGCTCGCTTTTCTTCTTGCTACTGTCTTTGCTAACTTTCTTGGGACCAATGGTGCTATGTCTTCACTAAATCTTACAGGATACAAAAATGAACAAGTAAGTAAATACATAAATTCTTTAAAATTTCCAGACTTGCTTAGCTTTCCAATGTTGTAAACAAATTTTGACTGACTCCCGTACATGTGCACAACGTATAGTAGACAGCGTTCTTTTTTTGCTTGCCGCAAATTCTTTGTATGTCGCTGAAAATTCTTTACAAAGAAAAACTCAAAAGGAAAGACATTCATATGCCAAGGTTCCACTGTACATTCAGACAAAACTCTGTAACTCCACTGTAATCTTTTCCTATTAAATTCTTGGAATTTCTATAGCCGTTTTACCTACTAACGGTATGTGCTGCAAACCAGCTTTCTGGGGTTTCTAGATAACCGTTCAAAATATTTGAACACAAAGTCAAATTAGTTTTCAATCTGAGTCATAATTCATGACGATGGTCAGGATTAAGAAGGAAAGTTTTTAAGAGTGTGATTGAGGCTGTCAGGATTTACCAACACCATGCTTATAATTGTTCTGCGTTCTTCCTTGGAAACCTGACCTGACAGAGCTGTTTTGACAAGACAGCAGACTTTATTTTTTTTTCATAATTACAACAAAACTGGTACGTCAGTACAAGGAACAATCCTTTGGCTTTTAAGTCGTTTGATGTTACCCAAATATATCTTACTGACATATAATAAATTGCATAAACTTACAACCTTTCCGTACCATAAGAAGCAACTGACTAGCTGGTACACTGAAGGTATTGTGAAAAAATTCAAAGGAATAAAAGGGGAAACAATGCAACATGCTTTGGTGCCACTCCTTCTTAAAGAGGCAAAATACCATTGAGATTGGAGATTGGAGCAATGACCTAAGCTCAACACACAAACGATTTTGTTGCATATGCAAATTTGTCCATGGTATATTAAACTAACATTAGCCAGGAAGCTCTAGAGGGTGTGAACCTGTTTAATTTCTCTTTTTTTGGAGGATTTATTAGTTGTTTAGGATGTCAAGTTAACATATTGTAGTTTTTGTAAACAGTTGTTTTGGGAGGCTGTGATTGTCCTTATTAAAGAATACTGCATATTACTTCCAGCTTGAGCACTCTAGTTATTGGGTATAGCAGGTGGTCAACTAGGAGGCTGGGATAGACACCCTTGTTTATGTTGTGGCCAGTCTAAATGGGACGTAACAGTAGTCCTTATACTATAAATCTGAAATTTGGACATAAATGTAAGGTGATTAAGGGTTTTAAATTCCCTGGTGCATATACCATTCACATTTTTACCAAAAGTTTAATAAAGGTGAATGGCTTCCATACCGTTGTCAAGTTGCTGGGGCTCTGTGGTGACTTGAACGAGCTTGTCGGCTCGACAGTCCAAGAGCAAGTATAAGCAGATGATCCAGAAAGCTGCCAGCTTGCTAAAATCCATTACGAGACTTCTAGCACAATCTGTGGAGGAGAAATGGTTAGACCGGTTTAAATTTAAACGTCATTTTTGCTGAACTGCATTGTCGGACTGGCGTGGACAAACTTGACTAACATTCCGGTTCAAAAGTTCACTTCCTGACTGACCTATCGTTAAGTCAATGAGGCAAAAGACAAGGAGGGAAAGAGAGAGAGAGAGAAAAAAAAAAAACACACCACAAACACTTGGTGTAATGCTATTATAGGAAAATTATTAACAACAGAATGGGGTTTATTATTACTGCGTAATTTGATTAAAAAAAAAAAAAACATTTAGCCTATTTTTACACATATTGCAGTTGTGATCTGCAACCATTAATTTGTACAATTTAATATTTAAATATATTTACCGAGTCTAACAACAAATAACGGCACGAATGATCTCATTAAAAGATAATCAATATCTATTTATTACCTTAAAGTATATTAAAAAATAAACAAACAAATTTAAATGATGGTATTATATACATATTCATTGTTTCCCAGACATATAATATACTTAGGCGAGACACCAGTATATTTGCCAGCCGTTTTTAAAAATCTGTCTGGAAGAAAGATGCCATCAGTTTGCATTAACCAAAGCAAACTGTGGTTTGGTGATATCTCTATATATTAATATATATTATTTATTAAAACATATTAATGCAAAAAATGTTACGTGTTTTGACAAACAGTGCAAAGTTTGTACACCGAAGAGTTTTTAATGTTTTTACTTCATCTTACTCTTCACATATGTGTAGCTTGAGGGCAGGGTTAGTATGTTGGATCTCTGAAATTATTGGAACATAATAGAAATAACAAATAAATAAAAATTAAAAAAGTGGTGTGCGGATTGGATGGTTCGCTGAAGGACTAACAACAATCAAATAAATCAAAATATTTGGTCATGCATATTTGCTGTTTGTGTTAGCACATTCCACTGGCAACCAACTCAAGTATATTTCACATCTGTGGCAAACACTGATATAACACTTGTGATGCAATTAATTGTGCAGCATTAATGTTCATTATTTTCCTATAAAAGCATGGACCTGGGGATTTTACGCACTTAGAGTTACTTTTGTTGTGGTCAAATATGTGAAAATACTTTCAGGACTCTTGTTTTTGAAAAACATAATCGATATCTTGAGCAATATCAAAAATCATGACATTTTGTGGCCTCTGTAAAAAAAAAATTTAAAGCTTCTAGAAAAGAACTAAAATATTTTCAAAATCAATTTATACAATTTTGATAGAAAAAGATGTATTTTTCCCTAGAATAAAATTATAATATTTAATAGGGATGGGAATCAAATTCTATACGCATTACAATTTTATAAATATCCTGATTTGATATTACATTTTTCTTCGATTATTTTACAATTTTAAACGTTTAAAAAAAAGTTAATTATTAATTTGATGTGGCTTATTTCTTTAAAAAAATAGTTTTGTTCACTTAAAAACCAAGGGTAGCAAATAACTTTAGTTCAGAACAAAGACAATATTGCGAGAATAAAGACGGTATTTTTGCGATAAATAAATCGTCACCCTACCCCTTCACAATACTGAAGTACTAGCGTTTTCTTCTCCAAGAAAAAGCATGATTGCAAAACTTATTTTAATACCTAAAGTAAAAATAAACTGCAATTAATTTACAAAATTCTTACATTACTAAATTACAATTCCACCTGTAAGGTGATTAGTTAGCAAGGTTAGCTTAGCTCTCAGTAATGCTATTCCTTTAGTCCAGAGCTAATAATTCCTTTAGTGTCATTGGTCAATATTATTTTACTTTATAACAAACATATTGCGCATAAATGACATGTATGTTCAGGTTTTATGATAGACATTTTAAAAAACATTCAGGAACAGAAGCGAGGCTACAGAAAGCAGAAGGCATCGGTGACATATCACGACATTTCACGTTAGGCTAACCATGCTAACAGAAAAACGCCATGACACAACGTTGCGTTGCCAGATTGAGCGGAATTCACGTCACGCATGAACGATTTAGATCACGCCGGATTGGACATTTTAGTTTATGTATTGTAGTGTAATATTTAATTAATTATGTAAGACAATCTATACATTTCTAATCGCATTAAACCGTGAAAATTAATCAATTATCGCACCAAATCTGGCAACCCGTGGATACTTCACAAGCTAGCTCGCGATTGCAACCGTCATTTGTTTAAAATAAATTTATATGACAGTTATTTGGACAGTTATTTGAACAGTTATTAACGGATTTTTACGGGTTTAAAAAAAACCAGTACGTGTATAGTGGTATCTCATGTATGTTGTGTCTCTCGTGTATGTAGACTCATAGCAAGATACCCTAACGTCTTTTAATGTATTTAAATACGTAGTTTATGACAATAAAATGGTGTAGTTTAGGCTAACAAAGAACACTTTCGACGAAATTGATTGTGCGAAATGAATATAAAGTGTCATACCTCAGGTTTGCGTCGACTTTTTTTCCCCCTGTAGATTCACTATGAATGGATCCTTTATGTCCTAATCCAGATCCCAGGAGAGTCCCGACCACAGCTCTCCATTGAGACACCCTGCAGAAACAGCCGACAGCTTGGACGCTTGTTATAACACTGAATAAATACAGTCCTGTTGTGTGTTTAATTCAGAAATAAGAGATTAAGCTCAGCTCGTCGCTTGTTACAGATCGGCTCAGCGTTTAGATCAGATCAGCTCAGCTCAGCTCGACCTGCATTGCAATGGATCAGTATGGAGTGCCTGTACACCAGCCAATACACAAAGCTGTGTGTGGGGATGTTTTAACCAGATAGACTCAACTCAAACGCGTCCCGGTCCTTTTCATCAATCCCTCAGATATCCAAATTGAGCGTGCGTTTAAGGACAAGCTGTGTAGCTGTCCTCTTTTTACCCTCACTCACACTCGCCCCCGCTTCCTCACTCCTCACTAGCACGCTTCTCTGAAAGACTGCAGACAGGGTTGCCAGGTCTTTCAACACTGAATCGAAAACCTAAAACTGGATCCTTTCACACTACAATGATCATATCTAATCACTCGCATTAATCTATGTTTCATTGAAAAAATATTTTAGTTTGCTCGAGATGTTCAAGAAAGTAGAAACAAATTAAAAACATTTACCTGTTCATAATAGCGTGTTGTGGGCTACTGATTCGACTCCCTGAGTCGACTCTTTTAAGTGAACCACTTGTACACATATGCCATAACATTATAACCACCTGCCTAATATTGAGTAGGTCATAACAGTGATGCATTCTGTGTTCTGACACCTTTCTACCACAACCAGCAGTAACTTTTCCATCAATTTGATCTACACTAACACTTCTATTGGATCAGACTACACTGGCCAGCCGTCACTCCCCATATTTGCATTAGTGACCCTTGGCCCTTGTTCCCCATGACCCTGTTGTAAGTTCACTGGTTTTCCTTCCTTGGATTACTTTTAGTAGGTCCAGTCTACTGCATACCGGGGAACATCCCACAAGACCTGCAATTTTGAAGTTGCTCTGAACCAGTCCTCTAGCCACTCAAATCCTTGTGCTTGCACATTTATTTATTTTTTGCTTACCACACATCAAGTTTAAGAAAAAAAATTACACTTGCTGCTTATTGCTGTATATTCCACCCACTTCCAGCCGCATTTGAAACGAAATATTGAAAATGTAGCTTCTATGAGAAGGGACAAATTGTACTGGCTAGACGACTGGGTCAGAGCAACTCCAAAACTGCAGCTCTCGTGGGATGTTCCCGAGTTGCTGTGGTCAGGACATACCAAAAGTGATCAAAGTAAGGAAAATTTTGGCATACAATCCAGATGTTAGCTCATATTCTAAAGCAGAATAAGTGGAAATATTAAATAAATCTCCTAGGTTTCTCAGGCCCGTCCAGCACCTCCATGGTTTATTCTCCAACCACTTTGTGAGAGTACCGGTATATAGTACAGGTAGGAATATAAAACTACTTTTACCCCTATTAATTACACTGTAGAACTGTCACTTGCTAGCTCCTCCAGTCATGGTTAGTTCGGTCCTGCCATTTGCGGCATGATGGATCTTGGCGGAGCAAAATACTAGTTAAATAATAAAACACATCATGATCTGTTGATAAAGCAATATCACACTTAAGGTCGTGCTGTTGTACTGAATATCATCACAGCCGTGATAGCTTCAGAACTCGGGCTGCACCCTTGTACCTACAACTGCATCACAGCTGTGCTAATATTTAGCAAAGCATAATGTGATGGTGCTTAATTATGCAGTTGGATGGTAGATAAATTTTTTAGTTTTTTTTTTACTGCAAAATGTTTGAATTACCCTTTATCCACAGTGGAAAGCAACATGCAGCTGTTCAATTGTATAGAATCAGTGCCCCAAAAAATAAGCCCAGCAACTGAGATTCTTTTTCAATTTTTTTCCCAATTCTATACAAACGAAAACAATTCCTCAAACATAAACTACAGCACAATGCGGTCTAACATTTTTTCTAACATTTCTTCCCCTGGCGTTTATCTACAATTGGTTCCCCTTTTAAGGCTGACAAGATTAAATACTATGATTTTAATGAATAACTGTAATTTCATTGTATTTTCATATAACCTCTCATTAAAGATGTTCAACTTTTATGTTTTTTTTGGACACATGAAATAAAACTTATTAAATAACTTTTCAAAACAAATGCAATACAGACAATAAAATGACAGTTTTTGTTTTTTAAATGTGCATGACTTGCACTGCAAAAATGGAAGTAACACTGAAGATTTATTCACACAATAACGTGATGTCCATTTTTTTATTCTTGTTTCATGTAAACACTTTTTTAATTATAAAGATTTTACAATGTAAAAAAAAAAAAGAAATATATATTTTTTAGTCTGTTATATGTATTTATCTGTTGCAAAAAAGCTCCACACCCTTGAAAGGAAGTAGTAAAAATCATCGTTGCGTCAAATGAGTGAGCATCTATCGCTTGTATACTTAGTTTGCTTTGCTAATCTGCCAACAAAGCTGGTACAAACAACATATTTTCACATGGATTAGTGTGTTATTTACCATGTGTTAGCTAATACTGTGTAAAACATTAATACCAGCTACACATCCACAAGTGACAAATCATAAACAAGGAATGGCAAATGATGGTGTTAGTGAGGTATAATTTATAACTGTGTTGGTTCCTTGAGTTAACTCTTTGAAAGTGGATGAACAGTGCAAAAGTCTTAGACAGCCTGTGTTTTTTTCTTTTTTCTTTTTTTTTTCAGTACAAACTTTGGTATACATTTCTAAAAATTCATGACTTTGAGGCAGTACAATAACATTTCTGATTTTCAGACATTAATATTCAAGTATAAAATTAAACAGTAAAAAAAAATATTGTATGCCAGAAAAGAAAGGGCCATAATATATAAGCGAATGCTTTTTAGACAAAAACACAAAACAAATTTGAAGTTGCTGGGATTTGCCTGCAAAAAAGAAGCGAGTGCAACAGCCCAAGTCTTCAGAAGAACTGAGAGTGTCCTGCAACATGATGAGTAAGAATCTGTAGCGAATTTCCTTATAAAACTGCACAAATGGTACCAGAGACCCTCTCTTTAATTAATAACTGTTTCCTGGGATTTCCGGCTTTATCTTTTTCATCTTTTGATTTTTTTGATCCTCGCTCTACAGTATTTATTTGCATGTACTTACAAATTTTGCACAATACTGTATATGAGACATTTTCTTATTAAACCAGGCTTCATTTTAAACGATTTTGTGCTACTTTATGTTAAACTAAGTGTTTTGAGCATGTTTAAAATACCCTGAGAAGTTTAGTAGGTTAAATATACAGAAATAAATAAAATGTATTTTTGACAGGGTCCCCAGGATAAAGCGGTATAGATAAGTGAGTGGCATCTATTTGGGTTTGGGAGCAGAAAGAATCGACTCTATTGGTGAACAACTGAGTCAAATGATCCGACTCACTAAAAAAAGATTTAGATCTCCAAAACGGCTCAATCAAATTATTTACTATACAAACTCTTGTACCTCTCATGTACCCCTACCATTCTAACTAACATTATATCTCCAATACTTATTTAAGCTTATTCAGCAGATTTTTGTTTATTTTATTCATTTTCTGAAAAGGGCGAAAAATAAAAAGCTATACAGTTGTGTGTAAAAATATGTCAACCTGGCAACACAGACTGCAGCGATCGCGCGTATTTTGTTGCCACTTGTATTAAAATAATCCCGCCCCCTGCTTATGATTGGCTAATAGTACCCGCTTTCTGCATCATGATTGGCTGGTTGTCCAAACTAACGCCATCTAATTGGCACTGCTAATAAAAACGAAGGCTCGGGGCGGAAAAGAGGTGGTAAAATGTTTTAACGCCTGTTGTGCTGCAATGGGAGTTTTCGTATAAATGCTGCGACACTGCCATCTACTGTACATGTGCTAAAATTACAACAGTTTTCTTTAATATACGAAATACAGAGGTTGGAAACAGCTCCACCCAGTGGTTAGTCAGTGGCACTGATAGTCAGTGGTAAAGAAATTATTATAGGTAAGTATTCTTTATATATATTTTTTACATTTTACGCAATCTTTTAAATTGTAAGTTTAAACAAAATTTTCATTATATTTTTTTATTTAAATAAAAAATTATTTTAATTAAATAGAATTTCATTATTTTATTTTTAAATATTTTTTTAAAATGTATATGGTGACTAGGTAAGAAAAAATCTATACTGTGCAACTACTCATTAACAAAGATAAAGTATAGATAATGTGTAAAAATCTTTTTTACTCAGGTAAAAGTGGAAGTATCCAATTACACAATACACAAAGTGAAAGTCAAAAACAAAGTTGTTTGTTTGTTTACAGTCAGATCCATATATTCTAAAACAAAAATACGTTTTAAGGCATTTGGCCTCTGCATTCCACCACAGTGATTTTGAAATCAATATGTCAGTGAATTCAAGACGTTCAGCTTTAATTCAAGAGTTTTTACAAAAGTGTGGCATTAACCATTCTGGAATTACAGCAATTTTCTATGGAAGCAAATCAGTCTCATAAATGATTCACACAAAAGACACGATGCACACATGCGTATCCCAATTCACATGTGTGGAACCCAATTCACGTGCACGAAAAAATATATATATTCACAAAAAAACAACTTACGTGCACAAAATAAATAAATAATATACGTTTCAGAAATGCAAAACACAGTTCACAGATGTACAACTGTGAACAAAATTTTTAAATGTTTAAAATTCACGAGTGTATTATGGACTGTAAATGTGAAAATCATTAGCTGTGTTATTTTTGGCGAAGTTCATTAATGAAACATTATGAAATAAAGTAACTTAGACGTGCATCCTGTTCGTGGTTTGAGTAGGTAAAACTTCATTTCCGTTGTAATTAACTCAGATTGCGTAAAAGATGTGCAAAGATGAGCTACTTGAGTGCTGAGCTCCTGGAGGGCTGTGATTGGTTGAATGGTGAGGTCGCATTTGATTGGCTAAAGAGTACAAGTAAGTGGCAGCAAAGTCTCAAATACACACACACACACACACACACAAAGGGCGTTTTTAACATTCACAGTCCATGATACACTGGTGAATTTTAAACATTCAAAAATTTTGTACACAGTTATACATCTGTGAATAGTTTTTTGCACTTGTGAAACATATATTATGAATATATATATATATATATATATATATATATATAAAATTTTTTTAGGAAATGTTATTAACAAATGTAAATAACAACTGTACTACGTGTATACTGTATATTTATCTTTGTGTTTACTTTATTTATTACTTCATTTCATTGTTGTGTCTGTATATTTTTATTTTACTCTCTTTGCTCTTGGAGCAGTCTCTGGCACAAGAATTTTCTCCGGCCTAATCTGCATGTCTTTGGACTATGGGAGGAAACCGGAGTACCCGGGGGAAACCCACCAAGCACAAGGAGAACAGCCACACTCCATGGAAACAGACTCCATAGCGGGAAACCAAACCCGGACCCTGGAGGTGCAAGGTGACAGTGTTAACCACTAAGCCACAGTGCCAGCATTAACTATTGGTGCCATTGTATTGAAAATGGGTAAAATTCTATGCCAAACATTACATTCATAAACAAAATTTGAATAACTCCACTCCAAACACCTGGCATGTTCCCTTACAAAAACATATAACAAAATAAATACATATACATTATTCTATTTGGGGAAAAAACATATTAATTATGAAATAAAAATGCTTCCTGTTTTTTTTTTTTTTTTTTTTTGCATGGTGTTCCCTTTGTGCGCGAATGACCGTTGCATGTTATACTGTATGTTCATTATTTACAGGAATAGGAAATAAAGGTCACATTGGGCAAGAAACTGAAAATAATGGTGCATGTTATACTGTATGTTCATTATTTTTAGTTTCTTGCCCAATGTGACTTTTTAGTTTCTTATTCCTGTAAATTACTCACAATTATATTATTATACAGTATGCGTCTTATTACTGGCTTTACTAATATGAACGTATGCTGCCATGGACACTCCTTCCTCTTCTTCTTAAAAATTCAAAAACCATTTAATCATAATCACACGCCCAGGTAACTTATTCTAAAGCCAGGCCAGCATGTAGCCTGTTTTGGGATGTAAAGTTCACCTGAATAAAGGTGATTCCATACACATTTGTTTTACTGCAGTGATAAATATGAATCAGCTGGCATATATACATGAGGGTGAAATGATCCGCATTTTGGCCGCACTTTTAGATAAGACAAATACATCTTTTATTGACATAATCTTTTAAATACACTTTGTCCATTTATCAATACACTTTCTTATTATCTAATTTAAAATATGAGCTATGGTTTTAGGTTAGAATGGTTTTAGGTTGAACTGCAATCAGGACTATAGGGAGGATCCAAAGCTTTAACTAAGTTTTTGCAGTGTCGACAGTTTAAGCAGAAGCATGCGGACATGTATCATCATATAAGATCATTGCGCCCCCGGATAGCGGTCCTCTGTGTTTAGTTGAAGTTTAGTCTTCAGCTCTTCAATAAGTAACGAGCACTGTTGAACCTTTCTTCTAATAATGTTCCAATACTTCTGGCCCTTGAGAATCCTAGCAAACTGTAAGCATTGATGAACTTTCCAGCTGATGGTTGACATCTGAACTTTTTCTCGGTCAGTGATTGAGGATGTTTTTGTTCCATACTCTGCCGTTTACTCTCAGACTCGTAGTGATGAACCCGTGTCTCGTCACCAGTAATGATCCTCTTGAAACGTTTACCTCCCTTAGAATATCAGTTCAAATTATCTTTGCAATTATCGAAACACTTCTGTTTATGCTCTTCCGTAAAGAAACCCCCAGACCACAATTGCTTGTACCACAGCAGTGACTGAGGAGACAGCAGCCTTAAACGGAAAGCACTGATAAGAAACTGCAACCAAATGAAGTTTTAATATAACCGTGGTGTGCATAATTTTGATAAACATGCTAGGTAATTAAGTAACAACAAAGTTATTTTAAGACTTGATGTTAAATATGTATGATGGTAAAATATTACATTTATTTCCTAAGTCACTCTGTTATACTGTTAGAAGAAATGTCTCCATGTTCAGGTTGTGTGAGTCATGGTTATAACCCAAAGTTGATATGTTTCCTTTAAGATAATGAGATATTTATTCTACATTTAAAACACATTACTCAGTATCTAAACTGAATGTAATATGAAATGCGTGTGTGTGTGTGTGTGTGTAAATAAGAGCGATGAATGCTCACGTAGAATAAGTGCAACTGTTTTTTTTCTTTCTTGTGTATATCTTATCTACATTTTGCTAAAATGTGTACAGGATGTGTACTAATATCCTGAGTATGACACAAGATAATCAACTTTGTACAGCAACGCATCTCACATAAACAGGCTTTGACTCAAAATAACTAACCTCACGAATCAGTTCCTGGGCAGCAACGCGCGCACACACACACGCACACACACACACACACACACACACACACACCAAGGCGACAAAGTGCACTTTCTTCTTCATCATAGTTTTCACATTTCTATCAAAGTGCTCTACAGAGATCTCACAAAGCCTCCAGTGTGTTATTGGCTAATGGTTATTATACACTTATGTTATTTATCAATCCTGCACAGATTGCACACATTACTAGACTTAAATAAGTCTCCTTATGAGACGGACTGCTTCCTCAAAACGACTGTGTTACTAAGTCACCGCAATGTTTCTGTTTAGAAGACACAAGTGAATGTAGCTGACATGGCTGTATAGTGGTGTGGGTGTGAAGGACGAATTTATTGTTGGAGGATTCATTTCTGCAGGGATAAAGCAGAGTACTCTACAGATACAGGATCACACTGCTCTGGGTATGTTTAAGCTTTTATCTATCTATCTATCTATCTATCTATCTATCTATCTATCTATTATATATATACACACACACACTCATCGATTTACACGGAGCTGATATAAGACAATATTAGGACAACAGTGGTGGGAAAGTTACTTTTAAATGATAATTTATTACAAAAAGCATCAGATCAATGTATTAAGCTTTTCTGTCTAGCTTTTTTCTCTGTCTGTCTGTCTTTTTTTTCTGGATGGATGTTTCCTCTATTTAATGCTTGTGTACTATTTGAGTGGACAAAAGTCAATTTTACAAATGTGCGTTAACCTGTTTAAAACCCATTAGGTGTTAATCTGGCAGAAATCTGCAAACCAGACAAAATTATTCTGAATCCGGTTTTTGAACAAAATACACTTAAGTCCTAGGCTTACGAAAAAAAGCTTATTCTACAGTTATGTTTCCGGAAAAGTTGTGTAACAAAGCAGTGCTAAAAACACTCTAGTGCTAAAAGTTAACTAAAAGCTCACTAGCTTATTGCTTCACATAATGAACATCACATTGCTGGATGATTATGTGCCATGGTGTAACGGATCCAAGTCTAATCAGTTCAGCTTGCAGTTGGATTCATATTGACAACATCATATTGTCATCAACATCATCATCAACAAATAAAGAGAAAAGTGCCTTATACATTCCATACAGATGAAAGCAAAGTGTTACGATGTTATCTAAATACATTATTAAAAAAAAAACCTTGTATGTACAGATGTGACAAAAACTTAATGTAAAATTTTTTTTAAAAACTTAATGTACAGAAATAATCCATCAAGTTCTTTCTTAGTCCACCATACTTCATAACCAAATATTATTATATTTGGATATAAATTTCTTTCTGTCAGTGCTATTATTTACTTCATTGTTATCAATTGCCTTTTTTCTTTCTTTTTTTTTTTGCAGTAAATCACTTTTAACTTTTTAAAATGTATAACAAGTGCTATAAACATGCAATACATTTATTTATTTATTTATTTATTTATTTATCTATGCATTTAATTATTAATTGGGCAATAATGGCTCAAATGGTTAGGGCTCTGAGTTACAGATGGAAGGTCAGATGTTTTTGGACCCTTGAGCAAGGCCCTTAACTCAGTTTGCAACAGAACTGCTGTATTATGAATAATCCCTACATGTTATGTGTAAGAAATTAATTTTACTGTGCTGCAGTGAAAATCATAGTAACTTTGTAGTTAGTTTGTTTAACTGATTAATGAATGGGCTTAATTAGGAAAATAATCAATCAAATAAAAATTTCACTACGAGCGGTACATTTCCTGTAGATCATAAATCCTGAACCAGAAACTACAAATTATGAATGCTTGTTTTATATAATGTTAATGAAAGTACAAAATTTTTCAGGGGCTGTATTTGAAGAAGCTGGACCACAATGCAAAGCATCAAGTGTGTGGTGGTTGGAGACGGAGCCGTGGGGAAGACCTGCCTTCTAATCTCCTACACCACCAATGCCTTTCCTAAGGAGTACATCCCCACTGTGTTTGACAATTACAGCTCAGAGATCACAGTGCAGTCCAAACCCATCAGTCTTAACCTATGGGATACAGCTGGTCAGGAAGCATATGATCGCCTGCGCACAATATCTTATCCCCAGACCAATGTCTTCGTCATTTGCTTCTCCATCTCCAGCATGACCTCTTTTGAGAATATCAAGCTGAAATGGTATCCTGAGGTAACAAAACACTGCCCCAATGTGCCCATACTTTTAGTAGGAACAAAGAAAGATCATAGACAGGATCCGGAAATTCTGCAAAAGTTAAAGGAACAGAAACTGACTCCTGTCACAGAGCAGCAGGGAAGGGCTCTGGCTCGTGAAATCAAAGCTGTCAAGTATCTCGAGTGCTCGGCTCTCAACCAAGATGGCGTGAAGGAAGTATTTGAAGAGGCTGTCATTGCCCACCTCAACCCAAAGCCCGAGCGTAAAAAGATATGTGTCTTTTTATAAAATTGGTTTATAAAACATGTTTTTTTTTCTTTCTCTCTCTCTAAGGACTCAGTTATGAGCTTATCTGAAAAATGGACTACAAAGCAGTCTCTGATTTCTTTTTATGTACTAAACTAACATAAATAACTAGACAAGGAAGTTTTTAAAAACAGACTCGTTACAGATTCCTCTGCTTCTATTTTAAGCTTAAATGAACAGAGTTTATTTACTATACGTTCTCTACATAATCATGAGTGAGAAATATGAACCAGTGAATTCTAGCTGTGACAGTGTACCTCAACATCTCCGGTTCATACATGTAGGTGTCTCAAAGAGATAGGTGCACGGGACAAATTTTATTGGTTCTATTTCCAAATACTTGGAGTCTAATTTAAATCACTATACACCTGAACAGACAGTTACTACAATACAGTGTTTTTTTTTTTTTTTTTTTATCCCACAAGCTATTGGATACCTGCTCATACCACATTCTCATATCACCTGCTTTGACAACACTTTTTGTTTTGTCAGTCTTGATGCACCCTTCTGTTCTCAGATCCCTAGTGAACATTTCTAGCAAAATGTTGTTAAAAACCTCTTAGAACTGTCCTATGACCAAGTCTCATGATTGTAATGAAACACACACAAAGTTAGTCATTGCTGATTTTTACATTTTGATGCTGAATCATTGGCCTAATGGATGTGAACACTCTGTTAGTCATCAGATGTGGTGGTGTCGGAGTGTCCAGGATCCAGTGTCCTGTTAGTAAGACTTACATCAGCAAAAAATAAAAATACCACAATGGTCTTTTATTCCATACTGCAATACTGTCTGGTTGAGTGGGAGTTTACTTAAAATGGAAACATTTGATCTGTGACGTTTATGATACGAGAGATGCATGTTAAAACATTATCCATTTCATAATTATGATTGTATATAACTCACATAATTTTTGTGTAATATATGCTCATTTGAAAAGACTATGAAGGTGCATTTCATCAGGCTTAACATGGTTATGACCTAAAATTGCAGCATAACAAGGGAACAGCATTTGATAAAATGTGAATAGTTATGTGAACATATGTGAAAATACATGATATACACATATCATGTATTTTCATATATACTGTGTAAAAGAAAATAAAAACGATGGCACTACATGTTAAAATTTTACATAACCAGTACATTTGCATTATTTCAGTATATTTTTTGTATTTAAGATTTTTTCTTATTCAGTATAGATTTTTCAAGATAATCAAAATCTTGTTAATGCCATGAATAAATAATCACATAAATAACAAGATTTCAAACAAACATAGATTACGAAATTAAGGACTATTTATGCCTTGTTTGTTCCTAATGTCATCTTAGTGAATACAAATGACACTTAAACTATTTTTAAGTTTTTAAGATTCAGATGTATGTGAAAGATCGCTGACTCAGTTGTCTTCAGAACACAGTTAATAAAATGGAGAACTATCCTCTTACATACCTTTTTGCCAAAAGCATAGCTGTCAGATTCAGATTGAATGTGAAAGAGGAACCTGGCTGAGTCTTCTGATCACTGGAAATGAATAAGCTGGTTTCTTTTACCACAAACAGTCGACTGCATGTTAAGAAACCTGAAAAAAACATTTTAGGCCCAAAGAAGCTCTGCACAGAGCCCTTTGAAGTTTAAATGAAAACAAAACTAGTTTATATTACCAAGAATTAAAATGTTGCTGGTTTAAAAAAGGATCCATTTTTTATTTTAATTTACAGCTTATTAAATCTGCAACTATTATTAAGCCACTATAAAAAGACAAACTTCTTCGAAATTAGTAAATTGTGTTAACGGTCAGGGCCCGTATTCACAAAGCTTCTTAAGCCTAAAAGTTGCTTCTAGTGATGAAATTTTAAGAAAATTCTTAGAATCATGACATTTTCTTAGAATTTCTCCTTAAATCTAGGACTAAATCATAGTAAAGATAAAAATGATTCACAAAACATCTTAGCCCTAAGGTAAAAATTGTTAAGCATAGAGAGGAGGACTTTTAAGAGGCTTAAGAGTTTCTATAGCAGAGGACAAAATGGTGGAAAGAAGAAATATTCTTCAAAGTGATGTAAAGCTACTGTAGAAGTAAAGACTGCTTTTCTATGCAATTTGGTTTTCTTGTTGTTTTACTTCCTTTCCATCTCTCTTGGATTGTTGACTACCTACCATCAAAAAAGTGCAACTTAAGTAGACTGTCCTGCGATCATGTAAATTGGTAAAAGCTGAGCCATTTTGCTTGTCATAAAATATAAAGGAAGAGTATTGAGAAATATAATGCGCCTAAAAAAAGAACACAAAAAATTCTGATCATTGAATTAAGTGTAAATAAAATACTTCAAGTGTGGACAGAATAAATTAACTGAAATTCAATTCAATTCAGTTTTATTTGTATAGCGCTTTTAACAATTGACATTGTCGGAAAGCAGATTTACACAATCAAAAGAATTAGTTTAAGTTTGTTTGAGATGTGAACGTGTATGAATCAAAATGATAAGATTGTCCCTGATGAGCAAGCCGAGGATGACGGCGACAGTGGCAAGACTTGAATGGTAATAGGAAGAAACCTTGCAGGGACAGGGAACCAGTGTGAGACTGGAAGTTCAGTATAACAGGAGATGTGTTTAAGTTAAAATTGAGTCCAGTTCGTTATAGGAGGGTCAGGTAGACCGTAGGAAACTCGATTCCTGAACTATCGAGCGACTGAAGTCACAAGTCCTCAGAGAACAGCTGTCTGCATCAGCCGAGGACAGGACTGTCTTCATGGAAAAGTGGAACCGTCCCCAGTCACCACACGCATCCCAGGCATCCATGCGACGAGATCTCCAACCAGAAGCAGGACACCAAGATGAGTCAGACAACTTCAGGGGGCAGAGGGGGTCTGGATCACTGGCAGCTCAGGAGCGAGATGTGTAGTAAATGTGATAAATCAATAACATGAAATAAATGTGTGTGTACTTCCACCCAGTGGCCACAGCCTAATATTACATGAAAATGGGATTTATTTCAAGAAGCCTGTTCAACAAGTCTATAAATGAATTTGGCTATAGATGACACTTTGGCTTTTAAATAAAGAAAGAATTTTTTTGTAAATGCTGCAAAAGTGAATAGTTAAAAGAAAACAACAATGCAATGTCCAATTCCTTTGTATAGAGAGAGCACAACTTCAGATCGATCTTAAGTGTTATCACAACTATATCTAAAATGTCTAGTACATGGTAAAATTGAATATATATTTTCCTTAATGTAAGGTGCAGCATATATGGTAAAATTAAACAGTGGAATGAATGCACAGAGTGAGTGAAGTTTACAATTGAAAAATATCTACAAATATGATTTTAATTCATGTCCTTCAAAAAGTCATCTTTAGTCACCACATGCATCCTTTTTCTAATACTTATCTGCCAATTATTTATCTAATGCTTATCTAAAGTTAAACATCTAATACTTTTCTGGGGTACAACATATCTTCAAGTCTTGAAGATAAATACACATGTTTATTTACATTTACGTTTATGCTAGATTAATAAGTGTTAGCCTTTCCAGACATGACAACCCCATGATATGTATGCCTGGGATGCCCTTTGGACTTCAGAGTAAAGAAAAACCATCTTATTGTTAGTGGATGGGTGGATGGGGAATGGGATTACTGTATGGGTGAGGCCTGAATTAATGTACAGTACTTGTCACCTCTTCTGTATTCATTTGTCTCAGAAATTTAAAAAGGTTTGGGACCGGTAGATACTCAAACTTAGCTTCACCGCTCATACATTTACCAATGCCGCATAAAAAAGCCTGATCTGTCTGGCAGAGAGTGGGCAAAATATTAATAGCCTTGTAAAGCAAAGACAGTTTTGTAATCTGGTAACTGTTCCTGGGTTTTGGCCCTACTGTGGAATCCAGGTTCCTTCTAAAGGTGCCTAATGCTAGATACTCTGAAGTCTGATACATCTAAATATTGTAAATACTCTGTTTTATGCCCAGACATAAATCAGAATATTGTGCCCGAGTCCACTTGAAAAAGGTCTCAAGTTCACTTCAAGTCTCCCTTTCACTTGAATGGGGAAAAAATTTCTTTGATATTCATTCATTGCTTGATCTTTGCTTTCTTTCACTGTGAATTTGTGTCAAAAATTTGTGACAATCTGGAGACCCACATGACCAGTTTAATATAAGGTTTACATGAATGTGATGAGAGGGATGCAAACTGCACCAACACAAACCTGGGGTAGGAAGTGAACCCTTGACCCTAGAGGTTTGAGGATTTTAGCTATAATAAGTATTTTTATTGAAACCCATGGTTTCCTTGTTTCACATCTGTTTTGTTGGGTCAGTTTGTTCTTGATACGTACATCTTGGTTCTTGTACATCTGCACTTACTCCATTCCCCACCTGATTTTATGTGACACTTATTAAAATAAAATAATTTTTTTTTTAATCCAGGCAGTTACCAGTATCTTTGTTACAAAAATCATAAAACAAATAATAGTATAAGTCCAAAACATTTATTTCATGTCAGTTTAAGTAAAATACAAAAAAAAATTTTTGGCATGGTCTATAAGTTAATTTGGATAAGAAATTCCCTTCAAATAATTAAATGCACAGTTTTATTTTGGCATTTACGATAAAATTATTTTATTTAATATGCATAGTCTAAGAATTGTATAAGAAATCTTAATTCCAACAAAACTCGAATGGTTTTATTTTAGTGATGAATTATTTGGTCCTGTGACATTTCAGAAACGCACTCCTTGCTGGATGATAAATCTATTATAATCTATGATAGTGCGTGCAAGCTGCGCGGGAGGGACGTAGGAGCCTCTTAAAGGCTTGCAGAAGTGGCACGCGAGCGGGGCTTTGGAATGCGCCATATTATGTATATATATACAGTGGGGCAAAAAAGTATTTAGTCAGCCACCAATTGTGCAGGTTCTTCCACTTAAAAAGATGAGAGCGATTTTTGAAGAATTTATTTGCAAATTATGGTGGAAAATTAGTATTTGTTCAATAACAAAATTTCATCTCAATACTTTGTTAAATACCCTTTGTTGGCAATGACAGAGGTCAAATGTTTTCTGTAAGTCTTTACAAGGTTTTCACACACTGTTGCTGGTATTTTGGCCCATTCCTTCATGCAGATCTCAGAGTTAAAAAAAAAAATGTTTTTATTGAACTTGATACCTCAGATTGGACACTTAATAAACAGACGTAAACAGAGTAAGAAACAGACATAAAAGTGGTGCATTGACACTTTTTTAGCTGGTGTCCTATTTTGCTGATGCCCAGCCTGTTTGAATTATTAAGGACACTTTCAAATGGACGCTGCAAAGCCCAAGTGTTTTTCTCATAATTATTCACTCATGTTCTCTGTAACATTCAACAACTACCTTGCATGCTTTTGCCTTTTCCTGTATCTGCAAGTTTTCTATCCGAGATCTGGAGAGTGGTTAGGCCACTCCAGGACCTTGAATTGCTTCTTACGAAGCCACTCCTTTGTTGCCCGGGTGGTGTGTTTGGCATTGTCATGCTGAAAGACCCAGCCACATTTCATCTTCAATGCCCTTGCAGATGGAGGGAGCTTTTCACTCAAAATCTTACGATACATGGCCCCATTCTTTCTTTCCTTTACATGGATCAGTCGTCCTGGTCCCTTTGCAGAAAAAACAGCCCCAAAGCATGACGTTTCCACCCCCATGCTTCACAGTAGGTATGGTGTTCTTTGGATGCAACTCTGCATTCTTTCTCCTCCAAACACGAAGTTCTATTTTGGTTTTATCTGACCAAATGACATTCTCCCAATCCTCTTCTGGATCATCCAAAAGCTCTCTAGCAAAGCGAGCCTAGACATGTACTGGCTTAAGCAGAGGGACACATCTGGCACTGCAGAATTTGGGTCCCTGGCAGTGCAGTGTGTTACTGATAGTAGCCTTTGTTATTTTGGTCCCAGCTCTCTGCAGGTCATTCACTAGGTCCCCCCGTGTGATTCTGGGATTCAATAGTCCAGTCTGGGACCTCCAGTTAGCTACAGTTAGTCCAAAATGCAGCCGCCAGGGTTCTCACTAGATCCAGAAAATATGATCATATAACACCTATATCCCTGCACTGGCTACCTGTTCAGTTTAGAATTAATTACAAAATAGTACTACTTACATACAAGGCTTTAAATGGTTTAGCTCCCACATACCTAACCAGTCTTCTGATACGCTATAATCCACCACGTTCCTTAAGATCACAAAACTCCGGACTTCTGGTAATTCCCAGAATTTTAAAATCTACAAAAGGGGGCAGGGCATTTTCATATTTAGCTCCAAAACTTTGAAATAGCCTTCCAGACAGTGTTCGAGGAGCAGACACAGTTTCCCAATTCAAAAGTAGACTCAAGACGCATCTCTTTAATCTGGCATACACGTAACTCATCCCATAACCTCATACTCCAGTACACCTATCCTGAATGGCAACTACGCTAATTCTCTTCATCTTTTCTGTATTTTTCTACCCATCCCGAGGCATCTGGAGATTGTGGCAGCTTTAATAGACAAAGGCCAACCCTGCGAGGTTTCTGAGGCATCCAGAGAAGGACAAGCTCCAGCTGGATTCTGCTTTATGATGGCTGGAGTTACACATCCTGCTCCTGTGCTTCCAGTGACCCAGACCCCATCTGCCCTCTGCACCTACTGACTCCCTGTGCTGAACTGGACTTCATGTTAATCTACACAACTTCTGTTATATTGAACTTTCACCTGCACAACACACATGATGTTATTTCTATCTGTTATCACCCAGATGAGGATGGGTTCCCTGATTGAGTCTGGTTCCTCTCAAGGTTTTCTTCCTATTGCCATCTCAGGGAGTTTTTCCTTGCCACCGTCAACGTCACCCTTGGCTTGCTCATCAGAGACATTTCATTCATCATTCATTCATCTAATTATTATCTAGACACATTTTTCTCACACATACACACTTCCAAATATTTTTTCTTTTCTTTTCTAAAAAAAAAAAAAAAAAAAAATCTTTATTTTTTTTGTGAAGCTGCTTTGAGACAATGACCATTGTTAAAAGCACTATTCAAATAAAATTGAATTGAATTGATTTTTGTTTATAGTTCTTGTGATTATTTTGACCCCACAGGGTGAGATCTTGCGTGGAGCCAGATTGAGGAAGATTATCAGTGGTCTGGTATGTCCTCCATTTTCCAATAATTGCTCCCACATTTGATTTCTTCACACCAAGCTGCTTCCTAGTTTGGTGCAGGTCTACAATTTAGTTTCTGGTATCCTTTGACAGCTCTTTGGTCTTGGCCATAGTGGAGTTTAGAGTGTGTTTGATGTTTTGTCTTTTATACTGATAACAGATGCCATTAATACAGGTAACAAGTATTACAGGTAACCCTAGAACCTGATCTGTGCCATTACACCAAGAAAGTTGGGAATAACTTTTCTGCCCCTAAAGAACCTGTCTGTCCAGGCCCTTGACAGAAGTTCCCATTACCCATTACTCATCGCACACCCGTAGACATACTAAGAATCTCAGGAAACCACTGTAAAGCTCGTAGGGGACAAGAGAATCATGGACACAGAGAGGCAGAGTTGCGATGCAAATAGAGCGATAATTTTATTGTGGTGCAGGTGGATGGTAAAAAAACACAGTTTATAACATGGTGTACACGCGCTGGATGCTTGTTCTTGATGGATGCAGGGATCTGTGGATTAGCGTCTGGATGGGCCAGTGTGTTTCAGCGGTTTGGGCAGAGCAGATCCAGGTCATGCAGGCCCTCTCTCTGCCAACCCACAGACCCTACAACTGCTCCATTGATCTCCTCCCAGGTACTAAACTAATTTTAGTGACTAAATGTCATTACAATCAAAAACTGCTTACTTCTTAATCTTATATCTTGCAAGGAGCATGTGTTTTCACCAAGCTGGACCTACAAAATGCATACCATCTGGTTAGGATACAAGAGGGGGATAAATAGAGGACTGCCTTTAATACCCCTGCTGGTCACTACAAGTACCTAGTGATTCCTTTCGGGCTGACCATCACCCCTGCTGTATTTTAAGCCCTGATCAATGACATCCTGAAGGACTTTCGAAATATCTCTGTCTTTGTTTATCTGGATGACTTTTTTCTCCGCTCCCTCTGCTGCTCTCAACCTGCATGTTAGATTTAGCATGCATGCTGCAGCTTTGATCTTCTCACACAACTTTGAGCTCACTCTGCGTGTTGGACACTGCACGCACTCTGCACCAATCATTCCCTAACCCCTGTCTACGGTCGCTTCCAATCCACCTAACTGCCCACCTCAGACAGCACACCAAATACTGAATCTGTGCTTAAGCTTCTCCTTTTTTTCCCTATCCCGTACATTATTCATTAAAATCACTGTTGTGTGCTGGTTTTTGGGCCGATAAGTAATATCTCTGTCGTATCTGAATTTAGTAAAAGAAAGTTATCAGAACCTGGTTTGATTGGCAGGTGCTCCACCCACTTCTGCCAAACTTCCTAGCTTATCTTGTTTACCTCAGGCTGCTCATGTGTGGTGGTCATCAAAGTGAATCACACAAGACAGAATATGGAAGGTCTGCAAAGACACTGTAGTGTAAATAATTGTGTCCATGTTCCATAAGCTGGATGCGTGTTTATGAAAAAAAATTTGACCATTCTTTCATTTGTGAGGTCAGACATTGATATTGGATAGAAGGCTTGGCTGACAGTCTCCGCTCAAATTTATCCCAAAGGCATTCCATCGGGTTGTGTTCAGGAATCTGTGCAGGCCAGCTAAGTTCTTTTACCAATCTTAAGCTCATCCATGTCTTTATGGACCTTGAGGTGTGCACTGGTGCGTAGTCATGTTGGAAAAGGAAGAAAGCTATCTGGAAACCATTCCCACAAAGTTAGGAGCATAAACGAGTGTGTGTTGTTAGAACGCAGGTTTATTTGTCTAATTTTTTGCTCTCATGCTGAGAGAGTTCTAATAATAATACAGATGGAGCCACGCCAAATAGCCGCGACCGTGTGAATGGCGTGCGAATGGCGTACGGCTGCCCTATGCACGCCGTTGTCCCCCCTCCTTTTCCTTCGAGAAAGGTGTGTCAAGATTTCACAGTAAACACGCCCATTCAAGCCCTATTTATGCATTTACCTGGTTCCACCACTAGATGGTGCTTTGTTCTCAAGGACACGTTAACACAAGCCAGCAAATTAGCTGCACTGAGTTGCAATCACAAGATTTTAACAACCCGCTCCCACCCCCACCGAACTGACGCTACCAAACTGCACTAGAGATAAAGATGGCGGCTTAATGGACTATTCGCGGTAAGTGGTGTTTTAATTTATAAAAATTGTTTGCGATTAGTTCACAGTTTATTTCCCAGTTTAGTTTTTTATTGGCCATTTTGAAAATCACTGGCAGCACCAGCAGCGTGCGATGTAACTTTAGATAACTTCATGATCTGTTTACCAAGTCTGGAGTTAACATTACAGCTTACTGTCAATGTCACAATCTCACAATGTCACTCATCTTTAACTAAAAAAGACACTAAAGCTTCGAAAATACTATTAATGTCCCTATTACAAAAGCTGCACTACCCGATGAAGAGTGTTTATAAAAATGCCTTTAGAATCTGACCGCGTGTTGTCTGGATAAATTCAGCATTTATTTATTCTTTGGGTAAGAGTTAATCTGCAGGTTATTTCTGTGAATATGCAGTTCATAAAGGACACAAGCTGAGGATAGATTTACAGGAGCTCGCGAGCTAAACACTCATAACCAGGTTTATATTTTTCTCAATTTGGCTGTGACTTTGCACGGTAGCGCGAGCGCTTAGTAAACGAGCTGGATAAAAACTCTGAAGTGTTTATCAGTTAAGGAGTAGGGGGGGAGGGGGAGGTGTGTGTGTGGGGAGGTGTGGGGGGCTTCAGTACTCGGGAAGTTATAGTTTGGCTTCAGAGATGAACTAATATATACGAGTGTTATATTGCCTAACTCATTTGTATGAAAAGCGCATTAAGTAAATTCTCGGTTAATTTAATGCAGACGATAATACAGACAGACAGTGGCTAACGCTAACAAAGTTCACTGGTTAAAGTTAGCACAGGCAGTTTATTTACATTCCAGAATTCCCCAAAACAGTATTTTACACACTCTGTGGTGTAGGTTTACTAATATTTTTTAATATTTATTACAACTAGATATTCTGTAAAGTTTATTTATCTTTGTCTTCACTAAATTCTCCTGTTGTCTTTAAGCAGAGCTCTGCTGTGGAGGATTAGGGGGTCAGACGGATGACGGTTGGCCTTTTGGAGATACTGGAGGAGCCTGAACAAGCTGTTGAGGGAGCTGTAGCAGGGATGACGTCACAGTGCAACAGCTTTAGAATGATGTTTGGTCAGGTCTACTGTATATTCTGAACATAGAATTGCAAAACGTCTGATACTTTAGGGGGAAAACTAAGAATTAAACAGTTCCATCTTTAAATTTTTTTAAAATGATATTTTAATATAAAAGAACCAGATAGAGACTGATAAGCAGCTGGTGTTATCCGGGTATTTTAATGACCTTTAAGCAAAAGTTAAACATTTATACATTTTATACAAATTATTGTTTTACCTTTGACTAGTTTTGAAAGAATAATTTTTATTTTTAAAGTCATGTGTGCGTGTTTTAATTGTTGGGGGATTGTTTGGGTATTTAAAAATACATTTACTAAAACAACAACTTCAATGTGCAAAAAATGGGAACCGACGTTGTTTTAAATAGTCAAAGAGTTGGGCTAATAATAATAATAATAATTATTATTATTATTACTAATAATTATTATTATTACTGGTTATAGAAACAAATGAAAACAACAGTTAAACACTTGATCATATTGTAGCGTTTTTCACTGCTACGAAGGGACTTGGAGAGACGAGTGAGCTTCCTTGCTGCCCAATGCAAATGGCTGTGAATATTTTATTTATCATGGCACGAAACAGCATAAACCACACATCAACAGGACACACTTCTCACCCACACACACACCCCCTGGCTGAAGCCACTAACCCAAACACCTTTCCTCGACAGGGTGAACACCTAACAACCCCTCCCGCAAAGCATAATGGTTACTGGTCCAAAACCCCGCCCACGCCACACTGCCCCCACCCGAGCTGTGACCGTCCCCGGTCACGATGGCGAACTCAGTCCTGGAAGTGGGACGGTGGTCGGCGCTGGCGTTGTGAGCGCCGGAGTCTTTTTGCGGGAAAAGGAGGGCCACAGAGTTCGAGGTCTCGCTGGCGTTGGGCTGGTAGGTCGCGAGACGGTCCCGATGGAGCACGACCACTCGCGACCGCCCCGTCAACCTCACCTGGTAGACTACATCAGAGAGCTGGGCGATTACCGTACAGGGGCCCACCCAGTGAGACATGAGCTTAGGCGAGAGCCCCCCTTTCCTTCCGGGGGAATACACCCAAACCTGCTCCCCAGTAGCAAAGTCTCGCCCCCGGCTGTGAGTGTCATACACGCGGCGCTGCTTAACACCGGCGTCCGCCAAGTGTCTACGTGCCAACTCGTGGACACGGAACAGTTTGTCTTTTAAGGAACAAAAATAATCCAACCCAGGCTTCGTGGGTAAATCAGACTGTGGAGGTGGCCCGAACACAAGGTCCACAGGCGTGCGCAACTCGCGCCCGAACATTAACGCAGCTGGCATCAGCTGTGATGACTCCTGCACTGCTGTGCGATATGCCCACAGCACGAGAGGCAAATGTTCGTCCCAATCCTTCTACCGGTCGCTGGTCAGCACGGCAAGTTGGGTGGTGAGCGTCTGATTGAACCGCTCCACGAGGCCGTCACTTTGTGGATGAAGGGGCGTGGTGCGGGTCTTTTTCACCCCGAGGCGCTCGCACACCGCCGCAAACACCTCCGCCTCGAAGTTACGCCCCTGATCGCTGTGTAACTGCTCCGGGGCGCCAAATCGGCTGAACACCTCATCCACCAGCACTCGGGCGGTGGTGGAAGCGCTCTGGTTAGGCACAGCAAACGCCTCCGGCCACTTGGTGAAGTAGTCCATGGCCACTAGCACATACCGGTTCCCGCGATCGGAAATGGGAAACGGCCCGAAAATGTCCACGCCCATACGCTCCATCCCCCCCCGAAAGTCTTGCAGGGGTGCTCGCGAGTGCTGGGTAGAGCCCTTCTTTGCCGTGCAGACGTCGCATCTGTGAACAAAGAGTTCACTATCAGTGTGGCAGCCCGGCCAGTAGAAACGAGCGCGCAACCGCCGCAGCGTTTTAGTGACTCCAAAGTGTCCCGCACCCGCATGCCCATAAACCATCCCTAACACACATGCCCGCAGAGTCCGCAGCACCAGCAGCTAAAAAGATTCGCCAGCGCCGCACGGCCGTTCCCAGTGGCGGTAGAGTAAGCCCAGGTCCCAGGTGAGCAACTGCGGCATAATCCGGTCTCTGGCCCGCGTTAACCCAACCTAGTACCCGCTGCAGCGCCGGATCCTTCTCCTGCTCGGCAATGAGCTGACCACAATCCATATGCGGCACAGGTGGAACGTCTACAGGCGATGATTTAGGCGATGCAGTAACTCGGCTGCACGTCGGCTCGGACGGCTGATTACCGACGGGGGCTCCGGAGGACTGCGCAGGGAGAATGTTCTGATTCACGGGGGTCGGAGAGTGTTCGAGAACGGGCGACGTGACCAGAGCTTCCCGTAACCGAGTAAAAGCGCGCGCATGCACACTGTCCCAGTTAAACGGCTGATTCTTTCTCGTGAGCCCGTGCAGCGGACTAGCGATCGTGGCAAAATCCTTCACGAACCGACGATAGTACGAGGCTAACCCGAGGAAGGTGCGTAGCTGCGACACATTTAATGGTTCAGGCCAATTCTGTACCGCAGCAATTTTGGCTGGATCGGTGGCAATCCCTTGAGCGCTAATCACGTGTCCAAGAAACATGGCCTCTTGCCGCAACAGCTGGCACTTTTTCGGATTGAGCCGCAAATTCGCCCGCCGGATAGCCAAAAATACCTCCCGTGGATTAGCTAGCGCGACCTCAAAACTCCTTGCCGTGCACCAGTAAACCAGACACAACGGTTGCGAGGAATATCGGCCAACACTATCTCTATCAACCGTTCGAACGTAGCTGGAGCGTTACATAGGCCGAACGGCATGCGCTGGAATTGCCATAGCCCTTGCCCGATCGAGAACATGGTTTTAGGTCGTGCTTCCGGGGCGAGCTCTACTTGCCAGTACCCGCTACGCAGATCTAACGAGCTAAACCACGCCGAGCCCGCAATGTGTTCCAGCGCATCATCTATTCGCGGCAACGGATAGCTAAGGGAAGGCGCCTCGGATGTAACCGAACAGGAGCTGCGTTACCCGTATCAATCGTGTGCTGCACCAAATTAGTATGTGTGCACTCGCGCTCATCTACAGCGAAAATGTCCGCGAACTCATGTAAAAGGGACTTCACTGTGTCGGTCTGTGTCTGACTTAGCCCCACGCTGCTACGCTGCATAAGCTCGGCCATTATTCTCGCTCAGTCTGCTACCGGATGTTTACATGGCGCATCCACCAGAAGTTCCGCCCCCCTGGTGCGCGCTACTAACACGTCCGGCTGCGCTTTGGAAACTAGCAACCTGGCTAACCCGGCACGGCGTAACGTTCCGTCAGCGAGATTCAGTACCGCACCCCACCTTTCCAAAATGTCCAACCCCAAGATACAATCATCCTCAATGTCTGCCACAAAGAATGGATGAGAAAGACTGATTGCACCTACTTGTATTCGCACTGTGCGACAGGCCCGTATCTCCAAATAGCTCCCCGACACGGTGCGAATGGTCAAGGCTGGGGCACACTGTCCTCAGGCCTGAGAACGTTGCAGCGGTAGTCCGGTGGTCCTTGGCCTTGGCGTCAATCAAACATCACGTTATTAAAAGTAACGAATTTGTCACTACTCATCTCTTATGCAGCACGGCTAAAAAGATAATAAAAAAATAACATCAAATTGCTGCAGGTTTAGTGTCTGTGAGCTTTTCCTAATCAGAGTTAGACGGGGGCATTTTGTGGCTGCTCCAGTTACACTCTACTTAGATATTGAGAAGAGGAGTTCCTTTCTGTTCTCTTCATCCTAGCTTAATTTCATCTCATGAAATAATAATAAGTTTTGGAAAGTCTGACTTCCCAGCCAGTATTGTGTATGGACAGGGTAGCATCATGGCAGGATTGGTTAATAAATTACACCACGATAACATTAGTGCAGAAGGATCTGAAGAGACGTGACTTTGAGACTTTTTTCCGATTTTGCGGAACATTACAAAACAGCCATGTCCAATAAAACAGTGCATCTTTAATAAGCCACATTGGTTTCGGTTAGAAGTAAAATTAACAAAAGACTGAGAAGCCCCGTAAACTTGACCCTGACAATAATAGTTGATTGTTTTTATATTTATGTTTTTTTTAAATATATATTTTTAAATGTTCAAATTAACATTGATCATGAAATCGCGTAAAACTAAATAAAACTATGGCAAAAAAATATATAAGCAGTAAAAAATACAGTAGTATCCTGTAGGTGATTCCTGTCCTGCAATAACAGGTGCTGACCCTCTGGAACTGTTTAGTTCTGTTAGTATTGTTTTCAAGTGTGAATGTTTATGGGGATTTAATCTGTCTCTGCTGCCGCATCTCTTCACCGTAGTGATAAGTGATTAATGTCCCATCAGATCTTTGATGGGTGAACGTTATGCTGGTTAAATGACCAAAGACATACTGATCCGTATGGACAGATATTTGTTCCAGATATTATGTGTTATTAATCGATTTGTTACGCCAATTTTTGACTATCAGCGAAAAAAAAAAATCAGCGAAAACATCAAAAATATAACGAAAACAAACTCAAGCAGAAGTTAAATTTTAAGCTTTACTTTGCAGCAAAATATTATCTACCAGTGTATTAAACGTAAATAGATAAAATACACCGTAATGTAAAATACTCTACATACTGTAGCCCGCACTTGTATTCCATACCTACAACGACCGGTATAGATAAATTACAGATGTTACCATGTCTTTAAGAATTATTAAGGATGTCGTGAAAAATATTGCAATAAGTAGTTTTATTAATTAATTAATTCAATCATTAATTAAAAATAGCATAAGCATCATGGGTTGTGTATTGAGTGATTTAAATCTGTTTTATTAATCATTTTTTCCCTCTTTTTTACCACATCATCTATTTATGAAACTATGTTGACGTAAATTATGTTATTTGTATATATATATATAGTAACCAGCTGCTTGGACACTGCAGTTAACTGAAGTAGTCAATGCTCCATCTGGCGGAATTATACAGCATTGCAACCTTTTTTTAGAAAGCGCATGGGGGCGTTTATGGGGCGGGGCATCGTTAACTACGTTATCGCAGGGGATCACATTCCGTACACGGATCGATCATGGTCCTGTCACGGCCCTGTCATGGACCTGTCATGCTCCAAGCGGCTGTTTGATGTGACTCCCACTGTATGTGTGGTTATCCTGCCGATTCGCGCTACTTCCGCGTTTGGGTTTACCGTCCACGCTACACGGGCTAACTGTTAAGTCATCTGTTTCACCCCGGTTAGTTTGTGACAGAACGACTGAGCCTTCATCTGCAGTGAAACCAGCGGATTATGCTCACCTCTGCGATGTGGTAAACAGGCACAACGAGTGCCTGTCTAGTGATAGACTTTATCACGGGCCTGCCGGTCTCCGAGGGGCAAAAATCCTCCATTCACGCCCTTGGGGCAGTGGCGTCCAGTACTTCGTGAAGGACTGGGAAGGTTACGGCCCTGAGGAGCGGCCTTGGATTCCGGCCTGGTTTATTCTCGACCCCGAGCTCATCCGAGGCTATCGTCGTGGGGTATCCTCCACTGCAGGACCATATGGAGCCGGTTCTGGTCAGGGGGGTACTGTCATGTGCACTCGCTCCGCGACCGGCACTAGGACCCGGAAGTAGTATAGTCGCGACTCAGGAAGCATAAAAGGAGACAAAATGGTGCTTCACATCGCTCAGTCATTATGTTGCCCATGCTGGTTCTGACGCTCCGCATCCTATCCGTGAGTACTCACCTATTTTGGGTCTATCTTCCTGACGAGTGTGTGTTGTTAGAATGCTGGTTTATTTGTGTAAACTCTTGCTCTCGCGTCAAGAGAGTTCCAATAATAATACGTGTGGTTATCCTGTCAATTCGCGTTACTTCTGCATTTGGGTTTACTGTCCACGTTACACGGGCTAACTGCTAAGTCTTCTGTTTCACCCTGGTTAGTTTGTGACAGCTGGTCACTATTATTGGCATCCCTGGTTAAGTCTTATTCATTTTTTATTTAAAAAATATAGAAACACAATGCAAAAAGAAAGAGAAAAAATTAAAAAGTGCTATAATTATTGGCACCCCTGATGTTAAAGGTCCTACACATCATATTTTTCATTAAATGTTAATATGATCTTTAGGGTCCTAATGAAAAGTTTGTATTATACGTTAATTAAAAATTCAAAAGGATTGTGTAAAAAAAACACTACTTTTACCTGGTAAGAACTATCTCTGTTCTCAGCAACCTGTTTCAGTACATGCTAATTTAAATGCTCATGACCTCTGCTGAGCCCGCCCCCCCAGGTCTGTGGGGCGTGACACGTGGGGTATAGCCACGGAAGTGTAGTCCAGTGCGGGCAATGCTTTGTGGGTAATGCAGTCCAAACTGGAAAACGCTGTAATATAGAGCCTGAGCCTGTTTTCTTTAGTCGTTTTTGGTTTGATTTAAGTATGGAACCTACGCGGAAGTTTGTAATATTGCCTGACAACGCAGAAATGAAAAGAATGGACATGCATCGACTCGATTTGTCTTTCTCATCACTGCATGGGCATGAATTAACCGGCTGTTGCGCTGCCGCGAGCAACAACAACAAAAAGCGGAGAAACTTACTGAGAGAGATACGGACGCGATGTGTTTACTGATGTGTTTACATGACTTCTTAATCTTCGACAGACATCGTTATAAACCATCTAACGTTACAAAGGTAAGCATAATAGTTTTCCGACTACGTACACAGTTTGCAACTAGACAGTCACCTTAATGCATTGTTTATTATAAACGGGCGATTAGGAATTATATAGAGACGGATGTACACAGAGAAGAAGCCATAACCATGTTCTATGAGAGTATAAGTTAACTTACACTCCGCATTCATCGTGATTATTAGAAAAGGCGATCTGCAAAGAGTCATAGTAAAATAAATCACACTCACCGAGCCTGGTGAAGATGAAGCAGGAACACGAAGCGTTAGTACAGATCCATTTTTAGGAGCAGCTTCCTAGTAAAACCTGCTTCATATTGACCCGCGTTTATAAAGCAGTCTGGTGAAAAATGATTATCGCAAACATGAACGCATTTAGGTAAATCGGCAGGGACGTTAGCTTTAAAAACTAAATTCAGCCACTGCCTCCTCAGTGGCTCAGATACCTAACCCTAGGTAGGTACCCTAGGTCACTAACCCTAGGTAGTGAATGACGACTGCTGTGTTCGCTATTACACCCAACAACTGTACACAACACTCACTTAGGCAACATTTTGCTCCAGCGGCGAAAAACAATGGCCGACAGCTTCTTCTCACTCGGGGCGGGTCTTTGCTAAAACACCAGTGTCAATCAACTTGTGTAGGAGCGGCCTCTGTCGGTTTGGCGTCACATCGACAGGCATTTGTGATTGGCCTGATTTCAGAAGGGGGGTGTTACTGTAATAAACGAAAAGAAAACCACTGGGCGGCTCTTTATCATCGTAGAGTGGTTGTGTACGCACTCTCCTAACACACAGTTCAGTCCAAACAGCTTAAAATAGTGCATGTAGTGCTGTATGACCCCTTTAATACTTATAAGATCACAAGATAACCCCTATAACATTTCGCAAGATTGGAGAATACCGACAGATGGATCTTCAACCATTCCTCTATGCACAATCTTTTTAGATCATCCAGAGTCCTGAGTCCTCTCTTATGGATTCTCCTCTTCAATTGGGTTGAGGTCTGAGGACAGAGATGGTCATGAGAGGAGCTTGATTTTGTATCTGCTAAGCCATTTTTGTGTAAATTTCACCACACGTTTTGGGTCATTATAAAGTACTGCTGAAAGACCCAATGAGGCTCAGATTTCTAAAAGAGACCATCAGGTTTTAATTTAAAACATCCTAGTATTTTAAAGAGTTTATGATGCCATGCACCCTAACAAGGTTCCCATAGCCCCACCACAGATCCTCCACCATACTTTACAGTGAGCATGAGGTGCTTTACCATATACTCATCTTTTGTTTTAAGCCAGACCCAGACAGTGTTTGTTGCCAAAAAGTCCTATCTTAGTCTCATCTGACCACAGCACATGGTCTTAGTTTAGATCCCAGCAAACTCCAGATATTTCTGTTTGTAATTGTAGGTGAGAGAAGGCTTTTTCCTTGCATGCCTCCCAAACAGCTTGTTTGCATGTGGATAGCATCTAAATTCAAATTCAGATTCAAATTCAAATTTTATTTGTCACATACACAGTCATACACAGTACGATATGCAGTGAAATGCTTAGGCAACTGCTCATGACCTAAAAATAGAAGACTAATATGAGAATTAAAATATAGGGTAAATAAAACTAGAAAAGACTAAAATAAAATAAAATATAAAACTAAAGTTTAAAAAATAAATAAATAACTTTTTTTTAACGGTTGGTTAATGGTTAATATGGTGACCTTGTGACCCCAAGCTGCCACTTTTTGATGCAGTTCTCAAACAGTGAGCTTACCATCCTCCTCTTAACATCCTCCTCACTGTTTGAGGTGCCAAGATATTTAAGCTTGGGTCCTCGTCCAGCCTTGTTTGTCACTGTTCCAGATGTTTTAAAGGTGTCATACGGGCCTACATGCACTTTTTCAAGCTGTTTGAACTGAAATGTGTGTTAGGAGAGTGTGTACACAACCACTCTACAATGATAAAGAGCTGCCCAGTGATTTTCTTTTTATTTATTAAAATAACATGCCCCTTCTGAAATCAGGCCAATCTCAAATGCCTGTCGATGTGACGCCACACCAACAGAGGCCGCTCCTACTATAGTTGATTGACACTGGTGTTTTAGCAAAGACCCGCCCCGAGTGAGAAGAAGCTGTCGGCCATTGTTTTTCGCCGCTGGAGCAAAATGTCGTCTAAGCGAGTGTGGTGTACAGTTGTTGGGTGTAATAGCGAACACAGCAGTCGTCATTCACTACCGACATCTGAGCCGCTGAGGACGCAGTGGCTGAATTTTGTTTTTGAAGCTAACGTCCCCACCGATACCTAAATGTGTTTATGTTTGCGCTAATCATTTTTCACCAGACTGCTTTAAAAACGCGGGTCAATATAAAGCAGGTTTTGCTAGGAAGCAGCTCCTAAAAAATGGATCTGTACTAACTAACTTCGTGTTCCTGCTTCATCTTCACCAGGCTCGGTGAGTGTAATTTCTTTTTCTATGAATCTTTGCAGATCGCCTTTTCTTATAATCACGATGAATCAAAAGTGTAAGTTAACTTACACTCTCATAGAACATGGTTATGTTGTCTTCTCTATGTACACCTGTCTCTATATAATTCCTAATTGCCTGTTTATAATAAACAATGCATTAAGGTGATTGTCTAGTTGCAAACTGTGTATGTAGTCGGAAAACTATATTATGCTTACCTTTGTAACGTTAGATGGTTTATAACGATGTCTGTCAAAGATTAAGAAGTCATGTAAACACATCAGTAAACACATCGCGTTCATATCTCTCTCAGTAAGCTTCTCCGCTTTTTTTGTTGTTGCTCGCAGCAGCGTAACAGCCGGTTAATTCATGCCCATGCAGTGATGAGAAAGAAAAACGGGTCGATGCATGTCCATTCTTTTAATTTCTGCGTTGTCAGGCGATATAAACAAACTTCCGGGTGGGTTCCGTACCAGTGGCGATTTCTTTAAGACTGCAAGGGAAGCTTAGCTTCCCCTATAATGTCACAAAATTAATGGTCAAATTATGTACTACTGTATTAAAATTTTATTGACTAAAAATGCGTTAGAAAATGTTCATCTCAAAGATGAGTTCGTTCAGAATCAGTTAGATATAGCAGGTCGGCTGACTTGATTTTCTTCTCATACATTCCCGTAGCGTCACAGTGCATCTCCCCGTTGAAGCCCAGCGTCCATTGACTTCAATGCGGCTGCTTTGAACATTTTTTTTTTTCAGAGCTTTGAAACTAGACGATCATTGGATAAATGCTGCGATTATGTCCCGCCCACGGACGCTCAGCGTCTCTGGGAGTGAATGGAGCAGTGGGTGGGCCAGGACGCTGGGCTGCTGCATGATGATTGGAGGAGCTATTTAAAGGGCGGAACCCCTTTTTTGATTGATAGCATGTCTTAAGTATACATCAGCGATACAGAGATCCGAGTTCTGTCCCATGCGGATTTGCAGGTGAAGTGGTAAGACGAACTGCTGCACTCTGCATTGTTTGCTGGTGATATAAACCCATTTTGTTTGTACAAATCATTCTTTAAATAATAAAAAAAATATTATAGCATTCTTGCCTTTTCTCCTTGTTTCAGCAGTTTAAAGTTAGTTCATTCATATAATTAAAGTAGCTTGTGGAAGGGAAAACTAGCCAGCTAGCAAGCTGTGCATAATGGCAGACGCAGACGGTGCTAATATTGTTGACCTGCTTTTGGCAAAACCATTTAGTAGTCTTCCTTACGAGGAGAGACTTAGAATTAAATGGTAGGGCAGACCAATTCCCAAGATTGATCTGGTGCAAAAATCAGGAAAAAAAAATAACAGGTCTTTTCAGCTCTCCTGGTATGACAAGGTGAACTGGCTGACTGGAAGTGCTGTGACAAAGAAAATGTACTGTTAGCCATGCCTGTTGACGAAACCTTCTCAGGGAATGGGATGTGTTTGGGTTTTGGGGATCTGGATAACTTTGACATGAAAAGTGCAAAGAACATAATGAATTTTATGATAAAGGCCTAATATGAGCTTCCCCTGTTTCAAAAGCTAGCAGCCGCCACTGTTCCATACTTAAATCAAACCAAAAACTACTTAAGAAAACAGGCTCAGGCTCTATAGTCCAGCGTTTTCCAGTTTGGACTGCATTACCCACAAAGCATTGCCTGCACTGCGTTGTGGGCAATGCTTTGTGGTTAATGCAGTCCAAAGCATTGCCCGCACTGGACTACACTTCCGTGGCTATACCCCACGTGTGTTGTGAAGACACGCCCCACAGAACTGGGGGGCGGGCTCAGCAAAGATCATAAGCATTTAAAGGACCATGTACTGAAACAGGTTGCTGAGAACAGAGCTAGTTTTTACCAGGCAAAAGTAGTGGTTTTTTTTACACAACCATTGAGAATTTTTAATTAAAGTATATTACAAACTTTTCATTACGACCCTAAAGAATCATATTAACATTTAATGAAAAATGGGACTGGATGACCCCTTTAAACTTCTTAATGATTCCTTTAAATCAACGTAAAATAACGTTTACTTCTAAACATTATTAATTCTTCATTATATCTAGGTCACGTCCCTAAACCTTTGAAGCTGGCAGTTATTAAGCCGCTTCTTAAAAAATATAATTTGGACGCGAATGAAATAACAAATTACAGACCGATTTCAAACCTTCCGTTCATATCAAAAATATTAGAAAAAGTAGTATCAGCTCAAATATGCACATTCTTGCAGGAAATCAACATCCTAGAAGAATTTCAGTCAGGTTTCAGGCCCCATCATAGTACAGAAACTGCACTAGTTAAGATTGCGAACGACTTGTTTTTAGCTTCAGACCAAGGCTGCACCTCAATTCTAGTCTTGCTTGATCTTAGTGCTGCATTCGAGACCATAGATCATAATATTCTCATAGATCGCCTACAAAATCATCTAGGTATTCAGGGGCAGGCATTAAAATGGTTTAGATCATACCTGTCTGATCGATACCATTTTGTAGATCTAAATGGAGTACCGTCTGATGTAATGCCAGTGAAATATGGGGTCCCACAAGGGTCAGTTTTAGGACCTCTGCTGTTCTCAATATACATGCTTCCCTTGGGAAACATCATTAGAAGGCATGGGATTAGTTTCCATTGTTATGCTGATGATACCCAATTATATATCTCAACAAAACCAGATGAAATACTCAAGTTGTCTAGATTAACCGAGTGTGTCCAGAACATAAAAGATTGGATGACCAATAACTTTCTTTTACTAAATTCAGATAAGACAGAGATATTACTCATCGGCCCAAAAACCAGCACACAACAGCTTTCACAATTCAGCCTGCGTTTAGAAGGATGTACTGTTACTACCAGCTTAACAGTAAAATACCTGGGCGTAATATTAGACAGTAACTTGTCTTTTGATAATCATATTTCCAATATCACAAAAACAGCCTTTTTCCATCTAAGAATTTTGCCAAACTTAGGTGTATTCTATCCGTATCTGATGCAGAAAAGCTAGTTCATGCATTCATGACCTCCAGACTAGACTATTGTAATGCATTACTAGGTGGTTGTCCTGCATCCTCAATAAACAAGCTACAGTTAGTCCAAAATGCAGTCGCCAGGGTTCTCACTAGATCCAGAAAATATGATCATATAACACCTATATTATCATCCCTGCACTGGCTACCTGTTCAATTTAGAATTAATTACAAAATAGTACTACTTACATACAAGGCTTTAAATGGTTTAGCTTCCACATACCTAACCAGTCTTCTGATACGCTATAATCCACCACGTCCCTTAAGATCACAAAACTCCGGACTTCTGGTAATTCCCAGAATTTTAAAATCTACAAAAGGGGGCAGGGCATTTTCATATTTGGCTCCAAAACTTTGGAATAGCCTTCCAGACAGTGTTCGGGGAGCAGACACGGTTTCCCAATTCAAAAGAAGACTCAAGACGCATCTCTTTAATCTGGCATACACGTAACTCATCCCATAACCTCATACTCCAGTACACCTATCCTGAATGGCAACTATGCTAATTCTCTCCATCTTTTCTGTATTTTTCTACCCATCCCGAGGCATCTGGAGATTGTGTCAGCTTTAGTAGACAAAGGCCAACCCTGCGAGGTTTCTAAGGCATCCAGAGAAGGACCAGCTCCAGCTGGATTCTGTTTTATGATGGCTGGAGCTACACATCCTGCTCCTGTGCTTCCAGTGATCCAGACCCCATCTGCCCTCTGCACCTACTGACTCCCTGTGCTGAACTGGACTTCATGTTAATCTACACAACTTCTGTTATATTGAACTTTCACCTGCACAACACACATGATGTTATTTCTATCTGTTATCACCCAGATGAGGATGGGTTCCCTGTTGAGTCTGGTTCCTCTCAAGGTTTCTTCCTTTTGCCATCTCAGGGAGTTTTTCCTTGCCACCGTCGCCGTCACCCTTGGCTTGCTCATCAGAGACATTTCATTCATCATTCATTCATCTCATTATTATCTAGACACATTTTTCTCACACATACACACTTCCAAATATTTTTTTTTTCTTTTCTTTTCTAAAAAAAAACAATTCTTTAATTTTTTGTGAAGCTGCTTTGAGACAATGACCATTGTTAAAAGCGCTATATAAATAAAATTGAATTGAATTGAATTGAATTGGGTGGGCCCCTGTACGGTAATTGCTCGGCTCTCCGATGTCTTCTACCGGGTGCGGTTGGTGGGGTGGGCACGAGTTGTGCTCCACCGGGACTGTCTTGCGCCCTACCAGCCGCACGCCAACGAAACATCGAACTCTGTGGAGGCCGGACCGCCTCAGGACAATGTTCGCAATCATCCCTCACGCGCCAAAGGACTCCGGCTTTCCCAACGCCAGCGCCGACTGCCTCCATGCCTCCAAAACGGAGTTCGTCATGGTGACCCTGGACGGTCACAGCTCGGGTGGGGGCAGTGTGGCGTGGGCAGGGCGGCGGCTGACGACCAGCATGCCTTGCGGGGATGTCGGTGTGTTCACCGTGTTGGGGAAGGGTGTTTGGGTTAGTGGCTTCGGCCCTGTTTGTGTGTGGTGTGTGTGACGTGTGGAATGTGCTGTGGTTCATGCTTAGGCTGAATTGGAGGTAGGCTTCCTGTGAATGTGCTGTTCATGCTTTTGTTTGACTGTGGGTATAAAATAAAGTACTCCCAGCCATTGCATTGGGCAGCAAGTAAGCTCACTCGTCTCTCCAACATTCTTCCTGGCGGTAAAACGCTACAATATATATACAGACAATATATTGTCATATCAATAAGTATTTAATCAGCCTGTGATTTTGCAAGTTCTCTTACTTAGAAATCATGGAGGGGTCTACAATTTTCAGCACAGGTGCATTTCCACTGTGTAAGACAGAATCTAAAAAGAAAAATCCGGAAATCACATTGTATGATTTAACAATTTATTTGTGAATTATTGTGTCAAATACAGACCTGTTATTTTGCTATAAATAGTCCAGCTACACTCTGCTCATGATTGTAAATTAGCAGCACCTGTTTGAGGTTGTTAGCTGTCAAAGACACCTGTGCACCCTACAATCAGCAAAAGTCTAAGTAGCAACATGGGCAAAACCAAAGAGCTGTCAAAACTCTACGGGGCAATTGCCCAGCAGCTTGGTGAAAAAAGAACAACTGTTGGAGCAACTGCCAGAAAATGGAATAGGCTAATGATGACTGTCAATGACCCTCGGATTGGGACCCCAAGGAAGATCTCTTTTTTTATTTTTTGACTCAAGTTATCAAATACTTATTTGACACAGTAATTCACAAATAATATGTTCAAATATCTTACATGTTAAAGCAATGTTATATTCTCAGACCACATAATCAGTTTAGCAGTGTTCCTCCAGTTACTCTGGTTTCCTTCCACAGTCTTAAGACATGCAGATTGGGATTGGCATTCCAAAAGTGCCTATAGTGTGTGAATAAGTGTGTGAGTGAGTGTATGTGTGTGCCCTGTGATTCATTTGCACCCTGTCCAGGGTGTATTTCCGGATTTCCGGATTTTTCTTATATAGACCTTATACTGTATAGATTCTTATCTTAACCTCACTGTGTGAGTGTATATATATATATATATATATATATATATATATATATACACACACACACACACACACACACACACACACACAGAGAGATCCCTGACACACACACACACACACACACACACACACACACACACACACACACAGTGAGATCCCTGACACACACACACACAAACACACACACATACACAAACACATTAGATTCATATTTGTGGCCCTCTTAGACCATTTTCAGCTTTCCCCCTGTGACAATTCCTCGCAAAGTCTCTCGTTACCTAGTGGCCACATGAGAATTTAAAAAACATTTGACCTATGGGATAGTCATGCAAGAATACAAATATATTGGGTCACCGTGTGGATGCTCATGTGATGACAGTGAACACTATCACCTTAGATGTGTTTGATTTATGCCTGAATTATTTGTTAACATACTTAGTCTTACCTGCATAATTGTGGTAAGACAGCATAAGTGCCATTAACCTAAACAATTTGTTTTGTGATAAATGCCTTAATCCCTA
Organism: Clarias gariepinus; assembly: GCF_024256425.1. Lineage (NCBI taxonomy): Eukaryota > Metazoa > Chordata > Actinopteri > Siluriformes > Clariidae > Clarias > Clarias gariepinus. The sequence goes on from NC_071110.1 coordinate 4,208,177, forward strand.
ACTTTATTATATTTTTTTTTTTTTCAGGCCTCATGGATCGAGACATATCTCTTAATAATACACATTTAACACGTTTAACAGTAATTCTGACCATGGAATCATTGGGCATACCGCCATTCATTGGTTTGTCTACATTCATTTTAGGCATCATCACATACTGCTTAATTTTGTTCTTTCACTCCATGCTTCTTGCAACTATTGTTGTAAAACGGAATCTCCATGAGCCAATGTACATACTGCTTTTTAATTTATCCATATGTGATGTTATGGGAGCTACAGGTTTTTATCCTCAACTTATTTGTAGTATATTGTCTGAGAACAGACAAATATCCTATCCTGCCTGTGTCTTGCAAGGCATTGTTCTTCACATCTATGGCACTGGATCTCTTTTAATTCTCTCTGTTATGTCTTATGATAGATACATTGCTATATGCAAACCATTAAGATACCACAGTCTGATGACACGAGCTAACTTGGGGAAATTTATTTGCATGGCTTGGTCCATAGCTTTTGCTTTGATTGGGGCTTTATTTGTGCTTACAGTAAGCAAAGAAATATGCAGGACAAATATAGTGGATACTTACTGCAATAATCCTTCTTTAATGAAGTTAAGCTGTGAGGATATGAGTGTGGTTAACTACTATGGCCTGCTTATTATAGCTCTTATACAAGGATTTTCTATACTGGTGGTATCATTAACATATTTTAAAATCCTAATTACCTGTCTTTCTACTAAACAGGCAAAATCTATTAGTAAAGCAATGCAAACATGTGGGACACATTTAGTTGTTTTTCTGACTTTTGAGGTTAACATATTTTTACTATTAGTTTCTCATAGGTTAGAAGCAGTATCTCCACATTTGCGAAGGGCTTTTGGTGTTGCACTTGTTATTATTCCTCCAATTTTTAATCCTCTAATTTATGGGTTAAAAACAAAGGAAATACGACAAGCAGTGTTTATGTTTTTACACAAAAAAGTTTTCTTTATATAACAAAAAAAAAATTTTATATAAATATTTTTCTATAATTTAGCACAGAAAACAGATAATTAATCTGTAATGATATATGTTTAAGATTTTGCAGTATTTTAGAGATTTTACCTTTTCCGACATTACTGTTGATATAATTTGCCAATAAGATTTTTTCTTATAAAACTGTAAATAAATGCAAACCCTAAGAAATTACAATAGTTGTCCTAGACTTTTGAACTATGTATTTAATTATATAATTGAAAATAAACTTCAGAAACAGCTTGCTGATGCAACTGTACAGCGGACATACCTAATTTAAGTATATTACATACAATTTAAACTGACTTTTAAATTAATATTCCTCTGTGCTCTTATGAATATCTGTATTATCAGTTACCGGAACATTATTTTCAAAAACTAACCCTGCAAAAGAACTTTAAATGTTATTTAAATTCACTAACTTGTTAATATGACTTTGTGATTTGTTCTAGGGGTATCTACTGATGGATTTCATTAAAATATACTAAGTGTTCAAAACAAATGTGTGTTTAGGTTGCACCAAAATAAAATTTAGTTGAATACACTTTTGTCATAAAAACACTTAATTTATGACTTTTATTAGTGTACCTCTAAAATGTCACAAGACTGAATAAATAATCACAAAAATAAAAGTGATAGACACCATAAACTATTTAAGCACTATGCATATTAAATAAAATAGTAATAATGCATGCAAAAGTAAAACTGTACATTTATATTATTATTTTTCTTTTTATCACTGGTACCCTATGTGCAGAAATACAGAGGAATTAAAATATTGTTCCTCGTCTCTCTCAACATGTTTACATTGTCAAAGCACCAAAAAAAAAAACTGTGCAATATAAAAGTCTGTACAATATAAAACAGTTTTGTGTGAAGGAAACAGCAGTATACTTGTAATAAATAAATATAAATAAACCATGTTTATATTTGGTAAACATCTGAATAGGTGCAAACTGTGAATTCTGTTAATATGCAAATATATATCCAAAGGTGCATGTTCGCATGGTGCAAATAGTATGCAAATAAAATAAAATATTTATACATGTAATGTTTTCAATAGGTGTTTGTAAACAGGTCCATCCGTGTGGTCTGCAGAGGGTATGAAGTGTCTTATGTGTCTTATGTGAAATAGGTGTTTGAACGGGTTCGTATGTGTAGAGATCTGCTGGAACTGTAAAGCGTCATATGCAGTGAAAGATGTGTGACGTGAGCTTTATATATATATATATATATATATATATATATATATATATATATATATATATATTTTTTTTTTAGAGTTCAGGAGTAGGTGTGAGAGGTAGGAGGTAGTGGGCAGAGTTGAGCTTCCTGACAGCCTGATGGTTAAAACTGTAAGAAAGCCTTATGGAATGAGCCTGTAGGATTCAGTACCTTCTCTCTGAAGGCTGGAAGCAGAAATGAGGGGTTAACAGGTGTGAACCATCTGCAGCAATGCTGATGACTCTGCTAGTGTGGCAGGTGTGGAAGATGACCACAAGGGAGGCAGAGAGACACTGATGACCTTGCTGGCTGCATTCACTATGTGTTGCAGTGCATACAGGTGGCAGTGGAGCTTCCGTACAACACAGTGATGAAGTTGGTGAGAATGCTAAGAATGCTCTATGTACAGATGTTACTCATGCGGTATTCTGGTTTTACCGTCACGCCTCACCGTGGCGGCATTTGGGTTTGTGCGTTTGCTGACTTCTACCGCTGAGTGGCACTATATAACTATAGACTGACGCCTCGGGCATCAGTTCATTCTCTCAAGAATTAATGAGCTGCGCGCCGTTAGAGCTGCACATAGTTTTCATGAATTCACAAATTCATAATCACAGTATTAAAATTACAGTACATATGTAGAATTTAAATTAAATTAAATCTTATTAGGATCGAATTTAAGCAAAGTAAACGTTAACACAGTAAGCCTTTAGATTTTATCATGTGTAATTATAAAAGCTACGCATGTTTTTTCGTTATCTTATATTTTGTGTTCTTTAAATTCGTAGTAGATTTATTAACGAAAAAAAACGAAAATTAATTACCATAAAAATTTTAACATTGTCAGGCCGTGCTACTGCGTCAGCAGATGTCGATGTGTTTTTGCGTTATTGTAAGAATTAAATGCAGTAGGCTGTTATGATCATCATAATGTTCTTTAATAAATAATAAAAACATTTTAACAAATTACATTTTCACATCCCAGCACCCCCGTTGCGCTGTACCACTGCCGGCAAAACCTTATAAAATACAAGTGAAACATTAAACGAATTTATCATCACAGTACTAAAATTACAGTACAAATTTAGAACTTAAATATAGGGGTTTCTTAGTTCCATCGAATTTAAGCAAAGTAAATGTTAACACAGTGAGCCTTTATATTTTATCATGTGTAACACTCGCGTAGCCAGAAAACTCTGGCTGTGTGTATCAGAAAACGTGGGTGAGTCACAGGTGTTGTCAGATTAATGGGCAAAAACTATATAATAAACCTATATAAGCTACATAGCCTTTATAAGACTTTAATTTTTTTTAAGTGCATGCACAATGATGACAAAACGTTAGGATGTTGTAAAATAATGAAAGCAAACAGGGATACAGCGCTATTCTGTATCGGTTTCTGTGAACTTGAGCGCGGCAAAAAATAAACCGAAACTCCGTGTATACTCGCCTCACAGACGTGAAAAATATATACTTACAGAAAGCAAAATGTCTGCTTTTATATAAACTAATGGGGAAAAAAATCAGCTTATGTAATTCGTATGAAACGTGGATTAGTACAGCGCATCCACTCACAGCCGAAACGAAAAGACATTAACTTATCAATCAATTATTAAAATAGCCAGTCAGTTTCCTTGCTGTTTTCTCCAATGCATTCATAACTTATTAGTCTAGTTCTGCCGGTGCGGTGTTTCTTATCCCCACCCCCGTTAAAACGATGTTTACAGAGGCTCGCCCGCGAGAGGTTGTGCGCGCGCGGTCCACTACACAGCTAAAACATATTTGTATATTATGACTGAGATACGGCGGCTCACATCGGCGTGCGTTTCGCACAGCGCCGCAAAGACAGCGCTTATTTAACACGTATAAATGTGTGTTTGTTATATTTCTGGGAAAGAGAAATCTCTTATAAATCTCTCATATCGGCGCGCGCGTTTATCTGACATCAAAACTCGGCAAAGTAAAAGAGCGCACGCACGCGCCGCGGGTTCACGTGAACATTTTACATTCACTAAAAGATTTATTCACAACCACATTTTAGCCATTCACACACATGCAATGTGTTATGTTGTTTGTAGACACTTTTACTTTTCCCCTTCTAATCTAAGTTGTTACACACTTTCACTTTTCATCTCCCCTTTGATCAAAATGCTCCCGATATGAGCCTACACGAGCTCATATCGTTTCATAAAGAGAGGCGACATATACTTGATTAAACACTGCATTTTGTAAAGTGAAAGCGCGCGCGATATGAGCAGCTTTAATTATTAATAATTAAATAAGTATTAAATGGTGGACATAAACAGCAAAAAGAACAATACTATTTTACTTTTGATTATTATCATGTTACTGAATGATTGTTTGAAACTGAAGGTTTATTCACAACCACATTTCGGCCATTCACACACATGCATTGTGCTATGTTGTTTCTAGACACTTTTACTTTTTCCCTTCTAATCTCCCCTTTGATCAAAATGCTCCGTGTAAATTCATGCCACGAGTCATTTTATCATACAAAGATTATTACGTTGTGCTCGGGCCACTAAGCGTCTGTGGATTCCAAAATTGAATACCGTTTTTTAATCACTGGAATGGAAGAGATAGAAAGTTTCCTTATTATAACACGCCTTGTATTGTTTTTAATTGCTCGATACACAACCATCTGAAATAAAGCGGCTCACATCAGCGTGTGTTTCGCAAAGCGCCACAAAGACAGTGCTTTTTTAACACGTATAATTGTGTGTTTGTTATATTTCACTAAAAGGCTTATACACACATGCATTGTGCTGTGTCGTTGTTACACACTTTCACTTTTCATCTCCACTTTGATCAAAATGCTCCCAATATGAGCCGACACAAACAGCTTCGAAAAAAATGGGATTATTCATCTCATAAAGAGAGGCGACATATACTTGCTGATTAAAGTGAAAGCGCGCGATGTGAGCAGCTTTAATTATTAATAATTAAATAATTATTCAATGCTGGACATAAACTGCAAAAATCAAGATAAATGTTATTCTTTAAATTGTTATTATCATGTTCTTTTGCTGTTTGGGTTCAGCGTTAAATGATTATTTGAAACTGAAGCGTCTCTTGTAGATTCATGCCACAAGTCATTTTATCATACAAAGATCATTATGTTGTGCTCGGACCACTGACTCCAAAATTTACATTTTTACCGTTACAAATAAAAATGTTTTTACAAGCCCTTGAGCTGTTGTTTGTGCTATTTTTTTTAAATAATAACAATAACAGTAGACAGAGAGAAACATAGAGTCTGTCTAAACAAAATTAATTGCAGCCATTTGCAAAATGTCCCCTTGCGCCACCTAGCGGTCATTTCACAAATTACTTTGAATTGCGACTGATTTATTTTGGCTGTTGCCGTTTGCCGCGACAGAGTGCATGGCAGTCATAGACATTCCGCGTGAGTAACCACTGTAACAAACATACAGGATAAAAAGGTGACATTTGGACTTAAGTGCCAAATAAAGGCAGGTGAGGCACAGTGCAAATGCGATGTATGACTTTATTAAATATAAAGCACATACAGGAACATACAGCGGCAGATGCGTGCAGATGGTAAGCAACATCACTGTGTTGGGAATCAAACCAAATAACCTGGCTAATAGGCTAATTCAGTCATGAATAAAAATATTTACACGCAATTGTGGGTGCAAGTACTGGGCAATGCGCTCTAACTGGTCAATTAGACACTAGACTGTGGTGCCAACAACACAGACAGGAAAGTGCGCAAATTACTAATCATCTGTTAGATTTTACCGTTCAAACAATTTAACATGCCTGGTAGTGCACAAGGCCAAATTCATTACTAACTTCCTAGGTTGTTCTTCTTTTGAACCAGCCTGTTTGAAAATCAGCCAAGACCCTAATTACTGCACCTCATTTCCGAGCTCCGCCAGACTGACCAATTTTCTACTTTTTCGTCCCCTTACGAAGAGTAAACATATAACAGATAAGTATTTCATACTACCTTATAATATATTCACTAGAAACGCGTGTTATATCGTTTTCGTATAAGTTTATTTCGCATAAGTTTTAATTGTTTTGCAGCACACCGCTTCTAGCCGGCTTTTCATTAGCATCGCTAGCCCGTTAGCCCGGCTATCACAAGTTTGTTTACGCTCTTTCGCACCAGTTATTTCTATTTTTAGACACCATGTCGGTTGTATCTCTGCCTCTGTGTGCAGGTGAGGAGACATTGGAGCTGCACTCGGTGGACTTGGAGATGGAGGCCGTGGAGAAGCTGATCCGCGACCTACAGGTGAAGCTGGCCCGGCTACAGCAGCGGAAAGCCACGCTGGAATCATCGCGGACCGACGCTCACCTGTCCCAGGTAAATTCTCGGCATGAGAATTCTCCGACAACCTTTACTCCGCGTGCTTCTCTGCCCAGGTCCAACGCACCAAGGACGCAGCCCGCCCAGGTTTCCTTCACCCCGGCGCCGGGATACCACGAGGCCTGGATACCGCAGCAGCGGAAGACTCGCGCCAAGCCCCGGGCGAGGACCTCTCCTCCTCCGCCACCACCCGTCTTCGAGATCTCAACCCGAAACCGCTTCGCTCCTCTCCGTGAGACGGCACACGACGCGCTGGTCATCGGAGACTCCATTGTCCGGCACGTGCGTGCTACCACAGCTAAAGGTAAGGCGTACACGCGCTGTTTACCTGGTGCACGTGTTCTTGATGTTGCTGCACAGGTGCCTGCGGCCCTGAGGAAGAACATTCGAGCTGTGGTTCTTCATGCTGGCACCAACGACATCAGGCTGAGGCAGACGGAGATCCTAAAGAAGGACTTCAGGAGCCTGGTCGAGAAGGTCCGCAGCACATCACCCACGACAAAGATCGTCGTATCTGGACCACTTCCGACATTTCAGAGAGGAATCGAGAGGTTCAGTAGATTATTTGCCTTCAATGAATGGTTACAATCTTGGTGTCAACAACAGAGATTACCCTTTGTTGATAACTGGAATGTTTTCTGGGAGCGTCCTAGGCTCTACCGCACAGATGGCCTGCACCCTAGCAGAGCTGGAGCAGCGGTCCTCTCTGACAACATCTCCAGGACATTACGAACCATCTGACTTGCGGTAAGTCATACCTCAGATTCTTTAGATATCAGCCACAATACAACTCACCATACTAATAGACGCACACACATAGCTTGTACTATAGAAACTGTGTCTGTTCCCCGAATAGTGAGAAAAAAGAATAAATTCGTTAAATCCAGCCGAAACAATCTGGTAACCATTACACCAGAAAAAGGCCAAATAAGTAATCGAAGTCTACCTCTAAAGTTTGGATTTCTCAACATTAGATCCCTTATGCCTAAAGCATTTATTGTTAATGAAATGGTATCAGATTATTGCCTTGACGCACTCTGCCTCACTGAAACCTGGCTTAAACCAAATGAATATATTGGTCTGAACGAGTCTACTCCGTCAGGATATTTTTATAAGCACGAGCCCCGTCTAATTGGTCGCGGTGGTGGTGTCGCCACTATCTACAAAGATGTACTCACTGTTACTCAGAAAATAAGGCCCAGGTTTAACTCATTTTGAAGTGCTCGTCATCAATGTTGCACTTAATGAAATACATAATAAACCCGTGCTATATTTTACTCTGGCCACCGTGTACAGACCCCCAGGGCCATATGCCGATTTTCTTAAAGAATTTGGACATCTGCTATCAGACCTAATTGTTAACTCTGACAAAGTGTTGATAGTAGGTGACTTTAACATTCATGTAGATGATGCTAACGACACTTTAGCCCTCGCATTTATGGACTTACTAAATTCCTTTGGGGTTAAACAAAATATAAATAGATCAACTCACCGCTGTAATCATACACTAGATTTAATTATATCTCATGGTATAGATGTCACTAATATAGAGATTTTAACTCAAAGTGATGATATCACAGATCATCACCTCCTGATATATACTCTACCCGTAGAACAGATTAGCTGTGTCTCTCCACGTTATCGATTTGTTAGAAATATGAATCCGACTACTAAAGACAGATTCACAAGTAATCTACCGGATCTGTCCCAAATTCTTATTAGACCCCTAAATGCAGATGATCTAGACGAAGTGACCAGCAGCATGGGTACTATTTTTAGCAGTACATTAGACACTGTTGCTCCCATCAGATTAAAAAAAGTCAGAGATAAAACACTTGCTCCTTGGTACAATAGTCATACTCGCGCCCTAAAGAGAGCAACCCGTAACCTTGAGCGAAAATGGAGAAAAACTAAATTAGAAGTTTTTCGAATTGCGTTTAAAGACAGTATGTGCAGCTATAGACGGGCTCTAAAAACCGCTAGGACCGAGCATCTTAGCCAACTGATAGCAAGAAACCAAAACAATCCCAAGTTCTTATTTAGTACAGTAGCCTGCCTAACAAAACCTAAGATGCCTGCAGAGAGTACTCCACAACATTTTAGTAGTGAAGATTTTATGGACTTCTTTAATGAAAAAATCGATAGCATAAGGAAGAAAATAACAGAGGTCCAACCTCTAATAGCATCTCATGATCTAGTTCAGCCTAGAGCTTCACATTTAGATTTTCAGTGCTTTACAGGTATAGGACAGGAAGAGCTGTATAAACTTATCACCTCAGCTAAATCAACAACGTGCCTGTTAGACCCAATACCAACCAGATTTTTAAAAGAAGTGATGCTTACAGTTGGAGAGCCACTTCTAAACATTTTTAATTCTTCATTATATCTAGGTCACGTCCCTAAACCTTTGAAGCTGGCAGTTATTAAGCCGCTTCTTAAAAAATCTAATTTGGACACGAATGAAATAACAAATTATAGACCGATTTCAAACCTTCCGTTCATATCAAAAATATTAGAAAAAGTAGTATCAGCTCAAATATGCACATTCTTGCAGGAAAACAACATCCTAGAAGAATTTCAGTCAGGTTTCAGGCCCCATCATAGTACAGAAACTGCACTAGTTAAGATTGCAAACGACTTGTTTTTAGCTTCAGACCAAGGCTGCATCTCAATACTAGTCTTACTTGATCTAATATTGACACCATAGATCATAATATTCTCATAGACCGCCTACAAAATCATATAGGTATTCAGGGGCAGGCATTAAAATGGTTTAGATCATACCTGTCTGATCGATACCATTTTGTAGATCTAAATGGAGTACCGTCTGATGTAATGCCAGTGAAATATGGGGTCCCACAAGGGTCAGTTTTAGGACCTCTCCTGTTCTCAATTTACATGCTTCCCCTGGGAAACATCATTAGAAGGCATGGGATTAGTTTCCATTGTTACGCTGATGATACCCAATTATACATCTCAACGAAACCAGATGAAATACCCAAGTTGTCTAGATTAACAGAGTGTGTCCAGGACATAAAAGATTGGATGACCAATAACTTTCTTTTACTAAATTCAGATAAGACAGAGATATTGCTCATCGGCCCAAAAACTAGCACACAACACATTTACACATTTACACATTTCAGCCTGCGTTTAGAAGGATGTACTGTTACTACTAGCTCAACAGTAAAAGACCTGGGCGTGATATTAGACAGTAACTTGTCTTTTGAAAATCATATTTCCAATATTACAAAAACAGCCTTTTTCCATCTTAGAAATATTGCCAAACTTAGGAGTATCCTATCCGTATCTGATGCAGAAAAGCTAGTTCATGCATTCATGACCTCCAGACTGGACTATTGTAATGCATTACTAGGTGGTTGTCCTGCATCCCCAATAAACAAGCTACAGTTAGTCCAAAATGCAGCCGCCAGGGTTCTAACTAGATCCAGAAAATATGATCATATAACACCTATATTATCATCCTTGCACTGGCTACCTGTTCAATTTAAAATTAATTACAAAATAGTACTACTTACATACAAGGCTTTAAATGGTTTAGCTCCCTCATACCTAACCAGTCTTTTGATACGCTATAATCCACCACCACAAAATTCCGGACTTCTGGTAATTCCCAGAATTTTAAAATCTACAAAAGGGGGCAGGGCATTTTCATATTTGGCTCCAAAGCTTTGGAATAGCCTTCCAGACACTGTTTGGGGAGCAGACACGGTTTCCCAATTCAAAAGTAGGCTCAAGACGCATCTCTTTAATCTGGCATACGCGTAACTCATCCCATAACCTCATACTCCAGTACACCTATCCTGAATGGCAACTACGCTAATTCTCTCCATCTTTTCTGTATTTTTCTACCCATCCTGAGACATCTGGAGATTGTGCCAGCTTCAGTAGACAAAGGCCAACCCTGCGAGGTTTCTAAGGCATCTTGAGAAGGACCAGCTCCAGCTAGATTCTGCTTTATGATGGCTGGAGCTACACATCCTGCTCCTGTGCTTCCAGTGATGCTAACCCCATCTGCCCTCTGCACCTACTGACTCCCTGTGCTGAACTGGACTTCATGTTAATTTAAATAACTTCTGTTATATTGAACTTTCACCTGCACAAAACACATGATGTTATTTCTATCTGTTATCACCCAGATGAGGATGGGTTCCCTGTTGAGTCTGGTTCCTCTCAAGGTTTCTTCCTATTGCCATCTCGGGGAGTTTTTCCTTGCCACTGTCGCCGTCACCCTTGGCTTGCTCATCAGAGACATTTCATTCATCATTCATTCATTTCATTATTATCTAAACACATTTTTCTCACACATACACACTTCCAAATATTTTCTTTTCTTTTCTAAAAAAAAAAAAAAATTTTTTTTTTTTAAAAATTAAAAAATTTTTTTTTTTGTGAAGCTGCTTCGGGACAATGACCATTGTTAAAAGCGCTATATAAATAAAATTGAATTGAATTGAATTGAATTGAACATTTGCATTCATTATGATTTCAACAAGTTAAATAAAAACTTACCTGTAATTCAACTAATCGTGGTTCCACAGCCGTGTTGCCAGTCACACGTAAAATGGTGAATCCAGCGATTCCCTCCTGAATGTTGACACGTGCACTTAATGGTGCCATATCTAATATTTTGGGATATATATTCTCTTTTTTTTTTGGTGTTGCAGTCATTACTTAAAAAATAGATAGTATAGGTAGAATATATCCATTATGTTGTATTTTGTTATCTAACTCAAACTTAAGTAAACTATAACTGATTTTAATGGGTTGTATTTAATACTGGCAAGTCAAGAGATCCCTTTACTTGTTCTTAATGGCCAGTGTGTGTGTGTATATATATATATATATATATATATATATATATATATATATATACACACACTCACCTAAAGGATATATATATATCCTGTATATATATATATATATATATATATATATATATACACACACACACACTCACCTAAAGGATTATTAGGAACACCTGTTCAGTTACACATTAATGCAATTATCTTATTAACCAATCACATGGCAGTTGCTTTAATGCATTTAGGGGTGTGGTCCTGGTCAAGACAATCTCCTGAACTCCAAACTGAATGTCAGAATGGGAAAGAAAGGAAATTTAAGTAATTTTGAGCGTGGCATGGTTGTTGGTCAGAATTTGGCATAAAATGAGACATGCCTTGTTACCACTGTGCAGGCTGGTGGTGGTGGTGTAATGGTGTGGGGGATGTTTTCTTGGCACACTTTAGGCCCCTTAGTGCGAATTGGGCATCATTTAAATGCCACGGCCTACCTGAGCATTGTTTCTGACCATGTCCATCCCTTTATGACCACCATGTACCCATTCTCTGTTGGCTATTTCCAGCAGGATAATGCACCATGTCACAAAGCTCAAATCATTTAAAATTGGTTTCTTGAACATGACAATGAGTTCACTGTACTAAAATGGCCCCCACAGTCACCAGATCTTAACCCAATAGAGCATTTTGGGATGTGGTGGAACGGGAGCTTCGTGCCCTGGATGTGCATCCCACAAATCTCCATCAACTGCAAGATGCTATCCTATCAATATGGGCCAACATTTGTAAAGAATGCTTTCAGCACCTTGTTGAATCAATGCCATGTAGAAGTAAGGCAGTTCTGAAGGCGAAAGGGGGTTAAACACCGTATTAGTATGGTGTTCCTAATAATCCTTTAGGTGAGTATATATATATATATATATATATATATATATATATATATATATATATATACACATTTTATATATATATATATATATATATATACACACACATTTTATATATAATGTGTATATATATATATATATATATATATATATATATATAAAATGTGTATATATATATATTTATATATATATATATATATATATATATATATATATAAAATGTGTGTATATATATATATATATATATATATATATATATATATATAAACTGCATATATGGAATGAAAGCTGAGATAGTTACATATACACACTGAATGACGCATAGATATGCGCAATCCCTTGCACCATCTGCTGAGAGAAATGAGAATCACAGGTTGGAAAAGGCAGGAAACGGCATGCCGCCATGCAGCTGTCAGCCACCAGCCCAGTAGTACAAGTTACACAAAATTTTAAATAGTCCAATCGGTCAAAGTTTCTTCCTAAGCTCTTGCAAGGGCCCACATGTCCCCAATCATGGTGCATCCAGGGACACGAGAATTCCTTTGCCGGTGCCTATGATAGGATGGAGAAGGATGTTCGAGCATATGTGGCAGCCTGCCCAGGGCAACCCTCACAGCTAATCAGAAATGACAGGCAGAGCCCCCTTCTATACAGGACATGGGTTTGGCTGTCCACTAAGCACCTCCGACTATGGATTTGAATCTAAAAAACTGACCCTTCTTTAGTTGTACGAATTACAAAGCGGCATAAATAGTGCCTGCCCTAACCAATTAATTCCTGCCAAAGTACACACAATCACTCCACGTCCCAACTTGGGATTTTGTGTTGGGGTTCCCACATTTACCAACATATACGGTGGTGCCATATTGGAGCATACCCTTGTAACAGTCTCTAATCTGAGGCACGTTTAGAGAAAATCCGGGTTCTATAGTGGGGAGCTGTTGCCAGATCACAAAACCATCTTGTAATGACGCAGGTTGCGCAAGGGGCACTGCACTGTTAAACTGTTACCACGCGGAGTTCTGACCAAGCAAAAGCTCGCATTTATACATGTGGTTGCCAGGCAACGCCGCCATCAGGCAATTAGTATGAACGAGCTGCACCTGGCAGCGTGTTTATATAAAGGGTCAAGCGTGCAGAAAGTGAAGAGACAGAGGCAAAGCTCCAGTCTCTGCCTCCCCAAGACGCTGGCTAAAGTGAGAAAGAGAGTGAAAGAGAGAGCGGCATGCAGCAGTTCAGCATGTGCACTCAGTTTAAGTTAAAAGTGCAAAAGACACAAACCCCCTCCTCTCCCATAAATCTTCGGTAACGGCAAAAGCCCCAAAAGGATATTAGTGTGTTGTTTCAGTTTCCAGAGCCCTGTCTGTTCTCAAGTAGACAGCGGAGCTCTGTTTATTTATCAGTTTTCTTTTGTTTCCTTTTAAGTTCTTAATTAATAATCCCACGCCATCTTCAAATGCGAAGGTCTTCCCGTGCCTGTCATAAGCACTCTCACCACCTCCTATTTCGTTGACCCTGCGTCAGGGCTCTTATAATCATTAAAAAACCTTGTGGTGCGGCTCTTCATACCGCACCCCGTAAGAGATCTTTGTTTCACAAGCCTACTAATCTCTTGCAAGTTTTTGCCAGACATTCTTGGGGCATTTGTAAATAATTGACTGGTGAAGCCAGGGGTGTCAATTAACGAAGTACAAATACTTCGTTACCTTACTTAAGTAGAAATTTTGGGTATCTATACTTTACTGGAGTAATAACTGTATTTTTTAGCTGACTTTTTACTTCTACTACTTACATTTTCATGCAATTATCTGTACTTTCTATTTCTTACATTTTAAAAATAGCCTCATTACTTCTATTTTATTTCAGCTTGTCATTCAAAAAACAAAACAAAAAAACCCATCCGGATATTGATTGTGGTTCAATGAGAAGTATAAACATACCATTCCGACACCCTATTGGTTGGTACGCGATCCATCGCACCTGCACATGACGTCACGTCACACACTCCAGCAAGGACGTTTGAATAAAATAGCATTTTCCGTTGATAAGGTTGTGATAAGTAGACGTCCGTGATAGAGACTCAAGATTCAAGCGAAATGTCACAACCAAGCACCAGCGAGGAAGGTAACAGCAGCAGGAAGGTAACAGGAATGATATGCACACACACACACCCACACACACACACACACACACACACACACACACACATATACTATATATATATATATATATATATATATATATATATATTGTAGCGTTTTTCACTGCTACGAAGGGACTTGGAGAGATGAGTGAGCTTCCTTGCTGCCCAATGCAAATGGCTGGGAGTATTTTATTTAACATGGCACGAAAAGTCACACAACCACACATTCACTAACACACATCAACAGGACACACTTCTAACCCACACACACACCCTGGCCGAAGCCACTAACCCAAACACCTTTCCTCGACAGGGTGAACACCTAACAACCCCTCCCGCAAAGCATGATGGTTACTAGTCCAAAACCCCGCCCACGCCACACTGCCCCCACCCGAGCTGTGACCGTCCCCGGTCACGATGGCGAACTCAGTCCTGGAAGCGTGACGGTGGTCGGCGCTGGCGTTGTGAACGCCGGAGTCTTTTTGCGGGGGAAGGAGGGCCGCTGCCCTCTCCCTGAGACGGACTGGCCTCCACAGAGTTCAAGGTCTCGCTGGCGTTGGGCTGGTAGGGCGCGAGATGGTCCCGGTGAAGCACGACCACTCGCGACCGCCCCGTCAACCTCACCCGGTAGACTACATCGGAGAGCTGGGCAATTACCGTACAGGGGCCCACCCAGTGAGACATGAGCTTAGGCGAGAGCCCCCTTTTCCTTCCGGGGGAATACACCCAAACCTGCTCCCCAGTTGCAAAGTCTCGCCCTCGGCTGTGAGTATCATACACGCGGAGCTGCTTAACACCGGCGTCCGCCAAGTGTCTACGCGCCAACTCGTGGACACGGAACAGTTTGTCTTTTAAGGAACAAAAATAATCCAACCCAGGCTTTGTGGGTAAATCAGACTGTGGAGGTGGCCCAAACACAAGGTCCACAGGCGTGCGCAACTCGTGCCCGAGCATTACATTTACATTTACATTTACATTTAGGCATTTGGCAGACGCTCTTATCCAGAGCGACTTACAAAAAGTGCTTTAATGTTTACAACATTGGATACATACTTACACTGGGTTAACTAGGTTAATAACTAAGTACCATTAGTCCAACACATCTGAGTTTTTTTTTTTTTTAACGCAGCATTAACGCAGCTGGCTTCAGCTGTGATGACTCCTGCACTGCTGTGCGATATGCCCACAGCACGAGAGGCAAATGTTCGTCCCAATCCTTCTGCCGGTCTCTGGTCAGCACGGCGAGTTGGGTGGTGAGCGTCCGATTAAACCGCTCCATGAGGCCGTCAATTTGTGGATGAAGGGGCGTGGTGCGGGTCTTTTTCACCCCAAGGCACTCGCACATCGCCGCAAACACCTGCGCCTCGAAGTTACGCCCCTGATCGCAGTGTAACTGCTCCGGGGCGCCAAATCGGCTGAACACCTCATCCACCAGCACTCGAGCCGTGGTGAAGGCGCTCTGGTCAGGCACAGCAAATGCCTCCGGCCACTTGGTAAAGTAGTCCATGCCGCAACAGCTGGCACTTTTTCGGATTGAGCCGCAGCTGCAGGTCGCCTCGCAGGCTGACGGCGCACGGAGCAGTAGCTTGCTCTGGGGTGCGCTCTAACCCGTTACTCTCCATCCCACTTCTGACACCAATTGTAGCGTTTTTCACTGCTACGAAGGGACTTGGAGAGACGAGTGAGCTTCCTTGCTGCCCAATGCAAATGGCTGGGAGTATTTTATTTAACATGGCACAAAAAGTCACACAACCACACATTTACTAACACACATCAACAGGACACACTTCTAACCCCCACACACACACCCTGGCCGAAGCCACTAACCCGAACACCTTTCCTCGACAGGGTGAACACCTATCAACCCCTCCCGCAAAGCATGATGGTTACTAGTCCAAAACCCCGCCCACGCCACAATATATATATATATATATATATATATATATATATATATATATATATATATTTATTTATTTATTTATTTATTTTTTTAATCACTTGGATGAAATTAATTAATCATTCATTCTGACAGCACTAATGTTTTTGGTAGACAACCATTCAAGGGTAATTGTTACTAAGCCTGCCCTGGGTAAACTAATTCCTTTTGTATGTTGCCCTCACAGATTCCTGCAGCTAAGCTTGGATGTACATTTACATTCCAATAAAGGTTACCGATGACATGCCTCTGAAGTTTGACTTTTTGCGCCATTAAAATACTTATAGGCAACTAGTTATCATATCTTCGTCTCCATAAAACATGTTAATGCTCAGTAGTAATCATATATGGTTCTTTAATGTATTTGCATTGTACTAAAATGCATTCTTTTTCGATTGCTCTATACAGTATCCCAAATCACTATGGCCGTTAAAAAATACAACAAAAAAACAATTAGTGTTAGTGCAGTATATAGGCACGTGGCACAGCCTAAGCTTTTATCCTTAATGCTTTTTTCCCCCTCACGTTACTTTTATACTTTAAGTAGTTTTGAAACCAGTACTTTTACACTTTTACTTGAGTAAAAAGCTTAAGTTGATACTTCAACTTCTAAAGAAGTCTTTTTAAACCCTAGTATCTATACTTCTACTCAAGTAATGAATGTGAATACTTTTGACACCACCGGGTAAAGCCAAGCTGTGTGCATGGGGATCGTTGAGTAAACATTGCTCTTAAACCTTTTTAAAGTTTGGGGAAAAAAGCATAGATGTCCAGAATGTTGTAAATGTCAGTTGGAAAATCTGCTGGCAATGCCAAAAGCACCACTGCACCATTCTCCAATGATCAAGGTAATTTATATTTCTCTGGAAAAATAGTAATACACAAGAAGACCCAGCTGTGACCAGAAGTAACTTAAATGGAACACCCCAATGAACAGGTTGAAGGGGGAATTCGTTGTCATGTTTAGACCTCTGCGCTGTTACACAGACCTCATACAGCACCACATAGATACTGCTCCAGGCATGAGTGAATGCAGCTGCTTCTATGAGTTACCAGAAGACAACAAACAAACAAAGGAAAGAATGAATGATCTTGAATGAAGGAACACTTGATGAAGCACAGAACAACATGCCAACAGTCAGGCCCCACTTGAACTCTAAGTAGCATGTATGTGGGCTCTAATCTGCGGTGCTGTAAATCTGAAAATTTAGAGGCTGGTGATTTTAATAAACTTCTCCTTTGCTGCAGACGTACATAGTCTTCCTTTCCTGGTATAGAGCAAGATTCATCATAGTGATCGATGGTTTTGGCCAATAGGGTAGATACTCTGTATCTACCCTTCTTGTGCACAAGACATGGTCTAAAGCACATTAAAAAAGCATGAAATGTCACAAATTAACTCTAAACAATGCACACCTGTGAAAGGAAAACCATTCCAGATGATTACCTCTTGATGAGAGAATGTCATGAGGGTGCCAAGCTGTCATCAAAGCTAAATATAGCTACTTTGGACAATCTAAAATATAAAACATATTCTGGGTTGTTTACCACTTTTATGTTTACTACATAATTCCATATGTGTTTTTTTTATAATATTATATATATATATATATATATATATATATACATATATATATATATATATATATATATATATATATATACACACACACACACAAACACACACATTTTTATACACGGCAAAAAACATATTAGATTGGTATTTGTAGCTCTCTTATTTTCAGCTTTACTGCTGTGAGGATTTCTTACATGTCTCTTGTAACATAGTGGCCACCTGAGAATTTTAAAAACATTTGCCCTGTGGAATAGTCATGCAAGGATACAAATATTTTGGGTTACTTTGTGGACAATGTGAACACCATCACCTCATGTGTTTGGTTTATGGGTTTCACAGTTTTACTGAATTGATTAATAACATACTTAGTCTGATTTGCTTAACTGGGTCAGAACATATAGCTGCCATAAACAAAAACAATTTGCCCATGATAAATGTCTTAACCCATTACTTTATTATATTATAATTTTTTTCAGGGCCTTGAAGCTGCAATGGATCGAGACATATCTCTTAATAATACACATTTAACACGTTTAACTGCAATTCTGACCATGGAATCATTGGGTATACCACCATCCATTGTTTTGTCTGCATTCATTTTAGGCATCATCACATACTGCTTAATTTTGTTCTTTCACTCCATGCTTCTTGCAACTATTGTTGTAAAACGAAGTCTCCATGAGCCAATGTACATACTGCTTTTTAATTTATCCATATGTGATGTTATGGGAGCTACCGGTTTTTACCCTCAACTGATTTGTAGTATATTGTCTGAAAACAGAGAAATATCTTATCCTGCCTGTGTCTTGCAAGGCATTGTTCTTCACTTTTATGGTACTGGATCTGTTTTAATTCTCTCTGTTATGTCTTATGATAGATACATTGCTATATGCAAACCATTGAGATACCACAGTCTGATGACACGAGCTAACTTGGGGAAATTTATTTGCATGGCTTGGTCCACAAATTTTGCTTTAATCGGGGCTTTATTTGTGCTTACAGTAAGCAAAGAAATATGCAGGACAAATATAGTGGATACTTACTGTAATAATCCTTCTTTAATGAAGTTAAGCTGTGAGGATATAAGTGTGGTTAACTACTATGGCCTGTTTACTATAGCTCTTTTACAAGGATTTTCTATACTGGTGGTATCATTAACATATTTTAAAATCCTAATTACCTGTCTTTCTACTAAACAGGCAAAATCTATTACTAAGGCAGTGCAAACATGTGGGACAC
Source organism: Clarias gariepinus (assembly GCF_024256425.1). Taxonomy (NCBI): domain Eukaryota; kingdom Metazoa; phylum Chordata; class Actinopteri; order Siluriformes; family Clariidae; genus Clarias; species Clarias gariepinus. The sequence goes on from NC_071110.1 coordinate 4,227,372, forward strand.
ATTTAGTTGTTTTTCTGACCTTTGAGGTTAACATATTTTTACTATTTCTTTCTCATAGGTTAGAAGCAGTATCTCCACACTTACGAAGGGCTTTTGGTGTTGCACTTATTATTATTCCTCCAATTTTTAATCCTCTAATTTATGGGTTAAAAACAAAGGAAATACGACATGCAGTGTTTATGTTTTTATACAATAAAGTTTTCTTTATATAACATAAAACAAATCTTAAATCATAGGATTATTTTTCTGCAATTTATAACTGTAAATGAATGCAAACCCTGAGAAATTATAATAGTTGTCTCAGCCATTTGAACTGTGTATTTCATTATATAAACGAAAACAAACTTTAGAAAAAGCTTGCTGATGAGATATTGCAAGATTTTTTGTGTTGTCATCAAACAAAGCACTGTGCAGCTGACATACTTTATCAATTTCAGTACATTACATACAATCTGAACCGATTTCTAAATGAATATTGCTTTGTGCTCTTATGAATAACAGTATTATCAGTATAGTTATTGGAATATTATTATTTTTTTATTAACTGCAGACAGTTGTACACAGACAGGCTGTGCAAGACCAAAAGATCATTGTTGACATCAGGAGAACCCAGAAAGCATAAGTGTCATAAATAAAACAGTTTGCCCCATTTAAATATCTCAACCAATGTTTTGTTATACAGAGGGGCTCAAAAATGTAAACATACTTTAACATGAAAAATATGTGCACAACAATCATGTTTGCATGATAGCATCAATTATTTTATTTTATTTTTTTTACTATTGACATCTTTTATAGAAACACATTGCTCCCATAATTCAAGTTAAATGATTAGATTTTTTTTTTTTTTTTTGGATAATTCATATGAGTTTTAAAAAAGAGCATAGATGACTGTTGAAGTATAGATGACTGTTGAGGAACTGTTGAGGTGTGTATACTGTACACTTCTTGGGCCCCTCTGTATTTTTCCAGACCTTGTAGGTAAATTTGCAGACAGATGCAGCTCTTATTTATTTAGATTTAACATGTTTTATGACAATTCTGACTGTAAAATTATTGGACATACATCAAGTGCTTTGTCTACATTCATTTTGGCATGATCATGTATTGCTTAATCTTGTCCTTTCAGTGCATGCTAGAAACGGTCTGGATCTTGTCTATGGCTTCCCCATACAAAGTATAAATAAAATATAAGAACCCTTATATGGGGATGGGCGCAATCCAGTGTCTTCTTGTGCCAGTCCCAAGTCTGGATAAATGCAGAGGGTTGTGTCAGGAAGGGCATCCGACGTAAAACATTTGCCAAATCAATGATGCGAATCACAAATATAATTCCCATACCGGATCGGTCGTGGCCCGGGTTAACAACGACCCCCACTGGTGCTGTTGACCTACAGGGTGCTGGTGGAAATTGGGCTACTGTTGGTCGAAGAAGGAGAGGAGGAAGGCGTGTTCGAAAGCAGAGAGAGAAGAGGAAAGGCAAGAGTTTAGGAGTGATAGTAGGGACTTTGAATGTTGGGACCATGACAGGGAAGGGAAGAGAGTTAGTTGATATGATGCAGAGAAGAAAGTTGGATATACTGTGTGTTCAGGAGACCAGGTGGAAAGGTAGCAAGGCTAGAAGCTTAGGATCAGGGTTCAAATTGTTTTACCATGGTGTGGATAGGAAAAGAAATGGAGTAGGAGTTATTCTAAAAGAGGAGTTTGTAAGGAATGTGCTAAAGGTGAAGAGAGTATCAGATAGGGTGATGAGTCTGAAGCTGGAAATTGAAGGGATAATGTTCAATGTTGTTAGTGGTTATGCCCACAGGTAGGATGTGAGTTAAAAGAGAAGGAGAAATTCTGGAGTGAGTTAGATGAAGTGATGCAGAACATCCCCAGAGGTGAGAGAGTGGTGATTGGTGCAGACTTCAATAGACATGTTGGGGAAGGGAACAGAGGTAATGAAAATGTGATGGGCAGGTTTGGTCTTCAGGACAGGAATGTAGAGGGACAGATGGTGGTGGACTTTGCAAAGAGGATGGAGATGGCAGTAGTAAATACTTTCTTCCAGAAGAGGCAGGAACATAGGGTGACATATAAGAGTGGAGGCAGAAGCACTCAGGTCGACTACATCTTGTGTCGGCGTTGTAATCTGAAAGAGATCAGTGACTGCAAAGTGTTGGTAGGGGAGAGTGTAGCCAGACAACACAGAATGGTGGTGTGTAAAATAACCCTGGTGGTGAGGAAGGCGAAGAGGACAAAGGCAGAGCAGAGGACAAAGTGGTGGAAGCTGAGAAAGGAAGAATGTTGTGAAGTCTTTAGGGAGGAGTTGAGACAGGTTATGGGTGGTCAGGAGGTGCTTTCAGTTGACTGGACAACTACAGCCAATGTGATCAGGGAGACAGGTAGGAGGGTACTTGGTGTATCATCAGGTAAGGGAAAAGTGGACAAGAAGACTTGGTGGTGGAATGAGGACGTCCAGGAGTGTATTCAGGGAAAGAGGCTAGCTAAGAAGAAGTGGGACACTGAGAGGACTGAAGAGAGTAGACAGGAGTACAGGGAGATGCAGAGTAAGGTGAAGGTAGAGGTGGCAAAGGCCAAACAAAGAGCATATGAGGACTTGTATGCTAGGCTAGACAGTAAGGAGGGAGAGGGGGATCTGTACAGGTTGGCAAGGCAGAGAGATAGAGATGGGAAGGATGTGCAGCAGGTTAGAGTGATTAAAAATAGAGAAGGAAATGTACTGACAGATGCCAGGAGGGTGATGGGAAGATGGAAGGAGTACTTTAAGGAGTTGATGAATGAGGAAAACGAAAGAGAACAAAGAGTAGAAGAGGTGACTGTTGTGGAACAGGAAGTAGCAAATATTGGTAGAAGTGAGGTGATAAGGGCGTTGAAGAGGATGAAGAGTGGAAAGGCTGTTGGTCCTGATGACATACCTGTGGAGGTATGGAAGTGCTTAGGAGAGATGGCAGTAGAGTTTTTGACAAGTTTGTTTAACAAGATCTTGGAGAGTGAGAGGATTCCAGAGGAATGGAGGAGAAGTGTATTGGTGCCATTATTTAAGAACAAGGGAGATGTGCAAAGCTGTGGCAATTATAGAGGTATAAAGCTAATGAGCCAGACAATGAAGCTGTGGGAAAGAGTAGTGGAAGCTAGGTTAAGGGCAGAGGTGAGCATTTGTGAGCAGCAATATGGTTTTATGCCTAGAAAGAGTACATCAGATGCAGTATTTGCTTTGAGGATGCTGGCGGAGAAGTACAGAGAAGGTAACAGGGAGTTGCTTTGTGTATTTTTAGATTTAGAGAAAGCGTATGACAGGGTGCCAAGAGAGGAGCTGTGGTATTGTATGAGAAGGTCTGGAGTGGCAGAGAAGTATGTTAGAGTGGTGCAGGACATGTATGAGAGCTGTAAGACAGTGGTAAGATGTGCTGTAGGTGTGACAGAAGAGTTCAAGGTGGAGGTGCGTCTGCATCAAGGATCGGCTCTAAGACCCTTTTTGTTTGCTCTGGTGATGGACAGGATGACAGATGAGGTAAGACAGGAGTCCCCATGGACTATGATGTTTGCACATGACATTGTGCTCTGTAGCGAGAGCAGGGAACAGGTGGAGGAAAATTTGGAGAGGTGGAGGTATGCTCTGGAAAGCAGAGGAATGAAGGTTAGCCGCAGCAAGACGGAATACATGTGTGTAAATGAGAGGGACCCAGGAGGATCGGTGAGGCTACAGGGAGCAGAGGTAAAGAAGGTGCAGGATTTTAAGTACTTAGGGTCAACGGTCCAGAGCAATGGAGAGTGTGGAAAGGAGGTGAAGAGGCGGGTACAGGCAGGTTGGAATGGGTGGAGAAAAGTGTCAGGTGTGTTGTGCGATAAAAGAGTATCAGCGAGAATAAAAGGAAAGGTGTACAGGACAGTGGTGAGACCAGCAATGCTCTATGGCTTAGAGACAGTGGCGCTGAAGAAAAGACAGGAGGCAGAGTTGGAGGTAGCAGAGCTGAAGATGTTGAGGTTCTCTTTGGAAGTGACAAGGATGGATAGGATTAAGAATGAGTTTATCAGAGGGACAACCCACGTTAGATGTTTTGGAGATAAAGTCAGAGAGGCCAGATTGAGGTGGTTTGGACATGTTCAGAGGAGAGATTGTGAATATATCGGTAGAAGGATGCTGAGGTTGGAACTGCCAGGCAGGAGGTCTAGAGGAAGACCAAAGAGGAGATTTATGGATGCAGTGAGAGAGGACATGAAGTTAGTTAGTGTGAGAGAAGAGGATGCAGAGGATAGGGTTAGATGGAGGCAAATAATTGGCTGTGGCGACCCCTGAAAGGAAACAGCCGAAAGACAATGAAGAATTTAACACAGGTTCGAATTAGCATCCCCACACAAAGCGGGCAGTTAGGTGTTTCAGTTAGGTATCCTCCAATTCTTATTTCCTGGTTAAAAAAAAAAGAAAATTCTAAACAATTATTATTCTAACAGACAACTTAATACAAACAAATGCATATACTGCAAGTTAAAAACAAATCAAGTTAAAATACACAAAATTTCTTTGTTGAAAACCAACAGAAATACCAACATACAAATGCACCATGTAGGTGTTTTGTAGCAGCCTGGTGTGTAAAGATGGGGATTAAGACTCAAGCTGCAGACAGAATATTACTTGACCTCTGTTTAACAGGTCTGTCCTGCACTTTCCTTTCTCATGCTTTCACTTTTTGTTTATGCTCTAGTGTGTATGTGGTTGTGTGTGTGCATGTGTGTATTCTTGTAAGTTCCACCTGCTATAACACCCATGCCTCCTTCCTTCCTTCCTTCCTTCCCTTTCTTTTCCTATCTGTTTAACACTTGAAAGCACAGACAGACACATATAAATAGCTAGTAGGTAATTAGATACAAGTGAACATCAGATAAGTCAAATGTCAGTTTAACCCACCTTCTCCTTGTCCAGAGCTGACACTCAACATCACCTGCTGACACACACACACACACACACACACACCACTTTTTAAAAACAGAATTAGATAAAAGCTTTAGAATTTAGAAACAAAATTTGCAAAACATTTACTAACCTTAACAATTGAGGTTTGTTTAATAAATGTAGTTTATTTTTAGACAATCCACACACATATTTCCACACATGCACATTGTATGAATTCAAATTTATATTTTAAATGATTACAATAGTAACCTGTGGTAGTTTACAATAATTAATTGTATCAAAAGAAAAATTATACAATTAATTATCTTTTCAAACTCAGACTCATTGGCCTTGACTCATTTTCATACAGCATATGTAAGAAAGCATTTTCAATGACCGCACCCTGTACATCCCCGCTACACATTTATAATACATCGAGGACCCAGGGTTACATAGAGTACCCGGGGCTAATAAAAGTGTGAAAATTGTAAATCCTGTGTACCTTTACTCTGTCCTCTTCCTGTCTGGGACTTCTGTATGTGTGTGTGTGTGTGAAAGAGAGAGAGAGAGAGAGAGAGAGAGAGAGAGAAAGAGAGAGAGAAAATGTGAGTTTTGTGTTTTGGCCCTGTTGTCCTGCAGTCAACAGGGCCTGTCCTAGAACATTGTGGCAAAATCCAGCACCGACACCTGTCTGCTCTCACATTTCCGCACACTTTATCCTTTGTCTTGTGAAAACCTGTCTTTATGTGCTCCTATTCTATTGCATTTGTCATGCATTTTGGTGGAATTGAATGGTCTTCTTGCCCAAGAAATGAGCCACCCTGTATGGCTGCCAATGTGATAAGAATGCAACCAGGGCCAACAGGGATGGCACTTACTCATGTGCAGGACATAAAGTCTTCTTTTAAGCTTTTCGTTCTACTGTAGATTCAAAAAAGATAATTTTTCTGAATTGCAATAATTTAAAAGGAAGGGTTTTTTATTTAATAGTGGGGAAAAGGGGTGGACCAAACCTATTCAAATGCCCACTTTGGGGTTCTTATGCTCGCTGGAATTTTCAGGTCCCAAAAGGAATCCACAGAATCCTGGTAGAATGCAGAAACTGGCAGTGATATTTCCATGCAACAATGTCCCTGGAAATCTTTCAAATAATATACAGGATTATCCACTTTGATAAACGAGACGACAGACCCTCTTGATGGCAGAGAGATAATCTAGCTGCCATTAGGACGGTGTGGGGCAAGTGGGTGCACCGCGTCCCCCTTATTTTACAACCCTGGGCCTATTATTCTACTGTAGATTACAGCCAGCAACAACAAAAAAAAGTGCTGTGAAGTGTGTGGACCCAGGATGGACTAAGAAACACTATGTACATGCATCATGAAGTACATATGTGTAGGGTTTACATAATAATGACAACGAATGACTGTTGCATTCTTCACCATTATTATGTAGTGTTTAGCTCTGGGTCAGAGCTTCGAATTTTTAATGATTTAGGTTAATTTGATTAACTGAATCAAATTTATAATGTACACTTTATTGACAATTTATTGTCCAGCGTTTAGCACAATTTAATGTATCTTACCAGTTCTGCTTATCACATTGCCACGATGATAACACAAAATCAAGTATTTAGCAATTATGAGCAAGGTAACTTAAGATGTAGGCAAATGTTTTTTAGATTTTAAAATACATGACCAAGACAACAGTTCTTTATACAGAAACATGAATTTATTTGACTAATCTATGACATGTGAAACTACAATACTTGAACGCACACACACGCACACACACACACACACACACACACATATACAGTGGGGGAAATAAGTACTTGATCTTCTACAGATTTTCTAAGATTGCCCACTTACTAAGAAATCAAGGGTCTATAATTTTATCATAGGTTTAGGGTAAAGGATTGAGACAGAATATCAACTAAAAATCCAGAAAAAGCACATGATACAAATGTTATGAATTAAGTTGCATTTCAATGAGGGATATAAGTATTTGATCCCCAAGCAAAACATGACTTGGTACTTGGTAAAGAAACCCTTGCTGGAAAGCACAGTGGGAAGACGTTTCTTGTAGTTGTTGATTTGCACACATCTTGGGATGCATTTTGATCCACTATTCTTTACAGATTTTCTCTAAATGTTTAAGGTTTCTTGCCTGTTGCTTGGCAACTCAAAGTTACTGGATTAAGGTCTGAACACTGGCTAAACCACTCCATGACCTTAATGTGCTTATTCTTGAGCCACTCCTTAGTTGCATTGGCAGTATGTTTGGGGTCATTTTCATGCTGGAAGACCCATCCACAACCCATATTCAGGAGGTTCTCATTCAAAATTTTACAACACATAGCCTCATCCATTGGCCCCTCAGTGCAGCAAAGTCAATCTGTACCTTTAGCAAAGAAACAGCTCCAAAGCATAATGTTTCCAGCTCCATGGTTGACTGTAGGGACTGTGGTGTTCTTAGTGTCATAGTCAGCATTTTTCTTCCTCCGAAAACAGCAAGTTGGATTGATGACAAAAGGCACAATTTTGGTCTCTGATCCCAGCAGTTTATCCCAATCTTTCTCTGTTCATTTGCAAACCTCGGACGGGTCTGTACATGTGTCTTCTTGAGGAGCCCTGCTGAAAAATCCAGCATAGACCGCCATGATTTATATGCTGTTCTATGCTGGTTAATACTGGTTAGTGCTAGTCTGATGCTTGTTTAGCTGGTGAACCAGCATAACTGATGGAAGACCAGCATATTTATGCTGATAAAACCTTACCACCAGCATTGGTCTTGCTGGTTAAAGCTGGTCTGGCCCTGGTTTAGGTGATCAACCAGCATAACTGATGGAAGACCAGCATGCCTGCTGAAACATCCAGTATAGACCAGCATGATTTATATGAAGGGCATCCGGCGTAAAACCTGTGCCAAGTTGTAGTGAGGACTGGGTATTCCGCTGTGGCGACCCCTTGCCGGGAGCAGCCGAAAGACCAACAACAACATCTTGTATTTTAATGGCTAGTACTGAAAATAGTGTGTTATGTAAATACATGGACCGTGTAGTGTTATCTTTAAATGCATTTACATAAAAAAGACAAAAATAATCCATTTACCAAAAACATGTAAATACATTATTTTACATTTATTAAATATCTGCTGGGTTGTCTAAAAACACAACACAAACCTTTTATATAAATGCACTGGCAATAAATGAATATTTTTTTAAAGTAATCAATGGAAATCACTTAAAACTGAAAAAAAAACAAGAAAAAAACTTAGACCATCATAGCTGGTCACCAGCTTGACCAGCAATTATACCAGCATATGTTGTGTTTTGGTGCTGGTGTCCTGGGCACCAGCATCAGTAAGACATACTGTAACAGCACCAGCATCATGGTCGCTATAATGCTGGTCACCAGCATCAGCAGGGTGACCGGCATACCGGCACCAGCATCACAGCATTATGATGCTGCACTAGCATCAGTTGGGTTACCAGTTACCAGCACCAGCATGATTGGGTCAGCTGTTCCGGCGGTGGGACCACTGGCATTTTTTTATGGTATGGTGTGAAAATAATTTAAAATACTCCATTATTTTTATTCATACACATAAGTGTAATAGATCATTTGATTCTGTAAAGGGTCTTTATTTGTTAATGTACACTTACATATCAATAAAACATTGTGCTTTTGTAAAATAAAGAAAATAAACAGGGTGCGCTTTCTGCTGTCTCAGTCTCCGGAAAATCTTTTTGAAACGCGTCACTAAAATGAACTGAAAGTCAGTGAATACTGCACACACACATATCCATATATCTATATATCCATACATATATCTATAGAAAGCTTAAAGTGTCTACTTTTAAATGAAGCAAGCTTAATCAAAAATAAATATTCTCAGTTTATGTAATCTATATAAATCTATGGAGAGATAGAGTCTTTGCCACACTTCATTGACTGATATAGACCTGAGACAGGACACGCCCACACGCTATTCACTGGGAAACAGTCAGGGTAATCTACATACAAGGGCACGCCCCCAAACACACACACACACACACACACACAGTTTTGATAAGTTTCCTGTGCGTGTGGAAGGTGTCACGCGCTGTACAGGTTTCTGAAGCTCTATACAGAATGTTCTGGACTGTGGGAGGAGTTTAGACTTCCCTCAGAACAACACTGAAAACGAAGGAGAATCCAGCAAGCTGTTACCATGGGTAAAATATTAAATCTCATATAATCTTTATTCTGATAATATAAAACTAGTATTGTTTTATTTTCCCTTATTTTTCACAAGCTTTTGCCAGTTTATGTGAAACATTGTCATTTAATGTCATTTACATGGTTTGATTAGCATGTAGATAACACTGCTAAATCATGCTAACATATTGCTTTATGTATCTTAGCACAAACAGTTTAGCTCACGGTGGCTAAGCTTATGACTTACAGTATGTACTGTAGATTACAGATGGTTGTCAGTATCAGCTGTGGTGTAAAAATTTATACTATATTTCACCCTGTTTTGGATAGCTTGATATGTCATGGTAGCTATTTGGTTAGCTTATGACACTGCTATCTATATGTTATTTAGCACAAACACTTTAGCTATGTAACTTACATATGTTTGTGATATTAAGGTGTAAATGTAAATCGTAATGCAATAAATTGTTTTATAACATTACAAAAGCTTGTGTTCTCTTTATCCATGGTCAATAGTAATTGATTATAATATATAGTAATTTTATTGTTATCATGCTTATGTTTCTTTTTCCTTTTTTATAAACAGTTGTGATCATGAAAATGATCAGCCACCTGTTTTATAGAGATCAAATGCAAACAAGCAGGCAGGATACAGACGGACCATCACTATGTCATAGAAAACACAGACTCTGCGATTTCTGCCTGCATGTGATCCTGGACCACAACTGGGGTCTGGATTCGGGATGGATCTCATGTATTTTTTTCAGCGGTTTGCCACACGATAAGGCTTCACCTGTCAACCAGCACATGGACTGACCTCAGATGCCAGGAATGTTACCACTGCTGGTCACAGGGTCTGTGTTCATTGCAAATCAGTTTATGGTAAGCAGTAAAAAACACCATGGAAATGCCAGTTACAAAAGTTCACTTATGTCTTGAGTTAAAAAAAAAAAAGCTTTTTCGAGAGATGCACAAAGATGTATGACTCTGTATAGTGTGTAAAAGTAAGCTTTTACAAACCTAACACCCCTTTTTCATAGTGCACTGTTCCTGTTCGCACTGTTTTACCCTAAATGTCTGTTTGCACGGCCATATTTACAAGATGCCATAAATGTGCCCTCTGTGTATAAGATCATCTGTGTCCCCCTCCCCTTAATCATGGACATTTACTTTGCACTAGGTAAAAGAGGTGACATTTATATGTTTATAAGTAAGGTTGCATTTATATTTTTATAAGTAAGAAAAATACACAGATCCACAAATACACAAATGTCAGAACTACTTCAGGGCTCATAAACCTGCAGACCCCTAAATAATGAGTAAGGGCCAAGCTCAATCATTTACACTACTGTGGTGTGAAAGTAACTGTGTGAATGTGTCCCTGAGAGATTGGTTTCATGTTTTGTTTTTGTTATATATATATATATATATATATATATATATATATATATATATATATATTATTATTTTTTTTTTATCAAAACTTGTTTGCTGTTCATTGTTAAATAATCATATTGTTACAAATGTGCATATTGTATATATTGTTACATATTACATAATTAATACTGTTTGTTTTGGCCAATAAAGCTATTTTTATACTGATTCTATTCTATATTTTAGAGTTATTGGATGAACATCTTGTAAAACCTGAATTTTGTCTTGTTACTAGGGAGTTACTAGCATACCTGAAGCAAAAGAAGCATTGTAATATTTGCATGTATTTTGACTTTTATACCACACCAACATTTGATGGGGTGAACAGCCTACCATCAAATGTTGGTATTTTGGGATGCATGGGCTGCATATGTTGTGTTTTGGTGCTGGTATGCTGGTGACCAGCATCATAATGCTGTGATGCTGGTGCTGGTGGAAAAAAACAACATAGACCAGCATAGCTGGTCACTAGCTTGACCAGCAATGATACCAGCATATGTTGTGTTTTGAGGCTGGTATGCTGGGGACCAGCATCAGTAATGTGACGGCAAAATGTATGCTGGTCACCAGCATACCAGCACCAAAACACACAACATATGCTGGTCACCAGCATACCAGCACCAAAACACACAACATATGCTGGTCACCAGCATACCAGCACCAAAACACACAACATATGCTGGTCACCAGGGGTCTGTTCTCCGTACGTCGCTAACTCAGTTAGCTGGATTTAATTGTTGTGGATTTGTCCTGATCTTGAATTGTTTCGTTCTTCTATGCGCTTTTAGTATTTGTTGTCATAGCAACATATCCGTAAGCTTGAACCTGCTCGGGAGCAGGTTTATTTCATGTAAACAGGATTTAGCCTGCGCTCCTGGCGTGTTATGATTGGTTGAAATGGCAAGGTCACATCTAATCCATGTATATATATATGTATATATATATGCATATATATATATATATATATATATATATATATATATATATATACATATACATGCATATATATATATATATATATATGCATATAATCCATGGCAGGGGGGCATTTCAGCGCATAACGTGTTACAAAAAAAAGTTGAGCCGCTCTTTTTCCATTTCGTCAACCAATCGGAGGGGTTGTGATCAGTGTTTCTACTGTCGATGCATATCGCCTTTTAAACCAACGCACAAGCGTGCAATAATCCTAGACAACTCAATCCAGCTATACTAATCATCAACAACATCTGAGCTCGAAGAACCGAATTAGCCGGATCGTAATTAGCACGATGATCTCATCTTAGATGTGTCAGTTTATCTCGGATGAGATCAAAAAAAGTCACAAGAGCAGAGTCTTGGGTTTAATCTTACAGTTTAGTTATGAAACAAGCACCAATTTTAGCAAGGCATGCAGCTTTGTTTGTTTACTTGCGGTACATTTTATTCTCTTCAGGTGGTTCGCCTTCAGCAAAGGAAATCACTGCGTTGCTGATTGGTTGGTGCGCTGTTGTAGAGATGACGCCTTTCGGAAAAGCCCTTCAGTGAGGCGTTGTTTGCCTGGTTACGATGGCTTTGCTCTGGAACTTCTTTTAAGGGTTTCTTCATTGTGGGACTTTGGAGTTTTTGAAGAGCTGGCGCTGCTGGAGTTCACGCCAAGGAAAAGTTTCTCGAGTCGCCTTTAGAGCTTCTTGTGTTTCATCACTCTTGACATGCTTCATAGCATTCAAGAATGGACTATTCAACATGCACAGCAAACGGAGCATGTTCATTGGTTTATGGACCTTCCTGAACTAATGCCATTTATTGCAATTGTCATCTTGCGGGGGGCTAAGGTTCCATCACTACGTGACTGCTGGTCAGCAAACCTGGGAAACCTACAGATTATTGGAACTATGCCACAAAACTGCTTCCAAGACATCATGCGACACCTATGCTTTGATGACAGGTCCACCCGCAGTGATGAAGCAAAGACTGATAAGTTTGCTGCAATTTCCAGTGTGTGGGGATCATTTGTCACCAACTGCATCACGTCCTACAACCCTGGTCTACATATTACCGTTGATGAACAGCTTTTCCGTTCAAAGACTCAGTGCTGTTTCCTGCAGTATATTGCAACTAAACCTGACAAGTTTGGGATCAAGTTTTGATCCCAAACTTGCGACCTAAAATCCAAGTACATTTGCAACATCCTCACATATCCTGGCAAGGACCCCAATCGTCCCAGTGGGGAGAGACTGTCTGAAAATGTAGTGATGAGGCTGATGGAACCATTCCTAGACAAGGGCAGAAATGTTACCACAGACAATTTCTTTACATCGCTGTCACTTGCGCAAAAACGTCTTAGACGGTAAACCACCATCCTCAGCACAGCCAACAAGATTCGCCGGGAAATTCCTCAATCTGCTAGACGCACAGATCGCAATGAATTCACCACTCTGGTATGTTGCAGGTCTTTTGTGGTTCTATATTTATGTGTTTTAAAATTTTTATAATTAACACCTCAAAGTGTGTCATTGTGTGTAAAAGTGCTATAAAAATAACAATTTATCTTATTTCTTAGTGGTTTTCAACCACTGCTGCCACGCTGACGGCGTATGCGGCCAAACAGTAGAAGACCATCTATATTCTTAGCAGCATGCACAGCGTGGTTCAGACTGATAATACCGCCAAAAGGAAGCCAAACACTGTCACCCTTTACAACAACACAAAGTGTGGTGTGGATGTAATGGACCAGATGGTGCTGGAGTACACTGTCCACACAGGAACACGGTGCTGGCCAGTTGCCGTGTTCTATAACATGATCAACATGGCAGCAATGAATGCACATGTGCTGTATCAAGCATGCACCGGGACGCAGGAAAGACGGGTGGACTTCCTGGTGGAGCTTGCAAGAGAGTTGGCTAACTCTCATATGGCTGGGAAGAAGGCAAGAAAAGAACAGTTGCTTCGGACACAACTCTCCACACCTAGCCCTGGAAAAAGAGCCATGTGTCAGGTCAAACACAAATGCAAGAACAATCATGCCGCTGTGCAATGTGTTCACTGCTACAGATACACATGTGGTAAATGCAGACTAGAGATACCATGGCAGTGCCAGGATTGTGAGTGATTGCTGAAATGTACTCACTCACTTTTTATTATTATTTGTAAATATGTGTACAAATGGTTGGTTTGTTTTTTATTTTATTTTGTACTGTTTTATCAATAAATCTCAGCAACAAAGGAAAAACACCCATGTGCGTTGATTTCTCCCTAAGATGGCAAAGTGAAACAAGTTTCCTTGAAGTGGCTCAGCATGGCCCCACCTTGTTTACATAACAAAAGCATCTGTTCACAGGTAATTAAGGATATTAGCTAAAAGCCTTCCAGCCTATCGGCTGTCCTGCGGGTTTTATAGGTAGAAAAGCCAAATGGCTGCTCTCTGGGACTTCTAGTGTTAAAGATGATTTAAAAAAGTGTCCATGCCATATGCCTCTTTGTTTATTGAAAGGTATGTGCTCTGGGGTCAACGAAAGTGTCAAAGTGTGACTTGGAGGTTCCCCCCTCAACTCGGGGTGAAGCTGTAAAAACTCCGCTTTGTTTACCGGATCGCTGATTTACACCCTTGGTTTTGGGTTTACTTTGAGTCATTTAGTCTTAGCATGGCTTGACTTGCAAACTTCCTGTCTCATGCCTTGTGAAGTTTCCTGCAAATTCGTTTTACACATGCTCCTTTATGTTCGTGGATCAGATAAGATTATTGGAATGGCGACATGAAGGCTGGGAGAGGGGCTTTGGAATGTGATCAATTGATTGCTCTCTTTGCGAAGCCCTGTTCATCCCTACATATGCAACACATACACAGTAAAACTCTCGCCTTGTGTGTTGTATAGGATAGTATGAAAAGGCAATGTGTTCAATGGGGCTGATGTGTTGTCTAGACCTGTGGTTCTCAAAGTGTGAGGCACGCCCCACTAGTGGGGAATACAGACATGACAGGTGGGGTGCAATGAATGGGAGAAAATTAATGGAAAATTTTTAGGAAAGTACCTATTCTAATTCATGTTTTTCTTTATTGACAATGAAGAGCGTACACTCAAAACTAAACAATCACACACAAAGAAATGGATCATTAATACAAGTAAATTAAAATAACATCAGAAAAAGTGGAACCATAGTGCAACAATAGCGGTTTAACGTCGGCATGTTAATCGCAGAGGAACAATATATAAGGAAACATTCGGTATTATATATGTAATTTCATTTATTCCAATGTGTATGCTGATGTTTCTGTATTTTTGTTGAAAATTAATATTTCATCAGGCAGTACTAGTCTGGCATTTCTAGTGTGGCAACAAAGTTGCTTTTTGATCCTTCAGGTGCTGAACAGAAGGAAAGATCAATATCGTTCTACGCTTTTTGTTGGTGTGCGGCATTTTGCGATGATCCCTAAATCATTTGTTGCGCCGTAGAGAATAATGATGTTTATGCTTTTAAACATGTACAATTTAAGGCGGATGTAGCTTAAAGACAATGTAGAGACTAAAACTAACTTTACCGCGGACACAAACACGTGTTATGCGCTAAAATGCCTGCCCCCCCCAACCCACCACGGATTGCCCCCCCTACATAATCTCTATCAAATATTTTATTAGGACATTCAAAGGTTTATTATTATCAAAGATATTATTACTATTATAATTAACCCTGGGCACGTGACAGCCGTCGAGACCATTAATACAAAACCCCCAAAATGATTATTTTATGTCACATTTATTTTGCAGGGGTTTGTCAACGTACAAATAACAAATTATTTATCACAAATTACACTAAATAAATATTGTCTGTGGTGAAAAATTACAGGAAACAACTTTTATTATAAAATAAGAAGTAAAAATATACATGTTGTATATGAAAAAAATATCTAATTTATATATTTTTTCTCCTATACAACATTTTTTTATATTGCTTACTTTATAATTAAATTCATTTGTTATAATTTGTAAACCATAAACCTATGAATTTATGTTCTAATATATTATTTAAAAGAGATTATGTGTGTGTGATGGCATTTCATGAGCATAATAACATCAATGGATACATTTGTTACATGGACCACAAAAAAAGCAGGTGATTTAGCACCATCAGCCTAATCAACCAAAAAGCCAGCCGAAAGGAAAACATGATGAAGCCTACTGTATGTTGCGCTTGGATTCATGGTGGGAATGGTGGGGCAGAGGAGAGACCCATGTGTGTTATATGTCTTAAACCGCTGGCAGCAGACAGCATGAGACCCAACAAAGTAGGAAGACACTTAGAGACAACACACCCCAGTCACGTTAATAAGCCACTTGATTTCTTTGAAAGAAAGCTCTAAATAAGTGATGAAGTAAGCCTGTTATAACAATGGCACGTGTATTTTATCTGTTTTGAACTTGGTGTTATTTGATCTTACTGGTTTAGAAATTAGATTTTCTAAACCAGTAAGATCAATGACACACTTTGAGGTGTTAATTATTAATTATAAAAATTTTAAAACACATAAATATAGAACCACAAAAGACCTGCAACATACCAGAGTGGTGAATTCATTGCGATCTGTGTGTCTAGCAGATTGAGGAATTTCCCGGCGAATCTTGTTGGCTGTGCCGAGGATGGTGGTTTACCGTCTAAGACGTTTTTGCGCAAGTGACAGCGATGTAAAGAAATTGTCTGTGGTAACATTTCTGCCCTTGTCTAGGAATGGTTCCATCAGAAATTTTGATTTTTCAATTAATAGTAAACTTGGCCGTTTTCGTTATCATTTTGTTGACAAGTGGGGCTTGAAAATTCACCCACTCCCTTAAGTGGGGAACGACAGAAAATGTTTGAGAACCACTGGGCTAAACTAAACATGGAGCTAAACGTAACATGAAGCTACTGTAGTGTTATACACCTACATTACAACAAAATTATTGCAATTCATTTTATTAAGTAAAAAAAAATAAAATAAAGCAACTTAAAACACTAAAAACAACCAAAAAAATAAAAATAAAAATGAGAACCATAAAAGCACTTTCAGTGCTGCTGCTAGAAAACACTGCTTTCAATCAGTGTATGACTGGACATATCCACAGCGTTCTTTTTTTTTAGTTAATTACATTATCTAATTCTCAAATAAATGAAACAAACATGTACAATCAGCTAGAGTCACCAGAGGCACCAAAACACAGTCCTTGGAACACATAACTGAAAGGGTCCTTTTTTTTATCAGTCAGCTTAATTTTTAATGCCCTTATTTATATTTAAAAAAAAAAAAAACCTTATGTTGCTGCGCTACAAACAAACAAAATAAAAAAAATAAATGCATGTATGTGAATTTATTACAAATCTGTGTGCTGCAGCTGGCCCCTTGGCCCCTGGAGATGTTTAACTCTGTTACATAACTGGGGTGTGGACTTGGCAAGAGACATACAGTGGTTACTCACGCGGAATGTCTATGACTGCCATGCACTCTGTCGCAGCAAACGGCAACAGCCAAAATAAATCAGTCGGCATTCAAAGTAATTTGTGAAATGACCGCCAGGTGGCGCAAGAGGACATTTTGCAAACGGCTGTAATTAATTTTGTTTAGACAGACTCTATGTTTCTCTCTGTCTACTGTTATTGTTATTATTAAAGAAAATAGCACAAACAACAGCTCAAGGGCTTGTAAAAACATTTTTATTTTTAACGGTAAAAATGTCAATTTTGGAGTCAGTGGTCTGAGCACAACACAATGATCTTTGTATGATAAAATGACTCGTGGCATGAATCTACAAGAGACGCTTCAGTTTCAAATAATCATTTAACGCTGAACCCAAACAGCAAAAGAACATGATAATAACAATTTAAAGCATAACATTTATCTTGATTTTAGCTGTTTATGTCCAGCATTGAATAATTATTTAATTATTAATAATTAAAGCTGCTCACATCGCGTGCTTTCACTTAAAAAAAAATGCAGTGTTTAATCAGCAAGTATATGTCGCCTCTCTTTATGAGATGAATAATCTGATTTTTCGAAGCTGTTTGTGTCGGCTCATATCGGGAGCATTTTGATCAAAGTGGTGATGAAAAGTGAAAGTGTGTAACAACAACACAGCACAACGCATGTGTGTATAAGCCTTTTAGTGAAATATAACAAACACACATTTATACGTGTTAAAAAAGCACTGTCTTTGTGGCGCTGTGCGAAACACACGCCGATGTGAGCCGCTTTATTTCAGATGGTTGTGTATCGAGCGATTAAAAACAATACAAGGCGTGTTATGATAAGGAAACTTTCTATCTCTTCCATTCCAGTGATTAAAATGTGGATTCCAATTTTGGAATCCACAGACGCTTAGTGGTCCGAACACAACGTAATAATCTTTGTATGATAAAATGACTCGTGGCATAAATTTACACGGAGCATTTTAATCAAAGGGGAGATTAGAAGGGGAAAAGTAAAAGTGTCTAGAAACAACATAGCACAATGCATGCGTGTGAATGGCCGAAATGTGGTTGTGAATAAACCTTCAGTTTCAAACAATCATTCAATAACATGATAATAATCAAAAGTAAAATAATATTATTCTTTTTGCTGTTTATGTCCACCATTTAATACTTATTTATATTAACAATTAAAGCTGCTCATATCGCGCGCACTTTCACTTTAAAAAATGCAGTGTTTAATCAAGTATATGTCGCCTCTTTTTTATGATACGATATGAGCTCGTGTCGGCTCATATCGGGAGCATTTTGATCAAAGTGGAGATGAAAAGTGAAAGTGTGTAACAACTTAGATTAGAAGGGGAAAAGTAAAAGTGTCTACAAACAACATAGCATAATGCATGTGTGTGAATCGCCGAAATGTGGTTGTGAATAAATCTTTTAGTAAAAGTAAAATGTTTGCGTGAGCCCGCGGCGCGCGCATGCGCTGTGTCACTTTGCCGAGTTTTGATGTCAGATGAACGCGCGCGCCGATATGAGACATTTATAAGAGATTTCTCTGTCCCAGAAATATAACAAACATACATTTATACGTGTTAAATAAGCGCTGTCTTTGCGGCGCTGTTGTGCGAAACGCACACCAATGTGAGCCGCCTTATCTCAGTCATAATATACAAATATGTTTTAGCTGTGTAGTAGACTGCACAGTATTTAGCTGTGAATACGCCGTTTTAACGGGGGTGGGAATAAGAAACACCGCACCGGCAGAACTAGACTAATGATTATGAATGCGTCTGGGAAAACAGTAAGGAAACTGACTGGCCAAACAAGCACTAACAACAGCTGAAGGGCTTGTAAAAAATATTATTTAGACTAGCTAATTAAGTTCACTAGCTAACGATTTTATTTGTACAAAGAATGAACTGTTATATAGCTTCTGTTTGTATCGGTTTATTGTTATTATAAAAAAAAAAAAATTTAAAGACATCAAAATTTAAATATAAAAAACTGGGAAAATAGACCTACAGAATAGAACATCAAAATAACTTAAATATACACTTCTATATTTGTATAATATGGTTATAGTATAGTATATCGCGGCTGAAATTTTGTTTTACTAAATAATATTATTCCAGTATAAGCAGGACCCCTTATTTCTACTTACTTTAGGTTGTTGTTCTTGCAATGTGCGCTTTGCAATATCAGACACATTCAAATGCAAATAATACACCCTCCCCAGGTGTGAATCGGCTGTTCTCACCTTTACACTCGGAGAAACTAAAATGCACCCTCCTCACTGTGCATGGTTTCAGCAAAGTGGAGGATTTTGGATCTTGCTTCAGGCCTCTTCCTAAATTTGTGTAAATTTAAAATCTTCTGGATTCTACATTCTAAAATTGACAACGTTACCGTTTTTAATCCCTGGAATGAGATTTTTCTTATCATAACATGTATGTTATTAATCACTCTACACTGTTTTTAATTACTTTACAATGTTTAAATTTTAGATTTTATTAAAAAATAAATAAATACACCAAATAAAATATATTCACACACATTTATACGTGTTAAGTAAGCGCTGTCTTTGCGGCGCTGTGCGAAACGCACACCGATGTGAGCCGCCTTCCTATCTCAGTCATAATATACAAATATGTTTTAGCTGTGTAGTGGACTGCGCGCGCACAACCTCTCGCGGGCGAGCCCCTGAATACACCGTTTTAACGGGGGTGGGGATAAGAAACACCGCACCGGCAGAACTAGACTAATGATTATGAATGCGTCGGGGAAAACAGCAAGGAATCTGACTGGCCATTTTAATAATTCATTGATAAGTTGATGTTTTTTCGTTTTGGCTGTGAGTGGATACGCTGTACTAATCCTCGTTTTATACGAATTACATAAGCTGTTTTTTTCCCCCATTAGTTTATATAAAAGCAGACATTTTGCTTTCTGTAAGTATATATTTTTCACGTCTGTGAGGCGAGTATACACGGAGTTTCGGTTTATTTTTTGCTGCGCTCAAGTTCACAGAAACCGATACAGAATAGCGCTGTATCCCTGTTTGCTTTCATTATTTTACAACATCACAACGTTTTGTCGTCATTGTGCGTGCACTTAAATAAAAGTAAAGTCTTATAAAGGCTATGTAGCTTATATAGCTTTATTATATAGTTTTTGCCCATTAATCTGACAACACCTGTGACTCACCCACGTTTTCTGATACACACAGCCAGAGTTTTCTGGCTATGCGAGTGTTACACATAACACATGATAAAATATAAAGGGTCACTGTGTTAACATTTACTTTGCTTAAATTCGATGAAACTAAGAAACAACTATATTGAAGTTCTAAATTTGTACTGTAATTTTAGTACTGTGATGATAAATTCGTTTAATGTTTCACTTGTATTTTATACGGTTTTCGCCGGCGGTGGTAGAGCGCAACGGGGGTGCTGGGATGTGAAAATGTAATTTGTTAATTTTTTTTATTATTTATTAAAGGACATTATGATGATCATAACAGCCTACTGCATTTAATTCTTATAATAACGCAAAAACACATCGACATCTGCTGACGCAGTAGCACGTCCTGACAATGTTTTAATTTTTATGGTAATTAATTTTCGTTTTTTTCAGTTAATACATCTACTACAAATTTAAAGAACACAACATATAAGATAACGAAAAACATACATGCGTAGCTTTTATAATTACACATAATAAAATCTAAAGGCTCACTGTGTTAACGTTTACTTTGCTTAAATTCGATCCTAATAAGATTTAATTTAATTTAAATTCTACATTTGTACTGTAATTTTAATACTGTGATTATAAATTCGTTTAACTACAATGTTTCACTTGATTTTATCTGCTACTACGTGCACCTCTAACGGCGCGTGGCTCATTAATTCTTGAGAGAATGAACTGACGCCTGAGGCGTCAGTCTATAGTTATATAGCGCCACTCAGCGGTAGAAGCCAGCAAACGCACAAACCCAAATGCCGCCACCGTGAGGTGACTTATTTAGAATGCATCTTTTAATAGGGAAAACAGAACAGAAGCAATACAAAGCAAAACAGCACCACCATGAAGTCTAACATGACTTAGGGCTGAACATGACCTAGGAGTTACACTTAACTTTGACCTACAATAACCAGTAGTTCCACAAGGAGAGACACAAACCGCATTATAACCCAAATTGCCACACACAACAGACTAGGAGAATACAAACAAAACCAGAAAGCAACAGACCAAGAGTCAGGGGAAATGGCATGATGCATGGAGTAATCAGACAAAGGTAACTCAACAAATGCACGACGAGGGAAAATCCGAACACAAGACTATTTTGAAAGAACTTAATTAGCTAACCTTGGTTCAGGTGCGCTCCCATCACCTGATCGAGGTGCACTCTTGGAAATGAAGTCTATTACAGAAAACCCAAAAACTACAAATGAAAACAAAATGGAGTCCGGGAACATGGCACCCTCTGGGTATTCTGTGACAAACGCCTTCTCCAAATTTTGTCCTTACTCTTCAACTTTGTTTGAATAAGAACTTTCATCTCCCCTTCCTGCACTTTAAATATGTTCTTGACATGTGTTGAAAACAAATGAAAAGCAAACAACAAGACAAATTATTCACTGAGAGTTGTGTAGAAAACATATTTGAATAATTAAAATGGAATCATTCCATATATACCTTACATGTTTTACTAAGAAACAATCTGTAATCTTAAAATAAATATATATATTTTTTAAAGTACCATCAGAATATGACTCAAAACCACTTGTAAGTATTGCACAGTAATCTAGTATATGTATGTAATATTGTATTATTATA
Source organism: Clarias gariepinus (assembly GCF_024256425.1). Lineage (NCBI taxonomy): Eukaryota > Metazoa > Chordata > Actinopteri > Siluriformes > Clariidae > Clarias > Clarias gariepinus. The sequence goes on from NC_071110.1 coordinate 4,249,155, forward strand.
TGTAATCTTGTATTACATGTTTTATTTGGAAGTACTATTGCAGTTATCATATTATTAATATGGTAAGTATTAATGTCCTGTTAGTGAAAAATCCACATACATATGTGTATGAGTTACAGAGAAGAGTTGTAAACTTTTATGGCCATTGGGAAAAGGATCTCCTGTGGCGCTCTGTGGAACACTTGATAGTTATCAGTCTCTGGCTGAAACTGCTCCTCTGTTAAGCGAAGACACTGTATAGCGGGTGAGAAGGATTGTTCAAAATGGATAGGGTTACCATGATATAGGGCTACTTTGGCAATGAACTGTTGAATAACTACAAAGGTACAAAATCATATTTTAATACAACTGCCTTTTAACTGCACTGTACTGCATTTTACTTGATCATACTTCATAAAACTGAAATATAATTTTTATCCCAGAAACTGCAGTTATTTTTCGTAAGGGACATGATGAAGTTATGTTACATTTGCTAATTTAAAGTACATGCAGGGGTTAATGGGCTAGTGCTCTTGTTATTTTTTCATCAATGCTATTAAGCTTCTCATGGTATTCAAATAGTACTTCTTATATTTGTTTCTTTATTTGTTTCTTATATACTGTTTCCTTAAATCTTAACTTAGGGACAGTAGATTTTCATCAATGTAATTGTGGCAGCAGGAGCATGGTTGAGCATGTGTACAGATGACACATAATGCTTTTCACCCGCGGCTTGTTATCAACTTTGTTTATCTGTGCCCAGATATATGACATTTATCTGAAGCCCAGAGAGAGTAGTTCACTTACAGAACACTGTGTATGTGTGTGTGTGTGTTTTAAATAACAGTGGCAAAAAAAACAACTTCTTAATTCAAAATAAGAGGTAGGCAGTAAGTTAACAATAGATTTAATAGGCCTGTGCAAATTTGCGTAAATTCCCTGGACCCCACACCTACTAGCACCCCTGCTGAGTTTTTTAACATGCCGTCAGCTCTATTGTCTCTTGCTTTTGTTGTGCAAACACACCCATTACCTGTGAGGCCGGGCACATTTGCATTTGTTGGCTTAAACCAAGGCAGGCCGAATCTTTGCGTCTGACATGGAAACCTTCAGAAATGCCTGCCGTATTTATACAAAAGACACACATTCACAATATATGGATACACAAGTCTGTTTTATTTTAAAATGTTTTAAACTTTACGGCATTTGCAGACCCAGTGTCCATCGTCCCTGCATTGGGAACAGGTAAATTTCTGACATGTTGCACAGGTAAACCTGCTGCGATTCCTGTTGCAGCTCTCTTGCACCTGGTACTGTGCAGCAGCACAGCTTCAGCAGCCTGCCTCTGTGCCAATATTTCCTTGCGCTGCATGAATCGGCAATGGAGTTCTTAGCTAGAAGAATCAGAAACAATCTTCTTTTGCTTGTCCACCCTGTACATGCCTTGTACAAAATGTAGGCATTCACTGTCTTCAGGTCCAGCATATTGTAAAGAAACGCTACTGGCCACCTGTGTGTTGCTGTGCAGTGTCTTTTGCAAGTTGAGGAAGTTCACGCTGGACTTCACCGTGCCCAGTAGCGTTTTTTTGTGCTGCAGCAGTCTGTGCGACAGTGACAGTGAAGTAAAGAAATTGTCCATCGTGACATTTCTCCCATCATCCAAAAATGGCTCCATTAGATTCATGACCACGTTCTCTACTAGCCTTTCTTCCTTCTGACAACTGGGGTCCTTTCCCAAGTAAGGAGATGCACTGCAGACATATTTGGTCTCCAAATCCGTGGCCATCCAGAACTTGATCCCAAATTTGTCTGGCTTGGTTGCGATACACTGTGTGAATGGACAACAAACCTTGGTAGGGAACAGCTGTTTGTCTATGGTCATGTGTTTTCCTGGAGTGAAACTCTCAGCACAGTTCTTGTTGAAGTGTGTCCGGATGTTGGAGATTGCAGCAAATTTGTCTGTTTTCACCCGTTCTGCCTACGTGTCCTTGTCATCAAATCTAAGGTGTTGCATAATCGAAATGAATCTATCTCGGGGCATTGTCTCTTTGATTACTGGCACCAGAAAGTTTTCTGACCAGCACCAACAGGCCACATGTTTGCTCTTACAAACAGAATTTAAATGTATGCCATCAGTTCATGAATTCCTTCGGAAAATAAAGTATTCTCCCTGGCACACCCAGGAGGCCAATTAACATCTCGTTAGAGATCGGTGTTTCCCGAAACACTAGTGGTGGCGGAGCTTGAACACCGGTCTTTAACAAGATGTTAGTTGTTCGGTGACCCCCCCCCCCCCAGCCCCCAACCCCCCCCAAATTTAGCTGAAGTGCCAAAACTTGTACTCCTTTTGAAGAAACTGTCAGGTTAAAAGCTACTGCCAGGTATATCTTCTTGGGTACTAAGGACTACAGGATTCAGTTTGCACATCGCCCTCCGCCTTTCAACGGTGTGGTCTCCACTTCAGTGAAACCGAAAAGGCGCATCTGCTAACTCTTGAATTGCAGACCTTGTTCGGGAAAGCGGCCATAGAACATGTTTCCCTGCCAGACAAAGAGTCAGGCTGCTACAGTCAGTATTTCTTGGTTCCAAGAAAGATGGGGGGGCTGCATACAATTTTAGATCTTCACAGGCTGAACCGCTATCTGAGAAAGTACAGGTTCAAAATGTCAAGATTGTTTCTCAAATCAAACCAAAGGATTAGTTTGTGACAAATGACCTGAAGGACGCATATTTTTATATAGACAGAACATAGGAAGTTCCTGAGGTTTGCTTTCATGGGCGAAGCTTACCAGTATCGGGTCCTTCCATTTGGCCTAGCTCTGTCACCCACACATATACAAAATGCATGGAATGCTGTGTGTCTGTATGAGTGTGTCCGTGTGTGTGAAATGAAGAAGTCAGAGTATGATGGTGGGAGAGGCCGAAGAGCACAGGGAAGGCAGAGCTGGAAGAGAGTTGAACTTCCTGATTGCCTGATGGATGAAGCTGTATTTCAGTCTGCTTGTCCTGGCTTGGAGACTCCTTAGTCTCCTCCCTGATGGTAGCAGACTGAAGAAGCTCTGAGTCGGGTGGGAAGGGTCACGGGCGATGTTGAGAGCTTTTCGTGTGAGGCGGGTGTTGTAAATGTCCAGGAGTGAGGGGAGAGAGACACCCATGATCTTCTCAGCTGCTCTCACTATGCGCTGGAGTGTTTTCTGGCAGGACGCATTGCAGGCGCCAAACCACACAGTAATGCAGCTGGTCAGGATGCTCTCAATGGTGTCTCTGTAGAAGGTGCGCATGATGGGTGTGAGGCCTTCAGTTTTTCTCAGCTTTCGGAGAAAGTAGAGACGCTGTTATGCTTTCTTGGCCAGTGCTGCAGTGTTGGTGGACCAGGAGAGATCTTCCGTATTGTGCACACCCAGGAACTTGGTGCTCCTAACCCTCTCCACGATCGCACCACTGATGGACAGCGGAGAGTGTTGGGTGTATGTTCTCCTGTAATCGACCACAATCTCCTTTGTCTTTTCCACGGGAGAGATTGTTGTCTGTGCACCACCCGGCCAGGCAGCTCACCTCACTCCTGTAGTTAGTCTCATTATTGTTGCTAATGAGACCCACCACAGTCGTGTCACCTGCAAACTTGATAAAGAGGTTGGAGTTGTGTGATGGTATGCAGTCGTGGGTTTCAATTGTTTCAGTGCTGGAGTTTCTGCAAAAAAATTTGTCCTCAGGCTTATGCCCTAGGACCCTCAGAACATACATACCCTTGAGTACCCATCTTGCTTAGACTTTGCCCCTGGGCTGGTCAAAGCTATTCTGCATCTTCACCCCAACTATCTTCCGAAGGTCTCATTGTCAACTATGCACCCAGTTGTTCTCGAAGCATCTGTCCTCCGCCATTTACAGAGCAGAAAAGACTTCACTTACTGTCTCCAGTTCATGCTCTTCAGATTTACAGTACATCCACCGCACTAGCCAGTGACGTAAATCAGAGCAGGTTTTTATATGTTATGGGAGCCGGAGCCGAAGGGTGGGTGAGAGATGCTATTGCCCTAGCCTACAAGGCGTGTGGTGAGACTTCGCCTCTAGTAATTAGGGCTTATTCGACTAGGAGGCTTGCCCCATCAATTGCTCTGGCAAGAGGCGCCCCCTTGCAGCAAGTGTGTGATGCGGCAGGTTGGTCCTCTCCACACACATTTGTCAGATTTTATAGTTGGATGTCAATGCAATTCCAGCATCCCAGAATTATGTCCCCTTTTGGGGGACTGTGCGCACACTACACAACCCTGGGGGTCCAGACACTTGCACTTGGCGGCGTTGGTATTCTCGTTCCCATAGCGTTTTCACGCAGCATCGAGTGTAGCTTTTGAAAGGGAACGTCTCGGGTTACTTTGCTGTAACCCTGTTACCTGAAAAAATGGTGAGGTCACCTGACCGAGGTTATAGAAGCCAAAGTTTTGGTGTGTTTGACATATATACGTGCTTAACAACCGGGGAACAAAGAGACCTTCCCATAGCGTTTTCACGTAGCATCTCATTCCTGCTTTTTCAGGAAACAGGGTTACAGCAAAGTAACCTGAAACGATCACATTTATTAAGTAGATTTCAAATGCCCACTTGTATAAAAATGTACAGTGCCATCTGTTGAATTTTGAGATAAACTAATGATATGATATTTTCAAAGTTGATTTCTTTTTTTATCATTTAAGAGCATTTTACATTTAAATTTAAAAGTTGCATATTTTCTCTTCACATTGGTTGAGGAGATCTAGAATTCTACTAAATGTCTAATTTCATTAAATTCAATTATATTTTATTTGTTTGCTGCTTTCCACAATTGTCATTGTCGCAAAGCTGCTTTACACAATCAAAATAATGATTTGTTTTGTATGAAATGTGAATGTGTATAAATAAAAATGATAAGATTGATGAGCAAGCCGAGGATGCTGCGACAGAGGCAAGGAAAAACTCCCCGAGATGGCAGTAGGAGGAAACCTTGAGAGGAACCAGCCTCAACTGTCATGCACACTCGGAACGCGACCGGCACTAGGACCCGGAAGTTAAGCGGTCGCAAACCAGGAAGTATAAAAGAGGTAAACAAACCATAGCACCTCGCTCAGTCATTGAGTTTCGCCGATGCCACGTCGGAATCCTACATCTAACTGTGAGTACTCACCCTTTTGGTTTCAATTCCTGATCGAGTGTGTATCTATAGGACGCGGGTTAGATTGTGTCTTTCCCTTGCTCCCCATTTGTGAGAGTCCTTAGACTAAAAGCGTGATTATCCTGCCTACTCGTGTTCTTCCGCGCTTGGGTTTACCATTCACGCTACAAAGGGCTAACCGCTAAAGCGGTTTGAGGTTAATGCCACCAGGTACTCCACCGATCGGCTACGCATCGCGCTTCTGGTCTCGTTGCTATCCGGGCAGGCAGCTGAGTTGGCCATGGCAGTTCTCCGGGCGGATTCAGATACCGCGCACTCATACAATGAGTTCACCCGCCAACTCAGACTCACGTTCGAACACCAAGCGGGCGAGGTGGAGACCGACACCAAACTCTACCATCTGCGGCAGGGAGGATCATCCGTGAGCCGGTACGCTGTTGAGTTCCGGACCCTCGCTGTGCAGACCGACTGGGGAGATGCCGCGCTCCGGACATCCTTCTACAAGGGACTGGCTCCACGCATCAAAGACGAGCTCGCCGGGCGAGAGCCTCCTGCTACCCTGGAGGGGATGATCCAGCTCGCCCTCCGTATCGATCAACGCATCCTCTCTCGCCCGAAGCCAGCCCCTAGGACCCTGCCACCTGCACCCACCTTCTCCTACACCACACCAAGACCACCTACTGCTCTCACCACCTCCACTACCGGATCTGTCGGATCTCCACCTCCTGCCGTGGTTGACACTGGAGCCAGGGACCCCAGGCAGTTAGGACGCGCCTCCCTGACCGTGGCGGAACGCGAACGGCGGTACCGAGAGGGGCTGTGTGCCTACTGTGGGTCGGCGGCGCACCACCGAGCTATCTCTCCGATTTGCCCGGGAAATGCGCAGCCCCGGTGAGTGAAAGGAGAGATTTACCGGGCCCCCTCCACCTCTCCTTCACAATCGACGCCACCATCTCACGCTTCATGGTTCAGGTAAACCTCCAAATTGGCCACAAACGAGTCCGAAGCACCGCGTTCATCGACTCCGGTGCCGCGGGTAACTTCATTGACTCTAATTATGCCAAAGATTTGGGGGTGAGGACTGAGGCGTTATCCCAGCCGGTAAAAATCACTTCGGTCGACGGTCGGCCCTTATCATCCAGCCCTATCACCCATCACACCCAACCCATCACGCTCGCCATAGACCAGCACCAGGAGCAGATCCAATTCCACCTAATGTCCATCTCATCACCGCCCATCATCCTCGGCTATCCCTGGCTGCTACAGCACGACCCGATCATTTCGTGGACCCAGAACCGGATTCTCCAGTGGGGGCCGACCTGCGCGGAACTCTGCCTGCAGGCACGGACTGGGACGTGTTCCAGGGAGTCCGAGGCCCCCGACGTCGACACCAACGCCATTCCTGTCGCCTATTGGGACTTGGCTGAAGTTTTCTGCAAGAGACGAGCTACCCACCTCCCACCTCATCACCCATACGACCTGGCGATAGAACTTCAGCCGGGTTCCGTCCCTCCCCGCGGCCATCTCTACTCGCTATCCACCTCGGAGACGCAGGCGATGGAGGAATACGTCACCAACGCCCTCCGTCAGGGAACCATCCGGCCCTGCACCTTGCCTGCCGCCGCGGGGTTCCTCTTCGTCAAGAAGAAAGGGGGCGAACTTCGCCCATGTGTTGACTATCGGGGGCTAAACAACATCACCATTAAGAACAGACATCCACTACCACTCACCAACTCAGCCCTGGACGCCCTCTCTGGTGCCACCGTGTTCACCAAGTTGGACCTCCGGAGCGCCTACAACTTGGTGCGTATCAATTCAATTCAATTCAATTTTATTTATATAGCGCTTTTAACAATGGTCATTGTCTCAAAGCAGCTTCACAAAAAAAAAATATTTAAAAAAGGTAATAATGAAATGAATGATGAATGAATGATGAATGAAAATGAATGAAATGTCTCTGATGAGCAAGCCAAGGGTGACGGCGACAGTGGCAAGGAAAAACTCCCTGAGATGGCAATAGGAAGAAACCTTGAGAGGAACCAGACTCAACAGGGAACCCATCCTCATCTGGGTGATAACAGATAGAAATAACATCATGTGTGTTGTGCAGGTGAAAGTTCAATATAACAGAAGTTGTGTAGATTCAGTTCAGCAGTAGGTGCAGACGGCAGATGGGGTCTGGATCACTGGAAGCACAGGAGCAGGATGGTAGCTCCAGCCATCATAAAGCAGAATCTAGCTGGAGCAGGTCCTTCTCAAGATGCCTTAGAAACCTCGCAGGGTTGGCCTTTGTCTACTAAAGCTGGCACAATCTCCAGATGCCTCGGGATGGGTAGAAAAATACAGCGTAGTTGCCATTCAGGATAGGTGTACTGGAGTATGTGGTTATGGGATGAGTTACGCGTATGCCAGATTAAAGAGATGCGTCTTGAGTCTACTTTTGAATTGGAAAACCCGTGTCTGCTCCCCGAACAGTGTCTGGAAGGCTATTCCAAAGCTTTGGAGCCAAATATGAAAATGCCCTGCCCCCTTTTGTGGATTTTAAAATTCTGGGAATTACAAGAAGTCCGGAGTTTTGTGATCTTAAGGGACGTGGTGGATTATAGCGTATCAAAAGACTAGTTAGGTATGTGGGAGCTAAACCATTTAAAGCCTTGTATGTAAGTAGTACTATTTTGTAATTAATTCTAAATCGAACAGGTAGCCAGTGCAGGGATGATAATATAGGTGTTATATGATCATATTTTCTGGATCTAGTGAGAACCCTGGCGGCTGCATTTTGGACTAACTGTAGCTTGTTTATTGAGGATGCAGGACAACCACCTAGTAATGCATTACAATAGTCCAGTCTGGAGGTCATGAATGCATGAACTAGCTTTTCTGCATCAGATACGGATAGGATACTCCTAAGTTTGGCAATATTTTTAAGATGGAAAAAGGCTGTTTTTGTGATATTGGAAATATGATTTTCAAAAGACAAGTTACTGTCTAATATCACGCCCAGGTCTTTTACTGTTGAGCTGGTAGTAACAGTACATCCTTCTAAACGCAGGCTGAATTGTGAAAGCTGTTGTGTGCTGGTTTTCGGGCCGATGAGCAATATCTCTGTCTTATCTGAATTTAGTAAAAGAAAGTTATTGGCCATCCAATCTTTTATGTCCTGGACACACTCGGTTAGTCTAGACAACTTGGGTATTTCATCTGGTTTTGTTGAGATGTATAATTGGGTATCATCAGCATAACAATGGAAACTAATCCCATGCCTTCTAATGATGTTTCCCAGGGGAAGCATGTAAATTGAGAACAGGAGAGGTCCTAAAACTGACCCTTGTGGGACCCCATATTTCACCACCACCCCGATTCTTCTTCATCCCGATGCCAACAAACCCTTCGTTGTGGAGGTGGACGCGTCGGATGTGGGCGCCGGCGCAGTTCTCTCCCAGCGAGGTCCAGACCAGAAACTGTATCAGAGAGGGTGATAAGTGGAAGACTGCATTCATCACACCCACCGGACATTATGAGAGCCTGGTCATACCATTTGGACTCTGCAACGCACCCTCGGCCTTCCAACAATTCATAAATGACGTCCTCCGAGACATGCTGGGCCGATGGGTGTTCGTCTACCTGGATGACATTCTCATTTACTCCCGCCACCTGGAAGAACATATCCAACACGTACGTGCTGTTTTAAAGAGATTGCTCGCTCACCAACTGTACTGCAAGCTGGAAAAATGTGCTTTTCACCAGCACTCCACCACGTTCCTGGGTTTTGTCATCTCGCCCCAGGGTGTGGCCTTGGACCCGCAGAAGCTAGAAGCTGTACGTCACTGGCCCCTACCCAGGACACTCAAACAGCTTCAGCGGTTTCTCGGGTTTGCGAATTTCTACCGTCGCTTTATCCGGGGCTACAGTACAGTTGGAGCACCATTAACCACATTGACCAGGCCCTCATCTCACCCATTTCAGCTCAATCCAACTGCCATCTCAGCCTTCAAGGAACTCTGCCATCGCTTCACCACCACCCCGATTCTTCTTCATCCCGATGCCAACAAACCCTTCGTTGTGGAGGTGGACGCGTCGGATGTGGGCGCCGGCGCAGTTCTCTCCCAGCGAGGTCCAGACCAGAAACTGCATCCCTGCTGGGCATAAAGTGGGCTTTGGAGGAATGGCGTCACTGGCTCCAGGGCGCCAGTGAGCCATTTATCGTCTGGACCGAACACCAAAACCTGATCACCATCAAGAACCTCAAACAGCTCAATCCATGGCACAGTGGGCACTATTTTTTAAACAATATAATTTTCATCTTTTTTACCGCCCGGGGTCGAAGAACACCAAAGCCGACGCCCTATCACGCCAGTATGAGGACGATCTCCCCCGGGCGGAATCCCGTGCCTGTCATCCATCCATCTCGAATCCCCGCACCCCTTCACTGGGATTTGGAGACCAGGGTCCGCCAGGCACAGGCGACGGAGACCGAACCGGCAGGTGTGCCGCCTGGACGACTCCACGTACCCCAACATCTACGAGCGGAGGTTCTCCAATGGGGGCATTCGTCCATCATCGCCGGACATCCTGGGGCTCGACGAACCCTATCATTCATTCAACGGGCGTTCTGGTGGCCCTCCTTGAGGAGAGATGTCCGCGAGTTCGTTCAGGCATGCCCGGTGTGCGCCAGGGCAAAGGACACAAATCAACCAGCTCCAGGAGAACTCCAACCACTCCCAGTTCCTCGACGGCCCTGGACGCACATCGCCCTGGATTTTATCACGGGCCTGCCGGTTTCAGAGGGTAAGAACACAATATTAACCAACGTTGATCGGTTCTCCAAGGCCGTGCACCTGGTGGCCCTAGCCGGACTCCCCTCAGCAAAAGACACAGCGGAATTGATTTTGGAACCAGTAGTCCGACTGCATGGGTTCCCAAAGGACATCGTCTCGGACAGGGGGCCCCAGTTCACAGTCCGGTTCTGGAAGGCCTTCTGCCATCTGATCAATTCCACCTGTAGTCTGTCATCCGGTTACCATCCCCAGACTAATGGTCAGACGGAACGGACCAACCAACAACTGGAGCGCTACCTGAGATGTTTCGTTTACGATCGCCAGCGCTCCTGGGCCCGCTACCTCAAATGGGCCGAACTGTCCCACAACCTCCACGTCTCCTCAGCCACCAACCTAAGCCCATTTGAGGTGTGCCATGGTTTCCATCCTCCCATGTTCAACCATCAAGAACCGGAGGTTGACGTACCATCGGCCCAACAGTTGGTCCGTAGGTGTCGGCGGATATGGAACCAAGCTAATCGCGCCATCCAGCGAGCCAACACCAGCTACGTCGCCCAGCATCGCCGCCGACACCCGCCGGGACGTTTGTACCACGTAGGTGACAAGGTATGGTTATCAACTAAAAACCTCCATCTTCACACCGAGTCAAGAAAATTATCACCAAGGTTCATCGGACCATACCGCATCACTTTACGGATTTACCCTGTCACCTACCGGCTCCAGCTGCCTGCGGCACTCCGGATCCACCCAGTCTTCCATACATCACAGCTAAAACCCTTCATCACTTCACGTCTGGTTCCACCCCCCCCTGCTCCTCCTCCCCGAATCATTGACGGCGGTCCCGCCTACACCATGCGACGAATCCTTGATTCACGCCCTCGGGGCAGGGGCACCCAGTACCTGGTCGATTGGGAAGGCTACGGCCCCGAGGAGCGATCTTGGGTTCCAGCAGGGTTTATCCTCGACCCTGAGCTCATCCTGGACTACCGTCACAGGGTATCCTCCACCTCAGGACCGTCTGGAGCCGGTCCTGGACAGGGGGGTACTGTCATGCACACTCGGAACGCGACCGGCACTAGGACCCGGAAGTTAAGCGGTCGCAAACCAGGAAGTATAAAAGAGGTAAACAAACCATAGCACCTCCCTCAGTCATTGAGTTTCGCCGATGCCACGTCGGAATCCTACATCTAACTGTGAGTACTCACCCTTTTGGTTTCAATTCCTGATCGAGGGGGTATCTATAGGACGCGGGTTAGATTGTGTCTTTCCCTTGCTCCCAATTTGTGAGAGTCCTTAGACTAAAAGCGTAATTATCCTGACTACTCGTGTTCTTCCGCGTTTGGGTTTACCATTCACGCTACAAAGGGCTAACCGCTAAAGCTACGTCTTCTGGTCATCTCAGGTTAGTTCTTGACATCAACAGGGAACTTATCCTCATTTGGGTGATAACGGGTAACGGGGATTGATATACAGTCATACTATGTGTTATAAGGCTGGAAGTTCAGTAGGAGATGTGTTTGAGTTAATATTAAGTCCAGTTCATTATTGGTGTCTAGTCCTGAACTATCGAGCGACTGCAGTCTTAAGAGAACAGCTGTCAGCATCAGCCGAGCCCAGGATCATCTTCGTGGAAAAGTGGAACCATCCCCAGTCACCACACACATACCAGGCAGACCACAGAGGGCATCCACGTGACAAGATCTCCAACCAGAAGCGGGGCTCCAGGACGAGTCAGACAGGTCCACAGGGCAGAGGTGATCTGGATTACTGGCAGCTCATGACAGAGAGACAGGGAGAGAGAAAGAGAGAGTGGGAGAGGGAGAGATGAGAAGAGAGTAGAGGAGAGAGCAGAAGAGTAGGAGAGATAACAGTTAGGTGTGGTCACAGTCACAATGTATAAGGCGAATTTATTTTTAGTGCAGAGTGGAAGCATGCACTATGACAGCAAAACTATAAGGGAGAGCCAGAATTAAACACAGACATGAGGGTTCCCTGAGATGTAAAGCAACCAATTACTTCACCGTACACACCTAAATGATCAAACTTTGGGGCTTTGTAAGAAAAAGCTCTGCCCCTAGCTATAGTTTTCTTCAACTTAGATTGAAGTAGGTGTGGCGGATCTTTAAAACACTAGCAGTTTACTCAGATACTACAGCGCAAGACCATTTAATGCTTTGTACGTCAAAAGTAATTTTTTTTAAATCAATGCGAAATTTCACGGGGAGCCAATGCAGGGTGGATAAAATAGGGATGATGTGCTTGTATCTTCTTCTAGTGAGGACTCTTGCTGCTGCATTCTGGACAAACTGAAGCTTATTTATGCAACTAGTTGAACAACCTGATAGTAAGACATTACAATATTCCAACCTAGAGGTGATAAAAGCTATTTTTTCAATGAATGCTATCCTGGTAATATTATCTACATATTATCTACATCTAAACTTATATTTATGAAATGCGTTTTTCACGCCATTGCTATGCTACAACACTTATCTTATCATCTTCTTGTATTACTCAGATACTTATGTCTCTGCCTGGATCTGAGCATGTCTGGCAAAATCATGTCTTGGATTTTGCCATGACCATTTTGATCCTGCTCTGTGTGGGGGGCATTATCAGTATGGTTTATAGGTAGACTGGATACTCAGCCCCCACTTCCATACTTCCATTGAGCAGTGGTGGCTCAGAGGGCTAAGGCACTGAGTTACTGATTGGAAGATCGGCGGTTCGATCCCCAGCTCCAGTTGCCACTGTTGGGCCCTTGAGTAAGGCCCTTAACTGCTCCAGGGGTGCTGTATCATGGCTGACCCTGCGCTGTGACCCCAGTTACGCTGGGATATGTGAAGAAGGAATTTCACTGTGCTGCAATGTATATGTGACAAATAAAGGCTTAACTTATCTCCATGTCCACTGTATACAGCTGCAGTGGCTATAAATACATTTTGGCCATGCAGAATATACAACTGCATGCAAAATACCTGATGTTTATATCCTACGATTTCAAATAAATTTCCAAAAATATAGTCTTGTACATTCATGTCCTATTAACTGGTTCTGTTTCACACACCACTATTAACTGCAAAGCTCAAAGGATTTATCTCAAACCAATAGTCCCATCAACAAGTGGGATTTATAAACCCTATGTGGAGAAATAAAAATATAGCAAGTCTCTAAGTGGATGCTGAGTAATGATAATGACTTTCCAATGACTCAGATGTGTTCAGTTTGGGGATTTTACAAAGCTGAAGCCCTTTTACTAAAAAGATTAGCAAAATCCCTATTTCTTTTATCATCAATAGTTATTTTTGTTTTATCAGCATGTTTTAGGTAAGAAAGCACAAAATTTCTCCATGTTAAATTGTTGAGCTGTGTTTAATTTTTTCTTTCCTCAATCTTGAAGCCACAATGGAGGGAGACACAATTGTTTTAAATTCAAATTTAACACGTTTTATGACAATTCTGACAATGGAATCAATGGATATATCACCATCTAGTGCTTTTGCTATATTAATTATTTGCATCTCCACATACTGCTTAATTTTGTTTTTTCAGTCAGTGTTACTTGTGACTATTATTATAAAAAGAGATCTGCATAAGCCAATGTACATACTGCTGATTAATTTGTCCATATGTGACATAACCGCATCTACAGCTTTTTACCCTCAGCTGGCTACTAGTATATTGTCGCAGACTAGAGAAATCTTCTACCCTGCTTGCGCCTTGCAAGGCATTCTTATTCACCTTTGTGGGGGTGGATCACTCTTATTTCTCAGTGTAATGGCTTATGACCGATATGTTGCCATCTGCAAGCCTTTGAGATACCATAATCTGATGACACAAGGTACATTGGTCAGACTTATTTTTTTAGGTTGGTCCATAAATTTTTTAGTCATTGGGATTTTATTCATACTCACATTAAGCAAAAAAATCTGCAGGACCAATATAGTTGACATTTACTGTAATAATCCATCTTTACTGAAACTAAGCTGTGATGATACTAGAGTGGTGAACTACTATGGTTTGTTTACTATAGCCCTCATACAAGGCTCTTCCATACTGATTGTATCAATAACATATATTAAAATACTAATTACCTGTATTTCTACAAAACAGACACACTCTATAAGTAAGGCAATGCAAACCTGTGGGACACATTTGGTAGTTTTTCTGAGTTTTGAAGTTAACACATTCTTACTATTGATTTCTCATAGGTTTGAATCAGTGTCTCCACACTTAAGAAAAGCCTTTGGTGTTTCAGTTGTTATCTTTCCTCCAATTCTTAACCCACTAATTTATGGGCTAAAAACAAGGGAAATTCGACAAGCAATTTTTACGTTCTTTCAAAAAAAAAAATCCTTCTACCTAACAGGAAACTGAACTAAAAGCATATAACTTCTATTATCTTCTAATCCCTGCCCAGCTGACTATATGTTGATTTATTATATATGCAAGAATAAATTATACTGTATACATTTAAGTATATAAGCATAATATGATGTTTATAAATTGCATGGGCCATCGCAAAGGCTTACATTTAATATGCTATCATGAATAGCAGCTTGAAATTGCAACCAAGATGTTCAATCACCCAAATAATGCAACACTGCACACTTATTTGGGTGTTATTGCTAACAATGCAGTAAATTAAACTGATTAAATTATAATTTAAGTTATTTATAATTTGATGTTGATATGAAGTAGGATTTTTCTATTTTTGTTTGTTATTTGTAAATGACACATATCCACAACCTGCTTTATGAGAAAATCTAACCAAATTTATTAAAAAAAAATTTCCCTTTACAAAAAAAATGTCAATTTCCAATTACAAAAGAAAGAAATGTCAGTTAAGTCATCTAATGAGCAATGTGCATGTAAAAGATTTTTTCATAAATTATGCATTTCAATACATTGCTTCTTTAATAAACAGTTTCTAATTAGCCAAAACGTTGCAAAAAAAATCCAAAACTTAAAGCCACATTTAAAGTAACAACAATTTTAATCTAAATGAATAAAGAAATATTTTAAATGCAATGCAAAGCACTGCCCTCCCAGCACAATCATGTCATGTAACTTATAGTATACCTTAAGAACTTGTTTTGCCAATATCAGTTCATGTGACTTTGATATACTACATCTTAAGTTTCTTTTCTATTTTAGTTGAGCTTTATTTATGAAATTCTACATTCTTTCCCATTACTATTAAAAAATATTTTTTACATTTAATATCAAATCAATTTCCTAAATTCTTAGAGGAATTTCAGAAATTAGTTGCTTTTTTTTTACATTAATTACTTCTTTTAATGCCTTGCCTTTATATAAACGTCTACATACAGTCTAAAACCCTTTGTATATTGAGCTTGTCTATATTCATATCTCTTTTGTGTTATAACACTAAATGTGCTGGTGTTTTGAAGGTAAATCAGATTAAAGCCCTATTATGTTGCAGTGAGGTCTCTGTGTGATTTTATGTTTTCATTAATCATGTAGTTATAAATAAAGGTCTAAAATAATTAAGCATGTTTGTCACACAAAATGTTTCTGATCATCAAACACATTTAACTATTAGTCAAAGATAACACAAGTAAACACAAAATGCAGTTTTTAAATGATGGTTTTTATTATTTAGGGAGAAAAAAAATCCAAACCTACATGGCCCTGTGTGAAAAAGTAACTGCCCCCTGAACCTAATAACTGGTTGGGCCACCCTTAGCAGCAATAACTGCAATCAAGCGTTTGCGATAACTTGCAACAAGTCTTTTACAGCGCTCTGGAGGAATTTTGGCCCACTCATCTTTGCAGAATTGTTGTAATTCAGCTTTATTTGAGGGTTTTCTAGCATGAACCGCCTTTTTAAGGTCATGCCACAACATCTCGAAAGGATTCAGGTCAGGACTTTGACTAGGCCATTTCAAAGTCTTCATTTTGTTTTTCTTCAGCCATTCAGAGGTGGATTTGCTGGTGTGTTTTGGGTCATTGTCCTGCTGCAGCACCCAAGATCGCTTCAGCTTGAGTTGACGAACAGATGGCCGGACATTCTCCTTCAGGATTTTTTGGTAGACAGTAGAATTCATGGTTCCATCTATCACAGCAAGCCTTCCAGGTCCTGAAGCAGCAAAACAACCCCAGACCATCACACTACCACCACCAAATTTTACTGTTGGTATGATGTTCTTTTTCTGAAATGCTGAGTTACTTTTACGCCAAATGTAACGGGACACGCATCTTCCAAAAAGTTCAACTTTTGTCCTCGTCAGTCCACAAGGTATTTTCCCAAAAGTCTTGGCAATCATTGAGATGTTTTTTAGCAAAATTGAGATGAGCCTTAATGTTCTTTTTGCTTCAAAGTGGTTTGCGGCTTGGAAATCTGCCATGCAGGCCGTTTTTGCCCAGTCTCTTTCTTATGGTCGAGTCGTGAACACTGACCTTAATTGAGGCAATTGAGGCCTGCAGTTCTTTAGATGTTGTCCTGGGGTCTTTTGTGGCCTCTCGGATGAGTTGTCTCTGCGCTCTTGGGGTAATTTTGGTCGGCCGGCCACTCCTGGGAAGGTTAACCACTGTTCCATGTTTTTGCCATTTGTGGATAATGGCTCTCACTGTGGTTCGCTGGAGTCCCAAAGCTTTAGAAATGGCTTTATAACCTTCACCAGACTGATAGATCTCAATTACTTTTGTTCTCATTTGTTCCTGAATTTCTTTGGATCTTGGGATGATGTCTAGCTTTTGAGGTGCTTTTGGTCTACTTCTCTGTGTCAGGTAGCTCCTATTTAAGTGATTTCTTGATTGAAACAGGTGTGGGAGTAATCAGGCCTGGGGGTGACTACAGAAATTGAACTCAGGTGTGATAAACCACAGTTAAGTTATTTTTTAACAAGGGGGGAAATCACTTTTTCACACAGGGCCATGTAGATTTGAAGTTTTTTTCTCCCTTAATAACGGAAACCTTCATTTAAAAACTGCATTTTGTGTTCAATTATGTTATCTTTGACTAATATTTAACGGTTTTTGATGAGCAGAAACATTTAAGTGTGACAAACATGCAAAAGAATAATAAATCAGGAAGGGGGCAAATAGTTTTTCACACCACTGTAAGTTATTTTTTAACAAGGGGGGCAATCACTTTTTCACACAGGGCCATGTAGATTTGGAGTTTTTAATTTCTCCCTTAATAACGTAAACCTTCATTTAAAAACTGCATTTTGTGTTCAATTATGTTATCTTTGACTAATAGTTAACGGTTTTTGATGAGCAGAAACATTTAAGTGTGACAAACATGCAAAAGAATAATAAATCAGGAAGGGGGCAAATAGTTTTTCACACCACTGTAATCTGATGCCCTCAGACCTTCAGTAGGCATCTCCCATTTAACTCTTGGTGGATTTACTATATATGGTATCCTCCCACTATTAAAGGATCTGTAAAGGATTTAGCAGTGCAGACACAGACACAGGGAACACTATGTTAGGTAAATAATCACTCTTTTTGAGTGTGGTCAGTCTGAGCTGATAAACAGAGGTACGGATCTGCTTCACCAGCAACACCCGGCAAATATCTGCCATACATTTGGACATAAAGGGGGTACCTTGATCATTAATGATTCTTTTGGTAGGCCCGCACAACTGAAGAGCAGCACCAGCTCCTTGGCGATGGCTTTGGAAGTCATTTTCTGACATGAAGGGGTCTCAGGGTACCGTGTGGCATAGTCTATCACTACCAAGATGTACTCTTGGGCTCTCAGATTTTGGAAGTGGGCCGACCACGTCCATCTCGTTATGCTCAAATAGTGTGTCAATGAGCAAATTAGTGCAGCTGGGTCCAGCTTCTTGGGCGCAGTCCTTTGGCACTCGGGACATTGTTGACAAAAGTTCTTCACTTCAGCCTCAAAATCAGGACAATGAAAGTGATACTTGATCTTTTCCATTGTGTTCTTCACTTCAATGTGGCTGCAGAGAGGGTGAGAGTGGGCCAGGTACATTACAACATCAACCTTTCTTTGCGGGACCACTAGGAAGTTCTCCTCTTCTTAGCGTGTGATAGTATAGAAGAGCTTTCATGCCCACAGCCTTTTGTTCTTCTTTAGGGAGTGAGTGCAAGGCAAAGTCAATGAAGACTTTCTTCAAAACCAGTTTTGTCAAAGCGAAGAAATATAAGTTCCATATCATGTCCACCATGTTCCTCGGGTTTATTATCGGTCCCGCAGCCATCAAGATGGAACTCGCAAAGCTCCAACACTGCATGAAAAAAACTGTAATATGGGTATAGGAAATTCCCGCTTAACGTTCTGTTTGCCAGGTGTATGAGGCAGAGTGCTTAGAAAGGTAGCATGCAAAGGGAAATGGTAATTTTCCACTAATAATTTTAAAGGTGAAATGACCAGATACCTTTTTATATAAGGATAAAGTTTCTAGGAATCCTCACTGCTAGCATTGAGATGTGATGGCTGTGAGGTGTAAAGGCTTTTGTAAATTAATGACTAGCAGGAAGAGGTGCTGTCCTTATTATCATAGCCGGGTGGGGGTATTAGCTATGGTGTGCCTTTGTCTCTTCAGCTTGGGGGTTTGAAGGAGAAGCAAGCTGCACACACTGCTCTTCTCAAAGGGCTGTCCAGCGCCTTGATTAGCTTGAGTGCAAGTTTGGCGAGTGAAGACCGCAAGAAGAGTTAAGCCATGTGCATAAGAGTTAAGAGGGTGCATAACATGTTGACCATTATAATAGTTGACACTATAGTAGTAAATTATACCTTGCCAAGTTAGCCTAGGTTAGTACTTTGCTACCACTTTTTCTTAACTTGCATTGTTGTAGGTGTCCATCTAATTTAACAGTTTGTCATGTCCAAATTATACAATGTTGTTTAAATTTTTTTGGAATAAAGCGATTTTAATTCAACGTTACAGGAAGCTGTAGGGCGCCTCCATAATTCAGAAAACCCACATACTGTACACTACTGTTTAAAAGGTTTCTAAGGCATCTTGAGAAGGACCTGCTCCAGCTAGATTCTGCTTTATGATGGCTGGAGCTACACATCCTGCTCCTGTGCTTCCAGTGATCTGACCCCATCTGCCCTCTGCACCTACTGCTGAACTGAATCTACACAACTTCTGATATATTGAACTTTCACCTGCACAACACACTTGATGTTATTTCTATCTGTTATCACCCAGATGAGGATGGGTTCCCTGTTGAGTCTGGTTCCTCTCAAGGTTTCTTCCTATTGCCATCTCAGGGAGTTTTTCCTTGCCAATGTCGCCGTCACCCTTGGCTTGCTCATCAGAGACATTTCATTCATCATTCATTCATTTCATTATTATCTAGACACATTTTTTTCACACATACACACTTCCAAATATTTTCTTTTCTTTTCTTTTCTAAAAAAAAAAAAAAAGCTGCTTTGGGACAATGACCATTGTTAAAAGCGCTATATAAATAAAATTGAATTGAATTGAATTGAAAAGTTTGGGGTCACTTTTAACCTCCATGATTGTTCTTGATTTTTATTTCTTTCTACATTGTAAAGGAATGCTGAATGCATCCAAACAAATGCAATAATGCATTAAACTTCTCATCTGTGCCAGAGGTAGATTTTGGTCTCGCCCTCCTGGGATGGCCTTCATGAGAGCCAGTTTCATTATGGTGACAGCTTTTGCAAATGCACTTGACAATACTGTTCTTGCAAGATTTATTACAGAAAGGCTGACCTCTGTGTCTTAAAATAACAACTAACTGTTGTTTTTGTTGTTGTTACATATTAACCTAATTCCATATGTGTTATTTTATAGTTTTAAAATCCCCAGTATTGTTGTAGAATGTAGAAAATAAATCACTAAACAAAAACAAATCAATTTGCAAGTGACCCCAAACTTTTGTACGGTAGTGTACGTAAATCTTCTCATTTGTCTTTTGGGGTCGCCACAGCAAATCATCTGCCTCCATCTGACCCTATTCTCTGTATCCTTTTCTCTCACACCAACTAACTTCATGTCTTCTCTGACAACATCCATAAATCTTCTCTTAGAGGGTCTTCCTCTCGACCTTCTGCCTGGCAGTTCCAACCTCAGCATCCTTCTACCGATATATTCACAATCTCTCCTTTGAAAATGTCCAAACCACCTCAATCTGGCCTCTCTGACATTATCTCCAAAACATCTAACATAGGTTGTGTTTCTGATGAACTAAGTCTCCATCCTATCCATCCTTGTCACTCCCAAAGAGAAGCTCAACATTTTCAGCTCTGCTACCTTCAGCTCTGCCTCCTGTCTTTTCCTCAGTGTCACTGTCTCTAAGCCGTAGAGCATTCCTTTCATTCTCAATGATACTACAGTGGTGTGAAAAACTATTTGCCCCCTTCCTGATTTCTTATTCTTTTGCATGTTTGTCACACTTAAATGTTTCTGCTCATCAAAAACCGTTAAATATTAGTCAAAGATAACATAATTGAACACAAAATGCAGTTTTTAAATGAAGGTTTCCGTTATTAAGGGAGAAAAAAACTTTAAATCTACATGGCCCTGTGTGAAAAAGTGATTGCCCCCTTTGTTAAAAAATAACTTAACTGTGGCTTATCACACCTGAGTTGAATTTCTGTAGTCACCCCAGGCCTGATTACTGCCACACCTGTTTCAATCAAGAAATCACTTAAATAGGAGCTACCTGACACAGAGAAGTAGACCAAAAGCACCTCAAAAGCTAGACATCATGCCAAGATCCAAAGAAATTCAGGAACAAATGAGAACAAAAGTAATTGAGATCTATCAGTCTGGTGAAGGTTATAAAGCCATTTCTAAAGCTTTGGGACTCCAGCGAACCACAGTGAGAGCCATTATCCACCAATGGCAAAAACATGGAACAGTGGTGAACCTTCCCAGGAGTGGCCGGCCGACCAAAATTACCTCAAGAGCGCAGAGACAACTCATTCGAGAGGCCACAAAAGACCCCAGGACAACATCTAAAGAACTGCAGGCCTCAATTGCCTCAATTAAGGTCCGTGTTCACGACTCCACCATAAGAAAGAGACTGGGCAAAAACGGCCTGCATGGCAGATTTCCAAGCCGCAAACCACTTTGAAGCAAAAAAAGAACATTAAGGCTCGTCTCAATTTTGCTAAAAAACATCTCAATGATTGCCAAGACTTTTGGGAAAATACCTTGTGGACTGACAAGACAAAAGTTGAACTTTTTGGAAGGTGCATGTCCCGTTACATTTGGCGTAAAAGTAACACAGCATTTCAGAAAAAGAACATCATACCAACAGTAAAATATGGTGGTGGTAGTGTGATGGTCTGGGGTTGTTTTGCTGCTTCAGGACCTGGAAGGCTTGCTGTGATAGATGGAACCATGAATTCTACTGTCTACCAAAAAATTCTGAAGGAGAATGTCCGGCCATCTGTTCGTCAACTCAAGCTGAAGCGATCTTGGGTGCTGCAGCAGGACAATGACCCAAAACACACCAGCAAATCCACCTCTGAATGGCTGAAGAAAAACAAAATGAAGACTTTGAAATGGCCTAGTCAAAGTCCTGACCTGAATCCTTTCGAGATGTTGTGGCATGACCTTAAAAAGGCGGTTCATGCTAGAAAACCCTCAAATAAAGCTGAATTACAACAATTCTGCAAAGATGAGTGGGCCAAAATTCCTCCAGAGCGCTGTAAAAGACTCGTTGCAAGCTATCGCAAACGCTTGATTGCAGTTATTGCTGCTAAGGGTGGCCAAACCAGTTATTAGGTTCAGGGGGCAATTACTTTTTCACACAGGGCCATGTAGGTTTGGATTTATTTTTCTCCCTAAATAATAAAAATCATCATTTAAAAACTGCATTTTGTGTTTACTTGTGTTATCTTTGACTAATAGTTAAATGTGTTTGATGATCAGAAACATTTTGTGTGACAAACATGCAAAAGAATAAGAAATCAAGAAGGGGGCAAATAGTTTTTCACACCACTGTATATCCAAATGAACTTCTAAAGATATTGTCTTTCACATTAATGTCATATTAATTGTATCTATTCCATACACCACTAGTAACTGCAAAGCTCAAAGGATTCATTACAGAACAAGAGTCCCATGTAACCTATAGTCATCAAGTGGGATTTTAAAGAAGAGTTGGCCTGTGGGATAAACCCAACATGGAAAGCTGTTTATAAGTCAACATGGAGAGAGTTATGTTTCAAGTTTCTAAGTGGATGCTTAGAAATGATGATAATGTCTTTTCATTGCCTCAGACGTTTTCATTTTGGGAAGTTTTATAATGCTGAATCCATTTCACTGAAATAGTCAGCAAAATGCTTAGCTAATCAGCATGTTCTAGGTAAGAATGCATAGCTTAAGTAAAAAAAAAATGCCTTTGTTAAATTCTTGACCCATGTTAAAGTATTTCTGTTATTCTTTATTATCAGGCTTGTAACTACAATGGAGGGAGACACAATTCTTTTTTATTCAAATGTAACACGTTTTATGACAATTCTGACCCTGGAATCGTTGGACATATCACCATCCAATGCTTTTGCCATATTAATTCTTGGCATATTCACATACTTTTTAATTTTGTTTTTTCACTCCATGTTACTTGTGACTATTATTATAAAAAGGGATTTGCACAAGCCAATGTACATACTGCTGATTAATTTGTCTATATGTGACATAACCGCATCTACAGCTTTTTACCCTCAACTGGCTACTAGTATATTGTTTCAGACTAGAGAAATCTCCTATCCTGCCTGTGTCTTGCAAGGCATTCTCTTTCATGTCTGTGGAAGTGGATCACTCTTATTTCTCAGTGTAATGGCTTATGATCGATATATTGCCATTTGCAAGCCTTTGAGATACCACAGTCTGATGACACAAGGTACCTTGATCAAACTTATTTTCTTGGCCTGGTTGATAAGTTTTTTAATTATTGGGATTTTATTTATACTCACAATGAGCAAAAAAATATGCAGGACCAATATAGTTGACATGTACTGTTATAATCCATCTTTACTGAAACTAAGCTGTGACGATACTAGAGTGGTTAACTACTATGGTTTGTTTACTATAGCACTTGTACAAGGCTCTTCCATACTGATTGTGTCATTAACATATATCAAAATCCTCATTACCTGTATTTCTACAAAACAGACACAATCTATAAGTAAGGCAATGCAAACCTGTGGGACACATTTAGTTGTTTTTCTAAGTTTTGAGCTTAACTCATTCTTACTACTGATGTCTCACAGGTTAGAATCAGTATCTCCACACTTAAGAAGAGCCTGTGCTGTTTCAGTTGTTACCTTTTCTCCAATTCTTAACCCATTAATTTATGGGTTAAAAACAAGAGAAATTCGACAACCAATTTTTAAGTTCTTACAAAAAAAGATTTCTTCTACCTAACTGAACTAAAAGCATATGTTAGCATATAAAAGCATAAAAATAAATTATATACAGTTTAGTTCTAGAACTATGATGTTCATAAGTTGCATGGGGAGCCAATGCAAAGACTTACATTTAATAGCCTATCATGAAAAGCAGCTTGAAATTGCATTTAAGCAAATAAGATAAACATGATAAAGTAAAATATAAACCCTGACTTTCAATCATCCAAATAAATCAACATTTATTTAATTGGATTGGTATTTAATTAGATTGATCTATCATTTGTAAATTATACACATTTACACACACAAAAATGCTATAGCCAAATCTGAAGATTTTCTGGTGATATTCATTAAATTGACTAAATGTTTAAAAAACATTAATTTAGAAAAATGTATGTTTGCACTGTGCATAATAAACACTCCCCTGACACGAGTACATGTCTGCTCAATAAACACCCAATATGTGGATTTTATAAGTCATATAATAAGCAGAATGCTTGTAACATATTACAAGATTGCATAAATATTCAACAAATTGAAACTTGTTTCAGTCACTCTAAGATTTGGGCACTCTTAATATGGTGCACATTAATGATGCTTAATGGTTTATTACAATAAGCATTATTGGTATGCATTATTACTGTATGCTGATATATAATTTTACTGTATATTTAAACTTTGTCATTTGGTATATTTCTACTAGAATATTAGTCCCAGACCTTGCTTTTTAACCCAAATGTATGTTTTTGTATATTGTGATTAGATTATTTGTAGGTTTTTCATAAATGATACACCAAAATGTATTTGCTCATTTTATAAGCAGTTACTAATTAGACAAATTCCAAGTATAGTAATAAAAAAATGCAAAAAAAAACCATAAGTTTAAAATCTATAAACATTAAGGTTTTTTAAAACTCTGCCCATTCAGCACAATAATATTATTTATAGTCTACCTTAAAAATGTGTTTTGCCAGTATCATTTCATGTGATCTTATGTGTCTTTTCAATTTTAGATGACCTTTATTCATAAAATTTTACATTCTTTCCCATCACCAATTAAAAGGAAATTTTTACATTAATAACAACAAAATTAAGTTTTAGCTCATAAATCATGCTATTAGTTGATTAGCATGATTAGCATTAGCATGGTTCTATTAGCATGCTATTAGTTGATATTTAATGTGTAATTAATATGCTTAAAATATCAGGAGGAATATCAAATTATCTATATTCTATTATATAAAGAAAAACTTTTGGTTATGCTTTACATAACCTAAATAGAGTCTGAAACTCTCCATCTCTGTTATAACACTGAATGTGCAGGTGTTTAGGAGATAAATCAGATTAAAGGCGATTCATGTTGCGGGCAGGTCTCTTTGTGTGTGTTTTTTTTTTTATTATAAATAATGTAGTTATAAGCAGTGTTGGGTGTAGTGCATTACTAGAGTACTTGGATTACTTTTTTAGTGTAATGAGTAATCTAATGCATTAGGCCCGCAATTTAGGTACTCAGTTATTTAGTTTTTTTTTTTCAGAAATGTAACCTGTTATTTAGATAGTTTATGTGATCAATGAGCCAGACAGCCAATTCCAATCCGTTAGTGTGTGTGTGTGTGTGTGTGTGTGTGTGTGTAAATGTCATCCTACAAGCCCCAATAACCTACCCCACTCTGTTATTTCTGCTGTTATACCCCTATCTGACCTGTTCTTACAGCCACCGTGCAAAATCACGTAGGTGAGATAGGGGTATTAGTAGAACAGATTATGGGCCAAACTTCGCTAAGTGATAACGGTAGAATAATTATAAAGGTTTTGACTAAAACAACATACATGCGGAATAACAAAGGAGTTTTCATTTTCTGCAATAGAAAAGTACTCTTACTAGTTACTTTTATCAGAAGGTAACACTGTAATGTAACTGATTACTTTTTAAAGACAATAATTTTGTAATGTAATTACTTACAGTAAAAAGTAAAATAATACTTTTTAAAGTAACTAATTACACACACACACACACAAAAAAACACATATTTTATTGACCATTATCTTCAATTATAGTGCATAGTGTGGTGGTGAATTCATGGGTGAAAATTATTCCTTATGCTCCCAAAACCACTCTCTCTCTCACTTACTGTCGATACCACTTTATCCTGTATTCAGGGAATCTAACCCAGACCCTGAATGTACTAGGCGACAGTACTAACCACTAAACTAACGTGCTGCCCGCTCACAAAACCACGGGCCTATATACTGCACTAACACCTCATAAAAAAAAGAAAAATGTGTTGTTTTTTTGTTGAATTTTTTTTTAACGGTCATAGTGAATGCATGGAATGCATTTGAGTACAATGAAAATACATTAAAGAACCATATATGTGTATTACTGAGCATTAACATGTTTCATGGAGAAAAAGATATGATAACTAGTTGCCTATAAGTATTTTAATGGTGCAAAAAGTCTTCAGAGGCATGTCATCGGTAACCTTTGTTGGAATGTAAATGTACATCCAAGCTTAGCTGCAGGAATCTGCGAGGGCAACATACAAGAAAATTAGTGTACCCAGGGCAGGTTTAGTAACAATTACCCTTGAATGGTTGTCTACAATAAACATTAGTGCTGTCAGAATGAATGGTTAATCCAAGTGATTAATAAAAAAAGAAAAAAAAAAAAAAAAAAAAAAAAAATTATATATATATATATATATATATATATATATATATATATATATATATATATATATATGTGTATGTGTGTGTGTATGTGTATGTATATACTGTATATACTGTATATATCATTCCTTTTAGCTTCCTGGTGCTGTTACCTTCCTCGCTGGTGCTTGGTTGTGACATTTCGCTCGAATCTTGAGTCTCTATCACGGACATCTTTGTCTACTTATCACAACCTTATCAACCAAAAATGCTATTTTATTCAAATGTCCTTGCTGGAATGTGTGACATGACGTCATGTGCAGGTGCGATGGATCGTGTACCAGCCAATAGGGTGTCGGAATAATATGTTCCCTTTCAAAGGCTTATTATGTCCCCTGATCTAGGGTCCCGGAGCGTAATAAAAAATAAACTTTTCACAAAGAATTTCTGTTTTTTTTTTATTTATTTTCCACACACACCAGCAGCTCTCGGCTTCAGGGTTGGGCCAAGGCCAAAACAATAAACAAAAAAACCCTTCCCTATCTCCTCCCACAAACTAACTAAACTACAAAGGAAAATTACAAACCAAAAACACAGGGCTAAACTATCTCCCTGCCTAAAAACACAAAACAGGAGAAAACGGGTTTTAACAGAAATGGCACCCAACCCCTACAGCTTCCATAAACAAAAGGTATATACGAAAGAAATATTTACACTATTTACAAAAACTATCACACAAAAAAAGAGAACAAAACTCACACCCCAACAGGCAACCGAAACATGGACGGCCAATCCTGGTGCACGTCACCGTCTGTCCAATCAGGGCGGGGCCACCTGCGAAAGAGGGAAAGCGAGAGAGAGAGAGCATGTGCACGCCGCCACAAGCATCTGCGCCTCCATACACCTACGTGCCATACACACATGCATGTAACACCCCCACCCATAAAAGTCAAAATCCCATTTTGACTAAAAACACACACACTAAAAAAAAAATTTACTCTTCACGACCTAGACAGTGCGTCGGCTAAAATATTTTCTGTACCCTTTTTGTGTCGTATGTCGAGGTTAAAACTTTGGATAATTAATGACCACCGCATTAGCCTCTGATTTGAATTTGCCATTCGGAGCAGAAAGACTAAGGGGTTATGGTCTGTATAGACCACTATAGGTAGGGAACTACCATAGATTTCAAAATGCTGAAGGGCAAGGAGTAAGGCTAAGGCCTCCTTCTCAATAGTGCTATAATGCTGTTGTGTTTTCGAGAATTTTTTTAAGAAATAGCACACAGGGTGGTCAATTTCTGCCCCGGCTTCTTGTAATAAAACCGCACCTGCACCTAATGCGCTCACATCCACCTCCAACTTAAATGGTTTAGAAAAATCAGGGGCAGAGAGAACTGGCACACTACACATCAGATCTTTGGCAGCATTAAAAGCATTATCGCATTCAACGCTCCAAGCGAAGGTTTTGGATTCACTCAATAAGTCTGTTAAAGGGCATACAACAGAGAAATTTTTTTTGCAGAATGCACGGTAATACCCGACCCTTCCTAGAAAGCAGCGCAGCTCTCTTTTTGACTTGGGAATGGAAAAATTCCTGATTGCCTCCACTTTGGCACTAACAGGACATACCTGGCCCTGGCCAACCTGTGACCACGGCTTTTCAGAATTCACTTTTTTTTTTAAGTTCACTGTTAATGACGCTTTGTCTAAATGAGCAAACACTGCACATAGCAAGTTTATGTGGGCACTCCATGAATTAGAATAAACAACCACATTGTCCAGATATGCATTACAATTTTTCACACTAGATAAAACTTTTTGCATTAACCTTCGAAAGGTAGCTGGAGCATTTCGCATACCAAAGGCCATAACGGTATACTGCAGGAAATTATCTGGCGTTACAAACGCGGACATATCCGAAGCACGCTGCGTAAGTGGCATTTGCCAATAACCTTTTAACAAATCCAATTTTGTTACGAAGGATGAGGCACCAACACGGTCAACACAGTCCTCCATTCTAGGCAATGGAAAACAGTCTGCTTTGGTGAGACTATTCACCTTTCTGTAATCCGTGCAAAACCTGATGGAAGCATCGGATTTCGGCACCGAACTGGGAATCACTAGACCATGCGTAAGCATGTACTCTACCTTCTTTCTCATCTCTTCTCTCTTCTGGGGATTAACACGATACGGATGTTGTTTTATCGGTGATGGGTGTATAAGTTCAACATCATGGAATAGCACATGGGTTTGTCTGGGAATGTCCAAAAAGAGAGAAGAGAACTCATAAATCAGAGAAATTACATCTGTACTTTGGGAGTATGAGAGGTAGGACAAATGTTCCTTTAAATTTTTGAGTATGTCAGAATTAGACAGTTTATTGGTAGACATATTCTCATGATTAATTAAACCATCACCCTCAGACTCAATTTCAAGAAATAAAGGAGAAACAGTTACCACAGATGACATATTCACAGCAGGTTCCACAGACGTTGTTCTATTCAAGTAAGGCTTTAACATATTAACATGACACCCACAACTTTTCTTTCTACACTCAGTAGTACGAATTTGGTCATTCGTTTCACTCAACTTTTTTTCCACCACATAGGGTCCGGAAAACCTAGATTGCAATGATGACCCTGGAAGAGGAAAGAGGACCAACACCAAATCTCCTGGCTGAAAATTTTGTGAAACAGTCTTTATGTCAAAACGTTTCTTCATTTTTAATTGCTTCGAGGACAAGTTTGTTTTTGCCATTTCCCATACACGATTTAAATGTTGACGCATTTGAGCCACATAATCACATACCATCACTGTTTTTTTTCTGTCAATAAAAAGTTTCAGAGGCCCGCACACAGTATGTCCAAAGACTAGTTCGACTGAGCTGAAGCCCAAAGATTCCTGGACCGTCTCACGGACTGCAAACATCAACATCGACAGCCCTTCATCCCAGTCCTTTCCCGTTTCTACACAAAAGGCACGAAGCATGGACTTTGGTGAGTGGTAGCACACATAAAAGTGAGTATATATTGATGACCTAATTTAGACCTTGGTAATGGTCCCACACAGTCGATAACTACATGTTCAAACGGTTCTCCCATTACAGGGATTGGATGTAAAGGGGCAAGAAAAATGACCTGATTTGGTTTACCCGTCACCTGACAAACATGGCGTGACCGGCAGTGAGCAATAACATCAGCTTTTAAACCAGGCCCAAAAAAATTATTGTAGAATCAGACAAATCAATCACATCATCAAATTTTCGTGCCTGTGCACGTGTAACTACACATGATAAAAAATTGTGGGAAATTGAGAAGCGAGGTCACATTTCACATCTGTTATGGGAGTATTTACAACAATTGGTTGCGGAAAGACAACACCACCCACTAGGTCGTTTCCTAAAATAATCTGTACTCCATCCACAGGGAGTTCAGTCCAAATTCCCACACATACTTCACCTGTTACTATGTCTGTTTGAAGGTAGACAGTATAGAGCGGAACATTACCACAGCCTGCTCCTATGCCCCGCAAAATTACATCAGCACCCGTGTACGTTTTCTGAGACAAAGTGAGTGTACCAGCTAGCATCAGAGTTTGGGTTGCACCTGTATCTCGCAGAACAGACACTGACCTGGGAATGCTCTCAGTGCTGTCTGCCACCCACCCCTGCAACATGAAGGGTTTATATGCTGCTATTGTTCGATCAGGTAAAACATGTTCCGTCTGTCTTTTAATAAAACCTAAAGTCTTAAATTTAGCTGATGCAGAGATGACGCTATGGGAACATATTTTCGTGTTGCCGGTTGTGAAGCATGTGTGTATCAAACGGCAAATTTTGGCCTATATAACCTCGGTAGGGTGAGGTCATCTGATTAGACGCACCTGCAGGTTATAAATACAGGTGAATCGGAAACATTCCTTAGATCTTTTGTCTTCACCGCTTTGCGTGTGTGTCAACAAGCATACTTAAAATCTAACAGCAGAATTTAAAGCTTATAAAACTCACAAGACAATAATGGTGGAGTTTAGAGCTAGACGTCTCCCTCCGTTCGATAATTTCCTTTCGGAGGGAGATATGCACACTTTCTGCTTTGAATGTTTGGGTGAGAAGCACGCTCTCAAAGGGCTTAATGGAGAGTGCGAGCACTGTGATCTTCTCCCCATGAAGCTGCTACGCGCGCGCCTCGCGTTCTTTAGTAAGCCACGAGCCGCGCTGCACTCATGGGGATCAAAGGCTGACTTGGCCAAGGCATGAGTGACGGAGCCCCTCCTTTCTCTCGCCCTCTCCCCTGATCCCGAACTCTCTCCTTCCACTTCACGAGCGCAGAGAGAATATAAGGAACTGCTTGAGGTTATAACGCGTGCAGTCGAACGACTGCATATTGATTGGCCACAGGAGCAAGCTCACCCAAAATTACACAACAGATTCCTGTCAGCTGGCCAGGAGATGGAGCCAAAATGCTGCTCTCTCCCATTCTTTAATGACCTCCACAATGAAATATCTCGTTCTTGGAGGAATCCTTTTTCTTCCCGTATTTTTGTTCCATCGACTTCATTTTATTTGAATATCGTGGATGCAAAAGCACGAGGCTACACCATGATGCCCCAGATAGAAGAGACGCTTGCGGGCTATCTCTTTCCTGCGGTATCATCTTCATTAAAGAAACCAACACTTTCCTCCAAGCCGTGTAGAACTTCTTCTACCCTTGTGAGAAAAGCGTTTTAAGCAGCAGGTTAGGCCGACGCTTACTTGCACACCATGGCGGTTTTGCAGGCGTACCAGGCTGATCTGCTGAAAGATCTGAGCACTAGCAGCACGGTGAATCAAGAAGCATTTGCTGAATTACGCCGGGCTACTGATTTATCCCTGCGTGCGGCTAAACAGACAGCCTGTGCTATCTGCCCTTCTATCGCCTCTTTGGTGACTGCTGAAAGACACCTATGGCTAAATCTAACAAGCATCAAGGATAAGGACAGATCTTTCCTCCTTGATGCTCCTGTTTCACCTTCCGGTCTATTTGGCGACGCTGTTAATACCGTCGCCACTAGGTTCCGAGAGGCTAGATTGTATGAACAGGCCTTTGGGAAGTTTCTCCCACGCCGTGCTCAGGAGTCGAGGCAGTCGGCCACCCAGCCTCGACCAGATCTGATTCTCGCCAGGCGAGAGCCGCAGAAGGAGTGTGTCAGCAGCCGGGCACCCCCCCGTAAGGACTGGGGTACGGCTCGTCGCCCCTCACAGACAGCCTCCAAAAGATCAGATCGCCGCACTGTCTTCTTCGCTAAAAATAAGTCCTGAAAGCCTACGCCAGTATCGGGTCCTTCCATTTGGTCTAGCTCTTACCCACACATATACAAAATGCATGGATGTAGTTCTGGCTTTTATGACTCCAGGGCATCCATATTGAATTACATATACGACTGGCTGGCCCAGTCTCAGTAGCTAGCACTTCGACATCAGCATGTCGTCCTAGCTCATCTTTGTTTCTTAGGATTGAGACCCAACGCCAGAAAAAACGTGCTCTTTCATGTTCAAAGGACAACATATTGGTTGCCACATGGGATTTGAGTAAATTTGAGTAAGTGGGCACAACTATCTCCCGCTTGTGTCGAATCCATTCTCAACACCCTAAGGGAATTCAAGCTAGACCAGGGGGGGGATTTTACTCTAGGGCCAATCCCCAATAATGGTTACGCGCCAGGTGCTTCGTACCCTATGTGGTCAGACCACGGTTTTTACACTAAGGTCTCACTCTAAATTCATCTTGTCATTGCAGATGCTAACGACAGATGCTTCTCTCACAGGCTGGAGTGTGGTCTCCCAATCCTGCCTGAATTTGCCCCTGGGCTAGTCAGGGCCATTTTGCATCCGCACTGAACTATCTTCCGAAAGTTCCATTAACAACATGCACCCTATTATTTTTGAAGCCTTCTGTCCTCCGACTTTACAGCTTCGGAGCAGGAGAGACTTCACTTACTGTCCAGTACGTGCTTTTCAGATTTACATCCACCGCATCAGCCAGTGGCGTAAGTCAGAGCAGCTTTTACAGGTTTTTGGGGCTGCAACCGGGGGGCGGCCGCCACTACACTGGGTGAAAGATGCTATTGCCCTCTCCTATGAGGCGCATGGGCTCACTTCGCCTCTAGGAATCAGTGCTCATTCAACCAAGGGGATCGCCTCATCTATTGCACTAGCAAGAGGTATTTCCCTGCAGGGTTTCCTCTCCGCACACATTTGTTAGATTTTATAGTCTGGATGTTCATGCCACTCCAGGCTCACGAGTCCTCGAGTCAGCTTCCCAGATGTAGTTCTGAGACCTCTCGGCCTTGTGCGCACACGCTACACAACTCAGGGGTCCAGACACTTGCAGTGCGGCGACGTTGGTACTCTCGTTCCCATAGCGTTTTCACGCAGCATCGAGTGTAGCCTTTGAAAGGGAACGGTTTGGGTTACTTTGATGTAACCCTGTTCCCTGAAAAGGCGGGAACGAGATGCTGCGTGAACAAATACTTCGTTGTTTGACACCTCTGCAAAACAGAGAGTAGTGCTGGGGTTTCCCTGGCTACATCGTCACCACCCTCGCATTGACTGGCCAACCCATTCTGTTTCGAACTGGGGATGTCAGTGCGCCCTAAGCTGCCTTAAGAATGCCCAACCCCCAATACCAGCGCCTCCTTCCCCAATACCTACTATTGCCCCTCAGAAGTAGTTATCCCCCCCCCCATAACGAAGCAGTAAGGCAATCATGAAGGGCAGCTCAGAATGGACAGATCCGTAGGCTGCTACCCCGTGGAGTTCTGAACAGGCAAGACCAGGTCGACATGAGGTTGCCAGGCAATGACCCTGTAAGGCAATCAGCCTGAGCACCCCACACCTGACGACATGTTCATTTAAGGGTCCTGATACCTTGGCACTCATTGTGATCATTTAGGTAGCACAGGTAAGGTATCAGGGCCAAAGAAAACAAAGAAACAAAAAGAAAGAGAGAAATAAAGAAGAAAAGAGACAGAAAGATAGACAGACACACAGAGCGCGCTCAAGAGAGAGAGAGAGGCAAAGACCCAACCTCTGTCTGACGCCGGCGAGAGAGAGAAAGAGAGCGACACACATCAGTCCAGCGTGCATGCTCAGTTTAAGTCAATAGTGCAAAGCACAAATAAAAACTCTCTCTAATAAAATTTCACTATATTTAAATTGTAGTCACTGCAGCAATCCACCAATCTGGCCTATATGCTAGAGTGGCCAGAGAGTCTCATCAGACCTGAGAATTTTGTTTCTTATGGTCTGAAAGTCCTTCAGGTGCCTTTTGGCAAACTCCAGGCGGGCTGCCATGTGCCTTTACTAAGGAGTGGCTTTCGTCTGGCCACTCTACCATATAGGCCTGATTGGTGGATTGCTGCAGAGATGGAAGGTGAATGGTTGCTGGTGGCATGTTTGTTTGTGTGGGGGAGGGAGGGAGGGCTAAAAGCAGAGAACTCCCTTTT
Source organism: Clarias gariepinus (assembly GCF_024256425.1). Classification (NCBI taxonomy): domain Eukaryota; kingdom Metazoa; phylum Chordata; class Actinopteri; order Siluriformes; family Clariidae; genus Clarias; species Clarias gariepinus. The sequence continues at coordinate 4,282,533 of NC_071110.1, forward strand.
GTGCTGAGGTGGATAAAATCTCACTGCACATAGCCTGTAACCCTAACCCTAGTTGTATAGATTTTATTTTGGAAGATATTTCATTTCATATTATTTCCTATTTCATTTCGAACAAGTAAGTGGAAAATACTAAAAAAGCAAAGGGAAGTAACAGAAATATCCACCCTACCTTTTTTACAGTTTCCACTTTTGTGTGTGCAGGGTTAGGGTTAGCTAGTAACCCTAACCCTAATTGTATGGATTTTATTTCGGAAGATATTTCATTTCATATTATTTCCTATTTCATTTCAAACAAGTAAGTGGAAAATACTAAAAAAGCAGAGCGGAGTGACAGAAATATCTACCCTACCTGTTTTACAGTTTCCACTTTTTGTGTGTGCAGGGTTAGGGTTAGCTAGTAACCCTAACCCTAATTGTATAAATTTTATTTAGGAAGATATTTCATTTCACTAAAAGTCCCAGACTTTTCTAACCCTCCTTTAGCCAAGAGGCTGCTAACTTGGCTACTCTTCATTAGGTCATTACCTGAGCAATCTGCAGGGGAGTGGGGGGAGGGGCATGAATGGTTGCTGGTGGCCTGTTTGTTTGTGTGGGGGAGGAAGGGAGGGGTGCTAAAAGCAGAGAACTTCCTTTTGTGCTGAGGTGGATAAAATCTCACTGCACATAGCCTACTACTTTAGTGCCCTCAAGAATTCTGTGGTGACAAACCTCCTCTCCAAGGAAAGAAAATGCAGCGAAGACTCACCACTCAGCAGGCCTTGGAAATGATCCTGAGTGAAGTAAGCCCTTGTGACTCGGATGGAGAAGACATAGAACTTCAGCCGGATTCGGACTCAGAGCTGTCTGATCAGTCTTCGGGTTAAGTTTAATTTCATATTATTTCCTATTTCATTTCAAAGAAGTAAGTGGAAAATACTAAAAAAAAAAAGCAGAGCAGAGTGACAAAAATATCTACCCTACCTTTTTTTTACAGTTTCCACTTTGTGTGTGTGCAGGGTTAGGGTTAGCTAGTAACCCGAACCCTAATTGTATACATTTTATTTAGGAAGATATTTCATTTCATATTATTCTCTATTTAATTTTAAACAAGTAAGTGGATATAGTAAGTAAGATATTTCAAACATTATTCCGATACAGAGGAGGAGATACTGGAATTATAATTAGTATCTATGCATGCATTTGTGATTTCGTTTGACTTTCCCATTGCTCACAATTTGAATTTGTTCACACTGCAGATGAGGAGACTGCTTCTCAACATAAAGAAAAAAGCTTGTTTGGGGTCTGACCTGACAGAGACAGCGAAAGATGGCACAGTGTGGCGTGAAGCACATGTGGGGACCCATCTCCCTTTCACCCCAATAGAAGCGTACGCTGCAGATGGAGAGCCAACGGCTAAGGCCAGGAAAAGTATCTTGAGTTGCCTTCAGAGCTTCCTGTGTTTCATCACTCTTGACATGCTTTAGAGCATTCAAGAATGGATCCCACTAGTTCAGGGAGGTCCATAAACCAATGAACATGCACAGTAAACGGAGCATGTTCATTGGTTTATGGACCTCCCTGAACTAATGGCATTTATTGCAATTGTCATCTTGTCATCAATTCCAAGTGATTGTATTGTTTCTATTCTAGAAACTCTTGCTTACTTTTGCTTATTTAATATTAAGATAAGATAAGATAAAATAAGATAAAATAAGATAAGATATTCGTCCCACAACATGGAAATTTGTCACAACAGCGTAGAAAAATGTGGAGCGCAGCCACATAGTGGGGTTGTTTATAGAGGCCAAATTAAGATGGTAAATAAAACCACCGGGCCTTATCAGCGACCTCTATATGGTTTATATTGTTCCCAAAAAACTGTGTTTGGTTCCGGGGTTAAGCTCTTGCAAGCATGCGCGGTTATGGCGCGAGGGAACCCCAATGACGTGTCGGGTCACGGGGCCGGCATAAAAGAGGTCCCGGAAAAAGACTTAGGGTGGAGAGATGAGGAGACGCAGCGCTATGAAAATAGAGAGAGAGATTGTTTGTTTCGACTAGTGGAATATTTTCCCATGTGGATATATTGTTTCTGGACACTTACAATTCCCCTCAGGATCCGTTTTCGTGCTCCCGGATTGAACACTTCATTACCGGTGAGACCGAGCCATTTCTCCCTGCCACCATCACACATGCAACTTTGGACATTCATACTTACATGCACACACACTTGCACATTCTTTATTTTTGTATATATTCTGTAAATACTGATTTGTGGTGCGCCTGGTTTGTTTATTTTTATCACTTAACACTAGAAGCGCTGAGCAGCGGTCATTTGACCGCAAGGGGTAAAAAAAAAAAAAATAGTTCATACTCGATCAAAATCCAGGACCCTCCTTTCATGACTTTTCCTAGTTCTGTGAGCTTAATCACCCTGTATGCTTACATTTTTTAAATCGCACCAGTAAAAGCCAGTATAAAGCTATTTTGCTCTTATTTACGTGAAATCGCTGACAGCTGCGTGGCGGCATGATGTTTCCTGTCTTTTCCAACCTGCGATTCTCATTTCGCTCAGCAGATGGCGCAAGGAATCGTGCATACTATCTACGCGTCATTCAGTGCGTATATGTAACTATCTCAGGTTTTATTCCATATATGCAGTTTATATATATATATATACTTCCGTGAAATATCAACAATTCGCCATTAATTCAGGGGTTGATAATCAGCGATATTTTATAAGGACATTTAGGGGATTTCGCTTTACTTTATTTTATAACGTTTTGAGAAAATTAATTAGTCTGTTCATCCTGTAAAAAGCTTCCGTGAAATTATCTCTAAAACAATATTGTTTTACATATTACATATGTAATGACCCCTCCTGAGGATATAAAGCCTCATTATTAAATTTGTATAAATCAGATCTACCACAGCAGATAATAAACTATGCTATGTCATAACTGAAGCAAACACCACGATTATGCCTCGTTTCGTTGAGTGTTGCTGGGCAACGGACCACGCGCCTAATCGGGCGGAAACGTGGTGCACTTGGTCGCGGTGTATTATAAACCTGCGGAGTGTTTCACTGCTTATGCTTATGTAATAAAAGCGAGGGAAATGTAGAAGTGATGTGTGGCCACTGAATGAGAACTAAATCAAAGATTTTGGTAACTACACTGAGTGTAACATCTGCATAGTGACACTAAACAGCTGAACAACTTCACTTTTCTGTTTACCTCTGAGGAAAAAAAGCTGTATTTTGTTTGTTTATATTTCGAATGTTTATAAAAGTACACGAAGTAGGCGCGCGCGCACACACACACACACACACACACACACACACACACACACACACACACACACCTCCCCTGAGCCCTCGGTCAACATCTAATGACCATCGATATGCAAATGAGTCAAGACGTAGCCTAACGTGGTGTCGTGTCGGATTTCAGCGGTCATGGAGTGGAAAGACTTTGAAGCAGTTGCAGCGTTTTTCAGTTACAACAAGCACGGCGATTTCCGTTTACCTCTGAAAAAAAAGCTGTATTTTTGTTTGTATATATTTAAAGTAACACCTTCCAACCACCTCTCATAGTCTATTGTTAGTTTTAATTATTTGGCAGAAACTAATTATCACTACATAAGTACCCTAACACCATTGATCATGAGTTTCAGCTGAAACTAATTCTATACATGCAACAGAAAATGTAGATGCAGATTCCAAATGTATAAAGATGCTCTCTCTCTCTCTCTCTCTCTCTCTCTATATATATATATATATATATATATATATATATATTGGTCTGTATCCACACTCAGCGGTCACGGAGTGAAAAGACTTTGAAGCAGTTTATATATTAATCTAAGCTTGAACTTATCAACATTGTTTCGTTCAGATTCCGCTTCAGTGTGTTTCTTAATCTTTCCACATATACTTGACCCTGAAGTTTAGTTTAGCACACAAAAAACTGAAAAGTCCTCTCTGGTAAATCAACTGCATATGTAGTTTATTTACAGCAATTAATTAAAAAATGAATATATATTGTACAGTAAAAGGTAAACACAAGAAAGATTACAAAATTAAAAAAACAAACAGTGTCTTCTTTATAAACAGCTTATACTGTGCGTCGAGATGCTGAAATCCCTTGCATGTTGCCCCTCAATTTTGTGCTTCCATTTCAAGTGAAGAGATATTTGACCGACAGCTTAGAACAAAAGAACTGTAGGTGTGATCACAACCCCCTCCGAACGACCGTGCCATCAATCACTGACCACCTCAGAAGTTCCCTCCAATGTATGCTGATGTTTTGCAAGTATTTTTGCAAAACTATGGCAGTCTCTTGAGAGGTGGTTGGAATGTGTTATTCATTTATTTATTCTATACAAGGGCACTAACTACACAGACCAAACTGATTGTATTCTTATACTCATCGCTGTGCTTGTTGTAACTGAAAAAACACTGCAACTGCTTCAGGAGAGGTGTGTGTGTATGTGGGTGTGCGCGCGCGTGAGCGTGCGCTGCAGCCTGTGAATGAATACGCACAGCCGAGGGACATGAGGGACATCTAATACCGTATAGTGTAGTGTCCCTTTCTCAGCGGATTTTTCTGCTACCGCAGATCAGTTTATCAACTTGTAATATATTAATTTTAAGAATATATTAACATGTGCAGACATTTAGTTGATATATATATATCATGCATCTTTATATATTTGGAATCTGCATCTACATTTTCTGTTGCATGTATAGAATTAGTTTCAGCTAAAACTCATGATCAATGGTGTTAGGGTACTTATGTAGTGATAATTAGTTTCTGCCAAATCATTAAAACCAACAATAGACTATGACAGGTGGTTGGAAGGTGTTACTCTGAATATAAACAAACAAAATACATATTTTTTTCTCAGAAGTAAACGGAAAAGTGAAGTTGTTCAGCTGTTTAGTGTCACTATGTCATAAACAGTGAAACAACGTGGACTCATCGCTGTGCTTGTTGTAACTTTGCATATCGACGGTGATTAGATGTTGACCGAGGGCTCAGGGGAGGTGTGTGTGTTTGGGTGTGGATGTGTGTGTGCCTACTTCGTGTACTTTTATAAACATTCTAATATAAACAAACAAAATACAGCTTTTTTTTCTCAGAGGTAAACGGAAAAGTGAAGTTGTTCAGCTGTTTAGTGTCACTATGCAGATGCTACACTCAGTGTAGTTACTAAAATCTTTGATTTAGTTCTCATTCAGTGGCCACACATCACTTCTACATTTCCCTCGCTTTTATTACATGAGCATAAGCAGTGAAACACTCCGCAGGTTTATAATACACCGCGGCCAAGTGCACCACGTTTCCCCCGATTAGGCGCGTGGTCCGTTGCCTAGCAACACCTTGGGTTTCGCTTTCTGATATTGAGTGTGTGGTTATAGGACGTGGGTTAAATTTGTGTTTTTCCCTTGCTCCCATTTTGGCCTCACCGGTATTGATGACAACTCCGGGAGCTCGAGCAACGAAACAAGAGGTGATTGGTTAGTGTCCACGAGGAATAATCCGACCAAGGAAAAGTACTCCTTCAGACTCATCTAACAAACTCTCTCTCAGAAAAAGCAGCGCGCTGTAAAAAATCTCTCCGTGTCGGGCCGCTTGCCGGTTCCGTCTTTTTGCTGGCACACGTGACCCGACGCCGCTTCCGGGTTCTTTGCGCTGCGATCGCGCATGCTCGCGAGAGCTTACCCTGTGACCAACACTGTCTATGGGGACAAATAAAACCAGATCGGGCATATTTCTGTGCACAGGTGAGCAGCATTAGCTCCTTAATCCATTTCCCTGTTATTTAAAATGCCCCTTTATGTGGCTGCGCTACGAACTAAATCGCGTGGTTATCCTACCTACTCGCTTTCTTCCGCATTTGGGTTCACCATCCACGCTACATTGGGCTAATCGCTAAAGCTAAGTCATCTGGTCGCCTAGGTTAGTTCATCCTGACAGAATGACTGAGCCCTAAGCGGTGAACCCAGCGGATTACGCGCATCTCTGCGACGTGGTTGGCCAGCATGCCGAGCTAATCAATAAGCTAACCGGGGAGATCGCTACTCTGCGCTAGGGCGTCCAAGACGTCGCGGCGCCGCATCACCCCCCCCCCCCCCCTTCTTCTGATGTTTTTCTCTCCTTACCAGAGAAATGGAATGGCACGGACGGGAAGTGTAGTGTGTTCCTAACAGTGCTCGATCTGGTGTTTGAGTTTAATTCCACCAAATACTCCACCGATCGGCTACGCATTGCTCTCCTCGTCTCGTTGCTATCTGGGCAGGCAGCAGAGTGGGCCACGGCAGTTCTTAAATCAGACTCGGACACCGCCCATTCATATAATGAATTCACACGCCAACTCAGACTCATCTTCAAACACCCTGCGGGCGAGGTGGAGACCGACACCAAGCTCTATCACCTGCGGCAGGGTGGATTGTCCGTGAGTCGCTACACCGCGGAATTCAGAACCCTCGCCGTGCAGACACCTTGGGGAGACGCCGCGCTCTGGACATCCTACTACGAGAGGCTGGCGTCACGTATAAAGGACGAGCTTGCCGGACGAGAGCTTCCAGCCACGCTGGAGGGAGTAATCCAGCTGGCTCTCCGCATTGACCAGCGCCTCCTCTCTCGTCTGAAGCCAGCCCCGAGGACCCTGCCGCCTGCTCCCACCTATCACCATATTGCACCTCCACCACCGACCATTTTTAGCACTGCTACTACTGGACCTGTCGGATCTCCACCTCCTGCCGTGGTTGACACCGGAGCCGGGGAACCCATGCAATTAGAACTCGCCTCCCTGACCACAGCAGAACGCGCGCGCCGGTATTGAGAGGGGTTGTGTGCCTACTGTGGGTCTGCGGCACACCACCGGGCGATCTGCCCTGTTCGTTTGGGAAACGTGCAGCCCCGGTGAGCCGGAGGAGAGACTCACCGGGCTCCCTCCAAATCTCCAGCATGACCAACACCACCACCTCTCGTCTTACTATTCAGGTAATCCTCCAATTTGGCCACAAACGAGTCAGAAGTGCGGCGTTCATCGACTCCGGTGCCGCCGGCAACTTCATTGACTCAACTTATGCCAGAGAAATGGGGGTAAAAATCGAGGCGTTATCCCAGCCAGTGCAAATCACTTCTGTCGACGGTTGGCCCTTGTCATCCAGCCCCATCACCCACCAGACTCAGACCATCACCCTCATCATAAATCAACACCATGAACCCATTCAATTCCACCTCACATCCATCTCCTCACCTCCCATCATCCCCGGATACCCCTGGCTGCTACAGCACGACCTTCTTATCTCCTGGACCAGAAATAGAATCTTCCAGTGGAGGCCAACCTGCACTGAGTTGTGCCTACAGGACCCAGCTGAGTCCGAGGCCCCTGATGTCGACACCAATGCCATCCCTTCTGCCTACCGTGACCTGGCTGCAGTTTTTTGTAAACGGAGAGCCACTCAACTTCCACCACACCGCCCTTACAACCTGGCGATAGAGCTGCAGTCAGGATCTGTTTTCCCCCCCGTGGCCATCTGTACTCGTTGTCGGCCGCTGAGACACGGGCAATGGAGGAATACGTCGCCAGTGCCCTTCGCCATGGAACCATTTGGCCCTCCTCATCGCCAGCGGCTGCTGGCTTCTCCTCGTGAAGAAGAAAGGGGGTGAACTTCGTCCATGTGTCGACTATCGCGGTTTAAATAAGATCACTATCAAAAACCGACATCCGTTGCCGCTCACCAACTCAGCCCTGGACGCTCTCTCTGGTGCCACCGTGTTCACAAATTTGGACCTCCAGAGCGCCTACAACTTGGTGCGCATCAGAGAGGGGGATGAGTGGAAAACAGCCTTCAACACCCCCAGGGAACATTACAAGAGCCTGGTCATCTCGTTTGGACTATGCAATGCACCCTCGGCCTTTCAACAATTCATAAACGATCTCCTGAGAGACATGTTAGGCCGATGGGTGTTTGTATACTTGGACGATATCCTCAACTACTCTCGCACCACTGAAGAACATATCCAAAATGTACGGGCGGTTCTTAAGAGATTGCTCGCTTACCAACTGTACTGTAAGTTGGAAAAGTGTGCCTTTCACCAGCACTCCACCACGTTCCTGGGTTTTGTCATCTCGTCCCAGGGTGTGGCCATGGATCCGCAGAAACTGGAAGCTGCTCGTCATTGGCCCCTATCCAGGACTCTCAAACAGCTTTAACGGTTTCTCGGGTTTGCGAACTTCTATCGTCGCTTTATCCGGGGCTACAGTACAGTTGCAGCACCACTAACCAGTCTGACCAGGCCCTCCTCTAGTCCCTTCCATCTCACTCCTGAAGCCACCTCCGCCTTTCAAGAACTTTGTCACCGCTTCACCACTGCACCCATTCTTCTTCACCCAGATGCCAACCAACCGTTCGTTGTAGAGGTGGACGCGTCAGATGTGGGCGCTGGCGCTGTTCTCTCTCAGCGAGGTCCAGACCAGGAGCTACATCCCTGTGGCTTCTTCTCCAAGAAATTTGACCCCACTCAGCAGCGATACGGGGTAGGGGACCGCGAGCTGTTGGCCATAAAGTGGGCCTTGGAAGAATGGCATCACTGGCTTCAGGGCGCCAGTAAACCATTTATGGTCTGGATGGATCATCAGAACCTCATCACCATCCGGAATTTAAAACAACTCAATCAACGACAGGCACGGTGGGCATTGTTTTTTGAACACTTCAACTTCCATCTGTCATCCCCACCTCAAGGATCATCGCACCTCTCCACTGGGACATGGGTTCGCCAGACACAGGCTGCGGAGGCTGGCTCTTTGTACCCCAGCGTCTGACACCTGAAGTCCTCCAGTGGGGCCACTCCTCCCCCGTTGCAGGACACCCCGGGACCCGGCGCACTCTCCAATTTGTAAAACGGGCGTTCTGGTGGCCCACCATGAGGAGAGACGTTGAGGAGTTCGTTCAGGCGTGCCTGGTGTGCCCCAGGGCCAAGGACTCAAACCAACCTACCCCCGGAGAGCTCCAGCCACTGCCCGTTCCCCGACTTAGACTTCATCACGGGCCTGCCGGTTTCCGAAGGAAAGAACACCATTTTAACCATCATCGACCGGTTCTCCAAAGTCGTACACCTGGTGGCCCTCACCGGACTCCCATCAGCCAAAGACACCGCCGAGCTGATATTGGAACACATAGTCCGCCTGCATGGGTTCCCCAAGGACATCGTCTCGGACAGGGGGCCCCAGTTCACTGCCCGGTTCTGGAAGGCCTTCTGCCATCTGATCAATTCCACCTGCAGTCTGTCCTCCGGTTATCACCCCCAGACTAATGGTCAGACGGAACGGGCCAACCAACAACTGGAGCGCTACCTGGGGTTTTTTGTTTCGGATCGCCAGCGCTCCTGGGCCCGCTACCTCAAATGGGCCGAGCTGTCCCACAAACTCCACGTCTCCTCGGCCACCGCCGACACCCTCCGGGACGATTGTACCACGTAGGTGACAAGGTATGGCTCTCCACAAAGAATCTGCATCTGCACACAGAATCCCGCAAACTATCTCCGAGGTTCATCGGTCCATACCGCATCCTGTTACCTACCGGCTCCAGCTGCCTGTGGCGCTCCGGATCCATCCAGTTTTCCACACCTCCCAACTAAAACACTTCACCACCTCTCCAACGAATGCACCCACCCCCCCTGCTCCTCCTCCCTGGATCATCGACGGTGGTCCCGCTTACACCGGGCGTGGATCCTCGACTCATGCCCTCGGGGCAGGGGCACCCAGTACCTGGTCAATTGAGAAGGCTACGGCCCCGAGGAAAGGTCTTGGGTCCCGGCCCGGTTCATTCTCGACCCTGAATTAATCCGAGACTACCGTCGACGGGTATCCTCCACCCCAGGACCGTCAGGAGCCGGTCCTGGATGGGGGGTACTGTCATGCACACTCAATCGGCGACCGGCACTAGGACCGGAAAGTAAAGCGGTCACGAACCAGGAAGTATAAGAGGAGTAAACAAACCACGTTTCAACGCTCAGTCATTGAGTTTGGCCCATGTCGGTTCTGGTTGCCCGTCCACCGATTCGTGAGTACTCACTTTCTTGGGTTTCGCTTTCTGATATTGAGTGTGTGTTTATAGGACGCGGGTGAGAGTTTAAGGACTCTCCTTTTGTGAGAGTCCTTAAACTAAATCGCGTGGCTATCCTACCTACTCGCTTTCTTCCGCGTTTGGGTTCACCATCTACCCTACATTGGGCTAATCGCTAAAGCTAAGTCATCTGGTCGCCTAGGTTAGTTCATCCTGACAATACTGTGGTTATGATATTACAGTAGAGAAGGTTATATACATGCGTGCAACTTGTTATTAAGTGTGAAACAAGGTAGGTCTTTTTATACAATATGTGCAGAATAGTGCAGTCCTGAGTGCTCACTTTATGTCCAGTAGTGAGCAATTTGGTAGTGCAAGGTAGGGTTAGGGTTATACTCTTAATGGTGCAACGATAGAAGTTTACCAGGATGTCTGAAGAGAGGTAGTTCTTCTTCAGAGCCCTCAAGAAAAAAGGCACTACTTGACCACATTAGTGCTATTGGTGGTCCATGTGAGATCCTCAGATGCTCAGGAATTTAAAGCTGGTGACATGGTTCACTACCTCTCCATTGATGTAAATGTGGTGTGTGTGTGTGTGTGTGTGTGTGTGTGTGTGTGTGTGTCATCTTTCTTCTTCCTGAAGTCATCTACGACCTCCCTGGTCTTTTTGGTGTTAGCCCACATCCTTGTGGTACTCCGGTGCCAAGGATGAGGGTGGAAGAGCAGTGGTGATGGAGTGGTAATCTGCCTGGATATGCTGGGGCCTGATGGTCAGAAAGTCCAGAAGCCAGTTCCATAGCGATGTGTTAATGCTCAGGTCTCAGAGTTTAGTGACTAACTTGGAGGGAATGACAGTGTTAAATGCTGAACTAAAAATCAGGAAAAGCATTCTGTCATAGGTGTCTTTATTGTCGATGTGAGAGAGAACTAAGTGCAGCGTTGTGGAAGCTGCATTCCCTGTGCTCCTGTTCTGACAGTAAGCAAATTGGTGGGGGTCTAGGGTGGTAGGAAGACAGGTTTTGAGGTGTGGAGTGTTTGGGTACTAGCACAATGGAGGTGGTCTTAAGCCAGGTGGGCACAATAGCTTGGGCTAGAGAAAGGTTAAATAAGTTCAATTCAATTCAATTTTATTTGTATAGCGCTTTTAACAATTTACATTATCACAAAGCAGCTTTACACAATCAAAAGAATTAAGTTTGTATGAAATGTAAATGTGTATGAATCAAAATTATATGATTGTCCCTGATGAGCAAGCCTAGGACGACGGCGACAGTGGCAAGGAAAAACTCCCTGAGATGGTAATAGGAAGAAACCTTGAGAGAAACCAGACTCAACAGGGAACCCATCCTCATCTGGGTGAAAACAGATAGCAGGGATTGATGTGCATAATAATATGCGAGACTGGAAGTTCAGTATAAGAGGAGATGTGTAAGATTAAAGTCCAGTTTGTTCCTGGAGGCTCAGGTAGACTGTGAAAAATTCCAGTTCTGAACTATTGGGTGACTGAAGTCACAGGTTCTCCAGCTCAGGAGTGACATGTATAGCTCGACAGAGAGATAGGTAGAGGAAAAAGGAGAGAGGGAGAGAGAGAGAGAGGAGAGAACAGAAAAGGAGAGAGCAAAGAGATGGAGAAATAACAGTTAGGTATGGTCACAGTCGAACAATGTAAAAAGTGAATGTATATTTAGTGCAGAGTGCAAGCAGAGACTCCGGCAGGACTAACTATGACAGCATAACTAAAAAGGGAGAGCCAGAAGGAAACACAAACATGAGGGCTTCCAGAGATGTAAGGCAACCAATCACCTCACCGTCAACAAACCTGAGTGATCAATGAGAGTGGGGAAGACAGCATCCAAACATACCAGTTCACCTAATACTCTACGTCCATGAGTCCCCCAGATCTGCTCCTTTACCTAAGGCTAATCTATTTATAAAAATGCTTGGCTAAATAAATAGGTTTTTAGCCTGGACTTAAACACTGAGACTGTGTCTGAGTCCCGAACACTATTTGGAAGACTACTCCATAACTTTGGGGCTTTGTAAGAAAAAGCTCTGCCCCCTGCTGTAGTTTTAATAATACGCGGTACTGACAAGCAGCCTGCATCCTTTGAACGAAGTAGGCGTGGCGGATTGTAAGACACTAGCAGTTCACTCAGATACTGCGGCGCGAGACCATTTAATACTTTATACGTCAAGAGTAGTATTTTAAAATCGATGCGAAATTTCACAGGAAGCCAATGCAATGTGGATAAGATAGGGTTGATGTGCTCATATCTTCTGGTTCGAGTGAGGACTCTCGCTGCTGCATTCTGGACTAATTGAAGCTTGTTTAGGCACCTAGTTGAACAACCAGACAGTAAGGCGTTACAATAATCCAACCTAGACGTGATAAAAGCATGAACTAGTTTTTCTGCATCGTTTAGTGACAATATATTTCTTATCTTGGCAATATTTCTGAGGTGAAAGAATGCTATCCTGGTAATATTATCTACATGTGCTTCAAATGAAAGGCTTGAATCTATAATCACACCGAGGTCTTTTACTGTTGCACTTGATGGAACAGAAAGCCCATTTAAAATCACAGTGTGATCAGAAAGCTTACTTCTAGCTGCTTGTGGTCCTATGACTAGAACTTCTGTCTTAACAGGATGTTGTAAATAAAAATAAGATCTTCTGGATCTGACCAGAGCATTAGATGATCAAGAAATCAGGAGACTCAGAGCCAGGCTTCAGCTGGAGAAGATAGTTTAATTTGCATGCATGCGTCAATCAGTCAGCCTGGGCAATGAAATCCGAACATAAATGGCAAAACATCCATTTTATACTACGATGTAAACATCGACCCAAGGCCAAGAAAGGAAAAACAAAGGAAGAAAAATACAATCAAGGTTAAAAACATAATGTGAGACCTAAGTAAACAAGGACACTTATTAAGTAAACAAGGACATGTATTAAGTAAACAAGGACATGTATTAAGTAAACAAGGAACTTATAAAGATCACGCTGACATAAGTCCATTATTAATGATTAGTGCCATATTCATACAAAATATTAAGGAAAATTAGAAATAAATCCTTCAATTCCCCCCTGTGAATGCCCTAAAAGCATTCATAACAGCAAGCTTAATCTTTTGAAACATGTCTTACAATCCGTAACCACTGGCCAGGCGATTACTCGTTTACATATTCCACAACGGAATAGGACTTAGACTTCTAACCCGCGTACCGAGCATAATATAAGGAAAAGGTCACGTCAAATGTAGGCATTAGGCCTAGGAGTCAATATTATTGTAGTTTCTGCTATTTGAGTGTGTTTTACGCTTTTAGAGACACACAAACAACAGCAACGAATAGCCACATAAGCCAACAAAAGAATAAAAAGGAAAACCATGAAAGCTAATAGGATTTCACGGCCATATATCCACCAGGAACCTAGCCAGGCCCCTAGACCATCACTGTTAACTTGATCAATATGTATAACACGGTCACGTAACTCCTCTAAGTTTTTAATGTAGTGAGTTAGGTTTAAGGTAGGGTCAAAAATATCCGTACAACATTCAGGGCCTACAACTGCACAGGTACCCCCCTGTTGTGCTAAGATGTAATCTAAAGCAACTCGATTTTGCAAAATCATCATGCGATGTGATTGTAGTGTGGTAGATATCACACCTAGGGCTTGGGCAGTGTCATTAGCCAATTTCTCAATTTCATGAGATAGGATACGGATCTGATCCAAACTAACCATAATACCATAATTAGGAATAAGAGCACCGAGTGATCTACTCCAGAAAGTCTGACTGCATGTAAAATATTCAACACATGGACGAGGGTCATTAGCTGCAAATGATATCTCCTTGATAGGACTGTTTTCCTTATAGGAGCGTGTGTGAAGTTGATAACTCACTGGGCACTTTTGTTCATTACTACTAAATGTAAAAATAGCATCAACTTCAGAATAGAAAGCAATATCCGACAGCAGCTTATCTGTCACAGAGATAGGAATTTCAGATTGGTTGATTGAGTCGGCAAAGGATTGATATCCCTGTTTCGTTGGTAAGAGTGTTAAGGTACCATTGTCATGAAGGTAAGCGTTTGGGGGTACCTTTTGAACTCCCCTCTCTATGGCAGTGTGCACTTTCCCGTTCTATACCAAATGCATTCGACTTCCTTGCAATTTACTGGTCCACAAGAACTAGGAACATCTAAATTAATTTCTGAGCGATCTGTAGGAAGCCGGTGTATTAAAATTACATGCTGCGGAGTAGAATTAGGCTTACTCGTAACTTGGTTCTTAGGATTCGAGTGTCGAGGTCTCATGGCAGGAAGAAGATAAATTAAAGAACATCGGCCATTGAATCTCGCAGGTAATTCGCTATATGCGGTACTTCCGCACAACCAGTAGGTACCAGAAGGAGCTGGAACGCGACAGAATTTATTAATTGAGAGCCAATTAACCCATGGACCAGGTTTAGAAACACAATCAAGTATAGAATGAGCTGTAACTTTAGGTTGAACCTGAGAAATGTGTGAAATATCTTTTACCTGAAATTTACTGAGTTCGACGATAAAAGTGCACAATGGCTCAGAGATTTCACCCATAAAGGGAGAGTCCTTTACATGATTTTCAACACACCATGGAAATTTAGTCAAGGTAATGACGTCAGTTATACTATGAGAGGGAAGATAAGTCTGATTACAGACGTCCACCCCTGGAGAGCAACACTTAGTGGCGACTGCTTGAGTTACATTATGACAAGTAGTTATGTTGAATTCTGATACATTAATATGCAATAAAGCACAAGTGTCACAGACTGAAATGGCATGTCCTGACCACGCAATGCCAGCAGAGACACTTACTGGATGAGGAATGCACACTTCACAGCCTGGGTACAGTGTGTTCTGAGTTAATGTAAACAAAGCATGGAAAGTGTTTCTCTTATCTAAATCAGCACCTGACACATTTACCGGACAGTTTAATATCATCAGAAGAGCGAATCTGAGTGAAAGTGTCCCAAATGTTATTTTCCCCATTGTACAATTTGAGAATTTCCCACCACGTATTAACATTACCAACAGCTACACTCCCTGCATTGGAATCAAAACTATTAGCATACCACGGATAACTGATGTATGTTAGATTTTGTTGATACTTATTAAAAAACACTCTGACCTTGATTTTAGAATGCAACTGATATGTTTTTACGTTCTGACAATGTAATACAGGACATGCATTTATAGTTATGGCATATGCTGAACAAGTAATGGCCTTTACATGTCTCCCCCAGACTATAGAAGAGGGTAATTTTCTGAAATTCTTAATAAAATAACCTCGCGCTCCAGTGGCAGCATAAATGTGATTGTATAATGTGAACCCAGTGATTGTAACTATTTTATAATCACAATTTTGATAAGGTCTATGTGTGTAATCGGCAAAATTAGCTTCTTGAGATGTGGTGGCGATGACAGCGAGGATAGCTGGATCTTGTCTCAGCACGGCACGAATAGATGTCGAAGGACGCTGAGGCGTGCTGTGTGGCCAGCTGGGAGAAAGCGGGAACCCGATGTATCCTGTAGCAGACTCGTGGTTATCTCGTATCAGCTTCTCCAACCTCCGGAATGCCTCACTTGGTTGTTCCTGCAAAAAAAAACCACCACACACACACACACACACACACACAAGAGATACCAGAATCAGGTAGTAAACACAGAGATGGTGCGTTCTTTTTTTTTTTCCTCTGTGAGTTATTTAAATGAAATCTTCTGAACCCTGTGTTTTTTTTTTTTTTTTTTATTTCCCTACGTTGAAATTTTTTATTAATTGGCAACGGTTCAGGATCCACCATACGACCACTGTAAAGGGTGACCATCTTTCCCTTCCTAACTTGGGTCCTGTCCACTGAGAGAAGTAGGGAGCGCTAACCGCATGTTGGGGAAAAGGGAATCTTCACTTCGAGTTTGACCCCCGCGGCCTAAACACCATCGGATCCTCTCAAAGCTCTTCTCCCAGAGCCACCCAAACTGCCCCTATTTAGGAGGTAACACCACTTTACAGTGTGAAGCATGAGTCCAGGTCTTACGCCCCTGACATAAAACTGCTGAATCGGTTACTAAAAGAACTTGAAATGGTCCTTTCCATTTCGCTTCCAATGGTCCAGCAGTGTGATTTTTGATCATCACCCACTGTCCTGGTACAATGGCATGGCCACCCTTCTCAGGTGAGGCCCATGCCTCTGAAACACGCTGTTGAGCAGCACTGACTGCATCAGTGAGCTCTTCACAATACTTCAACAGCGCATCAGAGGTCAGATGAATATCTGCCTGTCTCAAATCAAGTGTGCCTGGCAACGCCATGGGTCGACCAGTTATGATCTCATATGGGCTGAGCCCAATCCCCCTTGTAGGAGATGACCGAATGCTGCACAGAACAGCTGGTAGTGCATCTACCCATGACACTCCACTCTGATGAAGCTTGGACAGTCGTAGTTTTAGTGTCTGGTTTTGACGTTCAACCTGCCCAGAAGCCTGGGGCCTGTAAGGGCAGTGAAGCTTCCACTGAACGTTTAACAGTTTCATGACTTCCTGCACAACCTGTCCAGTGAAATGAGTTCCACGATCTGAATGAATACATTCGGCAATTCCCCAGCGAGGGAAGAAGTCCTTGACCAGTGATTTTGCAGTGTGCAAAGCTGTGCCTGTTTTAGTTGGGTAGGCTTCAACCCAGCGAGAAAATTGGTCAACCACCACCAACACATCTCGTTTACCTTGACATGGAGGAAGGGTGATGTAGTCGACCTGCAGGTGTTTGAACGGACCTGCTGGCGCTGGTGTGTGAGCTGCAGGAGTTGGCACTCCAGCTGCACTGTTGTTAGCCTGACACAGAACACAGCGTTTCACGACATCAGATGCGTGTGCACGGAACTTGGGGTTCCACCACGTAGACGAAAATCTGTGAACCATTGTCTGAACACCCACGTGTCCTAAACTGTGAATTTGTTGGGCCAAGTATGGCAGCAAGGACTCAGGGGCAACATATTTACCTCCCTTTGTCCAAGCACCAGCAGAGTCTAGGCTTGCCCCTTTATCAACCCACGACCACACTTCTAGTGCAGGAGCATTAGCATACATGTCCATCAGGGAAGATCGAAGTTGTTGTGACTCAACCTTCACATCAGCAGAGTTCAAGGTTTTGACGGCTGAGATTGTGATAGCGGGCAGCCTGCATGCAGCTTTGGCCGCAGCATCAGCCAGGGCATTTCCTCTGCTTTCATCAGTGTTTTTCGGACAGTGTGCTTTGACCTTGACTACTGCTAAACTTTTTGGAAGCTCACAGGCGGACAAGAGGTCAGAAACATATGAAGCATTTTTGATTGGCGTTCCTGAAGCTGTTAGGAAGGCACGTCGTCGCCAAATGCTCGCATAGTCATGTATTGTGCCATAGCAATAACGGCTGTCAGTGTAGACTGTGGCTGAACATCCTGTAGCCAAAACACATGCATTAGTCAGGGCAACAAGTTCCGCAACTTGTGCAGAGAGATGATCAGGAAGGC
Organism: Clarias gariepinus; assembly: GCF_024256425.1. Taxonomy (NCBI): domain Eukaryota; kingdom Metazoa; phylum Chordata; class Actinopteri; order Siluriformes; family Clariidae; genus Clarias; species Clarias gariepinus. The sequence continues at coordinate 4,300,136 of NC_071110.1, forward strand.
GACCCTGAGCTATAACAGCATGTAATGAGCACACAGCCCATCCAGCCCGTCTGCATCCATTCAGCACCTGGGCTGAACCGTCAGTAAACAAAACCATGTCTGGATTTTCCAGAGGAATTTCAGAGACTTTTGAAGGTGGTGAGTGTGAAAGCATCACACAGTCATGATCACCCCACGCGCCCTCATCTAAGGAATCAGACATTGCAGCCATCATTAACGATGAGGGGTTGGTGATCTTTGCCCTTTTCAGGGTGATGTTAGGAGCTGTGAGAGTATTGAGCCAATTGCTCCATCTTTGAGCAGTTACTGTGATCACACGAGCTGAGGACAACAAAGAGAGAACAGCATGAGGACAATGTACAGTGAGATGTTGCGTCAACACTATCGGAGCACAGGCAGTAACAGCTAAAAATGTAGCTTGAACAGCACGAAGACATGGACCAAAACCGCTAGCATTCACGTCCAACTTAGCTGAATAGTATTGGACTGGACGCAATTGGCCACCATGATCCTGCATCAGACATGCAGTCATGAACCCCGCATGCTCATGCACATATTGGGTGAACAGCAGCTCAGGTTGCGCAAAACCTAAAGCAGGTGCAGATGTAAGAGCAGCTTTAAGGTCGGTAAATGCTGTTTCAGCTGACTCAGAAAACTGAATACTGTCTGTCTCATTTGGAGATCCTTTCAACAAATCATATAGAGGCTGAGCTATTCGGGCATAATCCTTAATCCAGGGGCGACAGTAGTTACACATACCCAGGAATGAGCGGAGCCCTTTCACTGTTGATGGAGCAGTGAACATTTGTACTGCTGCAACCCGATTAGGGAGGATGGATCTCTGTCCTGCTGTTACTGATTGTCCTAGAAACTGTACAGAATTGGTGGCTAGTTGAGCTTTGGCAATGTTAGCTTTATGACCATGTGCACTAAGATGTGTCAGCAGCGCTAGTAACTCTCTGTTATGCACTTCATGATTAGGTGAGGCTAAAAGAATGTCATCAATAAATTGGACCAGGCTAGACTCCTTAACTGGACATTCTGGCTCTGACAGGTGACGCCTTAATGCTTGATGATATATTGTTGGGCTATTATGCAGACCCTGTGGCAGACGCGACCACAAATACTGATCACCATCGAAAAAGAAAGCTAACCATGGCTGGCTGTCTGGGTGTAAAGGAACAGACCAAAACCCATTAGCCATATCAATGACTGAAAACACTGTATGTGAAATAGGGATTCCATCAAAAACAGTGCTGGGGTCAGCTACTCGAGGTGGGATGCGATCAATGCATGTATTGGCGACACGATAATCGACTGTCAGACGCCAAAGAGTTTTTGGTGCATTTCCTGTTGCATCTCTCTGGGCCCCGCCTTTCCTGACAGGCCACAAGGGAGAGGAAGAGGAGCTATGTGCCTTAATCAAAATATCTCGGCTTGCCAAATCAGTGATTACAGGCCGAATCCCCTCAATAGCTTCCTGTGAAAGAGGGTACTGTTTGGTCATAGGTGGGGGTTTTCCAGTGAGCCGCACTGGTTCAATGTCCAATAGACCACAATCGTTCTTATCTTTAGCCCAAATAGGGTGATTAGCAATCATGGGATCCATCACCTGAGATGTAAAAACAGAGAGTTTAGGTTCAGCTGCTTCAAAATCCAATTGCATGTGTAAACGTGAGATAACATCAATGCCCAAAATAGGGGAAGTATTAATTTCTGCTACCATTAGAGAGACATCTAGTGACCTAGGGCCAAAACATAAGCAAACAGGCTCTGTTATGTAAGTATGACAGCTTTCCCCAGTCACACCGGCAATGATAGTGTTTGATTTGGTTAAATGAAGACCCAGCTTCTTAGCCATCTCTAATGGAATTATAGAAACTTGTGCACCTGTGTCAATTAAAAAGCTACATTCCACACCATTAACAGTGATCACAACATACAGTCTGTTATCTCGCTCATAGGTAACTGGCTGCAAATAGGCTCTCACAGCTTTCATATCTAAAAAGACTGAGGCGGAGGGGGAGGAGGCAAACCAAGTGACGTTGCCTGGGAAGCACGTTGCAAGATCTGAATGATCTGCCCTGCCACGTCAGGCGAAAGAGCTCCGCCCCTCAAGTCAGGCTGAGAACCTCCAGAGTCAAAAGCACATTTCTGCTTTTTCATGTCTGCCTTTCGCTTCCGGCAAGCCTTGTACCAATGTCCGGGCTTATGACAATAGCGGCAAACATCACGTGGAACAGATTGAGCAGTGTCCACCTCTACAGCAGCTTGCATCAACGCAGACACATGTGTTTTCACATTAGAATCTCTTTCATATGCTGAAAGACTGTCAGAAAGATCATTAAGTGTGGATTTCCGCCACTCAGGTTTCAGAAGCGGCAACACCTTGCGTAACTCAGCACGTAAGCCATCAGCCCACTGCGCAACGGGAATTCGGCTGGCCATCACCTCGTCTGTAGAGCTCAAGCCATTCCCACCATACAACATAAACACCTGGGCATAGCGCTGAGTGTATTCAAGGACAGACTCATTTTTTGCCTGCTGACAATCCACAACTTTACGCCAGCATTCATTACAGTCCACAAAATCACGAATAATCATCAGAAGGTCATCAGAACACTTTTGCACAGCTTTTGCTGAAGTAAGCTTCTGCTTGTCCTCACAAGCCTGATAATAAGCTCTTAACTTATCTACTTCAGAGGGCAGAAAAATCTGGGAACTTATGGCAATCACATCCAGAGGGTGGAAATTATACAACTGAATTTTACGCTGCATCTGCGTTAAGAAAGGGCCCATGCCCATCTCTCTCGGATGTTTAAAGTCTTTTGCCATACGATCAACTTCAGCTGGACTCAGTGGCTTGTATGTGATTGTTACTTTTGAGTCTTCATCTTTTTTAGAACGAGACTCTTTCACAGCCATCGGAGCCACGCCGATGTGTGCTGGATCTAAGACAGTGTCTGAATCCTCAACCTTTGACTGCTCTCTTAATTGTATATCATAGCCAAGATTAGGGAGAGATGGAAACAACGGCTTTGATTTAGACAGAGATAGCTTCCCTGCTTGTTTTTCCAAAACCTCGAGTTTGGTTTGGAGAGAGTTAATTAAACACTGAGACTGCTCACATGTTTTTCGAGCAGATTTAGCGGCACTCTTATGTTTAGCGCATTCCTGCGCAAGTTTACTGATCTTTTCGTCACTCTTACGCTTCTCACAATCCCGCTCTGCAGCGTGTGATTGTATTAGAAGAGCATGCCACTGCCTAAATACTTGAACTGCAGCTTCAAGGTCTTTACGCTGCACACACCTTTCCAAAGCAGAAAAACATTGCTCTCTAGTCCATTTATCCTCATCTTTAACACCAAGAAATTTGCATAACTTCACCTTTTTCTTGCTACACAATTTCTCTAACATCTGCCCTAATTCCTTCTCAAAACAGGAATCATCAGCATAGGGCAGGGATTCACAAACTAGTGAGGACCGCCGTCCGTCACACTTAGGATCCTGAAAACACGTTGCCATATTGTCAAACAATATTAAAGCTAACTCATTCAGTACTGAGAAAACTACACGTTAAACTTTTACTGATTCCTCCACAATCATCTAGCAACAAGGGTTGTTGTACAGGATGGAACTCACCCGTGCTGTCATGCACAGGACCTCCAGGGACTAGAGTCAGAACTCAGGTAGATGATATTGCTGCTAAGCAGAAGGAAATTAATTAACATCCAATCTCTCTCCACACATTGCTCAACTTTAGTAAACTGGTTTTTCTCATCTGGTTTTGCTGAAACGTATACTTGTGTGTTATCAGCATAACAATGAAAACTAATACCATGTTTACGAATTATGTTGCCTAGAGGAAGCATATAAAGGGAAAAAAGTCCATTCTTAGTCCTGCCAGCTCTCCAGCACATGCTCCAAAGACATGTCCTGGCATAAAGTCAGGCCCTGCCGCTGTCTGTACATTGATCCTGTTTAGAACTGTGCTAAAATCTTTGGTCCTTTAGTAAACCTTTGAGGATTCCAAAAACTCTTTCTGAAACTGGAAAAACAGAGGCTTACTGACACAAATAGGTTTATACTTTAAGTATGGCTATTTTAATCGCAAAAAGCATTTAACAAGCATGAGACAAAGTACCTATATTAATGTGATATTTTAAAAGGAAAAAAATGTGACCAATAATACATTTAACCATTTTTTTTGAATGTGTGAGTTTTATTTGAGTGCATCAGCATGAACATGAATACATTTACTGTAGAGAATACATTCCAGGCCCTTAAGATAACCTGCACCAGCTCTCTAGTTCAACCCTGACTTTGAGTGGCCTTTCATTCTACACACATGCACATTTGAGCAAAGGCTGGGTGCAGTTTTATTGCAAAAACTCAAATGGTACAGTGCAGATTGGCACTGCTGTGTGGTATGGAGTTGTTTTAAAGTTTTAGAATGATTTCACTATCCTTTGACCAGAACAGCTTCTCAGTTTAAATTCGGTTACTCTCAAATATTCAAGTTGTCCCCTATCCATTTTTTTTTGGCCACCACCTGTTCCAAAGGTTTCAATTCCATTTTTGTTTTGTGAAACATATTTTCCATCCAGGCTCCTTTTCCCTTTTCAACTGCTCATCCAAAATCGTGTTGTGGGGGTAGTTTCAGCAGGGAACCCCAAACTTTCCTTTTCAGCCACTTCAGCTAACTCTGACTGGGGGACCCCGAGGCAATCCCAGGCCAGTGTGGGAATATAATCTCTCAACCTAGTCCTTGGTCTGCCCTGTGACCTCCTTCCAGTTGGAAGTGCCAAGAACACCCCACTAGGGAGGCATCCTGGTGACATCCTTACTAGATGCCCGAACCACCTCAGCTGATTTCCTTTCACACAAAGGAGCAGCGGCTTTATTCCGAATTTCTCACAGATGACTGTGCTCTTCATCCACTTTGGAAAACCACTTTGGCCGCTTTTGTTTGCGATCTTGTCCTTTCAGTCATGACTCAATTCTCATGACCAGAGTTTATGGTCAGAACGTTAATTGACCAGTAGATTGAGAGCTTTGTGACTGCAATACCACCCCTGCTGCTCCGTGCTCTGATAACGCTCTGCCCCCCGCAAAAGCTCCGGCTCCTTTTCCCAGAGAGAAGTGACGTTTCACATCTGCAGAGCCAGCGTCTGCCGCCGAGGTCTGGTCCATCAAGGCCCGCGGCCTTCACTGCCCCCCAAATAGCAGCGCACCCTACCCAAATGGTTCCTCTCACAGGTGGTTGGCCCACGGGATGGGGGAGGATAGGTGTCCATGTTGCTCTTCTGGAATGTGCCGTCCAGGCCTGGCTCCATACAGGGTCATTTTCTTCCTTCTCTTTTTTTATGGGGTTTCAAACCATATTTAGTCCCATTTTTCCATAAGAAATAATGTAAATGCAGACTGAATTGTGCACCAGCTCCTTGTTACAGTGTATTCTTCTTTTTAGTGGCATCGTCTCTGAACAAGGCTGTGCAGATAACTTTAGAAGAAAAGACATTGATGCTAGCAAACAATACCAATAGCAAAACCTGCTTCATTATTGCAATCTACATTCCAACACAAAGTATTTCACATAATTTTAGGCTGACATTTATCAAATTCCTTGTATTGGTATTATTAGTATTTTTATTATTGTGTTGTTGTTATTGTTTTAAACAAAAGTATGGCAAATTAACATTTTCTCCAAGTTACTGTTTGCTGCAACTCAGTCTGAGAATCCCATGAAACCTAGTTAACAAATGAGATATGAAAATAATGACCTGTGGGATATATTTAACATGCAGTGATCCAAATATTTTAGGTCTCTGGATAAATACGTGAGTGGTAATAACACAATCCCCTTAGATGTGTTCAGTTTATGGGTTTCATCATGCTGTGGCAATTTCACCAACTAAGTTGTGAGGAAATTTTGTCTTATCAGTTTGTTCTAGGTAAGAAAGCATAAATCATCATCTTAAGCATCTTAAATGTCCTAACATATATATTGTAATATTTTTTTTTCAGGTTTTGAAGTTACAATGGGGGAAGACACCTCTTTTAATAATGCAAGTTTAACACGTTCTTTGGCAATTCTTACCATGGAATCATTGGACATACCACCATCCAGTTTTTTTTATATATTTGTTTTTGGCATCACAACATACTGTTTCATTTTGTTTTTCCAGTCCATGCTACTTGTAACTATAATTGCAAAAAGGGATTTGCATAAACCCATGTACATATTGCTCTTTAATTTGTCCATGTGTGACATCATGGGAGCTACATCTTTTTACCCTCAGCTGATTTCTAGTATATTGTCTCATAGCAGAGAAATATCCTACCCTGCCTGTGCCTTGCAAGGCATTCTTGTTCATCTCTATGGGTCTGGATCTCTTTTAATTCTCACTGTCATGGCTTATGACAGATATATTGCAATTTGCAAACCTTTAAGGTACCACAATCTGATGACGCAAGGCATCTTGGTAAAACTTATTTTTATGGTCTGGTCCATAAATTTCGCTGTAGTTGGGTGCTTATTTGTGCTCACAATAAGCAAAGAAATCTGTAGAATAAACATAGTAGACATATACTGCAATAATCCCTCTTTAATGAAGTTAAGCTGTGAGGATACAAGAGCAATTAACTATTATGGCTTGTTTACTATAGCTCTTGTACAAGGCTCTTCCATATTAATTGTATCATTAACATATATAAAAATTTTAAATACCTGTCTTTCTACAAAACAGACACAATCTATAAGTAAGGCAATTCAAACATGTGGGACACATTTAGTTGTTTTTTTGAGTTTCGAGATTAACACATTCTTATTACTGGTTTCTCACAGATTAGAATCAGTATCTCCACACTTAAGAAGGGCCTGTGGTGTTTCAATTGTTATCTTTCCTCCAATTCTCAATCCTCTAATTTATGGGTTGAAAACAAGAGAAATTCGACAATCTGTGTTAAAGTTTTTGCAAAGTAAGATTTATTTGCTGTAACAGAAAACTAATACACAGTCTTTTACAATGCATGAAATAAGGTAAATTAAAAAAGTAATTTTTCTCAGTACGTAAAAAAATGCTTCTAAAATTTATAAATGTCATATATAGTATATTAATATTAGATTTATATTTTACTATAAATACTGTATAAATATAATTAACAATAAAAAAATTATAAAAGCTTTAAAAAGCATATATGCATTAATGTTAATACATTAAAGTGCATAGCCTTGCTTGGTGCAAATGTGCAACGAGCTTTCTTCTTTTAACAGAAAGTGGCAAGACACTGTCAAGAGAAGAATTGCATGGTTATGTTTAAGAATATGTTATGTGCAAACCTGCTAGGATTTATATTCTCAACACACAGTATAATTCTTTTAAATTACCTTGGCTTTGCTAAAAAAATTGTGTATTGAAATAACTTTCATGGCTGAATTAGCTGTGGCAATCAGAACATATCTGAAGTTCATCGAGATGCATAATACCTAATGTGCGAACACACGTTGTTCACAAGTAAGATAGACCACTCTGTGTGTCGAAAATGACTTGTAAATCACATTTAGCTAAAAATGGCTAACATGCCGTATGTATGTATGTTTTTTTCTCCCTTCTTGGTACATGAAATTCTATAGGCAATAATACAAAATTTACAATTTGTTACAATGTACAAATGTGACACAATTGCATAAAAAACAAATGTAAATTGTTATTGTGATTTGAATGATTGACATCTTAAACATTGATTATAATAAAATTATTACCCTGCAGTTTGCATGTACATTTAACTTAGTCAATGATAATATTAGCACAACTGACTGTCCAGTTATATTGCAGGTCCTAATTTCAAATACAGTATGTAATGAAAAATGCTAAGCATGCTTACTAATAACAGTGGCAATTTTATATAAAGTATAGATTATAAGTACAGATGTTACTCATGCGGTATTCTGGTTTTACCGCTACGCCTCACGGTGGCGGCATTTGGGTTTGTGCGTTTGCTGGCTTCTACTGATGAGTGGAGCTACATAATTATAGACTGACGCCTTGGGCATCAGTTCATTCTCTCAAGGATTAATAAGACGAGCTCCTTTAGAGTTGCACGTAGTAGCGGATAAAAGCAAGTGAAACATTGTAGAACGAATTCATAATCACAGTATTAAAATTACAGTACAAATGTAAATTAAATTAAATCTTATTAGGATCGAATTTAAGCAAAGTACAGTAAACGTTAACACAGTGAGCCTTTAGATTTTATCATGTGTAATTAGAAAAGCTACACATGTATGTTTTTTGTCATCTTATATTTTGTGTTCTTTAAATTTGTAGTAGATTTGTTAACTGAAATAAACGAATATAAATGACCATAAAAATTAATACATTGTCAGGCATGCTACTGCGTCGATGTGCAGATGTCGATGTGTTTTTGCGTTATTATAAGAACCAAATGCAGTAGGCTGTTATGATCATCATAATGTTCCTTAATAAATTATGAAAACATTTTTAAAAATGCAATTTTTACATCGCAGCACCTGTAACAAAGAGAGACTCCACACAAGGGTAAGTATCAAGATGAGCAGGTTTTATTTAGTTCAACGTACTTTACGGCAGAACAGGAATCTTTAGCTTATTAGCCGCTCGGACTAGAATAGCATATACACTAATCTCGGGTCGCACCCGGAATCCGTTTTTCGTTAAGGAACATGGGATGACACGAAGTCAAAAACCTGGAACTGACAATCTCCGACCAAGACCCACACACCACAGCAAAATGGGTACGAGCCCAGACGTTGACTGTACGTGCATGTTATTCACAAGTTCTGACGCGTGTCTTCTGTTACACAGTGTCACTCACGACTTCAGATGTTTCGTTGATTTCTTTGTCTCTTGTTTATTTTCAACATCAAAGTACAACGGTTGTTACAGTTTCTTGCATAAATCCACTGTAGTCACGACAAGTCGCTTGCTGTGTTCTGTAGCTTCGATAGATTACAGTTACAACAACTCATTTTACTGTATTTTTTTTAGCTTATTGTCTCACGGTCAAAAGCTTGTGTGCTCCACACCTTTCTGTATCCTTCCGTGTCTTAATATCAACTAACATGTGCGTGGTAGACATGAAACTGCATAACTGTGGGATGATGTCACAGAACAACTCATGAAATGATGTCACAATACAAATTATGAGTATGATACTTAGTGCTTAATGCTTAACTTATAAACTGAAATAAGATAAACATAACAACAAATCACAAGAATTAAATATGGCCCTTACATTTCCAGCCCCTAATTGACAGGCAGGAAGACTGACAATTACACACATTTTTTGTTTTGTTGTTTTTTTCTTTTTTTAACAATTGGGCCACAACATTTACTATTGGATTAAAATTTGAATCAACTTTCTTAACACTTTAAACATTTGTTAACGGTTTAACTTAAGGTATTCATATCGCTTCGTACCAAATGAAAGGAACATGACTACTTTAAAAGGTAATTAACAGTCCATTTCACATATGAGGCACAGCTTATCGATCGGTCTTTCCAGGGTACTGGTTTTAGTTTTGACCAGCACACGTCTCACAAGTCCTTTTTTGTCAGGGAACACTTTCGTGATCCGTCCGACGACCCATGAATTTCTAAGAGAAGACTCATCAATTATTAGAACTACGTCTCCGATCGTGAGGTTCTCACCTGAGACCATTTTTGGCACTCTTGAAGCAAGGGCAAGTATTCAAGCACCCATCGCTTCCAGAATAGGTCGGCAAGGTATTGAATTTGCTTCCACTTGCGACGTGCGTAAATGTCCTCCTTTTTAAAAAGTCCAGGAGGCAAGTTTGGCTGTTGTTACAGTTTCTTGCAGAAATCCACTGTAGTCACGACCAGTCGCTTGCTGTGTTCTGTAGCTTCGATAGATTACAGTTACAACAACTCATTTTACTGTATTCCTTTTAGCTTACTGTCTCACGGTCAAAAGCTTGTGTGCTCCACACCTTTCTGTATCCTTCCATGTCTTAACATCAACTAACATGTGCGTGATAGACATGAAACTGCATAACTGTGGGATGATGTCACAGAACAACTCATGAAATGATGTCACAATACAAATTATGAGTATGATACTTAGTGCTAATGCTTAACTAATAAACTGAAATAAGATAAACATAACAACAAATCACAAGAATTAAATATGGCCCTTACATTTCCAGCCCCTAATTGACAGGCAGGAAGACTGACAATTACACAATTTTTTTTTTTTTTTTTTTCTTTTTTTTAACAATTGGGCCACAACATTTACTATTGGATTAAAATTTGAATTAACTTTCTTAACACTTTAAACATTTGTTAACGGTTTAACTTAAGGTATTCATATCGCTTCGTACCAAATGAAAGGAACATGACTACTTTAAAAGGTAATTAACAGTCCATTTCACATATGAGGCACAGCTTATCGATCGGTCTTTCCAGGGTACTGGTTTTAGTTTTGACCAGCACACGTCTCACAAGTCCTTTTTTGTCAGGGAACACTTTCGTGATCCGTCCGACGACCCATGAATTTCTAAGAGAAGACTCATCAATTATTAGAACTACGTCTCCGATCGTGAGGTTCTCACCTGAGACCATTTTTGGCACTCTTGAAGCAAGGGCAAGTATTCAAGCACCCATCGCTTCCAGAATAGGTCGGCAAGGTATTGAATTTGCTTCCACTTGCGACGTGCGTAAATGTCCTCCTTTTTAAAAAGTCCAGGAGGCAAGTTTGGCTGTTGTTACAGTTTCTTGCAGAAATCCACTGTAGTCACGACCAGTCGCTTGCTGTGTTCTGTAGCTTCGATAGATTACAGTTACAACAACTCATTTTACTGTATTCCTTTTAGCTTACTGTCTCACGGTCAAAAGCTTGTGTGCTCCACACCTTTCTGTATCCTTCCATGTCTTAACATCAACTAACATGTGCGTGATAGACATGAAACTGCATAACTGTGGGATGATGTCACAGAACAACTCATGAAATGATGTCACAATACAAATTATGAGTATGATACTTAGTGCTAATGCTTAACTAATAAACTGAAATAAGATAAACATAACAACAAATCACAAGAATTAAATATGGCCCTTACATTTCCAGCCCCTAATTGACAGGCAGGAAGACTGACAATTACACAATTTTTTTTTTTTTTTTTTTCTTTTTTTTTCTTTTTTTAACAATTGGGCCACAACATTTACTATTGGATTAAAATTTAAATTAACTTTCTTAACACTTTAAACATTTGTTAACGTTTTAACTTAAGGTATTCATATCGCTGCGTACCAAATGAAAGGAACATGACTACTTTATAAGGTAATTAACAGTCCATTTCACATATGAGGCACAGCTTATCGATGGGTCTTTCCAGGGTACTGGTTTTAGTTTTGACCAGCACACGTCTCACAAGTCCTTTTTTGTCAGGGAACACTTTCGTGATCTGTCCGACGACCCATGAATTTCTTGGAGAAGACTTATCAATTATTAGAACTACGTCTCCGATCGTGAGTTTTTTTCTCACCTGAGACCATTTTTGGCACTATTGAAGCAAGGGCAAGTATTCACGCACCCATCGCTTCCAGAATAGGTCGGCAAGGTATTGAATTTGCTTCCACTTGCGACGTGCGTAAATGTCCTCCTTTTTAAAAAGTCCAGGAGGCAAGTTTGGCTGTTTTTTCATCAGCAGCAGGTGGTTAGGTGTCAGGGGCTCCAAGTCTGTGGGATCGTCTGTAGCAGTGGTAAGGGGACGGTCATTCATTATAGCTTCCACCTCACACAGGAATGTATGCAAGCTCTCATCGTTTAGTGTTTGTTCTTTCAGTACGGACCTCAAGATTTTTTTAACTGATCTTATCTGCCTTTCCCATATTCCACCAAAATGAGACCCAGCAGGAGGATTAAATATCCATTGTATCCCCTTTTGCATGAGGACTCCTTCAATTTTTAACCGATTCCACTGTTGGATAGCTTTACGCAATTCAGTCTCAGCACCTATGAAGTTTGTTTCATTATCACTTCTCATAACTGACACCTGGCCTCTTCTGCACATGAAGCGTCGAATAGCATTTAAGCAGGAGTCTGTATCTAAAGACTGCGCGACTTCAATGTGCATGGCTCTTGTTGTCAGACAAATTAACAATACGCCATATCTTTTAACACAACTTCTACCCCGTTTGACCTCGAAGGGTCCAAAATAGTCTACCCCTACGTTAGTAAACGGTGGGTGATCTGGTGTTATTCTATCACGTGGCAGTTCTGACATTTTTTGTTCACTATTCTTTGCTCTGATCTTTTTGCATGTCACACAACTGGACAGAAACTTTCTCACAAGGGAATTTGCAGTCGGAATCCAGTATTTCTGCAGCAATTTTAAAAGCATATAATTCCTTCCACAATGTCCAACCTGTTCGTGAATGTTTCTTAAGATTAGAGTTGTAATGTGTGAGTCTTTGGGTATAATGACGGGGTGTTTTGCATGCTCAGGCATTGCAGACCTACCAAGACGTCCTCCAACTCTTAGCACTCCATCCTACAGTACTGGATCTAGTTTGAAGAGACAACTGTTTCTTTTTACGGATGCATTACCCTTTTGTAACATGGAAATTTCGTCTTTGAATTTTTGGTTTTGAACGAACTTAGTGACTTCGTTTTCTGTCATTGTTAAGTCCTTAATTGTTAGAGACTTATGGTTTTCTGTTATTGAGTTGTTTGCCTGTCCCTTAATCCTTTTTGTTCTCTGTTTAAGCATGTCTTTAACACAAAGAATCCAGGCAACGGATCTTTTCAGCTTGTGTCAGAGTGATAGTTAATTAATTTACTCACGGCATCTGTGCTCTCTGTAGTCTTTACAAGATTCACTGAGGTTTAGTGTTTAATCTTAATGTCATCCTCTTTCGTCGACAGATCATGAATGTTCTCAGGCCATTTACTCTCTGGTTTTTTAAGAAAGGGGGGACCATGGATCCAATTGTTGTTTTTCATGAATTTTTCACAGGAAACACCTCTAGAAGCAGCGTCAGCTGGGCTTTTTGAGGTGTTGACATACCTCCACTGCTGTGGCTTGATTGACTCTCGTATGATGGAGATTCTGTTAGCGACAAAGGTTTTAAAGCGAAGTTTTTCATTAACAATGTATCTCAAGACAGTTGTGCTGTCGGTCCAAAACACAGAGTCCAGCAGTTCTATTTCCAGTTGACCTTTCAACATTTTGTCGTTGTTTACGGCAACCACTGCCGCTGTCAATTTCATTCGGGGGATAGTAGTTTGTTTCAAGGGCGCTACGCGAGAATTCCCCATCATGAATGCACAGTGTGTGAGTGAAAATGGAGGAAAACTAAATTAGAAGTTTTTCGAATTGCGCATAAAGACAGTATGTGCAGCTATGGACAGGCCCTAAAAACTGCTAGGACCGAGCATCTTAGCCAACTGATAGCAAGAAATCAAAACAATCCCAGGTTCTTATTTAGTACAGTGGCTCGCCTAACAAAACCTAAGATGCCCGCAGAGAGTATCCCATCACAGTTTAAAAGTGAAGACTTTATGGACTTTTTTAATGAAAAAATCAATAGTATCAGGAAGAAAATAACGGAGGGTTAACCTCTAATAGAATCTCACGATCAAGTTTAGCCTAGAGCTTCACATTTAGATTTTCAGTGCTTTACAGGTATAGGACAGAAAGAGCTGTATAAACTTATCACCTCAGCTAAATCAACAACGTGCCTGTTAGACCCAATACCAACCAGATTTTTAAAAGAAGTGATGCTTACAGTTGGAGAGCCACTTCTAAACATTACTAATTCTTCATTATATCTAGGTCACGTCCCTAAACCTTTGAAGCTGGCAGTTATTAAGCCGCTTTTTAAAAAATCTAATTTGGACGCGTAGTAGTATCAGCTCAAATATGCACATTCTTGCAGGAAAACAACATCCTAGAAGAATTTCAGTCAGGTTTCAGGCCCCATCACAGTACAGAAACTGCACTAGTTAAGATTGCGAACGACTTGTTTTTAGCTTCAGACCAAGGCTACATCTCAATACTAGTCTTACTTGATCTTAGTGCTGCATTCGACACCATGGATCATAATATTCTCATAGATCGCCTACAAAATCATATAGGTATTCAGGGGCAGGCATTAAAATGGTTTAGATCATACATGTCTGATCGATACCATTTTGTAGATCTAAATGGAGAACTGTCTGGTATAATGCCAGTGAAATATGGGGTCCCACAAGGTTCGGTTTTAGGACCTCTGCTGTTCTCAATATACATGCTTCCCTTGGGAAACATCATTAGAAGGCATGGGATTAGTTTCCATTGTTATGCTGATGATACCCAATTATACATCTTAACAAAACCAGATGAAATACCCAAGTTGTCTAGATTAACCGAGTGTGTCCAGGACATAAAAGATTGGATGACCAAAAACTTTCTTTTACTAAATTCAGATAAGACAGAGATATTACTCATCGGCCCAAAAACCAGCACACAACAGCTTTCACAATTCAGCCTTCGTTTAGAAGGATGTACTGTTACTACCAGATCAACAGTAAAAGACCTGGGTGTAATATTAGACAGTAACTTGTCTTTTGAAAATCATATTTCCAATATCACAAAAACAGCCTTTTTCCATTTTGAAAATATTGCCAAACTTAGGAGTATCCTATCCGTATCTGATGCAGAAAAGCTAGTTCATGCATTCATGACCTCCAGACTGGACTATTGTAATGCATTACTAGGTGGTTGTCCTGCATCCTCAATAAACAAGCTACAGTTAATTCAAAATGCAGCCGCCAGGGCTGACTCAAGACGCATCTCTTTAATCTGGCATACGCGTAACTCTCCCCATAACCTCATACTCCAGTACACCTATCCTGAATGGCAACTACGCTAATTCTCTCCATCTTTTCTGTATTTTTCTACCCATCCCGAGGCATCTGGAGATTGTGCCAGCTTTAGTAGACAAAGGCCAATCCTGCGAGGTTTCTAAGGCATCCAAAGAAGGACCAGCTCCAGCTGGATTCTGCTTTATGATGGCTGGAGCTACACATCCTGCTCCTGTGCTTCCAGTGATCCAGACCCCATCGGCCCTCTGCACCTACTGACTCCCTGTGCTGAACTGGACTTCATGTTAATCTACACAACTTCTGTTATATTGAACTTTCACCTGCACAACACACATGATGTTATTTCTATCTGTTATCACCCAGATAAGGATGGGTTCCCTGTTGAGTCTGGTTCCTCTCAAGGTTTCTTCCTATTGCCATCTCAGGGAGTTTTTCCTTGCCACCGTCGCTGTCACCCTTGGCTTGCTCATCAGAGAAATTTTATTCATCATCCTTTTCATCTCAATATTATCTAGAGACATTTTTCTTACACATACACACTTCCAAATATTTTCTATTCTTTTCTTTAAAAAAAAAAAACAATTCTTTATTTTTTGCGAAGCTGCTTTGAGACAATGACCATTGTTAAAAGCACTATATAAATAAAATTGAATTGAATTGAATTGAGTCCATCAGCATTTACTAACCTGTTAAGAGTCTTAAATGATATTTATTGTATTACCGATTCTGGTAACTGTGTGATTCTTCTGCTGCTTGATTTAACAGCTGCCTTTGATACAGTAGACCATGACATTCTTCTGTCACGCTTAGAACACTGGGTGGGAGTTAGGGGGACAGTTCTAGACTGGTTTAGGTCCTATCTTATTAATAGAACTTTTTCTGTTAGCCTTGGAGATCTTGAGTCATCATCAGCTCCTCTTACATATGGGGTCCCACAGGGGTCTATCCTTGGACCCCTTCTTTTCTCGTTATATTTGTTGCCGCTCGGCTATATCCTGAGAAATCATGGCATCTCCTTTCACTGCTATGCAGATGACAGTCAAATTTATCTCCCGTTAAAACAGAAGGAAGGCTACTCTGTCAAAGCGTTATTAACATGTCTAGACGATATTAAGGCATGGTTAGCCCAAAATTTTTTAAATTTTAATGATAAAAAGACGGAGGTTTTGGTATTTGGTCCTGGTGCCAGGGGTAAAGTTCCACCTCTGGATTTAGGAGGTTTGGAGCAGTATGTTAAACCTACAGCATCGAATCTAGGGGTTATTTTTGATCATGGCCTTAAATTTGACAAACAGATTAGTGCTGTGGTTCGGTCCAGTTTCTTTCAGTTAAGGCAACTGGCAAAACTTAAACCTGTTTTGTCCTTTAGGCTGTTCGAAATAGCCATCCATGCTTTCATCAACACTCGCATTGATTATTGTAATGCTCTGTATTTTGGGGTTTCTCAGACAGCATTACATCGGCTACAGCTGATCCAAAACTCTGCTGCTCGACTATTAACGTCTATGCGTAAAAGAGAACATATCTCTCCAGTTCTGGCTTCTCTTCATTGGCTCCCGGTACAGTACCGAATTAATTTTAAAATTCTCTTGGTTACGTTTAAATGTTTACATGGCCTTGCCCCGCCCTACCTCTCAGAACTGCTCCAGCCCTATGCCCCACCCCGGTCTCTCAGATCATCAGATAAACGTTTGCTAATGGTACCCAAGACTAAATGCAAGCTTAGGGGCGATCGGGCGTTCTCTGTGGCGGCTCCCAAATTATGGAATGATTTACCATTGACCATTCGTGAGGCAACATCATTGAGGGTGTTTAAGTCCCATCTTAAAACTCACATGTTTTCCCTGGCATTTAAACCAACATGACATGTTGTTTTTACATATTGTTTTACAATTTATTACAAATAATCTTATATTTTTGTATTATTTTATTTTTATTTATTTTATTATTATTTTTTTATTATTATTATTATTATTATTATTCATTATTTTATTAGATTACAATGTTATTTTATTATTTATGTGAAGCACTTTGGGGCATTCATGTTGTTAAAGTGCTATACAAATAAAGATGAGTTGAGAGTTGAGTAACCTAATATATGAGACAACTTCATATCCCATTTCACTTGCATCTGAGAAGTGGTGAAGTTGTAACTCCAAAGTCAACTGGTTTTACGCATCTTGCTACACTAAACTCAGACAATTGATGCAACTCTTGTAGCCAGGCCCTCCATCTTTTTATAAACTGTTCGGGAATGTCATCGTCCCAAGCGAGTCTCTCTTTACATAACTGCTGCATTAAGGTCTTAGCTGGCAGTATGACTGGTGCAAGGAAGCCTAAGGGGTCATAAATTGAACTAGTGACTGACAAGATTCCTCTTCTAGTCACAGGCCGCTCTTTTAAACTAATCTTAAACTTGAGCGTGTCTGAATTAATACACCACAACACCCCTAGAGCTCTCTCAACAGGGAGTGCGTCTTTACTCAAATCTAAGTCCCTCATGTCTTTGATTCTTTCACTCTCAGGGATGGAAGTTAGTAATAATGTACGACTATTACTTGCCCACTTGGTGAGGTGAAACCCTCCGCTTGCGCACAGTTTGCTAAGATTACTATATAGCGCAACTGCTTGACTATGACTAGAAACAGACTTCAAGCAGTCGTCTACGTAAAAGTTTTTAAATACTGTGTTGACTCCCTCAGCAGATGCATTGCTGCGGTTTTCTTCTGCTGTTTTCCTAAGGGCGAAGTTAGCTACACTTGGAGGTGATTTTGCACCAAACAAATAAACGACCATTTTATACTCAACCAAGTCCTGACTCACATCTCCATTCGGCCACCATAGGAAACGCAACAAGTCTGTGTCCTTTTCCGGAACTCTTACCTGATAGTACATGGCTTCCACATCTGCCATCATGGCAACTTCCTCTTGTCTAGAGCGTGTGAGCACCTCAATGAGTGAGTTTCTCAGGTCGGGTCCCTGCAGAAGCTCGCTATTTAATGATATTCCCTGATAGCTGGCAGCGCAGTCAAAGACTTTACCCTTAGCTTTTTCTTTTGTGGATGGTATACGCCATGGTGAGATATATACCACACTTGCCCGTCTTGTCGACTTAGATGAGGTGTGGGGATCTTGACTGCATGACCCTTTTCAAACATGTCATTCATGAAGTTTAAATACTCTTCGTAAAAGGAGCAGTTATGCTTAAACTTCCGTTTGAGGTTCAGTGCGCGCTGCATGGCTGCGCTTCGGTTATTGGGCATTTGAATAGCTGCTTTCTTAAATGGTAGGCCAATGTAAAAGTGATTGTCAGTGAACTGCAGGGAGTTAGTTACAGAGTCTAAAAACTGATAGTCCTCTTGTGACAACTCAGCTTTGTCATCACAGTTCCGTTCAGAAAAGTCATGGTTGTACTGTTGTATCAGCATTTGTTCTACACTTTCGATGGAAACTCTGTTGACTGCAACGCTCATTTGCTCATTGTCACATGTGCCCTTCTCGACCGACTCTCGAAGAGGTCCATTTATGGTCCATCCAAGAGCAGTCTTTACTGCATATGGCCCATTGTGCCTGCTGTTAATTACTCGCCATGGTTCTAGGAGCCTGTGCTCTTGGTTACCTATGAGAATTTCGACTCCAGCATTAATGTGAGGCAATTTTACTTCGCTGAGGTATGGCCACTTATCAATGTCGTGCCGTTGTGGAATGTTTTCCACTGAGACTGGGATACTCTTTTGTGTGAACACTTTGGGGAGTTCAACCCTGGTGTTTTCTTCCAGACTACTAACCTCTAGGTCAGTAAGCAGGTAACTTTCTACTTGTTTCCTCGCGTTCATGGTACTTAACATGATGTCAATTTTTTTACCTTGTACGTTTAATTGCCTTGCTAATGACTCTGTGCAAAAGGTAGCAGAGCTGCCTGGGTCCATAAAGGCGTATACTTCTACTGTCTTGTTACCTTTCTTGGACTTTATTTTAACAGGTACTATGGAGAGAATACAGTCATCTCCAGCCCCAGTACACGCACTCATTTCGTGACTCACTGTAACAGGCAGTGTTTTAACTGGTTCAGTTTCGTCAGCCTTTACGATCACTTGAACTGTGTCTTGTGCTGCAATGTGTAGCATGCAAGGATGTTTCTTTGAGCACAACTGACATGTAATTTTCTTTGTGCAGTCTTTGCTTAAGTGTCCTTTTACTAAACAGCCAAAGCAGAATCCATTCTTTTTTAGAAAGTCCAATTTGACCTTATATGTCTCATTGTTAAACTTGTGGCATTCATCTAGGGTATGATCTTTCGCACAGGATGCACAAGGTTTAGTGAAGGCACTAATAACTTATGCACCACTACTCTTTACTGTAATTGAGTCTTTATGATTTTTACCAACCTGTTTTACTCCGGTTGCAAAGCTGCTACCTCTTTTTCCTTTCATTTTGAGCCCTGGGGGAGGTTTGTTGCGGTGTTTTTTATCGCTAGTTGCAACGTTCAGGTCGCCGAAAAGTGGGTCGGACATTACAGTTGCTTCTTGCTCTACAAATTCCATCAGCTGCACAAACTTGGCTCTTTTCTGGGTGCGCCTTTCGTGCATGTATGCATGGTTCCTCCATCTTTCACGCATTTGTAGGGCAGTTTTGAGACTATAGTTCTCAAATTGGTAGCATTGTCTAGCTCATCCATGTAATTGATGCTTGACGTGGTATTGTAACATTTTACTAGGAACAGGGAGAAAGTTGTCAGCGACTTTCCGTCCTCTGACTTTATTTCCGGCCAGTTGAGTGCCTTTTGCATCAGCGTTGTAGCGATTATTTGTCTATTTCCAAACTTGTCATGTAACAGTCTCATAGCTTCTGCGTAACCGCGATGTTCTGGCATGAGCTGGCAGCTTGTCACTAGGTCCCTAGGCTGTCCTTTAGTATACTGCTCAAGAAAGAACAGCCTATCCAGATTGCTATCAGTTTTGGTTTCGATGACATGTTTAACACTAGAAGCGCCGCGCCAGTGTCACCTACTAAAAACGCGGTTCAGCGGTCATTTGACCGCCTATTGTTTTGAATGGGAAGCTGCTGCTGACACACAATGATCGCTAGATGGCGCTTTCACCCAAAGCAAATAGTTTAGCTCCAAGATCAACTTGCACTTGGACAATGCGCCATTCATTCCCGCGTTGATAATAAAAAATATCTTTTTTTCATATTCAACTGAGAAAACCTACTACAGAGTCTCTAAGGGGACAAAGGAAGAGGGAAAAAAACAAGTCATGTTTGGAATTATAACCCAAAGTTTTTCTCCTCATTTGTCCATCTAGGGGCTTCGTACTATAACAAAAAGGAAAGCTCTACTTAATGGTATATCGTATGGAGAAAATGTTATTAGTTTGTTCATTCTATTTGAAGCTTCTGAACGTCTCGGAGCAGCGATTTAGTTCTGAACTCGCTTCCGTGAAATTATCGCTAAAACAATATTAAATTTGAATAAATCAGATCTACTACAGCAGATAATAAACTATGCTATGTCATAACTGAAGCAAACACAACGAATATGTCTCGTTTCGTTCAGTGTTGCTAGGCAACGGACCACGCGCCTAATCGGTTCACTTGGCCGCGGTGTATTATAAACCTGCGGGATGTTTCACTGCTTATGTTCATGTAATAAAAGCGAGGGAAATGTGAAAGTGATGTGTGGCCACTGAATGAGAACTAAATCAAAGATTTCGGTAACTACACTGAGTGTAACATCTGCATAGTGACACTAAAAAGCTGAACACCTCCACTTTTCCGTTTACCTCTGAGAAAAAAAAGCTGTATTTTGTTTGTTTATATGTTTATAAAAGTACACAAAGTAGGCGCGCGCGCACACACACACACACACACACACACACACACCTCCCCTGAGCCCTCGGTCAACATCTAATGACCGTCGATATGCAAATGAGTCAAGACGTAGCCTAACGTGGTGTCGTGTCGGATTTCAGCGGTCACGGAGAGGAAAGACTTTGAAGCAGTTTCAGTGTTTTTTTTTCAGTTACAACAAGCACAGCGATAAGTCCACGTTGTTTCACTGGTTATGACATATGACACTAAACAGCTGAACAACTTCACAGCGATGAGTATAAGAATAAAATAAGGTAACAGTTTGATCTGTGTAGTTAGTGCCCTTGTATACCAAAAATACTTGCAAAACATCAGCATACATTGGAGGGAACTTCTGAGGTGGTCAGTGATTGATGGCACGGTCGTTCGGAGGGGGTTGTGATCACACCTACAGTTCTTTTGTTCTAAGCTGTCGGTCAAATATCTCTCCACTTGAAATGGAAGCACAAAATTGAGGGGCAACATGCAAGGGATTTCAGCATCTCGACGCACAGTAGAAGCTGTTTATAAAGAAGACACTGTTTGTTTTTTTATTTTGTAATCTTTCTCGTGTTTACCTTGTACTGTACAATGTATATTCATTTTATTAATGAATTGCTGTGAATAAACTACATATGCAGTTGATTTACCAAAAAGGACTTTTCAGTTTTTGTGTGCTAAACTAAACTTCAGGGTCAAGTAATAGCGATTTTATTTGAAAAGTATATATATATATATATATATATATATATATATATATATATATATATATGCATATGTTATATGTATATAGCATGTATCTTTATACATTTGGAATCTGCATCTACATTTTCTGTTGCATGTATAGAATTAGTTTCAGCTGAAACTCATGATCAGTGGTGTTGGGGTACTTATGTAGTGATAATTAGTTTCAGCCAAATCATTAAAACTAACAATAGACTATGAGGGTGGTTGGAAGGTGTTACTCTGAATATAAACAAACAGAATACAGCTTTTTTTCTCAGAGGTAGTTGTTCAGCTGTTTTGTGTCACTATGTCATAACCAGTGAAACAACGTGGACTCATCGCTGTGCTTGTAACTGAAAAAAAACGCTGAAATCCGACACGACACCACGTTAGGCTACGTCTTGACTCATTTGCATATCGACGGTCATTAGATGTTGCCCGAGGCCTCAGGGGAGGTGTGTGTGTGTGTGTGTGTCTGTGCGCGCGCGCGCCTACTTCGTGTACTTTTATAAACATTCTACATATAAACAAACAACATACAGCTTTTTTTCTTTCTCAGAGGTAAACAGAAAAGTGAAGGTGTTCAGCTGTTTAGTGTCACTATGCAGATGTTACACTCAGTGTAGTTACCGAAATCTTTGATTTAGTTCTCATTCAGTGGCCACACATCACTTTCACATTTCCCTCGCTTTTATGCATAAGCAGTGAAACAATTCGCAGGTTTATAATACACCGCGGCCAAGTGAACCACGTTCCCGCCGATTAGGCGCGTGGTCCGTTGCCTAGCAACACTGAACGAAACGAGGCATAATCGTGGTGTTTGCTTCGGTTATGACATAGCATAGTTTATTATCTGCTGTGGTAGATCTGATTTATTTACATTCAATAATGAGGCTTTATATCCTCAGGAGGGGTCATTACATATGTAATATGTAAAACAATATTGTTTTAGAGATAATTTCACGGAAGCTTCTAACAGAACGAAGAAACTAATTAATTTTCTCAAAACCTTATAAAATGAAGTAAAGCGAAATTCCCTAAATGTCCTTATAAAATATCGCTGATTATCAACGCCAGAACGAATGGCGAATTGTCGATATTTTACGGAAGCATATAACTGCATATATAGAATGAAACCTGAGATAATTACATATACCCACTGAATGACGCATAAATAGTATGCGCGATTCCTTGCGCCATCTGCTGAGAGAAATGAGAATCGCAGGTTGGAAAAGACAGGAAACGTCATGCCGCCGTGCAGCTGTCAGCGATTTCACGTAAATAAGAGCAAAATCGCTTTATACTGGCTTTTACTGGTGCGATTTTAAAAATTTAAGCATACAGGGTGATTAAGCTCACAGAACTAGGAAAAGTCATGAAAGGAGGGTCCTGGAAATTGATCGAGTGTGAAGTATTATTATTTTTTTACCCCCTTGCGGTCAAATGACCGCTGCTCGGCGCTTCTAGTGTTAAAGGCTCTTACAAAGGATGTGAATTCAAGAGGGTCACCATCGAATGAAGGAACGTCGCGCGGAGGTAAGGAAAGTTGCCTCTGACTCTTTGCAAACATTTCTGTAAGATCTGCCTGAAGTGGCATCCTACCCTGAGGCTCCACTATGTCAGTGTTGTAAAGTGAGTGTTCATTACCTTGGGTGGGCCGTTCCATTAGGGTGCTTGACATTATGGGTTTGGCACTCACTGGCATGCTTAAGTGGGTTGCTCGGAGGCGTGATGGCAGCTCGAGGTATTCTGTTGCCAAACTGTGGTCGCAGTGGTCGTTGTGCTCCGGTTCCGGGGGGCATGCACCACTCGTTTCGACGACCACGCTCCATCTCACAGGATGTTGTTTTTTACGGTTCTGGTAAGAATTTAGTTCAGCATCAGCTATTGCAAGCGCCGTTTCCATTTCCAGCCTTTCCCTTTGTGCCTTTAATTGTGCTTGCTCAACCTTTAATCGTGCTTTCATCTGCTCTTCCTCAGCCTTTAATCGTGCTTCCTCCAGTTCCAGCGCCTGCCGATCTCTCAAGGTTGCTGCTTTAGCCAGCAAAGCTGCTCTGTTGGCTTCTGCCCTTTTTAGTCTAGCTTCGGATGCTGCTGACGTTAAGGACCTCTTGGATGCCGCTGATGTTATGCTTCCGTGCCTTTGGGGGGCGGGCGTCTTGCGCTCCAGCATTGACACACTGTCCTTTGGCGAAACTCCATCGTCAACTGTTTGGGGTAACTTAAAGCGATTACTAGTGTCCGCAATCCACGACTTCACGAGCGCGTCAGTTTAGGGTGAAACCAGTGGTGCTGATCGGTTTCATGCTCTTCATCCCTTGCGCACGATCGCACTGTTACATTGCTTTCAATAAAGTCATTTAGCAGCCCTTCGTATTGGTGGCGCTTGGCTTTAACGTCATGCAAATTACAAGCATTGTCCATAAGTGCCTCTAGTTCATTGTATAATACAGTCCACTGACTCCACTTGCCTTCTCTGGCATTCTTCAGTTCGTGAAGCTTGTGTGAAGAATCGTTTTTGTCGAGCACCATCACCTGCTCAGATTCGGCGATAGCGGCGTTTCCTCGCCGTCTGACATGGTGAAGTTTAAAGCAGGCAAGTCCTCTTCTCGCTTTCGGTTGCTCGTTGGCAGTCAATGCGCGTTTTTGAAATCGCACGCACGCTCTTCACTCCATGTTCACACTCTTAAATCACTTATCTTCATTTTTGCAGCGGAGCAAGCTTTTGACTTTACATGTACGTGCATGTTATTCACAAGTTCTGACGCGTGTCTTTTGTTAAACAGTGTCACTCACGACTTCAGACGTTTCGTTGATTTCTTTGTCTCTTGTTTATTTTCAACATCAAAGTACAACGGTTGTTACAGTTTCTTGCATAAATCCACTGTAGTCACGACAAGTCGCTTGCTGTGTTCTGTAGCTTCGATAGATTACAGTTACAACAACTTATTTTACTGTATTTCTTTTAGCTTACTGTCTCACGGTCAAAAGCTTGTGTGCTCCACACCTTTCTGTATCCTTTCGTGTCTTAACAACAACTAACAACTAACGTGCGTGATAGACATGAAAATACATAACTGTGAGATGATGTCACAGAACAACTCATGAAATGATGTCACAATACAAATTATGAGTATGATACTTAATGCTTAATGCTTAACTAATAAACTGAAATAAGATAAACATAACAACAAATCACAAGAATGAAATATGGCCCTTACAGGAATGTATCGGATTACTTTGCTGTAACCCTGTTACCTGAAAAGGCGGGAACAAGATGCTGCGTCCCAATGCAGCACTGCCCACGTGACCAGACGTCTGTTCAGACAAATCAATCTGAGGAATGTTTCCGGTTCACTCCTATTTATAACCTGCAGGTGCGTCTAATCAGATGAGGTCACCTGACCAAGGTAATATAAGCCAAAATTTGGCGTGTTTAATACACAGATGCTTCACAACTGGCAACAGGAAAAGATATTTCCCATAGCGTTTGTACGCAGCATCTCGTTCCCGCCTTTTCAGGCAACAGGGTTACAGCAAGGTAACCCAAAACGGTTTGCATAACCAAAGAATTTCTGCACAAACTGTCAGATACTGGCTTAGGAAAGCTCATCTGCATGCTCGTCATCTTCATCGGGGTCTGGACCTGACTGCAGTTCATCGTCGTAATCGACTTGAGTGGGCAAATGCTCATATTCAATGGCGTCTGGCACGTTGGAGAGGCCTTCTTTTTATGGATAAGTCCTGGTTTTTACTGTTCAGGGCAGATGGCAGACAACGTGTGTGTGAACGGTTTGCTGATGTCAATGATGTGGATCGAGTGGCCCATGTTGGAGGTGGGGTTCTGGTATGGGCAGGGATATGTTATGGACAACGAATACAGGTGCATTTTATTGATGGCATTGTGAATGCACAGAAATATTGTGACGAGATCCTGAGGCCCATTGTTGTGCCATTCATTCACGACCATCACCTCATGTTGCAGCATGATAATGCACGGCCCCATATTGCAAGGATCTGTACACAATTCCTGGAAGCTGAAAACATCCCAGTTCTTGCATGGCCAGCATACTCACCGGACATGTCACCCAGTGAGCATGTTTGGGATGTTCTGGATCGACGTATACGACATCGTGTTCCAGTTCCTGCTAATATTCAGCAGATTCGCACAGCTATTGAAGAGGAGTGTACGAACATTCCACTGCCCATAATCAACAACCTGATCAACTCTATCTGTTGCACTGCGTGAGGCAAATGGTGGCCACACCAGATACTGTCCACAGTATGGTCAAGTTCTCCTACAGCACTAATCATATGGTCAGGTTTTTATGCAGCACCAATAATATGGTGAGGGTCTCCTACATAGCATAGCTAATATAGTCAGTTTCTCCTACAGCATCAGTAATATGGTATGGTTCTTCTACAGCATCACTAATATGGTGTACATCAGACAGTACATCAGAATGGAAATTGTGAAGTACTCCTTCATTATCAGTGTGAATGGTGAAGTTAGCCTACAGCAACATGTAAATGATAATGATACACTGTCACTGAAATAGTGAAGGTGTAATTGTGAAGTCCTTTTAACCTGGAAATGTATATGTCTTTCTACAGCATTACTGAAAAATTTCTCTTACAGCAGTAGTAAAATGCCAAATTTCTCTTCCAGCACCAATAAAATAGCAAAGTTATCCTAGAGCATTATGAAAATGGGAATGCTTGACTGTACCTCTGTCATCATATACACTAATAGCTTTAGGTCTATGAAGGAATTGAACAGTATTGCGTAAAAATCATGAAGTACTGTTTCTGTTGTGTCCATACTGTATGTTCTGGGACATTTTTCTCTCTGTTTACTTACTGGATCATTTCTTTGTTAATGATCCATTAGCTCATGCTTTAAAAAGCTGTTTTTTTGCAGATGTGCAGGGAAGCTCATACTAATGTGGTATTGGAAGTGTTCCAGATAAGGCTGTATAGTCAACTATCACGGGGAAAAAGCTGTTGTTGGCATCCATACTCTGGGACTTTCTGCCAGATGGCAGTACAGAGAGAAGTGAGAAGGGTGGCAGCCTTGCAGCCTGTTCTTAGGGGTGGGTTTTTAATTTGCTATATATATTTGAAAAAGATATTCTATATAGAACATAGCAATGAAAAATGTATAATAAGTGAAAACTTTTATATGGTATCCCCTATTCTAACAATTAAGAAATCTACAGGTTCTTCACACCACTGGATACTATTAAATAATCACCATTACACAATGTTTTGTCATCCAAGCATTCACGGAAACTAGCCCATAAACAAGTACCCCCTAAAATCCGCCTTCTTTAATTTCCCTGCCAGCCACATGTTGGCTTACACTTCTTGCCTCAGTCCTACTTTCCAATAGTTTCTCCTTTCAGCACAGTCTGTTCACAAAGGCGATGAAAGACAAGGGCACACAACACAGCCATTCGCTTCAGAAAGACCTAATTTCCCAACAGGTGCCTTCTTCACAAAACTGTTCCATTTAAACTCTCAGACTTTTTTCTCCTCACACAACAGAAAGGGGATTAAAGCAAAATGAGTGTGGTCATTAAAGTCTTACACTTCGCTGTGTGCCTATCAATCTAAGCTCTGAAGGTAGAAAGTGCACAGGGGCCTTCTCTTTCTGTCTCTCAGAGAAGACTTCATCTCACCCGTATTTTTAAGTCTGAGCTTCTAAAGAAGGGGGTTAACCTCTCAATAGCAGGGGTTTAAGTCACCAACAAAAAGCTCGCCCGTTTGTTCCCAAGCATGTTTTTATGTTGGTTATGTGTTTAGTTATGCCATGCAAGAAATTATTGTTAAGTTGTACACATTAAGTTAGCACAAATAAGGCTTCTTATAAATTTATTGGCATTGCAGTCATACTGTACTGTATATGGCAAAGAAAAATATTACATCATCTTAGTAGTTGTTTTATTATTATTATTATTATTATTATTATTATTATTATATTATTTGAAAAATGAGCACTGCTTGCTCAGTGGTAGGTGTTTCGCCTGCCATGCGGAAGGCCCTGGTTCGATTTCCAGCCAGTGCCCAAACCCCAGCCACTGGATGCAGTGCCGGTCCCCAGTCTGGATAAAATGGAAGGGGTTGCATCAGGAAGGGCATCTGGCGTAAAACCTGTGCTAAGTTGTAGTGTGGAGTGAGTATTCCGCTGTGGCGACCCCTTGACAGGAGTAGCCGAAAGACCAACAACAACATTATATTATTTGAATAACAATGGCTTAGTGGTTAGCACTGTTGCCTTGCACCTACAAAGCCTAAGTTCGATTTCCGCCACTGTGTGCATGGAGTTTGCATGGAAATGGTGGATTTCCTCTGGGTACTCTGGTTTCCTTCTACAGTCCAAAGACATGGAGATTAGGCTAATTGGCAATCCCAAATTGCCTGTTGTGTGTGCGCGTGTGCTTGTGTGCCCTGCGATCGATTGGCACTTTGTCCAGGGTGTACCCCGCCTCGTGCCGTAACACTAGAAGCGCAGAGCACCGGTCATTTTGACCGCAATAGGTGAAAAAAAACAAAAAACTTCACACTCGATTAAATTCCAGGACCCTCCTTTCATGACTTTTCCTAGATCTGCGAGCTTAATCACCCAGCATGCTTACATTTTTTAAATTGTGCGAGTAAAAGCCAGTATAAATCTATTTTGCTCTTTCGTTTGGTGTTGCTAGGCAACGGACCACGTGCCTAATTGGCGGGAACGTGGTTCACTTGGCCGCGGGAAAGAACCTATATGAGGATATATGCGCATATATGAAACCTATATGCAGTATATATGCACATATATCTTCACCTATGAGGATATATGAAACCTATATGCAGTATATATGTGCATATATCCTCACATATGAGGATATATGCGCATATATCCTCACCTATATGAGTATATATGCGCATATATGAAACCTATATGCAGTATATATGCATATATATGATAATATATATGCTGCATATAGGCAAAATTTAGGTGCATATATGTGCATATACAAGCCATATAGGTCTCCTGGATTGCTTCTTTATATCCACATATAAGCCCTATATGTACATACAAGATATGTCTCCTATATAGCTCATGGCAGGATCTGGTCATTTTAGCTCATATCTCACTTTGGCAACTGTCATACATGATGCGCTCATATTTTCTATTATCAAGGAAATAACTAAGAACTAACAAAAAAAGCAAAAGACTTATGTGCAAACATGTGAATTTGGTATCACATGTTATTGGCATGTTATGGAATTTAACTATAGTTATACATATTTTAGAATTTCTGTCGCACTATCTGTCTCATTATCTGCTAATGACCCGAGGCAGGACACGCCCACACGCCAATCACACGGAAATCAGTCCGGCTAATTTACATACTAGGCCACGCTAAGCATATGGATCCGTATGAAACATGAAAAAGTTTTTAAAAGTTGCCAATAAATTAATATTGTGATGTGAAATTATTTTTCAGATTGAAAGCGCTCTGGGGTGTTTTGCCTGGCAGAAGCGTGGAGAGCAGCCCGCCTTGCCACCTCTGCTACTGCCATGGTGCGGAATCTGCTGCTGGCACCTTCGACTTAGAGACTTTGCTGCAACCTGAATGGTACAAAACATGTTCCTTATCTCTTCTGTCCTTAAAAAAAAACAAGTCAGTCATGTTCTGTGGAATAAATTATGTTTGTGTGCGGGCCATCGCTTTTTTCACTTGCCATTTTTGTATTTTCTTGAACCTCAAGAAAACGTGATGTGTATATAAAAAAACTCTTGCTTTCTCCACCTTCATTTTACCCCCCTTTAATAATAATTTTGAAATATTACTTTAAGGTGGAAAGCCAACCAGAGAGGATGGGGAGCAGCTGGTCGCGTTTATTAGGCATTGGAGACTGCATAAGGTAGGGCACCCATTATTGTTACTGTATCTGCTTGAGACCTATATACTAATTCATCGCTTGCTCACTTCTTAATCCTACCTTTCCTTTAAAGCCACATTTCTGGGGAATTGCGCTATAAGGTGTTTAGTCCTCTATTTTGTAGAACATATAGTGTAGCAAATAACCTCGTGGCACTAATTGTTGTTGTCTGAAGTTTTAATAAATAATCATTTATTATTATTATACTGTCTTATTATTTTTGTCTTCTCTAGATGCTACATTGAAGAAGTGGCTGGCAGCCACCCGAGGGCAGACAGGCACATCTATCAATTCAAAGCTCACGAAGCTGAGAAGGTCCTCAAAATATATATATTTTTTTTCTTCCTGTTGAGTTTTTTGTATTATTTTTGTTCTTGTACTATTATTTTGATTTTTTACTATTTGATTGTTCTTAAAAAAAAAAAAAATTCTACATTTTGGGCTTTTATTTATGTTGTCTAGCAGCTATGGATTTTAATAATTTAACTAATATCTAGGTAAAAATATAGGTGCATATATGCACATAGGTACATATATGTACGTATATGTACACATATATGTACATATAATATAGGAAAAAGTATAATATAGAAAAACCTATGTCTATATAGGTACATATATGCACGCATATATGCACACATATGTATGCATATATGTACATATAATATAGGAAAACGGCCAATTTTATATATGTCACATATATTAAAAACCTATATCAAACCTATATTAAAATATGTTTATCTAGGTTTTTTCCGTGTGGGATAAACCCGCAGAATGTTTCACTGTTTATGCTCACATAAGATTCCTGTAATTAAAGCGAGTGAAATGTGAAAGTGGCCACTCAATGAGAACTAAATTAAAGATTTCGGTAACTACACTGAGTGTAACATCCGCAAAGTGACACTAAACAGCTGAACAACACACACAAACACCTCCCCTGAGCCCTTGGTAAACATCCAATCATCGTCGGTATGCAAATGATTCAAGACATAGCCTAACAAGGTGTCAAGTCGGATTTCAGTGGTCACGGAGTGGAAAGACTTTTTCATTGTTTTTTCAGTTACAACAAGCACAGCGATGAGTCCACGTCCGCTGAATTGGACAGACACACACATGACAGTTTGGTCTGTGCAGTTAGTGCCCTTGTAGAGAATAAATAAATGTGTAACACCTTCCATAGTCCATTGTTAGTTTTAGTGATTTGCATGTGTTATGACCCCTTAGTCTAGGGTTCAGGGACGCAACAAAAGATAAAATAAAAAAGAACCTCTACAACCAGGTTTTTGTGTGCGTGTGCGTTTAGTTTTTTTCTTTTCATGCACACACACACACACACGCGCGCACACATAAGAAGCTCTTGGCTTCAGGATTGAGCCAAAGCCAAAACAATAAACAAAACCCTGTCCCTATCTCCTCCCGTAAGCTAATTAACCTACACAAAAAAAAACTATAAACCAAAAACACAGGCGCGCGCTTCCGGCTTTCCTCGGCCAGCTTAAAAGGACGTGCTGCTCCAGGGCCAGTCAATCCCTGTCGCACGTCGCGGCACGCTCAATCAGGGCGGGACTTCCTGTCAAAAGGAGAGCGAGAGAGAGAAAGAAGGGAGAGAGAGAGCGGCACCAGCAGACACGCATGCGCACATGCGTGCACTACACCTGCACGTAACACCTGAAACTAATTACCCTATCACCATTGATCATGAGTTTCAGCTAACACCAATTCTATACATGTAACAGAAAATGTAGATGCAGATTCCAAATGTATAAATATGCAGCGCCCCCTCAAATGAATGTCTGCACATGTTAATATACTCACAATATTAGTATACTTTCTAATATAATATACTATAATATAATATACTTTCCCTGTTGGGAAAAGCTGTTTGGGTTAGTGGCTTTGGCCAGGTTGTGTGTGTGTGTTAGAAGTGTGTCTTGTTGATTGTGTGACTTGTTGAATGTGCTGTTTATGTACCGAGCTGAATAAAATACTCCCAGCCATTTGCATTGGGCAGGAAGGAAGCTCACTCGCCTCTCCAAGTTCCTTCCTAGCGGTGAAAAACGCTACAATTGGTGTCAGAAGTGGGATGGAGAGTAGCGGGTTAGAGCGCACCCCGGAGCAAGTTATAGCTCCGTGCGCCGCCCGCCAGCGAGGCGACCTGCAGCTGCGCCTGCCAGCCTACAACGGCGCCGTCGAGCCCCACGCGTTCCTCGCCCAAGTGGAGCTAGCGAGGAACGCTTCCGAGATTCCGCGACAACGCTGAGGCCAGGGACCGCCGGACTACCGCTGCAATGTTCTCAGGCCTGAAGACAACGTACCCCAGCAGCCGTTAAACTAGCTTCGGGGGGCGCCGAGGGGAAGCCGCCTCCCACAGCTGTTTTTGTTTCCCCAACTGCCGGGTTCAACATCTGGTCAGGACGTGTAGGAAATTGCGCGGGGGTCTACGTTAACTGTGGCCTGGACAACGTTTCGCTGCAAAGATTCTTATCCGTTGCCGCGAATAGATGATTTAAATTCAAATTCAAATTTTATTTGTCACTTACACAGTCATACACAGTACGATATGCAGTGAAATGCTTATACGACCGCCGGTGACCTTAAAAAGAAAATAAAAAAACTATATATAAGGAATAAATATTAATAAAAAGAAATAAATTACAAAGGAAAATAAATGTAACTAGTAAAATAAACAAACTGTACAGATAAGGGCATGTAAAAAATATCACAAAATATCACAAAGAATTTGGGAATATGGGGGGGAAGATATATATAAAAATTTTAAAATGTTATAAAGTGTAAAAGTGGCAAAGTGGCATGTGCAATGGCAGATAAACATGTATTGTATAAAGTGACTTATGAAAAGTGACATGTGCAATGGCTTTAGATATGTAAATATGTATTGCATGAATGTGTCCATGATTGTCCAGTCAGTGTCAGTGTTTAAAAGATATTACTCCTGTGTGGTGTGATGTGATTGAGAGACCTTATCGCCTGCGGGAAGAAGCTCCTCCTCAGTCTCTCTGTGTTGGCCTTCAGGAAGCGGAATCGCTTCCCAGACCGCAACAGAGAAAACAGTCCATTGTTGGGATGGCTGAGGTCCTTCACAATCTTCCTGGCCTTGGTCCAGCACCACTTGCTGTAGATCAAGTGCAGGTCAGGGAGCTCGGTGTGGATGATGCGCTCAGCTGATCGCACCACCCTCTGTAGAGCTCGTCTGTCCTGCATGGTGCTGTTTCCAAACCAGGTCGTAATGTTTCTCATCAGGATGCTCTCTATGGTACAGGAGTAGAAATTCCTGAGCACCTTAGAGGGCAGTCTAAAGTCTTTAAGCGTCTGAGGTGGTAGAGACGCTGCCGGGCCTTTTTTACCACGGTGTTAATGTGACAGGACCATGACAGGTCCTGCGTGATGTGAACACCGAGGTATCGGAAGCTGTCCACTCTCTCCACTGGGCTCCTGTTGATGATGGGGGTCTGGTAGTTCCTCTCCTGCTTTGTACTAAAGTCCACTAACTGCTCCTTTGTCTTGCTGACGTTCAGGAGGAGATTGTTCCTCTGGCACCAGTTCTCCAGATATACAATCTCCTCTAGGTAGGCCGACTCATCATTGTTAGAGATCAGGCCACCACAACAGTGTCGTCAGCAAACTTGATGATGGCGGTGGAGTTGGTAGTGGCCACGCAGTCGTGGGTGTACAAAGAGTACAGCAGGGGGCTCAGAACACAACCCCGGAGGGCTCCAGTGCTGAGAGTGAGTGAGGCTGAGACATGTCCGCCCATCCTTACTGCCTGTGGTCTGCCAGTCAGAAAATTGGAGATCCACTGGCACATGGATGAGCTGAGTCCCAGGTGTTCCAGCTTGGTGGTGAGTGTGGAGGGAATTATGGTATTAAATGCAGAGCTGTGGTCGATGAAGAGCATTTTAACATAATTCCCCTTCCTAGTGTCCAGGTGAGTAAGTGATGTGTGGAGGAGATGAGAGATTGCATCGTCTGTGGAACGGTTCTGGCGGTATGCAAACTGTAGTGGGTCGAGTGTGTCCGGTAGTGAAGAAATGATTAAGTCTTTGACCAGGCGTTCAAAGCACTTCATCATTACTGAGGTGAGGGCTACAGGGCGATAATCATTGAGAGAAGCAGGATGAGGTTTCTTAGGGACATGAACAATGATGGACTCTTTGAAGCATGTGGGGATCACCGACTGAGATAAAGAGATGTTGAATATCTCAGTGAACACAGGTGCTAGCTGGTCTGCGCAGGCTCTGAGAATATGGCCTGAGATGCCGTCTGGTCCTGCTGCTTTCCTGGTGTTCACTCTCTTGAAGGCTCTTCTCACGTCATGCTCAGTGATGATGAACGCACTTCCGGTGCTGGCAAGGTCTTCCTGTCTGCAGCCGTAAGCGCCGCTAGCATTAGCATCGCTAGCGTTTTTAGCTGCAGCCTCGAAGCGAGCATAGAAAGTGTTCAGCTCGTCTGCCAGAGTCACGTCCGCGTTCGTCATACCGGTTGTTGGTGCTTTATAATCCGTTATTGTCCTTAGTCCCTGCCACAGGCTCCTAGAGTCACTCTGTTGGAGTTGTGACTCTAGTTTCCTCCAGCGCTGCTTCGCCTCTTTCACCGCCTTCCAAACGCTGTATGACGCAGCCTTGTACGGTTCCATGTCCCCCGACGCGAGTCCCGTGTTGTAGGCAGCGGTGCGAGATCTCAGAGCATCGCGGATGGTTTTATCCGCCCACGGCTTCTGGTTGGGAAACGTTCTAATAGTCTTTTTCTCTACAGTATCGTTCGCTAGTTTTTTTCATGCTAATTTTTTGAGATAGGAATTTTGGGTTTTCATGAGCTGTATGCCAAAATCATCGATATTAAAACAATAAAAGGCTTTTAAATTAGCATAAAAATCACGGGTTGTGTATAGAGTGATTAAAAACAATACACGGCATGTTATGATGAGGAAACTTTCTATCTCTTCCATTCCAGCGATTAAAAACCGGTAACACTGTCAATTTTAGAATCCGCAGGAGCTGAGTGGTCTGAGCACAACATCTTGCGGGCGCGCTTTTCTCTGAATATGCTGTGTTTATGGGGGTGGGGCTAAGAAACACGCATTTCGGTTTATTCATTTAACCCCCTTTTATTTGGGGTAAAGTGTTTGATGTGCCTAACTTTTTTTAGCAGAGCTTCTGTTTTAGTGAATAATCCACGACTTTTCATAAGTATGTAAGACCTCTTGACACCTCTCTCTCCCACACACACACACACACACACGGCAGACCAAATCGTCATTAGCACGTCCCTCCCCCAAACAGCGCAGCATTTACTTACAGATGTGGTCATTAAGACTGCGCGTGTTTTCCCGCGGGATGCCTCAATTTAGCGCGCGGCGCGCCGCGACTTGCCGTAAGCAACATTCGGGAATTTAAATAAATGTGTTGTGCTTCACAGAATATCCGCCAGATGGCATTTTATAATAATCATCATATTTGCTGTTTGTGTCCAGCATTTAATAATTATTTCATACATTATTTAACCACGGCTGGAAATAATAGCTGGAATGTGATGTGATTGTGAATTCATGACTGAAATAAAGCAGTTTGTCTTTTGTAAAGTACTTTCACTTTACAAAAGGCAGCGTTTTTATAAAGCGTTTTTTAAAGGCAGTGTTTTTATGTAGGTTGATAAACGTGTGTTGTACAGTATATACACCACGACAGCGCGCGCAGTTACTCACTTCTCACCTTTCATGTAGGTCTGCTCGGACTAATTCGTTTTAAACCCCTCAAAAATGTGTGTGTATATAGCCCCAAACCTCCATCAGTTATTAACAATAGCATCTATTTAGAAAAAATGCCCCAGTGATTTCGCAGCTTCAGGAAATCTCCCGGCGCTCTGCGCATAACACCAGGCCAACTCATGTCGGAAAGAATTTATAAACGGTTTCTAAACGTAGGCTATTGTTTTTTTTTTACTTATAGTATTTGTTAATTTAATTTAAATGAGGTTTGGGCTCAGGACTTCGATTCGGCATTGTGATTCTCCTCTTTAATTTACTCCATAGTTTTAATCAGCGCTCAGCCGCATGCATGTTTTCCAGAGCGCACCGGCAGAAGTAGACTAATGATTATGAACGCGTCGGGAAAACAGCAAGCAGACTGACTCTGACCATTTAAAAAAACGTTTGCGTTCATTTTCTGACGCGCTCAAGTTCACCAAAAACAATACAGAGCAGCGCAGCTTATTTGCTTTCAAACATTTATAAAATCATGTTTTTTCGTTATTGTGAGTGCGCTTAAATAAAAGTTGAGTCTTATAAAGGCATAAAGTCTTATATAGTTTTATTATATAGTTTTTGCACATTAATCAGAGTCCACATCTGTTACATTTTTGAGGACAATAGTTTTTTTCAGCCTGTCACGGCGTGCGCCCAAATCAATATCGCTTCTCGCTCACTAGTTAGGCGGCCTCTCCTTCAGATATGCGAAGAAGCAGGGCTGCAGAATTAGGCACCAATAGTGAAGAAGAGCTCTCCTTGCTAAAGATCACGGGCTTCCAATCCGCGCTATAAAATACTCGGGGTTTGTTGGTTTACAGTGGATTTTACTACGTGGTATGAGTGAGACGCGCGCACACAACGTGGGAGTGCGGCATGCAAACGGGGCAATTGGAACGCGCCCCAGGGACGCCCAAGAGCAAGCACAAGCGGACGGAGGCAGGAGCTGCTGTCCGCGGATGGCCGTCGTACTCGTATTTTATAGCGCAGGGTGAAAACCCGGGATCATTGGCATGGATAAGCTATGTCCAGCTCTGTACCAGCATGTCATGTGGGCATTATAAGACTAAAAAGTGGCAGCTGGCACGCCTAAAAATAGACGCAGGTTAATTTTTTTATAGTCTAAATTAAAATCCTCCTCTTTAGTGCCTCCTATTCCTATTAATCCTATTGTTCTTTTAGTGTCACTGCGTGTGCTTACAATGCCAGACAACATTCAAATGCAAATTATTCACTCTCCCCAAGTGTGAATCAGCTGTTCTCACCTATACATATTAACCTATACGTTCTCACCTAAAGTGTTTAGGTGAAATTCCACCTATACAAGTGTGACAAATATGCAAAGAAAAAAAATAGGAAGGGGCAAATACTTTTTCATGGCACTTCACATGTAGTCAGATTGTTCCACTGGGCTGAAACTGTAGCAGGTGGAGTTATAGCACTTTTCAAATCACACTTACTATACACTGATATGAATAACTTTGAATGATGAATTCTACGTTAATATGATCTCGGGCTTGCTCCACATTATAAAAGCAAAGCGCGGAGATGGAGATCAGGGAAGTACGTGATGTGGTGGAAAATAGGCAGTGGCGGTTCTACACTGAATTGCTCCGCGGGCGAGACTCCCATCCCCACAGCCCCAAACCCCCCCTAAGATGGGGGACTACAGTAACTGTGGGTGCGCTTCACCTCGGAGCGCGCTGTCGCGTTGTATTCAATGAATAGCCTAAAACTAAATCATGTTTGCTTCAGCATTGGAAACAATATTGTATTAGGCTAACTTTATTAAAGATTATACACTTTTGTATTCTTTGTTCACACACGTGGGCATCTTTAAATTTTTAAATATTGATCCTTTCTCGATGCAGCGAATTTTCTGAGCAAATTAATAATAATTTCCATGAATGAAAAGCAGGAAGAAGAAAAGGTTACGCGAAAATAAGAAAAAGCTTTAGAGGTAAATGCTGTGAAATGCTTCAAATGAACAGATTCTGCCTATAACAGGTCAGGGACAGTGAGGCTGGACCCAGCAGCGCACCACATCCCACATCATAATACATGCTGATGATGACCAACACGTCTCCCCTGATCTACCAGAGCCAAGTAAAAAGAATGGCAATCAAACAGAATAAAATTAGTAGCAGCATTAACTTGTGCTAGTTATTATGATGGTGGTCAATATTAATTGAAATAATGTTTCTCAGCATTATTTCGTGTTAATATTGACTACCCTAATAATTAAAATAAGTAACTAGTTTACTAGCGTGAGCTACTGCTGCTACTGATTTTATTTCAGCTTACCTGTTCAGTTTTATTGCCATTCCTTTTAAAATATTGTCTTTATAGATTTATATGTTGTTTGTCTTGAGGTTCTTTTTTTTTTCGTTTCTTTGACCCAATATATGTTCAGTGATACTTCAAATAACATGTTTAAATAGCATTGATTTCTGTATTGTGTTATATTTTTATACTAGTAACTGGTGTTAAAAATGTATCTCTACATTAATGAGCCAATGTATTATGGTGTGGGCTGCTGTGGGCCAGGAAGTCCAGGGACACTTTTTGGTCCCAGTCCGCCCCTGTAATCACGAATGGAGAAAGCGCAGTCGAAGCCCGGGGATTCTGTGTTCCGCGGGGGCCAGTCGTGAATAGCTGACACTCAGTGACAGCCAATGAAATTGAAGCATTTTTGCCACTTTCCACGTGGCGTTGCATAAATAATATCTGTATAATATCCGTATATCCTATAAAATCGTCCAGACCCTGGTTCGAATCCCGCTCTGGGTGAAAATGTAATAAATGTGAATCCTTTGTTTTACACTTTTTGCTTATGATAATCATTAAATTACAGCAACTGTGAGGTGAGTGCTAATGTGTTTCATAGCTTAAGAAAAAAAAATTCTCAATTGCAAACATGCATTTAGTACTGAAGCATAACTTGATAATGTAATGGCTATATCGTGGTATTTTAGCGAATAGCACCGAAATTTTGAGCACTGGCTGGGAATCGAACCCGGGTCTCCCGCATGGCGGGCGAATCACCTACCACTGAGCCACCAGTACCCATCTGCTTTTGCACACGCGCAGGTGCGTTACAATAATAATAATAATAATAAATTTGGAGAACTACTAATAATAATAATAATAATTCTGAATGAAAATGAAGAATAAATACATATCAGTTTAAGCTGGACACGTTTATGAGCTCTGTCGCTTGCTGTCAATGGGCGCCTAAGAGACATAACATTTTTCGGCTTCAGTAGACACACAATACTTTAGACTGAAACACGACTGCCCCCTACAGGCATTGAAGGGCATTTTCACAGCTTGCCGCGCGCACTCGCGGCAAGTCGTGGGATCCCTTTTCCGAAAACGTGCGTTTTTAAAGGCCAGATCTGTACATCTAAACTGAGTCGTTTACATAAGTCACTGATTAATATCTCATGATACATACATTTAAACAATTTATTCATACAGATGTACCTGTATTACATGGAAAGTTACAGGCTTGTTACTGAATGATTTACTCTGATGAAGAGCCGTATAAGAACTGTGGCAGCAGGCACACCTAAAAATAAATGCAGGATCATTTTTAATGTTCTTTTTAATAATCGTCTAAATAAAAAAAATGTGGGCTATTGTTATCTACTTCAAATATTTGTTAATTTAGTTTAAATGAGGTTTGGGCTCTGGGCGTTGAGCATCGTGATCCTGCTCTTTAATTTTCTACGTAGTCTGCAGCGCCCAACCGCACGCATAAAGTTTTCCACAGTGCATTGGCAGAAGTAGACTAATGATTATGAATGCGTCGGGAAAACAGCAAGGAAACTCACTCTGACCATTTTAATTATTCATTGATAAATAATTGAAAAAAAATGAAAGTGATTTCTTGGGTTTCAGCTGTGCTGAAGGTGATAATGTCTTCTCGTCATCTCCGCACCAGTGGACACGCCTCCAATTCACTATTTATACGAAATACATAATGTAATAATTTGTTTTTTATTAGTTTATATAAAAGCAGATATTTCGCTTTCTATACGTATATACTAAGGGCTCAGTATGTTAACGTTTACGTTGCTTAAATTTAATCATAAAAATATTTAATTTGAATTATAAATTTGTACTGTAATGTTACTACTTTTATACTACTGTAATGTTACAACGATTATGAATTTGTGTAATTACAATTTTTCACTTGATTTTATCTGCAACACTCAGTGGTAAAATCCAGCAAACGCTCACACCCAAATGCTGTCACCATGTGCCACGACGGTAAAACCAGAATACCGCTTGTCTACCTACTGTATGGTTCTTGCATGGTCCCAGGATACATTTTATCATCGTTTATTAGCTTAACTCTGAGAATGATGCTGAGGCTACAGTGAGATTTGTTCAGTGAACAACTGAACTAGGAGGAAGAAGAAAGAAAAATAAAGAAAGTGAGAAAGAATCTTAACCAATCCGAATGAGTGTCAAAAGGGAGATAGCGTGTTCACTAGGAGATAAGCCTGTGCTAGATTATGTGAAAACCCATCAGTAAGTTTAGGTCATATTTTAAGTAATTGACCGTGCACCCAATACCATCAAGGGCAACTTCTATATATGTTTAGCACAGAGTTGTTTAAATAGGGCTTCAAGAAGGTCACATGGACCTTCTCTAAAGCAAGCCATGAAAAAGTTGCTCCGGATGGAGCGGGAGTTTTAAAAAGAACAGCAGATAGACTGGTCAGGGAAGGAAAAGACATTTAAAATGCCTAGCAATTGTATGATTGACTGTACATGTCACAACACACAAAGGTTTTCATTTGATACACAGCCCATTCTTTATGCCACCACTTAATGTGTTGTTTAGCCAAGCCTTTCTGACACCACTGACGAGCAACAAACACAGAAAGCAGATGAAATCAACTGTAAAAGCAAAGATATAATTGGACAGTGGTGTATTAGCCAATATGATGAAATTTATTCTGGTACAATCATCAAGGTCATTAAGACACATGCAAAAGTAACATGCATGAAAAGTTGTGAGATATCGCTTTTTCTGGCCAAAATTCTAACATGAGACCTTGATTTTGTCCTCATCCCTAAATCAGAATCATCCCTAAACCGTCCCTCGTGCATGACCAGGGTGTGAAAGAGCAGCTATTGTATTTTCCTGATGATCGATTTCCTGAATGTCTTTCAAATTTAGTGTGGGGAACGTATTTTCCTGATGATCAGGAAAATACGTTCCCCACACTAAATTTGAAAGACAGTGCTTTTGAAACATTATTTTATTGTGTGTGTGTGTGTGTGTGTGTGTGTGTGTGTGTGTGTGTGTGTATGTGTGTGTATACTATATATTCATCATAGGTATACCAATGATGAAAATT
This sequence comes from Clarias gariepinus, assembly GCF_024256425.1. Classification (NCBI taxonomy): domain Eukaryota; kingdom Metazoa; phylum Chordata; class Actinopteri; order Siluriformes; family Clariidae; genus Clarias; species Clarias gariepinus. The sequence continues at coordinate 4,340,648 of NC_071110.1, forward strand.
ACAGGCCTCTCTGATCTTTTTAAGTGGGAGAACTTGCACAATTGGTGGCTGACTAAATACTTTTTTGCCCCACTGTGTAACATTTGTACTAATAACATTGTACCTAACCCTTTTGAACAGACACCCCCAACACACAACCATACAATATATATGTATGTGTGTGTGTATATATATATATATATATATATATATATATATATATATATATATATATAAACACACACACACACACACACACACACACACACACATATATACACTACCGTTCAAAAGTTTGGGGTCACTTTCTAACTCCATGATGGTTCCTGATTTTTAAATATTTCTACATTGTAAAGGAATGCTGAAGGCGTCCAAAAAATGCATTAATCTCCTTTGAACAGTTAATGGTGAGATGTGTCTGCTACTTCTGCTCTGTAAAGACTTCATAACGCCTTTAATCTGAGGTGCTGTTAATTGGTCATTTTAAAGGCTGATAACTCTAAATGAACTTCTCGTTTGCGGCAGAGGTAGGTTTTGGTCTCGCCCTCCTGGGATGGCCTTCATGAGAGCCAGTTTCATTATGGTGCTTGACGGATTTTGCAAATGCACCTGACAATACTGTTCTTGCAAGAACTATTACAGAAAGCCTGACCTCTATGTTTTAAAATAACAACTAACAGTTATTATTATATACTGTTAACAACTGATGTTATTTTATAGTTTTGAAATCCCTAGTATTGTTGTAGAATTTAGAAAATAAATCACTAAACAAAAACAAAGAAATTTGCAAGTGACCCCAAACTTTTGAATGGTAGTATATATATATATATATATATATATATATATATATATATATATACACACACACACACACACACACACACACATATACACTCACCTAAAGGATTATTAGGAACACTATACTAATACGGTGTTTGACCCCCTTTCGCCTTCAGAACTGCCTTAATTCTACGTGGCATTGATTCAACAAGATGCTGAAAGCATTCTTTAGAAATGTTCGCGCATATTGATAGGATAGCCTCTTGCAGTTGATGGAGATTTGTGGGATGAAGCTCCCGTTCCACCACATCCTAAAGATGCTTTATTGGGTTGAGATCTGGTGACTGTGGGGGCCATTTTAGTACAGTGAACTACTTGTCATGTTTAAGAAACCAATTTGAAATGGTTCAAGCTTTGTGACATGGTGCATTATCCTGCTGGAAGTAGCCATTAGAGGATGGGTACATGGTGATCATAAAGGGATGGACATGGTCAGAAACAATGCTCAGGTATCCCGTGGCATTTAAACGATGCCCAATTGGCACTGAGGGGCCTAAAGTGTGCCAAGAAAACATCCCCCACACCATTACACCACCACCACCAGCCTGCACAGTGGTAACAAGGCATGATGGATCCATGTTCTCATTCTGTTTACGCCAAATTCCGACTCTACCATTTGAATGTCTCAACAGGATTCGAGTCCTCTGACCCCTAGCATCAACAAGGCATTTTCGCCCACAGGACTGCCGCATACTGGATGTTTTTCCCTTTTCACACCATTCTTTGTAAACCCTAGAAATGGTTGTGTGTGAAAATCCCAGTAACTGAGCAGATCGTGAAATATTCAGACCAGCCCGTCTGGCACCAACAACCATGCCACGCTCAAAATTAAATCACCTTTTTTTCCCATTCTTACATTTAGTTTGGAGTTCAGGAGATTGTCTTGACCAGGACCACACCCCTAAATGCATTGAAGCAACTGCCATGTGATTGGTTGATTAGATAACTGCATTAGTGAGAAATTGAACAGGTGTTCTTAATAATTCTTTAGGTAAGTGTATATATGACTCAGAGATGACTCTGAAACTGACTCAGAGATATGTGTGCTGTAGCAAAGATAAAATCAATTTTGATCACTTTTGATAAACTAATCAGAATGTTTTTAAAAACGCTGTCTTTTAAATTAAAGTATGGGAAACGTATTTTCCTGATCATCAGGAAAATCGATTTCCCCCTAACTACTGGCTGTGGAAGTATCAGGGATCTCTGAAATTGCCTCAAAGACATGTGTATATGGCGCAAAGGTAACACAATGCACAGGATGTTTTAAAAAAACAGTGTCTTTCAATTTAAGTATGGGAAACATATTTTCCTGATCATCAGGAAAATCTGTTTCCCCCTCACTACTGGCTGTGGAAGTATCAGAGATGTCTGACACTGACTCAGAGATATGTATACATGGGGCACAGGTAACACAATGCACAGAATGTTTTTTAAAAACACTGTCTTTCAACTGAAGCAAACCGTAGCAAAGATAAAACCGTAGCAAAGATAACATCAGGAAAATTGGTTTCCCTCCTCCTACTGGCTGTGGAAGTATCAGGGATGTCTGAAATTGCCTCAGAGACATGTGTGCTTAGGTAATACAGTGAGGTGATGTTTTTTTAAAAAACACTGTTTTAACAAGAGACTCCTGGAAATCAATTCACCCAGTTAACATTTGTAATAAACTTCAAGTTCCCATACTTTGTGAAATTAAAGATTTATTTACATTATTTAATGTAAAAATGCTATTATAATATGTGCTGTGCCAATTATGTAAGTCTGTTAATCATGAATATCCATACAGTATATAACGCTTAAAAACGGGAGGAAAACTGTTAAAATCCTCGTTCGCCTTCTTAACATTAGGTAGCAACGTTAGGTAGAGTGACGTCATGATTTGAATCTGCGCAGGACAGGGGGAAAAAACTGCGCACAGTGTAAAGCATGCAATGCAATCAAAGAAAAACCTGATATGAACACAAAAATTAATACAAAGAATAATATACGTCCGAGGACGTAACATGAAAATAAAAGTTTTTTTTAAAAAATCCTATTTTTAATTTTGTTCTCTAGTTAAAAAATACCACCAATTCTGGACCTAGTCACATACATAAATGCATATGAATGCAAAAGACTCTGCATCCATTCCAAGCTTTTCAAAAGCTCCAAGGATTCCTCTGAAACCCACAATCCCATGTTCCCTACCATAAACAACCAGAATAAAAAAATATTTGGCATAAAATTAAAAAAGATTTATGCAAATTAAAATTTCCCCCACCAAGCATGGGTAAGAAAATGTAAACTCTGCACACACAGACCTGGGGCTGGAATCAAACCCTCAACCTGGAGGTGCGAGAACAGCAATAATCGTTATGCCACCAGTAATAATAATGATAATTATTATTTTTGTTGTTATTATTATTATCAACAAAACTATTTATTTATGTGCTTTTTTATTTAACCCCCTGTACTGCTAGCTGCAAGCTCCAAAGAGACCTCACAAGCCCACATGTATACCAGTGTCAACAACTGGGATTTAAGAAACATCTGACCTGTGGGATAAAAACAACAAGCTGAGATCCAGATAGTGCAAATGCCCGAGTGGTATAAATGAGATGACCGAGTGGTATAATTAGTTCTTAACCTACTTATTCTTATATCTAATCTTGTTATATTATTTTTTCCAGATTTAAAATTGTAAAGGCAGGAAGGGAGACATGTCTTATAATAATTCAGCACGTTTTATGGTGATTCTGACCTTGGAATCATTGGACTTACCACTGTCTGGTGGTATTGCTATATTACTTTTTGGCATGATTGCATACTGTTTTATCTTGTTGTTTCAGTCCATGCTACTTGTGACTATTGTTGTAAAAAGGGATCTGCATAAGCCTATGTACATACTGCTCTTTAATTTGTTTATATGTGACCTTACAGGAACTACAGGTTTTTATCCTCAGCTCATTTGTAGTATATTGTTTCAGAGTAGAGAAATCTCTTATCCTGCCTGTGCATTACAAGGATTCCTCATTCACATCTATGGGAATGGATCCTCTTTATTTCTTTCTGTAATGGCCTTCGACAGATACCTTGCCATTTGCAAGCCTTTGAGATACCATACTCTGATGAGAGGGGACACCTTGATGAAACTTATTTTTATTGTGTGGACAGTAAATTTTGCTACGATTGGGTACTTATTCATGCTAACAATGAGCAAAGAAATTTGTAGGACAAACATAGTGGACACATTCTGCAATCTTCCCTCTTTAATGAAGTTAAGCTGTAAGGATATGAGTGTGGCTAACTATTCTGGCTTGTTTAATATGGCTCTTGTAAATGCTTCTTCCATATTCATAACATCATTTACATATATCAAAATCCTAATTACTTGTTTTTCATCTAAACAGGAAAAATCTATAAGTAAGGCAATACAAACCTGTGGCACACATTTAGTTGTTTATTTCACTTTTGAGGTTAATGTATTATTTGCACTGATTTCTCACAGATTTGAATCAGCATCTCCACACTTACGAAGGGCCTTTGCTGTATCAATTGTTATATTTCCTCCTATTTTCAACCCTTTAATTTATGGGTTGAATACACAGCAAATTCGACAAACTATTTTTACATTTACACAAAGATTTACTTTATCTAACAGAAAAGCAAAAAACTAAAGTAAAAGTACATGCAAATGTTTCTTTAAATATACGTAATTGAGATGAAATGACTAAAATGCTAAACTAATTTATGTTGTTGTTGGTCTTTCGGATGCTCCCGGCAAGAGGCTGCGCACAGCGGAATATCCAATCCGCACAACAACTGCACCGGAAGTGCATCCGGCATAAAACCTTTGCTAAACTTAATTTATGTAATGAAGATAATATACAGTTGTGGTCATGCAGTCAACATAAACATAAATGTCATGGCAATATTTGGCATTTTCTGAGGTGGAAGCAATGTACTACATGCACTCTTTATTTAAGAACCTTTAACACAGAATTATTATTAATAATAAAAGGATTGTGGGCTAATTTTTGACCATGTGTGTACCATTTTTATCATGTTCATACCAGAAAACCCAAAATAAATGTAATCTTGTGTGTGTTCCAAATTCTTCAAAAAGTATGCTATACAATAATTTTTTTTCCAAAAAGGGACCATTTTCGACCAATATTCCAATGATATTTTTGATGACACAGTTGCTTAGATGAAATTAAATGAAACGCAACCCTTTTGTATGGGAAAATGAAGGTTCATTCTACTCATGAATAAAAAGTACTAATAAATTTAAAATAGTGTTGCACCACGATGTGCATTGATATGTCACACTGTTCACTTGAACATGAGACTTTCTTTCCAAAAATCCAGAAATGATCGTCCAACCTTTGGTTTGCGCACTGTTCATATGAAAATGAACCTCATAAGGAGGTGAGCCAGGTAATTATGTACACGACCCCATGGCATAAAACAACAAGTGTAAATGACCCAAGATACAAGGTGAATATTTAAGTGGTCATGGCAAATTGTTGTTTTTATTTATTTATTTCCTGTTTGATGTGGATTTGTATTGCCAGGGGTAGCTCAGTGGTTAAGGCATTGGACTACGGTTCGGAAGATCCCAGGTTCAAACCCCACAACCACCAAGTTGCCACTGTTGGGCCCTTGAGCGCGGCCCTTAACCCTCAACTGCTCAGATGTGTAATGAGATAAAAAATGTAAGTCGCTCTGGATAAGAGCGTCTGCCAAATGCCTAAATGTAAATGTAAATGTATTGCCCTGCATTTCACTTGATTTTGAGGACTTTTATGTTGAAATAGCGGGCGGGTTTTTTAGTTTGCTGGCTGCATTGTAGAAAAAAATTAAGGCTAAAATTTTCTAGCACCTTCAGAACTGGCACAAGATCTTACATTGGTGTTTATTGATTAAAGGATATGTTGACTCAACTTTCAATAAATCAAAATAACCATCAGTCAAGTGTTGACCATCTTTCTGCGGGGGCCGCTACAGTAAGAGCTTTACCTGCACCTGCTTTATAGAACTGCCAATTCAGTAGACAGAAGGCACAGCAAGACAGCAGTAAGTTGAGGCAAGTGTGATGGCCAACGAAAAAGGTAAGGACACAGCTAAAATGGATGATTTTACGATAATTCAAGAGCATAGAGACTTGCTAAATCAAGGCGAATATGAAGTCATTTTTCAACAAGAAAAAGAACAAGCTAAATTTCAACATAAAATGGCAGAAGACGAAGAGTTAGCTCTACCACGTCGTACAGAACGCCTCTACAAGTCTACCGTGAAAATGCAAGCATATTAAAGTGAGGAGTTAAATAAAAAGGAAAAACGTCTAATGTGCTTATATGAACAATGAAAAATTCAAATAAAAAAACCAGAGAAACTTTAAAGAAAGACATTTCAGAGTCTGAACTGGCTACTATGGCAGATGACATTGAAGAAAGAATGAATGACATATTGAAACGTTATAATGAAATCAGAGAGGGAGTCACGCCGTCCACTGAACTAAGAAGGAAAATTGATGCTTGTGAGGCTGTAACAAAGAACATTGTGAAAATAGTCTTAGAGCATCTATCAATGAGTGGATATTTCAATGAAGAAGATGCAAGGCACCAACTTCATCAGCTAATAACCCATGAATATGCACACTCAGTATATGGAACTGCCTCTCAGTCACGATCTAGTCAGCGTTCCGAATCGAAAAAAGAGTGGACGCTGACGCTGAGCTTGCTGCAAAGGCAGCCAAATACAGAGCAATGCAAGAGGAAATAAAGCAAAAAGAAAAAAATTAGAGTCATGGAAGAGCAGTATAAAAGGGATCTTAAAATACAGCATGCTCACTTGGAACGTCTACAAGCTGAGAGAGACATGGATGCAGCTCGCACTAGACTTAAAATCTATGAGAGAGAAATCAAACAGGAGAATGTGCCTCAGCTCACACAGCTAAACAAAAAACAGTTCACTTTGAAAGACACATTGGCGCCCCCTACTGATGTTTCCACTTTGCCCCAAGCAATTCAGGAGAGCATAGCTGCAAACAGACTTCCAATTCCAACTCCCTCAGTTTTTAGTGGTGACCCAATCCACTACATCGAATGGAGAGCTTCATTCCAGTCTCTTATTGACCAAAAGAATATTTCCTCTGCTGACAAGCTTTATTACTTAAAGAAATACGTCAGTGGAGCAGCCCAAAAATGCCTTGAGGGCACCTTTTACAGAAACGATGAGGAGGCATACAGAGATGCATGGAATAAGCTCAACCACTGATACGGCCAGCCATTTGTGATCCAGCGTGCCTTTCGGGACAAACTGTCCAAAGATGCAGAAGGCCTTAGAATATTCTCTGATTTCCTATTTGCCTGCTCACAAGCAATGCCCAATGTAAGAGGTCTGGATATATTAAATGATTGCGAGGAAAATCCAAAAACTGATGCTTAAAGTTCCAGAATGGCTTGCTTCTCGTTGGAACCGCCAGGTCACAGTAGCCCTCAGAGAAGGCAAAGATTTTCCCACTTTCAAAGATTTTGCTGACTTTGTGTCTCTAGAAGCAGAGATAGCATGCAATCCTGTCACTTCACCACATGCACTTCACTGTGATAGAAAGGGCACAAAGTTTAGTGATAGAAAGGGCACAAAGGGGACTAAGGCTAATGTCTTTAGCATCCAAACTACTACAAACAGTGATAATTTAGTAAGTAATGGCAAATCAAAGCCCCCATGCATGTGTGCAAAAATGCCAAACATCAACTACCCAAATGCCCAATCTTCAAGGAACAGTCTTTAAATGATAAACGGAAACATGTGAGGGAAAATAACTTATGTTATGGGTGTCTTAAACCAGGCCACAACGCAAAAGAATGTCGTTACCGCCTAACCTGTAATATTTGCAATGGGAGACACCCCACCTGTCTCCATGATGAAAGCTACAAGGCACGTGAAGGACAAGGCCAAGTATCACTGGGGAACACCCCATCAAATACTCCAAATGAATCCATGGCAGCTACGGCACTTAATGTCACTAGAGGGGACCAGTCATACATCACCTCCATGATTGTTCCTGTGTGGGTATTTGTAGCCACTGATCCATCTAAAGAACAGCTAGTTTATGCATTATTAGACACACAAAGCAACAGTACATTGGTCGACAATGAGGTGAGCAAGGAACTGCGAGCAGACACCCAGCCTGTGAAACTGAAACTTACCACTATGCTTGGAGAGATCAGCATCGTGAAGTGCAAAAGGGTCTCTGGACTAAGAGCGAGAGGCTACAATTCAATCATCCACATTGACCTTCCTCCTGCATATACAAAGGATGGCATTCCAGGGAATCGTGATCATATACCCACTCATGATACTATGAGAAGATGGCCTCACCTAAGATCCTTTGCTGATAAAGTGCCTCCTCTCCTCACCTGTGATATTAGCTTTTTAATCGGGTACAACTGTCCCAGAGCATTGACACCCAGACAGGTACTAACAGGCGTAGACAACAAACCTTATGCCATACAATTTAGGATGGAGTGTTGTAGACAGTTCAATGCTAAGCTTAGACAGAACAGAGACCAGCCTGTGTCACAAGGTTTCTGTAAAGGAACTATCTCCAGTAACTCCCATAGATGTGATCAGTGCTCTAGAGTCAGATTTTAAGGACAACAAGGGAGATGACAAAACCATGTCACAAGAGGACATCATGTTTCTGGACAAACTCAAAAAGGGCATAAGACAAAATGAAAATGGGAGATTGAGATGCCATTTTGAGATGCCATTACCCTTTAGACAACGACCACGTTTACCTGATAATAGAAGGCTAGCTTAAATCAGACTCGAATTTAAGAGAGATGAGAAATACAAGAGAGACTTTGCCACATACATAAAGGAAATCATAGAAAAAGGTTATGTGAAACAAGTGCTAGAGAATGGATCCCCAGGCGAAAGATGGTACATTCCCCACCATGGCATATACCACCCTAAAAAACCTGACAAGCTGCGCGTTGTATTTGACTACTCTGCGAAGTATGGTGGCACAAGCCTGAACGAACATCTTCTTCCAGGGCCAGATATGATAAACAACCTCACAGGTGTCCTTGTACGGTTCAGAAAACACCCAATAGCACTTATGTGATGAGAAAATGTTTCACCGGTTTCACGTACCAGAACAAGATCGTGACTACTTGCGATTTCTGTGGTGGAAAGATGGAGATTTTAGCATGCAACCTCAGGATTATCGAATGAGAGTCCATCTTTTCGGCGCAGTGTCATCCCCTGGCTGCGCGAATTATGGTTTGAAGTATCTAGCCAATAAAAACAAACTCTCGCATCTAGTAGGTTCCCAGTTTGAGACTTTTACGTGGATGATGGAGTTACAAGTGCAGACACAGTGGAAGGGGCCATTTAGTTAGCGCGAGAGGCTAGAGAAATATGTGCCAAAGGGGGTCTCCGACTTCACAAATTCGTCTCAAACAATGAAACTGTACTACAAAGCATGCCCTCATCAGAAAGGACCTGACTTTCTCAAACACACAGGTAAAACGAGCACTAGAAATCCACTGGAATGTAATAGGGGATTTCAGGTTTCAGGTTCAGCAAAACTTTGACAAACCAGCCAGGGACATTGTAGAGGCATACTAGCGACAGTCACCTCAATATATGACCCTCTTGGCTTCCTGGTCCCATATGTCCTCACAGGGAAAGGATTCTACAGGAAATGTGTCGTCAAGGTGTTGGCTGGGACGATCCCTTGCCTGAAACGCTGAAGCCACGGTGGGAGAGCTGGCAATGTGACTTTTTCAACCTAGAAAGAATAAACATAACCCGATGTTACGTGCCCATCAATTTTGGAGAAGTCATAGAAATAGAAATGCACCACTTTTCTGATGCGAGCACTGATGGATATGGACAGTGCTCTTACCTGAATGTCAAAAATCTGAAAGGTGAGATTTATTGGTCTTTGGTGATTGGAAAAGCCTGTGTCTCTCCCACAAAGTTAACATTAATACCAAGACTTGAATTAACAGCAGCGGTAGTCTCAGTTACTGTCAGCAATATGCTCAGAGAAGAGATTGGCTATGCTAATACAAAAGAGTACTTCTGGACTGATTCTAAAGTAGTTTTGAGTTACATTAACAATGACTCAAGACGGTTTCACACATTCGTTGCCAACAGAGTCCAGAAGATCCGCAATAGCACAACACCTCAACAATGGCATTATGTACCTACAGACAAGAACCCGGCAGACGGAGCGTCCCGGGGAAGAACAGTAAGTGAGCTACTTAGATCTAACTGGTTCTCCGGTCCCGCATTCTTGTGGGAAAGTGAAATTCTCATGCCAGAAGATGCAGTACCAGACCTGACAGTTGGAGATCCAGAGATCAGAAAAGGTCAAACATTACAAACCTCTGCATTACGAGCATCAGAACCATTCAGTATTGCAATCAAATTCTCATCATGGTCCAAAGCCATCAAAGCAGTGGCCCGCCTTGTGCGACGGGTTAAGCAAATCAAGTTAAATGCACCCACCACAGTGAGTGAACAGAAAAAATCAGAATGTGTCATAATTAGAGATCTGCAGAAGCACGCATATTAAAAAGAAAATTGAACAGTTAAAGAGGCAACAAACTCTTCCAACTTGATGTCTTTATCGACACAGATGGCATTATGAAGGTGGGAGGAAGACTCCGCCATTCAACTCTGTGACTCAGTTAAACATCCCATTATCATTCCTAAGGAGCACCATGTCACGAAGCTAATAATAGCGCACAACCATGAAAAGACCAAGCATCAAGGCAAGGGATTTACAGCAAACGAAATCAGATCTAGTGGTTATTGGATACCAAGTATGAGCAGAGCTGTGTCTTCATTCATCCGGCAGTGTGTCATCTGTCACAGACTTAGGAGACCACCAGTGGGTCAGAGAATGAGTGACTTGCCTGGGGAACGCATGGAGCCTTCTGCTCTATTCACTTATTGTGGAATGGACTGCTTCGGTCTTTTCATCTTAACAGAAGGGAGGAAACAATATAAACGTTATGGCTTGCTCTTTACCTGCTTTTGCTCAAGGGCTATCCATTTAGAAATGCTGGAGGACATGCCTACTGATTCCGTCATTAACAGCTTGCGTTGCTTCATCGCCATCAGAGGCTCTGTTAGTCAAATCCAGTGCGACCAAGGTACCAATTTTATTGGCACCAAGAATGAGTTCAAGGCAGCCCTACAAGAGCTCAATACTGACAGACTGAGCATGTTTCTGTCTCAAAAGCAGTGTGACTTTGTAATGAACGAGCCTCACTCAAGTCATGCAGGTGGAGTGTGGGAGCGCCAGATTAGAACAGTCAGAAGTGTCCTCAATTCCACTTTGACACTAGCCCAAAACAGACTCAATGACTCTGCATTGCAAACTCTGTTATATAAGGTTATGGCTATAGTTAACAGCAGACCCCTCACTGTGGACACCTTGCTCAGTCCCGACAGCCTGGAACCCCTGACCCCAATCACCTTATCCAAATGAAAACTTGTCCAGCACTGCCCCCACCGGGCATATTCCCGAGAAGATAGAGAAGATTTGTATGGAGCCAAGAGGTGGCGACGGATTCAGCATCTGGCGGAGCAGTTTTGGAGCCGTTGGAAACAAGAGTACCTCTACAGCATTATGGCAAGACAGAAATGGCACTCACCGAAAAGAAACCTACAAGTTGGTGATGTTGTTGGCAGGTTTTTTTGTTTGCTGGCTGCATTGTAGAAAAAACTTAAGGCTGAAATGTTCTAGCACCCTCAGAACTGGCACAAGCTCGTACGTTGGTGTTTATTAATTAAAGGATATGTTGACTCAAGTTTCAATAAATCAAAATAACCATCAGTCAACCATCTTTCTGGGGGGATGCTACAACAAGCTTTATCGTAGAGTTACTTACTTTTTTGCGCGTTTAAATGATGGCACGCTACACGGGTGAAGAAGCACTTCAGATGATTCTGGACAGCGATGAAGAATATACTTTCTCATCAGGGGAAGAGCAAGACTCAGACAAGGAACGTCTTTATTTTGAACAGCATCTGGACTCAACGGAGGATGTAATTCCTGACGAGTAAGCCTTTTAATTTCACCATCATTGCTCTATATTTTATATGTACATTTGGAAAATACTAAAAGCCAGCAAGAGTAAAATTGGTTAAAATATGAAATATGTACGCTACTTACAAGCCCACAATAAAATCTGATTATGATCTGTCTAAAGTTTGATTTATATATATATATATATGTATATATATATATACACTGAACAAAGATAAAAACGCAACACTTTAGTTTTTGCTCCCATTTTTAATGAGATGAACTCAAAAATCTGAAACGTTTTCTACATAAACAAAATAACCATATCTCTCAAATATTGTTCACAAATCTGTCAAAATCCGTTATGATGAAAAACTGGAGTCAAGTCGAGACCCCAATGAGGACGACGAGCATGCAGATAAGCTTCCCTGAGACTGTTTCTGACAGTTTGTGCAGAAATTCTTTGGTTATGCACTCCGATTGTTTCAGCAGCTGTCCGAGTGGCTGGTCTCAGACGATCATGGAGGTGAACCTGCTGGATGTGGAGGACCTGGGCTGGTGTGGTTACACGTCGTTTGCGGTTGTGAGGCTGGTTGGATGTACTGTCAAATCCTCTGAAACACCTTTGGAGATGGCTTATGGTAGAGAAATGAACACTCAATTCACGAGCAACAGCTCTGGTGGACATTCCTGCTGTCAGCATGCCAATTGCACGCTCCCTCAATGCTTGTGACATCTGTGGCATTGTACTCTGTGATTGAACTGAACCTTTCAAAGTGGCCTTTTACAGGTGGCCAGCCTAAGGCACACCTGTGCAATAATCATGCTGTCTAATCAGCATCTTGATATGGCACACCTGTGATGTGGGATGGATTATCTCGGCAAAGGAGAAGTGCTCACTATCACAGATTTTGACAGATTTGTGAACAATATTTGAAAGATATGGTTATTTTGTGTATGTAGAAAATGTTTCAGATCTTCTCATAATATAATAATAGGTTCATCTCATAAAAAATGGGAGCAAAAACAAAAGTGTTGCGTTTATATTTTTGTTCAGTATATATGTATATATATTTCTGTTACGATGGCATATGTATGTGTTGCATGCATAGCTGCTTGTTGCAGCGTGTGCACTCTCTCTCTCTCTCTCTCTCTCTCTTTCGTTGCTTTCCCTTTTCTTGCAGGTGGCCCCGCCCTAATTGGACGTGCTGTGACGTGCTCCGCGATTGGTCGTCCTTGGACCTGTGCGTCTTTTTAAAGTCGCGGACGAAAGCCTTGCTTGTGCCGAAGTCCGATGCTTCCTTTAGGTTCTGCACGGATTACAGAAAGGTAAATAGTGTCACCAAGGCAGACTGTTTCCTGTTGCCTATGGTGGAGGACGGTGTTGATCGTGTTGGTGCCTTATCCTTTGTGACAAAATTTGATTTTTTAAAAGGGTACTGGTTGTTTATTCTAGTTCGTGGAGTGACCACATGAACTCGCTACATGAAGTGTTTGCTCGTTTGGAAAAAGCGTCTTTAACAGTGAAACTAAAAAAATGTAAATTTGGAAAAGCCGTGGTTACTTACTTGGGTAAGCAGGTTGGCCTGGGCCAGGTGCGTCCTGTTAATGCTAAAGTGGAGGCAATTAGGAATTTTTCCATTCCCAGGTAAAAAAGAGAGCTGCGCCGCTTTCTGGGAATGCTTGGATACTACCGGCGTTCTGTAAGAATTTTTCTGCTGTTGTATGCCCTTTAACAGACAGCACCATTGAAAAGGAGGCCTTAGCGTTACTCCTTGCCCTTCAACAATTCGAGGTCTATGTCGGTGGTAGTTCCCTAACTGTAGTAGTTTATACAGACCACAATCCCTCAGTCTTCCTTTCTACCTACGTATGGCAAATATGAATCAGAGGCTGATGCGGTGGTCTTTAGTGGTCCAAAGTTTTAACCTTGACATACGCCACAAGAAGGGTACTGAACATATTTTAGCTGACGCTCCGTCTAGGTCGTGAAAATAGAAATGTATTTCTATGTTTTTGTCAAAATGGGATTTTGACTTTTATGGGTGGGGGTGTTACGATGGCATATGTATGTGTTGCATGCATAGCTGCTTGTTGCAGCGTGTGCTCTTTCTCTCTCGTTGCTTTCCCTTTTCTTGCAGGTGGCCCCGCCCTAATTGGACGTGCTGTGGTGTGCTCCATGATTGGTCGTCCTTGGACCTGCGCGTCTTTTTAAGGCCTCATTTTAAATTTGTGTAAATTTAATCTTCTGTATTCTAGATTCTAAAGTTGACATTGTTACTGTTTTTAATCCTTGGAATGGAAGAAATTGAGATTTTCCTTATGATAGCATAAATTGCATTGTTTTTAATCACTATATACACAATAATATTCTTTAGTATTTTTTTTTAAACGGGTATGGGGCTATCTTGGTTTATTAATCCTTGTGCCTGGTGTAAGGGCCATATTTCATTCTTGTAATTTGTTGTTGTGTTTATTTCATTTTAATTTATTAGTTAAGCATTAAGCATTAATTCTGTTAGTTAAGCACTAAGCAGTAAGTCCATTAAGTGTATTAGTTTAAGCATTTAGTATTATACTCGTAAGTTGTATTGTGACATCATTTTATAAGTTGTTCTGTGACATCATCCCACAGTTATGTAGCTGCATGTCTATCACGCATGTTAGTTGTTCAGTTGCTGTTAAGACACGGAAGGATACAGAAACGTGTGGACAACACAAGCTTTTGACCGTGAGACAGTAAGCTAAAAGGATACAGTAAAATAAGTTGTTGTAACTGTAATCTATCGAAGCTACAGAACACAGCAAATGACTTGTCGTGACTACAGTGGATGTATGCAAAAACTGTACCAACTGTTGTACCTTGATGTTGAAAATAAAACAAGAGACAAAGAAATCAACGGACGTCTTAAGTCGTGAGTGACACTGTGTAACAATAAAGACACGCGTCAGAACTTGTGAATAACATGCACGAACACCTGGTTTAGGTTTAGTATTCAGTGTGCACTGTGTATCTGTTATTTTACAACTATATCATTACACTCCGAAAGACCTTTTAAGATTCAAGATTCAAATAAGATTCAAGATTCAAATAACTTTATTAATCCCAGAGGGAAATTGCTCATGCTTGGTTACAGGTGCTCACAGTTGTTAACTAAGAAAAGATAATAAAGAATAAAGGTAATAAATAATAATTATAATAATAATCTTTAAAAAAAAAAAAAAAAAAAGTTCCTAAAACAGTAAGTACCATCAAAATATGACTCAAGGCCTAAGTATTGCACAGTAATCTAGTATATTTATGTAATATTGTATTATCATATGTAATCTTGTATTACATATTTTATTGGGAAGTAGGCAGTAATCAATATTATTAATATGGTAAGCGATAATGTCCTGTTGTGTAACAGTTAGTGAAAAATCAACATACTGTACATGTGTGTATGAGTTACAGAGAAGAGTTGTAAACTTTTATGGCCATTGGGAGAAAGGATCTCCTGTGGCGCTCTGTGGAACACTTGATAGTAATCAGTCTCTGGCTGAAACTGCTCCTTTGTTCAGCGAAGACACTGTGTAGCGGGTGAGAAGGATTGTTCAAAATGGATTGTACTTTGGATAGAATCCTCCTCTTTGCTACTACATCCACAGAGTCAAGCTCCATGCCTAGCACAGATCCGGCCTTTTTAATTGACTTGTCCAGTTTGTTCTTTTCAGACACCTTAATGTTACCACCCCAACAGACCACGCCGTAAAAAATGACACTCGCCACAACGGTTTCATAGAACATCCGCAGAATGGTGTTACAGACGTTAAAAGACCTGAGCCTTCGAAGAAAGTACAACCGACTCTGTCCTTTCTTGTAGAGTGCCGTTGTGTTGAGTGACCAGTCAAGTTTGTTGTCCAGATGGACTCCCAGATATTTGTATTCAGAGACCATGTCCACTATCTCCCCCTTTACAGATATAGGAGTCACAGGGGTCTTGCTTCTCCTAAAGTCTACAACCATCTCCTTTGTTTTCCTGATGTTCAGTTGTAGGTGATTACGCTCACACCAGGAAACGAAGTCATCCACTACAGACTGGTACTCCGAGGTGTCACCCTCCTTTATACACCCAACAACCACAGAGTCGTCAGAGAACTTCTGCAGGTGGCATGACTGAGTTATATCTAAAGTCAGATGTATATAGGGTGAAAAGAAACTGAGACAGTACAGCCCCCTGGGGAGCTCCAGTGCTGCAGATCAAAGTCTCGGACACACAGGTCTGTAGTCGGACATACTGGGGACGGCAGGTCAGATAGTCCATGATCCACGAAACCAAGCGGGTGTCAATGTTTATGTTCATTAGTTTCTCCCCCAGTACTGCCGGTTGGATGGTGTTGAAGGCACTGGAGAAGTCAAAGAACATCATCCTTACGGTGGTCCTAGGCTTGTCAAGGTGAGAGTAGGTACGATGTAGCAGGTGTATTATGGCATCATCGACTCCCATGAACGGCTGATAGGCAAACTGAAGAGGGTCCAGAGAGGACTTCACCAGGGGACGAAGTGTATCCAGGATCAGTCTCTCGAACACCTTCATAATGTGCAATGTCAAAGCAACAGGCCTGAAGTCGTTCTGGGCACAAGAACGTGATGTTTTGGGTACCGGCACAATGCATGATGTTTTACACAGTGCAGGGACTTTTTGCAGAGACAGGCTCAGGCTAAAGAAGTACTGGAGGACACCATATAGTTGGGAAGCACAAGATTTCAGGACTCTCGGAGTGATCTTATCTGGACCTACAGCTTTTGTAGGGCTGATCTTCCTGAGACCATTTTTTACCTGATCCACTGAGATATTGATTGCTGGGAGTGCAGGAGTAGTGACTGTGACTGATCTCTGTGTAGGGAAGGTCATAGGAGCAGGAAAGTGTGGATTGGGGCTGAAGCTGGGAGAAGTGTAAGACATAGGGACATCAAATCTATTAACACTAGAAGCACCGCGCCAGTGTCACCTACTAATAACGCAGTTCAGCGGTCATTTGACCGCCTATTGTTTTGAATGGGAAGCTGCTGGTGACACACAATGATCGCTAGATGGCGCTTACACCCAAAGCAAATAGTTTAGCTCCAAGATCAACTTGCCCTTGGACAATGCGCCATTCATTCCCGCGTTGATAGTCAGCGGTATCTTTTTTTCATATTCAACTGAGAAAACCTACTACAGAGTCTCTAAGGGGACAAAGGAAAAGGAAAAAAACGGCAGAAAAAAACAAGTCATGTTTTGCATTATAACCCAAAGTGTTTAGCATGACTTTTTTCTGCCGTTTTTTCTCCTCCTTTGTCCATCTAGGGGCTTCATACTATAACAAAAAAGGAAAGCTTCACTTAATTTTATATCGTATGGAGAAAATTTATTAGTTTGTTCATTCTATTTGAAGCTTCTGAATGTCTCGGATGGAGCAGGAGCAGCGATTTAGTTCTGAACTCGCTTCCGTGAAATTATCGCTAAAACAATATTAAATTTGAATAAATCAGATCTACCACAGCAGATAATAAACTATGCTATGTCATAACCGAAGCAAACACCACGATTATGCCTCGTTTCGTTCAGTGTTGCTAGGCAAAGGACCACGCGCCTAATCGGCGGGAACGTGGTTCACTTGGCCGCGGTGTATTATAAACCTGCAAAATGTTTCACTGCTTATGCTCATGTAATAAAAGCGAGGGAAATGTGGAAGTGATGTGTGGCCACTGAATGAGAACTAAATCAAAGATTTCAGTAACTACACTGAGTGTAACATCTGCATAGTGACACTAAACAGCTGAACAACTTCATTTTTCCGTTTACCTCTGAGAAAAAAAACTGTATTTTGTTTGTTTATATTTAAATGTTTATAAAAATACACGAAGTAGGCGCGCGCGCACACACACACACACACCTCCCCTGAGGCCTCGGTCAACATCTAATGACCGTCGATATGCAAATGAGTCAAGACGTAGCCTAACGTGGTGTCGTGTCGGATTTCAGCGGTCACGGAGTGGAAAGACTTTGAAGCAGTTGCAGCGTTTTTTTTTTCAGTTACAACAAGCACAGCGATGAGTCCACGTTGTTTCACTATTGATGACATAGTGACACTAAACAGCTGAACAACTTCACTTTTCCATTTACCTCTGAGAAAAAAGCTGTATTTTGTTTGTTTCTGTTCAGAGTAACACCTTCCAACCACCTCTCATAGTCTATTGTTAGTTTTAATGATTTGGCAGAAACTAATTATCACTACATAAGTACCCCAACACCATTGATCATGAGTTTCATGTGGTGGAGAAGTTCCTCAGCCTCAATCTGGATGATGCTTCGAAAGATCTGCAGAGCTTCTTAAAGGATGAGGTGCTTCAGCGTCTCGGGGAGGTGCTGTGACAGAGAATCCAGAGTGAGTCGTGTCATGGCGGCTTTAAAAAAAAAGGCTGAATCAGCACTGAAATTTCCACAAACCAAGTAACAGCCAGCAGAGTTCGTGTGGGTCATATAAAGATGTTTAAACACAAGGTAAATTGTTCTTTGTGAAAGTTTAAACAATGTTAGATGTGAGGGTTCATAAGAAAAGTTGTTTAAAAAAAAAAGGTATGTTAGTAGGAGCGTTAGCAGCATTTCATTACAGTATAAGTCTTATCTACTGTCACGATTCTTACCTCGGTGTCTGTGTTTGGGTGGCATAATCGCAGAAGGCGAGCTGGCGTTTCAACACAGGTTTTTATTAAATCTAAACACATAAAACAAACACCGACATAACGCATATAAAGGGCAACAAAAGCTAGACGCCTGACTGAAGTTCATTCAGGCTTTTTATAATCAACTTAATCAGCTTACCTCGGTTCAGGTGAATCCTTATGTCACCTGACCGAGGTGCAGTCTGGGACATGAAGTCCAACTAAAACAAAACTATAACATAAAACAAACCCAGGCGCTTTGGCGCCCTCTAGGGGTTAACCGTTACATCTACGTATTTATAAATCAATGTATGGTTTTTATTAAAGCTTTCTGTATTCTATTAACTCCACCTTTCGATTTTAATCAAATGTTAATAACTTTACAAAGTGTTGAGTGAGTGTACGTGTTCAGTTCTTAAGTTTCGAAGAGAGTTCAATATTATTTTACTTTAACTCTTTATTTACTTACTTTAACTATTTATTGTTTGTTTATTCTTTATTTATAGCAGTTAAAAAATAATTACAGGTCGTCCCCGACAACACCATTGATCATGAGTTTCAGCTAAAACTAATTCTATACATGCAACAGAAAATGTATTTTCAAATGTATAAAGATGCACTCTCTCTCTCTCTCTCTATATATATATATATATATATATATATATATATGTGTGTGTGTGTGTGTGTATGTGTAATCGAGGCTGGCTCTATTCAGGGGCAAGGGGGGCAGCGCCCCCTCAACTAAATGTCTGCACATGTTAATATATTCCTAAAATTAATATATTACAAGTTGATAAACTGATCTGCGGTAGCAGAAAAATCCGCTGAAAAAGAGACACTACACAATACGGTATTAGATGTCCCTCATGTTTCTGTCCCTCTGCTGTGCGTATTCATTCACAGGCTGCAGCGCGCACACACACACCTCCTTCAGCGTTTTTTCAGTTACAACAAGCACAGCGATGAGTATACGAATACAACAAGGTAACAGTTTGGTCTGTGTAGTTAGTGCCCTTGTATAGAATAAATAAATGAATAACACATTACAACCACCTCTCAAGAGAGTGCCATAGTTTTGCAAAAATACTTGCAAAACATCAGCATACATTGGAGGGAACTTCTGAGGTGGTCAGTGATTGATGGCACGGTCGTTCGGAGGGGGTTGTGATCACACCTACAGTTCTTTTGTTCTAAGCTGTCGGTCAAATATCTCTCCACTTGAAATGGAAGCACAAAATTGAGGGGCAACATGCAAGGGATTTCAGCATCTCGACGCACAGTATAAGCTTATAAAGAAGACACTGATTGTTTTTTCATTTTGTAATCTTTCTCGTGTTTACCTTGTACTGTACAATGTATATTCATTTTTTTTATGAATTGCTGTAAATAAACTACATATGCAGTTGATTTACCAGAAAGGACTTTTCAGTTTTTTGTGTGCTAAACTAATCTTCATGGTCAAGTAATAGCGATTTTATTTGAAAAGTATATATATATATATATATATATATATATATATATAGGGAAAGATTAAGAAACACACTGAAGCGGAATCTGAACGAAACAATGTTGATAAGTTCAAGCTTAGATTAATATATAAACTGCTTCAAAGTCAGCAAGCACATGTTTGTTTATATATATATATATATATATATATATACACATATATATATATATATATATATATATATATATATATATATATATATATTCAATTCAATTTAATTTATTTATATAGCGCTTTTAACAATGGTCATTGTCTCAAAGCAGCTTCACAAAGATAAAAGAAATTCATAAAAAAATTAAAAATAAAAATAAAATAAAAAAAGAAAAAAGAAAAAAAATAATAATAATAATTTGTGTATGTGTGAGAAAAATGTGTCTAGATAATAACGAGATGAATGAATTAAATTTCTCTGATGAGCAAGCCAAGGGTGACGCCGACAGTGGCAAGGAAAAACTCCCTGAGATGGTAATAGGAAGAAACCTTGAGAGGAACCAGACTCAACAGGGAACCCATGTGTGTGTTATGCAGCTGAAAGTACAGTACAATATAACAGAAATTCTTTAAATTAACATGAAGTTCAGTTCAACATAGGGATGAGTCAGTAGATGTAGAGGGCAGATGGGATCTGGATCACTGGGAGCACAGGAGCAGGATGTGTAGCTCCAACCATAATAAGGCAGAATTCAGCTGGAGCTGGTCCTTCACTGGATGCCTCAGGATCCTCGCAGGGTTGGCCTTTGTCTACTGAAGCTGGTACAATCTCCAGATGCCTCGGGATGGGTAGAAAAGTACAGAACAGATGGAGAGAATTAGCGTAGTTGCCATTCAGGATAGATGTACTGGAGTATGAGGTTATGGGATGAGTCACGCGTATGCCAGATTAAAGAGATGCGTCTTGAGTCTACTTTTAAACTGGGAAACTGTGTGTGTCTGAGCCCCGAACACTGTCTGGAAGGCTATTCCAAAGTTTTGGAGCTAAATATGAAAAGGCCCTACCCCTTTTGTAGATTTTAAAATTCTGGGAATTACAAGAAGTCCGGAGTTTTGTGATCTTAAGGAGCGTGGTGGATAGCGTTTCAGAAGACTGGTTAGGTATGTGGGAGCTAAACCATTTAAAGCCTTGTATGTAAGTAATACTATTTTGTAATTAATTCTAAACTGAACAGGTAGCCAGTGCAGGGATGATAATATTGGGGTTATATGATCATATTTTCTGGATCTGGTGAGAACCCTGGCGGCTGCATTTTGGACTAACTGAAGCTTGTTTATTAAGGATTCAGGACAACCACCTAGTAATGCATTACAATAGTCCAGTCTGGAGGTCATGAATGCATGAACTAGCTTTTCTGCATCAGATACGGAAAAGATGCTCTTAAGTTTGGCAATATTTCTAAGATGGAAAAAGGCTGTTTTTGTGATATTGGAAATATGATTTTCAAAAGACAAGTTACTGTCTAATATTACGCCCAGGTCTTTTACTGTTGAGCTAGTAGTAACAATACATCCTTCTAAACGCAGGCTGAATTGTGAAAGCTGTTGTGTGCTGGTTTTTGGGCCGATGAGTAATATCTCTGTCTTGTCTGAGTTTAGTAAGAGAAAGTTATTGGTCATCCAATCTTTTATGTCCTGGACACACTCGGTTAATCTAGACAATTTAGGTATTTCGTCTGGTTTTGTTGAGATATATAATTGGGTATCATCAGCATAACAATGGAAACTAATCCCATGTCTTCTAATGATGTTACCCAAGGGAAGCATGTATATTGAGAACAGCAGGGGTCCTAAAACTGACCCTTGTGGGACCACATATTTCACTGGCATTACACCAGACAGTTCTCCATTTAGATCTACAAAATGGTATCGATCAGACAGGTATGATCTAAACCATTTTAATGCCTGTCCCTGAATACCTATGTGATTTTGTAAGTGATCTATGAGAATATTATGATCTATAGTGTCGAATGCAGCACTAAGATCAAGCAAGACTAGAATTTAGGTGCAGCCTTGGTCCGAAGCTAAAAACAAGTCGTTTGCAATCTTAACTAGTGCAGTTTCTGTACTATGATGGGGCCTGAAACCTGATTGAAATTCTTCAAGGATATTGTTTTCCTGCAAAAATGTGCATATTTGAGCTGATACTACTTTTTCTAATATTTTTGATATAAAGGGGAGGTTTGAAATCGGTCTATAATTTGTTATTTCATTTGCGTCCAAAGTAGATTTTTTAAGAAGCGACTTAATAACTGCCAACTTGAAAGTTTTAGGGACGTGACCTAGATATAATGAAGAATTAATAATGTTTAAAAGTGGCTCTCCAACCGTATGCATCACTTCTTTCAAAAATCTGGTTGGGATTGGATCTAAAAGGCACGTTGCTGAATTAGCTGAGGTGATAAGTTTATAAAGCTCTTCCTGTCCTACACCTGTAAAGCACTGAAAAACTAAATGTGAAACTTTAGGCTGAACTAGATCATGAGATGCTATTAGAGGTTGAACTTCCGTTATTTTCTTCCTTATGCTATCGATTTTTTCATTAAAGAAGTCCATAAAATCTTCACTACTAAAATGTTGTGGAGTACTCTCTGCAGGCATCTTAGGTTTTGTTAGGCGATATATATGTGTGTGTGTGTGTGTGTGTAAAAAAAAAATATATATATATAGCATGCATCTTTATACATTTGGAATCTGCATCTACATTTTCTGTTGCATGTATAGAATTAGTTTCAGCTGAAACTCATGATCAATGGTGTTGGGGTACGTATGTAGTGATAAATAGTTTCTGCCAAATCATTAAAACTAACAATAGACTGTGAGAGGTGGTTGAAAGGTGTTACTCTGAATATAAACAAACAAAATACGTTCAAAAAAAGTTTTTTTTTTCTCAGAGGTAAACGGAAAAATGAAGTTGTTCAGCTGTTTAGTGTCACTATGTCATAAACAGTGAAACAACGTGGACTCATCGCTGTGCTTGTTGTAGCTGAAAAAACGCTGCAACTGCTTCAAAGTCTTTCCACTCCGTGACCGCTAAAATCCGACACGACACCACGTTAGGCTACGTCTTGACTCATTTGCATATCGACGGTCATTAGATGTTGACCGAGGGCTCAGGGGAGGTGTGTGTGTGTGTGTGTGTGCGCGCGCGCCTACTTCGTGTACTTTTATAAACATTCTAAATATAAACAAACAAAATACAGTTTTTTTTTTCTCAGAGGTAAACGGAAAAATGAAGTTGTTCAGCTGTTTAGTGTCACTATGCAGATGTTACACTCAGTGTAGTTACTGAAATCTTTGATTTAGTTCTCATTCAGTGACCACACATCACTTCCACATTTCCCTCGCTTTTATTACATGAGCATAAGCAGTGAAACATTCTGCAGGTTTATAATACACGGCGGCCAAGTGAACCACGTTCCGCGTGGTCTGTTGTCTAGCAACACTGAACGAAACGAGGCATAATCGTGGTGTTTGCTTCGGTTATGACATAGCATAGTTTATTATCTGCTGTGGTAGATCTGATTTATTCAAATTTAATAATGAGGCTTTATATCCTCAGGAGGGGTCATTACATATGTAATATGTAAAACAATATTGTTTTAGAGATAATTTCATGGAAGCTTTTAACAGAATGAACAAACTAATTAATTTTCTCAAAACGTTATAATATTAAGTAAAGCGAAATCCCCTACATGTCCTTATAAAATATCGCTGATTATCAACGCCAGAATGAATGGCGAATTGTCGTTATGTCACGGAAGCATAAAATAAACTGCATATATGGAATGAAACCTGAGATAGTTACATATACGCACTGAATGACGCATAGATAGTTGGCGCGATTCCTTGCGCCATCTGCTGAGAGAAATGAGAATCGCAGGTTCGAAAAGGCAGGAAACGGCATGACCAGCGCGCAGCTGTCAGCGATTTCACGTAAATAAGAGCAAAATAGCTTTATACTGGCTTTTACTGGTGCGATTTTGAAAATGTAAGCATATAGGGTGATTAAGCTCACAGAACTAGGAAAAGTCATAAAAGAAGGGTCCTGGAATTTGATCGAGTGTGAAGTTTTTTTTTTTTTTTTACCCCCTTGCGGTCAAATGACCGCTGCTCGGCGCTTCTAGTGTTAAAGAAAGTTTTAAGGTCGTTTGCACGTTCCACATTTCCCTCAATAGTCTGGCCGCTTGACTTATAGCCAGTGATGCTTCTCATGCCCCTCCACACCTCTCTCATTTTGTTCTGTTTCAGTGGTTAAGTGACTGATGTGCCTAACATTTTTCTGTAAATTATACATTTAGCAGAATTGTCTTGCATCTTTTTAGAATAAATAAATAAATAAATAAATCACAATCACAATACTGCGAAAATGCCAAATTTTGCTGACAAACTGTTTATAAGCCTTCTGGGTCTCTGTGAGACTGGTGCTACTGGACACTGAAAATATTGTCTTTATATGTAGTTTTATATGTTGTTTGTCTTATTGTTCTTTCCTTTGTTTCTTTGTTTTACAAATATGACCCAATATATGTTCAGTGATCCTTTTTTTTTATTTTTTACCTTTTTGTATAGCGTTATATTTTTTATATTAGTAAGTGGTTTTAAAATTTAATCTCCACTTTAATAAGGCAGTGTATTATGATGTGGGATGTGGTGGGCTGCTGGATCCAGCCTCGCTCTCCCTGACCAGTTACAGTTATAGGCAGAATCTGTTCATTTGAAGCATTTCACAGCATTTACCTCTAAAGCTTTTTCTTATTTTCGCGTAACGTTTAGCTCCACCTTTTCTTCTTCCTCCTTTTCATTCATGGAAATTATTAGTAATTTGCTCAGAGAAATTCGTTGAAAGTATCAATATCTCTCCCTCTATAAATTAAAAGTAAAGGGGTCGGGGTGGGGGGGTAACAAACACGCGATCTTTGTGCATTTGGCATCCATATGCGTAGAAAAGATAAGCAATATTATGGAGAGTGGCATGTGAGTGGGGCGATGTGACGCGCCCCAGGGACTTTAATTAAATTTTTTTAATATAGGTGTACGTGCATGTTATTACAAGTTCTGACGCGTGTCTTTATTGTTACACAGTGTCACTCACGACTCCAGACGTTTGTTGATTTCTTTGTCTCTTGTTTTATTTTCAACATCAAAGTACAACGGTTGTTAAAGTTTCTTGCATAAATTCACTGTAGTCACGTTTGCTGTGTTCTGTAGCTTCGATAGATTACAGTTACAACAACTTATTTTACTGTATCTTTTAGCTTACAGTCTCACGGTCAAAAGCTTGTGTTCTCCACACCTTTCTGTATCCTTCGGTGTCTTAACAACAACTGAACAACTAACGTGTGTGATAGACATGTAGCTACACAACTGTGGGATGATGTCACAGAACAACTCATAAAATGATGTCACAATACAAATTACGAGTATGATACTTAATGCCTAATGCTTAACTAATTGACTGAAATAAAATAAACACAACAACAAATTACAAGAATGAAATATGGCCCTTACATTTCCAGCCCCTAATTGACAGGCAGGGAGACTGACAATTACACACATTTTTTTTTGTTGTTTTTTTTTCCGTCCGAAGACCCATGAATTCCTGGAGAAGACTCATCAATTATTAGAACTACGTCTCCAATCGGGTGTTTTTTTCTCACTTGAGACCTTTTTTTGGCGCTCCTGAAGCAAGGGCAAGTATTCACACACCCATCGCTTCCAGAATAAATCGGCAAGGTACTGAATTTGCTTCCACGTGCGTAAATGTCCTCTTTTTTGAAAAGTCCAGGGTGCAAGTTTGGCTGTTTTTTCATCAGCAGCAGGTGGTTGGGTGTCAGGGGCTCCAAGTTTGTGGGGTCATCCGTAGCAGTGGTAAGGGGAAGGTCATTCATTATTGCTTCCACCTTACACAGAAGTGTATGCAAGCTCTCATCGTTAAGCGTTTGTTTTTTTAATACGGACCTCAGGATCTTTCTGACTGATCTTATCTGCCTTTCCCATATTTCACCAAAATGAGACCCAGCAGAAGGATTATATATCCATTGTATTCCCGTTTGGCGAGGACGCCTTTAATTTTTGACTGATTCCACTGTTGGATAGCTTTACGCAATTCAATCTCAGCACCTATAAAGTTTGTTTCATTATCACTTCTCATAACTGACACCTGGCCTCTTCTGCACATAAAGCGTCGAATAGCATTTAAGCAGGAGTCTGTATCCAGTGACTGCGCAACTTCAATATGCACAGCTCTTGTTGTCAGACAAGTAAACAATACGCCATATCTTTTAACATTACTTCCACCTCGTCTGACATCAAAAGGTCCAAAATAATCCACTCTTACGTTAGTGAACAGTGGGTGATCTGGTGTTATTCTGTCACATGGCATTTCTGACATCTTTTGTTCACCAGTCTTTGCTCTGATCTTTCTACATGTCATACAACTGAAAAGAAACTTTCTCACAAGGGAGTTAGCAGTCGTAATCCAGTATTTCTGCCGCAATTTTGAGAGCGTATAATTTCTTCCACAATGTCCAACCTTTTCATGAATATCTCTTAAGATTAAAGTTGTGATATGTGATATGCATTATCTGGACCACATTCAACTTCTTCGCACAACCCTAAGGACTGTAAGAGACTGTTGTGTTTTTGTATTTACTGAAATATGGCTCAACAATAGCATTCCGGATAGCGCCATTCAGCTCGACCAACTAACATGCTACCGTGCGGACAGAGCTCTCGCTGAGAGCGGTAAAACCTGTGGCGGCGGACTTTGTGTTTACATCAGTGATGCGTTGTGCCGCAACGCAGTGGTGGTCTGTAAGTACTGCTCTTCTCTGGTGGAGGTTATGATCATTAAGTGTCGACCGTTCTATTTACCGAGGGAATATTCAGCCATTTTATTCGGGGCTGTTTATGTACCCCCCAACTCCAATAACAACAGGAGTGAGGCACTAAATAGAAAAAATAAGTAAGTATTTTCTTGGTTCCAAGAGAGTCGGGGGGATTTTAGATCGTCCAATTTTAGATCTTCGCAGGCTGAACCGCTATCTTAAAAATTACAGGTTCAAAATGTTGACTGTCAAAATCATTGTTTCACAAATCCAACCAAGGGATTGGTTTGTGACAATCGATCTGAAGGACGCATATTTTCACAAAGAAATATTGCCACAACACAGGAAGTTCCTGAGGTTCACTTTCGGGGGCGAAGCTTACCACTTACCTCTGTCACCCGCACATACACAAAATGCACCTGTATTTTGTACGACATAGGCAACTGGCCTGGCCCAATCGCAAAAGCTAGTGCTCCGATATAGGCATGTCGTCCTAGCTTATCTTGATTCTTTAGGATTGAGACTCAACGCAATAAAAGCGTTCACTTTCCTGTTTAGAACACAACATATTTGGGTGTCACGTAGGATTCGATCGCAATGCGGGCACAGGTGTCTCCTGTGTGTGTCGAATTCATTTTCAACACCCTGAAGGAAACCAGAAAGTGACTGTTCATCACTTACAGAGATTTTTAGGTCTCATGGCAGCTGCATCAAATGTAATCTTGGATGTGCACATGAGTTTGTTTCAGTTGTGGCTAAATCTCCCTCCTGTTTCAATGACTTCCGCCCAGTTGCACTTACTCCCATCATTATGAAGTGCTTTGAACGGCTAGTTATGCAGCAGATCAAGACTGCCCTCCCCCACTCCCTGGACCTCTTCGAGTTTGCTTATCGGTCCAATCGCTCAACCGATGATGCTATTGCAACGGCCCTCCACTAGGCGCTCACCCACTTGGAAAACAAAGACTCTTATGTTAGAATGCTATTCATCGACTTCAGCTCAGCATTCAACACAATCATTCCACAACAGCTCACTCATAAACTGCTTCAGCTGGGGATCAGCACCCCAATGTGCAACTGGCTGCTGGACTTCCTGACTGGCAGACCTCAGGCGGTACGGGTCACCAATAACACTTCCAGCACCATTATGCTGAGCACTGGGGCTCCCCAAGGATGTGTGCTGAGCCCCCTCCTCTTTACGCTGTTGACCCACAATTGCATACCATCACACAACTCTAACCTCTTTATCAAGTTTGCGTACAACACGACTGTGGTGGGTTTCATTAGCAACAATGATGAGACTAACTACAGGAGTGTGGTGAGCCGTCTGGCCGGGTGGTGCACAGACAACAATCTCTCCCTGAATGTGGAAAAGACAAAGGAGATTGTGGTCGATTACAGGAGAACATACACCCAACACTCTCCGCTGTCCATCAATGGTGCGATCATGGAGAGGGTAAGAAGCACCAAGTTCCTGGGTGTGCACATTACGGAAGATCTCTCCTGGTCCACCAACACTGCAGCACTGGCCAAGAAGGCACAACAGTGTCGCTACTTTCTCCGAAAGCTGAGAAGAACCAGAGCCCCGACACCCATCATGCGCACCTTCTACAGAGGCACCATTGAGAGCATCCTGACCAGCTGCATCACTGTGTGGTTCGGCGCCTGCAATGCGTTCTGCCGGAAAACACTCCAGTGCATAGTGAGAGCAGCTGAGAAGATCGTTGGTGTCTCGCTCCCCTCCCTCCTGGACATTTACAATACCCGCCTCACACGAAAGCTCTCAACATCGCCCGTGACCCTACCCACCCGACTCAGATCTTCTTTAGTCTGCTACCATCAGGGAGGAGACTAAGAAGTCTCCAAGCCAGGACAAGCAGACTGAAGGACAGCTTCATCCATCAGGAGATCAGGAAGCTCAAGTCCCTTCCAGCTCTGCCTCCCCTGTGCTCTTCGCCCTCTCCCACCATCATACTCTGACTCTTTTATTTCACACACACGGACACACTCATACAGACACACACACACTCAGACACACAACACTCACACAAACACACATACACACACTCACACATACACTCAATCACACTCTTGCACCTGTCACTTTGTGCTCCATGCACCATTGGTACCTTCACTACCTCAACCCAGGAAATAACATAAAAAAAAAATGTACATACCTTGTTCATACTGTATTTATACCCCGTCTTGTTTACTGGTTTATATTGATCATGATAATGTCACTTGTCATTTTAATCAACTACAATAAGCACACTTGCACTATTCCTATTGCACTGTTCCGTTTCTCCCCATATCTGCCTTCTGTGTTGTTAACTGTCCCTTTTTGCAGGACAGTAACTAAATTACCTCACCTCTGTGTTGTTAACTGTCCCTTTTTGCAGGAGAGTAACTAAATTACCTCACCTCTGTTGGTTTTCTAAGTTTTTATTTAAGGTTTTTTTTTTTTTTACCTCCCTTCAGTGTTATTTGTATCGAGGATGAGAGAAACGTAATTTTGATTCTCTATATGTATGCACTGTACATGTAGCAGAATTGACAATAAAGTTGACTTTGACTTTGATGTGAATCTTTAGGTATAATGACTGGGTGTTTTACATTCTCAGGCATTACAGACCTACCAAGACTTCCTTCAACTCTCAGCACTCCATCCTGCAGTACTGGATCTAGTTTGGAGAGGCAACTATTCCTTTTTACAGACGCATCACCCTTTTGCAACATGGAAATTTCATCTTTGAATTTTTGGTTTTGATTGAACTTGATGACTTCGTTTTCTGCTCTTGTTAAGTCCTGAATTGTCAGGGACTTGTGGTTTTCTGTCATTGGGTCATTCACAAGTCTTTTAACCTTATAGCGTAGGGTGAAAAAGCGTTCTCCTTCCTACAAGACGTATGAAGTTGACTGTCAGACGGGATCTGAGCGCAATGCGGGCACAGTTGTCTCCTGCGCGCGACGAATTCATTATAGCACTCTAAGGGAGTATAAGCTAGGCCAGGTGGTAATGTCACCGCTCCCAGAGTGGTTTTCAGTGGTGGCGAAGTGCCAGGGGATTTCATCCAAGGGCCAATCCCCAGAGGCAATAAAGACTACGCGCCGGGAGCTTCGTATTCTTTCTATGTGGTTCAGACCCTCGTCCTTGACTCTGGGTCCCACTCTAGGTCAGTGCTGTCGTTGCAAGTTGCTAACGGCAGACGTTTTTCCCTCAGGGGCCGGAGCGCGGCCTTAGATGGCCGCCCAGCCCAAGGGATCTGGAGAGGTCATCTGCTCGTTTGTCACATCAATTGCCCCGAAACGATGACTTTATTTCTGGCCCTGAAATACTCCCTCCAGCAGTCAAGAGGTTAACATGTCCTAGCGTGGAACACTACAGCAGTCTTGTAAATATTGCCTGAGCAGACTAAGCTTGCGCCGCTAAGACTAGCGCACTAGGTTCTGCTTTGAGGACAGGACAAATTCTGTCCCTTAGGATCATTTACATTCTGGAACATGGCAAAACATGCAGACCCAGTCCACTGCCAAACCGTTTCAGTGCTGGAGCTTCTGCAAGAAAATTTACCTCAGGCTTATGCCCTAGTACACTCAGAACATGCATAGCCGCTTTGGGCCTACGTCCTCACTGATGGGGTTTAGGGAAAGCACCCCTAAGTTGCCGGCTTATTCGCGGGCCTCATCAGCCTTTCAGTTGTGCTTAGGCTTTGCCATTGGCTAGCTAGAGCTATTCTGCATCCTACCCAACTATCTTCCGCAGTTGTCCTAGAAGCCTCTGTTCTCCGCCGTTACAGCTACGGAGCAGTAAGACTTCATTAACTGTGTCTAGTTCATGCTCTTCAGAATTTACAGTACACCACCGCACTAGCCAGTGGCGTAAATTAGAGCAGGTTTCATCTGTCTTAAGCCGCGGCCGAAGGGCAGCCGCCATTAGAGGAGTCGGGTAAGAGATGCTAGTGCCCTAGCCTAGGAGGACGGAAGAAATTCTGTCCCTGTTACGACCGTCTAGGGGACTGTGTCGTAGCAAAAGGTGAGTAAAGGAGTCTCACTAGCAGAGGAATTTGGAAAACGTATTTCTTTTTATTTTTGAGCAAAAACGTAAGGGTTCTAACTTCAGAGGTTGACAAGGCCAAAATAATAAACAAAATGGTCTTTGCCCGAGATGAACTAAATTCCTAAAAATAAAATAAAATAAAATACATAATCCTTACCTAACTTCCTAACCAAAAAAACAGAGTGCAAAATATATACAACAAAAGAAATGGCGTCAAACCTCCTACAACCCTTAATACAATGAAACGTACTATTTACAATAATATTTACAAACGGCTAACCAATCCAAAACAAAATCCACACTCGTAGTCAAAACAGGCTTAGGTCATATCAACAACAGGACTAGACAGTTCTCTCTGGTAATATATTCAAATATACAAAGGTCGAATTGCAAAACAGGAACACAATACAAAGACGCACGCGGTGGCACAAAAGGCCTCTGAAAGGAGTTTGGGGTGGTCCTTTTATTCTGGTTGGTTGATGAGATGAACCAATCGCAACGTCCAGTGAATTATCTGGAGGAACACCCATCTGAAAAACAAACAAATACCCAGAAAGAACAGCAGAGGGCAGGATCACGCAAACTCATAACACCCCCACCCA
Source organism: Clarias gariepinus (assembly GCF_024256425.1). Taxonomy (NCBI): domain Eukaryota; kingdom Metazoa; phylum Chordata; class Actinopteri; order Siluriformes; family Clariidae; genus Clarias; species Clarias gariepinus. Next base: position 4,372,183 of record NC_071110.1, read on the forward strand.
TAAAATAAAACATAGTATGTTTTAAACACTAATTAACACGGGATAAAGAATCAGCAATCACATTGTCGGTACCCTTTTTATGACAAATGTTCAAATTGTAACCTTGGCAAATTAACGACCAACGCATGAGACGATGGTTGGCATTGGACATGCGTTGGAGAAATATTAATGGGTTATGATCCGTGTAAACATTGACAGGTTGTACAGTGGAACCAATGTACACTTCAAAGTGTTGCAAAGCAAAAATTAATGCAAGGGTTTCCTTTTCGATGGTACTATAGCTTAACTGATGTTTCAGGAACTTTTTTGAAAAAAAACTGATGGGATGATTTAAACCATCATTCCCGACCTGTAATAGTACAGCGCCAGCACCGCTACCACTAGCATCAACTTCCAACAAAAATGGCTTTTCAAAATCAGGGGCAACAAGCACAGGGTTTGTACACAGCAACAATTTTAGAGCATTAAAAGCAGCTTCACATTCAGCAGACCATTTAAATAAAATTTCTTTTCGGAGCAGTCCTGTTAGAGGACCCGCGACTACAGAGAAATTCCTACAGAAACAGCGATAATACCCGATCATTCCAAGAAATTGACGCAGCTCCCTTTTGTTCTGAGGAACTGGAAAATGAAGGATTGCATCAACCTTCGAATTCAAAGGACGAACTCTACCACTTCCGACCTCTTTTCCCAAATATGTGACAGTAGCACATCCAAATTCACACTTAGCCAAGTTCAGAGTAAGGTTAGCAGCTTTAAGTTGCTCAAAGACTCCATGCAAGGTTTTAAGATGATCTTCCCATGTATTATTATAACACACAACATCGTCTAAGTAAGCCTCACAATTAGACATGTTGGACAACACGATAGACATAAGTCGCTGAAAAGTGGCACCTGAATTTCGAAGACCGAAAGGCATAACTCGATATTGTAGGAACACGTCAGGTGTGGCGAATGCAGAAATTTCAGATGCATGCGCCGTAAGGGGCACCTGCCAATATCCTTTCAGCAAGTCGAGTTTTGTCACAAACTTTGCATTCCCGACACGGTCAACACAATCTTCCATGCGTGGCATGGGAAAAGAATCAGCTTTTGTAACTGAATTTACCTTCCTGTAATCAGTACAAAATCGTGACGACCCGTCTGATTTAGGCACAATAAGACATGGAGAACACCAAGGACTAGAACTCGCGACAGCCAAATTATGTTCAAGTAAATACTGGGTTTCTTGTTTCATAAGTTCTCTTTTAACTGGATTTACCTGATAAGCATTTTGCTTAATAGGCACATATGAACTGACATCAATGTCGTGCATTAACACTTTTGTCATTGAAGGAAAATCATTGAACAAGGTTTGATAACTCTGAATCAAGTTTCTAATATCAGCTTGGTTAGAAACTGATAGGTGAGATAACTTGGAAGAAAGGTTCAACAAGGTTTCTGAGTTAGACAAACGTGCAGTAGTGAATGTGGCACTATTCATCGTCAAATCATCCTTTTCTGGTGAGTATTCCGCAAGGGACACAACTGCTGCTGCAACAGTGACAACAGGACGCTCCATCACAGAATCGTGACGGGTCACATATGCTTTGAGCATGTTGACATGACAGACCCGTGACTTCTTCCTACGCTCCGGGGTGGAAACAACATAATTAGTATCACTCAATTTTTCCCTAATTTCATATGGACCAGTGAATTTAGCTTTCATTACTGCACCAGGCACGGGTAGTAAGACTAAAACTTTCTCTCCGACACAAAATGAACGTTGGACAGCTTTTTGATCATAACGAAATTTCATTTGGTTTTGTGCCAAGTCAAGCGATTGTTTTGCCAGTTTCCACATTTTGTGTAGCTTCTCACGAAAAGAACTAACATATTCTGGGACGTCTTTCACGGGGGCTGGGTGAGTAGGGGACAAAATTTGCTCCTGCAAAATTTTCAAAGGACCGCGCACCGTGTGTCCAAAGATCAGCTCTGACGGACTGAATCCGAGCGACGCTTGAGTGGTGGTTCGAATGGCAAACAACAGAAGGGGAATTTCCTCATCCCATTCCTTCGGTTGTTCAACGCAAAAAGTTCGGAGCATAGACTTAAGTGTTTGGTGGAACCGTTCGAGTGCACCTTGCGACTGAGGATGAAACGCAGTAGATACTTGGTGCTTAATATTTAACTTTTCTATGGCCTTAGCGAACACTTTAGACATGAAGTTGGTTCCTTGGTCCGACTGAATGCATTTAGGCACTCCAAAAGTCGTAAAAAATTTAATGATCGCCTTCACAACTGCATGAGCTTTAAGTAAACGGAGAGGAATCGCTTCAGGATATCTAGTCGATGCACACATTAAAGTTAAGAGATACAAATTTCCAGATTTTGTTTTAGGCAATGGTCCAACACAGTCAATTATAATCCGCTCAAAAGGTTCACCAATCACTGGTATCGGTTTCAATGGGGCTGGGGGAATCACCTGGTTGGGTTTGCCAGCCATTTGACAAGCATGGCACGATTTACAGAATTTTGCTACATCCGATTTCATTGATGGCCAAAAGAAATACTTCAATAAATAATCGTACGTCTTTCGAATACCCACATGGCCAGAAAGTTCATGGTCATGCGCTACACTCAACACCTGTTCTCTAAAAGGTTTTGGAACCACTACCTGAAAAACAATGCCCCAGTCATCTTTGACACGGTTTGGTGACCACTTGCGCATCAGCACGCCCTCTTCAACAAAATAGGCAATGGGGTGTTTTGTCAAAACGGTCTGCTCGACAGCTGCTGCAAAACAATGAGAGAGAGTTTGATCTGTACGTTGTGCCTCAATTAACGTAGCTCGCTCACACGGTAACTCAACATTAGGGAGTGCATACGTCTTTAGTTCTACTATATCAGATTTCTCGGAATTATTCTCATTCAAAAAGGTTTCTGACAGGTCAACAGTGTCTTTACACCTTTGAGCCTGTGCTCGAGTTACCACACATGTGCTAAACACATTCGGAAATTCTTCCTGCAAATCGTCATGACCATCGTACACGACCGGAACATCTACCACTTCTGGTAAACAAAAAACTTTGTCACCAGCCAAATCGTTTCCTAATATAAGCGCTATACCTTTAACTGGTAACTCTGCACGAACAGCCAGTTTAACTTTCCCCGACACAATACCAGAGCGCAAATGTACATTGTGCAGAGGAACTTTAACTACTGACAAACCAAGACCTTGCAACAATACACTCGAACCGCAGCTCGACTGCTCTGAAAACGGTAACACACTTTCTAAAATTAAAGACTGGCTCGCACCAGTATCACTAAGGATACGAACATTTTTTATTTCCGAGTTTTCACTAAGTAATACAACACCGTCAACAATAAATGGCTCAAACACAGTGTCAGTATTTGCCGATTCAATAGTAACTAAGGAACGTTCAACCAAAGCAACGCCTTTCGGCGCATTTGTTTTCCTGCCAGCTTTACGCTTGAGAGAGGGACAGACAGCGATGAGGTGTCCCACTTCATGGCAGTAAAAACACTCACGAGTTTCATCATTAACAGCCCCTAGCGCCTTCTTTGATCCTGCTGTGGCATCTTTAGAACAAGCGTTACGAGCCCGATCGGAAACATTTCGTTTCGTGGGCGACGAATACACTACTCTATGAGTCAGTACAAACTTATCGGCAAATACCGCTGCTTCAGATAGAGAAGACACTTTCTGCTCATTTAAGTAAATCACTATTTTCTCAGGGAGACAATTCTTAAATTCCTCCAACAGCATTAACTCCTTTAACTGTTCAAATGTAATAACTTTGCTTGCCGCGCACCACTTATCGAACAAATTCGCTTTATCTCGTGCGAACTCTACAAACGTTTGACTAGTGGTTTTCACATAATTGCGAAATTTTTGCCGGTAGGCTTCAGGCACCAACTCATAAGCGCGCAACACAGCATTCTTCATTTCATCATAATTTAGGCTCTGTTCAAGAGTTAAAGCAGAACAGACTTCTTGCGCTTTTCCGACGAGTTTACATTGCAACAAGAGTGGCCAAACAGTCCGCGGCCATTTCAGAGTTGCTGCTATCCGCTCAAATACATTAAAATACGTATCAACTTCGCTCTCACGGAACAGCGGAACTAAAGCAATTTGTCTACTAATATCGAATTCTGATTTACTTACTTGGAAAGGCGATCGTGGTGCAGGAATGGGACTCGGAGTGGAAGCATTGACGGGAGCTGAAACTGGCACATTCACGCTGGGCGCCTCAGCAGCGGGGAAGTGAGCTGGTTGTTGGGATTTTAGCTCCAGGTCCAGCTCCTTGAGCCTGATTGCTCGTTGGGTTTCCAGTTCAACCGTCCGCACCTGCAACAGTTGACTCTGGTACTGCTGTCTGCTCAGCTCTAAGTCAAGCTCTTTCAATCTGATTGCCAGCAAGGGATTACTAGGAGACGGAAGAGTAGCAGGATCTATGCTAGCCATCTCCGTGGGTTTGGGTTGCTCCTCCCCCTCATCCATGGAAGCCGACATTTCAGGTGCAACACCTGCTTCGCGTTCCCCAGGTAAAACCCCCTGCTCAATCAAATGCTCATGGATCACTCCTTTTATTTCTGCTTTCCTAGCACCACGAGCCACCTGAATCCGATACAAATCTGCAATAGCGAACAAATTATCTTTGCGGCAAATGTCCAATTGCTGTGCTGTTGGCTGGATCGCGAATTGATCTAATTCAAATTTAGAAGACATTTCCAATTCCCTCCTCCTTAAAATGCAAACCACTAGGCAAATGCTAACACAAGGCCAATTTCATAAGTTTTCTTTTTCGTTAGAAATAGTCGGACGAGCCCCCAATTTTGTTACGACCGTCTAGGGGACTGTGTTGTAGCAAAAGGTGAGTAAAGGAGTCTCACTAGCAGAGGAATTTGGAAAACGTATTTCTTTTTATTTTTGAGCAAAAACGTAAGGGTTCTAACTTCAGAGGTTGACAAGGCCAAAATAATAAACAAAATGGTCTTTGCCCGAGATGAACTAAATTCCTAAAAATAAAATAAAATAAAATACATAATCCTTACCTAACTTCCTAACCAAAAAAACAGAGTGCAAAATATATACAACAAAAGAAATGGCATCAAACCTCCTACAACCCTTAATACAATGAAACGTACTATTTACAATAATATTTACAAACGGCTAACCAATCCAAAACAAAATCCACACTCGTAGTCAAAACAGGCTTAGGTCATATCAACAACAGGACTAGACAGTTCTCTCTGGTAATATATTCAAATATACAAAGGTCGAATTGCAAAACAGGAACACAATACAAAGACGCACGCGGTGGCACAAAAGGCATCTGAAAGGAGTTTGGGGTGGTCCTTTTATTCTGGTTGGTTGATGAGATGAACCAATCGCAACGTCCAGTGAATTATCTGGAGGAACACCCATCTAAAAAACAAACAAATACCCAGAAAGAACAGCAGAGGGCAGGATCACGCAAACTCATAACAGTCCCTCAGAATCTTTTACATTCCAGGACATAAAACATGTAGACCCAGTCCACTGCTAAACTGTTTCAGTGCTGGAAGTTTCTGCAAAAAAAAAAAAAAAAAAAAAAAGAAGCAGTTCCGCATTCTTACCTAACTTTCCACAGTCGAAGCCTTCTGTCCTCCGCTGTTAGCTCCGGAGCAGTAAAGGCTTCATTCACTGTGTCCAGCTCATGCTCTTCAATTTACAGCGCACCTCTGCATTAAGCCAGGGCCGTAAATTAGAGCATGGTTTCATAGGTCATGGGGCCGCGGCCGAAGGGCAGCCGCTATTAGATGAGTCGGGCTAGGGATGCTAGTAGCCTATGAGGCGCGTGGCACACTTCGCCTCTAGTGATTAGGGCCCATTCGACCAGAAGGCTTACCTCATCAATTGCTCTGGCAAGAGGGGTTTCCAAGTATGTCATGTGGCAGGCTGCCTTTCCGCAAGACATCTGTCAGGCTTCATAGTTGGATGCCAGTTAGCATCCCAGAATTATGTCTAAGACTCCTTGGAGGACTGTGCGCACACTTCACAACCCTGGGGGTCCAGACACTTGCAGTGCAGCAGAGTGGGTATTCTCATTCCCATAGCGCTTTCGCGCAGCATCGAGTGTGGATTTTAAAAGGGAACGTCTCGGGGTACTTTGCTGTAACCCTGTTTCCTGAAAAAGCGGGAACGGGATGCTGCGCTCCAATGCCGCACTGCATGTGTGACTGGACATACTTCAGACAAAATTGACCTGGAGATGTTACCAGTTCATGCCCATTTATAACCTCCAGGTGCACCTAATCGAGTGACGTCACCTGACCGAGATTATACATGCCAACATTTTTGGCGTGTTTGACACACACGTGCTTCACAACCGGTCACGAGGAACGTTTCCCATAGCGCTTTCGCGCAGCATTTCATTCAAGCTTTTTTGCACAATTCAATTCTTATGCACACAAAAAATAAACTACACAGCAAAAATATGTTGTTATACTATGTGAGAGATAATTCTTTTACTTGTTGATGTTGCTTTTAGTTTAAAATATTAAACATTTAATAAACTACTTACAAAGAGAATTAAAGAAGATTTCAGACGCCACGCAGAGCTGGAAGAAGTAAGTCAGGCTTTTATTGCAGCAATAAGAACCCAGATGAGCCAGCTTAACAATGCTTTGGTTCAAAACCCAAGCAGTACCAAGTTCAGACTGAATTCACAAAGAAAAGCATACTCCTTTTATAAAGTTCGTGAGGGGAGGAGAAAATACCTAGTCTCCTCCCCTGTACAATCATTTGTTGATTATGGCAAATATCAATTCAATTCAATTTCCGCGATGTTCTTTGTTTTTTGGAGACCCGCTTGAGATTAGGTCTTTTATGAAGGCGTTGAACATGTTGTTGAGTCTAGAGCTGATAGTGATGCTGATAAGCTATACTTTCTTGAGCATACACTAGAGGAGAGCCTAGAGATCTTGTGAAGAGCTGCCAGCATATGCCAGATAGTCGTGGTTATGCAGAAACAAAGAAACTGTTACACGACAGGGTTGGAAATGAACTAAAAATTGCAACAGCGCTGATGTAAAAGGCATTCAGATGGCCTGAAATAAAGTCAGAGGATGGAAAGTCATTAAGCACTTTCGCCCTGTGTCTGGTAACTTGCCACAATGTTATGGAAGACATTGAATACATGGATGAGTTAGATAATCCTCCCAACATGAAGTACAACAAAGTAGCAATAAGAGGCTGGAGAAAGTAAATTTAAGCATAACGAGGAGCTGGAAGACCAATTAACACTAATTAGGTCAATTGGCAACATGATTGGGTATAAAAAGAGCTTCTCAGAGTGGCAGTGTCTTTCAGAAGCCAAGATGGGTAAAGGATCACCAATTTCAACAAAGTTGCGCAGAAAGATAGTGGAGCAATATCAGAAAGGTGTTACCCAGCGAAAAATTGCAAAGACTTTGCAGTTATCATTATCAACTGTGCATAACATCATCCGAAAATTCAGAGAATCTGGAACAATCTATGTGCGTAAGGGTCAAGGGCGTAAAACCATACTGGATGCCCGTGATCTCTGGGCCCTTAAACGACACTGCACAATAAACAGGAATGCTACTGTAAAGGAAATCACAGAATGGGCTCAGGAATACTTCCAGAAACCATTGTCTGTGAACACAATCCACCGTGCCATCAGACGTTGCCAGCTGAAACTCTACAGTGCAAAGAAGAAGCCATTTCTAAGCAAGATCCACAAGCTCAGGCATTTTCACTGGGCCGGGGATCATTTAAAATGGAGTGTGGCAAAATGGAAGACTGTTCTGTGGTCAGACGAGTCACGATTCTACGTTTTTTTTTGGAAATCTGGGACGCCATGTCATCCAGACCAAAGAGGACAAGGACAACCCAAGTTGTTATTAACGCTTGGGTTGTCAGAAGCAGGCTAGTTCAGAAGCCTGCTTTTCTGATGGTATGGGGTTGCATGAGTACATGTGGCATGGGCAGCTTGCATGTCTGGAAAGGCACCAGCAATGCAGAAAAATATATTCAGGTTCTAGAACAACATATGCTCCCATCCAGACGTCATCTCTTACAGGGAAGACCACAATCACCACAAAATTTATCAATCACAACATCATGGCTGCGTAGGAGAAGGATCCGGGTACTGAAATGGCCAGTCTGCAGTCCAGATCTTTCACCTATAGAGAACATTTGGCGCATCATAAAAAGGAAGGTGCGACAAAGAAGGCCCAAGACGATTGAACAGTTAGAGGCCTGTATTAGACAAGAATGGGAGAGCATTCCTATTTTTAAACTTGAGAAACTGGTCTCCTCGGTCCCCAGACGTCTGTTGAGTGTTGTAAGAAGAAGGGGAGATGCCACACAGTGGTGAAAATGGCCTTGTCCCAAATTTTTTGGGATTTGTTGACACAATGAAATTTTGAATCAACATATTTTTCCCTTAAAATTATATTTTCTCAGTTTAAACTTTTGTTCCGTGATTTATGTTCTATTCTGAATAAAATATTAGAAGTTGGCACCTCCACATCATTGCATTCAGTTTTTATTCACGATTTGTATAGTGTCTCAACGTTTTTGGAATCCAGTTTGTATTTAAAAGTCATAACGTATGTACAGTTAAAGGACAAAACATTTCTGTTGGTGTAAAAATTTTTTTTATATCATTAATACTTATTTGTGGTGTTTTATGTTTTGTACATCTTTTCAAATTGAGACCTCATTTGTAAGTTGCTGCAGGTGTAAAACAGTTTTTATTAAATATAAAATAAAAATCTTAGTTTTATCCCGTTTGTCTTATGCTTCCTTCCTTCACAGAATTCTGTTGTCCATGGTTAATTATAATTAACCGAGGGTATTTAATTAAAAATAATGGCAGGTTTTTTTTTTTTTTAATAAAACGACGTCTATCTGACATGAATCAGACATTTGGCAGATGTATGAACATCTGATTAACATCGTCCAAGGAGCAGATTAAGGACGTTTTAATTCACTTACGTCTTAAATATGTAGGCTAAGCGTCGTTCTAACATCTGGCACAGATGTCTCGGCGACATCTGCCAGATAAGCAAACGCCCTCTGCCAGACATCCTCTTATATCAAAAATAAAATATATCATTTACAGGCTGTTGAAAATATTCTGTGCATTGTGTCTTACTGAGTCACAAGGGTGCTAAAAAGCATTTATCATTCAAAGTTATTTATATCAGTGTATAGTTAGTGTGATTTGAAAAGTGCTATAACTCCACCTGCCACAGTTTCAGCCCAGTGGAACAATCTGACTACATGTGAAGTGCCATGAAAAAGTATTTGCCCCTTCCTTTTTTTCTTTGCATATTTGTCACACTTGTATAGGTGGAATTTTACCTAAACACTTTAGGTGAGAACGTATAGGTTAATATGTATAGGTGAGAACAGCTGATTCACACTTGGGGAGAGTGAATAATTTGCATTTGAATGTTGTCTGGCATTGTAAGCACACGCAGTGACACTAAAAGAACAATAGGATTAATAGGAATAGGAGGCACTAAAGAGGAGGATTTTAATTTAGACTATAAAAAAAATTAACCTGCGTCTATTTTTAGGTGTGCCAGCTGCCACTTTTTAGTTAGAAGTTTTCAATACAAATCTTATAATGCCCCCATGACATGCTGGTGAGCTATCCATGCCAATGATCCCGGGCTTGCACCCCGCGCTATAAAATACGAGTACGACGGCCATCCGCGGACAGCAGCTCCTGCCTCCGTCCGCTCGCGCTGGCTCTTCTTTGAAGTCCCTGGGGCGCGTTCCATTTGCCCCGTTTGCATGCCGCACTTCCGCGTTGTGTGCGCGCGTCTCACTCACACCGCGTAGTAAAATCCACTGTAAACCAACAAACCCCGAGTATTTTATAGCGCGGGTTGCAAGCCCGGGATCTTTAGCAAGGAGAGCTCTTCTTCACCATTCGTGCCTAATTCCGCAGCCCCGCTTCTTCGCATATCTGATGGGGAGGCCGCCTAACTAGTGAGCGAGGAGCGATATTGATTTGGGCGCACGCCATGACAGGCTGAAAAAAAAAAACTATTGTCCTCAAAAATGTAACAGATGAGGACTCTGATTAATGTGCAAAAACTATATAATAAAACTATATAAGACTACATGCCTTTATAAGACTCAACTTTTATTTAAGCGCACTCACAATAACGAAAAAACGTTGTGATTTTGTAAATGTTTGAAAGCAAATAAGGTGCGCTGTTCTGTATTGTTTTGGTGAACTTGAGCGCGGCAGAAAATGAACGCAAACGTTTATTTTAATGGTCAGAGTCAGTTTGCTTGCTGTTTTCCCGACGCGTTCATAATCATTAGTCTACTTCTGCCGGGGCGCTCTGGAAAACTTTATGCATGCGGCTGAGTGCTGATTAAAACTATGGAGTAAATTAAAGATGAGAATCACGATGCCGAATCAAAGTCCTGAGCCCAAACCTCATTTAAATTAAATTAACAAATATTATAAGTAAAAAAACAATAGCCCACGTTTAGAAAACGTTTATAACTTCTTTCCGACATGATTTGGCCCGGTGTTATGCGCAGAGCGCCGGGAGATTTCCTGAAGCTCCGAAATCCCTGGGGCATTTTTTCTAAATAGATGCAATCCTTTAATAACTGAGGGGGGTTTTGAGCTGTATACACACGCATTTTTGAGGGGTTTAAAACTAATTAATAAATCCGAGAAGACCTACATGAAAGGTGAGAAGTGGGATTACAGTAACTGAGCGCGCTGTCGCGTTGTATATACTGTACAACACGCGTTTATCAACCTTTTGATAAAAACGCTGCCTTTTGTAAAGTGAAAGTACTTTACAAAAGACGAACAGCTTTATTTCAGTCATGAATTCACAATCACATCACATTCCAGCTATTATTTTCAGCCGTGGTTAAATAATGGATGAAATAATTATTAAATGCTGGACACAAACAGCAAATATGATGATTATTATAAAAAGCCCGAAGAAGTTCGTGTTCATAAAATAATATTTACCTAATAATATAATATATATAGTTAATTCATGTTTTCTGATGATGTCGACACATTTTTACGTTTTAAATAAGATATGTTAGCATATTCACGAATCAGGACATTCGCAGTTAACACTATAAGATAGCCTACTATCAGGAAATTAAATTAATTTTAATACCATTTAAACCGAGACATTGCCATGTCTTTCACTGTTTTGTCCCTGTTAAAACATTACAAAAACTATATAAGAAACTTATTAAGAATTTTAAAGCACACATTCATCATGAAAGATCTGTTGTAAAGCAAAATAAAATTCATGTTTGCTTCAGCATTGGAAACAATATTGTTTTAGGCTAAGTAATTATACACAGTTATTCATTGTACAGTACTTGGTCCGGCTTTTAGATAAAGTCTTTCCATGCGCCATCTGGCGGATATTCAGTGAAATTTAAATTCCCGAATGTTGCGCTAAATTGTGGCATCTCGCGGGAAAACACGTGCAGTCTTAGTGGCCACATCTGTACATGCTTCCCTTGGGTAACATCATTGAAAGACATGGGATTAGTTTCCATTGTTAATGTGATGATACTCAGTTACACATTTCAACAAAACCAAACAAAATAAGTTGTCTAGATTAACTGAGTGTGTCCAAGATATAAAAGATTGAATGAATGAAAATTTTCTCTTACTACCTTCAGATAAGACAGAGATATTATTTATTGGCCCAAAAAACAATACGCAACAGTTCTCACAATTCAGATTGCGCTTAGAAGGATGTACTATTACTACCAGCTCGACAGTGAAAGACCTGGGCGTAATATTGGACAGTAATGTATTCTTTGAAAATAAATTTTCAATATTATGAAAACGGCCTTTTCCCACCTTAGGAATATTGCCAAGCTTAGAAACATTCTATCATATTTGATGCAGAAAAGCTGGTTCATGCATTCATGACCTTCAGACTGGATGATTGTAATGCATTACTAGGTGGTTGTCCTGCGTCCTCAATAAATAAGATATGAAATGTAACCTCATACTCCAAAACATCTACTGTAAATGCAGTAGCATGATGAGATATAGTCTGTTAATATCCTGAATGGCATCTACGCTAATTCTTTTCCGCCTGTTCTTTCTTTCTCTACCCATTCCGAGGCATCTGGTGATTGTGCCAGCTCCAGTAGGCAGAGGCCAACCCTGCGAGGATCTTGAGGCATCCAGAGAAGGGCCAGCTCCAGCTGGACTCTGCTTCATGATGGTTTGGATCTACACTTGGTGCTCCTGAGCTCCCTGTGATCCAGACCCACCTCTGTCCTCTCCACCTGCAGACTCATCCCTGTGCTTAACTAGGCTTCATGATTATAGACTTCTGTTATACTGAACTTCCAGCAGCCTAACCTACATGATGTCATTATATAATTCCTGTTATTCGTTAACACCCAAAGAGAATGGGTTCCCTGTTGAGTTTGGCTCCTCTCAAGATTTCTTTCTCAGGGAGTTTTTTCTTGCTACCGTCTCCGACACCATTGACTTGCTCATCAGGGACAATCTCATTATTATCTAAACACATTTTTTTTTCTCACATACACACTTCCATATTTTTTGGTGTATTTTGTGGAGCTGCTTTGAGACAATGACCATTGTAAAAAGCGCTATATAAATAAAATTTAACTGAATAGAATGATGGTATCATCATTAGCATTACAGCTCGCTTTAATGTGACATCATTATTGACCACTTTCTTTTATAGTTTAAGGGCATCATGGGTTTTTCTTATTTCCAGCAGTGTACTGATTCCTTCTAAGAAAGGTATGACTTATTTTTATCTTGCATCACGAAAATGATGTGCTAGTGCACATTTATCTCATCATATTACTTGATTTGTTTGATACTACAGGCCGCTGCATAGACACATAAACTGATCATCTCATGTAATCTGGTATCAACAACTGGGATTTGAAAAATAGTTAACCTATGAGATCAAGTCAACATAAACAGATTCAAATATTTTAGGTCTCTGGTTAAATATCCAATGTAAAAATGAACACCATCATCTCAGATCTTTTTACTTCTTTAGCATGATGATCCTGTGGGTGTTTAACGGAATTTGTTAACAACATATGTCTTAGTCAGGTTTGTTATTGTTACAAAATGATAGTTGCTGTAAAACATAATAATTTGCCCATGTTTAATGTTTTTAACTCATATTCTTTTATATTACTTTCCTAGGTCTTGAAGTTAGAATGGGGAAAGACACATCATTTAATATTTCAGATGTAGCACGTTTTATGACTATGCTGACTATGGAATCATGGGACATACCACCATCTAGTGTTATTTCTATATTCATTTTTGGCATCATCACATACTGTTCAATTTTGTTCTTTCAATCCATAATACTCGTCACTATTATTGTAAAAAGGGATCTGCATAAACCTATGTATGTACTGCTCTTTAATTTGTTCATATGTGACTTGATGGGAGCTACAGGTTTTTACCCTCAAATGCTTTGTACCATATTGTCTTACAGTAGAGAAAATATCCTACCTTGCCTGTACAGTACTGGGCATCCTATTTCACCTCTACTTATGTGGGTCACTTTTATTTCTCAATGCCATGGCTTATGACAGATACATTGCCATATGCAAACCTTTGAGATACCACAATCTAATTGTTCTTTGCCATTATCGGGTCTGTATTTGCACTCACGTTAAGCAAAACAATTTGCAGGACAAACATAGTGGACGCATATTGCAATAATCCATCTTTAATGAAGTTAAGCTGTGAGGATACTAGAGTGAATAACTATTATGGGTTGTTTACTATAGCTCTTATACCAGGCTCTTCCATACTAATAGTATTATTGACATACAGTATATAAAAATTCGAATAACTTGTCTTTCTACTAAACAGAAAAAATCTATAAGTAAGACAATGCAAACTTGTGGGACACATTTAGTTGTTTTTCTGAGGTTTTGAGGTTAACACATTCTTACTACTAGTTTCTCACAGGTTAGAATCAGTATCTCCACACTTAAGAAGGGCTTTTGGTGTTTCAGTCATTATCTTTCCACCAATTCTCAACCCTTTAATTTATGGGCTAAAAACAAAGGAAATTCAACAAACAATCTTAACATTGATAGGAAGATATTTTCTATTTAACAAAAAGCTTAACTAACAGGATATGCATATCCTTCTTTTAACATGCTTATTAATGCAATTTAGTGAAATAAGGATTAAGTCTAAAATTATCTGAAATTATGTAAAATATCAGTAGAATAACTACTCCTATCCAATCAATCTAATGTATAACGTTAATAAAAGACATACAGTTTTACTTCATAGAAATCTAACAAAACACAATACCAAAATGAACAAAGTTCTTTGTCTGTTAAATTTGACAAATGTAGAAATACTTTCAATTTTGAGAAATTTGATGAAACTTCTGACCCTATATATATAAGGTCAGAAGTGTCATCAAATTCCTCAAAATTGATATATATATATATATATATATATATATATTTTCAGTGCCAGCACAAAGCACAAGCAGATTAAAATCCTTAACCATGGAGGTGTGAGGTGACAGTGCTAACACCTAGGCTAGTGTCATACAAAACTGTAATACCCACTAAATCTCTGTGCCAGCTACAATAACAGTGCATACTGATATTTTTTTTTGAATAAAATTATTTTTATAAATGTACAATAAAATTAACATGTTCATTTGCTTTAGATGTTTGTTAGAATCTATGATCTAGAACAATGTAGAATTCCACAATGCCTTGGTTTAGTACAAAAACATGTATTTAAAATGTATTCATGTTTTTGTACTAAACCAAGGCATTGTGGAATTCCATATTGTAAACACACTGCAAAACACCCAAGTAAAAACAACTATTTTAATTATATCAATATATTTGTGTCAATTTATGTTGTTTTATGTACGTTCTATTTACAACCTAATAAACTACACTAACCAAGATAAAAACATTAATTCAATTGTGTAAATACTGTTTTAAAAAGCCAGATAACTTGCAATCATAACATTTTATTTCACCTTTTTTCCCCTTTTGGCAGCTAATTAGTCTTCCTGATCAGAGCTTAAACATTGAGAGCACTCAATGTCATGCACTTGTCCACCAATTGACATCAAATCTATTTATTAAAACTGAACATTATGCCATTTGGATGTTGTGCGAACCGCATATTACAGCACAGTTCTGTAAAAAAATTAACTAGATGCGGTACTGGAATAAGATATGACCTATAGTTATCAGACTAATACCTAAATCTCCCTATGTCCATGACTGTAGGGAGTGACTGGCCACTCCTGCGGGCTTGGCATGGACATTGACGTGAAAACATTCTGCCAGTGATGCGCACTGTGCCAAAATCCACCCCAAAGAAGTCAATGTTTGCCCCCACTCATTCCCCTGCCAAACATTTGGGTACATTCGAAAAAACTGGCATAGACCCGGTTGGTCCGCTGCTTAAGTCATGACATTCTACATTTTGATTTTTGTGTAAATAGGCGACTTATGCACTCCTGGTTAATTGATAACCTTTTAGGTTACTTTGCTGTAACCCTGTTCCCTGAAAAAGCCGGAACGAGATGCTGCGTGAAAATGCTATGGGAACATCTTTCTGTGTGCCGATTGTGAAGCATGTGTGTATCAAACGCGCCAAATTTTTGCTAATATAACCTCGTTCGGGTGACGTCATCTGATAAAGCACACCTGCAGGTTTAACTGTAGATAGGAGTGAACCGGAACATTCCTCAGATTAATTTTGTCTGAAAGGATGTTCAGACAAAAGAGACGTTCCCTTTTAAAAGCTACACTCGATGCTGCGTGAAAACGCTATGGGAATAAGAATACCAATGCCGCCGCACTGCAAGTGTCTGGACCCCCAAGGTTGTGTAGCGTGTGTGCACAAAGGCCAAGGAGGTCTCAGAGCTAGCTCTGGGAGGCTGACTCAAGGACCGGTGAGCCCGGAGTAGCATGAACATCCAAACTATAGAATCTGACAAATGTGTGCGGAGAGGACCAACCTGCCACAAACACACTTGCTGCAGGGGAACACCTCTTGCCAGTGCAATAAATGAGGCAATCCCCCTGGATGAATGAGCCCTGTATCCTAGAGGCGAAGTGTGACCACTGGAATGTAAATCCCCTTGAGAGACAGAAACTCTTCCTGTGCCCAAAGCAGAATCTGGTGCGCTAGCTTATTCAAGCGGCGCGAGCACAATCCACTCCGGCGATTATGTACGAGACTGAGACGAGAGTGTTGAGACTCCGTTCCGGCGATTATGTACGAGACTGAGACGAGAGTCTTGAGACTCCGCTCCGGCGATTATGTACGAGACTGAGACGAGAGTGTTGTCCACCTGCACTAGGACATGGTAGCCTCAACTGCTGGAGAAGGTGTTTCAGGGCCAAAATAAAGCCATCAGTTCGGGGCAAATGATGTGCCACGCGAGAAGATGGCCTCTCCAGCTTCCTTGCTCGCGATGACAAAGACGCAGTGGGACCCAAAGTTAGAAACCGGGGTCTAAACCACATAAAAAGGGTACGAAGCCGCTGGCGCGTAACCCTTATTTGCCTCCGGGATTGGCCCTGAGTAAAATCCCCTTGCTTTTAGCCACAACTAAAACAATCTCATGTGCAGAAGGCCCAAAGGTATTACCGTGGATGCAGCTGCCATGAGACCTAAAAATCTCTGAAAGTGATGAACTTTAGTCACTTTCTGGACTAGCTTGGTTTCCTTCAGGGTGTTGAAAATGGATTCGACACACGCAGGAGACACCTGTGCCTGCATTGCGATCGAATCCTACGTGACACCCAAATATGTTGTGTTCTAAACAGGAAAGAGAATGCTTTTATGGTGTTGAGTCTCAATTCTAAAGAATCAAGATGAGCTAGGATGACATGCCTATGTCGGAGCGCTACATACAGATGCATTTTATATATGTGCAGGTGACAGAGCTAGGCCAAATGGAAGGACCCGATAATGGTAAGCTTCGCCCTCGAAAGTGAACCTCAGGAACTTCCTGTGTTGTGGCAATATTTCTTTGTGAAAATATGCGTCCTTCAGATCGATTGTCACAAACCAATCCCTAGGCTGGATTTGTGAAACAATCATTTTTGACAGTCAACATTTTGAACCTGTAATTTTCAAGATAGATCTAAAATTGGACGCAGCCCCCTGTCTCTCTTGGAACCAAGAAAATACAAACTGTAGTAACCTGACTTTCTGTCTGGTAGGGAAACATATTCTATGGCCTATTTTCCCAGCAACGTCTGCAATTCGAGAGTCAGCAGATGCGCCCCTCCCGGTTTCATGGAAGTGGAGGCCACGCCGTTGAAACGCAGAGGGCAATGTGCGAACTGGGTACTGTAATCCTTTTCTACAGTCCTTAATACCCAAGGAGATACCCCTGGCAGTAGCTTTCATGCTGTCACGAGTTCACAAGTTCTAGCACTTCGGATAGACGGGGTGGGGTTAGAAGTTCGGCATCCTGGACTACGGGAGGAGATGACTAAAAAGCTTACCTCATGTTGAAGACCAGCGTTGCCCGAAACACCAGTGGCGGCGGAGCATGAACACTGACCTCCTGAGGGTGCCAGGGAGGGCACTTTGTTCTTAAAGTATATTCTATGCGCCCCTCCCCAGGGGAAGCCACCCCCACGGTCCTGGGTGCATGAGCCTCAGGACTTCTTCTTAGTGAAGAAGACAATGTTCGGTCCAACCTCATTAAGGCGGCTTGTGAAGGGCGGCGAACCGTACCCCAGTCTTTACGAGGGGGTTTGCGGCTGCTTAAGCTCTCTTTCTGCGCCTCTAGTCTGGTGAGAGTTGGACCCGGTCGAGACTGAGTGGCCGACAGTCCCGATTCATGAGCACGGCAGGGAATAAATTTTCCGAAGGCCTGGTCGTATAATCTCGCCTCCCTAAAACCTGGTGGCAACGGAATTAACGGTGTCGCCAAACAGGCCAGAGGGCGGGATGGGGGCATCAAGGAAGAACGCACAATCCTTATCCTTGATGCCCGTAAGGTTTAGCCACAAGTGTCTCTCTGCGGAAACCAGGGAAGCCATAGAACGGCCGATAGCACGAGCTGTCTGCCTGGTTGTGCGGAGAGACAGGTCCGTGGCTCTGCATAATTCTAAAAACGCCGTATCATCCACAGCACTGCCAGTGATCAGATCTTTTAGCAGATCAGCCTGGTATGCCTGCAAGACCACCATGGTGTGCAGAGAAGCACTGGCTCACCTGCTGCCTGAAATGCTTTTGCCAACAAGGCAGATGAAAGCTTGAAGGGAAGTGTTGGCTGTTTTTAGGGAAGATGATGTCCCAGGAGAGAGAGAGCCTGCAAGCGTCTCTTCTATCTGAGGCATCATCGTATAACCCTGCACTTTCGCATTAAGAATATTCGAATAAATCAAAGTCGATGGCACGAAAACACAGGATGAATAAGGTTTGCTCCAAAAGCAAGTTAACTCGCTGTAGAGGTCGCTAAAGAAAGGGAGAGAGCATGAGGCTCTGCCCCCCGGCCAACCGACAGAAATCTGTCATCTAATTTAGAGCATTTGGGAAAAGCTTGCTCCTGCGGCTAAGTCAATATGCAGCCGCTCGACTGCGCGTGTTATTACTTTAAGCAGCTTCTAAAACTCTGTCATCAATAGAGGAGGGTTCTGAGGGAACTTCTTCCATTTTTGCAGAAGCAAGGGAGGAGGTCTCTCCTGCGCAATCACGAGAAGCACCGAGGTGCGCTCACAAGGCGGATGGAGAAACTTCCCGATCGGGAGAGAGAAAGGAGGGGAGATTCCGTATCGTGCACCTCTTCCAGATCCGCACGTAAACTCCAGGAATGGGCCACGGCTCGTGGTTTCTCTATAAAGAAAGCGAGCCGTGCGTGAAGCACCTTTATTGGAAGGAGGTGACAGTGCTCACACTCTCCTCGAAGCCCAAGGAGAGCGTGATCTTCACCCAAACACTGAAAACAAAAAATATGGAGATCGCCCTGATAGGATTCTATAACACGGAGGAACACATCTCGTTTGAAACTCAGCCATCTTTTCGGTGACTCTTTGTTCTTTGTTTTGCTTGCACACACACACGCGAACACAATACATCCTGAAGACAAAAAGATCTGAGGAATGTTCTGGTTCACTCCTATTTATAATCTGCAGTTGTGCTTCATCAGATGATATCACCTGACCGATGTTATCTACTGTATGCCAAAATTTGGCGTGTTTGATACACAAATGCCTTACAACCGGCAACACAGAAAAATGTTCCCATAGTGTTTTTATGCAGCATTGAGTGTAGCTTTTAAAAGGTAACTGCATTTAATTGGCTTTGTCCATGTGTTTTGGAGAATGGCAATAAGGTAAAATTGAATTAAATCAAATTGAACAGATTTTAACCTAAACTTATCTAAATTCCTTTTCTGGTGCATGGCTGGCTCATGATACATACCTGTAATTTAAAGGCATCTTCTTCAACACTCCAAGGCATCCCTAGGATGATTTCAACAAGCAAGCTTTCATTATCACGTTCATTATGAAAATTCTTTAATCTTTCAGCTTTTATTATTAAAGATTGACTTGGCCTTTTTGTTAAGTAAAAAAAATATCTATTTAATGTACTTTAAGTAATTTAAGCCTCTATAGCTACGGATATTACAAGATAATCAACATAAAATGGTCTTTAACTGTGCTCACTGCATATTCAAGTTGTGAACAGTTATTTCATATTTTCAATCATAGCAGCATCAGTTATTGTATATGCCAATTAAACTTAACTATAATGTCACTATAATAATTGAATGGATTTGATCCTGGAAACAACAACCATAATCACAAAATGTTTACTCACAGTTCAATATGATTTCAGATGGAAAGCTTTTATAACTTCAAGTGCTGCCCAAAGTTTCACCTGTGTAGATGCAGCAAATCCATAATTAAAATTAATACTAATACTTAAGTAAAACCTTGATTATTTATTATTTATCTTTAAATTAAATAATAAAAGAAAGTGTTTCTCCGGAGACTCCGTTGCCACCAACTGTTCCTAAAAAACGAAAAATGGGCATTCCTCTGCCCTCTGTGCATTTTTTGGGATACCACATCAGTAACGATGGCATCAAAATGGACGAGACAAAGGTGGAAGCCATTCGAACCTGGCCCATTTCTACCAGCATCAAGCAACTACAGCGCTTCTACAGAGCAACTACAGTTCGTTAATTTCTATAGGAGGTTTATTCATGGCTACAGTTTTCTAGTCTCTCCACTCACAGACCACCTAAAAGGTAAACCCAAGACTATTTCCTGGAACCCAGATGCTACCCAAGCCCTGCAGTCTCTTCAAAAGGCATTTACCTCCGCTCCCATCCTTATTCTTCCAGATCCCGATAAACCCTTCCTGGTTGAGGTGGATGCATCACAATCTGGGGTTAGAGGTGTTCTCTCACAGCAGCAGGGGACTCCTCAGTACCTTCCATGTGCTTTCTCTCCCGTCTCCACAAATTGGAGGAGACACAAGAAGCTCCTGAGAACATTCTCCCTTCCACTTTGTTCATCTCTCCAATTCAGTGGGGATTGGAGGAACAAGACACAACAAGACACAATTTGAAGTACCAGCTGTGAATTACTGGTTCCAGGAGAGTGGGAGGGTTTGGGATTTGGCTCATCGACAGCTACAGCGTGCAGTTCGGAGACAACGCATCGTCGCCGATGTGAGGGAAGCAGATACTCCAACCTTTCATCCAGGACAGCAAGTCTGGCTCTCCACGCGTGACATCAGTCTTCGACTGCCCAGATTCATTGGTCCCTTCACCATCCTTTCACAGATCAATCCCGGCACCTATAAGCTAAGTCTACCATGCACATACAAGAAAACCTAAATCTAAAACCCTATTACTCACCCGTTTTCCCTGTTTCCACAGAGCCTGGTCCCGAAGACGAACCTCCCCCGGCGTTATACATGGAGGAGGGAAAATCCTGAGTTCTCGTCGTCGAGGTGGTAAGCTTGAATATCTCGTGGACTGGGAGAGGTATGGTCCTGAGGTCCCTCGCCTAGACATCCTCGACCCAAGCCTCCTCAGGGACTTCCACCAGCAGCATCCTCAAATGCCTGCTCCCAGAGAAAGAGGTCGTCCACCCGACGGCGTGTCATGCTGCCCTCAGGAGCAGTCCGTGAAGGGGAGGGGGGGGTTCTGTCACGGAAACACCAGGCTCCACCTTCAATCTCCGTTCCCAATCACCCAAGTTCTAATCACATGCACACCTGATTCTCATCAACAGCACACCTCAAATACAGTTCAATTCAATTCAATTCAGTTTTATTTGTATAGCACTTTTAGCAACTTTCATTGCCGCAAAGCAGCTTTAAACAATCAAAAGAATTATTTAAGTTTGCATGAAATGTGAATTTGTTTGAATCAAAATGGTCAGTTTGTCCCTGGTAAACAAGCCGAGGGTGACAGTGGCAAGGAAAAACTCCCTGAGATGGTAATAGGAAGAAACCTTGAAAGGAACCAGACTCAACAGGGAACTCATCCTCATTTGGGTGAAACAGAAAGCAGTAAATGATCTGCATTTATACAGTGTGTTAGGTGGCAGGCAGTTCAGCTATAATAGCTGATGTTAATTGATGTTAATATGGAGTCCAGGTACAGTAGTTATTGAAGACCCAGGTAGACTTGTAGGAAGTTCCAGTCCTAAACTATCGAACTGTCAAGTCCCCAGAGAAACAGTTGCCAACACCAGTCAAGGCCAGAACCATCTTCTAGGTAGAGAGAATCATCCCCAGACACCAGACGCATCCCAAAGACACACACGGGGCATCCTTGTGACGAGATCTTCAACCAGAAGCGGGGCACCAGGATGGGTCAGACAGGTCCAGAGGGCAGAGGGAGTCTGGATCACTGGCAGCTCAGGAACTACATGTGTAGCTCGACAGAGAGAGAGAAAGAGTGACACGGGAAGACACAGGGAGAGAGGAAAGAGAAAGAGGGGGAGAAAGAGAAGAAAAGGAGAGATGGCAGTTAGGTATGGTCACAGTCACACAATGTATATTGTGAATGTATATTAACTGTAAAGTGCAAGCAGAGACTCCGGCAGGACTAACTATGACAGCATAACTAAAAGTGAGAGCCAGAAGGAAACACAAACATGAGGGCTTCCTGAGATGTAAAGCAAACAATCACCTCACCGTCAGCAAACCTGAGTGATCAATGAGAGTGAGAAAGACAGCATCTAAACATACTAGCTCACCATAATACTATACGTCCATGAGTCCCCCAGATCTGCTTCTTTACCTAAGGCAAATCTATTTATAAAAATGCTTGGCTAAATAAATAGGTTTTTAGCCTGGACTTAAACACTGAGACTGTGTTTGAGTCCCGATTACTATTTGGAAGACTATTCCATAATTTTGGGGCTTTGTAAGAAAAAGCTCTGCCCCAGCTGTATTTTTCATAATATGCAGTACTGACAAGCAGCCTGCATCCTTTGATCGAAGTAGGCATGGCGGTTCGTAAGACAATAGCAGTTTGCTCAGATACTGCGGTGCGAGACCATTTAATGCTTTATATGTCAAGAGTAGTATTTTGAAATCAATGCGAAACTTCACAGGGAGCCAATGCTGTGAATGTGATTCATTACAGTGCTACTATCTCTGTCCAAAAGAAAGATTTTCCCCTTATTTTTAACAGTGCAAATTTAGTGTTGAATTTCTTATGAAAAAGTTAATTCTTCTATATGTTACATTTAAATAAACAGATTATCTAGCATCTAAATAATGTGATTGTGCACATTAATCTCTTTATATTGCTTGATTTTTTTATACTACAGGTCACTGTTAGCTGCAGAGCTCTAAGGATACCACACAAACCCATAATCTCATGTAACTTGGTGACAACAACTGGGATTTAAAAAATAGTTGGCCTGTAGGATCACGTCAACATAAACAGATTAAAATATTTTAGGTCTCTGGGTGGATACACAAATGATGAAAATGCACGGACCCTTTCAATTGTCTGAGCATGATGATCCTGTGGCTGTTTCACTAAATTTGTTGTCAACATACCAAGTCTTAGTCAGGTTTGCTCATGCTGATGATAGTTGCAGTAAAATATCATAATTTGCTTATGGTAAATGGCTTTACTCATATTATTTTATATTACTTTACCAGGTCTTGAAGTCACAATGGGGGGAGACACATCTCTTAATAATACAAATTTGTCACGCTTTATGACTATCTTGACCATGGAATCATTGGACATACCACAATCCAGTGCTATCTTTATATATATATTTGGTATCATCACATACTGCTTAATCTTGTTATTTCAGGTTTTGATACTTGTGACTATAATCGTAAAAAGGGATCTGCATAAACCTATGTACATACTGCTGTTTAATTTAATCTTATGTGATTTTATGACAACTATGGGGTTTTACCCTCAAATGCTTTGTACCATATTGTCTCAGAACAGAGAAATATCATACATTGCCTGTATAGCACAAGGAATCCTATTTCACTTCTACATATGTGGGTCACTTTTATTTCTCAGTGCTATGGCTTTCGATAGATACATTGCCATTTGTAAACCTTTGAGATACCACAATCTGATGACACAGAATAACTTGTTAAAAATGATTTTTATGGCCTGGTTCATAACTTTTGGTTTGATGGGGTCTGTATTTGCACTAACATTAAGCAAGACCATTTGCAGGACAAACATAGTGGACATGTACTGCAATAATCCCTCTTTAATGAAGTTAAGCTGTGAGGATATGACACTTGCTAACTATTATGGCTTGTTTACCTTAGCTATTGGACAAGGCCCTTCCATACTGTTAGTATCATTAACATATATCAAAATTCTATTAACTTGTCTTTCTACTAAACAGAAAATATCTATAAATAAGGCAATGCAAACTTGTGGGACACATTTAGTTGTTTTTCTAAGTTTTGAGGTTAACACATTTTTACTACTGGTTTCTCACAGGTTAGAATCAGTATCTCCACACTTAAGAAGGGCTTTTGGTGTTTCAGTCATTATCTTTCCACCAATTTTCAATCCTCTAATTTATGGGCTGAAAACAAAGGAAATTCGGCAAACAATATTAACACTTATAGAAAGATTGCTTCCATTTAACAGAAAACTAAGCTAAAATGAGATGCATATCCTTCTTTTATTATAATTGATGCGTTAGGATTAAAATAAAATAAATCTTTTCTGAAATGACCTGAAATTATGAACTAATAAAAATGGAATATCTACTTCTATTCAATGAATGTAATTTATAAAGTAAATAAAATTTATACAGTTGCTTAAAGAATTTGAACAAGACAATGTCATATTAAAACCAAATAATTAGTCTACTAAATGTGTTAAATGCTTTTAACTAAATGCTGTAAACTGAAGTTGCAATAATACTTTTTGCTGCTCCAATAATACATGACACATCTCCAGGCACACACATACAGTAGTTAGTATAGAAAAGAATCAACCCGCTTTTAAAATAAGAATATTTACTTGGTTGCAACCTGAAATGGAGGCAGACACAGATTTTGTTTTATCTATTTGTATTTACTCAGTGCAATTTTTAACATCTAAGTGAAAGATATAACACCAGCATGTCAGAAACAAAAATGTAAAAAAACAAAAACAAATTGGCAATAAACAAACAACACAATCAATGATTTGGAAAATGATCACCCCTCCTAAAATCGATTGGTAAATTCAGATAAGGCTGATCACTTTCTCAATGGTACACACAGCTATTTGACTTTTAACTTTGATTAGATGTGGTCATTTTCATTAGCTCAGCATGAAAAGCTGAAGCATTTCAGTCCCTTTAAATGCTATCAAATTCTAGAGGAAAATCTGCTGCACTTTCACAAAAATGTTGTCAATGGAAGAAGGTTAATTAGGCAAAGCAAAGAGAAAAACTGACCACACAGTGGTTGAAGAAGAAGAAAGTGAATGTCCTGGCATGGTCTAGCAAGAGCCCAGACTTGAACCCTATTGAAAATCTATGGAATAAGTTGAAGTCTGCAGTCCAGAATCGGTGACCATCAAATTTAACTCAACTTGAGCAAATATTGAAAAGTGTAGATGAGCAAAGCTTTGTGTGCTATTGAGAAGGTGATTAGCTTCACCTACTTGAGTTTTTAATTCATTTTTGGAGGGTGGGGGAATACTTTTTTAAATCATTTTTTATGGTTTCTATATATTTTTTCTGACATATTGGTGTTATATCTTTTACCTGGATGTTTTACAAAATGTGATTATTTTGAAGAGGTGTGGTTTTTATTTATTCTTTTCTACACCCACTATGTGTGTGTGTGTGTGTGTGTGGGTGTGGGTGTGTGTGTGTGTGTTATTTGTAATATTATGGCAGTATTAGTAAACTTCCCAACAATGCTGTAAATTAAATAGTTTGACGTACATTTGTTCATTATTTTATATGTACTATTTTTTTTAGTGCTTATTATTACTTCATTGCAAATTTTACTTATTTATGATCACTGATTAATGATTTTTTTTTACATGCAGTTTTACACCAAATAATATACATGAACAAAAAATAATAAATGTTCCATAATAAAGCTGTCATGAACCCAAGATATTTCTGTTTTATGAACATAAATTATGTGAATTTCCAAGTCAACTACCAAGCAGTGATCTTCTAAAATACTTCATCCTATCCTTTTTAGTGTCACCGGATGGACAAAGGAAATGCTTGGAGATTTTCTAACTCCGGGCCAGCACAAGGCACAAGCATGCGCACACTTGCACACCATGTCATACCCTGCATGTTTTTGAACTGTTGGAGAAAACCAGAGTCAAGTCAAGTAAAATAGGCTTTTATTGTCATTTCAACCATTTACAGTTTAGTACACAATGAAATGTTCCTCCAGGACCAAGAGGCTATATAAACATAAATTTACAACATAAATTAACAAAAACTAACTAGCTAACTAAGTAAAAAAAACTCATCAGCTGACTAGCTAAGACAAAACAGATTAACATTTTAAATTAACAGAAACTACAGTATTCAAGTCCTATACAGAAAAAGACAACATAAAGTGCACATACTAATGTGTAAACAAAATCGACAACACAATAAAATAATATATTTCAACACTCTGTGGTAATGAGGTAGTGGAATGAGAAACAGTAAATATTTCCTTGTAGAAAGCAGCAGAGATAGAAAAGAGTATTTGTGCAAATAACAAATATTGTGCAAAAGAGCAATTTCTGGTTGGTATGTACGAATTGTTAGATGGCTGTTGATCAGTGTGTTTGTGAGTGTTTCTTTATCAGTTCAGGCCCAGTGTTATTGAGGTGATTAAAGTTTATCTGAGTAATTGTATTTGTGTGTGTGTGTGTGTGTGTGTGTGTGTGTATTTATCAATCCATCTCCTTTTTGTTGAGGAGACGGATGGCATGTGGAAAGATGCTTTTGCGTTGTTGTGTGAATGTGTGCACCCGAATGCTTCGAGACCTTTCTCCAGACTCTGAAGACTCTTTTACACTCAGAAGAGTGTGTGTGATGCATGTGTCTGATCATGTCGTGAATGGTAGTGGCTTTGCGGATGCAGCGTGTGATGTAGATTTCTTCAATAGAGGGCAGAGAGACTGTTCAGCACATTCTCTGAGCACTCTGCCAGGGATATTGTCTGGTCTAGCCGCTTTATATGGGTTGACTCTGCGTATAGTTTTCATTACTTCAGCTGTGGTGAGACACAGCATCTGGTCATTGGAAGGAGCTATTTAGCGCATCTGGAAAAGAGCTGTCACTGTCACAGGCAGGTGAAGATGTCCTGTTGTTGGTAAGGGTTTGTATGCCCTGCCACATGTTCCAGCCGGTGTTCTCAAAGCAGCCCTAAAGAAGAGAGCTTTTCACCTGCTTCAGAACCGGTTTTGAGCGCCTGACAAGTGGTCTGAGTATACTGAGAACCCTGACTCTGGAGGTGCAAGGCGACAGTGCTGACCACTACACCACTGTGCCGCCCTTAACAGTTTAACTTTGTAAAATAATGTCAGACAGCACTGTTGAGGATACATTGGCTGCCGAATAACGATAGTTTGTGAAATTGTTAACTAAATTATAATATAAAATAGTTAATTAGTAAGCTCACCAGTCAAACTTTTCACTAGTCTTAACTGTAATTTGGAATCACACGCTTTCCTCTTTCGGTTAGTGGTTAACTTATGCTAATGTAATTCGAAAGCACACAATGAGGGAGTGACCCGACTTGTGCTTGTGAAAATTGCCTAGCTTTCAGACATTACACATAAGCTAAGGCTAGCCATAGTGACGGTTCATGATGATTCAATTTGGTGCGTTTAGTCATGTTCTTCGTTTGTTATCTTTCAGGGGAGCAAAAACAGATAATTAGCTCAAGCCAGTGATAAGACAACTCACGTTTGAAAAAGTGGTTTTGAGGGTCTAAATCATGTGGAAGTGTAAATTGTGTGGTTTTTCTAATGCCTTAAAAATACAGGTATTAAGACATTACAACCTAAGTATAAAGACTCAACCATAGCCAGTATTCTACAGTTTTACCTTTACCTTGCTTGTATAATAACTTCATGTGTACATTCAGTACCTTCAATTCACTGAAGGTTTATTTGTCAAGAGAACATTCAGATAAAAGAGTGGTAACCTTAGGTGGAGACAGTCATTTCCGTGTGTTTCACTGCCCAGTCTGTGATTTTAACCAGCCATTTGTTGAGCAGGAAATGTTTATTCATTTAAGGGGTCACTTTAGATGGAAAGAAATGGTGCCAGGTCTATTTATGGCCTGCAAGTTTAAAACAAATGTTGACTCTAATGCATACAAGTGCAGAGAAAATTGAAATGCATCAGACTATGATGCATTTAGTCCAGAATGCAGTAGCGAGACTCCTTACTAGAACCAGAAGATACGAGCACATCACACCTACCTTATTTTCACTTCATTGGCTCCCCATGAAATTTCGCAATGATTTTAAAATACTACTCTTGACATATAAAGCATTAAATGGTCTCGCGCTGCAGACCATTCGATCAAAGGATGCAGGCTGCTTGTCAGTACCGCATATTATGAAAACTACAGCTGGGGGCAGAGCTTTTTCTTACAAAGCCTCAAAATTATCGAATAGTCTTCCAAATAATGTTCGGGACTCAGACACAGTCTCAGTGTTTAAGTCCAGGCTAAAAACCTATTTATTTAATCATGCATTTTTATAAATAGATTTGTCTTGGGTAAAGGAGCAGATCTGGGGGACTCATGGACACAGAGTATTATGGTGTTTATATGCGGTCTTCCCTACTCTCATTGATCACTCAGGTTTGTTGACGGTGAGGTCATTGTTTGCTTTACATCTCAGGAAGCCCTGATGTCTGTTTTCATCTGGCTATCCCCTTTTAGTTATGCTGTTATAGTTAGTCCTGCCAGAGTCTTTGCTTGCACTCTACAGTTAATATACATTCACATTATACATTATGTGACTGCGACCATACCTAACTGTTATCTTTCCTCTTCTGCTCTCCCCTCTTCTGTTCTCTCCCCCCCCCTCTCTTTCTGTCCTATCTCCCCCTCTATCTCTTCCCTCTCTCTGTCAAGCTACACATGTCGTTCCTGAGCTGCCAGTGATCCAGACTCCCTCTGCCCTCCGGGCCTGTCTAACCCATCCTGGTGCCCCGCTTCTGGTTGGAGATCTCGTGTGTCTCTTTGATGCCCTGTGTGTCATCAAATGCCCCGTGTGTCTCTTTGAGATGCGTCCGGTATTTGGGGCTGGTTTCACTCTACCATAAAGACGGTTCTGGCCTCGACTGCTGTTGACAGCTGTTTCTCTGAGGACTTGACTTGGCTGCGTTTGCTCGATAATTCAAGACTGCAATTGTCACCAATAACTACCTGGACTCCATATTAACATCAACTGTTATAGCTGAACTGCCTGCCACCTAACACACTGTATAAATGCAAATTAATTCCTGCCTTCTGTTTCACCCAAATGATGATGGGTTCCCTATTGAGTCTGGTTCCTCTCAAGGTTTCTTCCTATTACCATCTCAGGGAGTTTTTCCTTTCCACTGTCACCCGCAGCTTGATCACCAGGGATGATCTACTCATCTTGATTTATGCACATTTACATTCCATACAGACTTAAATAATTATTTTGATTGTGTAAAGTGACAATGACAATTTGCGACAATCGCTAAAACCGCTAAACAAATAAAATTGAATTATGAATTATGTATATACTAATTCTTCATTGAATAAAAAATAATATTTATAAATAAATACAACTTTATTTCATATGCTTCGCCTATATAATTACCTTTCATTTGTATTCTTATTATATACAATAATATGATTTTAATTTCTTAAAATTATTATTTATTTTTGTAAGGCTGCTTTGAGACAATGACCATTTTAAAATCACTATACAAATTATAGTATGCATTATGCGGTCGATATTGCCAGCTGATAGAGAAGGAACAGCCAATCAGAAGTAGTGTGTGGATGTCTGTAATTGGCTAGTTTTGTGGCAGTGAACACTGGACAAAGTTGAGCGAGCGTACAGGCAGAGTCGAGCGTGAACAGAAAATTAAATGTTGCACGCGCATGCAGGCAGAGTCGAGCGAGCA
This sequence comes from Clarias gariepinus, assembly GCF_024256425.1. Taxonomy (NCBI): domain Eukaryota; kingdom Metazoa; phylum Chordata; class Actinopteri; order Siluriformes; family Clariidae; genus Clarias; species Clarias gariepinus. The sequence goes on from NC_071110.1 coordinate 4,401,848, forward strand.
CAGAATCGAGAAGTCGTGCGTGCGCGAAGAACATGTTCAGCGAGCAGGGAAGACTGTGCACGCGCAGAATCGAGCTGTTGAGTGCACACGCAAAGAGTGCTTTGTCTGCTCTTAAAATGTCAAACCAAGCGCTCAGAATTGTGGCAGGAATATAAACAAAAATTTAGGCCTAAAAAAGATGCTTTAAAATAAATCCATCTAAAATTAGTTTATCTGCGTTAATAAACCCGCGACTCGCACTTATATAGGCTACTCGATAGATAAACACTGGCTTTCCAACACGCCAGCGCGCTCCGATGTAAGCCTATTTATTTAAGTCATAATTAGAGAATATATAAATAGATAAATAACATAGAGGAAGCATAATACGACTGTCCATACAGTAAATAAAAAAGGCATATACTACGTTCCAAATTATTACGCAAATGATATCTTTCTCTAATTTTCATAATTAGTCAATGCAAATGACAGTCAGTATAATTTTCTAGTTATCAACCATAAGTGTATAATTTGAATTTTATTGAACAAACATCTTATTGATAACAATATTTATTTCAAAAATCAAAAAATCGTTTTTCGATTTTAATTGAAAAAAAAAAACATTTCCAATTAATAAATGTGGAAATAATAAATTGTTGAATTTGCAGCTTTAGAGGGTCATATTTACTAAAATTAAAAGCTATTTTAATCAAAAACATCCTAACAGGGCATGTTGCATCTTGACATAGGACCCCTTCTTTAATATCACCTTCACAATCCTTGCATCCATTGAACTTGTGAGTTTTTGGACAGTTTCTGCTTAAATTTCTTTGCAGGATGTCAGAATAGCCTCCCAGAGCTGCTGTTTTGATGCAAACTAGATCTTTTGCTTGAGGATGCTTCAAAAGTTTTGGGTTTGAGGTCAGGGGAGGATGGTGGCTTGCTGATGTCGCAGTCTTGTTGGGACATAGTGGCCAGCCACCAACCATCCACTACTCCATCCATCTGGACCATCCAGGGTTGCACGACACTCATCAGTAACCAAGACTGTTTGAAAATTAGTCTTCATGTATGCCTGGGCCCACTGCAACCGTTTCTGCTTGTGAGCATTGGTTAGGGGTGGCTGAATAGTAGGTTTATGCACAACTGCAAGCCTCTGAAGGATCCTACACCTTGAGTTTCATTGGACTCCAGAGGCACCAGTAGCTTCAAATACCTGTTTGATGCTTTGTAATGGCATTTTAGCAGCTGCTCTCTTAATCCGATGAATTTGTCTGGCAGAAACCTTCCTTATTCTGCCTTTATCTGCACAAACCTGTCTGTACACTGAATCAGCCACAAATGTCTTCACAGTATGATGATGACGCTTAAGTTTTCTTATAATATCTAATGTTTTTATATCTTGTTCAAGGCATTGCACTATTTGATGCTTTTTTCTTCAGCATAGAGATCCTTTTTCTTTCCCATATTGCTTGAAACCTGTGGCCTGCTTAATAATGTGGAACAATCTTCTTCAGTACTTTTCCTTGGATTGGGTTTATCTGGCAAACTAATTATCACACCAGAGATCCAAAGAGCCCCGAGACACAACACCATCCATGAGTTCAATTTAAAAACTAAACATTTAATGTTTATGACACTTACATCCAATTTGCATAATAATTTGTAACACAGTGTACACTTATCTTGAATTGCATTTTATATAAATGTCACATATGAGACGCGCGCACAAACACATACTTATATAATATATTTACATACAAACACAAACTGTATACACATCGAAAAATAATATATTTAGTGAATTTGTAAATTACACTCAAAGGAATTATGAAGTCTGAGTTGATTGGTACCATTAAATATTTTATTTCTATTTATTCTATAGCCAGCAAAATACATTTTAGGCAGAGACGTCTGCTCAGTCTTGTTAAATCGTTCTAAACGCCTTAATTCTGCCAATTCCCCCATCCGCGAAACCGGTTTGATAACTTCACACCTACATCAAAGGTGAGAAAAGGAATGACAGTAACTGAGCGCGCTGTCGCGTTGTATATACTGTTTACCACGCGTTTATCAGACTTTTTAAAAAAACGCTGCCTTTTGTAAAGTGAAAGTACGAGCCACGTCAGTCATAAATTCCCATATGACTGAATAATTTCAGTCATAAATTCACAATTACATTCCAGCTATAATTTCCAGCCCTGGTCAAATAATGGATGAAATAATTATTCAATGCTGGACACAAACAGCTAAAAACATGCTTATTATTATTCTAAAAAGCCCAAAGCACTTTGTGAATATTTACTTAATATGATCAAATTATATACATTATACGTTTTAAATAAGACATGTTGGCATATTCACGCATCAGGACATTCGCATAGTTAACACTATCAGGTAGCTTACTATCAGGAAATTAATTTAATTTCAAGACCATTTAAACCAAGGCATTGCCATGTCTTTCATTGTTTTGTCCCTGTTAAGACATTACAAAAACGATATAAGAAACTTTTAAAGCATGAATATGGGCATCTTATTTCATCATTGTGAAAATAATATGAAGCACATATACACGCACTCCTTATGTAAGATCTATTGTAAAACAAAATAAAATTTATGTTGCTTCAGCATTGGAAACAATATTGTTTTAGGCTAACTAATTATACACAATTCTCCATCGTACTTTGTCTGGCTTTTAGATAAAGTCCTTCCATGCGCCATCTGGCCGATATTCAGTGAAGCACAACACATTTATTTAAATTCTCAAATGTTGCTTACGGCAAGTCCAAATTGCGGCATCTTGCAAGAAAACACGTACATTCTTAATGGCCACGTCTGTATCACAGAGGGCAACACAGGAAATCATTAAGCATATTGATCAGTTGTTTTTACTGCCAGAACCTGTTGTTAGAGAATCTGTAATCAAAATATTGAGAAAACATAACTGCCCTGTTAATGACACACTTGTATTGTGCAGGCAGTTTCAGAGAGTAATGTTTTACATAAATCTATTACATCTGAGGGACCATTGTCAACAGCTAAGAGGAGAAAATCATATTATGAGAAAATCATATTATGAGATCATATAACATATGATACGAGTATCTTATTTAGTCATTACAGCATACTTATATGTCAAATTCAAATTCAAATTTTATTTGTCACATACACAGTCATACACGGTACGATATGCAGTGAAATGCTTAAACGACCGTCGGTGACCTTAAAAAAGAAAATAAAAATTAAAAAATATATATATGGAATAAATATTAATAAAAAGAAATAAAATACAAAGGAAAATAAATGTAACTAGTAAAATAAACAAACTGTACAGATAAGGGCATGTAAAAAATATCACAAAATATAGAATATAGGAATATGGGGGGGGAATATATATATATATATATATATATATATATATATATATATATATATATAAATTTTTTAAATGTTTTAAAGTGGAATTTAAATGTTTTAAAGTGGCAAAGTGGCATGTGCAATGGCAGATAAACATGTATTGTATAAAGTGACTTATGAAAAGTGACATGTGCAATGGCTTCAGATATGTAAATATGTATTGCATGAATGTGTCCATGATTGTCCAGTCAGTGTTTAAAAGATATTACTCCTGTGTGGTGTGATGTGATTGAGAGACCTTATCGCCTGCGGGAAGAAGCTCCTCCTCAGTCTCTTTGTGTTGGCCTTCAGGGAGCGGAATCACTTCCCAGACCGCAACAGTCTATTGTTGGGATGACTGAGGTCCTTCACAATCTTCCTGGCCTTGGTCCAGCACTGCTTGCTGTAGATCAAGTGCAGGTCAGGGAGCTCGGTGCGGATGATGCGCTCAGCTGATCGCACCACCCTCTGTAGAGCTCGTACGTCCTGCATGGTGCTGTTTCCAAACCAGGTCGTAATGTTTCCCGTCAGGATGCTCTCTATGGTACAGGAGTAGAAATTCCTGAGCACCTTAGAGGGCAGTCTAAAGTCTCTCAAGCGTCTGAGGTGGTAGAGACGCTGCCGGGCCTTTTTTACCACGGTGTTGATGTGACAGGACCATGACAGGTCCGGCGTGATGTGAACACTGAGGTATCGGAAGCTGTCAACTCTCTCCACTGGGCTCCTGTTGATGATGGGGGTCTGGTAGTTCCTCTCCTGCTTTGTACTAAAGTCCACTATCAGCTCCTTAATCTGGCTGACGTTCAGGAGGAGATTGGTCCTCTGGCACCAGTTCTCCAGATTTACAATCTCCTCTAGGTAGGCCGACTCATCATTGTTAGAGATCAGGCCTACCACGACAGTGTCGTCAGCAAACTTGATGATGGCAGTGGAGTTGGTAGTGGCCACGCAGTCGTGGGTGTACAAAGAGTACAGCAGGGGGCTCAGAACACAACCCTGTGGGGCTCCAGTGCTGAGAGTGAGTGAGGCTGAGACATGTCCGCCCATCCTTACTGCCTGTGGTCTGCCAGTCAGAAAATTGGAGATCCACTGACACATGGATGAGCTGAGTCCCAGGTGCTCCAGCTTGGTGGTGAGTGTGGAGGGAATTATGGTATTAAATGCAGAGCTGTAGTCGATGAAGAGCATTTTAACATAATTCCCCCTTCGAGTGTCCAGGTGAGTGAGTGATGTGTGGAGTAGATGAGAGATTGCATCGTCTGTGGAACGGTTCTAGCGGTATGCAAACTGTAGTGGGTCGAGTGTGTCCGGTAGTGAAGAAATGATGAAGTCTCTGACCAGGCGTTCAAAGCACTTTATCACTACTGAGGTGAGGGCTACAGGGTGATAATCATTGAGGGAAGCAGGATGAGGTTTCTTTGGGACAGGAACAATGATGGACTCTTTGAAGCATGTGGGGATCACCGACTGAGATAAAGAGATGTTGAATATCTCAGTGAACACAGGTGCTAGCTGGTCTGCGCAGGCTCTAAGGAAAGGGCCTGAGATGCCGTCTGGTCCTGCTGCTTTCCTGGTGTTCACTCTCTTGAAGGCTCTCCTCACGTCATGCTCAGTGATGATGAACGCACTTCCGGTGCTGGCAGTGTCTTCCTATCTGCAGCCATTAGCGCCGCTAGCATTAGCATCGCTTAGCTGCAGCCTCGAAGCGAGCATAGAAAGTGTTCAGCTCGTCTGCCAGAGTCGGTCCGCGTTCGTCATACCGGTTGTTGATGTTTTATAGTCCGTTATTGTCCTTAGTCCCTGCCACAGGCTCCTAGAGTCACTCTGTTGGAGCTGTGACTCTAGTTTTCTCCCGTAGCGCTGCTTCGCCTCTTTCACCGCCTTCCGGACGTTGTATGACGCAGCCTTGTACGGTTCCATGTCCCCCGACGCGAGTCCCGTGTTGTAGGCAGCGGTGCGAGATCTCAGAGCATCGCGGATGGTTTTATCCACCCACGGCTTCTGGTTGGGAAACATTCTAATAGTCTTTTTCTCTACGGTATCGTCCGCTAGTTTCCCAATGAATCCCACAACCGCTTCCGTAAACACGCTGACGTCATCATTGGAGCTGTTCCTGAACATGTCCCAGTCTGCGACATCGAGTGCGTCCTGTAACGCAGCCACCGTTTGGTCCGTCCAGCGCGCGACCTCCCTCTGAACTGGAATTTCCTGTTTTAGCCTTTGTTTGTATTTTGGCATGAGGAAGATGGTGGCGTGGTTGGATTTACCAAACGGTGGGCAAGATTGTGCCTTGTAGCCGTCCTTGACCGTTGTATAACAATGATCCAGTGTCCTTTCGCCCCTGGTGGGCAGGTGATGTGCTGATAAAAGGACGGCGCTGCGCGTTTGAGGTTGGCACTGTTAAAGTCCCCCGCTACAATAAGCGCAGCGTCCCGGTGTTGTGATTGTTGCTGTGTGAGTACCTCATGCAGCTCGCATAAGGCAGTGTCCGTGTCTGCTTGTGGTGGAATATAAACGGCGCTGATTATGACCGATGTAAACTACCGAGGTAGATAAAAAGGACGCCACATGATGGACAGTAGTTCCAGGTTTGGTGTGCAGGAGCGTGTGAGAGGAACAACGCTCGCGCTATTGCACCAGCTGCTGTTTACCATTTAACACACGCCGCCTCCTCTTGACTTCCCTGAGTCCCGTGTCTTGTCCATGCGGTGAACCGAGAAGAACTCGGCCGGCTGGATGGCGTGGTCCGGCACCGCTGGGTTCAGCCATGTCTCGGTGAAGCAGAGGAGATTGCAGTCCCGTATGTCTCTCTGGAACTTTATCCTGGCCCTGAGGTCATCAAGCTTGTTTTCCAGTGACTAGACGTTGGTAAGCAGGATGCTAGGCAGAGGTGTGCGGTGTGCACGGGCTCTCAGCCTGTTCCTGACGCCGGCTCGTTTCCCTCGGGGACGCCGCTTCGCGTCGCGTCCTTTGTTCTCCCTCAGGATCTCACTCGGCCAGCTCGGATCCGGAGTTAAAAACGTTGAAATGTGAGTACATTGTATACCAATAGAAACAAGAGTGTCTCTATTATAACTAATGTACTCCATGGTGGTAATTTTGATGATTTTAAAACACTGAAAACTAATTTAAAAAACAAAAACAGAGAAAAGGTGGTCAGAGCAGTAGTGACGGCAGCCGACCTCACCGGCGACATCTTGGAGAGCCCTACACTGAAAAAAGTGCAACTGCTGTGTCATTGATACAAAGTATGTTTCTACATTGATCTGATGGAAATTTTTAATTTTTAATTTTCTATACGAAACTGATAATTTTACGTTGCTTAAAAGCAAACATTTCAGCTCCTGGTTAAACTTAAATTTAATTTGTTCACTCAAAGGACATTTCTGCTTCAAACCAAAGGTTCGCCATGACACATGACCTCATGACGTAGGATTATCGTGGACTGAAACCCGTTCTGTTGGCGGCCATAGTTTTTCAAAGAAAACAACAGGTAAGACAGCAAACTTATGTCATTTCTATGTTAAATGTATCTCTTCCATGAGCGAACGATTTATGTCAGGAACAACTACTTTGTAGATTGAGTTTTGCGTCTGTGTTTGCTGGCTACCTATTGAGTTTTGTGTATGTGTTTGCTGGCTAAAAACACCTATACAGTATTACCTAGCATTAGCAAACTAACGCGGTTATTTTTGAAACACCGGAGTTTCTATGCATTTTAAAATAAAATTTTTTAAATGTTTTAAAGTGGCATTAAAATGTTTTAAAGTGGCAAAGTGTCATGTGCAAAATGGCAGATATATATATAAACATGTATTGTATAAAGTGACTTATGAAAGTGACATGTGCAATGGTTTCAGATATGTAAATATGTATTGCATGAATGTGTTCATGATTGTCCAGTCAATGTCAATGTTTAAAAGATATTACTCCTGTGTGGTGTGATTGAGAGACCTTATCGCCTACGGGAAGAAGCTCCTCCTTAGTCTCTCTGTGTTGGCCTTCAGGGAGCGGAATCGCTTTCCAGACCGCAACAGAGAGAACAGTCCATTGTTGAGATGGCTGAGGTCTTTCACGACCTTCCTGGCCTTGGTCCAGCACTGCTTGCTGTAGATCAAGTGCAGGTCAGGGAGCTCGGTGCGGATGATGCGCTCAGCTGATCGCACCACCCTCTGTAGAGCTTGTCTGTCCTGCATGGTGCTGTTTCCAAACCAGGTCGTAATGTTTCCCGTCAGGATGCTCTCTATGGTACAGGAGTGGAAATTCCTGAGCACCTTAGAGGGCAGTTTAAAGTCTCTCAAGCGTCTGAGGTGGTAGAGACGCTGCTGGGCCTTTTTCACCACGGTGTTGATGTGACAGGACCATGACAGGTCCTGCGTGATGTGAACACTGAGGTATCGGAAGCTGTCCACTCTCTCCACTGGGCTCTCGTTGATGATGGGGGTCTGGTAGTTCCTCTCCTGCTTTGTACTAAAGTCCACTATCAGCTCCTTTGTCTTGCTGACGTTCAGGAGGAGATTGGTCCTCTGGCACCAGTTCTCCAGATTTACAATCTCCTCTAGGTAGGCCGATGCATCATTGTTGGTGATCAGGCCCACCACGACGGTGTCGTCAGCAAACTTGATGATGGCGGTGAATTTGGTAGTGGCCACGCAGTCATGGGTGTACAAAGAGTACAGCAGGGGGCTCAGAACACAACCCTGGGGGGCTTCAGTGCTGAGAGTGAGTGAGGCTGAGACACGAGATAATCCGCATGTCTAGCAGGTATATAAGGTTTCCATACCATGCAGTTGACCAGCCAAACATTAAAGCGCAATTTGCAGCGATCGCCGGTTTTCCTAATGTAATCATAGCGATCAACTGCATGCACACTGTTATAAAGGCGCCATCTGAAGACGAATTGGCATACGTGAATCGGAAACATTTCCAATTAATGAATGTGCAAATAATATGTGATGCTTAAATGCGCCTAACAAATATTGTGGCAAGGTGGCCTGGGACAACCCATGATTCATTCATCCTCACAAACAGCATGGTTGGGATGAGGCTCCAGGGTGGCAGGGTGCACAATGGGTGGCTTCTTAGTGAGTGATGTATTTAAAGATATTATTCCAGCTAAGTTTTTTTTTATTTTGTTATTAATTCCGGAGGACAGACTTGCAAATAACACAGTTTTTCTCCAGTCTACCTCCGGTAGGAGCAGCTCCAATTCACATTCTGTGAAGTGTCTCTTCTTGCTTGCTTTTGCCATTGCTTTTTCGTTTGGTTTTGCCAAAGTGGAGTCATTACCATATTTCTACGAAGGAGGAGGCAGGGAGGGGTTTTGCACTCGTGCACTTGCGCTCAATTTCATGTTAATTCGGATGTACGAAGAGAATATGCGTGGGATTCCGCGTACGCAGTGTTTCATACATCAGATTTTTTTACTGCGTACATGCATTTACATCTTTGTCTGTACGCAATGTTTTAGTATGAATTCAACGCAAGTCTTTGTACATGAGGCCCCAGGTGAGTAAGTGATGTGTGGAGGAGATCGTCTGTGGAACGGTTCTGGCGGTATGCAAACTGTAGTGGGTCGAGTGTGTCCGGTAGTGAAGAAATGATGAAGTCTCTGACCAGGCGTTCAAAGCACTTCATCACTACTGAGGTGAGGGCTACAGGGCGATAGTCATTGAGAGAAGCAGGATAAGGTTTCTTCGGAACAGGAACAATGATGGACTCTTTGAAGCATGTGGGGATCACCGGCTGAGATAAAGAGATGTTGAATATCTCAGTGAACACAAGTGCTAGCTGGTGTGCGCAGGCTCTGAGGATAGGGCCTGAGATGCCGTCTGGTCCTGCTGCTTTCCTGGTGTTCACTCTCTTGAAGGCTCTCCTCACGTCATGCTCGGTGATGATGAACGCGGATCCGGTGCTGGCAGTGTCTTCCTGTCTGTAGCCGTTAGCGCCGCTAGCATTAGCATTGCTAGCGTCTTTAGCTGCAGCCTCGAAGCGAGCATAGAAGGTGTTCAGCTCGTCTGCCAGGGACGCGTCCGCGTTCGTCATACCAGTTGTTGGTGCATTATAGTCCGTTATTGTCCTTAGTCCCTGGCACAGGCTCCTAGAGTCACTCTGTTGGAGTTGTGACTCTAGTTTCCTCCCGTAGCGCTGCTTCGCCTCTTTCACCGCCTTCCGGACGTTATACGACGCAGCCTTGTACAGTTACATGTCCCCCGACGCGAGTCCCGTGTTGTAGGCAGCGGTGGGAAACGTTCACGACTTCTGGTTGGGAAACATTCTGATAGTCTTTTTCTCCACGATATCATCCGCTAGTTTCCCGATGAATCCCACAACCGCTTCTGTAAACACGCTGACACATCATCGGAGCTGTTTCGGAACATGTCCCTATGGTCCGTCCAGCGTGCGACCTCCCTCTGAACCGGAACTTCCTGTTTCAGCCTTTGTTTGTATTTTGGCATGAGGAAGATGACGGCGTAGTCGGATTTACCAAACGGTGGACGAGATTGCTCCTTGTAGCCGTCCTTGACTGTAGTGTAACAGCGGTCCATTGACCTTTCACCCCTAGTGGGGCAAGTGATATGTTGATGAAAGTTCGGTGCTGCACGTTTGAGGTTGGCACTGTTAAAGTCCCCCGCCACAATAAGCGCAGCGTCCCGATGCTGTGTTTGGTGCTGTGTGAGTGCCTCATGCAGCTCGCTTAAGGCAGTGTCCATGTCCGCTTGTGGTGGAATATAAACAAGGCTGATGTAAACTCCCGAGTTAAATAAAAAGGACGACGCATTATGGACAGTAGTTCCAGGTTTGGTGTGCAGGAGCGTGTGAGGGGAACAACGCTCGCGCTGTTGCACCAGCTGCTGTTCACCATTAAACACACGCCGCCTCCTCTTGATTTCTCCAAGTCCCACGTCCTGTCCATGCGGTGAACTGAGAAGAACTCGGCCGGCTGGATGGCGTGGTCCGGCACCGCTGGGTTCAGCCGTGTCTCGGTGAAGCAGAGGAGATTGCAGTCCTGAATGTTTCTCTGGAACTTTATCCTGGTCCTGAGGTCATCAAGCTTGTTTTCCAGTGACTGGACGTTGGCAAGCAGGATGCTAGGCAGAGGTGTGCGATGTGCATGCACGGGCTCTCAGCCTGTTCCTGAAGCCGGCTCGTTTCCCTCGTGGCCGCCGCTTCACGTCGTGTCCTTTGTTGTCCCTCAGGATCTCACTCGGCCAGCTTGGATCCGAAATTAAAAACGTCGATGAAAAATAACTTAAAAAACGAAAACAAAGAAAAGGTGGTCGGAGCAGTCGTGACAGCAGCCGACCTCACCAGCGCCATCTTGGACAGTAATGTAATGTAATATCTCTAAAACTATATTACCTCGTATGAAACGGGGCATTAGCACATGTTCCTGACATACTGGTAACACTTTATGACACGTTTTTAACGTTATCAGTATATCAACACTGGCAGCAATTTTTGACACATTGATGTAACATTACTACAAGTAAAAGTACAACAGTCCACAAGTCGACCGATAAAATTAACCATGTAAATTAAATAAAATGTGAAATAAAACACAAAAACAGTGTATATATACATATATATTGTGCCGTGGGCGGGGCGGCAGCTGTCGACCAACATGCCTTGCGGGGGTTCTCTATGTGTTCACCCTGTTGGGGAAGGTTGTTTGGGCTGGGGGCTTCGGCCATGTTTGTGTGTGGAGTGTGTGTGTGTGTGACCTGTTAAATGTGCTCCGGTTCATGCTTAGGCTGAATTGGATGTGGTTCTTGTGTGAATGTGTTGCTCATGCTATACATGCTGTGTGCAAAATAAAGTACTTTCAGACTTTGCATTGGGCAGCAATTAAGCTCACTCGTTTCTCCAACATCCTTTCCGGAGGTAAAATGCTACTATATATTCCAATTTGCTTGGTAGTAGTAGCATGGATTAATGGGCGGAGCACTGTCCCACTTTGAGCTAGTGGTCACTTAGACCAACAAGCTGAGGTTAGCCATTACAATGAAGTTCAAAAGTAAACATGAAATCTCTATTCACTTATGTATTTAAAGGTTTGCTAGCTTTTCTAAAAGGTCATTATTTTACCCATACTGCAGAAATTGGTAAGTCCCAGAATGGACAAATAAAAACATTATGTGGATAAATTTTGAAATGGAAATGATACAATATAATTGCCGTAAATTTTGTAAATGTCAGTGTAATCTAAATATCCTAAAATAAACTCCCTCTAAATGACAGAGCACTAATAATTAGTAGATGAATTATATGATAATATCATAAAATAATTTTAATTATCCTGCAAAACTGAATTATGTTCATGAGTTTATTGTATTATCAGTAGTGAGCACTTACAAAGCAACAGAATGCAGTTATTTTAAAGGTGTGTGTGTGTGTGTGGGGGGATTTTTTCTATACACACTGTAATTAAGATTTGCTAAGAACTTGAGCCAGTCCAATTGTTGTTTTTTTACTTATTTTTTTTTTTAAGGATCAGTAATGAGTTTCTGAGAATTACAACTGCTCCACTTTAAGCAAGATTGCTGGTTTCCTTGGACAAGAAACACTACAAACTAATTGAGATAATCAAAAACAAGGGAGGAATTGTCAGAGAGAAGACCAGAGATATAATTTTCATCTTCAAGTTCTTGATCTGGCATGTACTTGCTCAAAAAAGCAGAAATTAGCTTGGTGTCAAATGTACTATTGTAAATGGAAGCCACAGGAGCTAAGCAAGGCATTCAAATCCAGTTGGCTGTGACGCACTAAATTAAAACTATCAGAATAAAACATTTTAGTTTAACTTGTTCACAGGTAAGTGTATGCTGTCTGAATACAGGTTTCAATGCATGCCATGTTCATTTTATTACGCTTCACAAGCCTAACAAAATACTATGTTTGTTTTAACATGCCTAGAGCCTGGAGGTAAATGTATGAAGAGAGTATCTCATGAAATGTCTTATGGTGTATTTAGTGGAAGATGTGGACCAACTGTTTAAACACTGGTAAGCATTTGTTCATAAAGCATTTCAACCTTAGGACTGAAAAATGTTACGAGGTCAGTGGCATTATCAGCTGCAGCACAACCGTTACACAGGGACATTATTTTTTTTAATCATAGTATGTATTTACATTAGTTACATACATGCTCCTTTACAGAAGAGCTGAAGCTGTTATAGCTGCAAGTGTCCAACATCATATTAAACCCTATACTTATATATAATGTAATATATAATGTGTGTGTACATGTATGTCAGTTGGTTTGGCCGATTCATTGACATAATTAAATTTAACTTGATGCACCATAATCCTAAGTGTTTTTTTTGCACTCATAGGGAGCATTAAGTGATTTTTACATGCATACATCAGACACTGTTTTGCCAAATAGAGCAACTTGTCTAACAAATGTGTTTTCTTTTATTAGGTTGTTCAGAAAGATGAAGCTCAGGCTGAATTTGAGAGGTGCACGATGGCCCTGTTTTTTCTCAGGGAGGAAGAGGACTGTCTTCAGCCACCACAGGAAATCAGGATTGTGACTTATTGAGTTTCCATTAGTCGCACATAAATGTTTCATGTTTGGCCTTATCTATGCGTTAAACTTGAGCTATCCTGGTGAGCTCAAACACACATTTGTGGCGCGGCAGAAAATATTTAGGGAACGTATTCTATATTGATATTAAAATATTAAATTTTGGTCACTTTATTTGTCAAACAATTGTCAGATTTTCACATGGTTAGCAAGAAGGCTTATACAAGTTATTAAGCTTAAGTTATTAAAAATGCATTATTTTATTGATTTTATTTTTGTTTTCTGTCTTTTATTGAAGAAATAATTGAATAGTACACCATGGTATGGGTTCAAGGATGGTAATAAATGTTTTTGGAGGAGAATTTGTTTGTTCATTGTCTTGATTTATAAATGTAACTTCTCTACAACTGCAATTTTTTTTAAGTTGATCCAAAGTAGTTTTTTTTTATTTATTTTTATTTAAATTATGAATGCCTTAAATCTTTATTTGATGCAACTTAAAAAGTTAATTTGCTCAAACATTCAAAAGTGGTTTATATCAAGTTTATAATTTCAGGTTAGATTTAGCAGAATATTAACATTAAGTAATATAGCCAACTCATTTATTTTGATTTAGAACAACTTAAAATATTTGGTTTGATTCACCTTCAGAAATTAGTTTACATGAACTTATAAATGGTTTATTTACATTACATGAATGGTAAAAAATTTGGTGTGACAGATTACTTAAATTTTTTTAACTTGAGCCAGTGTTATATTTTTTTCAGTGTGGCCACTGTGATTTGCACAGAAATCATTTGATTTCTGTGCAAATCAAATGATGTACGTCAGTTCGGGTATGCCAAAGTTTTTGCACCTATCTTGAGTGACTAAAAAACTCTTGAAAGAGGGTGTCTACATTAAAATACTTGGTGACTGCCTTAAAGGTACAGTCTACTCTGTTGTGGCCGATAACCTTGCTGCTTATGGTTTAACTGGTTTCAGTGAGAGTTTCAGATCTACATATTTCTGCAGATTTTGCCCTGTTCATTTCTTTGAGAAATGAACTAGAATGAAGTTCTCAGCCTGTTTTGTCACTGAAGGTTGGCAGTGTTTAAAAAGTAATGTTTAAGCTTGCAACCCAGAAGTTGGTAAACAAGAACATAAATGGTTGTCAATTTTTGTTCTTATTTTTTGCAACATTTCTGTTCATAGTTTGTGTGACACTTTGACAATGACAATTTAGTCATTTGGCAGACGCTCTTATCCAGAGCAACTTAAAAAAAATTTCACATTATACATCTGAGCAGTTAAGGGTTAAGGACCTTGCTCAAGGGCCCAACACGGACAACTGGTACCCCTTTTCCACTGCTCTGGTTCCTGTGCCGGTTCCCAATTTTGAAACCTGTTCTATCTCCGAATCGATATCCTACACAACCGGAGCCACCAAGGTAAAATTGGTTCCGGGTTCGGAACTGGTTCCGGTGCTGGGTAGTAACGAGACAAGGCATCTGCCTTTTTTTATTTTTTGTGCCGGGTCTATAGGTGATATGGAATTGGAAACACGTGAAGAACAGTGCCCAGCGGGGTTGGCGAGTGTTTAATCTTTTGGCATGTTGGATGTATTCTAGGTTGCAGTGATCAGTGAGTACTGTAAATGGGTGTTTAGCTCCCTCCAACCAATGTCACCACTCTTCTAATGCTGCTTTTACTGCTACCAGTTCTCGATTTCCAATATCGTAGTTTCGTTCAGCAGGTGTTAGTTTACGTAAAAAAAATGCGCAAGGGTGGAGTTTTTCTGGGTTGCCTATACGCTCCTATCCCTACCTCCGACGCGTCAACTTCTATTAAAAAGGGCTTCTCTGGGTTGGGAAGCCTTAAAATAGGTGCGGTGGTAAATGCGGTTTTGAGTCTTTGAAAGGCTGTTTTTGTCTCTGCTGTGAGTGCGTCGAGCCGTTTTGGCTTACCTTTCAATAGGGATGTGAGCGGAGCTGCCAGCATGCTGAAGCCGCGAATAAATCGCCAATAGAAATTAGTGAACCCAAGAAAACTCTGTAGAGCTTTAACTGACTTGGGTTCCGGCCATTGTTGTACCGCCTTTACCTTGGTCGTTTCCATCTTGACCCCCAGTGTCCCTATGCGATAGCCAAGAAATGTTACTTCCCGTTTGTGGAATTCGCATTTCTTTGCCTTCGCATAGAGTCTGTGCTTGCCTAGGCGACGAAGGACGGCGGTTACATGAAAGACATGCTCGGATTATGACCGCGAGTATATCAGGATGTCATCCAGATAAACTATAACGAAACTGGTAAACATATCCCGGAACACGTCATTCATAAAAACCTTAAAACCCGGAAGGTGCGTTTACCAGCCCATACGCCATAACATTATACTGGTAATGCCCCGATGTAGTGCTAAACGCAGTCTTCCATTCATCGAACGAGGTTATAAGTGCTGCGGAGGTCAAGTTTAGTTAAGATGGAAGCACCGCGGAGTTGGTCGATTGCGGCTGGCACCAGGGGCAGTGGGTGCTTGTATTTTACTGTTACTGTATTGAGACCACTGTAATCAATACAGAGCTGTAAGCCTCTGCCTTTTTTTTCACAAAAAAAAAACCTGCCGAAGCGGGCGACGTGGACCTGTTGATGAGCCCCTGATGGAGAGCCTCACTGACGTATTCCTCCATTGCCCTGGTTTCCTCCCGGGACAATTGATAAATACGTGAGCTAGGCAGTGTTTTCCCCGGCAGGAGCTCTATCGCGCAGTCCCACGGACGATGAGGGGAAAGTCGTGCTGCTGCACTTATGCTAAACACGTCTTTAAATTTTGCATACTCTGATGGCACATTAATTGTTACTAGGGGACTCTGACTTTCAATGCTTGTGGTTTGGACTGTTAATGGCAACGGTTTACATAATTTGGCACATCTAGGAGCCCAGGATGAGATGCGCACATTAACCCAATCAAAATTAGGATTGTGAATTCTAAGCCAAGGTAGACCTAGAATGACGAACTGGTCAGCCTGGGAAAGCACATAAAATTTTATTTCCTTGGTGTGACCGGGAAAAGTTAAACGAAGGGGCACCGAAATTAGATCAAGAGGCGATTGTTTCAGAGTTCTACCATCCAGAGCTTTAATTGATATCGGGTGGGGAAGCTTCGACACAGGAGCTCGGAGCGAGGAAATTAAAGAGGATGAGATGAGATTTCCAGCCGACCCGAAATCTATTAGGGGATAAACAGACAAAGTGTGATTATTACAAGAAAGTTGTGCAGGTAAACAAAAGGGTTGATATGCATGGGGTGGAGTGAGGTGCATTACTTTTAACATAGGGCAAACCCGGCGCTCATTCTTCGTTTTTTCTCCGCCGCAGATAGATGGGATGCACCCACTACCATCTGTTCAGGTGACGACCCTTCCGGCAGGCTTGGCTGCATCTTGTTGAAGTTCTCTTTACAGCTAGGCTCATATCCTTTCGCCGCGGTTCTGAGTGGTGTGCGACACTGCTGGCTGCGCAGGTGTTGGTCTTGCCTGATGGCTGGAGTGACACAGTCATCCAGGGACATGTTGGCATCCCTACAAGCCAGCTCAAGCTGAAGGTCTGAGTGAAGTCCGTCCTGGAATCGAGCCAGCAGGCTCCTTTCACACCAGCCACTCTCCGCGGCGAGCACCTTGAACTTCACTGCATAATCAGCGACTGGATTATTTCCTTGCCTTAGTCGTAGCAATCGTTGCTCTCCCGTCTTGCCTTGGTCAGGATGATCAAAGACTCTCCGAAGGGCCTCGATGAACAGGTGGTAGCGGGTCGTGGTCGCCCCTCCGGCGGTCCCAACCGCTGTAGCCCAATCCAGGGCTGTGCCAGTAAGCTGCTGTGTCACAAAACTGACCTTTTGTAGATCGGTCATTTTGGGATACTCTGCGAGGTACAGCTTGCATGCTAGCAGGAATCTCTTGCACCCTTCTGGATCCCCGAAGTATCTTTCAGGTGGGGCAGAGCGTCGAGGAGAGGGCGCGGAGCACCGGTGCGGAGAAGTCGGGGGGGACCGAGCTGTCACGAGTTGGCTCACGCTGCACGTTAGATCGTGGACAGCTCGAGCCAGGCTTTCAATTTCCCTCTGCTGATCGTGGAGATTGCCATGTATCGGGTCGTCGTCTGGCAGGGGGGTTCCTGCTGCGCCTCGGTGGGTCCGTGCATCTGTCATGACTTCCTGAGCTTGGAGACAGACGCAGATGCAGGAGATCAAATGTTTATTGGAAAGTAATACAAAGAATATACTGGGTGTTCAAAATGGGTCTGCAGGTCGTCGGTTTTAACAAACAAGATGCTAGCTTAATAAAAGAATTACAAAACAGCACCGCTGGACAATAAGCGGGCTGAGGACTCCTCAGCAATGAACTCCAACCCTTTTTTACGAATGGGTTAGATTCCGACCTCACCCCTGCAGACACCGTTCAGTCCTGAGCAAAAAAACAAAGAGAGAATGAGAATTAGAACACCTTTTAAACCAACAGAAACAACGGACAGGTTTAAATAGACACAGGGGAACGACACAGGTGAACTTAATTTAGTGTTTTCGTGAGACATATACCAACACAGACACACTAGGGGGAGACAAAGCGACGGCTCAGTAATCCGGAGAACCTGATCTTATTCCCTGGGACCGTGGCGGACCAGGTGTTACACATATGCATGACATTTTATACAAAAGCTTCATTTTATAAAGTTACAGACATTATGACACTAGTGCACAATAAGAATTACTTTATACTCAGCAAAAAAAGAAACGTCCTCTGACTTTCAACTGTTTTTACTTTCAGTAAACTTAATGTGTAAATATTTGTATGAACACTAAAAGGGTCAACACCATAAGACATAAACTAAAAATGTTTTACAATGTGTCCCTGAATGAAGGGAGGCTCAAAATCAAAAGTACCAGTCAGTATCTGGTGTGGCCACCAGCTGCTTGAAGTACTGCAGTGCATCTCCTCCTCATGGACTGCCTATTGCGGACAGTCTGAGCACTGATGGAGGGATTGTGTGTTCCTGGTGTGACTCGTGCAGTTGTTGTGGCCATCCTGTACCTGTCACGCAGGTGTGATATTCGGATATACCGATCCTGTGCAGGTGTTGTTACACGCACTCTAAAAAATAAAACTGTGCTGAACTCAATTTTTTTGGTGAAACATTTTTACACTTAAAAATATTGAGTAAATATAAAAAAATATTAAAATTATGTAAAATATACTTCATGAGTTGAGTACAAGTCAGTAAAAAAATTAAGTAGACCTGAATAACTATATTTAGTACAATGATGTACAAAATTAAGTAAATGTAATGAAAATCAGAAGTTAATGCAAAGTGAAAATGAGTAAAATAATTGAGTAGATATAATTGAAATGGAAGGTAGAAGATACTGAAAATTATACTATTATTTAACACACAAATGTGCTACATTTACTAAATATTTTAACTGAATGAAAAAAAAAACAATACACACATTACCATTTTAATTAAACATTTATTTGCCAAATTTGACAAGACATGAAGTCTAAACTCAACCTGGTTTACATGCAAATGACATGTAACAAGATCATAAACAATGAGCTGGATTTATCTTATTAGTAAACAGTTTCACAAACAATACTTCTGCCACAAGTATTATACAGTTAACATGTGGAAAGTAGACTTTTGTATTAGAATCTAATGAGTCACATTTTACATCTGAAAGATTGCACACCTTCACACTTCAGTTTCCTGCAAACTGTGGGATCCATACAAATGTGTGTGCAGACCTTCTCAGGTCTAAAAGAAGCAATGACAGTCTAAATGAACACAGGACACTAAATATCCATGACCAACAGGACCATGCTTCACTCCATAATGATCGAAATTCCTTTTGATGATGCGACAAATGCACACAGTTTACACCGCCATCCCATAATGCTGGCACCTAAAAAAGGAACAATAGCATACAAGTAAGTACAAGTGTGACTGTTAATATAAAGTCTACCAGACTGGTAAAATAGCAATTCCGTTCAAATACATACTTTTTGGACTAATATACATCATCACACTGATCTACGAGTGGTGTTTAAGTCAAAGCGCGACTTGTGATGAAAATTCTCGTAAGACGAAGACGTAAAACTGATTTGATTTTACGTAGCCCATTGGTGGTAAAATTCCGGTGAACATTTCAGTGGAATGCTTTTACACAAAACGGACTGCTTTGATTAACAAAGGCATTTTGCTCTTACAGAACAGTGCACAACCTCATACATAGAAAAAAATATAGAGAGAGAAATAAAGGGGGTGTTCTGTTATTCTGCACAATCAATGGTCCCGCTCTGACTTGAATGTCCCTTGTACATGTTTTTGTCCCTTGTATAAAAATGATACCCAACTTTATTTATGCATGACTATCAACTATATCAATTTTTTACTTTGGTTAATGGAAAATCTAGTATACTCGAGTGGAAAACTTGTATAGTCTAGACTTATTATAGGTAAAGTGAAATATTTTAAGCCTTGTTTTAATTTCTATCTTTGATTCAATGGTTACACATTTAATACTTCTGTAACATTTAAAAAGTTGACATTTACCTCCTGTTTTATCTCCATTCAACTTCTCTTCATTAGTGGTGTTGGTGCTGTGAAAGAGATATAGAAAAAATAAATAACATGTTTCACACAAACACAAAATCAATCAGTTTTAGTTTCTTTTACTTACATATCAGAACATACATATTTTCACTAAATCTTTATATTTCATAGTGTAGCGTTTTTACGCCGGAAAGGATGGTGGAGAGACGAGTGAGCTTATTTGCTGCCCAATGCAATGGCTGGGAGTACTTTATTAGGCACACAGCAGTATAGCATGAACAGCACCTTCACTCAGGAGCCTACATCCAATTCAGCCTCAGCATGAACCGGAGCACATTTCACACGTCACACCCTCAACACACACACAACAGGGCCGAAGTCACTAACCCAAACACCTTTCCCCATCATGGTGAACATACCGACATCCCCGCAAGGCATGCTGGTCGTCAGCTGCCGCCCCGCCCACGCCACAATAGCTTTAGTTACTAGTACAGTACTTACCACATTTATTTTATAACATCTGCTGCTGCGTGCTCAGTGTTTAATCATGTTAAAAATACTCATATACAGTAACGGATAAAACACTGCCAGAACCCGGACACTGCACCTCATTTCTGCTGTTTAAACCGGATTTGTTCTGAGTTTCTTCCTTAAAGTGTCGGAGTGAAATGAGCAGACTCGCGGTTTAGTGTGTGAGGTGTGTAATGTTACACATGCGGTAATTATTTAAACATGTTAGTTTTATATCCCCGCCACAGTGGCAGTTGGCTACGCAAAATCAGCGCATTTGGCGGGAGAAATTCAAATATTGCGGCAAAACCGCCGCCGGTTACACCGAGAAACCCTGACATGCACGCGCTGCTGCTTGGTGTTAAATCTCCTTTTACACCAGATTTTAAGTGTCTGTATTAACCGCGCTTAAGCTGAGCAGTTTGGTGGTTGGAACAAACAAGCTAAATCACACTGAACTACAGGACTGGCCTGTTGCTAGCTATCGTTAGCTCTGTAGCTCGGCTGTGACAGGATTCAGAACAGTAACTCACACCCTATAAAGTTGTGTGTGCAGGCAGACAGTGTCATTATTACAGTAACTTGTGTTAGCTGTTTACTCACCAGGATTTGTAAGGAGTGTTCCAGAATGTTCCAGGTGCTTCATGTCCATTCTCACATCTTCACAGCCTTCTTGTCTCTGATGTTCCACCAGATTTCCCATGAGCACTTGCACAGGGCAATTTACTCAATTATTTAAGTTTTTGTTGTTAAACATAAAGAATATTGAGTTGGAATAAGTGATAATTGTAGTTCTTGAAACTAATCAGTACAGTTACTCCATTACCAGATATTTTAATTGAAATGTATCAAAAAATATTAAGTGCATGTTAAAAATATAATTAAGTTAGTCAAATACTGATTTTTACTAGTGAAGTAAACTTAAATTATAGTGTAAATTTAAGACAAAATTAATAGTTGTTATTTTAGGCATTTATTTTGATTTGTCTAACTCAAACAATCATGTATGTGACTTTTAGAGATTTTATTAAGGTAACATAACTTTTTTATAACTGTGAAATTTACAAGGCCACAGAATCATTTTTTAGAGTGCGTGGTCTTCCACTGCGAGGATGATCAGCTGTCCTTTCTGTCTCCCTGTAGCGCTGTCTTAGGCGTCTCACAGTGCGGACATGGCAATTTATTGCCCTAGCCACATCAGCAGTCCTCATGCCCCCCTGCAGCATGCCTAATGCACGTTCACGCAGATGAGCAGGGACCCTGGGCATCTTTCTTTGGGTGTTTTTCACAGTCGGTAGACAAGTCTCTTTAGTGTCCTGCGTTTTTAGAACTGTGACCTTAAATGCCTACTTTCTGTAAGCTGCTAAGGTCTTAACGACCATTCCACGGGTGCATGTTAATTAATTGATTATGGTTAATTGAACATGCATGGAAAACATTGTTTAAACCTTTTACAATGAAGATATGTAAAGTTATTTGGATTTTTACAACATTATTGTTGAAATACAGTCCTGAAAAAAAGACGTTTCTTTTTTTGCTGTGATGATATATATATATATATATATATATCATTTTTCTTAACTGACTATGACTACTTTTATTTTTTTTTTAAATGTCATAAATCAATCTGCCATATGCACCATCATGGTGTTTCTTTGCTAGCTATTCATTCCACTCAATCACTGCAAGGTGGTCAAAAAGGAAACTCTCAGTCCGAATTCCCCTAAGTCTCTAAATCTGCTCCTTGTGGGATCTCCATGCCCTCTCAATTTGCTGGGTATGGGCACCAATGTGGGGATCTACATACCACCTGCTGTGGTTGACAGTGTGATGGTTGTACCCTAATGCAGGGAGTATACAGCATGCCACTCGTCACTGATAATAGACGACCCAGGACTCATATGATGGGCAATCTCTCCATAAGATGTAGAATAGGTTTTCCAGATCTTCTCTGCTGATTTAGCCTCACACCTAACATCCCAAAGACCCACTTCTTTCTTTTCCATTTTACTAAGAGTTGTTGCTTAACTGCCTGCAATGCTGTCATCCATCAGGTCTATCTGCCGTAACCGTAGACCCTGTGTAAACCTTCAAAGGCAAATAGAACATGTACTTTTTATGTAGGCCTTTATGTAAAATAATTGACACTGTATGCCATATTTTAAATTTTACACATTTTATTAAAATTATAAAAAAGACAGCAACAAAGTGAATTTATATCTTCATATTTATGTTTCTACTGTTATTAGTTGCCTACATGTACATGAATTTCACCCACTTGCTAAAGGAGACCTTTGATGCACTGAAGATTGATTTGTGCCTGACAGAAATTTGTTTTGCCCTTTCCTCATGAGCTGCTTGTCGACAAATCCTATTTTTAAAAACATATACTAATCATGGACGTTGGACAAAGTTTAACTCGCGCTTTTAAACGTCATCAGCGGACGGAACGAATACCAAAGTCGTGCATTTATGCCAAGCAAAGTTGAAAAGGCGTGTGGGCCCCGGCCAAGAGGAACGCCAACTTGAACACGGAAACACTGGCTGCCACGGCCGTCAGTGGCACTAGCGGTGAGTATATTGTTTGTTTGGCACGAATTATGGGTGATGGGTAGCATAAGGTCATAAGTTCGGGGGCGCGCAGAGGGGCGGAGCCGCGCCGCGCTGCATGCATTTTCCTGCCTGTTAACAGGTGACTTGTGTAATGAGGATTTTAATTCTCTTAATGTACAGGGCAGGGCGGTATGAAAGTTTGTTGGACAACAGTATAGATAATAAAACCATCTTCCTTTATTGAATGATGTACAATTATTTTCAATTAGGTGCGTCCATGGCCCCCACTGCACAGATGGTAAAGAAAAGAAAATCCCACGAGTTGGAGATGTGTAAGCTGAGATTGGAGTGTCAAAGGGAGAAGATTGATGAGCTGACCAGGGAGAGAGACTATCTAAAAGAGCAACTGGCATTAGGTTAGTCTCCCATCACACAACATCTATTCAAATGATAGTACAGTTAACTTATTATGTGATTTTATCTTTGTGGTCCTGTGTGCTATTACTGCTAGCTGTGAACCTTATGTATGTATATGTATTTGTATTTATTTTAACAGCTCATAGAAGAGAGGCCACAGGTTCCATCAATCCCCTTGTCTTCAAATTCCTCTAGTGACAGCTCATCTGAATCTTCCTCTGATATTATGTCTGACTCCTCCTCTAAGACATCCTCATCAGATAGGGACAGAAAGAAGAAAAGGAAGAAGAGGATAAAGATGAAGATCAAAGGGAAAAGTATGGAAAGAAGTCAAAGAAAATAGAAGCAAAGACTTGTCAGAGAGGTTAGAATGTTATTTTCACCCTTTCCACTGACAGTGTTTTAAATATGCCACTGCTTATGACTGCTGTACAAGTGTTTCTGTATTGGCTGGTTCTTTCTGCATGATTACTTAATTCTGGAAAAAGTAACTACTAGCAAACTACATTAACTACCGTTAAGAGAAATATTATTTAATAGCTGAAGTACTTAAAAAAATTAATCTGCTCTGAACTTTGTAGAACTTTGTAGAATGTATCATACTGTAGATAAAAACAATGTTTCAGTCTAAGAATGAGCAAAAATATTAAAACCAAATGCCAATATTTTCTCTAAATTATAGCTCAAAACCCACAGCAAGTGGTGGCCCGATACAAGAAAATTCTTCGGCACTTTAGTAAAGGGACCATGTCAGCTGCTTTCAAGCATGTTGGGGTGGACTGGAACACAGTGGTTGTCACTGCCCTAATAGCAGAGCTGTACATCACCGCACCTGTCAAATATCAGGAACTTCTTAAAAACCACAGCAGTCAAGTTAAACGTGGTGTGTTTGCCACACAGTGTGGTGCTGCCATTCTGGAGGATCCAGCTATAGAAGACACCATCAAAACCTTTAAGGCATCTGGAAAGCTGCTGCCTTTAAAAGAGAAGTTAACTGAGTTCACATTAAGCTGGTACAGTGGGTCAAAACGCATCCACTATATATTGTACACTGCAGTTCTCTAATGTTTTAAAGTTGGTATTCAGGTCGTAAAATTTTTAATATTTATTTATTTTTTTTTACTATATTATTGTTTTATTTATACAGATTCTATGTGTTGTATTTTGACACTTCTGTGAACCAGTATTTTTATTTAGCAATATTTACATTTTACAGAATTATATTTTTAATATCAGATTGCTGACCCTTATTTCATTTTATTCTAGAGTTTTTTGGAAGTTTAAAATTTTGCATTCTTTTAGACTCTGCATTGAATTCTTGCTTAGCCAAGTTAACTGTTGCAAGAACCTTTGTAAGGGTTAACCCCTAGAGGGCGCCAAAGCGCCCAAAGTCAGTTTTTTTGTTATGTTATAGGTTGATTAAAGAGAAACTTCAGTTTCCAGGCTGGACCACGGTCAGGTGACGTAGGCATTCACCTGAACCGAGGAAAGTAATTATGTTATTATAAATAGCCTGACTGAAAGCCAGTCAGGCGTCTAGCTTCTGTTGTTGTAGTTGTTATTATACTTAAGGTTTATGTTGGTTGGGTTTATGTTAAGCAGTTACATTAAAGCGTCATACGCGCTATAAAGAAAGAGCTTTACTTATTTTGTGTATTAAGTTAAATAAAAGTCTTTATTAAACCACCAGCTCGCCTCTGCAGTTATGCCTAAACACTCACACCGACTGAGGAACCGTGACACTCTTGAGTTTGAAATGTAGAATTGATTTGGATTTTGCCAAACTGAAAGATTTTATGTGGAATTTTTGTTGCACTTTTTTACGACCATGTTTACCTTTGCAAAAAAAAACTTTTTACTATGTTTGCTATTTTTCATTTAGTAGTTTTTTATATGGGATTGCAGAGTTTAATTTTTCTATTTTATATCAAGTATTAAGTTGAAGTTACATTCTTTGTAATAAATATTTGTATGTTCTCTATCAATCTGTGTTGTTTCTTCTTTTCTGCTGAGACCATAACTGAGCCTTTAAATCTCCTTTGTAAATGCTTTACAAAACATGAATAGTCCTCACTTTAGATTAGCTTACAACAATAGTTAACTAGCAAGTACTAAATGAGTTTTAACTATTCAAATAAATTCTGATTTATATCAGGGATATGTGTTTATAAAGCATTTGTTACCACAGTATCAGTACATCTAAACAACTAGATGTACATTTAAATAGTTTATTAGTTATTTACCTACACTTGTAAATCCTGTAAATTATCTTATGACCCACTCACAACCTATCTATTACTGGTTTATATGTAATTTACTACTTCTTTGAAAAATAAGTATTGCAAGTAAATGCAATTATCAAAGACATAAATATGCTTTGTGATCAGTACTAAAGCATTCATAACGGCATTTATAAAGTGGTTGCTAATGCCGATTAATGTAGAAGCGATGCTTACTAAATGATAAACAAAGTATTTAGACATGCTTACCAAATGCTTCATAGTGTGCAGTTATTATAAATTGTTACCGTTTTATTTACTCATTTGGAATACATTAGAATAAATGCTTCCTTATGAGTCCAAATTATTTGCAGTGTTAGTTATTTGCACTCTCATCTAATAATTCTTAAATTCTTTAATAATGCTATGCTTAGATAGTACGAGTTGATAAACTTTAATGGTTTAAGGAAATCGGTTTCCTCAAACAGTTTAAGTTGAATTAACTTATCGGGTTTTACAGTGGATAAATATCATGGCAATAGTGCACTTTCAATTACTTTTGAATTGGTGTCATTCTGGTAAAGAATGATTGTATAGCATACTTTTTGAAGAGCACAAGGTTTCATTTACAGTGTTTCGGGTTTCTTGATATAAACACGGTCAAAATGGAACATACAGAGTCAAAAAAATATCTACGATACCAAAAATTATTAATAATTCAGTGGTGCCAAATATGTTTTTTATATTTTTATTTGCAAATCACAAGGCTATATATACATATAACTACATAACTTGTTTTATTAAGAGTGCATGTGGTACACTGCTTCCACTCCCGAAAAAGCCAAATATTTGTGTTCATGTTGACAGCATGACCACAAATTTATTTACATAATAATTGACCTAATAATGCATTTACATCTTAATTCCATATAATACTTTTTTATTGTAGCTTTCAGCTTTCTGTTAAATAGAAGAAATCTTTCTTTGTATAAATGTTAAACTTGTTTGTCGAATTTGCCTTGTTTGCAACCCATAAATTAAAGGGTTAATAATTGGAGGAAATATAACAATTGATACTGCAAAGATCCTTCTTAAGTGTGGAGATGCTGATTCAAACCTGTGAGAAATTAGTGAACATAATACGTTAATCTCAAAACTCAGATAAACAACTAAATGTGTGCCACAAGTGTGTATTGCCTTACTTATAGATTTTGCCTGTTTAGTAGAAAAACAAGTAATTAGGATTTTGATATATGTTAATGATATTATAAATATGGAAGAAGTATGTACAAGAGCTATAGTAAACAAACCATAATAGTTAACCACACTTATATCCTCACAGCTTAACTTCATTAAAGAGGGATTATTGCAGAACGTGTCCACTATGTTTGTCCTGCAAATTTCTTTGCTCGTTGTAAGCATAAATAAACATCCAACCATAGCAAAACTTAGTGACCACACCATAAAAATAAGTTTCACTAAGGTGACCCTTCTCATAATAGTGTGGTATCTTAAAGGCTCGCAAATGGCAATATATCTGTCAAAGGCCATAACAGTAAGAAATAATGGAGATCCAGTGCCATAAATGTGAATGAAGAATCCTTGTAATACACAGGCAGGATAAGAGATTTCTCTACTCTGAGACAATGTACTACAAATGAGTTGGGGATAAAAAGCTGTAGCTCCTGTAATGTCACATATAAACAAATTAAAGAGCAGGATGTACATTGGCTTATGCAGATCCCTTTTTAAAACAATAGTCAAAAGTAGCATGGACTGACACAACAAGATTAAACAGTATGCAATTATGGCAAAAAATAATAAAGCAATGCCACCAGACGGTGGTATGTCCATTGATTCCAAGGTCAGAGTAACCATAAAACGTGCTGAAATATTGTGAGACATGTCTCCCTTCCTTCCTTTGGAACTTTAAACCCTAAAAAAATATATAGCACGATTTTATAAGAATAAGTCTGTTGAGGACTAATTCACTGAAAATACCACAGCCTTATAATACTCACAAACTGAACAGATCTGAAAAAGGTGCTTATTTATACCATGCAGGAATCTACACTCTCTGGATCTCAGCTTGTTGTTTTTATTTCACAGGTTGAACTGTTCTCAAATCCCAGTTGCTGACACAAGTGTACATGGGATTAAGTGTACTCTGACCTCTAGCATCAAACAAGGCATTTTCGCCCACAGGACTGCCGCATACTGGATGTTTTTCCCTTTTTACATCATTCTTTGTAAACCCTAGAAATGGTTGTGAAAATCCCAGTAACTGAGCAAATTGTGAAATACTCAGACCGGCCCATCTGGCACCAACAACCATGCCATGCTCAAAATTGCTTAAATCACCTTTCTTTCCAATTCTGACGTTCAGTTTGGAGTTCAGGAGATTGTCTTTACCAGGACCACACCCCTAAATGTATTAAAGCAACTGTCATGTGATTGGTTGATTAGATAATTGCATTAATGAGAAATTGAACAGGTGTTCCTAATAATCCTTTAGGTGAGTATATATATATATATATATATATATATATATAGGTCCTTCTCAAAAAAAACTAGCATATTGTGATAAAGTTCATTATTTTCTGTAATGTACTGATAAACATTAGACTTTCATATATTTTAGATTCATTACACACAACAAGTAGTTCAAGCCTTTTATTGTTTTAATATTGATGATTTTGGCATACAGCTCATGAAAACCCAAAATTCCTATCTCAAAAAATTTGCATATCATAAAAAGGTTCTCTAAACGAGCTATTAACCTAATCATCTGAATCAACTAATTAACTCTAAACACCTGCAAAAGATTCCTGAGGCTTTTAAATACTCCCAGCCTGGTTCATTACTCAAAACCGCAATCATGGGTAAGACCTGACTGCTGTCCAGAAGGCCATCATTGACACCCTCAAGCAAGAGGGTAAGACACAGAAAGAAATTTCTGAACGAATAGGCTGTTCCCAGAGTGCTGTATCAAGGCACCTCAGTGGGAAGTCTGTGGGAAGGAAAAAGTGCGGCAGAAAACGCTGCACAACGAGAAGAGGCGACCTGACCCTGAGGAAGATTGTGGAGAAGGACCGATTCTAGAACTTGGGGGACCTGCGGAAGCAGTGGACTGAGTCTGGAGTAGAAACATCCAGAGCCACCATGTACAGGCCTGTGCAGGAAATGGGCTACAGGTGCCGCATTCCCCAGGTCAAGCCACTTTTGAACCAGAAACAGCGGCAGAAGCGCCTGACCTGGGCTACAGAGAAGCAGCACTGGACTTTTGCTCAGTGGTCCAAAGTACTTTTTTTGGATGAAAGTGAATTTTGCATGTCATTCGGAAATCAAGGTGCCAGAGTCTGGAAGAAGACTGGGGAGAGGGAAATGCCAAAATGCCTGAAGTCCAGTGTCAGGTACCCACAGTCAGTGATGGTCTGGGGTGCCATGTCAGCTGCTTGTGTTGGTCCACTATGTTTTATCAAGGGCAGGGTCAATGCAGCTAGCTATCAGGAGATTTTGGAGCACTTCATGCTTCCATCTGCTGAAAAGCTTTATGGAGATGAAGATTTCATTTTTCAGCACGACCTGGCACCTGCTCATAGTGCCAAAACCACTGGTAAATGGTTTACTGACCATGGCATTACTGTGCTCAATTGGCCTGCCAACTCTCCTGACCTGAACCCCATAGAGAATCTGTGGGATATTGTAAAGAGAAAGTTGAGAGACGCAAGACCCAACACTCTGGATGAGCTTAAGGCCACTATCGAAGCATCCTGGGCCTCCATAACACCTCAGCAGTGCCACAGGCTGATTGCCTCCATGCCACGCCGCATTGAAGCAGTTATTTCTGCAAAAGGATTCTCGACCAAGTATTGAGTGCATAACTGAACATATTTATGTGAAGGTTGACTTTTTTTGTATTAAAAACACTTTTCTATGAGCTGTATGCCAAAATCATCAATATTAAAACAATTAAAAGGCTTGACCTACTTCAGTTGTGTGTAATGAATCTGAAATATACGAAAGTCTAATGTTCATCAGTACATTACAGAAAATAATTAACTTTATCACAATATGCTAATTTTTTTAGAAGGACCTGTATGTATATATATATATATATATATATATATATATATATATATATATATTTGTTGCACCAACGCTATTCATTTATGTTAACAGTATTAAATTATGTTGGACGCAGCTGTAGTAAATAAGTTAGATGAACCTAATAAATTTAATTTGACTGAACCTAAGAACATAAAGTTGGGCCAACAAAGTTGCTTAATGCTGAAAGAAAGCCATTAAATCAGGTGGAAATTCTTTCCATAATTTAATGTTCATTCAACAAGTTATTTTTTTGAGTGTACAATGCATTGTACGTTTCAGTACAAAACATAATTGTCAGATCCCTGTTCAGTTTTTGCCTGAATCAAGGTATTTTTTTAACCAATAAAATCTTGGAAGAGACCTGCATTTTGGTCTGTTCTGATTACCTGACAATAATGGCCTTCATTTTAAAAGCTTATGTTTAAAAGTATTTACTGCAAGTTCCTCTGTATTCTTCTATATACTGCATTTGTCATCAGTATAATATAGTCTGTTAAATTGGTTACTGATGTTTCATCTTTTAAAATAATCAGTAGTTTAAACTGATTCTTAGTGTCCTGTAACTGATATAAAAATTGGTGGCAATTTATCTTATAGAATTATAGAAAACCATTGCTTGTTAGTATGCAGGGCACATAGCATGTCTTCATACAAACTGTAAAGATTTTATGATGGTGCAGCCATATTTTTTTCTTAATATGAACAGTTTGACTATTAGATCGAGGTCCAGTTTGCTTATATCTATTATTTAAACTTAACCATCATTTATTGATTCTACATTGTAACAAAGCTGTGGGAGAGGGGTTCATAGCTTTTTGAACAAACAAATTTCACACTTGTATAACAAGAAAAATATAATTTTTTAATATACAAAATTGTATTCACTTTCATGAAGATATTTATTTAAAAAATGAAAAATTTGCTTCATAGAAAATGTCAAGAATTCATAGGCCCAGAGGTGCATAAAGTAAGTAAGAAAATATATTTTTTATATTTTTAATAATAAAAGGAAATACAGCTTTGCCTCTTCATGAGACCCCCCAAGAACACAAAATAAAATCAATGACATTTTACAATATAAATCTCTGAATATTAACAGCTGCATTACTCTCATATAGGCTCATGAATTTATCATTTATTTTAACATAAAATCCATGTAAGAAGCAGCCATGTTAAGCTGTGTTTGCTGGTGAAGGTCGCATTGGAGAAGCACCATCTACCCCAGAAGGTAAAAGCCTCATCCTGGACTATTACAGCAAGTTCAGCTGTTGAGAGTCTCCTCTGGCCAGTTAACATCAGATTGGCACCAGCTTGAGGTATGGATAATCACTGGTTGCACTATCTCAGTGACCCTCTTTGCGCTGGCAATGAATATGATGGTCAAGGCAGCCGAGACAAAGTGCAGAGGCCCCCTCAGCGAGTCCGGAGTAAGGCAACCTTCCATCAGAGCCTTCATGGACGATCTTACAGTGACAACAACCACGGTACCAGGAGCAAGATGGATCCTCCAAGGGTTAAAGAGGCTCATGGCATGGGCACGTATGAGCTTTAAACCTGCAAAATTCAGATCCTTGTTGCTAAAGAAGGGGAAAGTCACAAATGAATTCCGCTTCAGGCTGGGACAACATCAAATCCCATCAGTCACTGAGAAACCAGTAAAGAGCCTCGGGAAGGTCTTTAACTGTAGCCTCAATGACAGAGACTCCATCAGGGAAACCAGCACTGACATGGAGGGCTGGTTGAGAGCAGTGGATAGATTAAGGCTCCCAGGAAGATTCAAGGCTTGGGTCTACCAACATGGAATCCTCCCAAGACTCCTCTGGCCCCTGCTCATCTATGAGGTCCCCATGACTGTGGTTGAAGGTTTTGAGCAGAAGGTGAGCAGCTATCTACGTAAATGGCTGGGATTGCCACGTAGCTTGATGTATGGGAATGGGAATACTAACAAGCTTAGACTCCCTTTTGGCTCAGTCAGGGAGAGAAGTTTATTGTGGCACGGGCACGGGAACACCTGCAGTATTCTGGATCCAGAGATGCGAAAGTGTCCGGGGCAGGGATTGTCGTTAGGACAGGGAGGAAGTGGAGGGCAGCAGAGGCAGTCCAGCAAGCTGAAACTCGGCTGAAGCACAAGGCCATCCTTGGGACAGTAGTGCAATGCAGAGCCGGACTTGGGAGTCTAACAGCAACCCGGTACGACTTGGCCAGCGGGAGGGAGAGGCAAAGGTTTGTGCAGGAGGAGGTGCGTGCTTCAGTTGATGAGGAGAGAACCAGCAGAGCAGTGGCCATGCGGCAGCAAGGTGCCTGGATGAAGTGGGAGCAGGCGATGGAGCGAATGTCACCTGGAAGGATATCTGGACATGGAACCCCCAGAGAATCAGGTTTTTGATCCAAGGGGTCTACGACATTCTTCCCAGCCCATCTAACCTGTACACATGGGGCAGAGTAGAGACACCGGCATGCTCGCTGTGTTCCAAGCCAGGGACGCTAGAACACATCTTGAGTAGCTGCTCCAAGGCACTAGGCGAGGGCCGGTATCGGTGGAGACACGATCAGGTCCTTAAATCAATCGCTAAGGTAATCAGCAAGGGGATCAAGGACAGCCGATCCCGCCAAGCCACAGCCAAGGCCATTCACTTCATTAAGGAAGGACAAAGGCCAGAGGAAACATCAAAGAGCTGCTCTGCTGGGTAGCTCTCCATGGCCCGAGACTGGGTGATGTCAGTTGACCTAGAGAGGCAACTGAAAATTCCACAACACATCACCCAGTCTACATTGAGACCTGACATCATTTTGGTCTCTGAGGCCACAAGATAGTTATTCTTGCTAGAGCTAACAGTGCCCTGGGAAAATAGGATGGAGGAGGCTCAGGAGAGGAACAGGGAAATAATATCAGGAGCTAGTGGAGCAGTGTCGGATGAATGGGTGGAGGACCAGGTGTATGCCAGTGGAAGTAGGCAGTCAGGGATTTGCCAGCCACACCCTGAGCAAGGCCTATTGTACGCTGGGCATAACAGGCGTCAATCAAAGAAGAGCCATAAGTAGCAACGTGGAGGCAGTGGAGAAAGCATCCAGATGGCTCTGGTTGAAGAGGGGAGAACAGTGGGGGCGGTAGCATGCCACTTGGACACAGGCTGGGGTCTGATCAGCCTCGGTCGGGTCGCCTGGAGGAGGGTGTCTGTTGTAAGACCCGAAACACCCCGGGAGTCCAGGAAACAACACTGATGATGTGTCCAAGGTTGCGCATCAGAAGATGTTTTCTGTTACTGTCACTTAGTCTTAAGAGTCAACAAACTGTTTACAACTCGCCAATGCACTGGAAAGCGCGGTTGCCAGACTAGCTGTTAACATTTGCTCTGGAGAATCTAGAATCCCAGGCACCGACAGTCCATGTATGTCCCAATGTGTGTGATGTACATGGGCTGTCAGTGACAGCCAAATATGATGTCAAATGGCTGACACATCAACATTCAGACTAAACTCATTCTAATAGAAACTTGCACTTCTGGCTCATTGTTTTGAGGTAACATTGTAAAAGTCGAGATGATTCCTTTTGAGATAGCTGTGCTGTGTCTATGCATGCTGTGTACGTGGGCATGTGTGTATGTGAGTGTGGTGAACCATTTTGCTTTGAAACAGCATGCAGTGCATCATTAGGTGTTTAAAGAATTATCAAACGTTGAACGCTCAGTTCCGGATTTTCTTTTGGATTTTTGGTCTTGTGTTCCCAAAATGAAGTGTCCCTGTATAGTATTTTTTTTTTATTAAAGTATGAGTAGAATGTACTCTCATTTTGCATAGAAAACCTCATGAATAATATGGTAAAATAAAGCGAAATTTACAAAGGTAGAGAAAAAAAGTGTTTGGCAGTAAGGCATGAAATTTTATTATTAATTGTACGGCAAATTATTTGCTTTTTGTTGCTGATGTGAATAATAACTTGCTCAACTGTACCTTCAAAATATCACATAAAATAATTTAGTTCATTTATAATTCTGCTTTAGATGTAGGTTTTGGTCTTAAATGTAGACAATTACAAGCTGCCACTGTTTATGATCGCACAATGAATATATGCTATTACATTTTATTAATATAAAGAACTCTATATAATTCTCTATTTAAGGAACCTTTTAAAAACAATAGTTATAATAGTTAACGACAATAGTTACATGCAGCAGGGACTTGAACAATATTTAAGGCCAATGTTTCCATAGTCAGAACAGAGCAGGAAAAAAATATAGTAAGTAAATTAAGATACCTACAGTAGCTGGCAAGTATTTTTTTCCATACAATAGTGTTGTGTTTCACTTCACGGAAATAACTGTGTATACATTTGCAGTTAGATATTTCAACATATCCATCATCATCAATATTAGCCTTTCATGTTGAATTGGTCTCTCTGGTGAAGAATGATTGTATGGCATACTTCCTAAAGAATTTGGAGCACACAATTTTATTTTTTATAGATTTTTTTATTTTATTTTGTGTTTCCTGATATACATAAACACAGGGTCACATGTGCAATGGGACAGTTTCAAAATATACATACAATCCTATTAGATTAATAATTCTGTGGGGGGAAAAATCAGACCCCCTGACTTGTGTGCCACATTTTTGCATTGCCTTACTTATAGATTATGACTGCTTAGTAGGAAAACCAGTAATTAGTATTTTAACACTGCACAGTATATGTTAATGATGTTAATAATAGTGAAGAGAGTTGTAAAAGGGCCAAATTAAACAAGCCATAATAGTTAGCTGGTCTTATATTCTCACAATTTAACTTCATTAAAAAGGGATTATTGCAGAATGTGCCCCCTGTCATCAGAATGTGGTATCTCAAATGGCAATATATTTGTTGAAGGCCATAACTGTGAGAAATAAGGAAGATAATTTTGCATAGATGTGAATGAGGAATCCTTTATTATGAGACATGTCTCCTTTCCTGCCTTTACAACTTAAAACCTTGGGGAAAATATTAGAACAAGATTAGATATCTTAGAATAAGTATGTTGAGAACTAATTCACTGAAAATACGCAGTCTAATGATACTTACAAACTGGACATAACTGAGATAAATGTATTTATTTTTATCGCTCGGGCATCAACACTATCTGGATCTCAGCTTGTTTTTATCTCACGGGTATTTTTTTTTTTTTAATGTTGTTGACACTAGTGTACTTGGGATTGTGGGTTTATGAGATCTCTTTGGATTTTTGCTCATGTGGTCTAATAAAAAAGGAAATAAATACATATTGTTAATAATAACATAACAATAATAATAATAATATTAAAAATAATAAGTCTTGTGATAGCTTGGCACTCTGTCTAGGCTGTACTCTGCCTTGTGCCTTGAAGTCTTCTAGGACTCCCATGACTCGATACAAGATAAATGATATAGAAAATGAATAAATGAATGAATAAATGAATGAAGGCGAAGGAGATAATATGCAGGTCTGTCTTTGGAGGTACATTTGGAAGCATGGACAGGATATGATTTTATTCATGTTGTTTGGTAGAAATAATTGGATTTTCCTTAAAATTGTAACTTTGACATAAAGTTTCTCCTGCTCCGAAGCTGTAAAAGGCGGAGGACAGAAGGCTTCAAGAACAACAGGGTGCATGTTTGAAATGGAACTTTCGGAAGATAGTTCAGGGGCAAAGTCCAGGCAGGATGGGGAGACTGACAAGGCGCACAGATCCCCAATCCTCTTGAGAGAGGTAATGGCCATAAGAAAAACCATCTTAAGAGTCAGAAGCCTGTCAGGCGCTGACTCTGGTGGTTCAAAAGGAGTGTTAATTAGACCTTTGAGCACGATAGATAAAAGCCATGAAGGGGTCGTAGCTCTAGTGGGTGGCCTTAACCGTTTAGCTCCACGAATAAAACGGGCAACTAAAGGATGTTTTCCCACAGTAATTACCTCGATTGGAACGTGGCTGGCTGAAATAGCGGCCACGTACGTCCTGAGGGTACTAGGGCACAAGCCCGAGGACAACTTATCTTGCAGGAACTGAAACAATTCGGCAGTGGACTGGGTCTACCTGATTCGTCATGCACCAACTTTCGAAAACATTCCATTTGAGGGTATAAGCTTTCCTAGTGGAGGAAACTCTAGCGGCTAAAATAGTGTCAATAACGCTGGCTGGGAGACCAGCTTGATTTAGTTGGTCCCGTTCAGGGGCCAAACATGAAGGTTCCAAATCTCGGGTCGGGGATGAAATATTGTCCCCTGCATCTGAGACAGAAGATCCCTCCTCACTGGAATCATCCAAGGTGAGCCATCAAGGAGAGATATTAAATCCGAGAACCATACTCTAGCCGGCCAACGGGGCGCTATCAGTAAGAGGCGCAAACCGTGTTGACGGACCCTCGCCAGGACTCCCGGGAGCAGAGGTATTGGAGGAAACACATAAAAGCGTAAATTGGGCCACGTATGGGCCATCGCGTCCAGACCCAGGGGAGCTGGATGAGTCAGAGAGTAGTAGAGGGGACATTGTGCTGTCTCTTGGGAGGCAAAGAGGTCCACCTCTGCTCACAGCTTGTCTGGACAGTAAATCTGCTCCCACATTCATGTACCCTGGAATGTAAATCACCCTGAGGGACAGGAACTTGTCCTGTGCCCATAGCAGAACCTAATGCGCTAGCTCGTTTAAGCGGCGCAAGTGCAGTCCGCCCTGGCGAATTATTTAGGAGACTACCGATGTGTTGTCCGCCCACACTAGGACATGGTAGCCTCTCAGCTGCTGGAGGAAGTGCTGTAGGGCCAAAAATAGAGCCATCATTTCGAGGCAATTGATAGGCCATGCGAGAAGATGACTTCTCCAGTGCCCTTGAGCTGGACGGCCATCCAAGACCGCGCCCCAGCCGGTAAGGGAAGCGTCTGTCGTTAGCATTTTGTGACGACCAGACGGACCTAAAGTGGGACCCAAGGTAATAAACCGGGGTCTGAACCACATAGACGTCCTTCAAGGGATTCGCCTTCGGGGGTTGGCCCTTGTATGAAATCCCCTGGGTCTTAGCCACAACTGAAAAGCTCTCATGTGCAGAAGGCCCAAAGGTATCACCGTGGATGCAGCTGCCATGAGGCCTAAACATTTTTGAAAGTGATATACAGTCACTATCTGGTCTAGTCTGATTTCCTTGAGGGCGCTGAGGATGGATTCGACACGAGCGGGACTATTGTGCCTGCATAGTAATCGAATCCCATCTGACACCCAAGTATGTTGTCCTCTGAGCCGGAACTAGAACGCTTTTGGTAGCATTGAGTCTCAAACTCAGTGAATGGAGATAAGCTAGAATGGCATCGCGATGTCGGAGCGCTAGCTGCTGAGACTGGGCCAGGATTAGTCAGTCGTCTATGTAATTGAGGATATGGATGCCCTGAAGTCGCAAGGGAGCCAGGACAGCATCCATACATTTTGTATATGTGCGGAGTAACAGAGCTAGACCGAATGGAAGGACCCGATACTGGTAAGCTTCTCTCCCTAAAGAGAACCTCAGGAACTTCCTGTGTTGTGGCAAAACTTTTATGTGAAAGTATGCGTCCTTTAAATCTATCGTCACAAATCAATCTTCTGGTTGGATTTGCGAGACAATCATATTGATTGTTAACATTTTGAATCTGTACTTTTTGAGATAGCGGTTCAACCTGCAAAGATTAAAAATCAGACGCAGCCCCCCGTCTTTCTTGGGGACCAGAAAAATAATGACTGTAGTAGCCTGACTCCCTTTCTGGAGGAGGAACCTGTTCTATGGCTCCCTTCTTCAGCAACGCCTGGAGTCTGGAGTTCAGCAGATGCGCTCTTTCCAGTATCACAGAAGTGTAGACCACGCCGTTGAAACGCGGAGGGTGATGAGCAAACTGAATCCTGTAGCCTTTCTCTACAGTCTTTAGCACCCAGGGAGATATGCCTGGCAGTAGCTTCCACGCTGCCAGTTTTTCCGAAAGGGGTACAAGTTTTAGTACGCGGGGGGGGGGTGTTAGTGGTTCGGCATCCTGGAATATAGCAGGATATAACCGAGGCACTAACATATCTCTGAAGGTGATGCACCCCTGGGGGGGGGCATTCTCTTATAGGAAAGAGCGTTGAGTGCCATTCCCCGGGGGGGGGATCACCCCCACAGTCCTGGGCGCATCTTTGAAAAGAAGACAGTGCGGCGATCTGATCTTTTGGAGGTGGCCTGTGAGTGGCGACGAGCCGTACCCCAGTCCTTACGGGGGGGGTGCCCAGCTGCTGACGCTCTCCTTTTGTGCCTCTTGCCTGGCGAGAATCAGATCTGGTCGAGGCTGGGTGGCTGAAGGCCTCGACTCTTGAGCACAGCGTGGGAGAAATTTCCCAAAAGTCTGTTCATACAGCTCAGCTTCTCGGAACTTAGTGGCGACGGAATTCATAGCGTCACCAAATAGGCCGGAAGGTGAGACAGGGGCATCAAGGAGGAATGTTCGATCCTTGTCCTTGATGCCTGTCAGATTCAACCACAGGTGCCTTTCAGCGGTCACCAAGGAGGCCATGGAACGGCCGATTGCACGGGCTGTCTTTTTAGTCGTACACAGGGATAAATCAATAGCCCGGTGTAATTCATTGAATGCTTCATGATTGTGTGTCTCTCATGCTCCAATCTTTTAGCAGATCAGCCTGATATGCCTGCAAAACCGCCATGGTGTGCAAGGAAGCGCCGGCCTGGCCTGCTGCTTGGAACACTTTCCCTACCAGGGTAGAAGTTCTACACGGCTTGGAGGGAAGTGTTGGTTTCTTTAATGAGGATGATGTTCAAGGAGAGAGATAGACCGCAAGCGTCTCTTTTATCTGGGGCATCACCACATAACCTCGTGCTTTTGCATTAACGATGTTCAAATAAAACAAAGTTGATGGTACAAAAATACGGGAAGAAAAAGGATTCCTCCAAGAACGAGATAACTCGTTGTGGAGGTCATCAAAAAATGGGAAAGAGCGGCGTTGTGGATCCATCTCCTGGCCACCCGACAGAAATCTGTCATCTAATTTAGATTGTTTTGGGTGAGCCTGCTCCTGTGGCCATTTAATATGCAGTCGTTCGGCTGCGCGCGTTATGACTTCAGGCAATTCCTCGTATTCTCTATCATCTTTAGACGATCGTTCTGAGGAAGCAACTTCCATTTCCACAGAAGCAGGAGAACGAGTCTCTTCAACACACCCGGGAGAAGCACCGGAGTGCGCTCGTGAAGTGGAAGGAGAGACTTCGGGATCGGGGGAGAGGGCGAGAGAAAGGAGGGACTCCGCCGAAGCAGAACGTATGCATGTCACCCTCCGAAAGGAAATTTTCGCAAGGAGGGGGACATCTAACTCTAAACTCCGCCATATTATCTGGTGAGTTTTATGAGCTTTAATTCTGCTTGTTTTATATTTTAGTTATGCTTTGCTGACACACACACGCGCACAATGCTGTGAAGAAAAAGATCTAAGGAATGTTGCCGGCTCACTCCTATTTATAACCTGCAGGTGCGTCTAATCAGATGACGTCACCTGACCGAGGTTATAGAAGCCAAAATTTGGCGTGTTTGGTAAACACATGCTTCACAACCGGCAACATGAAAAGATATTCCCATAGCGTTTTCACGCAGCATCGAGTGTAGCCTTTGAAAGGGAACTAAATGCATTCCACAAGTTTGCATTTTCTATAAATTTTGACTGTTTTTGTACAGATATATAAATTATTTTGATATACACTATGTTTTAATGTTGGTATGGAATTGTATGATATACAAGTCAAAATAGTTAATTGAATTGAATAAAATTTTATTTGTATAGTGCTTTACACAATTGTAATTGTAATTCGCAAAGCAGCTTTTATACAATCATAAGAGTTATGAAAGTTTGTATAAAATGTGAATGTGAATGAATCAAAAAAATAAGATTGTCCCTGATGAGCAAGCCATGGGTGACGGCAACAATGGCAAGGA
Organism: Clarias gariepinus; assembly: GCF_024256425.1. Lineage (NCBI taxonomy): Eukaryota > Metazoa > Chordata > Actinopteri > Siluriformes > Clariidae > Clarias > Clarias gariepinus. Next base: position 4,441,080 of record NC_071110.1, read on the forward strand.
AAAACTCCCTCATAGGGCAATAGGAAGAAACCTTGAGAGGAACCAGACTCAACAGAGAACCCATCCTCATTTGGATCCTCAAAGTACACTATAAAAATGTAAAGACACAGGGACATACTTCTGGGGGTGACCAGCAACGTGCTATGAGTTGTGGGCCTTCGTCTTATTTGAAGATCCAGCGGGCTCTGAGCAGGTTGTCCTTCATGGAAATATTACGTAGTATGTGTTAGTTTTGTAACATTTCACTGTCCAATTGTACTGTAACATGCTATGATTATTATTTTTTTTTGGTTGTTAGTCTTTCTATCTAAATTCAAAGCAAACAAACTTTCTTGCGTCAAATCTTGAATGCCTGCTAAATGAAGTGTTAAAAATACTTAAATTTGTCAAAAGAAAGATGACATTTTTTTCATAATGACTCTATAAAACAAAACAAAAAAAAAACTTGTCCTACATTTACAGTTATTTTTGTGGCAAATCTGTTCTTTCCTCAGGGAAGTGTGACAGCCCAGCTGTTGATTAAAACATTCAAGAAAAATTTATGCTTTTTGACTGTTATAATGATGTGTTAAATAAGCAAATAACTTCAGATATCACATACTTTGTACTGGAGAAGGCGTTAATGGTGGCAAGTTTCTCCTTGTGGGTGTGATATGAGCATCCACTGAGAATACACAGAGAAACAATAATTACAGTTCAATAACTATTACATTTCCATTTCCATTTAGGCATTTGGCAGATGCTCTTATCCAGAGCGACTTACAAAGAGTGCTTTAAAGTTTACATCATTGGATACTTACACTGGGTTAACTAGGTTAATAACTAAGTGCCATCAGCCCAACACAACTGGGAAGATTGGTTAGTGGAGAAACAGATGCGTCTTGAGTCGTCGTTTAAAGATAGTCAAAGTCTCTGCTGCACAGACATTTAGAGGAAGTTCATTCCACCACCTAGGTGCCAGAACAGAAAAGAGCCTGGATGAATGCTGCCCTTGATCCCTGAGAGAGGGTGGGATGAGACGAGCAGTGCTGGAGGATCAGAGGGAACGTAGTGCAATGCCTGGTGTGATAAGAGCAGAGAGGTGCTGGGCCATTTTTAGCTTTGTAGGCAAGCATTAGCGTTTTGAATTTAATGCGGGCAGTCACAGGAAGCCAGTGCAGGGAGCGGAGGAGTGGTGTGGTGTGGGAGAACTTGGGAAGGTTAAAAACGAGACGTGCTGCTGCATTCTGGATCAGTTGCAAAGGACGAATTGTGGACAAGGGCAGGCCTGCCAGGAGTAAGTTGCAGTAGTCCAGTCTTGAAATAACAAGGGACTGAACAAGCACCTGAGTAGCCTGTGAAGAAAGAAATGGGCGAATTCTTCTGATATTGTAAAGAAGAAATCTACAAGAGTGAGTAAGGTTAGCGATGTGTGGGGAAAATGACAGATGATTGTTCACGGTTTCCCCAAGATTGCGGGCGGTGGCTGGAGGAGTGATTTGGTTGTTGTCCAGAGATACAGTATCACAAGATCTTGACGTGGGGATGAATCTGTTAGGAGGACACATTCCTTTTTGAAAGCATGACTCCTAAAACTTACAACTTAATCTAGTGTTGAACAGGTCAAGGGTTTCATCCAAGTGTCTTGGGCACAAAACTGGACCTTTAGCACAAACAAGGACAAATGACAAATTAGAACATGAACAAATCTGTAGACTGTTTAACGCACATATCTACATAAGTCATGGCACTTTACCTTTTGTTTTACTATGGGAAGAATGTGAAATTATTATCCCTCTTCTCACCATTTTTTTAATAACCTTTAAGTGGTTCTCAAATGGAAAACATGATTTATGGTTCGAAGAGCAGTAGAAGCAGAAGTGTTTAAAAATCCACTGAGTGATCCACAAAGTGCTCCAGATACACCTACTTGGTAAGGGTGTTACAAGGGGGTCTGTAGCTCTGTCCACCGTTTTAGGGAACATGTTTTGTTTTAAAGTAAGTTACAGGACTTTTCTCTTCTTTTCTGGAAGGCTTTTATTTCACTAAAAACAATCTAATATGGATATCCACATAATTATGGATTAGTATATTTATGATATTTAATAAAAACACTGTTTTTAAAGAAAATATATTAAGTGACAGATGATATTAGGTTTATATTTCAAATTAGATAAAATGCTGATTTTACAGCAGTAAAATTATTGTATCTCTACAGTTTAAACATTTAATAAGCACTGCATGTGCATGTTTGTGTGTTTTATGTGTATAGATTTTTTTTTAATTATTACTAATAATATAACAAATATTCCAGACATGCCTCGTCAGGAGAGGAGGAAGAAACAGCTACAAATGGAGCTGAGTGAGGCTGCTAAAGGCAGTGGATCCCTCACCAGCTCGATTACAAAGAGCACAAGTGAAATTAACACATGTAGCAGTTGTTGCATTGTAGAGGTATTCAAGGATAAAAACGATAATAAAAACAGTTGCAATGTTTTGGTTCTATAACATTTTCTATCATTACTTTATCATGGACAAGGTGCAAAAGTTGTTAAGTGTAGATAATTAAATAATAGATTAATGCGATATTAAATTGTGAGTTGTTCTCAGATAAACAGCAAGTGGAGGGGGATAGTTCAGATGAGAAGATGGAAGGAGGAAGCTAGGCAAAGACTGAGTCACAGGCAGAGCCTAGAGAGAAATTTAGAGGAAAGGGCAAGCCAGGAGAAAGAGACTGGAGTGAGAAGGTTAGAGAGTGAGACAGAGCCCAGAGAGGAGGAGAGTGAAGCCATAGAGAGGACATTCTCAAACCTACCTGTACTTGAACTTGCACACCCAACTGATCCTGCCCATGTCATACAATTCCACATACAGTATGATGAGGCCTTTATTAAAATGTGTGATAATATTGGACCCTGCCAACCAGTACTGTCATCATATCCAAGAATAAAGAGGGACGACTGTTTCAAAAGAAGTGGTATGAGAATAATCCATGGCTAGAGTATTTTCCAAGTGCTGATGCTATGTTTTGTTTCAGCTGCCGTCTTTTCTTAAATGATGAAAAGTACACAAGTCACAAAACCTGGAAAACGGAAGGGTTCAGTCGGTGGAGAAGGGCTTTAGAAATAATTTAAGAGCTCAGTGCCTCAGAGTCTCACATGTGTGGTATGGTGAGGTGGAACTCATTTAAAAAAAAAAAAACCTTGGAGGCAGCTTTTGAAGTAGCTGACCAAGTGTCACAAGCTGCAAAAGACAAAGAAAGAGAGAGAAACAGAGAAATTTTGTCTCGTTTAATAGACATCACTCTTTACCTAGCAAGACAGGGTATGCCTTTCAGGGGAGATGATGAGACCTTGTCAAGCCAAAATCGAGGAAATTTCTTAGAGTTAGTTGAGTTGTTCAGCAAGTATGACAGTGTAATTAAATTACACCTTGATGCCATAAAAGAGGGACAGGGACCTGGAAAAAGACCTCTCGTCTCGCTCCTCTCAAACAGAAGTTATAACAACATAATCAAAGCTTTGGCCACATCAGTAAGACGTGTCATCCAAGCAGAAATGCAAGAATGTAAAACCTTTTTTATCATGATGGATGAAACCACAGATGTGTCGCAAACAGAGCAGGTTTCCTTGGTTGTCAGATATGTGCACAACATAGAAATCAAGGAGCGCTTCCTTCAGGTGTGTAATGTGGAGTCAACAACTGGAGATGCTCTTGAAAAGCTAGTGATGGCTCTACTGAAAGAAAATAATCTAAAGATTGACAACATCTGGGGTGCTTTAATGGACTTCAGTCAAGAATCCAAAAAGAAAGGCCTTATATATCCACTGTCAGGCACACTGCCTTAATCTGGTTTAAGTAGAGAGTGCAAAGTCAAACATGTGTTTTGTCAACTAATTGAAAAGCTTTACACTTTTGTGGCCAATTCATCTAAACGACACTCTGCATTTATTAAAATGCAGGAGAAGTTGTACCCCGAGCAGCGCCCACTGGAGCTGCAGGAGCTGTCAGACACTAGGTGGGCCTGCAGAGAAACTGCCCTCAAGACAATGAGGGAGATCCTCACAACTGTCATGCAGTTTCTGGAGGAAATACTACAGCAAGATCTTCCAGACTCTTCAGCAGGTGATGCAATTATCCTTTTTAAAAGCATCAATTTTGAATTCATCCTGTGTCTGGAGATCACCTGTCCCATCTTCCAAGTGACTGCTACTGCATCTGATGCATTGCAGAAGAAAGACATTGACCTGTCTGCAACATACAAGATTGTTGATGGTGTTTTGCAGAGCCTGGACCACAGCAGAACAGAGAAAGAGTTTGAGAAAATTTATGAACAGGCTAGAAAAAAAGGCTGCATCAGTGGGCCTGGACCAAACCCCGCCCCGCCCCCCCTTGAACAGAACTTGAACAGAACTTGAACAGATTCTGGAAATTTCTACTATTTGCTGACAACCTGACAGCATTGATAACACTCCAGGAAGTTACTGCTCCTGGCTTCTGGGAAATAGTCTAGCACTCAACAATTGAAATTAATTTAATTTCCTGATAGTACACTATCTGATAGTGTTAACTATGCGAATGTCCGGATTCGTGAATATGCCAACATATCTTATTTAAAACGTTAAATATTGGCGGGGGAATTGGCAGAATTGAGGGGTTTAAAACTATTCAACAAGACCGAGCAGACGTCTCTGCCTAGAATGTATTTCGCCAGCAAAACATAGAATAAATAGAAATAAGATGTTTTATGGTACCAATCAAATTAGACTTAATTACTTTGAGTGTAATTCACAAGCTTACTGATTATATTATGTTTTTATGCATATACAGTATGTGTTTGTATGTAAATATATATTATATAAGTATGTGTTTGTGGGCGCGTCTCATACGTAACATTCATATAAAATGCAATTCATGATAACACGGAGAGTTTCTGTTGATAAGTGTATGTGAATAAGTTGATAAGTGTATGTCAAAGTATTTGTGGACATGTAATTAGGAGAAAAATCTCAATTAAGAATGTCTTGAAACATAATGCAGTAACTCTGTAAGCCCGCAATCTTATTAACGTTAAATAGGATTTCAGGGAGCCTATGGAGTGAGCAAGTAGCGATAGTAGATTTGAGCGCACACCCATCACAGATGCACGCCGTCACAGAAAGTAAAGTTGAGGATCATGATGCTCAACATCCTGAAGCCCAAACCCCATTTAAATTTAATTAACAAATATTGTAAGTAAATAACAATAGCCCACGTTTAGAAAAGCATTTTTATTTAGATTATAAAAAAAAATAATCCTGCATGTGTTTTAGGTATTCCAGCTGCCACTGTTCTGGTGGCTCTGTCAGAGTCAAACATTCTGTAAAAAACCTGCAAATTTCCATGTAAAACAGGAACATCTGTATGAAAAAACTGATATGATGAGCTATTGATCAGTGACTTATGTAAACGACTCAGTTCAGATGTAAGTAAATGGAAAGAGAGTAAATGGCTGCGCTGTTTGGGGGAGGGGTGTGCTAATGACGATTTGGTTTGCTGTGTGTGTGAGTGAGAGAGAGAGGTGTCAAGAGGTCTTACATACTCATGAAAAGTCAAGGATTATTTAGTGAAACAGAGGATCTGCTGGAAAATGCACATCAGTCAAATAAAAGGTCTTTCTGAGTGTTATATAGTTTAAGTACAAACGGTGCGCACTGAATACTAAGTCTAAGCCAGGCACGAGGATTAATAAACCAAGATAGCCCCATACCCGTTTTTAATTTTTAAATAAAAATACCTAAGAATATTATTGTGTATAGAGTGATTAAAAACAATTCAATTTATGCTATCATACGGAAAATCTTGATTTCTTCCATTCCAAGGATAAAAAACGGTAACAATGTCAACTTTAGAATCTAGAATCCAGAAGATTAAAATTACACAAATTTAAATCACTGAAAGTCTCCAGAACAGCCTCAGATTCAAGAGGTTTTTAAAGTGTGGAGAGGTGCATTTCAGTTTCTCTGAATGTATAGGTGAGAACAGCTGATTCACACCTGGGGAGGGTGCAACAACCCAGGATTAATAGGAATAAGAGGCCCTTACTGCATAAATATTATATAGTACGATAACATTCCTCCGCGCTCGGGAAAACGTTTTGGTGCGGTTGAGCGCTGATTAGACTGTAGGAAATGTAAGAAATTATGATGTAGGAAATTAAAAAGGAGAATTTTTCTTTAGACTATTAAAAAAATTAACCTGCGTCTATTTTTAGGCGTGCCAGCTGCACCTTTTTAGTTAGAAGTTTTCAATACAAATCTTATAATGCCCACATGACATCAAACATTCCCCTTGTTAATATTTTAACTATTAATTTTACTATTTTAGCTATTACTATTTCGTTTACTTCCAAATAGCATTAAAACAAGAATAATATGTTTAATATATATTGTTGACAACATTTGGGCCGTGTAACGGGTTTGACTCTAAGTGCACGGGCGGCACCATGAAGCACAGACTCGAGGCGAGGTCTTACGGAAAAAACTGGGAAGAAAAGGGTTAAAGGAGTGAGGATGGAAAGGAAGCAATGTGCACGTGCAGGTTTGGTTGGCATGCGGGCACGGCTTGGTGAGCGGTGGGCAGGAGACAGAGTGGCAGCGTGGGCCCGCGAGGACAGCAGCTCCAGCAGCTCCTGCCTCCGTCCGCTCGCGCTGACTCTGCTCTCCGCGGATGGCTGGACCGGCTCCTCCCATCTCTCGCTACGTTTGAAGTCCCTGGGGCGCGTTCCATTTGCCCCGCTTGCATGCCGCACTTCCATGTTGTTGCGTGCTCGTCGCACTCGCACCGTGTAGTAAAATCCACTGTAACCCAACAAACCCAAAGCATTTTATAGCGCAGGGTGCAAGCCCAGGATCATTAGCAAGGATAGCTCACCAGCAGTGCTTAATTTCGTGGCCCCGCTTTTTCGCATATCTAAAGGGGAGGCCGCCTAACTAGTGAGCGAGGAGTGATATTGATTTGGGCGCATGCCATGAAAGGCTAAAAAACCTATTGTCCTCAAAAATGTAACAGATGAGGACTCTGATTAATGTGCAAAAACTATAATAAAACTATATAAGACTACAAAGCCTTTATAAGACTTTTATTTAAGCCCACCCACAATAACGAAAAAACGTTATGATTTGGTAAATGTTTGAAAGCAAAGAAGCTGCGTTGTTCTGGATTGTTTTTGGTGAACTTGAGCGCGTAAGAAAATAAACGCAAACGTTTTTAAAATGGTCAGAGTCCCGACGCATTCACAATCATTAGTCAACTTCTGCCGGTGCGCTCTGGAAACTTGGCTGCGCGCTGATTTAGACCACATAGTAAATTAAAGTGGAAGACACATGACATGATGGAATAAGGCACGGCTGGTGAGCCGTTTTTTAATCACTGGAATGGAAGAGATAGAAAGTTTCCTTATCGTAACATGTCTTGTATTGTTTTTAATCGCTTGATAAACAACCCATTCTTTTTAATGCTATTTTACAAGGGTAAATACAAATGGAATAATTTAATTTGGTTTATTTATTTATTTTTAAATATAATCTAAAATTAAAACATTGTAAATGATAAAAATCGTTTTCCAGGGATTAAAAACGGTAACAATGTCAATTTTAGAATGTAGAATCCAGAAGATTTTAAATTTACACAAATTTTAGAAGAGGCCTGAAGCAAGATCCAAGATCCTCCACTTTGCTGAAACCATGCACAGTGGGGAGAGGTGCATTTTAGTTTCTCCGAGTGTAAAGGTGAGAAAAGCTTATTCACACCTGGGGAGGGTGTATTATTTGCATTTGAATGTGTCTGACATTGTAAAGCACACACAGTAACACTTGGGCAATGGAATGTTGCAGAACGTGCGAGTTGACGCCCTTGCACTGGTCATTAACCATTAAAATGCTGGATTTTAATTAAAATGCCACTTATATTCGTGTTTAATTAAATTCTTAAATCATTATGTTCACCCATGGGTTTATTGCATAAACACCAGAACAAAAGGTCTAGGGAAAAAACAGAGAAGTTTCTTTTTTCGTTTTTTTTTATTAAGTTTAATCATGCAGCACTTTTAGTATTCATACTGTAGCAAAAGCAACCCAACAGTGTGATTAAAGTACCCGAAATAACACAGAATTTTGACCCAGCATAAACAACCCAACGATGTGTTTACAGAAACCCAGCATTTTTTTTTGTGTACTACTACAGTACTAACGAATGAAGTGCAGTCAAAGCCCGGGGATTTTGCATGCTGTCACGTTGTATTCAGAGAGTAGTACATATTTTTGTGGCTATTTTTTTTTTCATTTTATGTCTGTTGTTTTATAGATAAATCTGCTCATATCTGTGCACGCGTTTATCAGCCTTTTGATCAAAAAGCCGCAGCGCAACTCACTTTCAATTTGCACAAGATTGTATATTTAAAGCACATAAAAACAATAAAACAATTGTTTTAGGCTAACATATCATACATCACTGTAATCTTTTTGCTCACACCCGCCGGTGCGTTACAATAATAAGAAGAATAAGAACAATAATAAATTTGGAGCACTACTACTAAAAATAATTATAATACTGAATGAAGAAAGCGCAGTCAAAGAAGTATCATCATTAAAGGAGAGAACAAAATAAGGAATAAATACATATTAGTATTTACAGTTTGAGCTTGACACGTTTATGAGCTCTGTCGCTTGCTGTCAATGGGCGCCTAAGAGAGAGAACACATTTCCGGCTTCAGTAGACACACAATAATTCAGAATGAAACACGACTGCCCCCTACAGGTAATGAAGGGCATTTTCACAGCTTGACGTGCGCAGCCGCGCAATGCCGCGGCAAGTCACGGGATTCCTTTTCTCGAAACGTGCGTTTTTAATGGTGACATCTGTACCATCCAAGGCAACAATTACGATAACAAGATTAATTGAGTCAGATCAAAGTTCAACCAGTACAGATGACCCTGTGATATTGTCTGATAGCACATATTCGTCTTTAATAGCACCAGACCGTCTTTGTCGCTGGCCAGAGATTTATGTGGTTCCAACTTTCTTATATGAGGTGGAGTATGCTTTAAGAGAGGGCAACTCTGCATTTGTACAATAAAAGATAGGGAAATGATTAGGTAACCAGGGATCAAAAATACAATATACTTAAAGTCATGACTGCTGAAATATATAATCATAAAGCGTATCCTAGTGGCAAACAGATTGGCAAGGCTGCAGAGGTGAATCCTAAGTAAGTAAAATAAATAATTTTGCATGTGTACTTTGTTTCTTACTAACATTGTATCAAATCTAAATAAAGAAGTTAAAATTAAATATTGTTAAGGAGATAAGGAGACATACTTTCAGTTTTAGATGACTTACAGATGTAAAGTTTATCTTTACAACCTGTGCTTGTTGTTTTCCCTGCAGCTCTACAGTGAGTTCCACAGGATCACCAATCAGAATCTGCCATTTACCTTCTTTGCTGCACTTGACAAATATACACCTTAGCTGTTAAAGCTCTACAAAAAAGGAAGACTATACTTTTTGTTAAGAAGATGGAAGATGTTTTAATGGCATATGAAAAGCAGATAAAAATGTTTTTAGTATGTTACATTTACTTTGAATGTGATCTGTGGACCTTACATCCCTTTTTGTTTGTGCGACCGGAAAAGAACAGTGCAGCTAGAACAACACCCCTGGCTGGCCTACCGCTATACTTAAAGGAAGATTCATTAAAAGGCTTAAATATTTGCAGGGTAATTAATATAAATATTAAATATAATGTTGATGGAAAAAAGTCCTAGTTGTACTTTTTAATCTGTCAAATTAAGGGGATGCAAACTTTTGCACGCAACTGTATTTGATGATGCACTTTAGATGTATAAAAAAGTAATTTCTAGGAAAACCAGAGAAAATCTGTCAGTAAACTGAATAAATAACACTGATAAATAACATTCATACCAAGGGTGTATTCCCCTTTTTAGGATGAGTTTGAGGCAGAAGAACCACCTGTTGGAGTTCACTTTGAAACGCAACAGTCAATCTGTATATGTGTGTATACATTTTATTTATTTATTTGTTTGTTTATTTTTTATTCAGTCCTATTTAATAGCTTCACAACATATGCATGACATTTTATACAAAAGCTTTATTTTATAAAGTTATGGACATTATGACTCTAGTGCACAATAGTAATAAACAACCCAAATGCTCTAAATCAATTAAATAGAGGAAGTGAAATGATGAATATGGGCACAATAACTTGTTTAGAATGCTGCTTACAGGAGAAGGGACCAATTTGGGTGGGTGTTTAGTTTGGCCATATTGGAAATTGAATGGATTTTTCTTGGAACATTCTTAGAACATTGAGCAGAAGCCTGTAAGTAAATGTGAAAACAATCCTGTCAAAATATCTGTGGTCTGTGGACATCCAAAATCTTTATAGAGAAAGCTTCTGAATAAAATGTCTTTACATCATATAATTACCAGCATAATATGATTGTGTTCTCTACACCTATTTCGACTTGTTTTTTTGTTTGATAGACTAGATCAGAGGGTATAGTACATACAGATTGTAAAGTTAGGTTAAACTCTGATGAAATGGAATCTTTGGTGATAACTTACAGGTAAAAGCTCTCATCTAATATTTTTTTTATGCTTAAATAGTACGAGTTAATAAACTTTAATGGTTTAAGACAATCGGTTTTCTCAAACAGTTTAAGTTGAACTAACTCATTGGGTTTTATGAGTAAGAAAAATAAAAGTGCATGAACTATTATGTCAATAGTGCACTTTAAATTACTTTTGAATTGTAGTAAAGAATGATTGTGTAGCATACTTTTTAAAGAGCACAAGATTTCATTTACAGTATTTTGGGTTTCCGGATATGAACACAGGGTCAAAATGGAACATACAGGGTCAAAAATATACCTACAGTACAATACCCACAAATTATTAATAATTTAGTGGCTCTAAATATTCCTAAACATTTTTATTTGCAAATCAAAAGGCTATATATACATATAACTACATAACTTGTTTTATTAAGAGTGCACTGCTTTATGAAGGTACACTGTTTCCACTCCAGAAAAAGCCAAATATTGCCAAGACATTTATGTTCATGTTCACTGCATGACTACAAATGTATTTACATAATAATTGACCTAATAATGCATTTACATCTTAATTCCATATAATACTTTTTTATTGTAGATTTCAGTTTTCTGTTACATAGAAGAAATCTTTCTTTGTATAAATGTTAAACTTGTTTGTCGAATTTGCCTTGTTTGCAACCCATAAATTAGAGGGTTAATAATTGGAGGAAATATAACAACTGATACAGCAAAGATCCTTCTTAAGTGTGGAGATGCTGATTCAAACCTGTGAGAAAGCAGTGAACATAATACGTTAATCTCAAAACTCAGATAAACAACTAAATGTGTGCCACAAGTGTGTATTGCCTTACTTATAGATTTTGCCTGTTTAGTAGAAAAACAAGTAATTAGGATTTTAATATATGTTAATGATATTATAAATATGGAAGAGCCTTGTACAAGAGCTATAGTAAACAAGCCATAATAGTTAACCACACTTATATCCTCACAGCTTAACTTCATTAAAGAGGGATTATTGCAGAATGTGTCCACTATGTTTGTCCTGCAGATTTCTTTGCTCGTTGTAAGCATGAATAAACACCCAACCATAGCAAAACTTAGTGACCACACCATAAAAATAAGTTTCACTAAGGTGACCCTTCTCATCATCATGTGGTATCTCAAAGGCTCGCAAATGGCAATATATCTGTCGAAGGCCATAACCGTAAGAAATAAAGGAGATCCAGTGCCATAAATGTGAATGAGGAATCCTTGTAATGCACAGGCAGGATAAGAGATTTCTCTACTCTGAGACAATGTACTACAAATTAGTTGAGGATAAAAAGCTGTAGCTCCTGTAATGTCACATATAAACAAATTAAAGAGCAGGATGTACATAGGCTTATGCAGATCCCTTTTTACAACAATAGTCACAAGTAGCATGGACTGAAACAACAAGATTAAACAGTATGCAATTATGGCAAAAAATAATATAGCAATGCCACCAGACGGTGGTATGTCCATTGATTCCAAGGTCAAAGTAACCATAAAACGTGCTGAATTATTGTGAGACATGTCTCCCTTCCTGCCTTTGGAACTTTAAACCCTGAAAAAATATATAGCAAGATTAGATAAATATAAGTTTGTTGAGAACTAATTCACTGAAAATCCCACAGCCTCATAATACTCACAAACTGAACAGATCTGAAAAAGGTCCTCATTTATAGCATGCAGGAATCTATACTGTAGCCTGTTGTTTTATATCACAGGTCAAACTTTTCTCAAATCCCAGTTGCTGACCCAAGTGTACATTGGATTGTGAGTTTGTGAGATCTCTTTGGAGATTTTAGTTAGCAGTGCCTGTGGTCAAATTATATATATCAACAAAAATTATATATTAATTTTGGCACGTTGAAGAGGTGTTCTCTTCACGGATGAATCTCAGTTTACATTGTTCAGGGCAGATGGCAGACAGCGTATATATATATATATATATATATATATATATATATATATATATATATATATATATATATCAACAAAAATATAAACGCAACACCTTTGTTTCTGCTCCGATTTTTCATGAGATGGACTTAAAGATCTAAAATTCATTCCAGATACACAATATTACCATTTCTCTCAAACATTGTTCACAAATCAGTCTAAATGTGTGATAGTGAGCACTTCTGCTTTGCTGAGATAATCCATCCCACCTCACAGGTGTGCCACATCAAGATGCTGATCTGACATCATGAGTAGTGCACAGATGTACCTTATACTGCCCACAATAAAAGGCCACCGTGGAATGTGCAGTTTTGTCTCACAGCAAAATGCCACAGATGCCACAAGCATTGAGGGAGCGTGCAATTGGCATGCTGACAGCAGGAATGTCAACCAGATCTGTTGCTCGTGCATTGAATGTTTATTTCTCCACCATAAACCGTCTCCAAAGGCGTTTCAGAGAATATGGCAGTACATCCAACCGGCCTCACAACCGCAGACTATGTGTAACCACACCAGCCCAGGACCTCCACATCCAGCAGGTTCACCCCCAAGATCGTCTGAGACCAGCCACTCAGACAGCTGCTGAAACAATTGGTTTGCATAACCAAACAATTTCTGCACAAACTGTCAGAAACCGCCTCAGGGAAGCTCAACTGCATGCTCGTCATCCTCATCGGGGTCTTGACCTGACTCCAGCTCGTCGTCGTAACAGACTTGAGTGGGCAAATGCTCACATTCGATGGCGTCTGGCACATTGGAGAGGTGTTCTCTTCACGGATGAATCTCGGTTTACATTGTTCAGGGCAGATGGCAGACAGCATGTGTGGCATCGTGTGGGTGTGCGCTTTGCTGATGTCAATGTTGTGGATCGAGTGGCCCATGGTGGTGGTGGGGTTATGGTATGGGCAGGCATCTGTTATGGACGAAGAACACAGGAACACATTTTATTGATGGCATTTTGAATGCACAGAGATACCGTGATGAGATCCTGAGGCCCATTGTTGTGCCATATATCCATGAACATCACCTCATGCTTCAGCAAGATAATGCACGGCCCCATGTTGCAAGGATCTGTACACAGTTCTTGGAAGCTGAAAATGTCCCAGTTCCTGCATGGCCAGCATACTCACCGGACATGTGACCCGTTGAGCATGTTTGGGATGTGCTTGACCGGCGTATACGACAGCGTGTACCAGTTCCCACTAATATCCAACAACTTCACACAGCCATTGAAGAGGAGTGGACCAACATTTCACAGGCCACAATTGACAATCTGATAAACTCTATGCGAAGATGATGTGTTGCACTGCATGAGGCAAATGGTGGTCACACCAGATACTGACCGGTTCTGAGTCCTCAGACCCCCAATAAAGCAAAAAACTGCACATTCCAGGGTGGCCTTTTATTGTGGGCAGTATAAGGTACACCTGTGCACTACTCATGATGTCAGATCAGCATCTTGATGTGGCACACCTGTGAGGTGGGATGGATTATCTCAGCAAAGCAGAAGTGCTCAATATCACACATTTAGACTGATTTGTGAACAATGTTTGAGAGAAATGGTAATATTGTGTATCTGGAATGAATTTTAAATCTTTAAGTCCATCTCATGAAAAATCGGAGCAGAAACAAAGGTGTTGCGTTTATATTTTTGTTGAGTGGATGTTTATATATATATATATATATATATATATATATATATATATATATATATATATATATTTCCAAATTATATGTAGTGTGTGAATGAAAGTGTGTGCATGTTTGTCCTGTGATGGCTTAGTGCTATGTCCCAGTTGTCTGTTGCCTAAAATCTCTTTAATAGGCTCTAGGACTCCTGTGACCCTGTACAGCATAAGCAATATACAGAAAATGAATTAATGAATGAATAATGGGGGATGAACAATGGAGAATCACATAGTTTTTTTTATCTTTGTATCAAATATTTAAAAATTTTGGTTGTTTATGGTAGGTACCATAAAATTGTGGGTTTCCGAAGTATCCTTGGAGCTGTTAAAAGCATGGAATAGATGCTGTGTCTTTTGCATATATACTGTATGCATCAGTTAATGTGGTTTTTTTTTCTGTAAAATTCCTAAATAGTTTAAAGTTTATGACCCCAACTCTTGTCGAGCCTTTCTGACGAGCATTTGTCTTGACACTCCTTACAGGCAAGGCTTGTGATTAGGGAACTTCTGTCTGGGAATCCAGAGCCCCATGCTGTGACTCATTTAATGAACTTGGTCAGGAGATGATGTATATATGCATCAGTTAATGTGTTTTTTTCTGTAAAATTTAGAAATGATTCATAGTTTAATTATCAAATCATCAAATCAATCCCGCAGAACAAAATAGTTTTTTTTTTTTTTTTTTCAGTCCTACTTAAAATATATGTTTTTAATTGATAGAAATTTCTGATGATGTTTAGAGAAACTCAGCTCAGGACCCAAAATCTAAAGATTTTTTTAAATTTATTTTTTTATTTTTTTATTGCCATTAAGTAATTCAAATGGCCTTATGGCCTTCAACGTATATTATGGCTAGTGTATAGGAAAAGCACAATTGTAAATTTATTTGATCTTCCAAGTCCATTCAAGTTAATGTACTACTATATTATATATACTATATTAATAATGTAATTACTATATGTTACAAAAATATATAAATGTTACAAAAATAATAAATAATAAATCATAACATACATAGTTACACAATTTCTACAATGCATTGTACGTTTCAGTACAGAACATAATTGTCAGATCCTTGTTCAGTTTTGCCTGAATCAGGGTATTTTTTGAACCAATAAAATCTTGGAAGAGACCTGCATTTGTGTCTGTTCTGATTATCTGACAATAATGGCCTTCATTTTAAAAGCTTATGTTTAAAAGTATTTACGTTCCTCTGTATTCTTCTATATACTGCATTTGTCATCAATATAATATAGACTGTTAAATTAGTAAATTAAATTTACTGTTAAATTAGTAAATTAAATAAGTTACTGATGTCTCATATTTTAAAATAGTCAGTAGTTTAAGGTGTCTCTCCTGTAACTGATATAAAATTGGTGGCAATTTATCTTATAGAATTATAGAAAACCAATGCTTGTTAGTATGAAGGGCACATGGCATGTCTTCATAGAAACTATAAAGATTTTATTATGATGCAGCCATGTTTTATTATTTTTTTCTTAATATGAACAGTTTGGAATTTTACCCATTTTGGATAATTATTATTTTCTGGAACACACAAATGTCAAAAACAAAATGTTTAATTTAGAAACAGCTACATAACCTTATTTTTAAACTTTAAGTTTTAAACTACTAAATTTTGAGAAAAGCTTAAATGATATGTCAGCACTAGCTTTTTGGTCAAGTCGAGCCAAACGTTTTGCTTCTTTTTTGCTTCTAACTTCCTGTTTAATACAACATGCTGGCAGGACTGTTTAAAGATGTTCAGTGAATTTATGGAGAATGTTAAACTCAAGAAAAAAAAGCCACTTCATACACTTTGCAGTCACTCAAGAATTAATGAATTACAAATATGTTTTGCTTAATTGCCTCAAAATGTTTAGAGAAACAGGACAAACACAGGATGTTTGTATTTTGTATATTGTTGTATTACTTATAAAAGTAATACAACAATACCACCAGACTGTGGTATGTCAAATGATTCCAAGATCGGGAGACCCATAAAACGTGCTGAATTATTATGAGACAAGTCTCCCTTCTTGCATTCTTAACTTAAAACCTTGGGGAAAATATTAGAACGAGATTAGATATCTTAGAATAAGTGTGTTAAGAGTGTCTTACAAAACTGGACATAACTGATTATAACAAAGTATAAATTTTTACAGCTCGGGCATCTACACTATCTGCTCAGCTTGTTTTTATCTCACAGGTAAAATTTTTCTTAAATGCCAGTTGTTGACGCTAGTGTACTAGGGTTCCCTTTTAAAGGCTACACTCACTGCTGCGTGAAAACGCTATGGGAACATCTTGTCATGTTGCCGGTTGTGAAGCATGTGTGTTTCAAACACATCAAATTTTTGGCTTATACAGTATAACCTCGGTCGGGTGACGTCATCTAATGAGATGCACCTGCAGGTTATAAATAGGAGTGAGCCGGAAACATTCCTTAGATTCTTGTCTTTATATACATTGTGCGCGTGTGCGTGTCAGCATAAAACACATTTAAAAGCGGATAAAAGCATAAAACTTACCAGAAATAATGGAGTTTATAGCTAGATGTCCCCCTCCTTGTGAAAATTTCCTTTCGGAGGGCGATTCACATATTCTCTGCTTTGAATGTTTGGGTGAGAGCCACGCTCTCGAAGGACTTGGAGGAAAGTGTGAGCACTGTGATGATCTTCTGATAAAGGTGCTTCGCGCGCGCCTTGCGTTCTTTAAGGAACCAAAAGCCGCGCTGCACTCTTGGGGATCACGAGATGATCTGGCCGAGGCACGAGAGATGGAGCCCCTCCTTTCTCTCGCCCTCTCCCCCGATCACGAAGTCTCTCCTTTAACTTCACGAGCGCACTTCGTTCTCCTGCTTCTGTAGAAATGAAAGTAGCTACCTCAGAACGCTCCTCTAAAGATGATAGAGAGTATAAGGAGTTGCTTGAAGTTATAACACATGCAGTCGAACATACAGCTCACCCAAAACAATCAAAATAGACGACAGATTTCTGTCGGGTGGCCAGAAGAGCGCGCCACAACGCCGCTCTCTCTCCTTTTTTGATACCATACCATACCAACTTTATTTATAAAGCACTTTACAAACCCACACTGGACCAAAGTGCTGTACAGAATCAAATAAAAAAACATAAAAAACTAAAAAGCTTAATAGCACATATAAAAGAATTAAATAAAAAACAAAACAAATTAGGAACAGCAACTATAGAATAAGAACAAATGACACAAGGTAAAGTAAATAAGATAAGTAAAGTAAAACAAATGAATCAAATGCCAGCATCTTGCAAGTCATCAAAGGCTATGGAAAAAAAGGGGTTTTAAGAAGAGATTTAAAAACAGCGAGGGAAGAAGCCTGTCTAATGTGCAAAGGCAATTTATTCCACATTGTTGGAGCTGCAACAGCGAAAGCCCGATCCCCTCTAAGCTTACGCTTAGTTTTCGGCACACACAGGAGCACCTGATCAGCTGACCTAAGAGAGCGGGAGGGCGAATATGGGTGAAGCAGCTCAGACAGGTAGGTCGGGGCTAGACCATTTAATGCTTTAAAAGCAAACAGGAGAATTTTGAAATGAATCCTCAAATATACAGGGAGCCAGTAAAGTGAGGCTAAAACTGGGGAAATGTGCTCATACTTCCGTGTGCCAGTCAAAAGACTTGCGGCAGCATTTTGTACTCGCTAAAGTTG
Organism: Clarias gariepinus; assembly: GCF_024256425.1. NCBI lineage: Eukaryota > Metazoa > Chordata > Actinopteri > Siluriformes > Clariidae > Clarias > Clarias gariepinus. Next base: position 4,459,031 of record NC_071110.1, read on the forward strand.
AGCAATGGAGGAAGCATTAACCCCCACATAGAGTGCATTATAGTAATCAATTCGAGTGGTGACAAAAGCATGAATTACTGTCTCAAAAAGCTCCCTAGGGAGAGCAGATTTTATTTTAGCCAGATTTCTCAATTGAAAGAAGCTTGATTTAACAACATCCCTAATCTGACTGTCAAACCTAAAATCCTCATCCACTTTGACACCTAAATTTGAGATGACTGGTTTTACATACTGGGACAAAAAACCCAGATCCACAAAAGGGTTTTCAGAGGATCCCCCTTTGACCATCACCTTTGTCTTTTTTTCATTAAGTTGTTCGAGGGTCAACCAGGACTTTATTTCCTCAAAACACCTAAGTAAAGGTCTCATCGAGTAGGCATCTTTCTTTTTAAGAGGAAAATAGATCTGACTATCATCAGCATAACAGTGGAATGAGATGCCATGCTTTCTAAAAATGGAGCCAAGTGGGAGCAGATAGATTGAAAAGAGAAAGGGGCCTAAAACTGATCCCTGTGGCCCTCATGTAGTAGAGGAGCAAAGGAGGACACACAATCACCAAGGGACACACAGATGGTTCGGTGCGCCAGGTAGGATCGGAACCACTTCAATGCTATGCCCCTAATGCCCACCCACTGCTCCAAACGAGAAAGCAGAATTTCATGATCCACTGTGTCAAATGCAGCAGTTAGATCTAAGAGGACGAGAACAGCACAGCCACTGGAGTCAGTGGCTAAAAATATATCATTAAACACTTTTAACAAAGCTGACTCAGTGCTGTGCAAGGTTTTAAAACCAGATTGAAAAACTTCTAAAATATTATACTTTCCCAGAAAAGCAATTAATTGACTGTACACAATCTTCTCAATCACTTTAGAAAGAAAGGGAAGTTTCGAAATAGGTCTGTAGTTCTCGAGAACTGTGGAATCTAAACAGGTTTTTTAATGAGAGGTTGGACTACAGCATGTTTAAAAGTTTTAGGTACCAGACCTGAAGAGAGACTAGAAAATAAAGAGACTAGAAGAAAATCTTCGCAAACGACTGGGGAAGACTCAATACAGTTCGTCTGCGGAGCATTGAGTAACAAGTCAATAGTCTTAAACAATACACATTGTTGATACACACCTGCAATTTGTCCTTTTTCCATTTACGCTCAGCTCTACGGCACTCGCGTCTAACTGCACGCGTCACATCATTAAGCCAGGGCTCATACCAAATTTTTTGGTGCCTAGTTTTTAAGGGAGCCATGGTGTCCAGAACTGTTTGGCTAGCAGAATGAAACCATGAGCTAATCTCCTCAGTACTGTTACACATAGCATCAGGAACAGGACAGTTCTGAGTAAAAACGGCAGAAAACTGAGCAGCAGTAGTAGAGTTGATATTACGACAGCGCCGAACAACAGCGCGAGGTTTAACTGTAGTATATGCAAGATCAACCTCAAACAGTACAGGCATATGATCAGAAAACACTGCCTCACAGATCTCTAAGTTAAGCACAGACCGTATGATAAAACACGATCGAGCGCGTGTCCGCATTCATGAGTAGGACCAGATACCCACTGCACAAGATTAAAAGAGTCAATGAGGTTTAAAAAATCCTTTGCCATTGACTTATCAGGGCAGCATACATGAACATTAAAATCTCCTACAATAAGAACGCGATCAATTTCAGCCATAAAATAAGAAAAATCATTTAAAAAGTCCTGGTTATATTTAGGAGGCTGATAGATGATTGCACACAACATTGTATGATGACTTCCCACCTCAAACACGCTGAGTTCAAAGCTGCTGAAAGAGGACGACAGCGACATCTCTTTACATTTAAAGTGATTTTTAAAAATCGTCGCTATTCCACCTCCTCGACCCAGCATCCGTGGGGAGTTAAAATAGCAGCAGTCATGAGGTAAAAATTCAGTGAAAACACTGGACTCACCAACACCCAGCCACGTCTCAGTCACAAAAAGAAACTCCAATCCTCAGGACATGAATAAATCCTTTAAGTTACCGATCTAGCGTTTACCAAGCCAATCCTGGTCAAAGCCGGCAGATCCACGTTGATAGCCTCCCTGGGAGCACGACTCAACGGCTGCAGGTTACCAAAATTTACTCCGCGCCAGCGGGGACGAGGAGAGAAAAGATCCCGGTGCAGGAAAATATCATCCGAGCCGACGACAGGTACTAACCAGGCGTCGACAGGGTCCAGCGAGCGCTGCACAACAAACAGGCGCTGTACCGATTCATAATTATTAAAAGAAACCATAGAAGAGCGTCCCAACCAAGCCTTCAGCCTGACTAGCCGACCGCCGCGTTTACCTCGACGACGGGTGCGTTTACGCCGGACAGGTAAGGCCTGGGCCCGGAATAGGTGAGTGGGAATCCCCGAAAAAATCGGGGGCAGGGGCTTTTGTCCATCAAAATGTGGTTTCATCAAACCGTTAGCCACAAATCGAAGATCCAGCAGAGTTTGGCGATCGTAAACCAGCAAAGAGTTGATATTTGAAGTCATAAACAATATTAATAACATAAAAAGACACAACATTGGCGGAGATAGACGGCACGACGCACACACCGGCGCCATCATCGTGCAGCACATCCATATTGATGACCTCCATAACGAATGATCTCGTTCTTGGAATAAACTTTTCTCAGCCCGTATTTTTGTACCATCGACTTCTATTCGAACATCGTTGATGCAAAAGCATGAGGTTATATGGTGATGCCCCAGATAGAAGAGACGCTTGCAGGCTATCTCTCTCCTGGAACATCATCCTCATTAATGAAGCCAACCCTTCCCTCCAAGTAGTGTAGAACTTCTTCTACCCTGGTAGGAAAGGTGTTCCAAGCAGCAGGTCAGGCCGGCGCTTCCTTGCACACCATGGCGGTTTTGCAGGCGTACCAGGCTGATTTGCTGAATGATTTGAGCACGAGCGGCACTGTAAATCAGGAAGCATTCACAGAATTACGCCGCGCTACTGATTTGTCCCTACGCGCGACTAAACAAACAGCCTGTGCTATCGGCCGTTCTATGGCCTCCTTGGTGTCCGCTGAGAGACACCTATGGCAAAATCTGACAGGCATCAAGGATAAGGATCAAACGTTCCTCCTTGATGCCCCTGTCTTGCCCTTCGGCCTATTTGGCGACGCTGTTAATTCCGTTGCCACCAAGTTTCGAGAGGCTAAGCTGTATGAACAGGCTTTTGGGATTTTATTTTTTTTTCCCGGCCTGTCAGTAACACAGATGACACATAACAGAGTGTATGTGTAGCTGTGCTATCATCTTTCACAGCCTTTTTTTTTTCCTTAAATTAACAGGTTTTTTTTGTTTGTTTTTTTGTTTGTTTGTTTGTTTCCCATATTATGACAGACAAGACCGGGGTACCAAAAAAGAGAAGAGAGAGTAAAAAAAAATAAAAATAATAATAAATAAATAAATAAATAAATAAATGAACAAACATTAAAAAAGGGGGAGGGGGAGGTGGGGTGGTGGGGGAATATAGTCAGAATCTGCTTCTGTACCTGCTGAAGAAAGGGTTAAACAACAGAAGACACAACAGCAGAGAAATTGCAGCCACAACCAACATCTGTATTATTCGCAGTAAATCATAAATCCTAAAACCTGTTGAGCAGCGCACATAATAAAATATTTTGAAATAAACATTTTGTTTTGAAGCAACAGCAAAGACAGTGTGTGTGTGAGCACCTGTTTGTACACCAGTGTGAACGTTTGTGTGCACACCTGTGTGTGTGAGCGCGCTTGTGTTCATAGGTTTCCTCCATATAAATGTTTAATAGTGTGTGTGGGGAACCACAGTCCCGTCCCGCAAGGCATGGAGCAGACACGGCGGAGACACGGGCCCCAGACATCCAGAGGCCCCCCAGAGGCCCCCCAGAGCACAGGAATCCCAGGAGAACCACCGCAGGGACAGCCCCCCCACCCTGAAAAGGGCAGCGGAGAGCCCAGAGGGGGGTCATCCAGCAGCCCCAGTGCAGACGCCCCAGGGGGCCGTGGCGACAGGACCGCAGGCTCCGCCGGCGGCCGTCCACTCCGAGGCAGTCCGGTCCCTGGGTCCAGAGATCCCAGGGCCCCTCCACCAGCTCACCCGAGCGCCCCGCCCCGGAGCGAAAAACCACCAACCCACCAGCGGCCAGGGGCACCCCACAGCTGGGTGTGGTGGCAGAGCAGGGGGGGCCTGGGATGTTTGAGTGAGGTGGAGTCTAGGACCTGACCTGACACCTGAACGTAGACAGCCAGGCACACATATACACAAACATACATTCCCACCCTCATACACACAAACAAATATTCACACACTCACACATGTAGACACACAAAAATAGACACAGTATACACACTCACACTCCCCATATACCCACTTCCCTCTGCCGTGGGGACAGAAAGGACCCCCCCCCCGGTCCCCGCAGCAGCGGAAAGGACCACCAGCCCAGACCCCGACCGAACGGCCAGCTCCTCCTCTCAGCCCCCGGCCCTGGACCGCGGACAGAGAACGGGGGTGTGGAAAAAAAGAAGACCCCCGCTTCGCTCCGCCCGCTCTAATGTAGTGTTGGTGTGTGTTGTTCTAAACTGCTTTAAAACAAGGGAGGGACAAGACACTAACCACCCTCCAGCAGCTCGTGTCAGCTCTGCCCCTCCCAAGAACCCTAAATGTCTACGTGCAACTTAAAATTGGGAAGTGGGCACTGGCACCAGAGGTAAGGCTGATTGAACAGCCCGCCCTCTGGACGCCATTCAGTGTGCCCACCCCCAAGGCCCTATATGTATGTGTAACATGACATTAAGTAATGAGAGTGTCTAAGATGTGATATAAAATTGAGATGCAGGTGGTCACAAGGAGACAGGGGAGGAAAACCTCCCCTGCATCCCAGCAACACCCCCGCACCCCAAAGCCCTACCTGTATGGTGTTGTGATGGAGCGGGAGGAGGGAAGCATCGGGGATGGGGAGGAAATAATCAGAGGGGGCAAGTACCCCCCCTTTGGAACCAGCTCCCCTACTGACCCCCATAGGCACCCCTGTTGCCCAAAAATCCGCCCAGGGCCGGGGGCCCAGGCCCATCCAAACCAGGGCCCATGGCAGCGGCCCCTCCGGCCACCGCAGAGCCCGGGGGAAAGGCCCACCAGACTCTACAACAGAGGAAAAAAAAACAAAAAAACTACTCCCACCCCCACATTCAGTCAACTCCCAGACTACATAGAACAATAGACACCCAAGTTAGGCCCGTCCTCCTCCTGTAATGGACCCCCCCTGCACAGTGGATACTCGCAGATGGTAGAAATATACAACACCAGCTGAAGAGGCCCCCAGCTCCACCGATGCGTCGATTTTGGGAAATTTCTACCACGCCGTGCTCAAGAGTCGAGGCCGTCGGCCACCCAGCCTCGACCAGATGTGATTCTTGCCAGGCGAGAGGCGCAGAAGGAGAGCGTTAGTAGCCGGGCACCCCCCGTAAGGACTGGGGTACGGCTCGCCGCTGGGGGTGACCCAGGGAGGGGCATGTAACGTTCTTTTCCATAAGAGCAATCCCCAGGGGATTGGTGTTTAGTTTCCGCCACCTTTGGTGTTTCAGACAACACCTGTCTCCAATGACGAGTTAGTCCTTTGGTCATATCCTGCTATATTCCAGGATGCCGAACCACTAACACCCCGCCCCCGTCATCCCCCATCCCCCGCACCCCCCGCACAGCCAAGTACTAAAACTCGTACCCCTTTTGGAGAAGCTGGCAGGCATATCTCCCTGGGTGTTAAGGACTGTAAATAAGGCTACAGGATTCAATTTCCACATCGCCCTCTGCGTTTCAACGGCGTGGTCTCCACTTTCATAAAACTGGAAAGTGTGCATCTGCTGACAGAAGTTGCTGGGGAATGGGGCCATGAAACATGGTTCCCTACCAGACAGTAAGTCATGCTATTACAGTTGGTATTTCTTGGTTCCAAGAGAAACGGGGGGCTGCGTCCAATTTTTAGATTTCGCGGGGTGTACCGCTATCTAAAATAAATAAATACAGCTTAAAAATGTTGACTGTCTAAGTGATCCTACCAAGCGATTGATTTGTGACAATCGATTGAAGGATGCTTACTTTCATATAGAAATATTGCCACAACACAGGAGGTTCCTGAGGTTCGCTTTCGGGGGTGAAGCTTACCAGTATCGGGTCCTTCCATTTGGTCTAGCTCTCTCACGACTGGCTGGCCCAGTCTCAGTAGCTAGCGCTTCGACATCAGCATGTCGTCCTAGCTCATCTTTGTTTCTAGGATTGAAACACAAAAGTCGAATCCATCCTCAATACCCTTAAGAAAATCAAGCTGGACCAGGAATCAAGCTGGTCACATTACTTTCAGAGATCTTAGTTCTCATGGCAGCTGTATCCACAGTGACACCTTTGGGCCTTCTGCACATGAGAGCAGTTCAGTTGTGGCTAAGACAGGGGATTTCACTCTAGGGCCAATCCCCAATAAGGGTTACGCGCCAGGTGCTTCGTACCCTTCTCATGTGGTTCAGGCCCCGGTTTCTGACTCTGGGTCCCACTCTAAGTTCGTCCTGTCATCACAGATGGTAACGACAGACGCTTCCCTCATGGGCTGGGGTGCGGTCTTAGATGACCGTCCATCCCAAGGAAGCTGAAGAGGCCTTCTTCTCGCGTGGCACATCAATTGCCTCGAAACGAGGGCTCTATTTCTGACCCCAAAGCACTTCCTCCAGCAGTTGAGAGGCTACCATGTCCTAGTACAGGTGGACAACACTATGACAGTCTCATATATTAATCGCCAGGGCGGACTGTGCTCGCGCCGCTAGCGCACCAGATTCCTCTCCCTCAGGGTGATTTACATCCCAGGGCATATGAATGTGGGAGCAGTTGTACTGTCCAGTCAATCTCTAACACACGGGGAATGGAAACCCCACCTCAAAGTAGTCAGTGAATCTGGACAGATTTCATGTAGCAGAGGTGAACCTCTTTGCCTCACACATGCTTCACAACCGGCAACATGACAAGATGTTTCCATAGCGTTTTCACGCAGCATCTCGTTCCCGCCTTTTCAGGGAACAGGGTTACAGCAAAGTAACCCAGGACGATATCTTTGCAGCTAGCAGTTCATGTGGTCAAATATAATAGTAAATAAATACATATATTGTTAATAATAACAAAAATAAGTAATAATAATAATAATAATAATAATATGTCTTGTGATGGCTTGGCACTCTGGTCCAGGCTGTACTCTGCCTTGTGGCTTGAAGTCTTCTAGGTCACGACCCTATACAAGATAAATGATAAAGAAAATGAATGAATGAATGAAGGGGAAAGAGATAATATGCAGGTTTGTCTTGGGAGGTGCATTTGGGAGCATGGACAGGATGATATGATTTTTTTCATGTTGTTTGGTAGAAATAATTGGATTTTCCTTAATCCTTTGACTTTAATTTGTATAGTTCTTTTTATAATTTTTTTCTCCTTTAACTCCTTTAAAATTCAATTCAATTTTATTTATATAGCGCTTTTAACAATGGTCATTGTCTCAAAGCAGCTTCACAAAAATGAAAGAAATTCATTCAAAAAAAATTATATAAATTGTGTATGTGTGAGAAAAATTTGTCTAGATAATAATGAGATGAATGAATGAAATGTCTCTAATGAGCGAGCCAAGGGTGACAGCGACAGTGGCAAGGAAAAACTCCCTGAGATGGCAATAGGAAGAAACCTTAAAAGGAACCAGACTCAACAGGGAACCCATCCTCATTTGGGTGATAACAGATAGAGTTGATATAACATCATGTGTGTTATGCAGCTGAAAGTACAGTATAACAGAAATTATTTAAATTAACATGAAGTCCAGTTCAGCATAAGGATGAGTCAGTAGGTGCAGAGGGCAGATGGGGTCTGGATCACTGGGAGCACAGGAGCAGCATGTGTAGCTCCAGCCATGATGAAGCAGAATCCAGCTGGAGCTGGTCCTTCTCTGGATGCCTCAGGATCCTCGCAGGGTTGGCCTTTGTCTACTAAAGCTGGCACAATCTCCAGATGCCTCGGGATGGGTAGAAAAGTACAGAACAGATGGAGAGAATTAGTGTAGTTGTCATTTAGGATAGATGTACTGAAGTATGAAGTTATTGAAAATGTGTGAGCCCCGAACACTGTCTGGAAGGCTATTCCAAAGCTTTGGAGCTAAATATGAAAAAGCCCTACCCCCTTTTGTAGATTTTGACATTCTGGGAATTACAAGAAGTCCAGAGTTTTGTGATCTTAAGGAGCGTGGTGGATTGTAACATATCAGAAGACTGAGCTAAACCATTTAAAGCCTTGTATTTAAGTAATACTATTTTGTAATTAATTCTAAACTGAACAGGTAGCCAGTGTAGGGATGATAATATTGGGGTTATATGATCATATTTTCTGGATCTAGTGAGAACCCTGGCGGCTGCATTTTGGACTAAGTGAAGCTTGTTTATTGAGGATGCAGGACAACCACCTAGTAATGCATTACAATAGTCCAGTCTAGAGGTCATGAATGAATGAACTAGCTTTTCTGCATCAGATACGGATAAGATGCTCCTAAGTTTGGCATATTTCTAAGATGGAAAAAGGCTGTTTTTGTGATATTGGAAATATGATTTTCAAATGACAAGTTACTGTCTAAAATTAGACCCAGGTCTTTTACTGTTGAGCTAGTAGTAACAGTACATCCTTCTAAACGCAGGCTGAATTTTAAAAGCTGTGTAACGCTTGGATTTAATTAACCACTAGTTACTTTGCTACGGGGTCGAGAATCAAAATACGGGTTTTTAAACAACACTTCCGGTATTGCGCAATAAAGACAGGACAAGTAAAGACGCGACACAATAACTATGTATAAACCAAACCAAAGTGTATTAAACCAAACAAACCAACAAACAAACAAACAAGGTGCACCTAAACCAATATATACAAAATATATACAAATATAAACAATGTGTAAGATGTATGCGGGTGTGTGAGTGCGTGTATGATTGTCCAGAGTCAATGTTATTGCAGTGTGTGAAATGATGCACGGGAGAGATTGGCTCGGCCTCACCGGTATAGATGACAAATCCGGGAGCTCGAGCAACGGAACGAGAGGTGAATGGTTAGTGTCCACGAGGAATAATCCGACCAGGGAAAAGTACTCCTTCCGACTCATCTAACAGGGTCTCTCTGAAAAAGCAGCGCGCTGTGAAAAATCTCTTCGTGTCGGGCCGCTTGCCGGTTCCGGCTTTATACCGGCACACGTGACCCGACGCCGCTTCCGGGTCCTCTCGCGCTGCAATCGCGCATGCTCGCGCGAGCTTACCCTGTGACCAACACTGTCTATGGGGATAATTAAAACCAGATCGGGCATATTTCCGTGCACAGGTGAGCAGCATTAGCTCCTTAATCCATTTCCTGTTTGTTAAAATGCCCCTTTATGTGGCTGCGCTACAGGTGTTGTGTGCTGGTTTTTGGGCCGATGAGTAATATCTCTGTCTTGTCTGAGTTTAGTAAAAGAAAGTTATTGGTCATCCAATCTTTTATGTCCTGGACACTCGGTTAATCTAGACAACTTAGGTATTTCGTCTGGTTTTGTTGAGATATATAATTGGGTATCATCAGCATAACAATGGAAATCAATCCCATGTCTTCTAATGATGTTACCCAAGGGTATATTGAGAACAGCAGAGGTCCTAAAACTGACCCTTGTGGGACCCCATATTTCACTGGCATTACACCAAACGGTTCTCCATTTAGATCTACAAAATGGTATCGATCAGACAGGTATGATCTAAACCATTTTAATGTTTTAATGTTTAATATGTGATTTTGTAAGCAATGTATGAGAATATTATGATCTATAGTGTCGAATGCAGCACTAAGATCAAGCAAGACTAGTATTGAGATGCAGCCTTGGTCCGAAGCTAAAAACAAGTCCTTTGCAATCTTAACTAGTGCAGTTTCTATACTATGATGGGGCCTGAAACCTGACTTGAATTCTTCAAGGATGTTGTTTTCCTGCAAGAATTTGCATATTTGAGCTAATACTACTTTTTCTAATATTTTTTATATAAAGGGAAGGTTTAAAATCGGTCTGTAATTTGTTATTTCATTCGCGTCCAAATTACTGTAGATTTTTTAAGAAGCGGCTTAATAACTGCCAACTTGAAAGGTTTAGGAAAGTGACCTAGATATAATGAGGAATTAATAATGTTTAAAAGTGGCTCTCAAACCGTGTGCATCACTTCTTTTAAAAATCTGGTAGGGATTGGGTCTAACAGGCACATTGTTGATTTAGCTAAGGTGATAAGTTTATAAAGGTGAAACAAGATGGCGCCAGTGTCTGTGGCTTGTCGTCTGTCGTCTGTCTTACTCGTGTTTTTATTATTACTTTTATTTGCTTCACAAAATATCTTCTCACTACTGGTGTATGATCGCCAATCACTACTGAATCTTCGTTGGTCTGCAGTGGATTGGGGGCAATTTGACAATAAAGAACGTGATTCTCTTCCGCCACTGTTATCAGGAATACCGGCTTTCCTCTACCGGGCCCCACGCTCACCTCGCCGGAGAAAGCGTCACAGACGCCGAGGTAAACGCGGTGGGCATTTAGTAAAATTGAAGGCTTTTCTGGCTAAACACGGATCAAGTACTCACGTCTCTGTTTCCTGGCGGTCTTGTGATGATGTCGACTCCTGGTTAGTGCCTGTTTCTGGTTCGGATCAGTGGAGTGTTACACCGCGACCCCGCCCACTCTACCTGCGCCGGCGTGGAGTGAATCTCCAGAATCTGCGGCCTCTGGCACGCGCTCCCCTCACTAATGCGGTATCAGCTCCAGCTCCCATCAGGATGGGTCTGGTAAACGCCAGATCCGTGGTAAACAAAACCTTTATCTTAAAGGAGTTTTTTACCTCACAGGAATTGGATTTCCTTTGTGTGACTGAAACCTGGCTATCTCCTGGTGAGTCCAGCGCTATCTCTGAACTCCTGCCGTGTGATTGCCGGTATTTAAATTGTCCGCGGTCCTCCTTGTCGTGGGGGTGGTCTAGCGACTGTTTTTAAATCAAAGTTTGTTTGTAAACAGTTGTTTCTCCCGGTCTTTTTCTCCAGCTTTGAAATAAGCCTTTTTGAGCTGGCCCATTCTCCTGCGCTGCTGTGTGCTGTAGTCTACCGGCCGCCAAAGTACAATAAGGACTTCTTAAATGACTTTGCTGATTTTTTGGCTGAGTTTATGCCTAGATATGGTCAAGTGGTAATTGTTGGGGATTTTAATATTCATGTTTGCTGTCCTGATAAGCCTCTGGTAAAGGACTTTTTAGATTTAGTGGACTCTTTTAACTTTATTTAGTCTGTCAATGGTCCCACTCAGAAATGTGGGCACACATTGGATCTTGTTCTGTCTCGTGGCTTATCTGTCCTCAATGTGGAAATTGGGGATGCTGTGTTTTCAGACCATATGTCTGTTTTATTTGATTTTGTACCTTTCTCTCAACCTGCTAAATCGTGTGATTCAGTTTGGCAACGCCGTGTCTTTAATCCCACCTCCGCCACTCATTTCTCTGCGATTTTTACTTGTGATTGGGATTTACAATCTTCAGCGTCGCTCAGCACTGAGGAGCTAATATTCCAGTTTGATTCTGCCTGTCAAATTGCATTGGATTCGGCAGCTCCCTTAAAAATCAGACGATCTAAGGCTAGATCAGAGCCATGTTTAAATGATGATACCCGTGCTGTTAGAAGGGAATGCAGGAGAGCTGAACTGAGGTGGAAAAAGGACAGGTTACAGGTGTCTTTGGAAATGTTAAGAGGAAGCTGGTGTCATTATCAAAAAGCTGTGAAAGCCGCTAGAACAAATTTTTTTTCTGATCTTATTGCTTCTAACTCTCATGACCCTCGTGCTCTTTTTAACACATTGAACACTGTTCTTCATGCTCAGGAACCTGTTCCTCTAAAGGCTTCTATGGAAACCTGTAATGAATTTCTTCACTATTTTATGGATAAGATTATACACATCAGGTCCCTTATTTTACCATCTGTTAGCGACCCACCAATTTTAAGACCTTGTATGAATGTGTTCGAGCATTTTGAGCCTGTCTCCCTTTCTTTTTTAGAGGATCTGGTGTCCAGTAGTAAGCCATCTGGCTCTCCTTTTGATGTTTCCCCTCCTAATTTTGTTAAGGAAGTTTTCCCCACTTTGGGTCCTTTTATTCTTGCTATTATCAATAGCAGTTTAATTTCTAATGAGATGCCGAAAAATTTTAAACATGCTGTGGTGCAACCCTTGCTAAAAAAGTCTGGCCTGGATCCCTCTGTTTCGTCAAATTTTAGGCCTATCTCCAAGCTACCTTTTTTGGCCAAACTTCTGGAAAAAATTGTCTATTTGCAACTGCAGCCCTTCCTTGATGAACAGGCAATTTTGGAAGTGTTTCAGTCTGGGTTTAAAACTCGCCATAGCACTGAGTCTGCTCTTTTAAGAGTTTTTAATGACATTTTTTTAGCAACCGACTCCGGAGATTCTGTACTACTTGTGCTTTTAGATTTAACAGCGGCCTTTGACACCATAGATCATGAGATTCTTTTATCCAGGTTGGAACAGTGGGCATTACAGGCTCAGCCTTGCGGTGGTTTAGGTCCTACCTCTCTGATAGAACCTTCTGTGTTAATATAGATGGTTTCACTTCCAACTCTGCTGCCCTTCCTTGGGGGGTACCACAAGGCTCCATTCTTGGTCCACTTTTATTTTCTTTGTATTTGCTCCCACTCGGAGCTATTTTCCGGAAATATAACATCTCCTTTCATTTTTATGCAGATGACTGTCAAGTTTACCTCCCATTAAAGCACAATAGTGCATGTTCTGTCAAGCTTCTTTTGGACTGCCTTGTTGATGTTAAAAGGTGGTTGGCTTTTAATTTCTTAAATGTCAATGAGGAAAAGACCGAAGTTATGTTGTTTAGACCAAATGGCTCCCGCAAATCTGCTCGGTTTGACCTCGCCTCCTTGGCCCCATCTGAGAAAGCCTTAATTACAAATTTGGGTATTAAAATGGATCCTACTCTGAAAAAGGATAGTCAAGTAAATGCTGTGGTAAAATCCTGTTTTTTCCATTTGAGGCGAGTAGCAAAGATTAAGTCTATATTGTCAAGGCGGGACCTGGAATCGGTTGTCCATGCTTTTATAACTTCTCGTCTTGACTATTGCAATGCTTTGTTCTTTGGAATCAGCCACACCACTATGGCGCGCTTACAGTTGGTGCAAAATGCCACAGCCCGTTTTTTAACTGGTATAGGCAGACGAGAGCATATTACCCCAATCTTGGCTTCCCTTCACTGGCTTCCAGTGTATTTTTGGATCCGTTTTAAAATTCTTTTATTTGTATTTAAGTGTTTAAATGGTCTTGCTCCAGCCTATCTGGTGGAATTGTTGCACCCATGTTCCATCTCGCTCTCTCAGGTCTACTGACAAGCTGCTTCTTGAAATTCCAAAAACCCGTTGCAAACTTCGAGGTGATCGTGCCTTTTCAGTAGCTGCTCCTCAATTATGGAATGAGTTACCCTTACTCATTCGACAAGCTCCATCAGTGGCTGTTTTTAAATCACGGTTAAAAACTCATTTTTACTCTCTGGCCTTCAACTCAGTGTGAAGCATTTTGAGATGTTTTGTGTTTTATATCTTGTTTCTCTTTGGATTATTATTATTTTTATTATGACTATTATTAGTAGTAGATTATTGTGTCGTTATGTTCTTAGTTGTTTCCTTTTCTTGTTACGATCATTTTAAATTTTAATTTTCCTGTTTTATTTATCAAATTTAACTTATTATAAAATACCTTACTGTATATGTCCTTATTGTTGTCTTTTGTACAGCACTTTGTTCAACTTTGTTGTTGTTTTAAAGTGCTTTAGAAATAAAGTGGTATGGTATGGTATAAACCTCTTCCTGTCCTATACCTGTAAAGCACTGAAAAACTAAAAGATGCTCTTCACAGTGTAATTCATAGATAAAATGACAACAAAAAACAGCACTGCAATCCTTCTGCAGCAGCCCTTTTTAAGTGTGGTGATACTGTCACCTGTGAGAAATCAGTAGTAGTAGAATGTGATTGTGTATGAATCAAAAGGATAAGATTGTCCCTGATGACCAAGCCAAGAGTGATGGCGACAATGGCAAGGAAAAACTCCCTTTTAGGGCAAAAGGAAGAAACGTTGAGAGGAACCAGACTCAACAGGGAACCCATCCTTATTTTGGTGATAACGGATAGCAGGGATTGATCTGCAGTCATATTATGTGTTAGTATGCCATCCCAGGCAGACAGCACAGGGGAGGACAATGTTAAAACTAGAAAAGAATAAGGACCAGCGTGCCTGGCACGAGTTGAGCCTCTTGGCTGACTTACTCTACAGTAGGTTCCTGTAATCGATTCATATGAGAAATGGGTATTCAGCTCCCTTCAGCCAGTGTCTCCACTGCATGAAGGTGAGTTTGACTGCTAGAAATTCATGTCTCCAATGTTGTAGTTGTGCTCAAGGGATGCAAGTCAATGAGAGAAGAATTCATATGGGTAAAGCTTATTGTCTTAAAAGGATCTCTAGGAGAGAACAGCTTAAACTCCTGCTTCAGATGCGTCCACCTCCATGATGAATTATTTCAAAGCTTTGGAATAGCCTTCCAGACAGTGTTCATGGCTCTGACACAGTTTCTCCCAGTTTAAAAGTAGACTTTTTTTAATCTTTTTTTTTTTTGTGAAGCTGCTTTGAGACAATGACTATTGTTTAAAAAATATATAAATAAAATTGAATTTAGTTAAATTGAATTGAATGAGAGGAGTCAGAAAAGAGAAAAACAGGTGCCATGGTGAATGTGAATCAATGCTTAAGATTGTCGAATGCTTTCTCGGCTAGAATGCTCCACTGGAAGGCATTCTACGTACTGTAAATGTGAGTGATGTGAAAGGGAGGGGGCGAAACAGTGTGTGATTTGCTACCTGTTTCAGGTCATTGTATTCAGCGGGAACCTTGGACAAACTGGGGATCTCGTCTTGAAAAGTGGTTAATTTGTTTCTGGGAGAGGCAAACAAAGATAGAAAGACAAGCAGGAAGGGCTCTATTTAAGCACACTTTTCCTCAGTCAATGTGAGGGTTATGTTGCTTTAGCCATAGGAGGCCAAGTATTGGCCTGGGGCATGGGGATTATTAGGAGGGAGATGCTTTTCGGCGTGGTTTCCTGAGAATTGTAAGGTAAGTGAGGCTGAGCTATGGGTGATCAGAGAGAGTTTGTTTTCCTCTAGTGCCTGGATGTGGAAAGGTCGACTGAGTGGGCTGAGTGATGGTGAAGGGAGCTATCAAGTTATGATCTGCCTCAGGGTCTACGAGGTTGTTCAGTATGTGGGACTGGTTATTGTAGGTCAACTTTACAGAAAACAATGGCTGTAGATCTAGGAATAAACTGAGCGTGGTGGGCCCCCTGTGCTCCTAGAATTACCGGGGGCCCTAAGCTTTTAATAGGCAGGTTCAGACTAGGTGGCCTGCTTGACCACAGTAGAAGAAGGAGTCCTCGTTGAAAACATTGCTGATATTTTCTTTAATGAGATATGAGTACGACCAATTTGCATGTGCTTAGGTGGGGTTTCGAAGGTAGGCATGGTGTTGGTTAAGACCCGTGGTTAAATCAGAGCTGGGATTCTGGGCCACTGATGGTCTGTCTGATAGTGGGCCCATTTGCAGACGTCAGTATGTGTCGCGAGATCCATAAGCACCTGGATCGTGAAGGGAAGCACTCGAGCTGCCTGTCGATCCTTAATTAGATCAGTGGAGAAAGAGCTCCTGATCATCCCACCCACAAGATAGGGCCAGGTTCCTGAAGTCAATGGTGTAATCATGTACAGAGTGGGATCCTTAGCTTAACTTGAATTTTTGGCCTGCTGCCTGACACCCTGAAAACGAGTGGTCGAATACTCATTTCAGTGGTGATTGTCCCCAGATAGTGAAGGGTCGGGGCTCATGACGGGCGATGGCGCCTGAAGAGCAGGAGATGGAGTGAGGTGCAGCTGCTGGATCTAAATAAATAGCATTGTGTTTAGTGTAGAGGTTGTCTTGCATCTGTTGCTGTGTTGTTATTCTGTTTTTCTATCCCATTATATTTTCATGCTGTTTTGCACCTGTTTTGTTTGCCACAGTTTCATGTTTAGCTTGTTTGTGTTTGATTTTCTTTATTAAAAGTCTTAATGTCTGCAAATATGCCTTACTTGCAATACTCGATATGTGACAGAATGCTATAGGCGAGACATCATTTAGATCACAGGAGAAAAAGGAGAAAAATCCCACTGACCGCCCCAGAGAGAGACTGGGTTAGGTAAGCGAGTGGTGCAGCCAAACTGGGAAGGCTCCTGGCTCGCGATACAATGTGTGCCTTTTAAGACACAGCATAAATGTGCTGAGGGTGACGTGGCTTCCTGCATCGACTGCAAGGAGTGTACTAGGGGGTCTAGGCCCAGTGATGAACAGGGTAAGGAGGAATCCCAGATCGATTGTCCACAAGGAAGGTGAAGGAAGAATATCGCCAGAATAATAGCATTGGAATGGCAAGGTTATAACAAAGGTGAACGTATGCGGCACTGCAAAGAAAAAATGTAGACTGGTGCAGTGCTTCATAGGCAGCTAGCCCAGCTTGCGTAGGAGAAGAGTGGACTAACCTTCAAGACCCAGTCTAATAAAAAATGGGGGATCCTCCTGTTAGCCTTGGTGGGGGCCCTGATCCTTCTGTTAGCCTTGGTGTGGGCCCTGATTTTCCTGTTAGCCCAGGTGTCTACCCTGATCCTCTTGTTAGCCCAGGTGTCTACCCTGATCCTCCTGTTAGCCCAGGTGTCGGCCCTGATCCTGTTAACCCAGTTTGCCAAGAAAACACTGCTGCGGGCCCAGGCTGCCTTGGCTGCACCCTACGCCGCACCCTGCTAGATGTGGGTCATCGTAGCCATGCTAGCTCCATTTCCCAGGTTTGACGACTTTACGATAGCTGCGAGTCCTGGATTCGAGGACTTTATGCTTGCTCCTCCGCCTAGCTTTGACAACCCTGTCTCTGCTCCATCTCCTAAGATGAAAGACATCCTATTTGTAGCCAAACTTAATTAATTCCTGCATTACAGGGTGGGGAGGAGTTTTACCGGATTACAATGGTGCACCTAGAAGCAAAGGTTATGGGCATGCTGGATGATCTTTTGCTTAGTACATAATAAAAAGGAAAATGTGTTAGCTTGCAATTCTCTAAATTAAGTATAACATTATCGCACACTTTTTTTTAATGCTTCATATACATTTGGACACTAACAATGCTTTAGGGTTGAATCATAATCTCAAGTAAGATGTGGAGTAAAAGGTCATCTGACCCTTAGGACAAGGGAAGTGTACAGAATGTTAATACCACACATGAGTTAACCCTCTTCTGATCAGTGAATAGGCATTATCCATTATTTCAGGAATTTGGGATGGTGATCGAGGGCTATCTGTGCTGTGCAACTTAGCAAGGGCTTGCGCCATGTTTGTTGACATATTCCTTAAACCTTGCTTATCCCAAAGTGGTGAGCCATACATTTGATATGTTTAAAAGAAAATCCCCCTTGAGCTTGACTGTACAAAGCTTTCTCCAAAATTTGTCAGTCTTAAAAAAGCTCCTTGTTTTAAAAAAAAAAACATGTCAGAAAAGTAAAAAAATGACCGAGACTGTTTCTGTTGTTACCAAGGTTGTGTGTTTGACATTAGCAGCTGTTAACTTTACTTGGAATTTAACACTGTTTACATGAGAGTTTATAATGTTATAGTTTAATTAAAGTTAAGCAAGTTACTTTTCAAGTGTGTACTATTTGTAACAAGGTGTAGGGTAGGTACTTAACTGTACTATTAAGTACTTACCCTAAAAGTGTGTGCCATCCGTCTCCTCAACAAAAAAGAGATGGACTGATAAATACTAATCAACAACCAACTAACAATTTGTACATACCAACCAAAAATTGCTCTTTTGTGCAATATTTGTTATTTGCAAAAAAAAAAAAAAAAAACTCTTTTCCATCTCTGCTGCTATCTACAAGGAAATATTTCCTGTTTCTTATTTCACTCATTTTCTCATTACCACAGAGTGTTGAAACGTATTATGATATTGTGTTGTCGCTTTTGTTTGCTCATTTGCACGTGCACTTTATGTTGTCTTTTTCTGTATAGGACTTAGATAGTTTCTGTTAATTTATAATGGTTATCTGTTTTGTCTTTGGCTAGTCACTGATTAGGTTTTTTAGTTAGTTAGCTAGTTAGTTTTTGTGAATTTATGTTGTGAATTTATGTTGTATGTAGCGCCTTGGTTCTGGAGGAACGTTGTTTAGTTTCATCCATATGACAATAAAAGCCTACTTGACTTGACATGACATGACTCTGGTTTTCTCCAACAGTTCAAAATCATGCAATGTAAACTGATTGGTGTCTCCACTCAGTGGAAACAGGGTGTGCGAGGGTGCGCATGCTCGTGCCGGCACTGAGTTCCCGTAGAAAATCTCTAAGCATTTCCTTTGTCCAGTAAAACTAAAAAGGATAGGATGAAGTGTTTTAGAAGACTATTGCTTGGTAGTTGACTTGGGAAATACACATAATGTGAGGGTTCACCATTTGTAGACTCAGTTTCCCAAAAGGCATCTCGGTCAGGTGACGCGGAAGCTTACCTGAACCGAGGAAGCTCATTAGCTTGTTATAAATACCTGTTTGTTCTGGGAAACTGGGTCAAGCATTAATGTGAGTTCTGGTAAGTGGGCCTTTGTTTTGTCTGATTATGTTCTGTTTTAGGTGGTTTAATTATAGTTGGCCTTTTGGTTTCTGGAGCTTTAAGTTAAGTTTATATCTGTCTTAATTTAGTGTGTCTCTTTGTCTCCTAGCAGGATTAGCCTCTAGGAGAATTAGCCTTTTGTGTTTACCCTCGTGTGAGTAACCTCCTTTGCATGTGTAGTTCTTAGTCTGTATAAATACTAATCAGTGCACTACTAACCTGCTTAGATCTTAGTCTGTCTAGTCTCCTTGTCTGTTTAGATCATAGTCTGTTTAGCCACTAACCTTTAGAGTTCTTAGTCTGTTTCATACCCAGTCTGTTCGTCTCTTAGGTCTCTGGCCACTAACCAGTTTAGCAATTAGTCTGTTTAGCTACTATCTAGCTTAACAGCTAATGTGCATAACCGCTAGTAGGCCTAGCCAAGCCTGTCTTGTGTGTGTTTAGCCCCTTGCATGTATAGTCCCCTGGGTCTAGTCCTCTAGTCTGTTTAGTATGTCTGTACTGTATATTTATTAGTTTGTGTAATCCCTTGTCTGTGTATTCGTGGATTATTGGTTTTGTTTATAGTATGCTCCCTAGTAAAGCCAACTTTCTTTGTTCATGTTTTGTTTCCATTATCATTTAAAGACACTTTGTTTGCCACCTTATCCCCCTCTGTGTCTATGCCTCAACACCATTCCCACAGTCCAACAGTTAACAGTATGTGACATAATGGGTGTTGATAAAACAGAAATATCTTGGGTTCATAAGTTTTATTATGGAACATCCATCATTAAGTAAGTGAAATTTGCAATGAAGTAATCACTAAAAAAAGTACATATATAATAATGAACAAATGTATTTCAAACTATATAATTCATAGCATTGATGGGAAGTTTACTAATACTGGCCATAATATTACAAATAATTTACTCTGATGTTTAAAGTTCTGTTTTAGTTATAATAAACACACACACACAGACACACACATATATATATATATATATATATATATATATATATATATATTAGTAGTTACTTAATTGGAATGGTTATTACCGTCGCGCTCACCGCCGTGTAAAAACGTCAGCGGCCAAAATAAATCAGTCATTCGTAAAATGGCTGCCAGGTGGCGCAAAGTGACATTTTCACTCGTTGCAGTAAATACAATAGTGACCCTTATATAACGCATCTCTGTATCTGTTTATTGTTATTTAAGTTCTAGATTATTTCAGGTACTTTAAACACATTGTTGGGTTGCTTATGTTGCCTCATATGAGATGTAGTTTACAAATGAACACCTGGTTGGGTTATTTTGACCAAACAACTGGTTTATTCATTATTCTTTCGTTTCTCCAAATATCAGCCTGCAGAATGTTCGAAATATTACTGTTATTGTGTCACAGGTGTAGTTTTATGAGTTGTTTAGGCAGGAATGTGTGTGTATACAGCTCAAAACCTCCATCAGTTATTAAAGATAGCGTCTATTTAGAAAAAATGCCCCAGCGATTTCAGAGCTTTAGGAAATCTTCCGGCGCTCTGCGCATAACACCGGGCCAACGCATGTCGGAAAGAATTTATAAATGGTTTCTAAACGTGGGCTATTGTTTTTTACTTATAATATTTGTTAATTTAATTTAGGTGAGGTTTGGGCTCAGGACTTCGATTCGGCATCGTGATCCCCCTCTTTAATTTACTCTATAGTTTTAATCAGCGCTCAGCCGCATGCATAAAGTTTTCCAGAGCGCACCGGCAGAAGTAGACTAATGATTATAAACGTGTCGGGAAAACAGCAAGCAGACTGACTCTGACCATTTAAAAAAACGTTTGCGTTCATTTTCTGACAAGCTCAAGTTCACCAAAACAAAACAGAAAAGCGCACCTTATTTGCCTTCAAACATGTACAAAATCATAACGTTTTTTTCGTTATTGTGAGTGCGCTTAAAAAAAAATGGAGTCTTATAAAGGCCATGTAGTCTTATATAGTTTTATTATATAGTTTTTGCACATTAATCTGACAACAGTTTTTTTCGCTCCTCGCTCCCTAGTTAGGTGGCCTCCCCTTTAGATATGCGAAGCAGCGGGGCCGCGGAATTAGGCACGGCTGGTGAGCTAACGTTGCTAATGATCCCGAGCTTGCACCCCGCGCTATAAAATACTCTGGGTTTGTTGGGTTACAGTGGATTTTACTACGCGCTGTGTATGCAACGCGCGTGCAACAACGCGAAAGTGCGGCATGCAAGCGGGGCAAATGGAACGTGCCCCAAGGACTTCAAAGGAGCGAGAGGTGGGAGGGGCTGTCCGGCCATCCACGGAGAGCAGAGTCAGCGCGAGTGGACGGATGGCCATTGCACTCACACCGCGTAGTAAAATCCACTGTAACCCAACAAACCCCAAGTATTTTATAGCGCGGGGTGCAAGCCCGGGATCATCACCAGTCGTGCCTTGTTCCGTCATGTCATGTGGGCATTATAAGATTTGTATTGAAAACTTCTAACTAAAAAGTGGCAGCTGGCACGCCTAAAAATAGACGCAGGTTAATTTTTTTATAGTCTAAATAAAAACCCTCTGCTTTAATTTCCTTTAGTCTAATCAGCACTCAACTGCACGCATAGTTTTCCCGAGCGCGAGGAATTTTTTTGTGCTAAATAATATTTATGCAGTATATTCAGGGCCTCTTATTCCTATTAATCCTGGGTTGTTCTTTTAGTGTCACTATAGTGCTTCACAATGCCAGACAACATTCAAATACAAATTATTCACCCTCCCCAGGTGTGAATCGGCTGTTCTCACCTATACATTCAGAGAAACTGAAATGCACTTCTCCCCACTTTAAAAACCTCTTAAATCTGAGGCTGACTTTCAGTGATTTAAATTTGTGTAATTTTAATCTTCTGGATTCTAGATTCTAAAGTCGACATTGTTACCTTTTTTAATCCTTGGAATGAAAGAACTTGAGATTTTCCTTATAATAGCGTAAATTGCATCGTTTTTAATCAGTCTATACACAGTAATATTTTTTGGTATTTTTATTTTAAAAAAACGGGTATGGGGGCTATCGTGTTTTATTAATCCTCGTGCCTCGTTTAGGTTTGGTATTCAGTGCGCATCTGTTATATTACAACTATCATAACACTCAAACACCTTTTATTGGGGGTTAAGTGACTGATGTGCCTAACATTTTTCAGCTGAGCCTTTGTTTCACTGAATACTCAACGACCACGACACCCCTCTCTTTCTCTCTCACATACAGAGCCGATTAAATCATTAGCACGTCCCTCCCCCAAACAGCACAGCCATTTACTTTCTATCCATTTACTTACATCTGAACTGAGCCTACTGCATTTCATTCTTATAATATCGCAAAAATACAAGCGGGGCTGAAAGACCGACATCTGCTGACGCAGTAGAACATCCTGACAATGTTTTAATTTTATGGTCATTTATTTCAGTTAATACATCTACTACAAATTTAAAGAACACAAGATATAAGACGACACAAAACCCTACACGCGTCTTTTCTAATTACACGTGATAAAATCTAAAGGCTCACTGTGTTAACATTTATTTTGTTTAAATTTGATCCTAATAAGATTTGAATTCTACATTTGTACTGTAGTTTTAGTTCTGTGATTATAAATTTGTTAACTACAATGTTTTACTTGATTTTATCCGCTACTACGTGCAGTTCTAAAACTCTGTGTCTCATTAATCCAGCAGAGAATGAACTAAGGCATGAGGCGTCAGTCTGTAGTTATACAGCGCCCCTCAGCGGTAAGAGCCAGCAACGCACAAAGCCAAATGCTACCACCGAGCGCCGCGACGGTAGAACCTACATTCCGATTAAGTAACCACTGTATATATGGGTGTAGAAAAGAATAAATAAGAATCACACCCCTTAAAAATAATCACATTTGGTAAAACACCCAGGTAAAAGATATAACACCAACATGTCGGAAAGAATGGAAAACAATAAAATAAAAAAAAAACTGATTTGAAAAAGTATTACCCCCCCCCCTCCCCTCCAAAACTTAATTGAAAACTTAATTAGGTAAAGCTAATCACCTTCTCAATAGCACACAAAGCTTTACTCATCTACACTTTTCAATATTTGCACAAGTTAAGTTAAATTTGATGGTCACATTTCTGGACTGCAGACTTCAAGTCATTCCATAGATTTTCAACAGGGGTTTAAGTCTGGGCTCTGGCTAGACCATGCCAGGACATTCACTTTCTTCTCCTTCAACCACTGTGTGCTCTTTGCTTTGCCTCATTGTCATGTTGGAAGGTAAACCTTCTTCCCATTGACAACATTTTTAGCAAAGGGCAGCAGATTTTAATCCAGAATTTGATAGCACTTTGCCCCATCCATTTTCCTGATATCTTAACTGCCACCCATCATTGATTATTTGCTTCAGCTGCACTTAAAGAGACTTAAATGCTCCAGCTTTTCATGCTGATCTAATGAAATCACAGTTGAAAGTCAAATAGCTGTGTGTGCCATTGAGAAAGTGATCAGCCTTATTTGAATTTTTCAGTCAATTTTAGGAGGGGGTGATCATTTTCCAAATCATTGATTCTGTTATTTGTTTATTACCAATTTGTTTTTTTCTGACAAGCTGGTATTATATCTTTTACTTGGATGTTAAAAATTGCAGTAAATACAGATGGATAAAACAAAATCTGTCTTCATCTCAAGGTGCAACCAAGAAAATTTTATTATTTTAAAAGTGGGTTGATTCTTTTCTATACCAACTGTGTGTGTGCCTGGAGATGTGCCAGGTATTATTGGAGCAACAAATAAGTATAATTGCAACTTTAGTTTACAGCATTTAGTTTAAAGCATTTAATACATTTAATAGACTAATTATTTGGTTTTAATATAATATTGTCTTGTATAAATTCTTTAAGCAGCTGTATAAATTTTATTTACTTTATGAATTAAATTTATTGGATAGAAGTAGATATTCCACTGTTATTAGTTCGTAATTTCAGGTCATTTCAGAAAATATTTATTTTATTTTAATCCCAAATCATTAATTATATTAAAAGAAGGATATGCATCCCATTTTAGTTTAGTTTTCCATAAATAGAATCAATCTTTCTATAAGTGTTAATATTGTTTGCCGAATTTCCTTTGTTTTCAGCCCATAAATTAGAGGGTTGAGAATTGGTGGAAAGATAACAACTGAAACACCAAAAGCCCTTCTTAAATGTGGAGATACTGATTCTAACCTGTGTGAAACCAGTAGTAAGAATGTATTAACCTCAAAACTTAAAAAAACAACTAAATGTGTCCCACAAGTTTGCATTGCCTTACTTATAGATGTTTTCTGTTTAGTAGAAAGACAAGTTATTAGAATTTTGGTATATGTTAATGATACTAACAGTATGGAAGGGCCTTGTCCAATAGCTAAGGTAAACAAGCCATAATAGTTAGCAAGTGTCATATCCTCACAGCTTAACTTCATTAAAGAGGGATTATTGCAGTATATGTCCACTATGTTAGTCCTGCAAATGGTCTTGCTTAATGTGAGTGCAAATACAGACCCCATTAAACCAAAAGTTATAAACCAGGCCATAAAAATAATTTTTACCAAATGATCCTGTGTCATCAGATTGTGGTATCTCAAAGGTTTGCAAATGGCAATGTATCTATCGTAAGCCATAGCACTGAGAAATAAAAGTGACCCACATAAGTAGAAGTGAAATAGCATTCCTTGTGCTATACAGGCAATGTATGATATTTCTCTGTTTTGAGACAATATGGTACAAAGCATTTGAGGGTAAAAACCCATAGTTGTCATCAAATCACATAAGATTAAATTAAACAGCAGTATGTACATAGGTTTATGCAGATCCCTTTTGACGATAATAGTCACGAGTATCAAAAACTGAAATAACAAGATTAAGCAGTATGTGATGATGCCAAATATGAATATAAAGATAGCACTGAATTGTGGTATGTCCAATGATTCCATGGTCAGGATAGTCATAAAGCGTGATAAATTTGTATTATTAAGAGATGTTTCTTCCCCCATTGTGACTTCAAGACCTGGTAAAGTAATATAAAATAATATAAGCGAAGACATTTACCATGAGCAAATTATTATATTTTACTGCAACTATCATCAACATACCTGACTATGACTTATGATAGTTGTTGACAACAAATTCAGTGAAACAGCCACAGGATCATCATGCTCACAACATTAAAAAGGTCTGAGATGATTGTGTTCATTTCTATCATTTGGGTATCCACCCAGAGACCTAAAATATTTTAATCTGTTTATGTTGATGTGATCCCACAGGTCAACTATTTTTTTAAATCCCAGTTATTGACACCAAGCAACATAAGATTATGGGTTTGTGTGGTATCCTTAAACTGTGCAGCTAACAGTGGCCTGTAGTACGAAAAAAAATCAAGCAGTATGATAAGATTAATGTGCACAATCACATTATTTTTAAGATAATCTGTTTATTTAAATGTAACATATAGAAGACTAAACCTTCTTATAAGAAATTCTACAGTAAAGTTGCACTGTTGGAAATAAGGGAAAATCTTTCTTTTGGACAGAGATAGTACCACTGTACTGAAACACATTAGAACAAATGCTTTCAGACTTTCTACAAACCATGTAGAAACCCTGCTCAATCATGCACACTCTTTTTCACCCCTTTCTTTTACCATCTAATTTTAAGATTAATAATAAATAATCAAGGTTCCACTTATGCATCAGTGTTAATTTTTAATGATGGATTTGCTGCATCTACACAAGTGAAACTTTGGACAGCACTTAAAGTTATAAAAGTTTTCCATCTAAAATCATATTTAATTGTAAGTAAACATTTTGTGATTGCGGTTGTTGTTTCCAGGATCAAATCCGTTCAATTATTATAGTTTTTGTATCAGCCACGTTTAATTGGCTGACGATGCAGTGAGCACAGTTAAAGCCCATTTTTATGTTGATTATCTTGTAAAACCTGTACAGTAGATATAGAGCCTTAAATAACTTAAACTACATTATTAGGTAATTTTTTAACTTGACTAAAAGGCCAAGTCAACCTTTAATAAAAGAAGCTTGTAGCGCGGCCACCCAAAGGGTCATTTATATACAGCAGGTATTTAAGTAATAGCTGATAAAGCTCACCTGCGCCGGGAAATAAACCCTCTAAGGTAATAGTTGTTCCATTTGACAGTGTTTGGTTTCAGGGTTTAGATCTTGCGAGCATGTGCGATCACTGTGCGAGGGACCCCGAAAGTTGAGTCCGACATACAGCTGGTGAAGGTAGGATCGATGGTGGGGAAAGACTGCATGGGCGCCAAAGATTACTGGCAGAAAGTGGGGTGTAAAGAGCATCCAGTAAAGAGAATGTCAACAAGAAAGCAGCCGTTTGGGCTCCTTTTAAACATCTATCTGGACTTTCCATTGCACAACCCCATGCCGTCCCATCTTTTCTCCTGGTGCCGGTGACTGTGCAAGAAAAGGACGTGAATGCTGTGTTGAACACGGGGAGCACCTACATTGGAACATCTATGGCGGCAGCTGGGTGACCTAGAGGCCAGGGACGAGGTGCACTCCACCCAGAAGTTCGTCATGGAGGATGGGAAAATACATCAAGCTAAAACACAAAGCACACTTAGCTGTAAGTGGCACAGTGCAGAATGTCAGCTGAAAACATTTGTCATGAAGGACACTCACCTGGCTTTCCCTCTGATAGCAGGGCTGGACTTCTTAAGAGCTACGGGAGCCATCTTGGAGATCACTCAGGGAAGATATGGTTTAAAAACAGATGATACTTTCACTTTCCATCCTTTCCTACATCCCCAAGTTGGTCCCATTTTATCTACAACTGCTGTCAGGTACCGCAATAACCACCATGCTACTACCAACCTGTATTACGCCTTACCAATGACACCAGATCTCCTCCCATGCATGGACGTGACCACGAGAAAGCTCGACACCATGGGACACAGATAATGAGGAGGAGCTGCTGAAATTAATATCTGGCCCAGCACCACCTCCAACATCCTGGGGAAAACCTTATCAGATGACACACCGTTTCAGTCAGGAGCCTACCAAGTTTTGCTTTTGAAAAGAAAGATCATTGAGGATCAGCTCGACCAGATGCTGAAGGACACATAATTGAACCTTCTTGTTCACCATGGTCTTCTCTAGTTGTGCTAGTACCGAAACCCTATGGGGCTTACCGTTTTTGTGTGAACTTTAGGAAACTGAATAGTAAAACCAAACCAGATGCTTATCCAATGTCCTTAATTCATGACATCTTAGAATCCCTGGAAGACGCCTTCTGGTTTACCACATTGGCAGGTGGAGATGGAGAATGAGAGCTGTGAAAAGACCGCCTTCATCACCACTAAACGTCTTTTTCAGTTCCGGTCCATGCCTTATGGTCTCAGACACAGTGCTGCTACGTTCCAAAGGTTAATGGAGAAGGTTTTGGCTCATCTACAAGTAAAATGTTGTCTCGTGTATATAGATGTTATTATTATCTACTCTCAGACTAAAGAGCAGCAAACTGAACATCTTCATAAAGTAATAGCAAAACTCACCCAACCCAACCTCTCTTTGAATATAAAGAGGTGCCACTTCTTCAAAAGACAGCTCAGGTTTCTGGGTCACTTCATCTCTGAGGAAGGGGTGCAGCTGGACCCGGCAAAGACGAAGGCAGTGGCAGAATATTCCCCACCACAAGACATCAAAGCACTACAGCGTTTCCTGGGTCTCGCGGGCTGGTACCACAAATTTATATATAACTGCTCCACTAAATAACTTAAAGAGAAAAGGGGTGAAAAGGGAATGGACAGAAAAATGTCAGAACAGCATGGATGCCATAAATCGCGCCCTTTAGAACCCACCGGTATTAGTCCAACCTGATTTAAACCAGCCATTCCAACTGCACACGGACACCAGCGAAGTGGGCCTAGGACCCATCCTCTCCCAAAACTCAGCCGAAGGAGAACGAGCAGTAGCCCACGTATTCCGAACATTAAGAGGAGCGAAGCTAAATTACTCCACTTACCCAGCGATCTCTGTGAGATTACCTAAGCCCAACAGAAAGACCCTACCATCATCACGCTGCTCTCTAAGGACCAACCAAGAAGTGCACAAGATCAAAGGATCTCCTTCGAACACCATCAAGGGGCGTTATATCGCCGGGTAGCAGTAAGACAAGGAGAAAAATTTCAGCTGGTAGTGCCCGTCAATATTACAAAGCTTTCACCATTACGTCCACTACAATTCCTTAGGTGGACACCTGGTGCAACTGAAAACCTTACTGAGGTTGCTAGATGTGGCGTGGTAGCCGACTGTGCGGAAGGACCTGTAGATCAGTCTGGTAGTACGTAAAGACCTGTAGCATTTGTTAAAGGTACAAGGCCGAAAACCTAGCAGGCTGTTGCAGAGTACCGAGGTCCCAGAGCCTGGACATACAGAGGGGACTGGACGTCATGGGTCCTTTTCCTCAGAGTAAAAGGCAAAATGCTTACCTACTGGTGGTGGTGGATTATTTTATAAAATGGGTGAGGATGTTTCCCCTAAGGGACATAAAGACACAGAAACTGGGTAAAATTCATGAGGATCAGCTGTTGGCTCAACTCTGCCAAACCTGGGGGAGCGTTCAGAAGCTGACCACAAGCTATCACTCACAAACTAACCTGACCGAACGCGTAAATAGGACCCAAAAAATGGTGATCTTATCCAATATTTGGAATCATCACCAGAACTGGGAATAGTGGCTACTAGAGCTCTGTTTCACCATCAACACAGCCCAACAGGAGACAACTGGAAATACACCAGCAGAGCTCACGCTGGGCAGGCAACTGAAAGGACCTCTAGAAAGCCTCATTAACAAACCACCTACACCTGACCACACAGCTTACTTACTACTGGAAAGACAAAGGACTATAGCGGAGGAGGTAAAACATCGAGTGATGAAACAAAAAGCCAAACAAGCCAGATGCTACAATACCCGGAGGAAAGATGCGCACTTTCAGCCGGGCGAACTGGTTTGTTATACTATAACTTGTTTATTTGTCACTTAATACACTGGAGATTTGTCTTGAAGTGTTGTTGTGCATCATTTCTTGTTCCACCAAGCCTATGCTACACCGGAGAGTAGCTTTTAGATCCCGTATTATTGTAACTAAGTTTTATAAAAAGCTGAAAGATCAAATAATGTTTATAATGAATGTGATGATGATAGCTTGCTTGTTGAAATCGCCCTAGAGATGCCTTAGGTGTGTTTAGGAAGATGACTTGAAGTTACAGGTATGTAATAAGCCAGCCATTTACCAGAGGAGGAATTTAGATAGGTTTAGGTTCGAATCTGTTTGATTTGATTTCATTTAATTTAACCTTATTGCTATTGTCCAAAATACATGGACAAAGCCAATTAAATGCAGTTAGCTTGTGGACACTGTATGTGGCCTATTTACACTGTAACGCTTGGATTTAATTAAACCACTAGTTACTGTGCTATGGGGTCGAGAATCAAAATACGTGTTTTTAAACAACACTTCCGGTATTGCGCAATCGAGGCAGGACAAGTAAAGTCACGACACAATAACTAGATTTAAACCAAACCAAAGTGTATTAAACAAAACAAACCAACAAACAAACAAACAAGGTGCACCAAACCCAATATATACAAAATGAAAAACGGAACTAGAGGTAAATTGTTAGTGTCCACGAGGAATATTCCGACCAGGGAAAAGTACTCCTTTTGAACCATCCAACAAACTCTCTCTCAAAAAAGCAGCGCACTTCCGGGTTCCCTCGCGTTGCAATCGCGCATGCTCGCGAGAGCTTACCCTGTGACCAACACTGGGGACCAGTAAAACCAGATAGAGCATATTTCCGTGCACAGGTAAGCAGCATTAGCTCCTTAATCATTTCCCTGTTATTTAAAATGCACTTTTATGTGGCCACGCTAAATAGACCACCCCCCCCCCCCCCCCCCCCCAAGCCTCCGGCATCTGAGGAGAATGTCCGTAAAAGCACTTCAGATTAACCACGTTCACTGTATCAGTCTTTTGTGGATTGCCCCAAGACACTGTGTAGTTAATTGGTCCTTTTTTGTTTTTTATTTCTGCTGGTCCCTCCCACTTGGACGCCAGCTTGGCTGAAAATCTTTTCGCTACAGAGGAGAGTGGGTGAGTTTTTATTCAAACTATATCTCCCGGTTGAAATTGCGCATCTTTTCTCCGGGCATTGTAGTATCTAGCTTGTTTGGATTGTTGTTGTTTTACTCTGCGTTTCACTTTCTCCGTGATACATTGTTGTCTTTCCAGTAGTGAATAGGCTGTGTGGTTGGGTGTTGGAGGATGATTAATGAGCCTTTCGAGTGGCCCTTTTAGTTGCCGACCCAGCGTGAGCTCTGCAGGCGTCTTTCCAGTAGTTTCCTGTTGGGCTGTATTGATAGCGATTCTTAGTTCTGGTAACCATTGGTCCCAGTTTTGGTGATGGTCCCTGACGTACGAAGCTATCATCATTTTTAAAGTTCTGTTCCTTCTTTCCGGCAGGTTTGTTTGTGGGTGGTAGCTCGTAGTTAGCTTTTGGACGCTCCCCCAGATTTGGCAGAGGTGTGCCAGCAGTTGAGACGTAAACTGGGGTCCTCGATCAGATACTAGATATTTGGGGACACCCCATCTAGTAAAGATTTCCTCTCTTAGCACTTTCACCAGTCTTGGCGTCTTTACATCCCTGAGGGGAAACATCTCCACCCATTTGGTGAAATAATCTACCACCACCAGAAGATATTCATTTTGCCTTTTACTTTGGAGAAAAGGACCCATGATGTCCAATCCCACGGTGTGTCCTGGCTCTGAAACCTCCGTGCTCTGTAGTAGCCCACTGGGTCTAGTGTTTTCCGTCACATAGTGCCAGACGTCTTTCCGCATCGTCGGCCACCATGCCACCTCTAGTAACCTCAGCAGAGTTTTTAGTTGCCCCAGGTGTCCTCCCAAGGGATTGTCATGATAGTAGTGTAGAAAGTTTTTTATTAATGACTGGGGGACAACTAGCTGAAATTTCTCTCTGTGTCTTACTGGTACCCGGCGATATAACGCCCCCTTGGTGATGTTCAAAAGAGACCCTCTGATCTCGTGTGCTTCGTGGCTGGTCTTTAGAGAGCAGCTTTGTGATGGTAGGGTCCTTATGTTGGGCTTGAGTTATCTCACACAGGTCGTTTGGTAAGTCAGGTGAACATTTAGTGGTTGTGATGGCAAGACATGGAGCGGTGCCCACTTTTAACGGCGGGGGCGCCCGGGATAGCGCATCCGGTCCCAGATTTAAACAGCCTTTTCTATGATGTACTGTAAAAACGAACTGCTGTAGACGTAACGTCCATCGGGTGAGACGAGAGCTGGTTTTCGGGTAGTTGAAGGCCCATGACAGGATGGCATGGTCGGTAAAGACCTCGAAAGCGCGACCTTCTAGATAGTACCTCCATTTTTCTACAGCCCAGACCACGGCCAAACACTCCTTTTCTGATGTGGAGTAATTTTGCTCGGCTCCTCTCAACATTCGTGAGGCGTAAGCTACTGCTCGTTCTCCTTCTGCTAAAGTTTGGGTGAGGATGGCTCCCAGGCCCACTTCGCTGGCGTCCGTGTGTAATTGGAATGGCAGATTTAGGTTCGTTGTACTAGTACTGGTGGGTTTTGAAGTGCGTGTTTGATGACATCCATGCTGTTCTGGCATTCTTCAGTCCACTCCCATTTTACTCCCTTCCTTTTTAAATTATTTAATGGAGCTGTTATGTCTGCAAAGTGGGGAATGAACTTGTGATACCAGCCAGTGACGCCCAGAAAATGTTGAAGAGATTGTAAGTTGAGGAGAAGGATATTCTTCCACCGCCTTTGTTTTCTCTGGGTCTAACTGCACACCTTCTTCAAAGATGACATGACCAAGGAACTTCAGCCGCTTTTTGAAGAAATTACACTTCTTTATGTTGAGGGAGATATTGGCTTGGGTGAGTCTGGAAAATACTGCGTTGAGATGCATTATATTTTGTTTCAGTAATTGTGAATAAATAATGATGTCATCTATGTAGACAAAGCAATATTTTCCCTTTAGATCCGCCAAGACTTTCTCCAACAGTCGTTGGAACGTTGCAGCTGCATTTATGAGTCCGTAGAGCATGGACCGGAATTGAAACAGACCTTTGGTAGTAATGAAGGCCGTCTTCTCACAACTATTTCTCTCCATCTCCACCTGCCAGTAACCCGATTGCAAATCCAATGTTGAGAACCTGGAGGCGCCATCCAGTGATCAATGATGTTGTGTATTAATGGCATCGGATATGCATCAGGTTTGGTCTTGCTGTTTAACTTTCTGAAATCTACACAGAAAAAGTAAGTCCCATCGGGTTTAGGTATTAAAACAACAGGTAATGACCATGACGAACATGAAGGTTCAATGATGATGTCCTTCAGCATCTGGTCGACTTGATCTTCTATTATTTTCTTCTTTAAGGGTGATACTCTGTATGCTCTGGATCTAAATGGGGTGTCATCAGATAAAGTAATTTTGTGTTTCTCTAATGCTGTTTTGCCTAAGATGTTGAAGGTGGTGCGGGGTCAAGCGGCCATTAGTTTCAGCACCTCCTCTTCATTGTCGGTGTCCCAGGATGTCAAGCTTTCTGTGTTTTCCTCCGCGCATAGTAGATTATCAGGAGTCACAGGTAAGGCGAGATACAGATTGGCTGTCGCCGGGAGATAAGTGTGTCTCCTTTGCGCTGATGTAGATTGCACAGAGTGGGGTTGGGACATTACGAAGGGATGATAAGAGACTCCCTCCTCTGTTTTCAGCCCGTACTCCCTGCGTGCGATGTCTAATGTGGCTCCCGTGGCTTTTAAGAAGTCCAGCCCCACGATCAGAAGGAAGGCCAGGTGAGAGTTGCTCATGATGTAAGTGTCCAGCCCACATTCGATAGTGTGCCAGATGTAATGAAGCCTTCTCTGGGTTTGCACCTGGTGTGTTTTTCAATCAGCCATAACAAGCTTCTGAGAAGAAGAAACATCACACTTGACCTCCTGTTCGCAGAGCTGCCTCCATAGATGTTCCCTCATCAGCATGTAGGAGCTTCCTGTATAAACCACAGCATTCACCTTCCTTCCTTGCACTGGTACTGGAACCAGGAGAAGAAAAGGAGTTGCCAGAGGTTGAGCAATGGAGAGTCCCGCTGCGTGCTTTGAAGGAACTCACTCACCTGCCTTCTTATGACTCTTTTCCTTGTTGTGCTGAGAGTCCACCTTCTTCCATTAGTCTTTGGAGCACTTGCAGTCTTTTTCCGCCCTAGAACCTATCTTCACAAGCTGTTCCACGGTGTTCACTGTTCCTCTTAGACATCCTGCCACTTTTGGGTTGATGTTATTCAGGATTCGCCCCACCAGTTCTTTCTCGGAGATATCAGGCTTCCACTTCATACAGAGGGCGCGGTAGTCATAGGCGAAGTCTCTAAGGCGTTGACTAGGCTGCTGTACCAGAGACCTTAAGTTTTCTTCAACTTCCGTGAGGTAGTCATCAGGTAAGAAAGCCACCATAAATGCCTGTTTAAAAGACTTCCAGTCCTTCACCTTGCCTTTCTTTGCCTTCCACCAGCTCAGAGCACGTCCTTGTAGAACCATGCTGAGGGTTCCTAGCAGTTCTGGGCTGGGCTGTGGTCTGATCTCCAGATAGTTTTCACACTGTTCGATGAAGTTAAGCACATCCGCCGTCTCTGAAGTGTCACCAAAGGCTGGAAACTCCAGGCAGATGGGTGGTCGACCATAAAAGGAAGAAGAAGAGGGTGAAACTGAGGAGGTAAACTGAGCAGAAGAGTGTGGTTGAACACAAGGAGAAATGTTGTATGTTCCATGACTGCTTATGTGCTTTACCTTTGCCGTAGATGCTGTGATCGCAGTGCTGGGAGAATGTAGAGCAGGAGATTGGGGAGATGCAGGGGTGTAGGCTTGTAACCTTTGGATGGTGGGCGTACTCGTGAGCCACAGTTTTTTCATCTAGTTTTCCTAGATTACGTCACGTCCCAGAAAACAGTCAGTGACAGCTCTTTCCAGTTTCTCTAGGGCCTCTTGGCAGGAGCGCTCCAGCCCTTCTAAGCTAGCGTCCACTGCGTCCATAAACTGGTTTCTCTGTTCAGACTGTTGTTTATGGATTGTCTAAAATCCTGCTCCAACGTGTTCACTTTGTCTGTAAGCGCCACCATATCCTCCTTGCCTTGATTCAGTTCAGTTTGCACTGTATGCACAACATTAATATCAGACACATCATCATCATCATCATCATCATGTCTGTCAGATATATATAGTGAACTAATCAATGATGTTATTTCAGCTGTAGGGTTACGGTGTGTAACAAATGCATCATCTTCATCCTTCAGCACATTATTAGCTACAGCAAGGTCGGCCTGCATGGCACCACTAGCATTAGCGTAAGCATTAGCGATGTTAGCGTCCATTTTGGTCTGCCACGACACACAAAACTGGAAAATACCAGAAAATACCGATTCCCCGTTCGTACGGGCCACCACTATGTAACGCTTGGATTTAATTAAACCACTAGTTACTTTGCTTCGGGGTCGAGAATCAAAATCGTATATCCAGCGGTGGAATTCCAGCACAGCCTGCGTGTTTAAAAAACCACAGGATCTGTGTTTTCAGCAGGTCGTAATCCTCTGTGTCCTCTGCCTGGAGGGCGAAGTATGCTCTCTGTGCTTCACCGGATAGGAGGGGGACAAGAATGGAGGTCCATTGCTGCTTCAGCCAGCCCTCCAGCTCTGTCGTCTGTTCAAAGATTTGGAGGTATGAGGTATATCGTCGTGTGGGGTTAATTTTGGAAACAGATGTTGGGCATCTTTTCTAGGGTCCGGGAGGGGTACATCTCGTCCTCCCCGACGTTGTATTCATGTAAGCTCTTGTGTGGGGGTTTAAAGCTCCTGCGCGAGCTGCTGTAATATAGTCTGCTGTTGTAGGGTGGTCTCTAGCAGGTGTCCCAGTATTGTTCCGTGGAGTTATTAAATTAGTGATGTCTTTGGTTTCAGCTGTGATGACTCTGATCATCTAGTCATCTCCGCACCAGTGGACGTGCCTATAATTTACTTTTTATACGAATTACATAATCTAAAATTAGTTTTTTAGTAGTTAATATAAAAGCAGACATTTCATGTTCTATAAGTATATATTTTTCACGTCTGTGAGGCAAGTATACACAGAGTTTCAGCTCATTTTCAGACGCGCTCAAGTTCACCAAAAACAATACAGAATAGAGTACCCTATTTACTTTCTTCATTTAACAAAATCATCTCATGAAAACACTATTGGGAACGCTTTTTTTTTTCGACCGGTTGTTACAGCATGTGTGTCAAACACGCAAAAGTTTGGCTTGTATAACCTTGTCAGGTGACGTCATTTGATTATGTGCACCCGGAGGTTATAAATAGGCATGAACCGGAAACATCTTCAGGTCTTTTTGTCTTCAAGGACCGCATTGTATGTGTGTGTGTGCAAAATCTGTGTGTGAATACTGCGCGGCAGTTAAAAAAAGAAAAGAAGCAGAAAGCAAAAGAAAAATGAAATATTACTTTCAGTGGCGTTAAAATGGAGTTAAAAAGAAGATGTCTCATAAAAGTGTCAGCTGTGCCCTTATAAAAGTGTCCTTTCAGGTTTTGATTTTACTTCGGACAATTAATGGTAGTCCCGAAAGGTACTCTCGTGAGAATTCGTAGACAGGTAGCGAAAGGTCAGTGGTAACGCAGGAGGTCACCTGGTCCGCCTTTAAAGCGATGCCGCGAAGAAGCTAGGAGGTGGAGAGATACACAGCGCTGTTATTAAGAGAGAGAGAGAGAGATTATTTGTCGCATCCAGTGGATTATTATACCCCTTATGGATTTATCCTTTCTGGAACCCATCAATACACATCTCATTCCATATTTGTGCTCCTGTACTGAACTTCATATACCAGTGAGACCGAACCATCTCCCTCAGCCCCATACAGTGGCGGACTGGGACAATAATTCAGGCCGGGAATTTGACTCCACTCCCAGGCCACCTCTGCTGCTGCAGTCACCACCACCCTATTCATGTAATCTACTGGACTGATAAACTTGTAGGCTAACCCTATTATTGTAACAGGTAGACTACCAGATGCAATATAAATGAATAAAAAATAGCCCTTAACAACTCGGAATACACCATTTATACTACCAAACCAATGACAAATAGAAAATTGGCTTTTTAAAAGAGATAATAAGAGACACATTCACATGTTGAAATATTTACATTTTATGTATTTTCAGTGCTCAACTCTAGTATATCAAATGCATCAGAAACACAAACACAAATAAACTTAACAAAACCTATGACAGCGTAAGTAACAGATAACAATGTTTACTCAATTATGGCATTATGTGGAACAGACCAGTAAGAGTAAACAGTAAGTAATTAGCACTACTAGTACACCAGTAGGCGTTTGAATTGGGTGATACTGTACTTAAAAAAAAAAATCTAAATCCTTAGACTGTGGACAGGCTAAATAATCAAAAGAGATATAAAGGCTTTCACTGTCTCCTTAATCTTTCCCTGAATCCTTCTCTCTCTCACTCTGCACATCTAGTTGCTCTGCAATATGAAATAAGCGTGTTCAATAATCTGTACTTATAATTGTGCAGCCATCAGTTGTATGTCCCCAAAATCACAGTCCTACTACTGATCTTATAAATCATAAAAAAGCACATGTTGTTTAAAAAGTATAGCCTGCTGCCTGCATGTTTAGTTTTGCTTATCTTTAACTTTACCTGAAGGTCCCTGCTCTGACTCAAACGCTGAACTGTCCACCACCTCTAGCTCAACAGCAGGAGCATTTACAGCACTAGTGCTACTGCTGCTTCCTTCGTCACCTTTTCAGACGAAACAAGACTTGACACAGCACAGCAGCACTTACATATCGTTGCTCGTTTGTTGGTTTAGTTTTATCGATTGTGATGATCTACGTAAGTGATTTGGATGAAAGTGTTTGTCTGCCAAATTATTATAAATATAATGTAGATGTAATCTTGACCGACCTGTTCCCTTACTGGCGAACATGGCTGGGATTGCTGCGTCTGTGGCCAGGGCTTTTTTCCTTTTTTTTTATACGCTGACTCTCTGCTCCTCCTTTGCATTTACGCTCCATTTTTTGAACGATATAGCCAGATATTAGGCAGTGCGTCGCTGACGTTGGGTCATGTGATGTGGGAGTGTAATATTCCCTCCTGATCTTCTAATCTTCCCCTCCCTTTCCATTGCCTGATTCGTAGATTGAGAGATCCGTCAATTAATTCGTAGTTATACACCAGCCTATCACATGCCAGGCTGATCGTCTGCACAGCGGCAGCCGGCAGGCCAGAACGACCGTCAGGCCACCGGGAAATGTCCCGGTGCTCCCGATGGCCAGTCCGCCCCTGGCCCCATACATACACTAACAATAACAACCTGGACTTGGACATTGCATTTCATACATACACACACATACATATTTTGTAAAATATGAATTTTTATAAAATGACAAAACATTAGTTTAATGGTGATTATTTAATATTATTCAGTGGTTTGAAGAACATGAAGATTTCTAAATTGCTGTTAGAAAAAGTATAACGTATAAAAGGTTTCCCTTATTATAAACTTTTCATTGCTATGTTCTATATAGAAAATAGACTGATTTTTATGCCAAACTTTGCGATATAAAAAAAACACGTCAACTCCGAAACATACACAAAAGGCAAAGCCTTACAATAGTTTCACACAAAACAAACTGCCATTTATGGTAAAAAAAAATGACTCTTCAAAAAAAGCTGAAGCCACCATGGCATTAGTTATCGCTGAACACTGTTCTATGCTGGCATGTGATCACATTGGAGAAGCATGTAAAGCTGCTTTTTCACACTGTGCAGCGTGCATTATGCAATATTACGTGATGACATCATCTAGCAACTTCTACGACAGCCAATAGCTACTTTCCTTACTGACGAGTTGGCAACACTGAGAGGAGGATCATGATGCCAGTTTAACATCCTGGAGCCCAAAACCCATTTTAATATATATATATATATATATATATATATATATATATATATATATATATATATATATTAAATTAACAAATGTTGTAAGTAAACAATAGCCCAAGTTTGGAAAAACATTCACATTTGGACTAAATATTATACTATAATTTGCAAGTGTTGCCACTCTTCGTAATCTGAGTGTGTGTGATTGAGGTGGGGCTGCTCACGTTGGCGCAATGTGTGTAGTTTTTTTTAGTGTGGTTAAGAATTGCATGTCAATGAATGTTTTAGAAACCATGCTTTGTTTGTTTCTCTACATCCACAGGAAACCTGCAGAAACCTGGTGTCACCTAAGCCAGGTGTCAATTTAATAAAATGTTGTGGATTATTCAGTAAAACAGAGGGTCTGCTGAAAAAAGTTAGACATATCAGTCACTTTACCCCAAATAAATGTTTTTTTTTCTGAATTTTATAATTTAGTTGTTTAGATTTGGGCACACACCCAAGACTTTCATGGTATATGGTATGGTATATTTCACTTTGGTAAAGATTTGCAATATACACAAATTTAAGAAGAATCTTGAAGCACTGCAGATCTTCAGAAAGGCCTCAGACCCCAGAAGGTTAATAGTATTTTTTGTCCCAGGAGCTAAGTTGTCTTGGGGAAGGGTGCATTATTTGCATTTGAATGTTGTCCGACATTGTAAAGCACACACACTAACACTAAAACAACTACAACCGAAAATGAAATTAAGCAGCTGATGATGTTGTTGTTGTTGTTATTGGTCTTTCGGGCTTTTCGGGGTCGCCACAGCGCAATTACCAGTCCGCACTACAGCTTGGCACAGGTTTTACGCCGGATGCCCTTCCTGACGCAACCCTTCCATTTTATCCGGGCTTGGGACCGGCAGTGCATCCAGTGGCTGGGGTAAGAGGCCCTGATAATACTGCATAAATATCATTAAGTACGATAAATACCTGAAAAAAAAAATCCTATGAAACATTTTCACAAATAGAAGACAATTTAATTTTGGATTTATTCTCTTTTTCTATTCTGAAAGTCTATGTAACATTTTTTTATAATAATAACAATAAACAGTTACAAACAGAGATAGGCCATATAACAGTTAATTCTTTGTACAAATAAAACTGTCAGATAATGAATTTGATCATCTGTCTAAACATCACTTTAACCAAGTTTTTTTTTTTTTATGTTTGTTGTACAAAGTACTTGATCTTTAAGAAGGAGCCTCTCTGACTAGCTTTTGCTTTATGTGCACACACATACACACACACACACACACGATCACAATGTCATAATAAACATTACACGCATGTATGGATGTTGACTCTACGAGTGGCACACCCGCACTGAAACTCAGCATGAAAGACGATTACCTATAATCCCGAAATGCGCACGAGAAAAAAAAAACAATGGCTCAGTTGTGATCATGTGATGCTTGGCAGACAAAACGTATATGTCCTACTCATATATCAATCCCTTGCTTATTTATTATTTTAAATTTTATTTTAAAATTTTGCTTGTTGTGCAAAACAGTTGCACACCAAATTACTCACAATCCAAGGTTCCACTGTAAAAAAAAAAAAAACGCGTTCAACATTTTCTAAAAGCTTGACGATTGACTTACCTATTATTGTTCAAATTGACACCACCATCCACTGTTGTCTCTATATTTATTTTTGGCATCATTACATATCATGTAATCTTGTTTGGTCAGTCCATACTAAGTACTTTCTATTGCTGCAAAAAGGAATCTGCATAAACCCATAAACATGTCAATAAATGCCCTTTCAGGAATGCCTTTTTTCAGCAGGAAATGTTTTTACCCTCAACTAGTTTGCAGTATACTTTTTGAAAGTAGAGGGATATCCTATTCTACCTGTGCAATACTATGCGTCCTAGTTCAATTCTATGGCGGTGGATCTGTCTTGTCGCACGGTGGTGTAGTGGTTTCCTCCGGGTACTCTAGTTTCCTCCCACAGTCCAAAGACCTGCAGGTTACGCTAATTGCCTGTAGTGTGCGAATGAGTGTGTGTATGTGTGTGCCCTGCAATGGATTTGCACCCTGTCCAGGGTGTACCCCGCCTCATGCCCTAAGCCTCCTGGGATAGTGTGAAAGATTTTTTCTGTTCCACTTGTTAATGTTACCTAAATAGAAAAAACATTAAACAAAGGCTTTATCTCTAGTCAAAAGAACCAAAGAATGACACAGGACTCTGTACAGATCTGGATGAAGTAAGCAGGATTTATTGCAGCAATAAAACCTAAGTAGGCCGAACTTGTAATGCTTAGGTCGTAAAACCAAGCATTATTAAGAGCAGACTGTCTAACAGTTACATGCAGGCTCATTATATACAGTTTTCAATGGGAGGAATGCACAGCTTATCTCCTCCCCTAGTTCTTTTTCCCCTCCTTACCAAATTATTATCCCATTATAGGCAAACTTTTACCAAGAAATTCTCCAATTATGTTTACGTTTTTCTATCATATTATGTTACGTCATATACCTCGTCATCTGACTCCCTATGTCATCTGTAGCAAGTGATTATATTTTTTCCAATTATAATTCATTTTTCTTGCAAATTATTTTCCATTATCTTTACACTTCTTTTGCTTAGTTTATTTTAAAAAAATAACAGGGTGGTGCATATTGTTACTATACATTCCTGGTTTTTCCTCATTTATTCTACAGTTCTCAAGAGACTGTCCATGGATAAGCATCTGTTTGTTTGGTATTATGTAGATGCACATACTAGTTTATTTTTGTGTCTACTCTTGTTAAACTCAGTATTCGTAAAACTGATCATGTGTCTTCTGGTTATTTGTTTATATTCTTACTTAGACATGTGTGCACAACTGCAAGTGCAAGTGTAGCACGTGTATCCAACACTATTCTTCATTAAGTGTGCTCGTGTATTTGCCAAGTCCGGCACCTGGTGCCTTATCTTATGCTCGTGTCTCTGTCGGGTCTGGCACCTGGCGGCATCTTGTCTATTTATCATACACATGACAGCTAATTATAAAATAAGTACAGTTCATGTCTGGGTCACTCTAGAGTTTTCCCATGTACTTTGGGTACACACTGTACACTGAGTATCACTACCCATACCCTTAATGTTTGTTTTATGCCCTGTCATGCTTTTCTTATCTCACCTCTAAGTAAACATATTATGCTTTATGACCCGTCATACTCTGTCCCCTTTTCTCACCTCTAAGTGAACCCAGTATATGTTATATTAAACTTCTAATTATCTGTCTCTATAAAAACAGACAGTATATAAGTAAGGGAACGCAAACTTGTGGGATGCATTTAGGTATTTCTGAGGAATTTTTGAGGTTAGGGCACCCTAACTACTGATTTCTTACAGGTTACAGTATTACCACCCTTAAGAAAGGCTGCAGCAGGATTGCACTACTGCTTCTTGGTGTCATTTTTATCTCTGAACTACACAGAGTAGAGCATCTTAAATTGGTAAATACTTAAAGTACTATATGAATCAAAGTTAAGGGATTGAAGAAAATATGCTTATTTTTACCAAACAATACGCATATACAGTAACATTTGCTCTGTCCATGCTTCCTAATGCACCTTCAAACACAGACTTGCATGTCTATTATTATTATTATTAGTAGTAGTAGTAGTAGTAGTAGATAATTTATTAGAAGGCCTATTAATAATAATAATAATAATATTAACAATTTATGTATTAATTTACTTTTTTATTTGACCACAAGCACTGCTGGCCACAAATCTTCAAAGATCTACAAACCCACAATTCCATGTACACTAGTGTCAACAATTGGGATTTAAAAAAATTTTGACCCGTGGGATAAAAACAACAAGATGACATCCAGATAGTGCAGATGCCCGAGTGGTATAAATGAGTACCTTCTACTATGTACAGACCAACTCTCTTCAGTTTGTGAGAATTGTGAGGCTTTGTGTTTTTTTTAAATAAATTATTTCTTAACATACTTCTTTTTATCTAATCTTGTTACTTGATACTTTTTTTTTCAGGTTTTGAAGGGAGACATGTCTATAAATGATTCAGCACGTTCTATGGTTATTTTAACCTTAGAATCATTGGACATACCACCAGCTGGTGACATTGTTGCAATATTTTTTGGC
Source organism: Clarias gariepinus (assembly GCF_024256425.1). Taxonomy (NCBI): domain Eukaryota; kingdom Metazoa; phylum Chordata; class Actinopteri; order Siluriformes; family Clariidae; genus Clarias; species Clarias gariepinus. The sequence continues at coordinate 4,501,011 of NC_071110.1, forward strand.
ATAATTGCATACTGTTTAATCTTGTTCTTTCAGTCCATGCTACTTATAACAATTGTTGTAAAAAGGAATCTGCATAAGCCTATGTACATACTGCTCTTTAATTTGTTCATATGTGACCTAATAGGAGCTACAGCTTTTTACCCTCAACTCATTTGTAGTATATTGTTTCAGAGTAGAGAAATCTCTTATCCTGTCTGTGCATTACAAGGATTTCTCATTCACATGTATGGGGTTGGATCTGCTTTATTTCTCACAGTTATGGCCTTTGACAGGTACATTGCCATTTGCAAACCTTTAAGATACCACACGCTGATGACAGGGGACACCTTGATAAAACTTATTTTAATGGTGTGGGTCATAGATTTAGCTATGCACATGTCTTTATTCATGCTCACAATGAGCAAAGAAATCTGCAGGACAAACATAGTGGACACATTCTGTAATCATCCCTCTTTAATGAAGTTAAGCTGTGAAGATATGAGACCATCTAACTATTACGGCATGTTTACTATAGCTCTTGTACAAGGCTCTGCTATATTGATAGTATCATTATCATATATCAAAATCCTAATTACCTGTTTTTCTACCAAACAGGAAAAATCTATAAGTAAGGCAATTCACACTTGTGGCACACATTTAGTTGTTTATCTAAGTTTTGAGGTTAATGTATTATTTACACTGATTTCCCACAGGTTAGAATCAGCGTCTCCATACTTAAGAAGGATCTTTGGTGTTTCAATTGTTATATTTCCTCCAATTATCAATCCTCTAATTTATGGGTTGAAAACAAGGGAAATTAGACAAACAATTTTAATGTTTACACAAAGAAAGGTTTTCTGAAGGAAACTAAAAACTAAAGTATAAGTATATGTCTATCCTTCTTTTAATATATATTTAATTAAAATTGAACAACTAGTACCTTCTTTTTAAATCATAATATATGTAATAAGTGAAATACAGTTGCAGTCATGTAGTCATCATAAAAATTTATGGCAATGGCAACATTTGGGGTGGAAGCAATGTACCACGTACACATTTAATAAAATAAGTGATGTTAATCATGATCACTAATATGAAATCGGTGTGCTTTGGGATTTACAAATTAAAAGATATTTAAAAACCTTTATCACCACCAAATCTGAGAGGCTTGTAGGTATATTTTTGACCCTGAATGCATAATTCTGGCCGTGTTCATATCGGAAAACCCAAGATAAATAAAAGTAAAGAAGTATGCTATCCAGCCATTCTGTACAAGAGACCAGTTCAAAAAGAAACATTACCATGATATTCATGTTAATGATGATGATGGATTAAATGACCGTGTTTTAAATTTGACAAATTTTATGACTGTTCCGGGCATAAAAATCATAGGTAAAAAACAATTTAAACCACAATCCAATGCATTTTCTGTATTTTTGCATGATAATATACTGTTAAATCTTGTTTAAATCCATGCTGCATGTAACTGTTGTTGTTAAATGGTTCCTTATATAGAAGTGTTATATAGGGTTAAAAGCTACATAGGGTTCTTTACTGTATATTACTGAAATGCAATTAGAATAGCTTATGGGTATTGTGTGTTCATAAACAGTGGTAGGCTGTAATTGTCTAGATTTAAGTCTGAAACCAAGGAATAAAAAAAACATTTAAGGAAAATCTATCAATTTACTACATTTTCTGTAATATTATGAAAGTACAGTACAGTTATTTATTAGCAACAGAAATAAAGTTTTTAACGTAAAATTGCTCAATTGAATTCATTACTGTCAAACACTTTCCGCCTTGCTTTCTTTTTTTCCATTTATAAATATATGTCATGATTGGTGGTGTTGGGCTGCTGTTGTTGCCGTGGGCTAAAAAGGGAAGACATAGGTGCAAAGGGCTTTTAAATATAAAGAGTCTTTTTAATAAGAAGATATAACAAAACAGGACTGAGAATAATAAAGAACATAAAAACATGAACTTAAAACAAACTAAGAAACTTAAACAAAAAAATTTTATGATCATAATTTTGAGGAAGCCTATGTATGCAATAGACATTAGCTTTTTGAGATGTGGTGGCGATGACAGCGAGGATAGCTCTATCTTATCTCAGTACAGCACAAATAGATGTCGAAGGACGAATATTAAACCTCATCACACCTCACTGTTAAGCAATATATAGCATCCTAGATAGCACACTATTAAAGGGCCAAGAGCACATGTTGAACCAATGTTGACATCGGTGGTTGGCCCAATGTCATTTTGTCCAGTGACACAACGTTGACCCATTGGTCCTTCGACCAATGAAGTGTGCTGTGTGGCCAGCTAGGAGAAAAACGGGAATTAAAAATTTTTTTTTTTCTTTGTGAAGCTGCTTTGAGACAATGATCATTAAAAGCGCTATATAAATAAAATTGAATTGAATTGAATTAAATTGAATATTTCAGTTTCCTCATTCATAAAGTCTTCAAAAGACACCTTCCATCTTCGCATCACCCTAATGGGAATTTCCATCCCCATCTTTAATAATTCTAACCTGCTGCACATCCTTCCCATCTTTATATCTCTGCCTTACCAACCTGTACAGATCCACCTCTCCCTCCTTACTTTACCAATCTAGGATACAAGTCGTCAAATGCTCTTTGTTTGGCCATTGCCCCTCTACGTTCACCTTATACGGCATATCCCTGTACTCCTGATTACTCTCTTCAGTCTTCTCAGTGTCCAACTTCTTCTTAGCTAACCTCTTTCTCTGTATACAATGCTGGACTTCCTCTTCTCCTTGCCCACTTTGGCCTTACCTGATGATACACCAAGTACCCTCCTACATGTCTTCCTGATCACATTGGCTGTAGTTGTCCAGTCAACTGAAAGCACCTCCTGACCACCCATAACCTGTCTCAACTCCACCCTGAAGACTACACAACATTCTTCCTTTCTCAGCTTCCACCACTTTGTCCTCTGCTGTGCCTTTGTCCTCTTCACCTTCCTCACCACCAGGGTTATTTTACACATCACTATTCTGTGTTGTCTGGCTACACCCTTCCCTACCAACACTTTGCAGTCACTAATCTCTTTCAGATTACAACGTCGACACAAGAAGAGTTAAGAGTGAAAAGTGGAAAGGCTATTGGTCCTGATGACATACCTGTGGAGGTATGGAAGTGCTTAGGAGAGGTGGCACTAAAGTTTCTAACTATTTTTTTAACAAGATCTTGGAGAGTGAGAGGATTCCAGAAGAATTGAGGAGAAGTGTATTGGTGCTGATTTTTAAGAACAATGGAGATTTGCAGAGCTGTGGCAATTACAGAGGCATAAAGCTAATGAGCCATACAATGAAGCTGTGGGAAAGAGAAGTGTAAGCTAGGTTAAGGGCAGAGGTGAGCATTTGTGAGCAGCAATATGGTTTCATGCCTAGAAAGAGTATATCAGGTGCAGTATTTGCTTTTAGGATGCTGGCGGAGAAGTACAGAGAAGGTAATAAAGAGTTGCATTGTGTCTTTGCAGATTTAGAGAAGGCGTATGACAGGTGCCGAGAGAGGAGCTGTGGTGTTGTATGAGGAAGTCTGGAGTGGGAGAGAAGTATGTTAGAGTGGTGGAGGATATGTATGAGAGCTGTAAGACAGTGGTGAGCGACAGAGGCTGTAGGTGTGACAGAAGAGTTCAAGGTGGAGGTGGGTCTGCATCAAGGATCTGCTCTAAGCCCCTTTTTGTTTGCTCTGGTGATGGACAGGATGACAGATGAGGTTAGACAGGAGTCTCCATAGACTATGATTTTTGCAGATGACATTGTGCTTTGTAGCGAGAGCAGGGAACAGGTGGAAGAAAATTTGGAGAGGTGGAGGTATGCTCTGGAAAGCAGGGGAATGAAGGTTAGCCACAGTAAGACAGAATACATGTGTGTAAATGAGAGGAACCCAAGAGGAACAGTGAGGATACAGGGAGCAGAGGTAAAGAAGGTGCAGGACTTTAAGTACTTAGGGTCAACAGTCCAGAGCAATGGAGAGTGTGGAAAGGAGGTGAAGAGGCGGGTACAGGCAGGTTGGAATGGGTGGAGAAAAGTTTCAGGTGTGTTGTGCGATAAAAGAGTATCAGCAAGAATGAAAGGAAAGATGTACAGGACAGTGGTGAGACCAGTGATGCTCTATGGCTTAGAGACAGTGGCAGTCAAGAAAAGACAGGAGGCAGAGTTGGAGGTAGCAGAGGTAAAGATGTTGAGTTTCTCTTTGGGAGTGACAATGATGGATAGGATTAAGAATAGGTTCATTAGAGGGACAACCCATGTTAGATGTTTTGGAGATAAAGTCAGAGAGGCCAGATTGAGGTGGTTTGGACATGTTGAGAGGAGAGATGGTGAATATATCAGTAGAAGGATGGTGAGGTTTGAACTGCCAGGCAGGAGGTCTGGAGGAAGACCAAAGAGGAGATTTATGGATGCAGTGAGAGAGGACATGAAGTTAGTTGGTGTGAGAGAAGAGGATGCAGAGGATAGGGTTAGATGGAGGCAGATGATTTGCTGTGGCGACCCCTGAAAGGGAACAGCCGAAAGACAAAGAAGAAGAAGAACTATTCTAAAATTATAATTCATGTAATCAACCAAACACAGTTGGGGTCATGCAGTTAACATGAACATAAAAGTCTTGGCAATATTTGGGTATTACTGGTGAAAATTTCTCTTATTAAAATAAGTGATGTAGTTAATCATGATCACCAACCTGTATAGATCAACCTCTCCCTCCTTACTGTACCAATCTAGCATAAAAGTCATCAAATGCACTTTGTTTGGATGAAGTCAAGGGGCCTTGAGATTTTGAAAAAACTCTACAGAATTATTATTATTAATCTAAGAGGATTGTAGGTGATATTATGAAGGTCGAGTACATCACTCTGGAGACCAGGGATGTTGAGGCCAATAGACTTTATTCTTTCCAGAATACAGCCGAGCAGTTTCTAAGCAGAGGAAAAGCTCTTTTCTCTTCCACAATGCATGCTTATATACATTCACATGACACTTGTTCAACATCCTGTTCCCACCAACACAATACACCCGTACATGTGTTTTGTTTCTAACAAGATACAATGCTTCAACACATAGGTTTACTAATTTCCACAAGACATAATGCTCTCATACATGTTCATCTTATGGCTAAAGGAAACATCACTCACTTAATTGGACAGCTTGTCCTTGTGCTCCCATCCTACAGCGAGATGCCTCTGCTTTGAGTCATACTGAGGCCTTTTATGTCATCAGTCTCTTTACTGGGTACAATGATACATTTTGCACTATATTGTTCCCTACATATATAATATAGTAGATTTAATATTATGTGTTTAGGTACACAATTCATGATTAATATTTAGTGGTTAAATCATTACACTAACAATGTCTTTATCTTTACAAACATCACTTCTTTTTACCATATCATTCATGTATTTTTCTATGCAAAATTGGGGTACGTTCTACTCGTGATATAATAAAAAATAACATACAGGAAAGAAGTGCCATCCGGGGCTAACCAAAGCACCTGTTGCATGAGATTGGCCGTGAAATCGGTGAAACTTACAGCTAGCGGTGAGAGGTGATAGCTGTGAAGTGTAAAGGCCTTTTGTATGTTAATGACTAGCAGAAAGAGGTGCTGTCCTTATCATAGCCGGGTGAGGGACTTAGCCATGGTGTGCTTTTGTCTCTTCAGCTTGAGGGTTTGAACGAGAAGCAAGCTGCACACACTGCTCTTCTCAAAGAGGTTATTCAGCATCTTGATGCTTTTGAGTGCAAGTTTGATGAGAGAAGACCGCAGGAAGATCATGACTAGCAGAAAGAGGTGCTGTCCTTCTTATCATAGCTGGGTGGGGGGATTAGTCATGGTGTGCTTTTGTCTCTTCAGCTTGAAGGTTTGAAGGAGAAGCAAGCTGCACACACTGCTCTTCTCAAAGAGGTTATCCATTGCATTTAAGAGCAAGTTTGATGAGAGAAGACCGCAGGAAGAGTCAAGCCATGTGCATAAAAGAGCTAAGAGTACGCATAACATGGGCATTGCGATAAGTTGACCTGTATTGTACCCTCTTAATACAATAGTAAATTATACCTTGCCAAGTTAGCGTAAGCATTTGGCAACCCATCTACTTTTTGTTACTTGCATTGTTGTAGGTGTCCAGCATATTTAAAAGTTTGTCACGTCCGAATTATACAAGGTTTACAAATGTATGTATTAAAGCGGTTTTAATTCAACATTACAGGAAGCTATAAGGAGCCATCATAATTCAGAAAACAACCCACATAAATACGATCCACAAGCTGGGTAAGAATGTTGTTTCTTTACATGCTATGTATGGGGTTTTACATAATTATTTTAAATGTAATTAATGATACTACTCTCTTTCCACACAGAATAAGTTTACTTCATGATCAGGCATTGATGACAAATCTGCTGGATGAATTAAAGGTGACTTTTGCAGATGCAGACCCTGAGAGTATAAAGGGTAATCAGAAATTGTTATTGTAATTATTTTCATGTCTCTTTATTTTTGTCTATTTTGTCTCTAATAATTTGCATTGTTTCTGTCACTTATCTGAATTTTTCTTTTACCAACATGTTAAAATTGCAGAGGAAATACTTTTTGTCTCGGCCAGGAAAGTCTCAGCTAAGAGACTGCATTAAGACAGCGGCTAAAAACAGACAAAGATGAGTAAGTGTACAAATTCATCTATGTATTAAGTTCGGTACATCTCTGAGTGTTTTTAGGGGTTAACGTTTGGTGTGTTTTGCAGTTGCTGGAGTCCAGGTGTAGAGTCGTTCAAACAGGTGCAGAGAGAGAACTGTGGCAGACTGCAATACTGGAACTGAATTGCGTGCCATGCCATCAGCGTATAATATCTAATGGGACAGAGCTAGAAAGACATTTATTTTGGACATCTAACAAGCACTGGTGCATGTTTTTTTTTTCCTTATTTTTACTTTGCTTTGTATATTTATTAGTGTTTGGTTTGATTTTAATAAAAAATTTCTGAATCAATTCTATTGTCATTTTTTTAAAGGATGTGGGGGATATATAGTATTGTGGGGGGGTGGATAGGGCCTATCTACATACCTGCCCAATAACCAATCGTCACTAAGTTATGAGGGCTTGGGTTGGGCTAAATAAAAAGTATTGACTGGGTAATGTCCCAATAGATGTCAGGGTTTTGGGTGTTTTTTTGTTTTTTGTTTTTTTTAAACAACCAATCACTGTTGAGATAAGAAACCAATAGGGAAGGGCAGAGTTGGGCAAAGGTGTAAAATGCAAATGGGGCTTGAGGTGTGAATGTCTCTTGACAAAATCCTTGAGTGGATTATTTGCCATGGCAACAAATGGCCGTACCATGGAAGAATTCCTCAGCACTTGTAGATACTTCCGAAAATCAGTGGTGTATACAGGAGTTTCCTAGTACAGATACACCTCTTTTCATGCAGTGATAAGTTGTTTATAATGTTACATTTAGTTGATAGATGTTTGCTGAAGTTTGGTGCAAGTGACACAAAGACTGTTCTAGAAATTTGTATTACATGTAATAATGCTTAGTGCAATATGTAATATGTAAAACATTACATGGATTTCTCACTTTTTCAGACTGTTTAAGAAAGACTAAAAAATAATAATGTACTATACTATTCTGTAGGTCACAGACTGTAGGATGGAGTGGAATGCCCTACGGACATAAGAAATGTGCCTTTTGTGAAATACATTTCTTCTAGGTGGTGGAAAGAATGTTCTCTAGATCCTCTTGCAGAGAACAGAAATTAATCTAGCTGCATGTCTTTTTAACCCAGTGTAAGTATGTATCCAGTGATGTAAACTTTAAAGCACTTTTTGTAAATTGCTCTGGATAAGAGCGTCTGCCAAATGCCTAAATGTAAATGTAAATGTCTTCCTTGTTTCGTGAGAGTTTCGGCCAGTCAAGCAGTGCTGGAGGATCAGAAAGAACATGGTGTAGGTTGTGTTGAAAACTTTGAGGTAAGTGGGTAATGGACCATTTTTTATCATTGTAGACAATCATCAGTGTTTTGAATTTGAAGCAGAGAAGTGGTGTCAGTGGTGTACTTTGGATCAACAGCAGAGAAAAATTGGTGGACAGAGGCAGACCTGTCCAGAGTGGGTTGCTGTAGTTTAGTCTTCAAAGAATAAGGGACTGAACAAGCACCTTAGTTGCCTGTGTGGCGTGAAATAGACATTTTTTTCTGATGTTATAAAGAAGAAATTGATAAGACTAAGTAAGGGAGGGGAAATGGACAGTTGATTGTCCAGAGTTACCCCAAGGCTGCGGGCAGTGACTGAGTGAGTAATTTAAATGTTGTCCATTGAGACAAACCACCTGGGATGAATAGCAGTTTGGTTTTGCTGAAATTAAGTGATTAAGCTGCCACCCAAGATGAAATGTCTATCAGAAATGCTAAGATTTGAGTGGAAACATGAGTGTTTGAGGAAATGAAAAATTAGTTGAATGTCATCTGCATAACAATGAGATGAAAAGCTGTGTGAGGATATGACCTTACCAAAAGATAAAAATCTTAAAAAGAGGATAGACAGGAGCAGACCAGGCTTTTAGGACACCAGTGTGTAACGCTTGGATTTAATTAAACCACTAGTTACTTTGCTACGGGGTCGAGAATCAAAATACTGGTTTTTAAACAACACTTCCGGTATTGCGCAATAAAGACAGGACAAGTAAAGACGCGACACAATAACTATGTATAAACCAAACCAAAGTGTATTAAACCAAACAAACCAACAAACAAACAAACATGGTGCACCAAAACCAATATATACAAAATATATACAAATATAAACAATGTGTAAGATGTATGCGGGTGTGTGAGTGCGTGTATGATTGGCCAGAGTCAATGTTATTGCAGTGTGTGAAATGATGCACGGGAGAGATTGGCTCGGCCTCACCGGTATAGATGACAAATCCGGGAGCTCGAGCAACGGAACGAGAGGTGAATGGTTAGTTTCCACGAGGAATAATCCGACCGGGGAAAAGTACTCCTTCCGACTCATCTAACAAACTCTCTCTCTGAAAAAGCAGCGCGCTGTGAAAAATCTCTCCGTGTCGGGCCGCTTGCCGGTTCCGGCTTTATACCGGCACACGTGACCCGACGCCGCTTCCGGGTCCTCTCGCGCTGCCATCGCGCATGCTCGCGAGAGCTTACCCTGTGACCAACACTGTCTATGGGGATAATTAAAACCAGATCGGGCATATTTCCGTGCACAGGTGAGCAGCATTAGCTCCTTAATCCATTTCCTGTTTGTTAAAATGCCCCTTTATGTGGCTGCGCTACAAGTGGAGAGTCTGCATGGAGTAGATGTCACTTCACATGACCAGTCGTCTAGGTAGAAAGCAAACCGTTGCCATATCATGTCTCAAGTTTTAAGGTTTTTAAGGATAGCCAAGAGAATCTTGTGGTTTACCATTTCAGATGCTGCTGAGAGTTTCAGGATGATGAGGACAGCTTACAGGGTAGTCAATCTAGCAGCATGGACCTACTCTATTTTGGCATCATAAAAGAAGGCAAAGTCATCAGCAGTCAGAGAGGACAGAGCGGATGAAGCCTGTGGGTAATGAAAAAATGTGGAACTTGCAAGGTTCATGTGCAGAAGCTCTCAACTTTTCAGGCCAAGAAATCTTCCTTAGTTTAGAAGACAGAGGGCATACAGTAGTAGGAGGTCCATAGTTAAGAAAAGAGAAGAGATAAAATAAGAGAAGAAATGAAGTCTGAGTCTGGGTGGGTACAGGATGACAGAGGAAGGGGAAATAGAATGGAGGTTTCTGCAGGTAGTAAAGAAATTGTGATGGTTTAGGCAGGATAGAAGGGGTAAAGGTAAAGGATACCATGTAATGATCAGATGTATTGACTGGGATAGCAGTAATATCTGTATCTGGAGAGGTGAATAGGTTGTTCTCTAATGCTAGAAACACTAACCAGTTAAGATGCCTTTCTTTCTCATGCTGCAGTAACTAGCCAAGCATTTATCTAGCATATAACCCTACTCCCACCTAAACATCTTCAGAGAACTAGAACTAGAATCTAGAATTCAGCCTGTTATCTGTGAACACCGCCAGGTTCCCCTTAAGTTTTCCACATTCACTAAGGGTTCCTTGCACTTCTCAACCTTACCACCACCTGCTGTCTGTGCATGCTGCCAGATTCCCCTTCATCTTCTCGCTTTCACCAAGGGATGCCTGCACTCTCCCGCTCCTTATCACAGCCAGGCCTTACCTGTCACAGTCAGAGTACCCCTGGACTTTCCAACTTGATATCAGCCTCTCTTTATTGTTTAATGAAATATTACAGAGTGAACATTGCTAGCTGTGTTATGTGTGCCTTTGACCTGTCTATGCCCTCAAGAGCCATCGAAGGGCATCGAAAATCGAAATCAACTCATATACTTTGATTTGTATTGCACCTGTCTTATCAGTTTACTGGTAAAAGTTTAAAACACTTTATATCTTGATCTTGTCAATATTTATGATGTATTTGCAGAAGAAACAACACATTTTATTTTATTCAATTATCAATCTTGATCATGTATTGTTTTTGTTCATGCAGTACAAGAGAGAAGAATGTGGTGAAATATTGTAGGCACCAGCATTGAGTGACATCTGTTTTAGTAATAAAGTGTTATAGCAAGGTTATTGAAGTCAAAACAAGCTATTAAATATGCCAAACCTACATTATATCAACATTGACTGTTTTTTCTTGTAGTTTAAGGACATCTGGAGAATGTGAAACTGCATTCATTATGAAGCTGCAGATACTGACAAAATTTGCCATGACAGTCTGAAACCATTTGTGATACTATATCTACAGGCCAGTATAGTGAGACTTTCTCTACAGGTGTCACTGTTAGGTGTACAGCTCCAAGGATACCACACAAACCCATAATTTAGTGTAACCTGATGTCAACAACTGGGATTTGAAAAATAGTTCACATCTAGTCAACATAAATAGGTTCAAATATTTTAGGTCTTGAATGATAAAATAAACTCCACCTCAGTTCTCTTCACTTTGAGAGCATGATGACCCTGTGCCTGTTTTACTGAATTTATCACCAACATGAGACAGGTTTGTCATTTTCACAAAATGATACTTGCTGTAAAACATAATAATACTTTGCCCATGTTTAATGTCTTAACTCATAATCTTTTCTATTTTATTTCCAGGTTTTGTAGTTAAAATGGAGAGAGACATGTCATTTAATAGTTCGGATGTGTCACGGTTTATAACCACGCTGACCATGGAATCATTGAACATACCACCATTTAGTGCTATTTCTATATTTATTTTTGGCATCATCACATACTGTTTAATCTTGTTCTTTCAATCCATAATACTTGTAACTTTTATTGTAAAAAGGGATCTGCACAAACCTATGTATGTACTGCTGTTTAATTTGATTGTCTGTGACTTGATGGGAACTACGGGTTTTTACCCTCAGTTGGTTTGTACCATATTGTCTCACAGTAGAGAAATATCCTACCTTGCCTGTGCAATACAGGGCATGCTAATTCATCTCTACTTATGTGGGTCACTTTTATTTCTCAATGCCATGGCTTATGATAGATATATTGCCATTTGTAAACCTTTGAGATACCACAATCTAATGACACAGGGTACCTTGGTGAAACTTATTTTCATAGCCTGGTTCATAAATTTTTCTATTATCGGGTCTGTATTTGCACTCACTTTAAGCAAAACAATTTGCAGGACAAACATAGTGGACATGTACTGCAATAATCCCTCTTTAATGAAGTTAAGTTGTGAGGATACTAGTGTAAATAACTATTATGGGTTGTTTACTATAGCTCTTATACAAGGCTCTTCCATACTAATAGTATCATTGACATATATAAAAATTCTAATAACGTGTCTTTCTACCAAACAGAAAAAATCTATAAGTAAGGCAATGCAAACTTGTGGGACACATTTAGTTGTTTTTTTGTGTTTTGAGGTTAACACATTCTTACTACTGGTTTCTCACAGGTTAGAATCAGTATCTCCACACTTAAGAAGGGCTTTTGGTGTTTCAGTTGTTATCTTTCCACCAATTTTTAACCCTTTAATTTATGGGCTGAAAACTAAAGAAATTCGGCAAACAATATTATCATTTACAGGAAGACTTTTTCTATTTAACAGAAAACTAAACTAAAAGAATATGCATATCCTTTTAATGAAAGTATTATTGCAATTGAGTAAAACATGCAAAGTCTGAAACTATTTTAAATTATGAACTAATAACAGTAGAATATCTTCTTCTATCCAATCAATTTATTGTATAACATTTATAAAAGATGTATAGTTTTATTTTATAGAAATCAAACAAGGCACAAAACAAAAATAAACAATGTTATTTGTCTATTAAATGTCTTAATCTAAATGCTCTGAATTAAAGTCCCACTGGGGGAGGAACTTTATGACACTTATGATCCCATACTCTAATCCACAGCTTTTCCTATATTCTTTATTATTTCTTTTTGTTGTTGTTTTTTTATAATCACATACTGTCATTATTTATTTCTAGCTCCATGCTGCTTGTAATTATATATATAAAAAAAAAAAAAAAAAAAAAAAAATATATATATATATATATATATATATATATATATATATATAAAAATAAATAATGCTTTTCCACAAATACAGGTACAAGTAGTTCTTTATATAACTGAAACAAATTTGTATGCAAAGTTGCAGCTTTACGTGTGTGTGTGTAAGAGAGATCATTGCTTAGTAGATGTCTTAAAACATCTACTAAGCAATGATGTTCCACAGTACTTCATCCTATCCTTTTTAGGGTCATTAAATGGTCACAGGAAAGACTTTTACAGTTATCTCAGTGCCAGCACAAAGCACAAGCAGATTCAAATCCTCAATCATGCAGGTGTGAGGTGACACTGCTAACCACAAGGCCAGTGTCATAAAACTATTTAATTCAATTTTATTTGTATAGCGCTTTTAACAATTTACATTGTCGTAAAGCAGCTTTACACAATCAAAAGAATTAAATTTGAATGAAATGTGAATGGGTATAAATCAAAATGATATGATTGTCCCTGATGAGCAAGCCGAGGACGACAGCGGCAAGGAAAAACTCCCTTAGATGGTAATAGAAAGAAACCTTAAGAGGAACCAGACTCAACAGGGAACCCATCCTCATTCGGATGAAAACGGATAGCAGGGATTGATCTGCATAATACTATGTGAGACTGGAAGTTCAGTAAAAGAGGAGATGTGTAAAATTAAAGTCCAGTTTGTTCCTGGAGGCTCAGGTAGACTGTAAGAAATTCCAGTCCTGAACTATTGAACAACTGAAGTCACAGGTCCTCAGAAAACAGCTGTCTGCATCAGTCGAGGACAAGGCCGTCTTCATGGAAAAGTAGAACCATCCCCAGTCACCTCACGCATCCCAGGCAGACCACACGGGGCATCTGTGTGATGAGATCTCCAACCAGAAGCAGGACTCCAAGACGAGTTAGACTGGTCCAGAGGGAAGAGGAGGTCTGGTTCACTGGCAGCTCAGGAGCGACATGTATAGCTCGACAGAGAGGTTGGTAGAGAAAAATGGAGAGAGTGTCATGCACACTCGGAACGCGACCGGCACTACCCGGGACCCGGAATTTAAGCGTTCGCGAACCAGGAAGTATAAAAGAGGTAAACAAACCATAGCACCTCGCTCAGTCATTGAGTTTCGCCGATGCTACGTCGGAATCATTCACCGAACTGTGAGTACTCACCTTCTTGGTTTAATTTCCTGATCGAGTGTGTATTTATAGGACGCGGGTTGGATTGTGTCTTTCCCTTACTCCCCACTTGTGAGAGTCCTTAGACTAAAAAGCGTGATTATCCTGCCTACTCGTGTTCTTCCGCGTTTGGGTTTACCATTCACGCTACAAAGGGCTAACCGCTAAAGCTACGTCTTCTGGTCATCCCAGGTTAGTTCTTGACAGAATGACTGAGCCATCCGTGGTGAACCCAGCAGATTACGCTCACCTCTGCGATGTGGTAGATCAGCACGCCAAGCTCATCAACACGCTAACCGGGCGGCTGTGGATGGCGTGGCTAGCCGGTCTCCCGTCGCAGCACCATTAACCACATTGACCAGGCCCTCATCTCACCCATTTCAGCTCAACCCAGCTGCCATCTCAGCCTTCAAGGAACTCTGCCATCGCTTCACCATCGGCCCGATTCTTCTTCATCCCGATGCCAGCAAACCCTTCGTTGTCGAGGTGGACGCGTCGGATCTGGGCGCCGGCGCAGTTCTCTCCCAGCGAGGGCCAGACCAGAAACTGCACCCTTGCAGTTTCTTCTCCAAAACTTTTACCCCACTCAGCAGCGATATGGGGTAGGGGACCGCGAGCTGTTGGGCATAAAGTGGGCTTTGGAGGAATGGCATTACTGGCTCCAGGGCGCCAGTGAGTCATTCATCGTCTGGACCGATCATCAGAACCTGATCACCATCAAGAACCTCAAACAGCTCAATCCACGACAGGCACGGTGGGCATTATTTTTTTAACAATATAATTTCCATCTTTCTTACCGCCCGGGGTCGAAGAACACCAAAGCCGACGCCCTATAATGCCAATATGAGAACGACCTCCCCCAGGCGGAACCCGTGCCTGTCATCCCTCCATCTCGAATCATCGCACCCCTCCACTGGGATTTGGAGACCAGGGTCCGCCAGGCACAGGCGGCGGAGACTGAACCGGCAGGTGTGCCGCCTGGACGACTCCACGTACCCCAACATCTGCGAGCTGAGGTTCTCCAATGGGGGCATTCGTCCATCATTGCCGGACATTCTGGAGCTCGACGGACCCTATCATTCATCCGACGGGCGTTCTGGTGGCCCTCCTTGAGGAGAGACGTTCTCGAGTTCGTTCAGGCGTGCCCGGTGTGCGCCAGGGCAAAGGACACAAACCAACCAACTCCAGGAGAACTCCAACCACTCCCAGTTCCTCGACGGCCCTGGACGCACATCGCCCTGGATTTCATCACGGGCCTGCCGGTTTCAGAGGGTAAGAACACCATATTAACCATTGTTGATCGGTTCTCCAAGGCCGTGCACCTGGTGGCCCTAGCCGGACTCCCATCAGCAAAGGACACCGCTGAATTGATTTTGGAACATGTAGTCCAACTGCATGGGTTCCCAAAGGACATCGTCTCGGACAGGGGGCCTCAGTTCACAGCCCGGTTCTGGAAGGCCTTCTGCCGTCTGATCAATTCCACCTGTAGCCTGTCTTCCGGTAACCACCCCCAGACTAATCGTCAGACGGAACGGACCAACCAACAACTGGAGCGCTACCTGAGATGTTTTGTTTCCGATCGCCAGCGCTCCTGGGCCCGCTACCTCAAATGGGCCGAACTGTCCCACAACCTCCACGTCTCCTCAGCCACCAACCTAAGCCCATTTGAGGTGTGCCATGGTTTTCATCCTCCAATGTTCAACCATCAAGAACTGGAGGTTGACGTACCATCGGCCCAACAGTTGGTCCATAGGTGTCAGCAGGTGTGGAACCAAGCGAATCTCACCATCCAACAAGCCAACACCAGCTACGTCACC
Organism: Clarias gariepinus; assembly: GCF_024256425.1. Lineage (NCBI taxonomy): Eukaryota > Metazoa > Chordata > Actinopteri > Siluriformes > Clariidae > Clarias > Clarias gariepinus. The sequence goes on from NC_071110.1 coordinate 4,516,587, forward strand.
CAGCATCGCCGCCGACACCCGCCGGGACGTTTGTACCACGTAGGTGACAAGGTATGGTTATCAACTAAAAACCTCCATCTGCACACCGAATTAAGAAAACTATCACCAAGGTTCATCGGACCATACCACATCACTTTACGGATTAACCCGGTCACCTACCGGCTCCAGCTGCCTGTGGCGCTCCGGATCTACCCAGTCTTCCATACATCACAGCTAAAACCCTTCATCACTTCACCTCTGGTGCGACCCACCCCCCCTGCTCCTCCTCCTCGAATCATTGATGGCGGTCCCGCCTACACCGTGCGACGGATCCTGGATTCACGCCCTCGGGGGCAGAGGCACCCAGTACCTGGTCGAGCTGATCACGGTCAGCTGTGCCACAGGCGAAGTGACTACGGGTGATGCTCTAGGTGACGCAGTAACTCGGCTGCACGCCGGCTCGGACCGCTGGTCACCGCCGGAGAGTCCGGAGATCATTGCACTGGGAAAATGTTCGGAGTTGAGGGTTCTACGTTGCAACCGCACTCTTCAACTCACTCGCAGTACCGACCACGCGCTTTGCTGCCCGGCCGTCGGCATAAAGCACCGGCGTTAGCGTGTAGATTTTCCCGCTCTGTCTGCTACCGAAAGTTTACCTGGCGCGACTACCAAAAGTTCCGCCCCCGGGTGTGTGCTACTAACAGGTGTGGCTGTGGTTTGAGTGTTGGCAACCTAGCTAACCCGAAGTTACCACGCAGAGTTCTGTCATTTAAATTTAGCACCGCACCCCATCTCTCTAAAATGTCCAGCCCCAAAATGCAATCCTCCTCAATGTCTCTCACAAAGAATTCATGAGAGTGCATCCGCTCACCTATTTTGACTCAGACTGTGCAGTTGTCTCAGTAATCCAGAGCGCAACAGCAAAACAGTGGAACCAGTGTCCATGAGCACCCGTTGTAAGACGTCGTCCAGAACGCAGTCCACATAGACCCGAGCGCAATTTCCTACATGTCCCGGCCAGAAGTTGAATCCACCAGTTGGGGGAACAAAGACGGCTGTGGGAGGCGGCTTCCCCTTAGTTAGTTTAACGGCTGCTGGGGTACGCAGCCCCTTAGGCCTGGGTAAGCAACGGTAGTCCCGAGGTCCCATGCCTCGACATTGTCGCGAAACCTCGGAGACTTGCTCGTTGCCTAGCCGCGATGGGTAGCCCTGTCCCCGGCTAGGTTCACCTATCGAGCGCCCCCGAGCTGCGGGTGATGTTCCGCCACTACGGGTTCTGCGCACTCCGCCTCGCGTGGCGCTTTAGAAAGGGAAGCTGATGCTGCTAACCTGATGTGCGGAGCCTCAGCGGTCGGAGTCCTCGGAGAAATGCACGCTGCTATACGTTTTGCTGAAACGTATACTTGTGTGTCATCAGCATAACAATGATAACTAATACCATGTTTACGAATTATGTTGCCCAGAGGAAGCATGTAAAGGGAAAAAAGCAGTGGGCCTAAAACAGAACCCTGTGAAACACCAAACTCAACTTGAGAACATGAAAAATGGTCACCATATAAATCTACAAACTGATTTGTATGATCAGTCAAATAGTATCTGAGCCATAAGAGGGACTTTCCCTTAATTACTACTACATTTTCTAATCTGTGAAGGAGAATACTATGATCAATTGTGTCAAAAGCTGCACTGAGGTCGAGTAACACAAGTATAGTGACCCAACAATTAGAGGCCACTAGGAGGTCATTTACTACTTTAACGAGTGCTGTCTCTGTGCTGTGATGAGACCCAAATCCTGACTGATACAGTTCGTTTATGTTATTTCTATGTAGATATAAACATAGCTGCTGTGATACTACCTTTTCCAGAATTTTTGAGATAAGGGGGAGGTTTGATATCAGCCTGTAATTGGAAAGCTGACAGGGGTCAAGATCAGGTTTCTTGATTAGTGGTTTAATAACTGCAAATTTAAAGGATTTAGGAACATACCCACTGCTGAGTGAACAGTTAATTACCTTCAACAGGGGTTCTGTTATTGCTGGAACTATTTGCTTGAGAAAATGTGTCAGTATGGGATCTGATATACAGGCTGACGATTTTGAAGAGGAGATGAGTGAAATTATAATTTTAGTTTAGGATGCTATTTGGAATACTAACAATTTAGTTTGATGCCATTTGCATTCTAATTTCCGAGCAGTTTGTTTTAGAGTGCATGTGTGGTCGTTATACCAGGGAGCGAGTTTCTTTTCTTCATTTTCCTTTTAACTAGAGCTACATTATTTAAGGTTTAACGGAACGTTGCCTGATCGAGTTCTGTGGGGTCAGACGGTGATCTAATCAAAGTTGATAACTCTGGGAGATTACTGATAAAGCTCTGTGTGGTATTTGATGTGAACGTACATTTAAGGCGCTAGCGCGGTGCTGTGCGTACATTATTACTATGACACACTTTAATCGAGACAAGACAGTGATCTGAGATAACTTCAGACTATGGAATTGTAATTATGTTTCTTATACTTAATCCGAAGGATAATAAGTCCAAAGTGTGATCTGCTTTATAAGTGGGTCCTACTACACACTAATTTACTCCTACTGTGTCCAGTATGGACATAAATGCTGTTCTCAGAAGGTCTTCTGCATTCTCAAAATGAATATTAAAATCTCCAGCAATTAACGCTTTGTCTACATATGTCACGAGCCAGCTTCCTCCTGCAAGCACCTCGCAATCCTAACTCCACCACGGGGTTTTCAGCACGCCAAGTGTTCATCACGGCACACCTGGATCTGATTACGGATCACCCCTAGACTTTAAAAGCAAGCTGAGCGCACCTGTTTGTGCCGCAGTGTCTCGCTCGTGTGCCTTACGTCTTTGTGTATTATTGATTCCCTGGATTTTGACTCGTTGCCGACCCAGCTCCCCTTCGGATTCCTCTTTTGTCTCGTCCCTTCTGTTTACCTTGCCTGATTCTCGGACTAATTCTCGTGTATGACCCTGCCTGTATTAGTATCCTGACTTCGGACTCGCCCTTTTTCCATTTGTTTGTTCACGCGGCTGGATCTTCTGGTTATCGACCCATACCTTGTTAAAGACGCCGATTGAGCTCTTCGGTCCAGGGCCAGTGACGCACCCTCCGCAGCACAAGAAGACTTCCGCTTCTTCGGAGGACCTCCCACAACGCGCACCCTGCTCGTACTTCTCACGGATGTGAGTCGGAGATCCCTGCCCCTCTATCCTCAATTGCAAAGCGAACCCACGTCAGGAATCCGCACAGCGCTTGGCTGCGCTCCGCGCTACATCTGAGTATATTCATGCGCTCCCACTTCCGGGTTCACGGAGGATCCTCTGACGTCCTTGCCCGGACTCCCAGTTACAACACCAGGTATTCCCCCAAGCACCCTGTGCACGCCTTGACTGACTCTCTCACACACACACACACATATATACACGCGCCGCCCCCCTGCTGCGCGCTGACTCTCACACACACACACACACACATATATACACGCGCCGCCCCCCTGCTGCGCGCTGACTCTCTCACACACACACACACATACCCGCGCCGCCCCCCTGCTGCGCGCTCACTCTCACACACACACACACACACACACACACACACACACACACGCGCGGCCACCCTGCTACGCGCTGACTCTCTCTCTCTCTCTCATAATACGCGATACTGATAAGCAGCCTGCATCCTTTGATGAAAGAGGCGTGGTGGATCGTAAGACACTATCAGCTCACTCAGATACTGTGGCGCGAGACCATTTAATGCTTTATATTTCAAAAGTACTATTTTAAAATCAATGCGAAATTTCACAGGGAGCCAATGAAGTGAAGATAAGTTAGGCGTGATGTGCTCGTATCTTCTAGTTCTAGTGAGGACTCTTGCTGCTGCATTCTAGACTAGCTAAAGCTTGTTTATGCACCTAGTTGAACAACCAGACAATAGGGCATTACAATAGTCCAACCTAGAGGTGATAAAAGCATTAACTAGATTTTCTGCATTGTTTAGCAACAATATATTTCTTATCTTGGCAATATTTCTGAGGTGAAAGAATGCTATCCTGATAATATTATCTACATGAGCTTCAAATGAAAGACTGGAATCTATAATCACACCGAGGTCTTTTACTGTTGCACTTGATGGAACAGAAAGGCCATCTAAAGTTACAGAGTGATCTAGAATCTTACTTCTAGCTGTATGCCGTCCTATGACTATAACTTCTGTCTCATCTGTTTTGTGTTAAAAAACCTGATTCCAAGATGGCGGAGCCAGCGGATGGCTTGGCAGGAGCCGCAGGTGTGCTCACCAAACATTTATGTCTGTTTTCATCCACACCGTCTTAAGCGCTGAAAATTGCAATGATCGTATCCATACTACAAAAAACAAGTACCGGTATGCACTGAGGACTGAGGAATTAATACAGCGATTGGCCTTTCTGGTCTATATTCTACTGTTGCTGATCCTTTATGTCCACGTCTGTGGGACCCATAAGCTGATCTCAGGAGACACTGCACTACTGCCAACACAACCTGTTATACCAAATGAATGGAGCCGATTTACCCTCTACACTGCAATACTACTGGATGGAAGAGCAACACTACAAGTGATAGACCCAAAGCTTCACGCTTTTACAGAAAGCTGCTTATGTACCTGTTCGCTTCACTTCTTCTTGCTGGCAATGTGCAACTGAACCCAGGACCCATCTCGGTGGAAGATTTATCCCCGGCGAGGACGCTCGTAACTCCAGGTAATGCCGATCAACAGAGACACTTACATGAAAACCCGGCAGTTACAAAACACTTCAACATCGGCCTTTTCCAAACTGTTCAGCATTCCAAAATCATTTGGGACTCACGCGCAAAGCCGAGGGGCCTCCTCGGAGGTCACCTTAACATTCGTAGCGTAAGAGCAAAATCGGAACAACTCGAAAAAACTTTTTACTGACTCAAACTTGGATTTCCTCTGTCTGTCTGAAACATGGCTATCTAAATCGTCACCTGTAGCCTCGTTCATAATGCCTGGCTACAAGGCTACTTATGTATGTGAGAGATAACATTAGATGCGAACAAATTGATCTAACATGTGTAAATGAACTTGAATGTGTTGGCATTACTATTACCCTCTCTCAGCAGATGTCATTTAATGTAATTGGCGTGTATAGACCACCATCATATGATGTCACGTGTTATGAACATTTTAAGAACCTGCTTAAATTATTGGACACAAAAAAAGAATGTATAGTTCTGGGTGATTTTAATTTAAATTGGGCTGAAAAAGCAACTAGAAAAAAGCTAAAAACACTTACAGACAAGTTTGAACTGACTCAATTAATAGATGGACTCACACGAATAACAAACGTCTCAAAAACACAAATTGATCTCATTTTCAGTAAGAAGCCTGAGAGAATTATAAAATCTTTTAATCTTCTCACTGGTTTGTCAGATCATAATATGATTCTTATTGCAAGGAAATTAACAAAAAAAAAAACGGATTATTAATCAACAAAAGACAATTAAAAAATTCCTATGGAATAAGGAAATATGACATGAATGCATTTAAGGAAGAATTAAGTCAAACTGATTGGAGAGATGTTCTACTCACATATGATATAGATGCCTCCTGTGAGTCCTTCAATGGCACAATAAACAGAACCCGGGACACTTCGGGGTAAATAAAACTCTGCGGCGGTTGCACGCTCATTTCTACTAGCCGGGCTGTCATACCGACAGTTAACTCTTGGTTGACCGATGCGACCTCTTCATGGCAAAGAAGGGCCTCACCCAACACTCGCGAGCACCGCTGCAGGACTTTCGGGTGGGGGCACCTATGGAGCATATGTGCGTTGACACGCCGCAAAACGTCGAACTCTGCGGAGGCCTGACCGCCTCATGATGGTGGTGTACTTGTTAGCCCCCTCGTCTTGCACCGCAAGGGTCCAGGTTCGATTCCTGTTCCTGTATGCATGTTCTTCCCGTGCTTGGTGTGTTTCTTCTGGGTACTCCAGTTTCCTTCCACAGTCCAAAAGATATGCAAGTTAAAAAAAAACAAATGCTTAGACCAAAGGCTTAATGCTTAAACTTCTTGTAGCACGGCGTTAAACCCAGTGTAACTATAGCTTAAATACATTTTTAAGTTTGCACGTTGTTTAAAAATTTGTAAGAAACTTATTGCAAAACACTACACACGTTTTTTGACATTAGACACTTTGTCCAATACCAAAATCACCTGTTATCATTGGGAAAACACTGCTGCACACAAAGCAATGGTCACCTGGCAATTGTGGTCACTCACCTACGGCTTTAGAACTGCGCTGCCGTGTATACATCTGGCGAATCTCCGCTCTCTACCCAACAAACTGAACGAACTTTTCCTGCTCTCCAGGAAAAATAAGGACTTTTTAAACTCTGCTGCGCTGTGTTTCACGGAAACCTGACTAAATGAAGCCATCCCGGACAACGCACTACACCTGCCGGGCTTCCAGCTGTTTAGAGCGGATCGCGACAAAGAATTAACAGGGAAATCGCGAGGCGGCAGAACATGTTTTACATCAATGAACAATGGTGTACAAATGTGACACCATTGAAAAAGATGTGCTGTCCTGATCTAGAGGCATATTTTAACAACTGCAAGCCTTTCAATTCGCCACGGGAGTTTACCTCGTTCACATTCTTGTGAGTGTGTACATCCCTCCACAAGTGTGTGTGAACGCAGCATTGCAACAGCTGGCTGCACAGATCACAGACACAAAACAACAACACCCGGACTCTCTTATAATTATACTTGGGGATTTTAACGAAGCAAACCTCAAACGTGAACTGCCTAAATATAAACAGCACATTACATGCCCACCAGAGACAAAAATACTTTGGATCACTGCTACACCACAATAAAGGATGCATATCGCTCCATCCCCAGAGCAGCTTTAAGACTTTCTGACCACTGCCTGGTTCATCTTCTCCCGACCTATAGGCAAAAACTTAAATCTGCTAAGCCTGTAGTAAGGACAGTAAAGAGATGGAATAGTGAAGCAGAACAGGAATTACAGGCCTGTTTTGACTGCACTGATTAGAGTGTTTTTAAAGCTGCTGCCACCAATCTGGATAAGCTCACAGATTCTGTAACATCCTCCATCAGTTTCTGTGAGAACATGTGCATCCCTACCAGGGCATTTGTAACATATAACAATGACAAACCATGGTTTACAGCAAAACTCAGACAGCTTTGTCAGGCCAAAGAGGATGCCTACAGGATCTTGTACAACCAGGCCAGGGACACACTAACAAGGGCGATCAGAGCGGCTAAGAGAAGCTACTCTGAAAAACTGGTGTAAATAACCCCCCCCTTAAGTGCCTTTATTCATCCTACACCTTATTTTGACAGTTATCGCTGTTTTTATTACCAACCTCAGGTTTGAGCATAGCTTTTATTTTGACGGGGCGATTTGCGGATATACCGTTGTTGGCGCAGTTTTGTGGCAGTCGCAAAAGTTTTTGAAGTGTGATGGTTTAACGGAGTTCATGGAGATTTATTTTGTCATTAGCAGCCCCCTTGATAGAGGCACAAGGTATGTTCATGATGTAAATAAGGATATGTTTAAATGTTTTGCGTGACAAAGCGATTACGTTTGTTAATTTTATGTTGAAGCATACTTTACGTCACAAGGTTTATGAGTGTAAGACTGTGAATTTCGCTTATACGTTGCTTCTGTATTTATTCTCAGCTCTTACGGTGAGATTGATGGTTTACTGCCATTAAACCTTCAAAACGTCATCAGTAAAGTGTCATCCTTCATTCGGGGGGGTTCGCTACAGTAAGAGCTTACCTCTGGGAAAAGCAAGAGAGTGAGAGAGCTTCCCGCGATCGGAACGGTGACGGAACGGCAAGGAGCACGGAGCAGCAAGCTACAGCAACGGTACAGCTACAGTAACAAGCAATTGCTCTCAAAATGGAAAATATAGAAGATAAGGAACAACGAAAGGAATTGACATGCAAAGGCGATGAGACCGCTTATGAAACGTTCCCAAGGCGATCAGATCGACCCAGTGTACCCACAGAGAAAATGCTCTTATATCAAAGGGATGAACAAAATAAAAGAGAGAAGAAACTGATAACCATTTATGAACATTGGAAAGGCCAGGTCAGAATATACAGAAAAGACTTGAAAAGTGATTTATCAGATGCACAGTTAGCAGAAATGGCTGACGATATTGAAAAGACAGTAAATGACATGATGAAAGTATACAGTGAATATAGAGAGCGTAATGAACCATCCCATGTTATAAGGCGTAAAATGGATTCTTGTGAAGCAGTAACAAAGGACATTATGAAAATCATATCTGAGCGTTTGGCAGCTATAGATGAGTACGATGCAGATAGAGAAAGACAGCGCCTCCATCAGCTCTTAGCTTATGAACATGCCAAGTCCATATTTGGTACTGCATCAGAGTCAAGTTACCAATCTGAAGCAAGCATTGCAGCCAAAAGAATCGATGCAGTTGCAGAATTAGCCGCAAAAGAAGCTCAGTATAAAATCACGCAAGAGGAAATAAAACAAAACCAAAAAATAAGAGAAATGGAAGAGAAACACAGGAGGGAATTGGAGGCTCAAATGTTTGAACTAGAGCGTTTAAAGGCGGAAAAGGAAAGGCAAGCAGCACGTGCAAAATTAGAAGTTTATGACACGGAATTGAAAGTTAATGTGGACAGTCATTTAATGGTACAGAGCAATCGGATCTCTGTTGTCAACGAAAGCTTTGCACAACCCGCCTCAGAGCTCTCTTCAGGTTCATATCATCCAAATGTGGAACAATATGCATCCATCCCTGTCAATAATCTTCCACAACAACTGCACTCTCAAATTGTCACTCCATCGCCTCCCACTGATGTATTTCAGCTGGCTAAAGCTATTCAAGACAGCATAGCAGTTAGCAGAATCCCAGTGCCAGTGCCCATCGTGTTCAGCGGCGATCCCATCACCTACATCGAATGGAAGGCTTCCTTCATCTCACTGGTGGGCCACGAAGGTGTATCTCCTGCTGAAAAATTACATTTGTTAAAAAGGTATATCACTGGTTCTGCTCTTAAGTGTCTTGAGGGCACGTTTTACCGCAGTGATGAAGCGGCTTACCAAGAGGCATGGAAAAGACTTGATCAACGTTACGGTCAGGCATTTGTTGTTCAAAAGGCATTCAGAGACAAACTGTCAAAGTGGCCTAAAATTCACTCAAAAGACGCAGAGGGTCTACGGTCCTTTTCTGATTTTCTCACAACCTGTCTCCAAGCAACACCACATGTAAAGGGCTTAGAGATACTAAGTGACTGTGAGGAAAACCAAAAATTATTGCAAAAGGTTCCAGAATGGCTTGCATCACGTTGGAATCGTCACGTCACAACTGCTCTCATTAAAGGCAAAGATTTTCCCTCCTTCAAGGATTTTGCAGAGTTTGTAGCACTTGAGGCAGAAATTGCATGTAACCCTGTGACTTCTTCATATGCACTCCATTCATGCAACTTACCCTCGGAAAAAAGATACACAAGGGAGACCAGACCAAACAGATCTGTGACTCAAGTCTTTACTACACAATCCACAGTACAAGGAGGAAAAACTAAGTCCAGTGACATGACGTTAAAGGTATACTGCATGTTCTGCAAAGATGAAAGTCATCAGTTGTCAAAGTGCCCAAGCTTCTCAAAAAGGTCACTAGACCAAAAACGGACATTTGTGAAAGACAATAAACTGTGCTACGGGTGCTTAAAGGTGGGTCACAATGCCAGAGACTGTCGTCATCGCCACAAATGTGACACTTGCAGAGGACGACACCCCACCTGTTTGCACAATGAGAACCACATGGCAAGTGAAAAGCCTCAGAGCTCTACAAATGTCACTCCAGCCATAGAAAAAGACACCATGGCAGCCACGGCTCTGAACGTTACCAAGGTGGGTCAGTCAGGTAATACCTCCATGATTGTTCCTGTGTGGGTCTCCACTAGCCAGAGTCCATCTAAAGAGTATCTGGCGTATGCTTTATTAGACACACAAAGTGACAACACATTTGTCAATGAAGAGGTAATTAACCAGTTACAAGCAGTATCCTATCCAGTTAAGTTAAAACTAACTACGATGATGGGAGCTCATATGACAGTCAAAAGTCAAAGAGTAGCAGGGTTACGGGTGAGAGGTTATAATTCAGATGTTCACATTGACCTTCCACTCTCCTACACAAAAGACTACATCCCATTTAATTATGACAACATACCCACAAACGAAACAGCAAAGCAATGGCCCCACCTGTCAGAGATCGTCGACCAGATACCTCCTCTCCTGAGTTGTGATGTTGGACTACTCATTGGATTTAACTGCCCCAGAACTCTAGCTCCAAGACAGGTTCTACTTGGAAAGGACAATGAGCCATTTGCAATACTGACAGATCTAGGATGGAGCATCGTTGGTGGCTCTACATCAGAGCCGAATGAAATTGAAACAAGTCTATGCCATAGAGTCATGGTAAAGGAAATGCCTGCTGCAACACCTATGGACGTGATCAATGTCCTTGAGTCAGATTTCAAGGACGCAAAGGCCTGTGATAAAACAGTCTCACAAGAGGATCTCGTTTTCTTGGAAAAACTTAAGGAAGGGATAAAGAAAAATGAACAAGGACACTGCGAGATGCCTCTTCCATTCAAGCAAAGGCCACACTTACCGGACAACAAAAGGCTTGCAGAGATCAGACTGGAACACTTAAGGAGAAAGTTGAACAAAGATGAGAACTATAAAATGGATTACGTTGCATACATGAATGACATAATTGAAAGAGGAGATGTGGAAGAAGTTCACAACGAAGGAACACAAGGTGAGCAATGGTACATTCCCCATCATGGGATTTACCATCCCAAAAAGCCCTCAAAGCTGCGTGTCGTATTTGACTGTTCAGCCAAACACAATGGAACAAGTCTCAACGATCATCTCCTCCAAGGGCCAGACTTAATAAATAATCTGACTGGCATTCTCTTAAGATTCCGGCAACTTCCAATTGCCTTAATGTGTGATATAGAAAAGATGTTCCACCAGTTTCATGTCAGTGAGAGGGACCGGGACTATCTACGTTTCCTCTGGTGGAAAAACGGTGATCTAAGCACACAACCTTAAACATACAGAATGAAGGTACACCTTTTTGGTGCGGCATCATCTCCGGGCTGTGCAAACTATGGACTGAAGTACTTAGCCAAAGAGCACTGCCTCTCACACCCAGCAGGTTCACAGTTCATTGAGAAAGACTTTTATGTCGATGATGGAGTTACGAGCTCAAGCACAGTGGAAGAAGCAATACAGGTGGCACATGAGGCCAGGGAAATCTGCAGCAAAGGTAACCTGCGTCTCCACAAGTTTGTTTCTAACAATCACGCTGTTCTGCAAAGTATCCCTCTATCAGAGTGCGCTGTAAACATTAATCTAAGAGACTTGACATTTAAAGACATTCCCCAAGAAAGAGCATTAGGCATCCAGTGGAACATTGAAAGGGACTGTTTAAAATTTGACAACTCACTGAAAGACCAGCCAGCCACACGCAGAGGCATCCTATCCACCGTTGCGTCGATCTACGACCCACTTGGATTTTTAGCACCATATGTGCTGAATGGAAAGAGAATCTTGCAAGAAATGTGTCAGCATGGTGTCGGGTGGGACGACCCCCTACCTAATGCACTCAAGCCAAGGTGGGTGAGTTGGCAAAGTGACTTTGTAAACCTAGACAAGCTCAACATACCTCGATGCTATCTGCCTCCTAACTTTGGTGAAACTAAAGAAATAGAGTTGCACAATTTTTCAGATGCGAGCTCAAGCGGTTATGGACAATGTAGCTATCTAAGGGCAAAAAACGCTAAAGGTGAAATCCACTGCTCTCTGGTAATGGCAAAAGCTCGAGTTTCTCCAACTAAACTGACCACAATCCCCAGGCTTGAACTAACAGCAGCTGTAGTTTCAGTCTCAGTCAGCAACACGTTACGGGAAGAGCTGTGTTTTGATGCGAAAGAGTATTTCTGGACTGATTCAAAGGTGGTCCTGGGGTACATAAACAATGATGCACGTCGTTTCCACACCTTTGTAGCTAACAGGGTCCAGAGGATCAGGGAAAGTACGAGCCCTCAGCAATGGTTTTACGTGCCGTCAGAACTGAATCCAGCTGACAGTGCTTCAAGAGGCGTAACTGTCAATGAGTTAAATAAGTCTATTTGGTTCACAGGCCCCGCCTTTTTGTGGAAAAATGAGCTTCCCACAGCACAATCTGTTGAGATGGATCTAATTATAGGAGATCCGGAAGTCAGAAAAGTACAGACAATGTTGACTAAAGTCACAGACACAATGAGTCTTGCTGAACGTCTAAGTAAGTTCTCATCCTGGTCCAATGCAATCAAAGCTGTAGCACGTCTCATAAGAAGGGCTCAACATATCAAGTCAAATGCATCAGCTACAGTGAGCGAGCAGAAAAATGCTGAACTTGTGATCATTCGACATGTACAAAGTCAAACGTATGAACAGGAAATAAAACTGCTGAAGAAAGGAGAACAGCTCCCCCATTCTAACAAACTGTTTAAACTGGACATTTTCATGGATACAGAGGGTCTCCTCAAGGTGGGAGGGAGACTTCAGCATGCAACGAGTGACACCTTCAAACACCCCATCATGATCCCAAAGGAACATTATGCAGCCAAACTCATAATATCTCACTGTCACAGCAAAGTAAAACATCAAGGAAAAGGATTCACTATAAATGAAATCAGATCCAATGGCTATTGGATTCCTGGAATGAGTAAAACAGTTGCTTCATTCATCCAACAATGTGTGATTTGCCGCAGACTTCGCAAAGCTCCAGAGGGTCAGAGGATGAGTGACCTACCTCCACAACGCCTAGAGCCCTCTCCTCCCTTCACACACTGCGGCATGGACTGTTTTGGTCCATTTGTGACAACGGAGGGAAGAAAACAACACAAACGGTATGGACTCTTGTTTACTTGTTTTTGTTCTCGCGCCATTCACATCGAGTTCTTAGAGGACTTGTCTACAGATGCATTTATTAATGCATTAAGATGTTTCATTTCAATCAGAGGTGCAGTTCGACACATCCAATGTGACCACGGAACGAACTTCGTTGGTGCTCAAAATGAGTTTAAGGCAGCATTAAATGAGCTAGACACTCAGAGACTAAATACATACTTGTCGGAAAAACAATGTGACTTTGTGATGAACGCACCCCATGCCAGTCATGCAGGAGGAGTATGGGAGCGTCAGATAAGGACTGTCAGAAGTGTGCTGAATACCACTCTGGCGCTGGCTCATGACAGACTCAATGATGCTTCATTACGGACCTTATTCTACGAAGTCATGGCTATAGTCAATAGCAGACCCCTGACTACAGATAACTTGAACAGCCCGGAAAGCCTAGAACCGCTTACGCCCAATCATCTGCTGCACATGAAATCCAACGCACCGTTGCCCCCACCTGGTGCCTTTTCAGAGGTGGACCTGTACAGCAGGAAGAGGTGGCGCCGCGTGCAGTTTCTCGCAGAGCAGTTCTGGAGCCGCTGGAGACGGGAATATATTCACAGCATCATTTCAAGGCAAAAGTGGCACTCACCAAAGAGGAACCTAAAAGTAGGTGATGTTGTGTTAGAAATGGACCAACTGGAGCCCAGAGGGAAATGGAGACTTGCAAGAGTTGTAGAGACTGTCAGTGGAAGGGATGGACTTGTGCGAAGGGTAAAGATCTCACTTGGAGAAAAGAGACTCAATAACAAAGGTCAACGCTCTAGTAAACTATCAGTTGTGGAGCGTCCAGTACAAAAACTTGTATTGTTGTTAGAAAGTTCTTAAAGTAACTTTACATAGGTTATTTTTGTTTTGGGAGAATTATTCATTGTGGTTCCTATGTAAACCAATTATTCATAATTCTGGTGGGAGTGTAAATAACCCCCCCCTTAAGTGCCTTTATTCATCCTACACCTTATTTTGACAGTTATCGCTGTTTTTATTACCAACCTCAGGTTTGAGCATAGCTTTTATTTTGACGGGGCGATTTGCGGATATACCGTTGTTGGCGCAGTTTTGTGGCAGTCGCAAAAGTTTTTGAAGTGTGATGGTTTAACGGAGTTCATGGAGATTTATTTTGTCATTAGCAGCCCCCTTGATAGAGGCACAAGGTATGTTCATGATGTAAATAAGGATATGTTTAAATGTTTTGCGTGACAAAGCGATTACGTTTGTTAATTTTATGTTGAAGCATACTTTACGTCACAAGGTTTATGAGTGTAAGACTGTGAATTTCGCTTATACGTTGCTTCTGTATTTATTCTCAGCTCTTACGGTGAGATTGATGGTTTACTGCCATTAAACCTTCAAAACGTCATCAGTAAAGTGTCATCCTTCATTCGGGGGGGTTTGCTACAACTGGAAAATCAGTTTTCTGCAAACAACCCTGCTTCAGTGTGGAAAGGCCTAAAAACCATCACTAACTCCAACTCTGTAGGGAAGCTCCAGGCCTAGACGGCGTGACACCAGCCTGTCTGAAATCCTGTGCTGACCAGCTGGCGCCCATCTTCACACAGATCTTCAACAGATCACTGGAACAAGGTGAAGTGCCTTTGTGCTTTAAACGTTCCACAATCATCCCCATTCCAAAAAAAACCTAAAATCACAGGACTTAATGACTACAGACCAGTCGCTTTAACATCTGTGGTCATGAAGTCATTTGAAAGACTGGTGTTGGCCTATCTGAGGGACATCACAGGACCCTTACTGGACCTCCTGCAGTTTGCTTATACAGCAAACAGGTCTGTTGATGATGCAGTCAACATGGGACTGCACATCATCCTTCAACATCTGGACAAACCAGGGGCTTATGCAAGGGTCTTGTTTATAGACTTTATCAGCTTTTAATACAATCATCCCACCACTGCTTCAGACCAAACTAAACCAGCTCTCTGTTCCTAACTCTATCGGTCACTGGATCACCAGATTTCTGACAGACAGACAGCAGCTAATGAGACTGGGACAATTCATGTCCAACAGCCACACCACCAATACTGGAGCCCCTCAGGGATGCGTTCTCTCCCCACTGCTCTTCTCCCTCTACACCAACGACCGCACCTCCACAGACCCCACTGTCAAGCTTTTGAAATTTGCAGATGACACTACAATCAATCATCGGCCTCATCTTTTAAATAAGTTACAGTTTTTGCAGGACGGTGACGAGTCTGCATACAGAAGTGAGGTCGAGCAGCTGGCTATCTGGTGCAGTCACAACAACCTGGAGATGCTCAAAATAGTGGAGATGATTGTGGACTTCAGGAGAAACCCACCTGCACTTTGCCCACTCACCATCATGAACAGCACTGTGACAGCAGTGGAGTGATTCCGGTTCCTGGGCACGACCATCTCTCAGGACCTAAAGTGGGACATTCACATTGACTCCATTGTTAAAAAGGCCCACCAGAGGTGCTATTTCCTTTGCCAGCTGAAGAAATTCAACCTGCCACAGAAGCTGCTGACACAGTTCTACTCAGCTGTCATTGAATCCGCCCTGTGCACTTCAATAACTGTCTGGTTTGGCTCAGCTACGAGAACGGACATCAGAAGACTACAAAGGACGATTCGGACTGCTGAAAAAATTATTGTCACTTCCTTGCCCACGCTGCAAGAACTATATATATCCAGAGTGAAGAAACGGGCACGGAATATCACTTTGGACCCCTCACATCCAAGCCACCTTCTATTTAAACTTTTGCCGTCGGGTCTACGCTACAGAACACCGAACAACAGGACAGTCAGGCACATGAACAGTTTTTTTTTTCCCCAGGCAATCTACCTCATGAACAGTTAAACATCATTTTAACTGTCAATAAATATATGTGCAATATTGTGTACAATACCACTGTGCAATATACTGTATAACACCACAGATTTCAGATATTTATGTAACTTATTTAAAAGTATCTTACAGCCTATTCTATTTGGTGTCAACCTTTTTTTGTGTGTGTGTGTCGTGCTGTTTTGTCTTGTCATTTGGATTTTTTTGTTCTGGAAGCTCTGTCACTAAAACAAATTCCTTGTACGTGCAAGGTCTTGATCTTTCAATCCATGATGCTTGTGGTTATTATTGTAAAACGGGATCTGCATAAACCTATGTACATACTGCTGTTTAATTGAATCTTATGTGACTTGATGGCAGCTATGGGTTTTTACCCTCAAATGCTTTGTACCATAATGTCTCAAAATAGAGAAATATCCTACCCTGCCTGTGTAGCCCAAAGAATGCTTATTCACTTTTACTTATGTGGATCACTTTTATTTCTCAGCGTTATGGCTTATATTAGATACATTGCCATTTGCAAACCTTTGAGATACCACAATCTGATGACATGGGATACCTTGGTAAAACTTATTGTCATGGTCTGGTTCATAGATTTTTGTATGATGGGGTCTTTATTTGCACTCACATTAAGCAAGACCATTTGCAGGGCAAAAATAGTGGATGTGTACTGTAATAATCCATCTTTAATGAAGTTAAGCTGTGAGGATATGACATTTGTTAACTATTATGGCTTGTTTATCATAGCTGTTGGACAAGGCTTTTCCATACTTGTAGTATCATTAACATATATCAAAATTCTAATGACATGTCTTTTTACTAAACAGAAAAAATCTATAAGTAAGGCAATGCAAACTTGTGGGACACATTTAGTCGTTTTTCTGAGTTTTAAGATTAATACATTCTCACTACTCATTTTTCACAGATTAGAATCAGTATCTCCACACTTAAGGGCTTTTGGTGTTTTAGTTGTTTTTCACTTAATCTCAACCCTTTAATTTATGGGCTGAAAAAGGAAATTCGGCAAACATTTATAGAAAGATTGCTTCTATTTAACAGAAAACTGAACTAAAAAAATATGTATATCCTTTTTTTGATGAACTTATTAATGCAATTAAGTAAAACAAGCAAAGTCTAAAATTATTTGAAATTATGAACTAATAACAGTAGACCTGAGGGAGAACAAAGGACGCAACGCCGAAGCGGCTGCCTCGAGGAAAACGAGCCGGCGTCAGGAACAGGCTGAGAGCTCGTGCACACTGCACACCTTTGCCTAGCATCCTGGTGGCCAACGTCCAGTCACTGGAGAACAAGCTCGATGACCTCATGGCCAGGATAGTTCCAGAGAGACATTCAGGACTGCAACCTCCTCTGCTTTACCGAGACATGGCTGAACCCAGCGGTGCCGGACCACGCCATCCAGCCGGCCGAGTTCTTCTCGTTTCACCGCATGGACAGGACACGGGACTCTGGGAAGTCAAGGGGAGGCGGCGTGTGTTTAATGGTGAACAGCAGCTGGTGCAACAGCGCTAGCGTTGTTCCTCTCACACGCTCCTGCACACCAAACCTGGAACTATTGTCCATCATGTGTTGTCCTTTTTATCTACCTAGGGAGTTTATATCGGTCATAATAAGCGCCGTT
The DNA here is from genome assembly GCF_024256425.1 of Clarias gariepinus. Taxonomy (NCBI): domain Eukaryota; kingdom Metazoa; phylum Chordata; class Actinopteri; order Siluriformes; family Clariidae; genus Clarias; species Clarias gariepinus. The sequence goes on from NC_071110.1 coordinate 4,534,073, forward strand.
TATATTCCACCAAAAGCGGACACGGACACTGCCTTATGCGAGCTGCATGAGGCACTCACACAGCACCAGACACAACACCGGGATGCTGCGCTTATTGTGGCGGGGGACTTTAATAGTTCCAACCTCAAACGCGCAGCGCCGAACTTTCATCAGCACATCACCTGCCCCACCAGGGGCGAAAAGACACTGGACCACTGCTATACAACGGTCAAGGACGGCTACAAGGCACAATCTTGCCCCTCCGTTTGGTAAATCCGACCACACCCCCATCTTCCTCATACCAAAATACAAACAAAGGCTGAAACAGGAAGTTCCGGTTCAGAGGGAGGTCGCGCGCTGGACGGACCAATCGGTGGCCGCGTTACAGGACGCACTCGATGATGCAGACTGGGCCATGTTCAGGAACAGCTCCGATGACGTCAGCGTGTTTACGGTTGTGGGATTCATGGGGAAACTAGCGGATGATACCGTGGAGAAAAAGACTATTAGAACGTTTCCCAAGAAGCTGTAGGTGGATAAAACCATCCGCGATGCTCTGAGATCTCGCACCGCTGCCTACAACACGGGACTCGCGACGGGGGACATAGACCCGTACAAGGCTGCATCATATAACGTCCGGAAGGCTGTAAAAGAGGCGAAGCAGCGCTACAGGAGGAAACTAGAGTCACAACTCCAACAGAGTGACTCTAGGAGTCTGTGGCAGGGACTAAGGACAATTACGGACTATAAAACACCAACAACTGGTATGACGAACGCGGACGTGACTCTGGCAGACGAGCTGAACACCTCCTATGCTTGCTTCGTGGCTGCAGCTAAAGACGCTAGTGATGCTAATGCTAGCAGAGTTAACAGGTGCAGACAGGAAGACACTGCCAGCACCGGAAACGCGCTCATCATCACTGAGCATCATGTGAGGAGAGCCTTTAAGAGAGTGAACACCAGGACCAGACGGCATCTCAGTCCGTATCCTCAGAGCCTGCGCAGACCAGCTAGCACCTGTGTTTACTGAGATATTCAACATCTCTTTATCTCAGTCGGTGATCCCCACATGCTACAAAGAGTCCATCATTGTTCGTGTCCCGAAGAAACCTCATCCTGCTTCTCTCAATGACTATCGCCCTGTAGCCCTCACCTCAGTAGTGATGAAGTGCTTTGAACGCCTGGTCAGAGACTTCATCATTTCTTCACCACCCGACACATTGGACCCTCTACAGTTCGCTTACCGTCCAAATCGTTCCACAGACCATGACATCTTTCATCTCCTCCACACATCACTTACTCACTTGGACACTAGAAGCGGGAATTATGTTAAAATGCTCTTCAACGACTACAGCTCTGCATTTAATACCATAATTCCCTCCACAATCACCACCAAGCTGAAGCACCTGGGACTCAGCTCATCACTGTGTCAGTGGATCTCCAACTTCCTAACTGGCAGATCACAGGCAGTAAGGATGGGCGGACATGTCTCAGCCTCCATCACTCTCAGCACTGGAGCCCCCCAGGGTTGTGTTCTGAGCCCCCTGCTGTACTCTTTGTACACATATGACTGTGTGGCCACTACCAGCTCCACCACCATCATTAAGTTTGCTGACGCCGTCGTGGTGGACCTGAGCTCTGATAACAACGAGATGGCCTACCTGAAGGAGATTAGGAATCTGGAGAACTGGTGCCAGAGGAACAACCTCCTTCTAAACATCAGTAAGACAAAGGAGTTGATGACTTCAGCACCAAGCACGAGAGGAACTACCAGACCCCCATTATCAACGAGAGCCCAGTGAAGAGAGTGGACAGCTTCAAATACCTCGGTGTTCAACATCACGCAGGACCTGTCATGGTCCTGTCACATCAACACTGTGGTGAAAAAGGCCCGACAGCATCTCTACTACCTCAGACGCTTGAGAGACTTCCGACTGCCCTCCAATGTACTCAGGAACTTTTACTCCTGCACCATAGAGAGCATCCTGACGGGAAACATCTCAACCGGGTTCGGGAACAGCACCATGCAGAACAGACGAGCTCTACAGAGGGTTGTGCGATCAGCTGAGCGCACCATTCGCACAGAGCTCCCTGACCTGCACTCAATCTACAGCAGGCGGTGCTGGACCAAGGCCAGGAAAATCATAAAGGACCTCAGCCAACAATGGACTGTTCTCTCTGTTGAGGTCAGGAAAGCGATTCCGCTCCCTAAAGGCCAACACAGAGAGACTGAGGAGGAGCTTCTTCCCGCAGGCAATATGGTCTCTCAATCACAATACCACACAGTACTGACCCACACATATGGTTTTTACACACACACTGGACATTCTGGACATTCGTTTACACTAGTGGCCACTGCACAACTACACTTCGTGGTCATCAAATCACTCCATCACAAGTCACTTTAAATAAATCACTTTAAGCATATTTGCACAGCATAAGTCACTTTAAATATGTGGATTGCACAACCATGGACATTACCATTCTTTTATTACCATTTATTCCGCTGCTCTTATTGTTCTACATTTCTTCATATATTCTTCATATATTTTCTATATTGTGTATTTTTGTTGTACAGTAATTTTATTTTTAACTTTTATTTGTATATTTTATTTTATTCTTTCCTAGTTAAATTTACCCTTTATTTTAATTTTCATATTTATTTCCTATTTCTATTCTTTTATTTTTAGGTCACAAGCAGTTGTCTAAGCATTTCACTGCATATCGTCCTGTGTATGACTGAGTATGTGACAAATAAAATTTGAATTTGGAAGTCTTTTAATAAACAAACCAAACAAAGGGAGTTGGCTTGAACTTGGGAGCATAATATAACCAAAACCAATAAACTACTAATACACAGACAAGGGATCACACAACCTAATATACAGTACAGACATGGGATACAAACCGGACAAGACAAGACACACTAAACAGCCTAGTGGACTAAACACAAAGGATAATACATGCAAGGGGCTAAACACACACACACTAATTCTTCTAGAGGCTAATCCTGCTAGGAGACACAGAGACAAACTAAATAATGACAAATATAAACTTAACTTAAAGCTCCATAAACCAAACGCCAACTAAACAAACAAAAACATAACAAGAGAAAACAAAACCCACTTAACAGAACAGAAATTAACATTAATGCTCGACCCAGTGTTCCAGAACTACCAGCTATTTATAACGAGAGTAATGAGCTACCTCGTTCAGGTAAGCACCTGCATCACCTGACCGAGGTGCCTTCTGGGAAACTGAGTCTACCAACAAAAACTACAAACTAAACAGTGCCCTCTAGTGGGCAACCCTTACAAATGTCTTAACCTAAATGCTCTGAATTGAAGTTCAATTGGGAGAGGAACTTTATGACACTTAATACCCCAAAATCACACCATACTCCTATCCAGTGCTTTTCCTATATTCTTTATTTTTGTTGTTGTTTTTTTAGTATCACATACAGTTTTTTTTTCTAGTTTCATGCTGCTTGTAATTATATATAAATATTGCTTTTCTACAAATGCACTTACAAGTAGTTCTTTATATAACTGAAACTAAATATGTACAGTATGTAGAGTTGCAGCTTGTAATTGTTATACGTGATTTTACAAGACCTATATCTAAACCAGAACTTTAAGCATAAAAAAATGTGATATTATAAGGTCAGTATTAATACACTACCTAACAATGATTGAAATTAAATAGTTCGAAGAACACTTGTTCATTATTTTGTAAGTTACATCTAAGTTAAATGACCCTAAAAAAAAGAAAAGGATGAAGTACTGTAGACAATCAGTCACCCAGTTAGACCCTACCACCATAATCTAGATAGGGCACTGGGGTCCGGTCTTCGTACGTCGCTTGACACATCCGAGATGAGTTGACACATCTAAGATAGGATTATCATGCCAAGTACAATCTGGCTAAGTTGGTTCTTTGAGCACATCTGTTGTTGATGATTATTATAGCTGGATTGAGTTATCTAGGATTATTGCGCGTTCATGCGTTGGTTTAAAAGGCGATATGCATCGACAGTATCACACTGATCACAAGCCCTCCGATTGGTTGTCGAAATGACAAAAGAGTACCTATATTTTTTTTGTAACACGTGTTATGCGCTGAAATGCCCCCTCTGCCATGGATTGCCCCCCCCTACATAATCGCTATCAAATATTATCTTAGAACATAAGTTTATAGGTTTTACAAATTACAAATTACATAAGACAATAAAATAAGCAATATGAAAATAAATATGTTGTATATGAGAAAAATATATAATTTTTTTAAACACAACATATATACTTTTATTTTGTTTATTTTATAATAATAACAGTTTCGTCCAATTTTCTATTATATATAAATATTTATTTGCATATTCATGACAAACCCCTGAAAAATAAATGTATTACAAACTAAAAATTATACAAGAATTTGTATTAATGGTCTTAACGGCTGTCTCGTGGCTAGCCTTCATTATAATAGTAATATCATAGTTGATAATAATAAACCTGTGAATTTATGTTTTAATATAATATTTGATAGCGATTATGGGGGGGGGGGCAATTCATCGCATATATATATATATATATATATATATATATATATATATATATATATGCACCCATGCCATGGATTGCCCCCCCCCCACATAATCGCTATCAAATATTAAATTAGAACATAAATTCTCATATATATATCCAAGATATTTTTCTTTTCCCATGTGAGTCAGTCCGCGTCAGTCGTGCTCTTTAACCAATCAGATGTGACCTTGCCATTTCAACCAATCATAACCCGCCAGGAGCGCAGCCTTAATCCTGTTTACATGAAATAAACCTGCTATCGAGCAGGTTTAAGCTTACAGACATGTTGCTATGACAGCAAATGCGAAATGTGCATCGAAGAACGAAACAATCCAAGATCAGGACAAATGCACAACAATCAAATCCAGCTAACTGAGTTAGTGACGTACGGAGAACTGACCTCTGGAATAAGATCATGGTTATCAGACTTATACCTAATCCTTCTATGCCCTTGACTGTAGGGAGAGACTGGCTGAAAAAAATGCAACCACTCCCACTGGCTTGGCCTGGACATTGAGGTGAAATCATTGTGCCAGTGATGTCTACTGTGCCAAAATCCACCCAAAAAAGACAGTGCCTGCCCCCAATCATTCCCCTACCAAACATCTGGGTACATTCGAAAGAACTGGCATAGATCCACTTAGCCCACTGCTGAAGTCATGACCATACAGTGGTGTGAAAAACTATTTGCCCCCTTCCTGATTTCTTATTCTTTTGCATGTTTGTCACACTTAAATGTTTCTGCTCATCAAAAACCGTTAACTATTAGTCAACACCAAGATAACATAATTGAACACAAAATGCAGTTTTTAAATGAAGGTTTACGTTATTAAGGGAGAAAAAAAAACTCCAAATCTACATGGCCCTGTGTTAAAAAGTGATTGCCCCCCTTGTTAAAAAATAATTTAATTGTGGTTTATTACACCTGAGTTCAATTTCTGTAGTCACCCCCAGGCCTGATTACTGCCACACCTTAGTGTTCAATCAAGAAATCACTTAAATAGGAGCTACCTGACACAGAGAAGTAGACCAAAAGCACCTCAAAAGCTAGACATCATGCCAAGATCCAAAGAAATTCAGCAACAAATGAGAACAAAAGTAATTGCGATCTATCAGTCTGGTAAAGGTTATAAAGCCATTTCTAAAGCTTTGGGACTCCAGCGAACCACAGTGAGAGCCATTATCCACAAATGGCAAAAACATGGAACAGTGGTGAACCTTCCCAGGAGTGGCCAGCCGACCAAAATTACCCCAAGAGCGCAGAGACAACTCATCCGAGAGGCCACAAAAGACCCCAGGACAACATCTAAAGAACTGCAAGCCTCACTTGCCTCAATTAAGGTCAATGTTCACGACTCCACCATAAGAAAGAGAAAAATTTTGGAGCCGAAAATGTGTTATCTCTCTTAGACGCCCATTGACAGCAAGCGACAGACCTCAAACGTGTCGAGCTCAAACTGTAAATACTGATGTATTTATTCTTCATTTTCTTCTCTCCGTCAATGATGATACTTTTTTAACTGCGCTTTCTCCATTCAGTATTATTATTATTAGTAGTAGTAGTAGTAGTGCTCCGAATTTATTATTATTGTTATTATTTTTATTAATATTGTAACACACCAAGAACACAAAAATGTATGATATGTTTTATTGTGTATATGCGCTTTAAATACACACTAAACAATAAACACTGCTTTTTGCAAAGTGAAAGTGAGTTGCGCATGCGGCTTTTTAATCAAAAGGCTTATAAACCCGAGCGCAGATATGAGCGGATTTATCGATAAAACTACGAATATGAAATGCAACAAACACAAAAATATGTGTTACTCGCTGAATACAACGTGACAGCATGCAGAATCCCTGGGCTTTGACTGCGCTTTGTCCATTCATTAGTAGTAGTACACTAAAAAATGCATGGTTTCTGTAAACACATTGTTGGGTTGTTTATGCTGGGTCAGAATTCTGTGTTATTTCGGGTACTTTATTCACACTGTTGGGTTGCTTTTGCTATGAATACTAAAAGTGCTGCATGATTAAACTTAATGCAAAAAACGTAAAAAATTTCGTTTCCTCCCCAGACCTTTTGTTCCATTGTTTATGCAGTAAACCGATGGTTGAACACGATGATTTAAGAATTTAATTAAACACGAATATATATAGAAGTGGCATTTTAATTTAAAGGGGTCATACGGGCCTACATGCACTTTTTTAAGCTGTTTGGACTGAACTTTGTGTTAGGATAGTGTGTACACAACCACTCTACGATGATAAAGAGCTGCCCAGTGATTTTCTTTTCATTTATTAAAATAACATGCCCCTTCTGAAATCAGGCCATTCTCAAATGCCTTGCAGTGTGACGCCACACCAAAAGAGACCGCTCTTACACTAGTTGATTGACACTGGTGTTTTAGCTAATGATATACGCCTTTGTCAGTCAAAGGTTAGTAAGAATAACTTTATAGAGGTGTTTAAATTAGCGAAGGCGATGTCCGATGGAGTAATATGCTCTGGTCCCATCCCAATGAGACGTGGTGACATAACTTACAGCAGGTTATGGTCGCTAAACCGCTGGATGGCCAGGTGGTGCTCTGAAAACAACGTAGGCTTCATTGATAATTGGAAGACCTTTGAGGGCAAAGCTGGCCTGTTAGGGCGGGACAGTGTCCATCCCACTCGGGAAGGTGCTGCTCTCATTTCCTGTAGTATAGCTCATAGTCTCAGAAGAGGCCTAGTTAATCGGTGACAATCCAGAGCCCAGGCCAGGGAGCAGACAGACAGGCTAAACCAACCGTCTGCTAGCTGCATAGAGTCGTCACGCAGGGTTCATCATATTGAGACTGTGTCTGTTCCCCGAGCTAAGCAAAAATGTAAAAAGATTCAGAATGTCTGTTTTAATAATTAAATTAACATAAAGACCACAAACTCGGATCATACTGAATGCGCAGCCGGCACCTCTGATCTGATGGATACAGCTACGTACACCAGCCTCGGTTAACTGGTAGAGGAGGAGGCGTCGCAGTTATTTACAACGATAATCTGGCTATCGTACAAAAACCCAGATTTAAATTTAATGGATTTGAAATTCTCTATAGTAACATAAAGTCAGCTCAGACGATTCCGCTAATCATCATTTACAGACCTCCAGGGCCGTACTCTGAATTTCTCTGTGAATTTGCAGATTTCCTTTCAAACCTTGTCGTTTCCGTAGACAAAGCGTTAATTGCTGGAGATTTTAATATTCATTTTGAGAATCCAGAAGACCCTCTGAGAACAGCATTTATGTCCATACTGGACTCAGTAGGAGTAAATCAGTGTGTAGTAGGACCCACTCATAAAGCAGGTCACACTTTGGACTTAATATTATCCTTCGGATTAAGTATAAGAAACATAATTACAATTCCACAGTCTGAAGTTATATCAGATCACTGTCTTGTCTCAATTAAAGTGTCTCATAGTAATAATGTACGCACAGCACCGCGCTACCGCCTTAAAAGTACATTCACATCAAATACCACACAGAGCTTTATCGATAATCTTCCAGAGTTATCAACTTTGATTGGATCGCCATTTGATTCCACAGAACTCGATCAAGCGACTGAATATCTAGAGTCAACACTTCGTCATAGCTTAGATAATGTAGCTCCAGTTAAAAGAAAAATGATTAGAGATAAGAAACTCGCTCCTTGGTATAACGAACACACACGCACTCTAAAACAAACCGCTCGGAAATTAGAACGCAAATGGCGTCAAACTAAATTGTTAGTTTTCCAAATAGCATGGAAGGAGAGCATCCTGAACTATAGAAGAGCTCTCAGTGCTGCTAGGTCAATGTATCTCTCCACTCTTATAGAAAATAACAAAAATAATCCTAGATTTTTATTTAATACCATAGCTAAATTAACTAAAAACAAGACCACTGCAGAAATCTCCACAACAACAACATACAGTAGTGAGGATTTCATGAACTTTTTCAATAACAAAATCATAAATATTAGGCAAAAAATTCAGGCTTCAAAACCAGACAATTTAAGTGATACAGATGATAAATTAATCACATCACATCAGAACCTAGAATACTTTACTCCCCTTGAAGCGAGTGAACTAATTTCACTCATCTCCTCTTCAAAATCGTCAACCTGTGAATTAGATCCTATACCGACACATTTTCTCAAGCAGATAGTTCCAGCAATAACAGAACCCCTGTTAAAAGTAATTAACTGTTCACTCAGCAGTGGGTATGTTCCTAAATCCCTTAAATTAGCAGTTATTAAACCACTAATCAAAAAACCTGACCTTGACCCCTGTCAGCTTTCCAATTACAGGCCGATATCAAACCTCCCGTTTATCTCTAAAATTCTGGAAAAGGTAGTATCACAACAGCTATGTTCATATCTACATAGGAATAGCATACATGAACTGTATCAGTCAGGATTTAGGCCTCATCACAGCACAGAGACAGCACTCGTTAAAGTAGTAAATTCCCTAGTGGCCTCTGATCAGGGTTGTGTCACTATACTAGACTAGACCTCAGTGCAGCTTTTGACACTATTGATCATGGTATTCTCCTTCACAGATTAGAAAATGTAGTAGGAATTAAGGGAACGGCCCTCTTATGGCTCAGATCCTATTTGACTGATCGTTATCAGTTTGTAGATTTAGATGGTGACCATTCCTCATGTTCTCAAATTGAGTTTGGTGTTCCACAGGGTTCTGTTTTAGGCCCACTGCTTTTTTCCCTTTACATGCTTCCTCTAGGCAACATAATTCGTAAACATGGTATTAGTTTTCATTGTTATGCTGATGACACACAAGTATACGTTTCAGCAAAACCAGATGAGAAAAACCAGCTTACTAAAGTTGAGCAATGTGTGCAGGACATAAGAGATTGGATGTTAATTAATTTCCTTCTGCTTAATCCTGATAAGACAGAAGTTCTAGTCATAGGACCACAAGCAGCTAGAAGTAAGCTTTCTGATCACACTGTGATTTTAAATGGCCTTTCTGTTCCATCAAGTGCAACAGTAAAAGACCTCGGTGTGATTATAGATTCAAGCCTTTCATTTGAAGCACATGTAGATAATATTACCAGGATAGCATTCTTTCACCTTAGAAATATTGCCAAGATAAGAAATATATTGTCACTAAACGATGCAGAAAAACTAGTCCATGCTTTTATCACGTCTAGGTTGAATTATTGTAACGCCTTACTGTCTGGTTGTTCAACTAGGTGCTTAAACAAGCTTCAATTAGTCCAGAATGCAGCAGCGAGAGTCCTCACTCGAACCAGAAGATATGAGCACATCACCCCTATCTTATCCACATTGCATTGGCTTCCTATGAAATTTCGCATCGATTTTAAAATACTACTCTTGACGTATAAAGCATTAAATGGTCTCGTGCCGCAGTATCTGAGTGAACTGCTAGTGTCTTACAATCTGCCACGCCTACTTCGATCAAAGGATGCAGGCTGCTTGTCAGTACCGCATATTATTAAAACTACAGCAGGGGGCAGAGCTTTTTCTTACAAAGCCCCAAAGTTATGGAATAGTCTTCCAAATAGTGTTCGGGACTCAGACACAGTCTCAGTGTTTAAGTCCAGGCTAAAAACCTATTTATTTAGCCAAGCATTTTTATAAACAGATTAGCCTTAGGTAAAGGAGCAGATCTGGGGGACTCATGGACGTAGAGTATTAGGTGAACTGGTATGTTTGGATGCTGTCTTCCCCACTCTCATTGATCACTCAGGTTTGTTGACGGTGAGGTGATTGGTTGCCTTACATCTCTGGAAGCCCTCATGTTTGTGTTTCCTTCTGGCTCTCCCTTTTTAGTTATGCTGTCATAGTTAGTTCTGCCGGAGTCTCTGCTTGCACTCTGCACTAAATATACATTCACTTTTTACATTGTTCGACTGTGACCATACCTAACTGTTATTTCTCCATCTCTTTGCTCTCTCCTTTTCTGCTCTCTCCTCTCTCTCTCTCTCTCCCTCTCTCCTTTTTCCTCTACCCATCTCTCTGTCGAGCTATACATGTCGCTCCTGAGCTGCCAGTGATCCAGACCCCCTCTGCCCGCTGGACCTCTCTAACTCATCCTGGAGTCCTGCTTCTGGTTGGAGATCTCATCACATGGATGCCCCCGTGTGGTCTGCCTGGAATGCGTGTGGTGACTGGGGTTGGTTCCACTTTTCCATGAAGGTGGTCCTGTCCTCGACTGATGCAGACAGCTGTTCTCTGAGGACCTGTGACTTCAGTCGCTCAATAGTTCAGGACTGGAATTTTTCACAGTCTACCTGAGCCTCCAGGAACAAACTGGACTTTAATCTTACACATCTCCTCTTATACTGAACTTCCAGTCTCGCATATTATTATGCACATCAATCCCTGCTATCTGTTTTCACCCAGATGAGGATGGGTTCCCTGTTGAGTCTGGTTCCTCTCAAGGTTTCTTCCTATTACCATCTCAGGGAGTTTTTCCTTGCCACTGTCGCCGTCGTCCTAGGCTTGCTCATCAGGGACAATCATATAATTTTGATTCATACACATTCACATTTCATACAAACTTAATTCTTTTGATTGTGTAAAGCTGCTTTGTGATAATGTAAATTGTTAAAAGCGCTATACAAATAAAATTGAATTGAATTGAAATTGAATAGCAAAGACCCCCCCGAGTGAGAAGAAGCTGTCGGCCATTGTTTTTCGCCGCTGGAGCAAAATGCCGCCTAAGCAAGTGTGGTGTACAGTTGTTGGGTGTTATAGCGAACACAGCAGTCGTCATTCACTACGACATCTGAGCCGCTAAGGTCACAGTGGCTGAATTTAGTTTTTAAAGCTAACGTCCCCGCCGATCTACCTAAATGCGTTCATGTTTGCACTAATCATTTTTCACCAGACTGCTGGTTTTGCTAGGAAGCAGCTCCTAAAAAATGGATCTGTACTAACGCTTCGTGTTCCTGCTTCATCTTCACCAGGCTCAGTGAGTAATTTCTTTTTCTATGAATCTTTGCAGATCGCCTTTTCTAATAATTACGATGAATGCGGAGTGTAAGTTAACCTGTCTTTACTCTCTCAGTAAGTTTCTCCGCTTTTGTTGTTGTTGCTTGCGGCAGCGTAACAGCCCATTAATTCATGCCCATGCAGTGATGAGAAAGACAAATCGAGTCGATGCATGTCCATTCTTTTAATTTCTGCGTTGTCAGGCGATATTACAAACTTCCGCGTGGGTTCCGTACTTAAATAAAACCAAAAACTACTTAAGAAAACAGGCTCAGGCTCTATATTTCAGCGTTTTTCAGTTTGGACTGCATTACCCACAAAGCATTGCCCGCACTGCGTTGTGGGCAATGCTTTGTGGTTAATGCAGTCCAAAGCATTGCCCGCACTGGACTACACTCTCGTGGCTATACCCCACGTGTGTTGTGAAGACACGCCTGACAGAACTGGGGGGCGGGCTCAGCAGAGATCATAAGCATTTAAAGAAACATGTACTAAAACAGGTTGCTGAGAACAGAGCTAGTTTTTACCAGTTAAAAGTAGTGTTTTTTTACACAACCATTGAGAATTTTTAATTAAATATATTACAAACTTTTTATTAGGACCCTAAAGATCATATTAACATTTAATGAAAAATGTTTCTGGATGACCCCTTTAAATCCAACATTTTAATGGTTAGTGATTGGTGCATGGGCGTCAACTCGCACGTTCTGAATATTCCATTATCATTCATACTGGCGTTGTTTTAGAGCCCTTTACTAAAGAATTTACTAGTTACTAAGTAAGTAAGCCAGCAAATAAAAGATAAATGAATAAATAGTTTTAAATGGTACTTTAGCGTACACTTAATATATGAAGTTAACAACCATCTTCTTTGTCTTGTCAACATTCAGAGACAGGTTGTTGTTGTTACACCAGTCTGTTAGCCTCTGCACTTCCTTTCTGTACGCTGACTCATCATTCTTGCTAATGAGACCCACCATGGTCGTGTCATCAGCGAACTTAATGATGTAATTTGAACTGTGTGTTGCTACACAGTCGTGAGGCAGCAGTGTGAACAGCAGGGGACTGAGCACACAAGAGAACAGTCTTGTGGGGCCCCAGTGCTTAGTGTGGTGGTGCTGGAGGTGCAGTTCTCGATCCGTACTGACTGAGGCCTTTCGGTCAGAAAGTCTAGGATCCAGTTGCAGAGGGAGGTGTTCAGGCCCAACAGGCTCAACTTCCCGATCAGTTGTTGGGGGATGATAGTGTTGAATGCTGAGCTGAAATTTATGTACAGCATTCGAACGTATGTGTCCTTCTTGTCCAAGTGTGTGAGGGCAAGATGGAGTGTAGTGGAGATGGCGTCGTCCGTTGAGCGGTTAGGATGGTACGCAAATTGCAGTGGGTCCAGTGAGGGGGGCGGCAGGGTCTTGATGTGTCTCATGACGAGCCGCTCGAAGCACTTCATGATGGTGGGTGTAAGTGCAACGGGACGGTAGTCATTGAGACAGGACACAGTAGACTTCTTGGGCATGGGGACGATGGTGGTGGCTTTGAAGCATGTGGGAACGATGGCGCTGCTCAGAGAGATGTTGAAGATGTCAGTGAGAATATCTGCCAGCTGTTCAGCACATTCTCTGGTCCAGCAGCTTTACGTGGGTTGACTCTGCGTAGAGTTTTCCTCATCTCAGCTGTAGTGAGACACAGCACCTGGTCGTTAAGAGAATGGGTGGTTTTCCTCACCTCCACGTCGTTCTGCCTGTCGAACCGAGCATAAAAGTTGTTCAGGGAGGGAGCTGTCACCGTCACAGGCAGGTGATGTCGTCCTGTAGTGAGTGATGGCTTGTAAGCCCTGCCACATGCGCTGTGTGTCGCCGCTGTCTATGAAGTGGTTGTGGATTCTCTGGGCGTGTGCGCGCTTCGCCTCTCTGATGGCCCGAGAAAGTTTGGCCCTTGCTCTTCTAAGGGCCACCTTGTCTCCCGCTCTGAAGGCAGAGTCTCGGGCCCTCAGAACTGCACGCACCTCTGCAGTAATCCACGGTTTCTGATTGGAACGTGAGATGATGTTCTTGGAGACAGTGACGTCATCGGTGCACTTTTTGATGTAGCTGGTCACTGATGACATGTACTCCTCCAAGTCAGTGAAGTCGCCGTAAGTTGCAGCCTCCCTAAACATGTTCCAGGCAGGAGGAACACGGGCTTCTCTGGCGAGACACAGGCAGGAGGAACACGGGCTTCTCTGGCGAGACACAGGCAGGAGGAACACGGGCTTCTCTGGCGAGACACAGGCAGGAGGAACACGGGCTTCTCTGGCGAGACACAGGCAGGAGGAACACGGGCTTCTCTGGCGAGACACAGGCAGGAGGAACACGGGCTTCTCTGGCGAGACACAGGCAGGAGGAACACGGGCTTCTCTGGCGAGACACAGGCAGGAGGAACACGGGCTTCTTTGGCGAGATAACGCCTGACGAGAGAACGCCTGACGATTGGCCTGAGAGAACGCCTGACGATTGGCCTGTATGCTGGAATTAGCATAACAGAGATGTGCTCTGAGTAGCCGAGGTGGGGGCGGGGCTCTGCCCGATATGCTGTTAAGCGTGTTTTCCCCTCTCGTTGCAAAGTCCACATACTGATGAAATCTAGGAAGCACTGACTTGAGATTTGCATGGTTGAAATCTCCAGCAACAATGAACAGTCCATCTGGGTGTGTATTCTGCAGTTCACTGATCTTTGTAAACAGTTCCCATAGCGCTTCCTTAGCATTAGCGCTAGGTGAAATGTACACTCCGATAATGAAAACAGTGGTGAATTCCCGTGGTAAATAAAAAGGTCTGCATCTAACAGTCACAAACTCCACCAGCGATGAGCAATAACTAGAAACTAGCACAGAGTTCTTGCACCATTTCGTGTTGATGTAAACACACAAGCCGCCACCGCGACTTCTGTATATTGTATTTGTCATCAGTATACTATAGACTGTTAAATTAGTTACTGATGTTTCATATTTTAAAAGGGCCAGTAGTTTAAAGTTAAATTGGTGCCAATTTATCTTGTAGAATTTTGGAACACCAATGGTTCTTAGTATAAGGGGCACACAGCATGTCTTTTTATAAAAAAGATAAAGATTTTCAGCTTATGACAGCTTTATGTAAGGGTCCACCACCAGAGGTCGCTGTTTTTTATTTGTAGTTTTTGTTGGCTGACTCAGTTTCCCAGCAGGCACCTCGGTCAGGTGATGCGAGTGCACACCTGAGCCGAGGTAGCCATTAATCCATCTATAAATAGCTGTTTAGTCTGGGAAACTAGGTCGAGCATTTTTGGTTTTACCACTGTTATTTGTGCGGGCATTTTGTTCTGTTTTGGTTTGTTCTTTGTTAAGTTTATATTTTGATTTAAGTTGTGTTGACTTGGGCTCTCATATTGGCAATGTTTGTGTATGTTCTGTGTGTCTGTGTTAGTGGAGCTGATTCAGTCCTGTTTTAGATGTATGGGAGTACTGTGTTTTTTGTCCTCCTGTGTTCTTGTGTGTTTAGCTAGAGTCAGGTAAGTAGTTAGGTGTGTGTTTGGCTAGGAGCGTTTTTAGCTCAAATCTATGTTGAGCTAACTAGCATGCTTCTAGTCATAGCCCCTTTGTGTCTCTAGCTGTTCAGTGTTTCCTACCTCCTTAGTGTCCCAGTGCGCCTAGCTTTAGAGTGCCGCCTTTCCTAGCTTAGGAGTGCCGCCTAGTTTTTTTAGTGCTGCCTCGCCTAGCCACTGGGTATCCTCCGTCTGTGTTTCTGTGTCCTAATTCCCTAGTGTGTGTTGAGCTATTAGGTAAGTGTAGCTTAGTGCATGTTGGGGCTGAAGACATGTTTAGCTAGGTGAATGTGTAGCTGACTGCCATGGTTAAGAGCAATCTTAACAATGTTTAGCTAAAAGCCATGCCTAGCTGACTGCCATGTCTTTAGCCCTAGTCCCGTCTCTCTCTAGTGTCTCCCTCTAGTGTCCAGTTTCAGCTCCACGCATAGTTTGTGTGTCCCGTTACGTGTTTGTCCTCCTCCTGCCTGTGTCTGGCCACAGAAGCCCCTGTTCCTCCTGCCTGTGTCTGGCCACAGAAGCCCCTGTTCCTCCTGCCTGTGTCTGGCCACAGAAGCCCCTGTTCCTCCTGCCTGTGTCTGGCCACAGAAGCCCCTGTTCCTCCTGCCTGTGTCTGGCCACAGAAGCCCCTGTTCCTCCTGCCTGTGTCTGGCCACAGAAGCCCCTGTTCCTCCTGCCTGTGTCTGGCCACAGAAGCCCCTGTTCCTCCTGCCTGTGTCTGGCCACAGAAGCCCCTGTTCCTCCTGCCTGTGTCTGGCCACAGAAGCCCCTGTTCCTCCTGCCTGTGTCTGGCCACAGAAGCCCCTGTTCCTCCTGCCTGTGTCTGGCCACAGAAGCCCCTGTTCCTCCTGCCTGTGTCTGGCCACAGAAGCCCCTGTTCCTCCTGCCTGTGTCTGGCCACAGAAGCCCCTGTTCCTCCTGCCTGTGTCTGGCCACAGAAGCCCCTGTTCCTCCTGCCTGTGTCTGGCCACAGAAGCCCCTGTTCCTCCTGCCTGTGTCTGGCCACAGAAGCCCCTGTTCCTCCTGCCTGTGTCTGGCCACAGAAGCCCCTGTTCCTCCTGCCTGTGTCTGGCCACAGAAGCCCCTGTTCCTCCTGCCTGTGTCTGGCCACAGAAGCCCCTGTTCCTCCTGCCTGTGTCTGGCCACAGAAGCCCCTGTTCCTCCTGCCTGTGTCTGGCCACAGAAGCCCCTGTTCCTCCTGCCTGTGTCTGGCCACAGAAGCCCCTGTTCCTCCTGCCTGTGTCTGGCCACAGAAGCCCCTGTTCCTCCTGCCTGTGTCTGGCCACAGAAGCCCCTGTTCCTCCTGCCTGTGTCTGGCCACAGAAGCCCCTGTTCCTCCTGCCTGTGTCTGGCCACAGAAGCCCCTGTTCCTCCTGCCTGTGTCTGGCCACAGAAGCCCCTGTTCCTCCTGCCTGTGTCTGGCCACAGAAGCCCCTGTTCCTCCTGCCTGTGTCTGGCCACAGAAGCCCCTGTTCCTCCTGCCTGTGTCTGGCCACAGAAGCCCCTGTTCCTCCTGCCTGTGTCTGGCCACAGAAGCCCCTGTTCCTCCTGCCTGTGTCTGGCCACAGAAGCCCCTGTTCCTCCTGCCTGTGTCTGGCCACAGAAGCCCCTGTTCCTCCTGCCTGTGTCTGGCCACAGAAGCCCCTGTTCCTCCTGCCTGTGTCTGGCCACAGAAGCCCCTGTTCCTCCTGCCTGTGTCTGGCCACAGAAGCCCCTGTTCCTCCTGCCTGTGTCTGGCCACAGAAGCCCCTGTTCCTCCTGCCTGTGTCTGGCCACAGAAGCCCCTGTTCCTCCTGCCTGTGTCTGGCCACAGAAGCCCCTGTTCCTCCTGCCTGTGTCTGGCCACAGAAGCCCCTGTTCCTCCTGCCTGTGTCTGGCCACAGAAGCCCCTGTTCCTCCTGCCTGTGTCTGGCCACAGAAGCCCCTGTTCCTCCTGCCTGTGTCTGGCCACAGAAGCCCCTGTTCCTCCTGCCTGTGTCTGGCCACAGAAGCCCCTGTTCCTCCTGCCTGTGTCTGGCCACAGAAGCCCCTGTTCCTCCTGCCTGTGTCTGGCCACAGAAGCCCCTGTTCCTCCTGCCTGTGTCTGGCCACAGAAGCCCCTGTTCCTCCTGCCTGTGTCTGGCCACAGAAGCCCCTGTTCCTCCTGCCTGTGTCTGGCCACAGAAGCCCCTGTTCCTCCTGCCTGTGTCTGGCCACAGAAGCCCCTGTTCCTCCTGCCTGTGTCTGGCCACAGAAGCCCCTGTTCCTCCTGCCTGTGTCTGGCCACAGAAGCCCCTGTTCCTCCTGCCTGTGTCTGGCCACAGAAGCCCCTGTTCCTCCTGCCTGTGTCTGGCCACAGAAGCCCCTGTTCCTCCTGCCTGTGTCTGGCCACAGAAGCCCCTGTTCCTCCTGCCTGTGTCTGGCCACAGAAGCCCCTGTTCCTCCTGCCTGTGTCTGGCCACAGAAGCCCCTGTTCCTCCTGCCTGTGTCTGGCCACAGAAGCCCCTGTTCCTCCTGCCTGTGTCTGGCCACAGAAGCCCCTGTTCCTCCTGCCTGTGTCTGGCCACAGAAGCCCCTGTTCCTCCTGCCTGTGTCTGGCCACAGAAGCCCCTGTTCCTCCTGCCTGTGTCTGGCCACAGAAGCCCCTGTTCCTCCTGCCTGTGTCTGGCCACAGAAGCCCCTGTTCCTCCTGCCTGTGTCTGGCCACAGAAGCCCCTGTTCCTCCTGCCTGTGTCTGGCCACAGAAGCCCCTGTTCCTCCTGCCTGTGTCTGGCCACAGAAGCCCCTGTTCCTCCTGCCTGTGTCTGGCCACAGAAGCCCCTGTTCCTCCTGCCTGTGTCTGGCCACAGAAGCCCCTGTTCCTCCTGCCTGTGTCTGGCCACAGAAGCCCCTGTTCCTCCTGCCTGTGTCTGGCCACAGAAGCCCCTGTTCCTCCTGCCTGTGTCTGGCCACAGAAGCCCCTGTTCCTCCTGCCTGTGTCTGGCCACAGAAGCCCCTGTTCCTCCTGCCTGTGTCTGGCCACAGAAGCCCCTGTTCCTCCTGCCTGTGTCTGGCCACAGAAGCCCCTGTTCCTCCTGCCTGTGTCTGGCCACAGAAGCCCCTGTTCCTCCTGCCTGTGTCTGGCCACAGAAGCCCCTGTTCCTCCTGCCTGTGTCTGGCCACAGAAGCCCCTGTTCCTCCTGCCTGTGTCTGGCCACAGAAGCCCCTGTTCCTCCTGCCTGTGTCTGGCCACAGAAGCCCCTGTTCCTCCTGCCTGTGTCTGGCCACAGAAGCCCCTGTTCCTCCTGCCTGTGTCTGGCCACAGAAGCCCCTGTTCCTCCTGCCTGTGTCTGGCCACAGAAGCCCCTGTTCCTCCTGCCTGTGTCTGGCCACAGAAGCCCCTGTTCCTCCTGCCTGTGTCTGGCCACAGAAGCCCCTGTTCCTCCTGCCTGTGTCTGGCCACAGAAGCCCCTGTTCCTCCTGCCTGTGTCTGGCCACAAAGTTAAGTATTTGAGTTTGGGTGTTTCTTTTGTTTGTTGAGTTTTTACTTATACTTTTGTGTTTACTGTTCATTAAAGATTATAATTTTTTTTTTTTTTTTTTGTGGTTACACAAACCTCTGCCTCTATGCCTGCTCTCTCCGCCCACGGTGTTTTACACCTGCCATTACACCCTGAATGTGACACTTTATTATTGTACAGCCATATATTTTTTTTCTTAATATGAACAGGTTGGACTTTTACCAATTTTGAATAATAGTTATTTTCTGAAACACATGATTGTCGAAAAAACTAAGTGTTTAATTTAGAAACTGCTACATAACCTTATTTTAGAAGTTTTACATTTTGCTCATAAGTTTTGAGCAAAGTATGATATGTAGACATGGGCTTTTTAGTCAAATTGAGAGAATCGAGGGTAACTACCAGTTTAGTAGTTATTTAGTTAGTTTAACACGTCTAAACTAACTAAATAACTATTAAACAAGAAGTTAACAGGCATAACTGTTTAAAACAGGTTTTTTTTTAATTTCGGTATTGTTGAAGGCAAGAAAAAAGATAGTTACACTTAAATGCTATTGCAGTCACTCCAGAATTAATGAATTTCAGGTATGTGTTTAATGTCTGTGAAATGTTCAGAGAAACAGGACATTGTGGACAAATACCATGTTATATAGTTAACAAAAAATATGGGGTATTGTAGTGAAGGTATTGTGGTGGAGCAGAAAAATAATGTTACAAAACATAAAATTTGCATTAGCAGTTTGTGGACAAGGGAGACAAGAGGCATGTGCATTCTGCTTTTTTTTTTTTTTAATTATTTTAAACTAAACCAACATGTTACCAGCTGTATATAATTCTACACTGCATACTTAATTTAGCCCAAATAACACATGTTAATTTATCAATTTTTACAAGGCTGTGGTAAAGTGAAAAGGTTTTTGAACAAACAAATGTTACACTTGACAGAGCACACAGCATCATTTTATTAGGTGTTTCTTTAAAATAGTGTGTCCCACCATGCACCAGCAAAACTGGAGATGAAAGTAAACAGTGTGACACATCGATACACTCCTTGGTGCAGCCCTACAGGATATATAACTCAAAATGTTTTGACTTAATATTTTGGCATTTGTACTTTTTAATAGCCTTGTGACTCAGAATGTTTTGTGCATGTTTTCTTTATCAGTTTGCAATACTTTTTGCTTCATTTAAAATAAATAAAAATGGAGTTCTGATTTTTATTAAATCATGAGTAGAATGTATCCTCATTTTGCATAGAAAATCTCATGAATGATATGGTAAAATAAAGTGATATTTACAAAAGTTAAGAAAGTGTTATGCAGTAATTCAAAAGATTTAAGAGTATATGAGCAAGTCAAAAAAAGCAAGGGATAGTGGTCTGTCCAATGTTTCCATGGTTAGAATATGGCAGGAAAAAATAAAGTAACAATCGAATTAAGGTATTTAACAGCCAATATATTTTTCACTATAATGGTGTTGTGATTCATTTCCTATAAGTACATGTGTATACATTTGCAGTTAGATATTTCCACATATCCATCATCATCAACATAAATATCATGGCAATAGTGCAGTTTTAATTACTTTGAAGAGTACAATGTTTCATTTACAGTATTTTGGGTTTCCTGATATGAACACAGGGTCAAAATGGAACATACAGGGTCAAAAATATACCCACAATACCTACAAATTATTAATAATTTAGTGGTGCTAATCACAAGGATATATATACTTATAACTGCATAGCTTGTTTTATTAAGAGTGCATGTGGTACGCTGCCTCCACTACAGAAAAGCCAAATATTGCCATGACATTTATGTTCATGTTGACAGCATGACCACAAATGTATTTACATAATAATTGACCTAGTACTTAATTTACATCTTTATTCCATATAATACTTTTTTATTGTAGTGTTCAGTTTTCTGTTAAATAGAAGAAATCTTTCTTTGTATAAATGTTAAACTTGTTTGTCGAATTTGCCTTGTTTGCAACCCATAAATTAGAGGGTTGATAATTGGAGGAAATATAACAACTGATACAGCAAAGATCCTTCTTAAGTGTGGAGATGCTGATTCAAACCTGTGAGAAATCAGTGAACATAATACGTTAATCTCAAAGGTCAGATAAACAACTAAGTGTGTGCCACAAGTGTGTATTGCCTTACTTATAGATTTTGCCTGTTTAGTAGAAAAACAAGTAATTAGAATTTTGATATATGTTAATGATATTATGAAAATGGAAGAGCCTTGTACAAGAGCTATAGCAAACAAGCCATAATAGTTAACCACACTTATATCCTCACAGCTTAACTTCATTAAAGAGGGATTATTGCAGAACGTGTCCACTATGTTTGTCCTGCAGATTTCTTTGCTTGTTGTAAGCATGAATAAACACCCAACCATAGCAAAACTTAGTGACCACACCATAAAAATAAGTTTCACTAAGGTGACCCTTCTCATCATGGTGTGGTATCTCAAAGGCTCGCAAATGGCAATATATCTGTCGAAGGCCATAACAGTGAGAAATAAAGGAGATCCAGTGCCATATATGTGAATGAGGAATCCTTGTAATGCACAGGCAGGATAAGAGATTTCTCTACTCTGAGACAATGTACTACAAATAAGTTGGGGATAAAAAGCTGTAGCTCCTGTAATGTCACATATAAACAAATTAAAGAGCAGGATGTACATAGGCTTATGCAGATCCCTTTTTACAACAATAGTCACAAGTAGCATAGACTGAAACAACAAGATTAAACAGTATGCAATTATGCCAAAAAATAATATAGCAATGGTACCAGACGGTGGTATGTCCATTGATTCCAAGGTGAGAGTAACCATAAAACGTGCTGAATTATTGTGAGACATGTCTCCCTTCCTGCCTTTGGAACTTCAAACCCTGAAAAGAAATCTATAGCAAGATTATATGAGAATAAATCTGTTGAGGACTAATTCACTGAAAATCCCACAGCCTCATAATACTCACAAACAGAATAGATCTAAAAAAAGGTGCTTATTTATACCATGCAGGAATCTATAGCTTGTTGTTTTTATTACAAGTTAAACATTTCCCCAAATCCCAGTTGTTGACACAAGTGTACATGGGATTGTGAGTTTGTGAGGTCTTTTTAGAGATTTTTAGTTAACAATGCCTGTGGTCCAATTAATTCCAATTCCAATTCCAATTAATTCCAATAAATTATTATTATTATTATTATTATTAACATTGAGGGGTTGTTTCCAGTCTCGGATCTGAGTGTGTCGAGTTTGCATTTTCTTCACCCTGCTTGGTGGGTCTTCTCCAAGTACTCCGGTTTCCTTCCACATTCCAAAGGTTAGGTTAATTAGCATTTCCAAATTGTATATAGTGTGTGAATGAATGTGTGTGCGTGTTTGCCCTGTGATGGCTTGGTGCTATGTCCCGGCTGTATGTTGCCTTATGCCTAAAATCTCTCTAATAGACTCTAGGACTCCTGTGACCCTGTACAGGATAAGCAATATATAGAAAATAAATTAATGAATGAATAATGGGGAATCACATTATTCATTTTAACTTTGTGTCAAATATTTAAAAATTTTGGTTGTTTATGGTAGGTAACATGAAATTGTGGGTTTCTGAGGTATCCTTGGAGCTGTTAAAAGCATGGAATGAATGCTGTGTTTTTTGCATATATATGCATCAGTTAATGTGTTTTTTCTGTAAAATTCAGAAATAATTCATAGTTTAATTATGTGTTTGCCCTTCAGCCACATATGTTCGCCGCAGAAGAGACAAGGGTGGCATTCGTCTTGATACTCCTTAAAGGCAAGGCTCGTGATTGGGGAACTTCTGTCTGGGAATCCAGAGCCCCATGCTGTGACTTATTAAATGATTTTCATCAGGAGATGATGAGACTTTTTGACCGGTCTGTCAGAGGATAGGAGGCAGTGGAGTTGGCCATCTAGTTCAAGACCTTAGCAGCCTCCTGTGACTGGAATGAGGCAGCCTGTTAGGCAATGTTCCGGGCCGGGCTCACAAAGGACATACAGTAGGTACTCAGTCGAAATGGGTATTACCGCCGCGGCAGCAGCCAAAATAAATCAGTTGCATTTCAAAGTCACTTGTGAAATGTCTGCCAGGTGGCGCAAAAGTGACATTTTCACTCGCCACAGTTTTAAAATACAATTTAGTCAAAAAAATGTTGTCTCGAAGAAATACAATGTTGATGGTAATTTCCACATAAGTACTTTACACAAAAAAAAACATGAAAAATCTGAACCAGAGTGTTACGTGGTGCCGTATGGAGAGACGCACCACGAGATGTATTAATAGTTATAAGAGCCCTGATGCAGGACTTTAGAGGGGAACAACGAAATAGGAGGCTGTGAGAGTGCTTGTGAAGAAAGGGAAGACCTTCCAGTTTGGAGATGGTGTCAAATTATTAATTAAGAGAACTGAAAAGGAAACAAATAAAAACTAATAACACAAAATAAACAGAGCTCCGCCTTTTACGTAAGGACGGACGTGTCGTGAAACCCGCATCGGTACAGTACACCACCAGCACAACACCCCCCCCCCCCCCCCATGGACGTCCCCTGACGTCCCAGAGTCAATTTGGACCCTGCGCAACTCTTTCATGGGTTCGGGGTCCAGTGCACTTGATCGCCCAGGCTCTTAACACCAAGCCTGGCAGTCCGCTGCTCGGTCACCTTGGGTGGGTGTATGTGGGGGAATATGGTGCGTGATGAACACCGGTTTGGTATGGGCCTGCGATGCGGTCTTACATCCCAGTATCCCTGAGGGGCGATAGTAAGGGGTACTGGGGCAGGAGGCACTGGAACTGGGGTTTGGGCGCCCTTAAGGCAGCTTAGGGCGCACTGACATCCCCAGTTTGAAACAGAACGGGTCGGCCAGTCGATTTGAGGGTTGTGACGTTGAAGCCAGGGGAACCCCAGCACTACTCTCTGTTCTGGCACCCGGGTTACCAGAAACGAGATCCGCTCGGAATGATGTCCGAGCCGTAGTATGACTGGGGCCGTCCTCTGCGTCACACACCCCGACCTAATTGGCTGGCCGGCCAGGGAGACCAATGGGATGGTGGAAGGGAGCGGGCAAACTTAAATGCCCAGTGCCGTGGCTAGCCTCCCATCAATAAAATTTCCCATGGTCCCTGAATCGATGAGCGCCTCTGTTTGGGCTCTCCGAATCCTGGTCCCTGAGAGCATGGCTGCAAGAAAGAGCCCTGCATGATGTCTTAACTTTTGGGTCCTATCTGAGCCCCTTCTTCTGTGGTGACAACGTCTGTGGCTTACTGCGCCACAGGCATCGCTTGCCCTCTGGGAGCCCTGTGGGCTGCTATCCTGAGGGACAAGCGTAGCAATGCCTATCTGCGTGGGCTCTCCCATCTCTTCCAGCTCTTCTTCAGGCTCAACATCAGGGATATGAAACCTCAGACTCTGTCTCCGTGAGCGGAGGTGAGGCTTTGCGCCTATAGCCGGGGAGTGACCAGCTAGACGCTTGGAGCGGCTTTTATGGGGTGGAGGAGATGGTTCCCGGCTGGAGCTGCCGGAACGTCCGGCCTGATGCTCACAAAGGCGATTATCCACCTGGATGGCTAGCCTATAGAATTACTCCAGATCCTGTGAAGGATCACGTATAGCTAGCTCATCCTTCAGCCGCTCCAAGAGCCCTTGAGTATACGCAGCCATAAGGTATATACAGTGGTGTGAAAAACTATTTGCCCCCTTCCTGATTTCTTATTCTTTTGCATGTTTGTCACACTTAAATGTTTCTGATCATCAAACACATTTAACTATTAGTCAAAGATAACACAAGTAAACACAAAATGCAGTTTTTAAATGATGGTTTTTATTATTTAGGGAGAAAAAAAATCCAAACTTACATGGCCCTGTGTGAAAAAGTAATTGCCCCCTGAACCTACTAACTGGTTGGGCCACTCTTAGCAGCAATAACTGCAATCAAGTGTTTGCGATAACTTGCAACGAGTCTTTTACAGCGCTCTGGAGGAATTTTGGCCCACTCATCTTTGCAGAATTGTTGTAATTCAGCTTTATTTGAGAGTTTTCTAGCATGAACCGCCTTTTTAAGGTCATGCCACAACATCTCAATAGGATTCAGGTCAGGACTTTGACTGGGCCACTCCAAAGTCTTCATTTTGTTTTTCTTCAGCCATTCAGAGGTGGATTTGCTGGTGTGTTTTGGGTCATTGTCCTGCTGCAGCACCCAAGATCGCTTCAGCTTGAGTTGACGAACAGATGGCCGGACATTCTCCTTCAGGATTTTTTGGTAGACAGTAGAATTCATGGTTCCATCTATCACAGCAAGCCATCCAGGTCCTGAAGCAGCAAAACAACCCCAGACCATCACACTACCACCCCCATATTTTACTGTTGGTATGGTGTTCTTTTTCTGAAATGCTGTGTTACTTTTACGCCAGATGTAACGGGACACGCACCTTCCAAAAAGTTAAACTTTTGTCTCGTCGGTCCACAAGGTATTTTCCCAAAAGTCTTGGCAATCATTGAGATGTTTTTTAGCAAAATTGAGACGAGCCTTGATGTTCTTTTTGCTTAAGTGGTTTGCGCCTTGGAAATCTGCCATGCAGGCCGTTTTTGCCCAGTCTCTTTCTTATGGTGGAGTCGTGAACACTGACCTTAATTGAGGCAAGTGAGGCCTGCAGTTCTTTAGATGTTGTCCTGGGGTCTTTTGTGGCCTCTCGGGTGAGTTGTCTCTGCGCTCTTGGGGTAATTTTGGTCGGCTGGCCACTCCTGGGAAGGTTCACCACTGTTCCATGTTTTTGCCATTTGTGGATGATGGCTCTCACTGTGGTTCGCTGGAGTCCCAAGGCTTTGGAAATGGCTTTATAACCTTTACCAGACTGATAGATCTCAATTACTTTTGTTCTCATTTTTTTCTGAATTTCTTTGGATCTTGGCATAATGTCTAGCTTTTGAGGTGCTTTTGGTCTACTTCTCTGTGTCAGGTAGCTCCTATTTAAGTGATTTCTTGATTGAAACAGGTGTGGCAGTAATCAGGCCTGGGGGTGACTACAGAAATTGAACTTTTAACTGTGATAAACCACAGTTAAGTTATTTTTTAACAAGGGGGGGCAATTACTTTTTCACACAGGGCCATGTAGATTTGGAGTTTTTTTTCTCCCTTAATAACATAATCTTCATTTAAAAACTGCATTTTGTGTTCAATTATGTTATCTTTGACTTATAGTTAACGTTTTTTGATGAGCAGAAACATTTAAGTGTGACAAACATGCAAAAGAATAAGAAATCAGGAAGGGGGCAAATAGTTTTTCACACCACTGTATGTCGCGGCCAGATGGAAACCTAGAAGTGGCGCGCGCCTTGAGCTGCCCAAAAGTTTACTTGAGGCACTTATTCATCCCACTCATCTCTGAAATTAATGTAGTTAGTGCTTCCTCATGCCTATCAAGCACTCTTGCTTGACCCTCAACTATTTCCTGCACCCTCCCCAAGCCCGCAGGCTCTTCTGGTGGTGCGATCATTCTGTTACGTGGTGCGGTATGGAGGTATGGTGCTCTATCCAGGCTGATTGCGGCATTGCCTGGCAACTGTGTGTCTATAAATGGCCGTGCCTTTGCCTGTTTAGGACGTTCCAAACAGTGCAAAGCATTTTTGCGCGGCTCTACCCCTCGTGAAACTCGCATTGTTACACAGAGCTATTGATATTTACTGTACACTAATGAGTCAAAAAAATAATTGGTTAAATGTTGTTTAGAACAAGTTTACTAGACATTTTTACTGACATTTTTTTTTGTACAAAATGTAAATAGTTATATAGCGTATCTCTGTATGTGTATATTAGTATTTAATTTCTAGGTTATTTTGGGTACTTTGAACACAAAAAAAATAGTACCTGAAAAGCTTTCGTCAAACTGAATCTTGACAGTTTTATTGCCCCTTTTATTTAACCTTTTAGTTGACCTTTTGATGACCTTTGGGATTTTTATGACCTGGAGTTTTCGATAAAAAGTAAGCGCGGGGGGGGATAACGATGCTTATGCGCTAGACATCGTTTCATTCACTTATTTAATTTAATTTATTTCTTTCATATATTTCTTTCATTTATATATCTATTTATTTATATACGTATTTATTTATTATAAGAATTTGTTCAGGGTGTTTTTTTTATTTGAAAAATCTGCTTGGTGAGGGGACTCGATTTTAAGGTGCTTGTTTAACTATTAAGACAGGGAGAATTATGAAAATCTCAGCAGCCTTATTTCTATTAGCTACATGACAGAAATAATATACGAAATCATGTTTAATAAATAGTTCAGTGAATGTGCTATCAAATGTTACCTTTTTGCAGAATGTTCTTATGTTTTATTTTGACTTGGCTCAAAGTTCTTTTGGCTCCAGACGGATTACAGCTTATTAAATAAGAAACCATAAATTCCTAGTCAATATACATTGGTATTTTAACCTAAAGAAATTAATGGCAGGAAAAGTAAATGCTTTCATAGTGATTTAACAGTCAAGAGGATAATTAATTAGTTTGCATTATAATTTAAGGGGAGGCGATGTCAAATTTGCAATTTAATATACTCACGCATTTACTCTGTCTGTTATTTTTTGCCAAGCCAACTCTCTTTGTTTAGCTGATGCAGGCTTTAATTTCTCAAAAGCGTGCATTAAAACCTCCAATTCCGCCTCCGATAAGTATGCCGCTCTCTTTTTTTCATTTGAATTTTTCGAATTGACTCGTGAAATCCGTGATCCATTGAAAATGTCTTTATGTACGCACCGTGCAAGCGCACTAACTCTGGGTAACCAGGAGGTTGATTAAACTTACTCTTATTAGGTGTTTTGGAACCGACATACTCTCGGTATGCATGTTTGCGGTTAATCAACCCAGAGGTTAAGAATAACCAAATGGTAAGTTAACCAAGCTTTCTGGAATACCCCCCTGGTAAAGTTCAGGGTGTGTGTTTATGAATAGATTGATAGATTTACATCTGTTCAGTTCTTTACTATAAATACAGTTAATAAAATATCATGAGGGAGTAATCAGTTTCCTTTTTGAGTAAAGTTTAGCTGCATTCACCTGTCCTCACACAACTGTTTCCTCCAGCGATGAGATTAAACGCTGTTTGCCAACATTAGTGTAGTGTGTATTTTTGAAAACACTGTTACAACAACAACAACAATATTATTATATATAGATATTTAAATTATTTCACATCAGTCCGTCACATAAAACCTGCGTGACTCTACTTCCGAAAATGCAAGCGACTTTGGCAGAACCCAAAGAAGAAACTTGGTGTAAAATTCTGAAGAAATAGACAAATATATAAGAACTGTGTCTATTTGTTTAGAATTTATTGTGGCTTTTTTCACACAATCACTAAGTTACATGTGCATATAGACTATTGTAGGATAACAAATAAAAATTAAAAATCTAGCTTCCAACGTATAAGTATATAAACTGAACGAGTTATGTACATTGGGTTCACATTTTAAGGTAAAGATGGTGACATTCTAAGAAGATCAAGTCTTGTACCCCAGGTGTCAGAGACATTAACCTTTTGTCTTTATGTACTTCCTGACCACTGGGTAGGGTCCCAAAGTCAATGTGAATGCTAATCTCAAGGCCAGGCTATGCCTTTGTCTCTATGAAAATGTAAAGGTTTGGGTGATACTGTCAGGCTGATTAGATTAGCACCTATGCATTTGAAAGCCACTGCTATGCTGATGAGATCAGGGCTGGGGAACTTCCGTTACCAGGCTGACTCCTGTACTAGACTATGCTTTGTTTAGGTTGGCTCCACCTCTTGTCTCAGACAAGACTTGGTCTGTAGATGAGTGCAAAAAGGTATTAGGAGCATGCATTCGTAAGAAAAATGTGAAAGGCATTATCTGCTGCCATAAAAAAATTGGTTTAATGCTAAGTACACAACAGTCTCAGTGTATCTCAGAGCTAGAGGAACAGATCCAGGAGCTATGTGCTAGAGTATCCTCTTTGACAAAGAAACTGAACCGCAAACCAAGCTTCAGTAAGAACTGATAAAGTTAATCAGTCTGATAACAACTATCCTGACTTACAAGCTTTCTTTGACACAGATGTAGCCATTCAGTCAGTAACTGATGTGCCTGTAGATCCACTGAATGTATGTGGTGCTAGGAAAAGATCTCAGGTAATTGAGGGAATTGCAAGTGTTACTCCCAACTCTTTGGTTGTCCAAGTCCAAACTGTTGCTAAATCACTAGGACCTAAGGATATAGAGAGACTATCCTAAAGCTTACCCTCAGCACGCACTTATTTTTCTAAATTTAGAAGAGCTTTGATCAGTAAAATGCGTCTCTACAACATGACATTAGAAGAAGTCACACAGCTGATGTCACAAATTTTAACTGAGTCTTAATTCAACCGTTTTGAGTCTGCTGTTACGTCGGAACCACAACACGCCAGTAAAAGTGATTTAAGAGAAGGTGTTTTGAAAATTCTGAAGAACATCCTGGGACCCAAGGTAGACTGGTCCAGAATTATTAACTGTGTGCAGAAGAAAGAAGAATCTGTAAATGAATACACTGAACGGTTTTGTCAGTCAGCTGTAACTTACAGTGGAATAGTTGAGGATTCTAAAAGTGTGCTTGAAGATAAGGGACCCCTAGTCCGCATCTGGTCAGATGGCCTTATAGCCGAGTACAGAAAAGCATTGCCATTTCTAGATCTACAGTAACTTGATCTTCCATGACTCTCAGAAGTAATCTCGACAGGTTAGCTGCCTGGGAAAGGGATGCTGATGTTAAGGCAAAGGTGAGAGTAGCAGCAGCTTCGTTTAGCACAACAGACCAAGACAACAGATGGCCTAAAAGAGAAAGCAAAAGTAACTACTGTGGAAAACTGGGACATTGGAAGAAAGAGTGTAGAAAGAAGTTGCAACATGGTAGAAGAAATACTATGCATAATTCTACTTCTTCTCAGCCTGCCTACAACCCTGAAGTAGTTCCGCCATTGTCTACTCAAACTTTAGAACAGCTTGCTCAGGCTCTTCTTAGAGCACAACACGAACAGGAAAAAAACTAATTGTTGGGGCTGTAAGTAGCTACCTTTCCCCTGTAATCCATCACAATGAAAAAAGCACTTCTTCTTCTTGGGGAAATTAGTTAGCGAGCCTTACAGCCCCGAACATTGTTTTAAAGTGTGCGTCAGTTACAAATCCATCTACATGTATGATGTCTGCAATGACTTAAGTTGTGTTAGAGGATAAAGGAGAAATGACTCACGACTGTGTTACACTTACATACACACCCACAAGTGAATTAGCAGAAACTCCTATAGAGAATGCAGAACTGGAGTTGTTGGTTGATGGTTCAGCTCAAGTTATTGAAGGCCATAAACGAGCAGGTTATGCAGTAACTTCCATCACTGAAGTGGTAGCTTCAGGTCGTCTTCCAGATCATTTTTCAGCTCAAGCTGCAGAACTAGTAGCCTTAACTAGAGCATGCACGCTAGCTTCATGGTCAGTTGCAAATATCTACACTGCTTCCGGGTATGCTTTTGGAGTATCATGATTTTGGTGTCATTTGGCAAAGTAGACAGTTTCTAACTTCTGCTGGATCCCCCATTAAGCATGCTGGAGTAGTGAAAGATCTAATGTTTGCTATGAAACCTCCAAAGAAATTAGCTGTGATTAAAGTGAAAGCACATTTTACTACTAACACAATGGAAGCTAAAGGTAATGCTCTTGCAGATGTAGCTGCTAAACAGGCTTGTTTCTATGCAACTGTACAAGTGTGTTCAGCTAGTACAGCACAGAAGACCATTCTGCCTCCTGAATCGATCATTGATCTGTACAAAGACGTCCCTCTATATGAAGCATGGACATGGTTGAACAAAGGAGCCTCAGTGGATTCATCTGGCTGCCGGACCAAAGGGGGAAAGTATGTCGCTCCTGAATCACTGCTGCCATATTTGGCACAACAAATTCACAATTTGGGTCACAGTGGTCTAGCGACGATGAATCACAGGTGGAATCCAAAATTCAGAATTGTAGCCATCGAAAGCATCAAGAGATGCGTTTCATGTCAGAAAAACTGACTACAGTAACTACAGCAGCAACACATAGTCCAGCTCCACTAGGACCATTTTGTCACTTGCAAGTTGATTGCATATCGTTACCTCCTTGTAAAGAAAAAAATGATGTCTTGGTAGTAATAGACGAATTGTGAAGATGGATAGAAGCTTATCCAACAGGACGTGCTACAGCTGCACATACTGCTAAATGTCTTGTTACTGATTTCATTCCCAGATGGGGATTACCAGATTACATCGACTCAGATCAAGGAACACACTTCACAGGACAGGTAGTCAGGGAAGTGTCTAAAATGTTGAAGATTAAGTGGAATATTCACTTCCCATACAGACCACAAGCATCAGGACAGGTTGAATGAGCAAACAGAACAATCAAAGCCAGGCTAAGCAAAATGCATCAGGAAGGAGTACCATGGGTTGAAGCGCTGCCGGCGATACTGTGTAGTATGAGAGCATCACCTAATAGATCAGTAGGACTGAGCCCTCATAAGATTATTACGGGATGCCCAATGCAAATGCCAGGTGTGATTGATCTTAGAAATGCTGACGTACACTTTGCTTCAGATGCCCTGATTGCTTACTGTGAAAACCTCACAAAGGCAGTACAGAGTGCCAGAGAGAGAGAGAGAGAGAGAGTTGAGTCGTGTTGGCAGTCTTCACCAGAAGGTGGACACACGATCATCCCAGGTCAGTGGGTCATGATAAAATCATTTAAGAACAAGCCATTAGAGCCTAAGTGGCACAGACCACATCAAGTGATGTTAATTACAGCAGCTGCAGTGTTGTGTCAGGGAAGGAAAACTTGGACTCACGTGTCACATTGTAAAGTTGTTCCCCCACCTGCAGGGATAGGATAGGACACACGGACCAGTGAGGGAAGAACCGAATGCAATAGGCATCGGGGGCCAAACCCTGTGGTGAAGACTCCCTCATAGGCCTTTCCCATTCATTAGTTTATCCTTACCTCACTGTTCTTTAGGTGTCATGGGAATTAAGAAACAGGGAAAGAGGGGAACAACAATAGCAGACACAGATTGAACAGAGGATACAACCCTAGGGTTTGAAGTATTTTACAACAGATACTGCTTTGTCGTCTTTTGTTTTCTTTCTTACTCTGTGCAGATACCACTTGATGGCTGTCCCGAGACCCATACACGCTGACCTCGTCACCTACAAAGGAAGCCACAACTTTTGACAGACAACTAGACTCACTACCGAGCCAACTGTCACAAAAGAGAAAAAAATACACAACGCAGAGTATCAAATACGAGAACTTAAAAAAAAAAAAAAACTGAGAACATGATCAGGATTGCTGGACAAGACATTCTTGATCTTTCAACAAAATTACACCAAATGACTGAAGATAAATTTTCATGGTTTGGAGACATGTTGGAGAAACCCTGGCTGTCAATCAAGGAAATAGCAATTCTGCTGCTGTTTTTTTTTTACTGATGTACTATCTATGCGTTCACAGTATCAAGTGTTTTATTAAACAAATATCCCACACCCATCAAGAAGAAATAGCCGCTCCAACCAGAAAAGACTATTATCCATAAAAACTTCACAGACACTAGCTAGATGTTTGTTAATATGTCATCATGGCATTTATCACTGCAATCAACAACAGAACAAGTGCTATGTGCCTGTAACGATCACAAGTTACAAGAATTAAATGTCTAAATTTGTATTTGGTGAGAGTTATTAGAACTCTCAAAGGGGGAACTGTAGGATTACAAATTTATAAAATGTTAAATCTAGCTTCCAACGTAATAGTATATAAACTGAACAAGTTATGTACATTGGGTTTTACATTTTAAGGTAAAGATGGTGACATTCTAAGAAGATCAAGTCTTGTACCCCAGGTGTCAGAGACATTAACCTTTTGTCTTTATCTACTTCCTGACCACTGGGTAGGGTCCCAAAGTCAATGTGAATGCTAATCTCAAGGTCAGGCTATGCCTTTGTCTCTATGAGAATGTAAAGGTTTGGGTGATACTGTCAGGCTGATTAGATTAGCACCTATGCATTTGAAAGCCACTGTTATGCTGATGAGATCAGGGCTGGGGAACTTCCGTTACCAGGCTAACTCCTGTTCTAGACTATGCTTTGTTTAGGTTGTCTCCACCTCTTTGTATCCCTCCCTCTTGTAAAGTATAAACTCTCCAGAGCTGAGTTTTCAGTCAGACTTGGATGACTACAGCGACGCTCAGCGAGTTCTCAATAAAGAGTAACTTCTGCTTAAATGATATCCCAACGTCTTCTGGTCTCTGAAAAAGTTCCCAACACTATATTATATACATTGCAGACTTTGAATGATTATACATATAATGTGCTCTGGCAGAGTTCTTCCATGTGACCCCTGGTGGGAATTCTGTGAAGTACAACACTTTTGCAATTGCAAGGCACGCACTCGCAGAATAGTGCGGTAGTCAGCGGGAAGAATTGTGTCATGCCGCAAAAAAAAAAAAAAAAAAACGCTCATTTTTAAATGCCCCATCTGTACATGCTTTCATTGTGAACCTGCAGATACTGACAGAATTTGCCATAAAAGTCTGAAATCATTTGTTTTCATTCCCAATGTATTTAAGTACAGTGGTACTATCTTTGCTTGAAATTATGATTTTACAATTTCCAACAGTGCAACTTTACTGTAGAATTTCTCATAAGAAAGGTAAATCTTCTATATTTTACATTCAAATAAAATGATTATCATGCATCTTAAAAATGATGTGATTGTGCAGATCTCAGATTAATCTCATTATATTATTGTACTTGATTTTTTCACACTACAGGCCACTGTTACTGTAGCTGCACAGCTCCTAGGATACCACACAAACCCATAATCTCATGTACCCTGGTGTCAACAACTGGGATTTAAAAAACAGCTGACCTGTGGGATCAAGTCAACATAAATAGATTTAATAATTTACTATCTTTGGGTGGATACCCAAATGGTGAAAACTCCATCACCTCAGACCCTTTAAATTTTCTGAGCATGATGAACTTGTGGCTGTTTCAATGAATTTTTTGTAAGCATACTGAGTCAGGTTTGTTCGTGTTACAGAATGATAGTTGGTGTAAAAGATTATAATTTGCCCATGGAAAATGTCTTCACTAATGTTATTTTACATTACTCTACCAGGTCTTGAAGTCACAATGGGGGGAGACACATCTCTTAATAATACAAATTTATCACGCTTTATGACTATACTAACCATGGAATCATTGGACATACCACAATCCAGTGCTATCTTTATATTCATTTTTGGCATCATCACATACTGTTTAATCTTGTTCTTTCAGTCCATGATGCTTGTGATTATTATTGTAAAAAGAGATCTGCATAGACCTATGTACATACTGCTGTTCAATTTAATCTCATGTGACTTGATGGGAGCTATGAGTTTTTACCCTCAAATGCTTTCCACCATATTGTCTCAGAATAGAGAAATATCCTACCTTGCCTGTGTAGCCCAGGGAATGCTATTTCACTTCTACTTATGTGGGTCACTTTTATTTCTCAGTGTTATGGCTTATGATAGATACATAGCCATTTGCAAACCTTTGAGATACCACAATCTGATGACACAGGGTATCTTGGTGAAACTTGTTGTCATGGTCTGGTTCGTAACTTTTGGTATGATGGGGTCTTTATTTGCACTCACATTAAGCAAGACAATTTGCAGGACAAACATAGTGGACACGTACTGCAATAATCCCTCTTTAATGAAGTTAAGCTGTGAGGATATAACATTCGTTAACTATTATGGCTTGTTTGTCATAGCTGTTGGACAAGGCTTTTCCATAACTTTAGTATCATTAACATATATTAAAATTTTAATTACCTGTCTTTCTACTAAACAGAAAAAATCTATAAGTAAGGCAATACAAACTTGTGGGACACATTTAGTTGTTTTTCTGAGTTTCGAGATTAATACATTCTTTCTACTAGTCTCTCACAGGTTAGAATCAGTATCTCCACACTTAAGAAGGGCTTTTGGTGTTTCAGTTGTTATCTTTCCACTTGTTCTCAACCCTTTAATTTATGGGATGAACACAAAGGAAATTCGGCAAACAATATTAACACTTATAGAAAGATTGTTTCTATTAAACAGAAAACTAAACTAAGAATATGCATATTATTATTTTAATATCATTAATTCATTATGATAGTAAAAATAAATCTGTTTTTTACTTAGTTAATTTTTAACTAATAACAATGGAATATCTACTTCTATCCAACAAATGTAAATTATAAAAGTAATACAATTTATACAGTTGCTTATAGAAATTGAACGACACAATATTATGTTAAAACTAAATAATTTGTTTGTTAATAGTCTTAAATGCTGTAAACTGAAGTTCCAATAATACTTGTTGAATTATTGTTCAATAATAGTCCAATAATACCAGGCAGCTTCTGTGATGGGGCATGTGCTTCAATCTGTTGTCACTCCTTGCTTACTCCATAGGCCGCCTAACAAATGTACTTCAATGAACAAATGGCCAGTCTTGGCTCGTGTCAGTGGGATAGGTCGTCATCATGGAAGCGTGTAGGAGCGCTTCCTCTGCTTGCTCCAGTCTGCAGGAGTTGCATGTAATTCCTGCATGTAATTCCTGCATGATTCATATACAGCTTCCAGTTAAACAACATGACATATTAGTCGAACTAAAAATATTTTTTCATATCAACAACAGAAATGTCAGTATTTACAATTATCCTTGGCCAACATGTGATGTAAAAAAAATAGCACTGACATGTTATAATGTAATGTGCACTTGAGCTGTCTATGCTCTTCATATATTATCTTTTAATCTATAATGAATTATATCCATTAACAGATTTTAATTGCTTCTTTTTCATGCCTTCCCAGGATTAATTTAAAGAGGCTATGCTAAATAATGGCGTGTAGAAAAAAATTGAAAAGTGGAATAGCCAAAGCTATGCTGAGTAATGGTGTGTCCATCACGCGTAGTGCACAGTGCAGAGTTAATAGCTATGGACCTGCAAACTTTACATGGCCGTCAGATTACTGATTGTGGTAGGGTACGTACAGAGCGGGATTATGGAAAGCTGACAACCGTAGTGCACAGAGGTTGCCAACTTTCCTGGCCTGCATATGCACACCTTCTGTAAGACCTCGCTTCGTGTCCGAGTGTCTGTGGTGCCACCAGTAAAAAAAAAAATGGTTGAACCCATGACTACTGTATATGGCATGCCGTTTAGGAAAACATTCATGAGAGAATCAAATGAAAAGTCTGAATATATTAAATGGATTCTGAATATATTTAATAAAAGGTCGTAATATATTGAATGGATTTTAAATATATTGATTGAAAACTTGATATATATTGAATGAAAAGTCTGAATATATTGATTAAAACATGACATCATCGAAACAGTGCCATCTTTAGAAAAGAATGAGTGAGTCAGCGAGAAAATTGGTTGCTGCGATTCTAAGAATTAAAGAGATGGTCAACACATTGGCGAGTGGGTGTACGGCCCAAAGTGCCAGGCTACTTATGGCCATCTAGCTGGCAGTACGAGTATTGGTATAAAAGAAAACGTCCCTCTCACTTCTCAGGAGCCGCCTGTATCAACCCCTGTCTACAGTCTGCGTCCGTTCACTCGGAAGGTCCCTGTACGGAAGAGGCAAATAATAAGAAAAAAGATTACAGTGATAAAAATGTATGTTGTAAGTGGGAAGTTTAAACACATTTCCCACCGCGCGCACTTCTGACAAGCGCTACAGAAGAGATTTCCACACTCGAATACGTTTACCCTACATTCAATACATTCAGACTTTTTATTCAATATATTTAAAATCCATTCAATATATTCAGACTTTTCATTTAATTTATGCAGAATTTTCAATCAATATATTCAAAATTTTCATTCAATATATATAGACTTTCAATCAATATATTTAGAATAAATTTAATATTCTCACGTTTCATTCAAAATATTCAGAATCCATTTAAGATTTTTAGACTTTTCACTTAATATATTCAAAGTTTTCATTTGATTCTCTCATGAATATTTTCCTAAACTGCATGCCGTTTTATTTTTATATATATAATATAATGCTCTTGACCGCTTTTACAAACATTTGTAAAAGGATGGGTCACTCTCAGAAGCTCAGTAAATTACTTAAGAAAACATTATTTTTCCAAACCTAGTCAATGTTAAAACAGTGATCTGCATAAAACAGGAGAATACACATTCAATTTTGCTTAAAAGTCAATAAAATACCTGGAGACCACCAGATGCTTATCAGAATTTTACTAATTATTTTACATTACAAAATAATAACCATTTTTTAAAAACTAGCAATGATTTGACTTTTGAAGACTATGAATACTTTTAAAGACCCCAATGTGTCAGATACTAAAAAAGGGCAACAATCGTTTGTTTCTCAGCATTTGAATCTGAGGGAAGCGCCTCTCTCCAAGTCCAATAATAATCATTTGGATGGCTTCATAGGTGTACGTCCAGTCCTTTGGGAATTCAATGTTTAGAGAACTGACCCGAACAAACATCACTGCTGAAGCTGCTGTATTGTCACCCATACCCGCGGGCTTGCAAATTTGAATGTGAGAACTGGTAAAATTAATATTTGTATTTGTAAGTTGAAATTTATACTAACAGCTCTGATGTGAAAAGCTGCATCTATCGATTTGCATACATAGACAATACTCAGAACACCTGTGTTTCGAATTTGAAGTTGCAGATTAATAGTGACAAATGTGTAAAGTGTCATTCACATAAACAAAATGACAGGCACAATGTGTACTACACATTTATCTTTCCGCTTTACTTCAGTTTTGCTGTACAACCACAAGTCGGCACTCACAACCTCTCAGATCTGTCAGTACAACCTCAAATCCCAGCGCTCTGAGCTTTGCTACTCATTTTGCGATATTCCTGTAGCAAAACTCACTTGTGCACTTGTAAATGCGAACTTGAGAGAGCAGAGTCAGGGGCGGGGCTGGGGTGGGAATGAAGTCATTTTATTTTTTTTATTTATTTGTTTTTAAACGCTTGGAAAATATTTTTATGAAATATCATTAGTTTTACTGGATTTTATATACCAGTAAAAGCGCAGCAATGTTGTTTAATTGGTTGGAGCCAGCCAATGAAGTGGGACGTTTTGTGCGCGATGACGTCACAGACTACACAGAGCAGCTCGCGCCGTTTCGGTGGTGGTGGTCGTCGTCGTTCGCTGATGGCTGAATCAAACAATCCGAGGGTAAGTTTATCTTTTAATTTTTTTTTTATAACCGTTCTAAAGAATAAAATACTTATTAAGGTTTCCTTGAGTGATATTTCGGTATATTAGGCTACTAATGAGTACCACTTTGGTGGTATGGGTAGGTTTAAGTGTGGGTTAACGTTAGTGTGTAAGGGATGGGTCAACAGTGGTAATTACAGAAATTAAATTACAACTGTAAATACATATAGGTTAAAAAAAAGTACAATGTAAAAACATGCAAGTACACAAAGTGGAACCCCACTTAGCGTTAACGTTTTTCCACATGTAACGTTAGTTCTAAATGCTCAACATAATTCATCATTCTAGGCAGTTTCTTTGATAATATTAAATATTCAATGGACATTGTAACTTACAGTGAAAATTTTTTAAATAATCGGCAAGGTTTTTAGCTCCAAATTTAAGTTTTACCTCAAAGTGTTATCACATAAATGGCCGTACAGTACTGTACAGTAACCTGTTTATTACACATCATAATTAAGTATTCCAGCGTGCTGCTATGTGATATCCTTTTACTAGCTACTACCACTGTTGACAAAAAAAACAAAAAAAAAAAACTGCCTAAGGTAGGTTTTGAAACCTGGTTTATGCTGGTAATGTGCTGGTCCTTAGCTGTTTTAAACTGTCCATGTGCTGGTCCTGAGATGGCCCTAAGCAAAGTGCTCCTGCTCACGACCAGCACATTACCAGCTTAAACTGTATTTCAAAACCTATCTAGCCAGCATATGCTGGTTTTTAAAGGGACATCCCATGCCTTTACCTGTTTAAAATACTACATCTTAATAATACAAATTGTTTTAAATGTATAGTTAAAATGTATATATAACTTTAATATAAAATAATTGTAATGTAATGGTTTCTATTAATATATTAATATTATCTTTCAAGAACTGTTGTTGAACCATTTATTACAACGGCTCTATACCCGTCTGTCACTTTGGCTGGAACATGTTCCTCTTGACCTTGCATTTACATGTTCTCAGGAGCTGGTAATTTTTAGAGCCATCCACAAATCAGGTACCTATTCCACCTATTGCACTTTATCAGGTACATCATATGGTTGTAAGCAGCACTAACATGGATCCACACGTCATGGTTTCCCAGAAAAAAAAGAAACAATGATCGTCCGCGGATTGTAATTTCTGTACAACTCTGTATCCCAACTAATTATTTTAGGATTGCCTGTGGCATGTATTGCAAGATTGCTTGGGGTGTCTAAATTCACAATTCATAAACGCATGGTGGAATGGGGATTGTCTGTGAAGGTAACCTACAGCAACATAACAGACGAGAGCTAGACTCAACAATCCACACAAGCAATTAACTGTTCTGCTTATGATCTCTGCTGAGCCCGCCCCCCCAGTTCTGTGGGGCGTGTCTTCACAACACACGTGGGGTATAGCCACGGGAGTGTAGTCCAGTGCTGGCAATGCTTTGGACTGCATTACCCACAACGCAGTGCTTTCTGGGTAATGCAGTCCAAACTGGAAAACGCTGGAATATAGAGCCTAAGCCGTTTTCTTAAGTTGTTTTTGGTTTGATTTAAGTACGGAACCCACGCGGAAGTTTGTAATATCGCCTGACAACGCAGAAATTAAAAGAATGGACATGCATCGACTCGATTTGTCTTTCTCATCACTGCATGGGAATGAATTAACGGGCTGTTACGCTGCCGCAAGCAACAACTACAAAATCGGAGAAACTTACTGAGAGAGATACGAACGCGATGTGTTTACTGATGTGTTTACATGACTTCTTAATCTTCGACAGACATCGTTATAAACCATCTAACGTAACAAAGGTAAGCATAATATAGTTTTCCGACTACGTACACAGTTTGCAACTAGACAATCACCTTAATGCATTGTTTATTATAAACGGGCGATTAGGGATTATATAGAGACGGGTGTACACAGAGAAAAAGAATGCTCCGCATTCATCATAATTATTAGAAAAAGCGATCTGCAAAGAGTCATAGAAAAAGAAATTACTCACTGAGCCTGGTGAAGATTAAGCAGGAACACTTCAGGAGCTGCTTCCTAGTAAAACCTGCTTTATATTGACCTGCGTTTATAAAGCAGTCTGGTGAAAAATTATTAGTGCAAACATGAACGCATTTAGGTAAATCGGCGGGGACGTTAGCTTTAAAAACTAAATTCAGCCACTGCGTCCTCAGCGGCTCAGATGTCAGTAGTGAATGACGACTGCTGTGTTCGCTATTACACCCAACAACTGTACACCACACTCGCTTAGGCGACATTTTGCTTCAGCGGCAAAAAACAATGGCCGACAGCTTCTTCTCACTTGGGGCGGGTCTTTGCTAAAACACCAGTGTCAATCAACTAGTGTAGGAGCGGCCTCTTGTGGTGTGGCGTCACAGTGACAGGCATTTGCGATTGGCCTGATTTCAGAAGGGGCATGTAATTGTAATAAAATCACTGGGCGGCTCTTTATCATCGTAGAGTGGTTGTGTACGCACTCTCCTAACACACAGTTCAGTCCAAACAGCTTTAAAAAGTGCATGTAGGCCTGTATGACCCCTTTAAGAGAACCTAATTATAATTTTAGTAGTTAATAAGGGCATACTTTAAATGTATTAAACGACACTGGAATTAACATTCTGATAATTAACTTAGGTAGTATAATTAAATAAATCACCTGTGTACTGCAGTCAGTCATTGATTGTCTTGAAAAAACCACAGATGCCACATCCGGTTGGGCCTCCAGTAACTGCCATACCATTGTGTCTTTCAATTCTTCTCTGAGCTGTTTTACTTGTCGCCAAGTTTGTGTCAGCACCTGATTATGACAATCATTTAATGAATCCTATTTGACTGACCATTAATGTAATTAGGAAACAACGGTTGTGTTAATGGATTATTGTGGTTTGTTTTGCTTTCTGTTCTTACAGTTTTTCATATAAACACATACAATTCTAACTTATTGCTCGACTGCTGAATCCTTGCATGAGGAGAAAAAAAAAAAAAAACACTTACTGCATCCTGAAGAAGATTGTGTAACAGCCAAGTGCGGTTTGTTGTCGTCAACACTGGAAAGTCCCAAGATATTGCCAGCTGGTTAATGGTTGCCTTCTCATCTTCAGTAAAATCATTCATTGAATCACCTGCAGCAAGCTTTATAAATAGTGAAAGAATACAATGAAATATGCAAACTCATTTACCTTTATCAATTTGGCATCTACCAAATTACCATCTGTATTGTCTCCCTGATGTCAACGTCAGCCACATCTTCAACTGTGATGGTTGCTGTCTGTGGGGAGCCACCTATTAACAAATGTATAATGGCTGGGCTCACACCTGCTAATGAGGGCCCACCGTGATTTACAAATTACACCAAACTAATCTGATTATAAAATAAGCAATATAAAAAAAGACATGTTGTATAGGGAAAAAAATAAAATAAATTATATATATTTTTATATATATGTATATTTTTATATTACTTCTTTATAATAAAAATCGCTTTGTGTATTTTTTCATCATAAACAATATTATTTAGTGTAAACATTTTTGTATTACATGACAAACCCCTGCAAAATAAATGTTTCACAAAATAAACATTATTTAATTACAGTATGTGTCTTAATTTTCTTGTATTAATTTGTTACGTGCCTAGGGTTAATTATAACAGTAATAATATATTTGATAATAATAATATAATATATTTGATAATAATAATAGGATAAATTTTTGATTATGATGTCCTAATATATTTTATAGAGATTTTGTGGGGGGTGCAATCCGTGACCGGGGGCATTTTAGCGCATAACACAACTATACTGCGGTTCACCTCCAATGCTCAAATTTCCCCTTCTTGGTCGGCGACTGCGAGTGACGTCACTCCCCACACAATCCCGCCCCACAGTATAGACCCGCCCCTGACGCTGATTGACAGGTTTTTTTGTGTAAACGTTGGAAATGCAATTGCACATGGATTAGCGATTTCGTTTGAATTTTGGCCGGCTTGACGCCCGACGCAGAGAAAGCGAAAAAGCAAACGTGGTCATTGATTTTGCTATGTAAATATGACAGGCTCATAACTTGTAAGACATGGGAAATACAAATGCAAATAGACTTTTCTTTTTCATTTGAAAATTGGCAGTCAGTGTACGATCACGAAGGCAAAACAGCAAACGGTAATGCAAAGTTTGCAATTGCATTTGAA
The DNA here is from genome assembly GCF_024256425.1 of Clarias gariepinus. NCBI lineage: Eukaryota > Metazoa > Chordata > Actinopteri > Siluriformes > Clariidae > Clarias > Clarias gariepinus. The sequence goes on from NC_071110.1 coordinate 4,576,189, forward strand.
TTATGGCACACTCGTGTGTCCACATATGGGAAACGCAATTGCAAATGTAATTTTCAATTCCTTTTGAATATTGTCCGGGATATCACTCCATAGGCAACACCTGCATCCTGGTCATTGTGGATTGGTTTTTAAAGCCATGTCGTCTGGTTCCTTTAAAAGTTCTCCCATCTGTGAAAGAAATAGCGGAAACCCTCTTCAACCAGGTTTTCTGGATTTTTGGGATCCTGGAGGACGTTGTATTTGACAGGGGACCGCAGTTCGTGTCAAGATTCTAGAAAGCTTTTTCTTAAGTGTGACGGTAAGCCTATCTACTGGATGCCACCCTCAAAGCAATGGCCAAACCGAGCGTAAGATCCAGGAGATATCTCTGTAACTTCTGTCATGATCATCAGCACTCCTGGAGCCAGTTCATTGCCTGGGCCGAGTATGTTACATAACTCACTCCACTAACCCTCCAAAAGCATCACTTCATTTTAGTGTGTACTCGGCTACCAACCTCCTCTGTTTACCTGAAATGGAGAACCGTCAGAAGTACCATCAGTAAACCACTGGTTCCAGGAGAGTGAAAGGGTTTGGCACTCAGCCCATTAACAGCTACAGGACAAGACAATGTATCACAGCTGATGTGAGGAGAGCAAGCACTCCTATCTTGCAGCCTGGACAAAAGGTTTGACTCTCCACACGCGACATCCGTCTTCGAATGCCCTGCAAGAAGCTGAGTCCCTGATTTATTGGCCCCTTCAAGATCCTTGCACAGATCAACCCTGTCACATATAGGCTAAGTTTACCCCACACATACAGAATTCACCCCACTTTTCACGTCTCCCTGCTCAAGCCGTATCACTCACCTGTTTTTCCTTTATCAACAGAGCCTGGTCCAGAAGAGAAGACCTCATCACCAGCACAAGATAAAAACACCACACTTCCCATCACCCAGCGTCTGATCTCCATTACGGTAAAGAACTCTATGATCGGCTATTCACAGCGATCGTTCTACACCTCATCTCCTGCCCTCTCGTCTAAACGTCTCTCCTACCTCTGTGTCATGTTCATCATCCTTCCCGTCTGTAATCATTTGTCTATCAGCTCCGGCACAAATGTTGTAAATAAAATGCTGTAAACTGAAGTTCACATGGAAAAGGCACATCTCTAGGCATATATGCAGTGGGTATAAGCAGGGCTCGATTTGAAAGGGGATGCAGAGGGATGGTATCCCCCCTGTTAAAAAAAATGACAAAAACCATCCCTTCTGTAAAACCACCATCCCCCTTACCATCCCCTTTAGAGTAATAATCCTGTGTATTATGTAAAACTTTTCATGAAAAAAAATATATTAAAACTCTCTGAACTCATCTATGAACTATAAATTATTATTTATATAATTATAATAATAAATTATTATTGGCGATTAGCCATTTAGAATTCAATATTGTAATGCGCTGTTCACAAGCTTATGCACATTTGCATCATTTTTTGCACCGTTTGCATTTTTTCAATGGCCAAGAGAACAGTTCAAGCACAGTTTTTGACATATTTCAAAAAGGAGAAAACCAAAGATATGATACATACACACAAACTCTCTCAGAGAAGACACAACAAAAATTAAGCATTAAGTTTAATGCTGACATCTTTAATGATTAGATTAAATGTGTTTTTAACCAATTTGTGTAATTTAAAGAAGAGTTTTTTATTTTTTTATTTAAAAAAAATAGACTTTGTGGCTTCACCTACTGTAGATGCTTGGATACTAAACATTCAAAATAAATTTTTAAATGCCATAATAGTAATTTGCTGATGTGTGCATATGTGTGTGTATGACTGAGAGAGACTGGTGTGTAGTCATAAAAAACTACAATACTATTAAATTTAATTATTTAATTGAAAAGTTTATGTAGATTTTTATTCTACTCTTCTAATCTTCCCCAGATGAATGCATAGATAGGATCAAATAATAGTTTTGATAAGTGCATGTTTACAAACACTTAGAAAATAAAAACGGAATTTCAAGAGAAAGTTATTATAAATAAAAGAATTATTTTATCTCACTACTATAGACTATAAGCTGTCACGAACTGGTTGTCTGTGTCAGCGTTGTGGCATAGATGCAGAGGCTGAGATGAGAACTTCCGGATAATCTTTTTAATGTTATACTAAAGCAAAAATGAAAGCTATTTTTAAAGAGCACTTGGAAATCTTTAATATAACACTTACAAAAACCAACCATCACAAAATAAACATAACAAATGCTACACGCCTGACTGAGCTTCAGTCAGGCTATTTATAATCCAACTAATGATTGACCTGGATCAGGTGCATGCTTCCATATGTGTGATTTGGTGTAAATAAATTAGATTTAAAAAAGGTCAAATTCATACCACAGGGAATTTCAGGTGGCAACGAATTCCATAGTTTGGGAGCCAATAAGGCAAATTCCTGATCACCAACCCATTTGCATCTGGATCTTGGATCTTTTAAATGAAGTTGACGAGATAATCGGAGCTCTTTGCTTGGTTACGCGGTATTAAGAGCTTTGTTTTAAAAAAAGGGTCTAGGCCATGTAGGGCTTTAAAAACAATCAGTAATTTAAAATTAATCCTAAAGTTCAGGGAGAAATAACAGATAAAAAATAGATCTAAAGCTGGTCAGAACTGAAGAATCAAGGTAAAGTTGTTTGAGAAGAGCAGTGACCACAGAATGTTTGAAAGGATCTGTGACACAGCCAATAGTAAGACAACTATTGATGAAGATGAGAAAAGCCTCTTTTAGTAGTTTTGCAGGACCTGTATCTAAGGGACAGTATGTGGGATTAATTTATTGCACTACCATAGTAGTAAAACTGCTTAAATATTGCAGGGTGCCCAGCAACAATTTCCAGCTCAGATGTACAGTAGTTTACAGTCCAGACACAGGACACAGGATCTATGAAGTATAATATTAGCTAACATTTTACAGGTACAGGTAAGCAGGACCAGCATGGGCAACTCAATGACTAATGATGTGATGCGCTAACTTGTCTTCTTTTATGCTTCCTGAGTTGCAACCGTACTACTTCCGGGTCCTAGTGCCGGTCGTGGAGCGAGTGCGCATGACATTTACAAAGCACACTTATTTAAACTTTGTTTTTCATTTTATTTTTGGTATATTTTTTATAATCATTATATAAAAATCATAGTACAAATGTACAGAAAGAATACACTAAAATACAAATTTTAATACAAATAAAATTTGAATTAGAATTTAATATATGGTAGGCTAAGTATATTTTCAATTTAATTTATGAGGCACATTTTCTCTTATTTTCTGGTGTAAAACCCACTCGAAGTGGGGAAGAGGAGTATGAAGCTTGGGCAGAACAGACAATGCATCTATTGGAGGAATGGCTATGTAGTGACAAGGCAAAGAAACAGGGGATAGTTGAAAGTCTAAAAGGTTCTGCTGCTGGCATTGTAAGGTCGTTAAGGACACAGAACCCCAATGCTACATCTAGTGATTATATGCATGCTCTTGAAACAGTATTCGGCATTACTAAGAATGCGTCTGACGTCCTTGTTAGATTCCGACACACATTTCAATGTGAAGAAAAAAAACTGTCAGCCTACTTGCTTAGGTTAGATAAATTTTTATGCTGTGTGTTTAGGAAAGGGGGGGGGTGGAGCTGTCAGACATGAACCGGCTACGTATTGAGCAAATCATGAGGGGTACATTACATCAAAATATGGTTGCCCTTTTTATTTGCATGACACACAAGCTGAGAGACCCTCCTACGTTTAATTAGTTATTAAAAGAGGTTAGGGAGGATATGCTCCAAAGTAGGAGTGACATTAAGAGCACTGTGGTGTCAAGGACCATAATACCGGTTGCTCAGCTTGTTCAAGGTAAAGTTGATCCTGGAGTGTAACAGTTGAGAAAGAATATTAGCGTGATGAAAGCTGAAATGAGTAACCTCAAGGCGGTCACAGCTACACCTCAGCTTGATACTAGAGATCCACTGCCCTAAATTTCTGTCAAGACTAGGCATAGAAGATTTAAACCCTCCCCGAGGGCTAATTCTGAGGAAGTAAGACCTGGAGTGTCTGCTACAGGTGTGGGGAGGATGGACATTTTAAGTGAGGAGAATTTAAAACAGGCAACAAGTGCCTTATAAAACTTTCATTCAATTAAGTCGGGAAACTATCACGGGGCCCAGTAGAAAAACGGCCTGGTGTCCCGGTGGTGAAGACACGTTCCACAAAGTGCATCAACTCAGTGTAGGAAGCAGAAAATGCTATACCCGAAGGCTTAGTGGGCGCAAGTTCAGCAGTAACAGTGCAGATTGAGGGCATATATGCTAAAGCTATACTTGACACTGGTTCTTAAGTGACCTTGCTGTACATATCCTTTAACTTGGCACATCTGCCGTTGACACGTATTTGATGTAGGCTGTTGTACAAATGTCCACCACACTATCGAAACCACTGGGAATAAACCTTTTCAAAAGAGATCTCGTCGACTGCCACCAGCTGATTTGGAGGCATTAAGACAGCATCTCTGGGATTTAAAAAATGCTGTACGCCAAACCTATTGTTGTCGTTAGGAAGAGAAGAATCAGGATGTGTGTGTTCTTTAGAACGCTAAAAAAATGCACTAATCCTGACCAATACACAGTGCCAAGAATTGAGGATGCGCTGGCTTGTCTCAGTGGCAGCAAATGATTTAGTGTGTTGGACCTCCGAAGTGGGTATTACCAAGTTCCTAAGAATAAAGCTGACAAGAAGAAAACTGCTTTCATGTGCCCAGCCAGTTTCTATCAGTTTGAGAGAATGCCACAAGGAGTATCCGAAGCTCCGGCTACCTTTTAGTGACTTATGGAACAGACTGTTGGTGACATGAATCTCTTTGAGGTTTTAGTCTATCTTGATAATATAATCGTGTTTGGTTCTACGCTCAAAGAACATGAGAGAAGACTATTAAAGGTGCTTGATCGCTTGAAAGATCTCAAACTGTCATTAGACAAATACCAGTTTTGTCAATCGTCAGTGACTTATTTGGGACATATTATCTCTTACGATGGAGTATCTACTGACCCAAAGAAAACCGAAGCAGTTACCACCTGGCCACAATCGCCCAGTGTACCCGAGAAGGTCTAGGTGGTGTGCTATACCAAGATCAAGGTTGAGGACCAGTTGCTTTTATAAGTTGGAGCCTTGCACACTCTGAGCGACACTATACTGCTCATAATTTAGAATTTTTTACTTTGAAGTGGGCAGTAGTTGACAAATTGCATTATTATTTGTATGGGGCAAATTTTGAGGTGAGAACTGACAACAACCCATTAACTTACATGTTGAAAACACGTGTTTAATGGTGAACAGCAGCTGGTGCAACAGCGTGAGCGTTGTTCCTCTCACACGCTTCTGCACACCAAACCTGGAACTATTGTCCATCATGTGTTGTCCTTTTTATCTCCCTCGGGAGTTCACATCAGTCATAATCAGCGCAGTTTATATTCCACCACAAGCAGACACGGACACTGCCTTATGCGAGCGGCATGAGGCACTTACACAACAACAAACACAACACCGGGATGCTGTGTTCATTGTGGCGGGGGACTTTAATAGTGCCAACCTCAAATGCGCAGTGCCAAACTTTCATCAGCATATCACCTGCCCAACCAGGGGCGAAAGGACACTGGACCATTGTTACACGACAGTCAAGGATGGCTACAAGGCACAATCTTGTCTACCATTTGGTAAATCCGACCATGCCACCATCCTCCCCATGCCAAAATACAAACAAAGGCTGAAACAGGAAGTTCCGCGCGCTGGACGGACCAATCGGTGGCCGCGTTACAGGACTCACTCGATGTTGCAGACTGGGACATGTTCAAAAACAGCTCTGATGATGCCGTCAGCGTGTTTACGGAAGCGGTTGTGGGATTCATCGGGAAACTAGCGGATGATACCGTGAAGAAAAATATTATCAGAACGTTTGTCAACCAGAAGCCGTTAGTGGATAAAACTATCCGCGACGATCTCGCACCCCTGCCTACAACACGGGACTTGCGTCGGGGGACATGGAACCGTATAAGGCTGCATTACAGGAGAAAACTAGTCAAAGCTCCAACAGAGTGACTTAGGAGCCTGTGGCAGGGACTAAGATCAATAACGGACTATAAAGCACCAACATCCGTATGACGAACGCGGACATGAGTGGCAGACGAGCTGAATACATTGTATGCTCGCTTCGAGGCTGCAGCTAAAGGTGCTAGTGATGCTTATGCTAGCAGCGCTAACAGCTGCAGACAAGAAGACACTGCCACCGGAAGCGCGCTCATTATCACTGAGCATGATATGAGGAGAACCTTCAAGAGGGTGAACACCAGGAAAAGCAGGACCAGACAGCATCTCAGGTCATATCCTAGCCAGGGGTAGCTCAGTGGTTAAGGCATTGGACTACTGATCAGAAGATCCCAAGTTCAAACCCCACAACCACCAAGTTGCCACTGTTGGGCCCTTGAGCAAGGCCCTTAACCCCTCAACTGCTCAGATGCATTATAAGATAAAAATGTAAGTCGCTCTGGATAAGAGCGTCTGCCAAATGCCTAAATGTAAATGTATCCGCAGACCAGTTAGCACCTGTGTTCACAGTGATATTCAACCTCTCTGTATCTCAGTCGTTGATCCCCATATGCTTCAAAGAGTCCATCATTGTTCCTGTCCCCAAGAAACCTCATCCTGCTTTTCTCAATGATTATTGCCCTGTAGCCCTTACCTCAGTAGTAATGAAGTGCTTTGAACGGCTGGTCATCTCTTCACTACCCGACACACTGGACCCACTACAGTTTGAAAACCGCCCAAACCGTTCCACAGACGGTGCAATCTCCCATCTCCTCCACACATCACTCACTCACCTGGACACTCGGAGAGGGAATTATGTGAAAATGCTCTTCATAGACTACAGCTCTGCATTTAATACCATAATTCCCTCCACACTCACTACCAGCCTGGAGCACCTGGGACTTAGCTCATCTATGTGTGAGTGGATCTCAAATTTCATAACTGACAGACCACAGGCAGTAAGGATGGGTGGTCATGTCCCAGCCTCTCTCACTCTCAGCACTGGAGCCCCCCAGGGTATGACTGCATAGCCACTACCAACTCCACCACCATCATTAAGTTTGCTGACGACACTGTTGTGGTGGGCCTGATCTCTGACAACGACGAGACAGCCTACCTGGAGGAGATTGAAAATCTGGAGAACTGGTGCCAGAGGAACAATCTCCTCCTGAACATCAGCAAGACGAAGGAATTGATAGTGGACTTCAGCACAAAGCAGGAGAGGAACTACCAGACCCCCATCATTAACAAGAGCCCAGTGGAAAGAGTGGACAGCTTCAAATACCTCGGTGTTCACATCACGCAGGACCTGTCATGGTCCTGTCACATTAACACCGTGGTGAAAAAGGCCTTGCAGCGTCTCTACCCCCTCAGGCGCTTAAGAGACTTTAGACTGCCCTCCAAGGTGCTCAGGAACTTTTACTCCTGCTTCATAGAGACCATCCTGACAGGAAACTTCTTTAAAATAAATAATAATAAAACAAATAAAAATTTAATTTAAAGTCTGCAAAATTGGATGCAACAGTCCACCGCTGGCCTGCTGCCTTCAGTGTTGCCAACTTAGCGACTTTGTCGTTATATTTAGCGACTTTTCAAATCCCTCTAGCAACAATTTTTTAAAGAAGTGACTAGCGACAAATCTGGCGACTTTTTCTTGTGTTACTGGAGACTTTTGGAGACTCTGATGTGTCTGTACTGACTCTTCTCAACTTGCCACAGCAGCTGCCGCCGCCGGCCCCTCCCCCGTCCCAAAGCACTCACAGACAGGCCTGTCCTCTCGCAGGAGTCCCCCCCCCCAGCTGCAGTTACAGCAGGAGATGCTCACTTCTAGGAGTCTCGGCTGCAAATGAATTGCCCATGCGCGAATCCGCTGTTAAGTGATCCCGCCCTGGCTTGTAAGCTGGATGTAAATTAAAAATATCCTGTTCCGATACATATTAAAAAAATTTCTTTGTCTAAAATAAATTGCTGCACAAGAACAAATCGCTGCATTTGACTTAAACAGCCTCATTACTTACCTCATCTACTGTGTGTGTGCTTCTCTGTGACTTTAGCATAAACATATAGCTCGCTAGTTCATCATGTCTCAGTCAAAACTATACTCTCAGAAATTTAGAAAGGAGTGGGAATCAAATCCTGAATTCAACGGATGGTTGAAGCCTTTTATTGGAGATAATACACGGGCATACTGCCTGTATTGCAAGACTGATTTTTATGCCAAACTTTGCGATATAAAAAAACACGTCAACTCAGAAACATACACAAAAGGCAAAGTCTTACAATAGTTTCACACAAAACAAACTGCAATTTATGGTAAAAAAAAATGACTCTTCAAAAAAAACTGAAGCCACCATGGCATTAGTTATCGCTGAACACTGTTCTATGCTGGCATGTGATCACGTTGGAGAAGCATGTAAAGCTGCTTTTTCACACTGTGCAGCATGCATTATCATCTAGCGACTTCTACGACAGCCAATAGCTACTTTCCTTACTGACGAGTTGGCAACACTGGCTGCCTTATCCACCTACAATTTGAACCTTAAATACAGATCAGGAGTTCAAAACATTGACGCAGACGCTCTCTCTCGCCGTCCACACCCTGTACCTATAGCATAACGACTGTGGGAGGACATATCTCCAGGGGGAGTAAAAGCTCTATGTCAAATGTCTGGTGTGACAAAGCATAGAAAGAGACAGATCATTTGGGGTTCTCTGTGAATGCTATTCCCCAAGCTTATTGTAATATGTCTACTTTGTGTGCCAAGGAGATGCTTGTCCTGAGTCCACTCGGACTGTCTAATGCTCAGTAGGATCCTGGTATAGGTGAAGTATGGTCAGCTCTCAGTCATGAAGATGTGACAAAGGTTAACAAGGCAAAGAATCAAACCACTGTTCAGCTTGTGAGGGAGTGGGAACGGTTAAAGCTACGCCAAATTTAATGTACAGAATCACCAGTCAACCTGGAAAACGATGGCAATCCCAATTGGTTTTGCCAGACAAACACAGGGGGATATTGATAAAATCACTGCATAATGATTCTAGTCATTAAAGCTGTGAGAAATCATATGGTTTAAATAGAGACCGATTTTATTTCCCAGGTATGAAGTCAGATGTGGAAGGATATTGTAAATCTTGTGTGTGGTGCATAAAGAGAGACCCTTCCCCACAAGGTTGCTCCGCTATCTCACTAGCGGAGTAATGGACCATTGTAGTTTGTGTGCATGGACTTTTTATCCATTTAGCCAGATTTGAGTAATACGGGAAATGTCTTAGTCTTACTGATTACCATACATGGTATGCACAAGCCTTTCCGACAAAGGACCAAAAAGCCTCTACAGTGTCAAAAGTATTGGTAGATAAGTACTTTCTCCATTATGGTTTACCAAAGAGGATACATAGTCATCAGGGAAGTGGAAGTCGCCTTATCCATGAGTTGTTGAGTATGCTAGGGGTTGAGAAATCAAGGACTACTCCCTATCACCCACAGGGTGATCCCCAGCCTGAAAGGTTTAATAGGACTTTGCTATGAAACCATAGAGCTAAATAAGAAAAAGAGGTGGAGTCAACATATCGCACATCTTGTTCATGCCTACAATTGTACATCTAATAAGGCCACTGGATTTTCTCCATATTACCTTATGTTTGGGCGTGAGGCAAGATTGCCTGTGGATCTGTGTTTTGGGACTTCCAGTGACAACACACAAAACAGAACTTACCTTAAGTATGTGGCTGAGGTGAGAAAGGAGCTGAAAGCAGCATATGAACTTGTTGAGTCCATCGCTGCCAAGCAAAACAAAGGCAATAAGCAGAGGTATTGACCGAAAGATCATAGTTCACAGTTCAAAGTTCACAGTTACAGCCTGGGGAGAGAGTTTTGATCAGGAATTTAAGAGAACAGGGGAAGCACAAGTTGGTTGACCACTGGGACTTAACTTTGTATGTGTATTTACTGTCTTTTTTAAAAAGGCAATAATGCAGATGTGGCCATTAAGAATGCGCGTGTTTTCCCGCGGGATGCCGCAATTTGGCGCGCGACGTGCCACGACTTGCCATAAGCAACATTTGGGAATTTAAATAAATGTTTTGTGCTTCACTGAATATCCGCCAGATGGCGCATGGAAGGACTTTATCTAAAAGCCAGACAAAGTACGACGGAGAATTGTGTATAATTAGTTAGCCTAAAACAATATTGTTTCCAATGCTGAAGCAAACATGAATTTCATTTTGTTTTACAATAGATCTTTCATGATGAATGTGTGTATATGTGCTTTATGTTATTTTCATAATGATGAAATGAGATGCCCAAATTCATGCTTTAAAAGTTTCTTATATAGTTTTTGTAATGTCTTAACAGGGACAAAAAAATGAAAGACATGGCAATGCCTTGGTTTAAATCGTCTTAAAATTAAATTAATTTCCTGATAGTAAGCTACCTGATAGTGTAAACTATGCGAATGTCCTGATTCGTGACTATGCCAACATATCTTATTTAAAACGTAAAAATGTGTCGCCATCATGAATTAACAATATAAAAAGATATTTAAAAAAAAAATCCATTATTTGACCAGCGCTGGAAATTATAGCTGGAATGTGATTGTGAATTTATGACTGAAATTATTTAGTCATATGGGAATTTATGACTGATGTGACTCGTACTTTCACTTTACAAAAGGCAGCGTTTTTATCAAAAGGCTGAGAAACGCGTGTTGTACAGTATATACAACGAGAAAGCGCGCTCAGTTACTGTCATCCCTTTCCTCACCTCTGATGTAGGTGTGAAGTTATCAAACCGGTTTCGTGGATGGGGGAATTGGCAGAATTAGGGCATTTAGAACGATTTAACAAGACTGAGCAGACGTCTCTGCCTAGAATGTATTTCGCCAGCTATAGAATAAATAGAAATAAAATATTTAATGGTACCAATTAACTCAGACTTCATAATTCCTTTGAGTGTAATTCACAAATGTACTGAATATATTATGTTTTTATGTGTATACAGTATGTGTTTGCATGTAAATATATTATATAAGTTTGTGTTTGTGCGCGTGTCTCATATGTGGCATTAATATAAAATGCAATTCATGATAAGTGTATGTTGTTAAAGTATTTGTGGATATGTATGTAAGGAAGCGGCTTACGCGAGGGGCAGAGCCGTGCATAAACTGTTCAGAACGGGCCAGGTCGTGATACCGCGACACTCTGTGTGATCATTCGGTCGCACCAGTACAAGGTGTCAGGGCCAAAGACAAAGCTCACTGAAGAAGACACAGGCAAAGCCCAAGCCTCTGTCTGTCTGAGACACTGGCGAGAGAGTGAGGAAGAGCAACACGCATCAGCTTAGCGCGCGCTTTAGGGTTAAAGTGCACAAAGCACAAACTCTACTCTCTCTCTTTCTACTATAAATCCTTAGTAAGGGCATAAGCCCCGAGAGCATCTTTAGTTTATTAGTTTTTTGTTTTAGTTTCCAGAATCCCATCCAGTCTCGCGTAGACGGCGGAGCTCTGTTTATTTTGTGTTTTCATTTTTCTTTTGGTTTAGTTTTAAGTTTATTAATGAATAATCCCATGCTATCTCTAAACAAAAATGTCTTCCTGTGTCTGTCATAAGCTTTCACAACAACTCCTATTTCACTGACCCTGTCTAAAGCCCTGCATCAGGGCTATTATATTCAGTAAAACATCTCTTGGTGCAAATCACCACACCGCACCCCATAACAATATAATTAGTAAAAAAAAAATTAAATTAAGCCTTAAAACATAATGCAGTAACTCTTTATTCATTTGAAGACGGTAAAGGTGTTAATGTTTCGTACATTTCTTTATTCGTCCTTTCTGTTTGTGCTTAGGTTTCACTGTTTTCCATACAACGTTTGGACAACAATGTTCCGGAAGCGATATTAAATAAGGAGAATACACAATTTTGTTTCAATACAGTTTTATTAAATATAGAATATTTTATGTTTTGCTGGCGAAATACATTTTAGGCAGAGACGTCTGCTCGGTCTTGTTAAATCGTTTTAAACTCCCCATTTCTTCGAATTTCCCCATCAGCGAAACCGATTTGACAACTTCACACCTACAGTATCATGAATGAAAGGTGATTAGAGGGATTACAAGTCTGGCGTTCTGGGTGTCACCTGAGAGAGCGCTGTCGCGTTGTATTCAGAGAATAGATTTAAACAGAATCATGTTTGCTTCAGCATTGAAAACAATATTGTATTGAGGATAACTTTATTAAAGATTATTCATTTTTGTATTTATTGTATTTGTCTTTTTGCACACACATGCAGGCATCTTTAAATTCGAACAGAAAATAATAGTGGGCTGGTATAAACGTTATTTTTCATATTAAACAGCTGAATAAAGTTAAATATACACAATACATTAATAATTGCGTTTGCTTTACATTTGAGCATTCATTAAGCTTTGGTTGGATTTTATACCTTTTTTTATTTACTGTATGGACAGTTGCATGATGCTTTCTCTATGTTATTTATCTCCCTATATATTCTCTAATTATGACTTGAATAAATCGTCTTACATCGGAGCGCGCTGGCGTGTTGGAAAAGCCAGCGTTTATCTATCGAGTAGCCTATATAAGTGCGGGTCGCGGGTTTATAAACGCTGATAAATGAATTTTAGATGGATTTTAAAGCAACTTTTTTAGGCTTAAATATTAATTTTATATGGCATTATATTCCTGCCACAATTCTGAGCGCGTGGTTTGACATTTTGCGAGCAGACAAAGCACTGCGCGCTCAACAGCTCGATTCTGCGCGTGCAGAGTCTTTCCTGCTCGCTCAACATGTTCTCGACTTCCCGATTCTATGCGCGCTTGACTTTGCCTGCATGCGCATGCAACATTTAATTTTCTGTGCGCGCTCGACTCTGCCTGTATGCTCGCTTAACTTTGTCCAATGTTACAAAACTGCCACAAAATTTGCCAATCACAGACATCCACACACTACTTCTGATTGGCTGTTCCTTCTATATCAGCTGGCAATATCGACCGCATAACGCATACTATAATTTATATAGTGCTTCTAAAATGGTCATTGTCTCAAAGCAGCCTTACAAAAATAAATAATAATTTTAAGAAATTAAAATCATATTATTGTATATAATAAGAATACAAATGAAAAGTAATAATATAGGGGAAGCATTATAAATACAGTTGTATTTATTTATAAATATTATAAACAAATATTATAGTATTCATTTTTTATTCAATGAAGTATTAGTATATACTATACAGTTTCATTTGTTCAATGTGTGTTTTTATTTACTTATCTAATTATCCATATAGCTCATTGTTAGACTACATCGACTAAAATTAGAATCGGACAACTCGGTCGCTTTACTTATAAACCTTTATTTACAACGCTTCTGTTATGCGGTCAATATTGCCAGCTGATAGAGAAGGAACAGCCAATCAGAAGTAGTGTGTGGATGTCTGTGATTGGCTAGTTTTGTGGCAGTTTTGTAACACTGGATAAAGTTGATCGAGCGTACAGGCAGAGTCGAGGGCGCACAGAATTGAGAAGTCGCACGTGCGCGGAGACCATGTTGAGCAAGCAGGGAAAACTCTGCACGCTGTTGGGAACTTTATCATTTAAGCAGAAGTTACAATTTATTGAGAACTCGCCGAGCGTCGCTGTAATCATCCAAGTCTGACTAAAAACTCAGCTCTGGAGAGTTTATACTTTACAAGAGGGAGGGATACAAAGAGGTGGAGACAACCCAAACAAAGCATAGTCTAGTACAGGAGTCAGCCTGGTAACGGAAGTTCCCCAGCCCTGATCTCATCAGCATAACAGTGGCTTTCAAATGCATAGGTACTATTCTAATCAGCCTGACAGTATCACCCGAACCTTTACATTCTCATAGAGACAAAGGCATAGCCTGGCCTTGAGATTAGCATTCACATTGACTTTGGGACCCTACCCAGTGGTCAGGAAGTACATAAAGACAAAAGGTTAATGTCTTTGACACCTGGGGTACCAGACTTGTTCTTCTTAGAATGCTACCAACTTTACCTTAAAATGAAAAACCCAAGGTAGATAACTTGTTCAGTTTATATACTATTATGTTGAAAGCAAGATTTAAAATTTTTATAAATTTGTAATCCTACAACGCGCAGAATCAAGCTGTTGAGCGCGCAGTGGGGACACTGCACACGCATAGAGTGCTTTGTCTGCTCTCAAAATGTCAAACCACACGCTCAGAATTGTGGCAGGAATATAACGCCATAGTTTTAATTAATGGCCAGGTTTATTACGAAGTTGTTCTCTGCACGGAGAGTTTGTGTGTGTCCGCACGCGCAGCTCATATTGTACTGTGGGTGTGTATGCACGGAGAGTTTGTGTGTGTGTTTGTGACGTTACCTTTGTCTTTAAACATGCTTCCAACCAACCAACCAACCAACCAACCCTGGCCTCCAAACTCAGAAGCTCAGAAGATACTGTACGTGTCATTGCCGATAACTGCTTAACTGCTTGATCCTTTGATTTGCTGGTTACGGCGGGGCGTCGACTGTTGATCAGTGTAAAGTAGCCTGTAAAAGCCAAGCTCTTGCCCAAAAATAATGTAAATGTCTGCAACGAACACTAACCATTAAATTAAGAAATTAATTAAACACAAATATATAATTTAGATTTTACTTTATACATAATATTTTCATTATATATAACTCATGCAAGGGTACTTTTACTACACCGAAGTACCATTTAAAGCTATTTATTTATTTATTTTTTATTTGCTTACTTACTTACTAACTAGAGAACGCTCTTAATACGAATGACAATGGAATATTACAGAACGTGCGAGTTGACACAAATGCACCAATCACTGACCATTAAAATGTTGGATTTTAATTAAAATGGCGCTTATATATATTCAATTCAATTCAATTCAATTTTATTTATATAGCGCTTTTAACAATGGTCATTGTCTCAAAGCAGCTTCACAAAAAAAAAAATTAAAGAATTTTTTTTTTTTCTAGAAAAGAAAAAAAAAGGAAAGAAAAGAAAATATTTGGAAGTGTGTATGTGTGAGAAAAATGGGTCTAGATAATAATGAAATGAATGAATGATGAATGAAATGTCTCTGATGAGCAAGCCAAGGGTAACGGCGACAGTGGCAAGGAAAAACTCCCTGAGATGGCAATAGGAAGAAACCTTGAGAGGAACCAGACTCAACAGGGAACCCATCCTCATCTGGGTGATAACAGATAGAAATAACATCATGTGTGTTGTGCAGGTGAAAGTTCAATATAACAGAAGTTGTGTAGATTCAGTTCAGCAGTAGGTGCAGAGGGCAGATGGTGTCTGGATCACTGGAAGCACAGGAGCAGGATGGTAGCTCCAGCCATCATAAAGCAGAATCTAGCTGGAGCAGGTCCTTCTCAAGATGCCTTAGAAACCTCGTAGGGTTGGCCTTTGTCTACTAAAGCTGGCACAATTTCCAGATGCCTCGGGATGGGTAGAGAAATACAGAAAAGATGGAGAGAATTAGCGTAGTTGCCATTCAGGATAGGTGTACTGGAGTATGAGGTTATGGGATGAGTTACGCGTATGCCAGATTAAAGAGATGCGTCTTGAGTCTACTTTTAAATTGGGAAACCGTGTCTGCTCCCCGAACAGTGTCTGGAAGGCTATTCCAAAGCTTTGGAGCCAAATATGAAAATGCCCTGCCCCCTTTTGTAGATTTTAAAATTCTGGGAATTACCAGAAGTCCGGAGTTTTGTGATCTTAAGGGACATGGTGGATTATAGCGTATCAAAAGACTGGTTGGGTATGTGGGAGCTAAACCATTTAAAGCCTTGTATGTAAGTAGTACTATTTTGTAATTAATTCTAAATTGAACAGGTAGCCAGTGCAGGGATGATAGTATAGGTGTTATATGATCATATTTTCTGGATCTAGTGAGAACCCTGGCGGCTGCATTTTGGACTAACTGTAGCTTGTTTATTGAGGATGCAGGACAACCACCTAGTAATGCATTACAATAGTCCAGTCTGGAGGTCATGAATGCATGAACTAGCTTTTCTGCATCAGATACGGATAGGATACTCCTAAGTTTGGCAATATTTCTAAGATGGAAAAAGGCTGTTTTGTGATATTGGAAATATGATTTTCAAAAGACAAGTTACTGTCTAATATCACGCCCATGTCTTTTACTGTAGTAACAGTACTTCCTTCTAAACGCAGGCTGAATTGTGAAAGCTGTTGTGTGCTGTTTTTTGGGCCGATGAGCAATATCTCTGTCTTATCTGAATTTAGTAAAGGAAAGTTATTGGACATCCAATCTTTTATGTCCTGGACACACTCTGTTAATCTAGACAACTTGGGTATTTCATCTGGTTTTGTTGAGATGTATAATTGGGTATCATCAGCATAACAATGGAAACTAATCCCATGCCTTCTAATGATGTTTCCCAGGGGAAGCATGTAAATTGAGAACAGGAGAGGTCCTAAAACTGACCCTTGTGGGACCCCATATTTCACTAGCATTACATCAGACGGTACTCCATTTAGATCTACAAAATGGTATCGATCAGACAGGTATGATCTAAACCATTTTAATGCCTGCCCCTGAATACCTATATGATTTTGTAGGCGATCTATGAGAATGTTATGATCTATGGTGTCGAATGCAGCACTTAGATCAAGTAAGACTAGTATTGAAATGCAGCCTTGGTCTGAAGCTAAAAACAAGTCGTTTGCAATCTTAATTAGTGCAGTTTCTGTACAATGATGGGGCCTGAAACCTGACTGAAATTCTTCTAGGATGTTGTTTTCCTGCAAGAATGTGCATATTTGAGCTGATACTACTTTTTCTAATATTTTTGACATGAACGGAAGGTTTGAAATCGGTCTATAATTTGTTATTTCATTCGCGTCCAAATTAGATTTTTTAAGAAGCGACTTAATAACTGCCAGCTTCAAAGGTTTAGGGACGTGACCTAGATATAATGAAGAATTAATAATGTCTAGAAGTGGCTCTCCAACTGTAAGCATCACTTCTTTTAAAAAACCGGTTGGTATTGGGTCTAACAGGCACGTTGTTGATTTAGCTGAGGTGATAAGTTTATACAGCTCTTCCTGTCCTATACCTGTAAAGCACTGAAAATCTAAATGTGAAGCTCTAGGCTGAACTAGATCATGAGATGCTATTAGAGGTTGAACCTCTGTTATTTTCTTCCTTATGCTATCGATTTTTTCATTAAAGAAGTCCATAAAATCTTTACTACTAAAATGTTGTGGAGTACTCTCTGCAGGCATCTTAGGTTTTGTTAGGCGGGCTACTGTACTAAATAAGAACTTGGGATTGTTTTGGTTTCTTGCTATCAGTTGGCTAAGATGCTCGGTCCTAGCGGTTTTTAGAGCCCGTCTATAGCTGCACATACTGTCTTTAAACGCAATTCGAAAAACTTCTAATTTAGTTTTTCTCCATTTTCGCTCAAGGTTACGGGTTGCTCTCTTTAGGGTGCGAGTATGACTGTTGTACCAAGGAGCAAGTGTTTTATCTCTAACTTTTTTTAATCTGATGGGAGCAACAGTGTCTAATGTACTGGTAAAAATAGTACCCATGCTGCTAGTCACTTCATCTAGATCGTCTGCATTTAGGGGTCTAATAAGAATTTGGGACAGATCCGGTAGATTACTTGTGAATCTGTCTTTAGTAGTCGGATTCATATTTCTAACAAATCGATAACGTGGAGAGACACAGCTAAACTGTTCTACGGGTAGAGTATATATCAGGAGGTGATGATCTGTGATATCATCCCTTTGAGGTGAAATCTCTATATTAGAGACATCTATACCATGGGATATAATTAAATCTAGTGTATGATTACAGAGGTGAGATGATCCATTTATATTTTGTTTAACCCCAAAGGAATTTAGTAAGTCCATAAATGCGAGGGCTAAAGTGTTGTTAGCATCATCTACATGAATGTTAAAGTCACCTACTATCAACACTTTGTCAGAGTAAACAATTAGGTCGGATAGCAGATGTCCAAATTCTTTAAGAAAATCTGCATATGGCCCTGGGGGTCTGTACACGGTGGCCAGAGTAAAATATAGCGCAGGTTTATTATGTATTTCATTAAGTGCAACATTAATGACGAGCACTTCAAATGAGTTAAACCTGGGCCTTATTTTCTGAGTAACAGTGAGTACATCTTTGTAGATAGTGGCGACACCACCACCGCGACCAGTTAGACGGGGCTCGTGCTTATAAAAATATCCTGACGGAGTAGACTCATTCAGACCAATATATTCATTTGGTTTAAGCCAGGTTTCAGTGAGGCAGAGTGCGTCAAGGCAATAATCTGATACCATTTCATTAAAAATAAGTGCTTTAGGCGCAAGGGATCTAATGTTGAGAAGTCCAAACTTTAGAGGTAGACTTCGATTACTTATTTGGCCTTTTTCTGGTTTAATGGTTACCAGATTGTTTCTGCTGGATTTAGCGAATTTATTCTTTTTTCTCACTATTCGGGGAACAGACACAGTTTCTATAGTACAAACTATGTGTGTGCGTCTATTATTATGGTCGGTTGTATTGTGGCTGATATATAAAGAATCTGAGGTATGACTTACCGCCAGTCAGATGGTTCGTAATGTCCTGGAGATGTTGTCAGAGAGGACCGCTGCTAGCTCTGCTAGGGTGCAGGCCATCTGTGCGGTAGAGCCTAGGACGCTCCCAGAAAACATTCCAGTTATCAACAAAGGGTAATCTCTGTTGTTGACACCAAGATTGTAACCATTCATTGAAGGAAAAAAATCTACTGAACCTCTCGATTCCTCTCTGAAATGTCGGAAGTGGTCCAGATACGACGATCTTTGTCGTGGGTGATGTGCTGCGGACCTTCTCGACCAGGCTCCTGAAGTCCTTCTTTAGGATCTCCGTCTGCCTCAGCCTGATGTCGTTGGTGCCAGCATGAAGAACCACAGCTCGAACGTTCTTCCTCAGGGCCGCAGGCACCTGTGCAGCAACATCAAGAACATGAGCACCAGGTAAACAGCGCGTGTACGCCTTACCTTTAGCTGTGGTAGCACGCACGTGCCGGACAATGGAGTCTCCGATGACCAGCGCGTCGTGTGCCGTCTCACGGAGAGGAGCGAAGCGGTTTCGGGTTGAGATCTCGAAGACGGTTAAACAATTAAAACTTATACGAAATAAACTTATACGAAAACGATATAACACGCGTTTCGAGTGAATATATTATAAGGTAGTATAAAATACTTATCTGTTATATGTTTACTCTTCGTAAGGGGACGAAAAAGTAGAAAAATTGGTCAGTCTGGCGGAGCTCGGAAAAAAGCAGCATCGTCGTCAGAGTTCCCTGGTACTGTACTTTTGATTTTGAGCCTCCCTTTATCCCTTCATATTCTTGCTTTAATTAAATTCTTAAATCCTCGTTTTCCCCCATGGGTAACTGCATAAACACTGTTTTTTTGCATTGAGTTTAATCATGCAGCACTTTTAGTATTCATAGCAAAAGCAACCCAACAGTGTGAATAAAGTACCCAAAATAACACAGAATTTTGACCCAGCATAAACAACCCAACAATGTGTATACAGAAACCCAGCATTTTTTTGTGTCCTACTACAGTACTAATGAATGGAGGAAGCGCAGTCAAAGCCCGGGGATTCTGTCACGTTGTATTCAGAGAGTAGTATATATTTATGTGTTTATTTTATTTTACGCGTTTATCAGCATTTTGCCGCACGCGCAACTTACTTTAACTTTGCAAAAGGCAGTGTTTATTGTTTAGTGTATATTTAAAGCACATAAACACAATAAAACAATATTGTTTTAGGCTTTTTGCACACGCGCGAGTACGTTACAATAATAACAATAATAATAAATCCGGAGCACTACTAGTACCACTACTACTACTACTACTACTACTAATAATAATAATAATAATACTAAATGGAGAAAGTGCAGTTAACGAAGTATCATCATAGAAGGAGGGAAGAAAATAAAAAATAAATACATATTAGTATTTACAGTTTGAGCTCAACACGTTTATGAGCTCCGTCGCTTGCTGTCAATGGGCGCCTAAGAGAAAGAACACATTTTTAGCTTCAGTAGACACACACTTTAGACTGAAACACGACTGCCCCCTACAGGTAATGAAGGGCATTTTTACAGCTGGCCGCACACAGCCGCGGCTAGTCGCGGGATCCCTTTTCTCGAAACGTGCGTTTTTAATGGCCAGATCTGTAAAAGGAACTGCTGCCGCATAAATTAAGGAAAACTCCGGTATTCATCACCGTTTTTTTCCAGGACAATGTCTCGAAGCTTACTGCTGCAAAAAAATTTGATCCCTGAAGAGGGAATTAACTGGGTAAAGACACCCGAACCTACGGACATGAATACCATTGGAATGGTGTGGCATGCTATGAAAGACTATATTCAAAAAGAAGCAAAATTGACTACAAAATCGCTTTAATTGCTGCCATTAATAAATTCTGGTTTAAGATATTTACAGAAGAGGCATGTAATAAATACATAAATGGGTTGTTTAAAGTCATTCCACCCATGGTTAAAAATCAGGAATGTAACACTGGAATGTAACTGATCTCAAAAAATAGAAGCTATTTGCATTATAAATTATATATATTTAAATTAATTTTTTAAAAATCATCATGTTCACCCATGAGTTTACTGCATAAACACCGACACGAAAGGGAAAAAACAGAGACACTTCTTTTTCCATTTTTTTTGCATTGAGTTTAATCATGCAGCACTTTTAATATTCATAGAAAAAGCAACCCAACAGTGTAATTAAAGTACCTGAAATAACACAGAATTTTGACCCAGCATAAACAACCCAGCCATGTGTTTACAGAAATCTAGCATTTTTTGGTGTACTACTACTAATGGATGGAGAAAGCGCAGTCAAAGCCCAGGGATTCTGTATGCTGTTGCGTTTTATTCATTTTCGTTGTATTTATATTTTCGTGTTTGTTACATTTCATGTCTGTAGTTTTATCGATAACTCTGCTCATATCTGCGCACGCTTTTATCAACCTTTTGATCAAAAAGCCACATGTGCAACTCACTTTCACTTTTCACAAGCCAGTTTTTATTGTTTAGTGTATATTTAAAGCACATAAACACAATAAAACAATATTGTTTTAGGTTAACATATCATACATTTTTGTATTCTTTGTTGTACTTCATCTTTTTGCACACACGTGCGGGTGCGTTACAAAAATAATAAGTATAATAACAATAATAATAAATTCTGAGCACTACTACTACTAATAATAATAATACAGAATTGGGAAAGCGCAGTCAAAGAAGTATCATCATTGAAGGAGAGAAGAAAACAAAGGATAAATACATATCAGTATTTACAGTTTGAATTCAACACATTTATGAGCTCTGTCGCTCTGGCTTCAGTAGACACACAATACTTTAGACTGAAACACGACTGCCCCCTACAGGTAATGAAGGGTATTTTCACAGCGCAGCCGCAGCAAGTCGCGGGATCCCTTTTCTCGAAACGTGCGTTTTTAATGGCCAGATCTGTATGATGCATTGGGACATCCAAGTGTGGTAGCTGCTCCCATAGTAAGATACGTCTCTTACATTTACATCTACATTTAGGCATTTGGCAGACGCTCTTAGCCAGAGCGACTTACAAAAATGCTTTAAAGTTTACATCACTGGATACATACTTACACTGGGTTAACTAGGTTAATAACTAAGTGCCATTAGTCCAACACAACTGGGAAGGTGTTTTTTTTAGTCCAATTCCAAGGGGTCAGGGGTCAGGTAATAAGTAATGTTAATGGATCTCTGGTTTTCTCTGCATTAAAAATCTCCCCTTTTTTTCTTCCTCCCTCCTTTAACCTTTCTTCATTCCTATTTTGCTTAAATAATTACCCATACCACACCAAGGCATCCCTAGGACACGTTCAACAAACAAACTCTAATTATCAAGCCCATTATCAATCTTCTTTGAACTTTTAGCTTGTTATTGAAGCTTGACTTGTCCATTTTGTCAAGCCAAAATAGTACTTATTTAAATCAATTTAAGTAATTTAAGCTTCTGTTTCTATTGCAAGGTAATTAACATAAATGTGGTCTTTAACTATGCTCACAGTTACTTCATATGTTCAATCATTGCAGCCTCAGGTTATTCACTAGCCAATTTATTTAAACTATAATGTAACTTCAATCATTTAATGGAACAACATGGCCAAAATTTTACCAATGTAGATGCAGCAAATCTGGCATTAAAAATAACACTAATGCTTAGGTGTTCTGCACCTTAATTTTATCTGATAAAAAATGTCATTTTGTATGATTTTATGCATCTCTGAAATGAGTGGATGTTGTCCCCATCATAGTACTTGCTTTTTTTAATACACCAAGCCATCGTTAGATTGCTTGGCTTGCTATTATAGAAAGTTCCGTGGACACTTCACAAACTGATAATCTCATGCAACCTGGTGTCAACAACTGGGATTTGAAAAACAGTTGACCTGTGGGATCAAGTCCCCTAAACAGATCATTTATTTTAGGTCTCTGGGTGGATACTCAATTAGTGAAAATGAACACTATCACCTTACACCTTTTTAGTTAGAGAGCATGATGATCCTATAGAAGTTTCACTGAATTTGCCATTAGCAAGTCTTAGTCAGGTTTGTTCTTTTAAAAAAATTATAAATACTGTGAAACACATTTTGTCCATAGTAAATTTCTTATTTCATATTCTTTTATATTACTTTCCCAGGCCTTGGTCACAATGGGGGGAGACACATCTCTTAATAATACAAATTTATCACGCTTTATGACTATCTTGACCATGGAATCATTGGACATAACGCAATCTAGTGCTATCTTTATATTCATTTTTGGCATCATTACATACTGTTTAATCTTGTTCTTTCAAACCATAATACTTGTGACTATTATTGTAAAAAGGGATCTGCACAAACCTATGTATGTACTACTGTTTAATTTGTTCTTATGTGACTTGATGGCAGCTACGGGTTTTTACCCTCAAATGCTTTCCACCATATTGTCTCAGAATCGAGAAATATCCTACCTTGCCTGTGTAGCCCAAGGGATGCTAATTCACTTCTACTTATGTGGGTCACTTTTATTTCTCAGTGCTATGGCTTACGATAGATACATTGCCATTTGCAACCCTTTAAGATACCACAATCTGATGACATGGGGTACAGTTGTAAAACATATTTTCATGGCCTGGTTTATAACTTTTGGTTTGATGGGGTCTGTATTTGCACTTACATTAAGCAAGACCATTTGCAGGACAAACATAGTAGACATGTACTGCAATAATCCCTCTTTAATGAAGTTAAGCTGTGAGGATACTAGAGTGAATAACTATTATGGCTTGTTTACCATAGCTGTTGTACAAGGCCCTTCCATACTGTTAGTATCATTAACATATATCAAAATTCTAATAACGTGTCTTTCTACTAAACAGAAAAAATCCATAAGTAAGGCAATGCAAACTTGTGGGACACATTTAGTTGTTTTTCTGAGTTTTGAGGTTAACACATTCTTACTACTGATTTCTCACAGGTTAGAATCAGTATCTCCACACTTAAGAAGGGCTTTTGGTGTTTCAGTTGTTATCTTTCCACCAATTCTTAACCCTCTAATTTATGGGCTGAAAACAAAGGAAATTCGACAAACAATAATAACACTTATAGAAAAATTGTTTATATTTAACAGAACACTTAACTAAATGATATGCATACAGCATCTTTCTTTTTATATACTTAATTCTTAGTAAACTAGGATTTTTAAAATACATCTATTATGGAATCATGAACTAATAACAGTGGAATAAAAACACCTCCTCATGGTCCAGTGACATTCGTCTCTCAGCTTTATGCTGGGTCAGTGAGTGACAGGGAGATCTTTAAACAGTGTGGGATGACAAAAATACTGACAGAAGATATGGCAGTTATGGTTGATAAAGGCTTTCTAATTAGTGACTGTCAATTGCAAAGTGTACTGTCAACTGTTTCTGTCCAGGTAAAAAGCAGCACATCAGGGTAAAGAAACGAACAATAGCGAGACTGCATGTGCACATGGAACGGGTCATCAGGAAGATCAAACAAAACAAACTTTTTGATGGTGTCATCACACTTTCCCACAGTGCTAACATTAATCAACTTTTTCCACTTGCATGTCTGTTGTCAAATTATCAAAACAAGGCATTAGTTAAGACATGGATCAAATGAAATCAAATCTTAGATTACTTTTTACTTTGACTACTGGAATGATATTCCATATTTATGACTTACTTTAACTGTTACTGTTTCATTGCCATTCTAAATAAATGTTAACTAAATCTACAGTATGTTTGTTTTAAGAAGAAGCTGTTATGACAAGCAAGATAAATAGAATTTACTGTAAATTAAACTGACATTGTACATATCAGAAAATGGAATTGAACATATAAGAAACAGACATTGTACAAATAAAACATATTTAATAACATGTTTGAGTGCTGGTTTACAGATTTATCTAATT
The DNA here is from genome assembly GCF_024256425.1 of Clarias gariepinus. Classification (NCBI taxonomy): domain Eukaryota; kingdom Metazoa; phylum Chordata; class Actinopteri; order Siluriformes; family Clariidae; genus Clarias; species Clarias gariepinus. The sequence continues at coordinate 4,600,824 of NC_071110.1, forward strand.
TCTCTGACTTCTTTAAAATTTTAGTTATTTTATTGACAAGTATTTTAGCATGTATGTGTAAAAGTAAAAATAATCCACCTTCTCTCTGATAACTTTGTGCACTGTACGTACACTGGACAAAATAATCCTCCTGGGCCCACACCATGAAATCACACCACTGCATTCCTGAGACCAGAAGTTGTCCCTGCACTTGGTAATAGTAGGCATGGCTTTTTTTCAGGGTGAGAAATCCATGGTCCATTTACAAATATTTGCAGTCAACAATGTTTTTGGCATTAGGACATTTAATTTTAACAAGCCCAAACTGAGGATTGTCAGACAGTGATGTTAAGACAGGCTGCTGGTAAGACAATACACTTCCTTCCTGGACCAACCTGAATGCACCTTCAACAATGGCTTGTCAGGTGACATGTTCATGGTGGTAACAAGTGGCTTGTCTTCAGGGCTGAATTCTGCGTATGCCTCCTCAACTCTAAACATGCATGAATCTGGTAAAGGGCCCACCATCCCTCTGTTCACTTCTGTAGGAAAATGTTTAGCTTAATTATTGTTGCTAACATTACATTTGTTATTGCTTCAATTACTATTTCTATTTTTTTTTTACAATGATTTTACTAGATTTTTTATGTATTATTTTAAATGCCTAAACACTCTAACAGCATAAAGCCTTGCAATGAAATTCAGCAAAGAATCTTTGTTCTCAGCATCTTAGTAACAAAAAAAAAAAAAAATGTGGTTGCTGAACCTCACTCCACCTTGTGCAGAACGATTTGCTACAGGTTTTGTGATGACCATGACATTGATGGGGCCTGGTTTCACGCCCTGGCAGACAAGTGTAAATAATCGTAGAGAGAAGAACAAAGCTGAAACTATAAACTTAAAATGCCTTGATATCTTTAATATAAACTGAATAAGATCATGTTAAATATTGAAATCATGAAATCATGATATATTGAAATCATGGTGAAATAAATGGTTGAAAAAAGTGCGAGCCGCAGGTTTATACACGCCGATGAATAAATTTGAAAGCATCTTTTTTAAGGCCTAAATATTCATTTTTATTTTTGGCCAGGTATATTACGAAGTGAAATCCTGTTGTTTAGTTGTTCCCTGCATGGTGTATCTGCACAAATTGTGTGTGTGTGCATGGAGAGATTGTGTGTGTCCGCGCGCGCACCTCATACTGTAGGTGTGTATGCAAGGAGAGTTTGTGTGGGTGTTTGTGACGTTATCTTCTCCTTCAAGGTGCTTCCAACCAACCAACCCTGGCCTCCAAACTCAGAAGGCTACGTCTTTTTGTTGTGGGCAGTATAAGGTACACCTGTGCACTACTCATGATGTCAGATCAGCATCTTGATGTGGCACACCTGTGAGGTGGGATGGATTATCTTAGCAAAGCAGAAGTGCTCACTATCCCACATTTAGACTGATTTGTAAACAATGTTAGAGAGAAATGGTAATATTGTGTATCTGGCATGAATTTTAGATCTTTAAGTCCATCTCATGAAAAATCGGAGCAGAAACAAAGGTGTTGCGTTTATATTTTTGTTGAGTGTATATCTCATGCTAGGGTACTTTTACTACGCTGAAGTACCATTTAGATACCATTTAAAGCTATTTATTCATTTATCTTTTATTTGCTTACTTACTTACTAACTAACTAACAAATGCTTTAGTAAAGGGCTCTAAAACAACGGCAGTATGAATGACAATAAAATATTACAGAACGTGCGAGTTGATGCACTTATTCATAGTATTCATAGCAAAAGCAACCCAACAGTGTGTTTACAGAAATCCAGCATTTTTTAGTGTACAACTACTAATGAATGGAGAAAGCGCAGTCAAAGCCCAGGGATTCTGCGTGCTGTCGCATTGTATTCAGTGAGTAGCACAAATTTTTTTGTTTGTTCCATTTCATGTCTGTAGTTTTATCGATAAATCTGCTCAAAAAGCCGCGTGTGTGTGACCACAATACTTCAACACTGAAACACCACTGCCCCCTACAGGTAATGAAGGGCATTTTCACAGCTTGCCGCATGCAGCCGCAGCAAGCCGCGAGATCCCTTTTTCTCGAAACGTGAGTTCACAATGGCCAGATCTGTATATAAGGTCCCACAGTTGAGAGTTGCACTGGAGAGATGGCTCGGCCTCACCGGTATAGATGACAAATCCGGAAGCTCGAGAAACAGAATGAAAGGTGAATTGTGAGTGTCCAACAAGATTAATCCAGCCAGCGAAAAGTAATCCTTTGGTAGCAACAAACAAACTCTCTCTCAAAAACAACAGCGCTGTGAACATCTTTCCGTGTGACACGTGACCCGACGACGCTTCCGGGTTCTCTCGCGCCCCGTTTGCGCATGCTCGCAAGAGCTTAACCCTGTGACCAACACTGTCTATGGGGACAAGTAACACCAGATAGGACACATTTCCTTGCACAGATGAGCAGCATTAGCTCCTTGATCATTTACCTGCTATTTAAAATGCCCCTTTATGTGGCCGCGCTACACAGGATTGTCTCGAAGCACAAATCTGGGGAATGTTACAGAAAGATTTCTGCTCCTTTGAAGGTCCCAATGAGCACAGTGGTCTCCATCATCCGTAAGTGAAAAAAGTGAAAGAAGTTCGAAACCAGCAGGACTCTTCCTAGAGCTGGCTGGCCATCGAATCTGAGCGATCGGGGGAGAAGGGCCTTAGTCAGGGAGGCGATCAAGAACCCGATGGTCATTCTGTCAGAGCTCCAGAGGTCTTCTGTGGAGAGAGGAGAACCTTACAGTAGGACAAGCATCTCTGCAGCAATCCCTGAGAATTTTGTTTCTTATGGTCTGAAATTCTTTCAGGTGCCTTTTGGCAAACTCCAGAAGGGCTGCCATGTGCCTTTTACTCAGGAGTGGCTTCCGTCTGGCCAATCTATCATATAGCTTATGATATAACTTATAACCAGTTGAACACTTTAAGGTGGCATTTATACACCCTGACTTGTCCATACCATTTGTGGCAAAGGTCGACACATCAGAGGTTGGAGTGGGGGTTGTGCTGCCACAAACAGAAAGGCCAGACTTTGCTGGACCATTATGTGGAATATTGATAAAGAAATCAACAATCTACCAGCCACACAACAAGCATGCCCCGAAGGTGAAAAAAAACTGCCACACATTATCAAAGTTGGCAACATCTATTATTAATAGATTGGTATTTCTTAATTTTTTTTTCTACATAACAGTAACAGACATGCATGTAAAGGACATAAAACATCTTTATTCCATGTCTCCAAAAGCACTTCCATATACATCCTTGCATATTATCCTCATAAAAAAAAAACATATAGTTCAATTTAGCTGCAAAGCTCCAAGTATAACTTACAAACCCACAGTCCCATGTAACCTAGCATCAACAAGTACGATTTGAAAAACATATGACCCGTGGGATGAAGTTTAAAAGCAGAGATTTAAATACTTTAGGTCTCTAGGTAGATAACAGAAAGGTGAAAATGGACACCCTCGCCTCAAATTTTTCAGTTTATGGGTTTTGTGATGTTCGGGCACTTTCATCAAAATAGTTGTCATGCTTAGTCTTATTGATTAGTTCTGCGTATTAAAAAAGGAAAATAAAAAAAAGCAGGGTTATTGTTAGGGCTTGTATAACAAAATGTAAATGTCTTAACTGTTGGTTTTTTTTCTCCCAGGTTGTATAGTTACCATAATGGTTGACACGAATTTTAATGATTCAAATATATCAGGTTTTATGACGATGCTGACCATGGAATCATTGGACATACCATCATCCAGCGCTATTTCTATATTCATTTTTGGCATCATAACCTACTGTTTAATCTTGGCCTTTCAATCCATAATAATTGTGACTATTGTTGTAAAAAAGGACCTGCATAAACCTATGTACATATTGCTGTTTAATTTGTTTATATGTGACATTATGGGAGCTACAGCTTTTTATCCTCAAATGGTTCGTAATATATTGTCTCAGACAAGAGAAATATCCTACCTTGCCTGTGCGTTCCAAGGTATTATAATTCACCTTTATTTATGCGGGTCAGTTCTAATTCTTAATGCCATGGCTTATGACAGATACATTGCTATTTGCAAGCCTTTGAGATACCACAATCTCATGACATGTGGCACCTTGGTAAAATTAATTTTTATGGCTTGGTTTATAAATTTCACTTTGATCGGGTCTGTATTTGCACTTACATTAAGCAAAACAATTTGCAGGACAAACATAGTGGATACATACTGCAATAATCCCTCTTTAATGAAGTTAATCTGTGAGGATACTAGAGCGATTAACTATTATGGCTTGTTTACTATAGCTCTTGTACAAGGTTCTTCCATACTGATAATGTTAACGACATATATCAAAATCTTATTGACCTGTCTTTCTACAAAACAAACAAAATCTATAAGTAAGGCAATGCAAACTTGTGGGACACATTTAGTAGTTTATCTAAGTTTTTTGGTCAACACATTATTACTACTGGTTTCTCACAGGTTAGAATCAGTATCTCCACATTTAAGAAGGGCTTTCGGTGTTTCAGTTATCATCTTTCCACCAATTATTAACCCTCTAATTTACGGGTTAAAAACAAAGGAAATTCGTCAAACAATATTTACCCTAATACAAAGAAAGCGTTCTCATACCTAACGGATAATACAAAAGGCTATGCACATCCTGCTTTTTCCCATAAATTAAGATTAACAAAACTTTGAATCTAAAAAGTTCTAAAATAGTCTAATAGAGATGTATAATACCTGCTTCTTTTATTCTGTCAGTTTAAATTTTATAACGAACGAAAAAATATTCAGTTAAGTAAAGAAATGAGCCACAACACAAGAACATAGAAAAAACAAATAATTTGCCTGTTAAATGTAACACAATGTCTTAACCTTTTGAATATTTGTTTTATTATTTTACCAAATAGGTCTTGTCGTTTTAATGGGGATACCCATACCCACAAATTGTCTGATTATTAATATTATTGTGCATGCTTTTTTTTCAGGATAAATACATATAGTTTAATCAGTCCATGTTTCCTGGAACTTTTGCGATAACTTTATAAACAGTTTTTTATATAAATGAAACAGAAGAAGAACTTATATTTATTGAGTGATCATAAGAAGACGTACATCCAAATCATTCAAATCTTTAAATCATCTAACTAACTTCCTATGATATTATGAAGATTAGTATTAATACAGGATACCTATTAGGACATTATTTCCAACATTAGATTGTTTGAAGTACAGCTGTTCATTATTTGATGGTGAGATTTTTTGCAGGCAGTTCTGTTAAGGTACTGAACATGCTACTCATATTTCACATGATCCAAATCATTTAATTTGTCAGTTTTACATAGATCAGCCATCTTGTAATATGTACTGTAAACAATAAAGGGGTAATTCCATGCAAAGGTCAACCTTACCAAATGAAAATCGGCATAATTATTTCCAAACCATACTGATGAACTAACAACATTTACCAACTACATATGTTTATACTGACTGAATTTTTACTTATAAAAATTAGTAAATTAATACTTGTAAAGACCAATGCTGAACGCGAACAAGCCCAAAAAGCCACAACCGTGATGAAAACTACAAAGAGGAAAGGAGAAGAAAGAAAGAGAAAAGGACCAAAAAACAATAATTGCTTAATTGATCAAATAGTTTCATGATTTTTTTTTTTAATATCACAATTTCCAATGTTTTATGTTACAATTTACTAACGATGCTTGTTTTAATATAGGACCACAGAGGACTGGTTTAGACATGGCACATTCCATAATGCTCTTATGTTTATATAAATTTTAAGTATTTGTTTGTTTTTAGCTTAAGAGATTACATTAAAATTTACGCAAAGCAATTAACTGATACTAATCTTGTCCATGCTTTGAGTGTTTTTGTTTACCAATAGAAGTCAAAATATATCAAATGATTAAAGCTGGAACCATCCTATGACAAAACAATTGAAGGCCATCGTTTGTTTATTGGGGGTGGAGGTGGGGGGGATTAAAAAAAATCTGAGAGACTTCACAAAGATAAAAAAAAAAGCTAAAAGGTCAGTAGTCAAATCATCAATTTGATTAAAAATTAGTCAAATCACACGTGCAGCAGTAATGAAGAGGTACCAAACGAACCATAGAATCACTAATCCAAGCTACACTAGTACAATCTAGATCTGAAAATAAGGATGTCCCAAATTACATTAATGCCTTATGTTTTACACAATAATTACCTCTTGTAAATATCACATTTTAAATCACTACTGATGTGTTGTAATTATTTCTTTCAATTCAATTCAATTCAATTTTATTTATATAGCGCTTTTAACAATGGTCATTGTCTCAAAGCAGCTTTACAAAAATGAAAGAAATTCATTAAAAAAAAATAAATAAATAAATAAATTAAAAAAAAAAAATATATATATATATATATATATATATATATATATATATATATATATATATAATTATAAAATAATAATAATAATAATAATAATTTGTGTATGTGTGAGAAAAATGTGTCTAGATAATAACGAGATGAATGAATGAAATTTCTCTGATGAGCAAGCCAAGGGTGACGGCGACAGTGGCAAGGAAAAACTCCCTGAGATGGTAATAGGAAGAAACCTTGAGAGGAACCAGACTCAACAGGGAACCCATCCTTATTTGGGTGATAACAGATAGAGATGATATAACACCATGTGTGTTATGCAGCTGAAAGTACAGTACAATATAACAGAAATTCTTTAAATTAACATGAAGTCCAGTTCAACATAGGGATGAGTCAGTAGGTGCAGAGGGCAGATGGGATCTGGATCACTGGGAGCACAGGAGCAGGATGTGTAGCTCCAACCATAATAAGGCAGAATTCAGCTGGAGCTGGTCCTTCTCTGGATGCCTCAGGATCCTCGCAGGGTTGGCCTTTGTCTACTGAAGCTGGTACAATCTCCAGATGCCTCGGGATGGGTAGAAAAGTACAGAACAGATGGAGAGAATTAGCGTAGTTGCCATTCAGGATAGGTGTACTGGAGTATGAGGTTATGGGATGAGTCACGCGTATGCCAGATTAAAGAGATGCGTCTTGAGTCTACTTTTAAACTGGGAAACTGTGTCTGAGCCCCGAACACTGTCTGGAAGGCTATTCCAAAGTTTTGGAGCTAAATATGAAAAAGCCCTACCCTTCGGTGAGGCAGAGTGCGTCAAGGCAATAATCTGATATCATTTCATTAACAATAAGTGCTTTAGGCGCAAGGGATCTAATGTTGAGAAGTCCAAACTTTAGAGGTAGATTTCGATTGCTTATTTGGCCTTTTTCTGGTTTAATGGTTACCAGATTGTTTCGGCTGGATTTAACGAATTTATTCTTATTTCTCACTATTCGGGGAACAGACACAGTTTCTATAGTACAAGCTATGTGTGTGCATCTTAGTATGGTGGGTTGTATTGTGGCTGATATCTAAACAATCTAAGGTATGACTTACCGCCAGTCAGATGGTTCGTAATGTCCTGGAGATGTTGTCTGAAAGGACCGCTGCTCCAGCTCTGCTAGGGTGCAGGCCATCTGTGCGGTAGAGCCTAGGACGCTCCCAGAAAACATTCCAGTTATCAACAAAGGGTAATCTCTGTTGTTGACACCAAGATTGTAACCATTCATTAAAAACAAATAATCTACTGAACCTCTCGATTCCTCTCTGAAATGTCGGAAGTGGTCCAGATACGACGATCTTTGTCGTGGGTGATGTGCTGCGGACCTTCTCAACCAGGCTTCTGAAGTCTTTTTTTAGGATCTCCGTCTGCCTCAGCCTGATGTCGTTCGTACCAGCATGAAGAATGTTCGAATGTTCTTCCTCAGGGCCGCAGGCACCTGTGCAGCAACATCAAGAACACGTGCACCAGGTAAACAGCGAGTGTACGCCTTACCTTTAGCCGTGGTAGCACGCACGTGCCGGACGATGGAGTCTCCGATGACCAGCGCGTCGTGTGCCGTCTCGCGGAGAGGAGCGAAGCGGTTTCGGGTCGAGATCTCGAAGACTGGTGGTGGCGGAGGAGGAGAGTTCCTCGCCCGGGGCTTGGCGCGCATCTTCCGCTGCTGCAGTATCCAGGCCTCGTGGTATCCCGGCGCCGGGGTGAAGGAAAGCTGGGCGGGCTGCGTCCTTGGTGCATTGGACCTGGGCAGAGAAGCACGCGGGGTTGAGGTTGTAGGAGAATTCTCCCGCCGAGAATTTACCTGGGACAGGTGAGCATCGGTCCGCGACGATTCCAGCGTGGCTGCTGTAGCCGGGCCAACTTCACCTGTAGGTCGCGGATCAGCTTCTCCACGACCTCCAGCTCCAAGTCCACCGAGTGCAGCTCCAGTGTCTCCTCACCTGCACACAGGGGCAGAGACCCAACCGACATGGTGTATAGAAACGGAGATAACCGGTGTGAAAGAGCGTAAACAAACTTGTGGTAGCCGGGCTAATGGGCTAGCGATGCTAATGCCGGTTAAAAGCCGGTTAAACGGAAAACAATTAAAATGTAACGATATAACAGGCGTTTCGAGTGAATATATTATAAGATAGTATAAAATACTTATCTGTTATATGTTCACTCTTCGTAAGCGGACGAAAAAGTTGAAAAATTGGTCAGTCTAGCGGAGCTCGGAAAAAAGCAGCGTCTCTCTCTCAGGTATCAATCACAATCACTATAATCAGGTATAACACACTGAGCCACATTGTTTTAAGGAATCAAACAATAAATACATACAAGATGACAGATCCATTTCGGCTTCTATTTCACTGTCTATTTTTTATAAGGAGTTTCTTCTAAATTTGTCTTTTAATTGTAGCCTTAAGATTCCTTGGCATTACTAATCATTAAAGAATTCAATTAGGCCTTGCCTATGTGGGTCTTTAGTCACAGCTCCCATGGTGCTGTATGGACTTAATTATGTGTCCACTTTTCCCTCAATCCCACTAGCCCTATGGGTTTTTCCTTTCTTTTTTTGGATACTGATTAATTTAATATTTAATTTAGTTGTTACTACTACAACTACAAATATACCATTCATTTCAAATATAAAAAAATGTATATAATAAATGTATAAGTGTAAATGTAATATATATATATATATATATATATATATATATATATATATATATATATAGTACAGTACACATTATACATATATAAAACATACTTATTGTTATCTGAAACAAAGCTTAATCAAGTGCATGATTAGGCTTTGATTCAGAACACAATGAGTGGTAATAGTTGTGCACAAACATAAAACACAATAAACTTCATGATGCTTTATGTCCTTTTATAAATATTTTATTAAATAGTTTCTGTTAAATAATAAATAGTATATAGTATAATCTGTTAAATAGTAGCTTTTTTAAAATACAAGCTTGCTATTTTTTTATGATGAAACATATTTTTATGTTTTGTTGGTTCCATCTCAGACACAAACAGTTAAAAAATCCCAAAGGCATTATTAGCAACAGTGTTCATTAGTAAAACAAGCTACTTATTCATGGCAAAGTCTCACAGGATTAATTACTATGTACAATTGCTAGTGGGATATCATTAGCCGAATCCCCATCCATGTGATTAATGGAAAGATTTGTGTTCCAAGACATAATAGCCTAATGCTGTGTCCCAGAGGTGTGGGAATGTTTTGATTTGAAAACGCTCATACATAACACTGAAAGAACAAAAATAATAAACTCAATAATGCTCTTTAATATCTTAGCAAAACTGCAGTAAAACAAAGTCCAAATAAATGTTTTGTTCATTCATTTATGACCAATGTGGTGGATGAAATGTGAAATGTGAAACCACTCCCAACTGCCTCTTATCCATGTTCTGGTCTTCTTTAGTCACACTGATGATAGTTAGCAAAATCTTCTTTACTCATACCAAGGCCATCACAACAACACAACTTTTTTATGACACATTTTCCTGAAATTACATGTACAGTAAAGAGGAGAAAATAAATCAAATTCAAATATAAACTATAGGAATAACTATTTACTCTTGCCAGGCTAATTACCATGACTTAATATGGTGAATGTGTTCTAAGAAACCAGTTAATATTTATTCATTTTTTTAATCCAAGTTCCATTTTGGTGCAGCTTGCAGTGGTCACAGGCTGGGAAGACAATCCAAACCTCTCTAGCCTTAGGTACACATTACAGTTTCTCTAAAAGGTAAAGTAATTAATGCTGATAATGTCGATACATTGGGACCTGTCAAGTGCTATATGGTATTTTAGGTCACATTTGAACAGTCGGTTCTAATGGTTGTGTGTTGGAAGCTGGAAAAGTGGGCAGAGTAGATCAGTGGCATCCCAAAACAGCTGGGTTTAAGGTGTGTTCGTATGTGTGGGTGCCCAAATCTCAACATGGAGTACACTGATGTGTATTGGAAGCGAAGGCTAGGTCATCAAAATGGATTCCATTTTCTATGTTCCTAAATCCTTCATCAAAATGAACTTAGGAAGATGACAGAGTTCAAAGTGTTTACTTGGGCTCCAAATTCCCCAAATCTAAATTCGATGTAGTATCTGTGGACTGTAAAAAAAAAACCCACCCAAGTAAAAACCCACAGAAGTCTCACGACACAACTTACAGGATTTCAAGCAAATGATAATGTGTCTTGCACACTGCCAGAAAGCCACCATTTGGATTTAAATAGGTCAATACCTAAAAACTGTTAAATAATAAGGCTTCTCATTTTTAAAACAACTATGATGCAAAATGTATGGAAACATTCATGGAACATGGCCATGGAAAACATGTTGCTGGGGTTTAAAAGTATCAAATTATTGGGAATAGCTGAAATTACTGGAATTAGATCAAAAACTTAGGTCTTGAAACTGTATATTTGTCCATCCATCCTTTTAGGAAACTTTAGTCCACCTAGGGACCATGAAGGCCAATGGTGACCTTTGTATTTATTCCCATTTTTATGATCTTGGTAGGTACCTGGAAGAAAACCAATCAAACATCATGCTCATAGACCCAACAAGGAAATTGAACCCGGGACCTGGTGGTGCAAGGCAATAGTGCTAACCACTAAGGCCTTGTTCACATGGGCGTTAAGTTTTTGGATAAACGAACGTGCTCTGAACGTCCTAGACGATTATGTTGCGTTTTGTAATAGCAATCGATTGACTTCTACACTGGCGTTCGTTTGTCTCTGTCTACCGTCAGCCTGACGCAGTGACAACGTGTTACAGGCGTTACAAACGCAAGAAAAACGCTTGATTTTACCGCCCATGTGAACAAGGCCTAAGCCACATAACACCAAATATATAGCATATAGACACATTATATATACATATATACTATATAGAAATCCATGTATCACAGTGCCAGCTAGGTTGTGTTGACCCAACCATGCTTTTTAACCCAAGAACCAAGAGATAAAAGAAGGAAATTACAGTAGTAAGAAAAAAATTGTGAATCTGTTCCAACAGGAAACACCTTGAGCTTTATTTCTGTTTAACTTTTCATCCATGAAAGGACTATACACTGCTCAGCCATTAAGAAGGTCCCCCTTCTGCCACCATAACAGTAATGCACTGTCTTCTGACTCCTTTCTATCTGAACCAGCATTAACATTTTAAGCTATTTAAGCAACAATAGGTCTTCTTTTGGATCTGACTACAGAGGCCAGCTTTTACTCCCTACATGCATCAGCGAGCCTTAAAAACAGAAATGTCCCACAAGGGCTGCAGTTTTGTAGTTCTCTGACACAGTCGTTCTAGCCATCACAATTTGAGCCTTGTTACAGAAGGTACAGTCACAATATCTCATTACAATGGTACCTGTAAGTCGGTGAGATATATTATGCAGCAAGTCAACCTTTTATCCTGCCACTGGTGTGTTGGAAGCAGGGAAAAAAAATAACAAGGGACATATTGGGATGTCAGCTTCAAAACTGCAGCAGGATGTTCCTGGTCTGTAAGGGCAGGACTTTCGAAAAAGTGGTCCAAGCAAGGAAAACCAGGGAAGACCGTTGACAGTGTCATGGGTGGCCAAGACTTACCAATGTACTAGGCAGCAAAGGCTGGCATGTGTAGTCTGATTTAATAGAAGAGCTATTGTACTGTAGCTCTAATCGCTAAAAAGGTTACAAGTTAAGAAACGGTGCTGGATGAATGACACCAAGTTGTTGGACCAAGATAAGAAATTTTTATTATCATCTGGACTGATCTTCTTGTTCCTTGTTTAAGAGTAATGTACAGCTTCTAGGTTGGTATTTCAGGACACAGAACCAAAGTTCTGGTGAAACATACAGTGGCAGAAAAACTATTTGCCCCCTTCCTGATTTCTTATTCTTTTGCATGTTTGTCACACAAAATGTTTCTGATCATCAAACACATTTAACTATTAGTCAAAAATAACACAAGTAAACACAAAATGCAGTTTTTAAATTATGGTTTTTATTATTTAGGGAGAAAAAAAATCCAAACCTACATGGCCCTGTGTGAAAAAGTAATTGCCCCCTGAACCTAATAACTGTTTGGGCCACCCAGCAATAACTGCAATCAAGCGTTTGCGATAACTTGCAACGAGTCTTTTACAGTGCTCTGGAGGAATTTTGGCCCACTCATTTTTGCAGAATTGTTGTAATTCAGCTTTATTTGAGGGTTTTCTAGCATGAACCGCCTTTTTAAGGTCATGCCACAACATCTCAATAGGATTCAGGTCAGGACTTTGACTAGGCCACTCCAAAGTCTTCATTTTGTTTTTCTTTAGCGACTCAGAGGTGGATTTGCTGGTGTGTTTTGGGTCATTGTCCTGCTGCAGCACCCAAGATCGCTTCAGCTTGAGTTGACGAACAGATGGCCGGACATTCTCCTTCAGGATTTTTTGGTAGACAGTAGAATTCATGGTTCCATCTATCACAGCAAGCCGTCCAGGTCCTGAAGCAGCAAAACAACCCCAGACCATCACACTACCAACACCATATTTTACTGTTGGTATGATGTTCTTTTTCTGAAATGCTGTGTTACTTTTACGCCAGATGTAACGCACACCTTCTAAAAAGTTCAACTTTTGTCTCTTCGGTCCACAAGGTATTTTCCCAAAAGTCTTGGCACTCATTGAGATGTTTTTTAGCAAAATTGAGACGAGCCTTAATGTTCTTTTTGCTTAAAAGTGGTTTGCGCCTTGGAAATCCGCCATGCAGGCCGTTTTTGCCCAGTCTCTTTCTTATGGTGGAGTCGTGAACTCTGACCTTAATTGAGGCAAGTGAGGCCTGCAGTTCTTTAGATGTTGTCCTGGGGTCTTTTGTGGCCTCTCGGATGAGTTGTCTCTGCGCTCTTGGGGTAATTTTGGTCGGCCGGCCACTCCTGGGAAGGTTCACCACTGTTCCATGTTTTTGCCATTTGTGGATAATGGCTCTCACTGTGGTTCGCTGGAGTCCCAAAGCTTTAGAAATGGCTTTATAACCTTTACCAGACTGATAGATCTCAATTACTTTTGTTCTCATTTGTTCCTGAATTTCTTTGGATCTTGGCATGATGTCTAGCTTTTGAGGTGCTTTTGGTCTACTTCTCTGTGTCACGTAGCTCCTATTTAAGTGATTTCTTGATTGAAACAGGTGTGGCAGTAATCAGGCCTGGGGGTGACTACAGAAATTTAACTCAGGTGTGATAAACCACAGTTAAGTTATTTTTTAACAAGGGGGGCAATCACTTTTTCACACAGGGCCATGTAGGTTTGGATTTTTTTTCTCCCTAAATAATACAAACCATCATTTAAAAATTTGTGTTCAATTATGTTATCTTTGACTAATAGTTAAATGTATTTGATGATCAGAAGCATTTTGTGTGACAAACATGCAAAAGAATAAGAAATCAGGAAGGGGGCAAATAGTTTTTCACACCACTGTAACTCCTAACCTACACAGGATTGTGTTTAATCTATTCCCAGGCAATTTAACATGGGAATCAGGTGTGTTGGAAGCGGGACAACAGCATGGATGCAGGTTTTCATTCCAAACCATGGAATGACTATCAGACGCCATGTTTGATAGTCAAGTCAAGTGATTTTTTTTTTAGATATTGCTTTTTATAATGGTCATTGTCGCAATGCATCTTTACAGAGTTAAAAATTCATGAGAAAATATAATGTGGTTTCTGCTGGGTTGGAATGAAAGCCTGCACTCACAACGGCACTTTCTGGATTAAGTTTTACACACCTGTTCCAGAGAATTGTGGGTATAGAGGTACCTTACCAGCCCTGTCTTGTCAGTGTATTAACAGTCTTTTGCATATACGTAGTGAATGTATTCCCTAGTTTTTAATAATTTGAATCATTAACAAGTCCTGGTATACCTGGTTGTATTATTAACTTGGAAAAAATTGTGAACCATCAGTGGCATTTGCAGCATAATGCAAACACAACTATTGTTGGTCAGTCATGTGTATTGAATAATATTGATCATCATTGAATAACATACCAGTACATTATTATTTAGCTCATTTATGCCTCTAGATGAAGCAAATTTAGCAGTCAATAATATTTTAAATTAAAATAAGTTTTAAATTACTTTTATGTAGCATTAAGACATTCTTTTTAATGTTGAAACATTTTATTAGATTATTCGATAACAATATATCATACACTATATTGACTCATTTTGTTGACACCTAGACAAAGCACATGTATGTGCTTGTTTAAAAAAAAAAAAAAAAGATTTTATGAAACCTGTGTTAATAATTCATCCCAAATGTGTTGTGGGGTTTCAGGTAGAAAATTGCAATGTCTTCAGAGAGCTCCCTTTGTACCTTTGCACATGAGCATTGTCATGCAAGAACAGATTTGGGCCTTTTAGTTTAGATGAAGGAAAAGCCTGATGCTCCAGAGACATTCTATATGATTGTGTGTTTTAAACTTTGTGGTACTGGTTTGAAAAAGATGCACACATCATGGGTATGATGGTCAGGTGTTAAAACGTAAATTTGGCCACATAGTACACATTCCATCTTTGATGTAATACAGAATGTTTGTTAAACTGAAAAGATCACGTCCATTCCTCACTGTCAGCGGTTAAGACTAAAATTAATGAAGGAAAAGTAACTGTCATCAAACTTTGACTAAACTGGTGCTTCTCAAGTAATTTAATGTTCATTACATAAATACATGTATATTCATACAGGACAGATGTCCTTTTTTTTTTTTCTTCAGGCTATACGATGTTTGAAGAGTCACTTTGAGCAGGTGGTGTTTGATCCTCCGTGTGTGTGTGATTGTCTTTTTGTTGTTCAGCCAGCATGTCGGTTAACTTCATGGCCAGGACAGAACTGCGTGTCTCTGCTGCCACCTGGTGATCAAAAGACAAAATTAGTCTTGATTTTTATTATTTTTTTGGTCATCTTTACTTAGTTTAGAGACAATTGGAGTTAAATGCCACATGAGTGGTATTATCTACATTTGTACATTTAGAATCCATCTTTGCATTTTTCTTCTAAAACAGAAAAATATTGTAATAAAATAACTGTGTCTTTTAGGAATCAATATGTAACCTAATAATGTTAAAAAATATAAATAAAAACAACTTAGACACAATGACCAGCAGTAAGAACTATTTTCCTAAGGGTATTTTGAGTTTGAAGCCCGCAGTTTTAAAGTCTTTTGGGAGCTCATAAGTGGCTGGCATGCTTTACAACATTTAATAGTCAATCCAAAAATGTGCAAATATAAAATGATAAATTTAGCAAACTTATTTACTATATATTTCTAGGGTACAGTGCTGGTAGAATTCTCTATTTCTGATTGGTCAGAAATAATATCTATCCATCTTATACTATCTTTATATCATTCTTTCTCCACATCTCTTATCTTTCCATCTCTTCCTATCTCCTTTTATTCCTTAAAAAGTTTCATTATTTGGCAAACTGGCATGCAACACTGTGTAACAGTTTTAGGTAAGTAATCAATCTATTATATGGTTATAAGAAAATAAAAAAACTATGGAGTGTCAGGAGTATCTTAGCTTTATAATATTTATTATGATGATTATTTTCCTACACTATGAAACCATGGTGTTATTTTTTTACTTCATACTAACTTTGGAAAGGATTCTGCACTGCACAACTAATACATCTGCAGTGTATAATTAAATGTGTCAAAAAGATTTTAAAAGTGTTGGCCAATGAGGACGCATCACTGTAACATCCACCCAAAAGCATGAGTAAAGAGGACGCATCACTGTAACGCCCATCAAAAAGCATCTGAGTAACGAGGAGGCATCCCTGTAACACTGCCCAAAAGCAGCTAGGTAACGAGGACGCATCATTGTAATGTGCACCCAAAAGCAACTAGCCAAATAATCGGTAAAAAGAATATTTAAAAAAATTTTTTTTAAAGTTAATTATTATTTTTTTTTTTTGCATTTCAGATTTTTTAATTTTTTTATTTGCAACTATTTTATACATTTTTTTTAATGTAGGTATTTTTGTTCAAACTTTTTTGGACACAAATCTGACTCCATATGTAATTCTTATTTATTCACAGCGACTCACAGCAGGTCCTCCACCTCGCTTCCTGAGCACAAGCCCATCGGCAAGAAGAACCTTTGCCGTTTGCTCGAGCAGCATTTCTGACTCAACATCTCCCCTGCTCTCTAATTCACTGTACTTCTCCACAAACCTGAGCAAACACACACAAAGAGAAGACAAACAGCACATCATGTAAAGCAGATATCCAAATAGACCCCGCCAAACATTAGACATTCTGTTCATCATTTTTATCTGGAAAATGCATAGGATAATTAAAAAAAAAAAAAAAAAAAGATCGGCTCCTTTGTAAAATAAAAATAATGTCAAATAACCATAGTGAGTTACTGAAAGCAGAAATCCGTCACTGCATACTTTTGACTTTGTTAATTGGAATGCTAAAAAAGCTAAAAAGAAATTACTATCCTTTATATTTTAAACTTTCCTGACTTTGTTTATCCCTAATATATTATATTAAACTCTATATACAGCATATACAGTATACATTGCATGCACTGCAATTCCTGGGTTCAGATTAATTTGAAGGAACATAGTTATTTTTTTTTAGATTTAAGTTTTTTTTTCCTATTTATATTGAGTAGAAAGAGGGGCTGTCAGAAGATACAGAGCAGGCGGATTAACTAATCAAGAGTACTGTTGTGCTTTTTAAAAATTCATATTAAAATACTTTTCTCAACTGACTGCTCTGAAGCTTCTTACAGGCGCCCTCTGCTGCTAAAAAGATATGATGACTTTTTACTCTAAATTCCAATAGGAATTGATATGGCATGCAATTAATTTTACTGCTTAATTAATTTGATTTCAAATAAAACCCAAATGAGTCTGGGTCCTCACAAGATTTCTTCCTATTGTCATCTCAGGGAGATTTCTTTGCCACCTTCACCTATTTTTTGATAAATTTTTAGGGGAAAGAAAATACCGGCTTATTTTCATATAGAAACTGATCGGATATGCTTTGGATTCCTTCACACCAGACATTCCTTCTTACACATCAGGGTCATGATGAAGCAAATTAATTGGCACATTTACACATGGAATAAGGCACTCACAATTGCACTCTAGACCATGTACAGTAAGACTGCTGCTGACACACACATCATCATACTTCATATTTTAATAATACAGCTGCTCTCTCTCTCTCTCTCTCTCTCTCTCACACACACACACACACGCCATATCTTTACCTTTCTATATTTTCTATATTTTTATTTACTTCTCAGTTTACAACTGCACGTTCTGTGTAAGTCATATATTTGTAACATTTCTATTTGTATTTTATTTCATTTGTGACTTTTTTTAATTTGCATATTCTATTCCAAAACATCTTTTATTGTTATTTTATTACATTTTATTACCTGAAATTCGATCTTTAGTTTATTTGTATTCCTCAAATTAAATTATTTAAATTTTTATCTAAATTTAGATTTAGTGAAATCTTCCATTTCTATTCTATTCTGTAATGTTTCTGCATTAAGTCATGGACAGTTGCATAAGCATTTTACTTATCATCCTGTATGGTGTGAAATGACAAAATATATTTTAATGTGAGGGGCAATACAGTACTAAACTAATAAATTAAATAATAAAAAATAAAACAATCACTATACCTCTGGCAAGGCGATACAAAGTTGCTTCTTGTGAGATCAAATGCTTTAGGTCCATTTCCATACAAATCATAAAATTTACTAGAAAGAGGAAGAGATCATATCTTATTATTTATTTGTTTCAATGATTATAGTTTTATAATTATTATAAAAAGTCTCCGCAGAGAAGCCAAGCAAGCAAAACTTTAGGACATTACGCTCGTATTTGATCCTCCTTGTAAAAGATTTCAGGCACATTCTCTTCAGTTTTCTGTCGCACACGTCTCAGCGGTTTCACATAGACGGGTTCTCTCTTCGGAGGGAACGCAGCATAGACGTCAAACCAAACAGGTTTCTTAGACTCTTTGATGACTCCGGCACGCATAAGATCTCGAACCCTGGAGAAGAGACAGAAAAGAAGAATATGTTAAGAGTAGAGATAGCCTTTACTATTTTATAGGTGTAAATTTTATGTGAACGGTTTTTAGTTTTACATTCTGGGTTTGAAATGCATTTAATTGACCACAGATACCACGGATTCACTAACTGAATTAAGATCTGGGATTAGAGAACACGTTCTGATTCTGGGTTTTGAACCCCATGCACCTTTGGTGTTATTTTGTTTCAATCTTCATCTTAAGTCACTCAGACTGGAACAGGTTTTCTATGTCTTGTATTTGGCACCACTGCCATTATCTGTGACCGACAGGTTTCCGCAGTCCCAGTTGAAGAAAGGAATCGCAATAATTCAATTCTATGTTTACCACGGTGCACTGTTAATCTTTTCAAGAAAACTTAAAGATCAGACTTTGGAGCAATTACAAAAGGTCATGTGGTCCACAGAGCCTATTCCAGAGCAATGGGCGCATCAGGCCCATTACGGTACAGTGGTGTGAGTGGTTAGCACTGTTGTCTTGCACCACTAAGGTCTGGGCTGGATTGCCACCTTAGGGTCTGTGTACATGGAGTTTTCATGTGGTCGGTAGGTTTCTTTAGGGTACTCCAGTTTCGTCCAACTGTCTAAAGACATGCAGCTAATTAGCGTTCCCAAATTGCCAATAGGAATGTTGACCCTCCTACAACATTAGTAAAAATAGGAATGAATACAATGGTTACAATTGGACTCCACGTGGAGTGGTACAAGCATTCTGGCGGCAACTTGGAAATTATACATTTAATTTGATTCAGGAGTCTTACAATTTTACATTAAAGGACATAATTATCTTTTTCCATCACATCCATAAATATAAATTCGCTAAATCATTTCCTAAACTATTACCTTTCCTCTGTGAAATACAACACCTCTTTAACTCCTTAAAACTAATAGAAAATCATAAATCCGCTTTGCTATTGTCTCGACACTCTGATTCAATCGATGGAACACTGATTTTTTTTTCCTCTTTTCTCTTATTTTCTTTCTTTCTATATTAGTATTTTGTGCTATTTAATTATTTAAATTATTTATTTTCCATTTTTGTTAGCTATTTGTCTGTTTGTTAATTGGTTTACTCTGTTTACAGTTATTAATTATCTGAATATTTTTGTTAATTTTGTTTATATTGTTTAACTTATATTTAACTGCGTATAATTATTTGCATAATTCAACCTTTAATACCTGATGGTTGTACCTTTATATTTTTCATATTGTACTTTTTTGTGATTTAATAAAAATATATATATAATTGGACTTCACAAACGGTCTCCAGCTGGATTAAAGAGGTTCCCAGATTTATATATTGAATACTTACTGCCTCTAATGTAATGTTTATTTATTTTCATACCGTGATAACGTGATACCGAAAAACCGTAACTTGGATATCGCACCACACAGCCGTGCGTGAAAGTTGGTGCACCCTCTTATAATTCTATGTTTTAATGATGTTTTTAACGCTTATTTATGAACTCTATGAAGCCCTATGAGTTTTTAGCATTTTATTCTAACACTAGAGCTACACTTTCAGCTCATTTTACTCTATTTTAAACTCAACAAGCAACAAATTAAGCAAATAACCTAGAAGACCGGTTAAAAAATAAAATGTTTTTTGACCCAGATACGTACCGAGTGAAAACAGTTCCGACCTTCTCAAGTCGGCTTCCAGCCATCGTGCACTTGAGGAACAATATTTACAAAATCCTAAAAAATAATCTACCAGGGGTCAGACGAAAACCGTGCCTGAACAGAGGTTAATATTTCCTACACGCATTCAGTAAGTCCCGCCCCCTGCGCAGCGATTAGCGGGTACTGTCCGACGTTCTGAGTCGTGATTGGTTAACAATTGATTCTCGGGCGAGTTTCAGAGGTATTAGCCTAGCTCTATGATAAACCAGCCAATCACAAAAGAAGAGGCGGGCTTTGTTCAAATACGGTTAGCAAAAAAAAAACAAAAGAAGCGCACACGAGCTGCATGCCACACTACTTCCGCAGTACGGATACGCATTAGGGACAAACAGTAACGGTGTTATAAAATAAACGCCTGAAAGCCTGTGTATCTATTATCCATATCCATGTGGCAGTGCATAAAGTGATTTATGAATCTTCCTGGAAATTTTTCTGTTGATACTTTTGTAGACCAAAGAGCTAAGAATGCTTGTAAGACATTTAAAAAAAAAAAATACATTTAAAAGTTCCTCTTTGATAAACTGTGTACTAATATTTCTAAACACACTAATATGATACAGCTTATTAAAATTTAGACACACAAACACACCACACACAGAAAAATCTTAAAACTTTTTGATACCATATCATGTGTCTATTTGTGTATGTGTGTAAATATGAGATGAGGAATTAACTTATAAAACTTATAAATTACCTTATATATCTATTAATTTACTATATATATATATATATATATATATATATATATATATATATATATATATACTCATCAGGGGCAAACTGATAATTATAGTTTTATATATACAAACCGGATTCCAAAAAAGTTGGGACACTATACAAATCGTGAAAAAAAACTGAATGCAATGATGTGGACGTGCCAACTTCTAATATTTTATTTAGAATAGAACATAAATCACGGAACAAAAGTTTAAACTGAGAAAATGTATCATTTTAAAGGAAAAATATGTTGATTCAAAATTTCATGGTGTCAACAAATCCCAAAAAAAGTTGGGACAAGTAGCAATAAGAGGCTGGAAAAAGTAAATTTGAGCATAACGAGGAGCTGGAAGACCAATTAACACTAATTAGGTCAATTGGCAACATAATTGGGTTTAAAAAGAGCTTCTCAGAGTGGCAGTGTCTCTCAGAAGCCAAGATGGGTAGAGGATCATCAATTCCCACAATGTTGCGCAGAAAGATAGTCGAGCAATATCAGAAAGGTGTTACCCAGCGAAAATTTGCAAAGACTTTGCAGTTATCATCATCAACTGTGCATAACATCATCTATAGATTCAGAGAATCTGGAACAATCTCTGTGCATAAGGGTCAAGGGCGTAAAACCATACTGGATGCCTGTGATCTCCGGGCCCTTAAACGGCACTGCACCATAAACAAGAATGCTACTGTAATGGAAATCACAGAATGGGCTCAGGAATACTTCCAGAAACCATTGTTAGTGAACACAATCCACTGTACCATCCGCCGTTGCCAGCTGAAACTCTACAGTGCAAAGAAGAAGCCATTTCTAAGCAAGATCCACAAGCTGAGGCGTTTTCACTGGGCCAGGGATAATTTAAAATGGAGTGTGGCAAAATGGAAGACTGTTTTGTGGTCAGACGAGTCACAATTCGAAGTTCTTTTTGGAAATCTGGGACGCCATGTCATCCGGACCAAAGAGGCAAGGACAACCCAAGTTGTTATCAACGCTCAGTTCAGAAGCCTGCATCTCTGATGGTATGGGGTTGCATGAGTGCGTATGGCATGGGCAACTTGCATGTCTGGAAAGGCACCATCAATGCAGAAAAATATATTCAGGTTCTAGAACAACATATGCTCCCATCCAGATGTTATCTCTTTCAGGGAAGACCCTGCATTTTTCAACAAGATAATGCCAGACCACATTCTGCATCAAACACAACATCATGGATGCGTAGGAGAAGGAGAAGCATCATCAAAAGGAAGGTCGACAAAGAAGGCCCAAGACGATTGAACAGTTAGAGGCCTGTATTAGACAAGAATGGGAGAGCATTCCTATTTCTAAACTTGAGAAACTGGTCCCCACGGTCCCCAGATGTCTGTTGAGTGTTGTAAGAAGAAGGGGAGATGCCACGCAGTGGTGAAAATGGCCTTGTCCCAACTTTTTTGGGATTTGTTGATTTGGGTAGATGCTAAACTTCTTTCTTTTCTGAATATTTGTACTATGCAAGGATAAAAAAAGATCTATCTATCTATCTATCTATCTATCTATCTATCTATCTATCTATCTATCTATCTATCTATCTATCTATCTATCTATCTATCTATCTATCTATCTATCTATCTATCTATCTATCTATCTATCTATCTATCTATCTATCTATCTATCTATCTATCTATCTATCTATCTATCTATCTATCTATCTATCTATCTATCTATCTATCTATCTATCTATCTATCTATCTATCTATCTATCTATCTATCTATCTATCTATCTATCTATCTATCTATCTATCTATCTATCTATCTATCTATCTATCTATCTATCTATCTATCTATCTATCTATCTATCTATCTATCTATCTATCTATCTATCTATCTATCTATCTATCTATCTATCTATCTATCTATCTATCTATCTATCTATCTATCTATCTATCTATCTATCTATCTATCTATCTATCTATCTATCTATCTATCTATCTATCTATCTATCTATCTATCTATCTATCTATCTATCTATCTATCTATCTATCTATCTATCTATCTATCTATCTATCTATCTATCTATCTATCTATCTATCTATCTATCTATCTATCTATCTATCTATCTATCTATCTATCTATCTATCTATCTATCTATCTATCTATCTATCTATCTATCTATCTATCTATCTATCTATCTATCTATCTATCTATCTATCTATCTATCTATCTATCTATCTATCTATCTATCTATCTATCTATCATTTTAATAATATTGCAGGACATAGTTTCCAAGTAGGACACACTAACATAATCTTGGATTGCTGGATTTATTAATTATTTATTGTTGGATTACTTATTTATTAATTATATTATTATCATTAAATGAATGAGGTTTTGCAAAATTTGCCCTAAATTGGTTGATGTGATTTAAATAAAAACTGTAGCCTTTCAGTCAGTACTATCTCAGGAGCAAACACTAAATATGCTTATCTTAATTTTCATACACTTGTGTAAACACTTGTGTGAATAATTTACAGATAAATCACTTTGCATCCAACTTTAAAAAATGAGGCTTATAGAGTGCATAAACTTCTCATAAATAAATTTTATTGTACAGTTTCATTTGTACACATTAGCTGTGCAATCAGTTGAAAATCAAAAATAATAGACATTTCAATTTTCAAACTTTATAAAAACACATTTACAAAATGTATATTTAAAGAAAGTCATAAGTTGAGCAACACCAATCAATCCCAAAGATTCTACTTTAGGCCTTATTATCATAGAAAAGATACAACAAACTCAAATAAATGATAGACATACTGTTAACTGAATTATTAAGATAATGAACAGATTAATATACTGAATATTCCAACAATAATGGATACGATGCCAGAGACCAAATATTACGTACTGTCATAGTGCAAAACTGTATGTATTAATGCTTGTTGGATCTCAACTACTGACTTTTGGATCTCTGATGCTGAACCAACTCATATTAACAGACCTGAACTTATTTCCTAATTTTTATCACAGATCTTCTTGTGTTCTGTGTGCTCCAGAACTAGGCTCCAAAGATGTCTTCATGGTACCTCTTTTCCGCCTAAAATTAAAAAAAAAATGGCATTATGTTTACGAGCACACAGTTTTACTTTAAAGCAAGCTTAACAGTCTGTTAAGGAAATTATGGATTTCTAAAATAATGAGAGGTCACCTTGAGTTGGTCCAAATATTCTCCAGCCTGGGTAAGTGTTACACCCAGATGGCTAACCAGGATCTCCTGTATAGCATGTGCGACATCCCGGGCCATGTTCATACTCCCACATACATACACATGTCCAGACTTCTGGTTCAAGGCCTCCCAAACATCTTCACTAAGCTGCTTCTTCAGAACATCTTGAACATACACCTAGGCAGAAAAAAACCTGATTGTAGCACCTACTGTATGAAGCAACCTCAAGTTAAGCATTGTGCCAGCATTGTGGATTAGCTATTGCATTTACACTAGTTGCAACCCTTGAACAGTTATTGACATACCTTGGGGAGACCAGGCTGGCGAGAGTATGCTGGAGTGATGCTCTTCAGAGTGCCATTTTCTTTCATTTCAAATGTCTCCTCTTTATATAGATGATCCATGTTCGCACCACGACATCCAAACACCAGTATCATAGAACTCTTTTGCAAACCTGTGATAACAGATTAACATTGACCTTATTCACTGAAACTGGTCTGATTTGTTATATTTTATATTGTTGATTCCATGCACAATCTGTGGATCTGGGAGTACCTGTCTTTTTCATGTCATGGAAGTGTTGCTGCCAGAAGCTGCGGAAAGGAGCGATGCCACTTCCAGCCCCAATAAGGATAGTCGGAGTGGTGGGATCTGGTGGAAGGTGGAAGCCACTGGATCTGAAATCATAACAATCAGGATATTATAAGTGACTTTCTTGACAGATTTGGTACCTAAAAATCAAAGGATGAATTTGGGAGAAAGGACCTGTTTATACTGTAGGAACACATTCTTACACGTCAACTATCTATACTGTAAATTATACACTACTGATAAACTTGCCTCAATCGTTACCTCCTCATTTCTTACATACTGTACTATTCAACATCGAATACCCAAGATTCTTTCATGGGAAACTGTTTGGAAATCTGTTTCATTTTCTACTTATTTTAAATTTCTAAAGTATGTTATATGTGGTGTATAATTGCAAAAAGCATTTGGTTACATACTTATGGATGAAGCAGGGAACTGTCTCTCCTCCTTTAAGAGTGTTGAGCCATGTGCTACAGACACCATAATGTAGCGGACCCTTTCCATCTAATGAGTAATAAAAACAATATTAAATACTCTTTTTTTCCACAGCATACATTTCTCATGTTTGTTAGATTGATTTTTTTTTTTTTTTTTTTACCTTGGGTACGATAGTTGAGTACAGACACAGTGAGGTGTAGCTCATGAGGGTGGAGATCAGGTGAGGAGCTGACAGAGTAGAGACGGGGTTTCAGCAGAGGTAGCTGGCTAAGTAGGAAGGCTGCAGAGAGCACCAGTGATGGAAACTCCTCTAGAATCTCTAGGAAGTTGGGATTGTGGAATGATTTCCATTCCGAGTAACACTTGGAGTCCTGCAACAACAAAAAAAAAAAAAGAAAAAAAGAAAAAAGTTTGTTTCATAAGTAATAGACATTTGAAAAAGTTATGCTCTAACATAAAGAAGGTGTTCATCGAGTCTTAGCTTACCGATGCGAGTTCTAGGAGGCGCTGTCGGTCGTCTTTGTTATTTGCCAATTGTGAAAGTTTGCGTAGGAAACTTTGAGAAGGTGATGTGGTGATATCCAGAAGGAATGTAAGAGCCTGGGTAAGAGAGCAGGCTGGGATACGAGAATCTGTCTGCCATTTTTCACCTCCTACAACAGACCAAATTGAAAACAAAGTATTTGAAACAAAGTCTTTGATCTTTTAAATGTACATGTTTATTTTTAAATATATGTTGCCATTTAAAAAAGTAGAACATTTTTGTTTCCCTATAATCCTACAGGGGGCATGCTATAAACTATTCACACATTGGCAAGCAACACAGCAAATTATTTGCTAAGTTTGTTTAGAATTGTAACAAATCCCAAAATAAGAATTAATGCTGAATCAGGATTTGTATAAAAACTTGATACTTATATTGTAGAATTGCAATAAAAATTGATTAAGCACCTAAGTAACACAATAATATCATATCAGACAGTTCATGTTTTCACAGTTCAATTTGTCATTTTAGGCACTCAGACTGCTTTATTATTTCAATAATAAAATATTATTTCACACTAGCACAGGTACTTAACAGCCTACTACTTTTGAAGTTGCTGAGTTCTGCCACCAGTCATTTGGGATTATCCATGGGGATATTTTATATTTTATAATTTAGTAGAGCTTTTACCGGGGCCAGATTCAGGCAGATACTGAAGCTGGACAGTCTGATTTGGTGGAGGAGCATTGGGAAGGTGCTTCAGAATGCCCATCACCAGCTCTGGTGAGTTCCCTGGGAAAACGCCCACATGGTCACCTGCAGTGTAATTTAAGACTTCTTTACCACCATCCACTTCCAGCTCCACTAGTATAGTAGAGCAGCTGAAAAAAAGAAATCAAGAAGAAATAGTGAAACCAACTATTTAAAAATAGGCCTTTACTGTACCTAAACAAACCGAGAAAAGAAGACTATAGAGTATGTTGATTAAAAGCAGACCTAGACTTAGCACTCTGGAGATTCTTCCTTTTCTTCATCTTCATGGGAAACACAGTTTTAGAGTGGAGTCCTGAAAGAGCTGTGAGGACAAAATATATAGGCTGTTCAGCACCATAATACAATTCTTAATACAATGTGTATCCAATAGCTGTGTTCTTTTAAAAGAATTGTGTTAGACACGGTACCCGTGATGTAGTCTAGGCTGCTGCTGCTTTCAGGTTGCACTCTGTGTTTCAGAGGATCCCAGGTCTCTGATAGTTGGTGAGACCCTGACAGTTGACCCTTAACACCAAATTCCTCACATGCAGCCTATGGGATAGAATGCAATTTTCAGAAAAATCCAATTTTTTTATGCTTAGTTGCCATTAAAGTTAGCCAGTGTCACACCAACCTTAAACACATTGCAGGCCCAGGCTGAGAAAGCCTCTTCCTGTCCATTGAGCTCGTCTCCCTCTCCTATGGAAGTCACACATTTGGCTCCCAATTCTGCAAGCTTATTATCCACAGCATGGGCAAAAGCACAAAACTGTGGGTACATCCGAGAGCCAAGGCCAAAAACACAATACCTGTGTGATTGAAGAAAATTAATTATTCAAAGCTAAGAGCTTTAAGTGTGTAAATTTTGTGTTTTGTTTAACCAGATATACTTGGGACTAACCTCATGTTGTTTTGTAGCTTATTCAAGTTCATGAGTTGCTTCTTGAAAATCTGAGAAAAGATTGATTCATTCATTTTAGTTATCTATTTTGTTGCATTAGAGTATTTAGGAAGGCAACACAAACTATATAATTCATTCAGGAAATATGAAGCCAGAATTAAAATATGTCTTTAGCATTACTGAGCAACTAAATACTGCCATACACTACTTTTAATTAAGTAACTGCCATGTTGTGATCAGTTAAACTGTTTTAAATATTAGTATCTTTGCACATACCTCTCCATTTCCTGGAGGATCTCCATTGCCAAACGTGCTGGTGATGATCATCATAAAGCGCTCATTCTTCAGATCCTGAAATTTGTAGTCCTCCATGCAAAGTAGCTATACAAGTTCAAAAACAAAATTATTTCACAGATTCAAAAATTAATAAACAAATCAGCTCCAGAGCATAAAAATATGATATTGAATGATATGTAGGATAGTTTTTCTTACCCTGGGATTGAAAGCACAGCTGAGCATTGACTTTAGTTTTTTGGCAAAGGTCTGTGATTTTCCAGTTTCAGTAGCATAGAGGATGGTGCAAGACACTCTCTTTTTCAAAGCAGACTGCATGAGTATTTGAGAGAAGACCACTGCCCTAAAAAAGGGAGGGAAGAAAAATCAGAATTAAAATACATGATCATAATTACACTTAAAATTATCTGCTAAGTAAGGTTTGAAATAAATTTTTAAAAATCTTACTTTGTAAGTGCTTTGAAGCCGATTCGTTTGCGTTTCTTTAGTCCTTTTGTCTCGTCTTTCCAGACATATGTTATCCAGGGATCAGGCTTTAAACAACAGCAATATTAACATATATTAATATATATAATATACATTTTTTTGTATAAAATACAACAATTTATATATCCAAGATGAAACAACAGTCCTAAGTTCTATCCTATTGGTCAGGACATGTGTATGCAATGTGGAGGTTGTCTAAAACAACAGTGAGTCTCAGTTATACAGGATTTTACCCTTAAAATTAAGCAACTATTCTTGCATGACATCAAATAAATAAAAAAAATCAATCTGGCAACGTCAGAGATGTGACCTAAACAAAATCAATCCCCCAAATTTAAGAGCCCACAAAATTTACTTGAGCACCTGTGTTACTCGAGCCTTAACATGAAGAACGTTTCCTAAGTAAATATTAACACAATTTAAACTGAGTCACCAAATCTGAATATTGTGCTTTTATACTTGTTACAATTTACTATTATGCTGTGAGGTGCAGAGTAAGTACCTACCTGGTAGTAAAAGAAGGGAGACAGGATGTAGCTGATCATCTCCTGGTGGAACACGGGGGTCAGAGAGCCAGACATAGGAGGTACCAGCCAAACCCAGTCGGCAGGACAGCCACCACGCAGGCGCAATTCTGTCTCCATGTACTTCATGAAGGACTCTGTGGCAGTGTGGTGGTCTGTGATGGTCACTTTATTTTTCTGCAGCACAAAACAAGGAGATACTCACATAAGACCTTCAAATAGTATAGATTCTTCTTCTACTCTCTATAAACAGCATATAATGGCTTTTTAACCTGAAAACTGTGAATCACTGCAACATTGACAGCAACTAGAGCTTCATCCTTCCATAGTGATGAAAGCTTGTGTGTATCCAACCCCATACAGCGTCCAACTTTCTGGAGAAAATAAGGATATGAAAAATTTAGTGTCAAAAGCTAAATTTCTGGACCATCCCATGCTGACGGAACTAGGTTTACCTCAAGAATGTTGTAGCGCTGAGGATCACAGAAGTCCCTTGCTCCAATCTCAGTGCCCATGTACCAGC
This sequence comes from Clarias gariepinus, assembly GCF_024256425.1. NCBI lineage: Eukaryota > Metazoa > Chordata > Actinopteri > Siluriformes > Clariidae > Clarias > Clarias gariepinus. The sequence continues at coordinate 4,629,963 of NC_071110.1, forward strand.
CATTGAACGGGCATGCTGTAAATTCAAGTCCACCAATCTCCAGCATCATATTTGCGACTGCAGGCAGTGCATACCATCTGAGGTTCAGATCTTTGAACCATTTATACCTGTTGAATAACCAAAGAGTTTTAATGCATGGGTATAAAATCAGAGTCTAAACTACTGACAGGTTATTTTAACCTATTACATTAACGCATATATATATATATATTTTTTTTTTTTTTTTTTTTTTTTTACCAAATACACAGTGTACACATGACTTACTGTGGGTGCTCCATTTCAACCTCCAGTATCAACTCTGGGGGAATTTCAAATAGTTCAGGATCTTCCCCATTGGCCTGCAAGATCAGTGGCAGCACATCAAAGAACCCGTACTTTGGGGTCCATCCAAGTTGGACACAAATCTGTTAAAAAGCAGAGGTCTTTAAAACCCAAAATGAAACATGGTGCATGGGTGTATTACCTATTATAAACGAAAGTTTATGGCTCAAAACAAATATTTTATATTTGCTAAATAAATATAAATTTAAATATGTCTTGTGGATACCTCAGTGAACTCCACATTAACAGGGTCTCCTATAATCTGGCCGTCCTCCATCTGATAGCCAGCGTATTTAATAAGCTGACCGTTCCAAACCCGGAAATCATGCTGGCCATCAGTTCTTGGAGGGAACACAGTAATGGCTGACCTGTTAAAGGTAATATAAAGTTATAAATATCTAAATTATAGAAATATAAAATTACAGAAAAATAGAAATCATAGATTTTTGTCAATATGCTCAGGTCCACATAACCAACATAAAATATAGATTACGATACAATTCTGCTAATTACAAAATAAATAAAAAAATTGTAAGAAGACTTTTTTGGGGGGAATTCATGAAAGGAGTCTCTGATGTGAGCATTTTATCAGAATTAAAGTTGTAGTTTCATGTCTAGGTCTGCATTCATTTGTCTGGGTTTTTTATTTTAATTTATTTATTGCTTCACTCAAAAACGGTTCTGGTTTTGTGTAATTTTAACATATTGACATTATTTTTCACTAAATTTAATTAAGCATACTTAATTTAATAAGCATACCAATTTTGACCATTATTATTATTATTATTATTATTATTATTATTGTTGTTGTTGTTTTTATTGATGTTATTATTAAACAGTGATTTTGCTTTATGCTGGGTGCATCACACCTAATCTCTGAATATTTTCCTACAGAAGCATGACACAGAGTGTTATATTCTTCATTTTAGTCCTGATCAAACATAACATGCATGCAAAATGAACTGTACCTTAAATTGCCACCATTTGTGGCAAATTTAATGTGAGAGCACATGTACTCGAACATTTCCTTTGCTGTCCTGCATTTGCGTGCATCAAACACCTGATGAGAAAAAATATCCATTTTACGTTAAAAGTTTGTATTTATGCATTAGGTGCTTCACAGTTTATTCACAAAATGCAATCGAAGAATATTTAAATAGAAATAAAAATATTTGACCTGTAAATTAGACCATTGAATCCTGCCGATGCACCTAGGCGCGTTCCTCCAAGCCTGCTTAGCTCCAAATGCGAGCTCCTCTAGTGTGAGCTGATAAGTTCCGCTGTTTTCGATCTCACTGGCCACTTCGGTAACACGGGCCAGGTGCTCATCTATTTTAGAGCTGCAGGAAACAAATAGACAAAGGCTTAGCTGAAGCCACTAAACCTCCAACTAGCAACAATGATACTGAAGTATGTTTTATAAGATTTGGTTACTTTTTGAACGATTTGTAGTACTGATTGATGAAGTCAATAGCCTGTGTGATGAGCTCGTTGGTGGAAGGTGGGGACACGGGAGTAGAACGTATTAATGTTTTTGGGTTCATTATGGACCCCTCACACACTTTTGGTTTGCAAAGCTGATGCTGAAAAAGAGAGAGAGTATTTATTAGGAATTTGGAGCAAATGTTCTGGTTTTTGTTCCATTTAGACCATATAGAATTGCCTGTCATTGGTTTCTATAACATTATATTGTATATATATATATATATATATATATATATATATATATATATATATATATATATATATATATATATATATATATATATATTGTATGGCATTAGAAAAAAAAAAGGCAGCTCCTATTTTAAGACACAGAGGTCAGCTGTTCTGAAACAGTTCTTGCACGTACAGTATTAGTAAGTGCATTTGCAAAACCCATCAAGCACCATGATGAAACCGTTTCTCATGAAGACCTTCCCAGGAAAGCAAGACCAAAACTTAGAACAAAATAAAAATCTATAGAATTATAAGGGTTTATCTACGTTTAACTAGTAGTGTGTACAGTATATAAATAAAGAAAAGAAGAAAGGAGTTTCGATATTTTTCTACTATAAACAAAATAAATATAAAGACTTTGTCAGTACACACCTTGACAGCTCTGTGGTAAAGTGTGTCTTGGTGTCTTGAGCCATTTTCAAAGTTTTTCATGTGTATCGACATAGGACATCGGCTGATTCTATTGTCCTTAACCTGCAGAGAAAAAAAATACTTTCATACTTAAAGATAATACTACTACAAATAATAATAATAATAATAATATAATTCATTCTTTTTATTTTTTTATTATTATTTTTTTTTCCACTTATACCACTGTTTTACTACAACTACAGATGTCATCATGCCTGACTGAAATATATGCACTAAAGCTTATTGGACTTCACTCACCTTGTTTGTCTGGGTCGTGGGGGTCTCTTTTGTGCTGTCGTGAAAGATCTTTCCCATTTTTCCTTTAATTTCAAGCTGCTGAACGCAATCACTGTAATGCCAAATAAGTCTGTTTCTAAAAAAAATAAAATAAAAAGTTACTTTTATGTATATCATGGTAGCTTATTCTTCTAATTCTAATTCTAATTCAGTGCTTAAAATGTTATTATACTAAACAATAACAAAGAAAGAAGGAAAAAAGAAAGAAAGACAGAACTTCTCACCTTTTTATCTATGATGCAGAAGGTTCTCCTCAAGTTGTCAGAACTGCACACCTGATTTACAACCCTTCTTTTTATAGGCTTCAGCCTCTTCAGGTTTCGGGGCAGGTCACACTGTATCTAGAGCACGTGGGCAGGGCTGTGTGGAAATCATCTACAAGATATACTGTGTACTCTTTCATCCCTACGGTGATTTTTTTTTTTTCTGTTCCTTGTCGGGAAATCCATCTGTATCCTATTTATAGATTTGTCTTGTAGTTGTATAACATACATATGTGCAGTTATATAACTGTTTAATTTAAAACAGGAAAAATGTCACTGTGAAAAGAAAGCATGGTTATTTGTTGTATTTATTCATGAATTAATTTTTTATTATGGGGAAAATTGATTAATGAATGGGGTCATTATGCCACCAGGCTGAGAAGGTCAGCACAGATTTACTGATTTGCCATCTGTCATTATAATCAGTGTGTCCAGGATCGTCTGAACTAATAAAAGACTTTATTGTACAGTATAAGAACATAAACAAGGCATATGTAACCTTCAAGGCACTTCAAAGCCAGTATAATTAGACTGAAATGTGACACAGCACTTGTTCTTCTTTCAATTGTCCATTTTCTATTTATTCCCTTTCCTGTTCAGCTTACGGTAGAAAAATCTGTGATGTTTGGGATTTGATCTGTTAAGATCTCAAAAGCTCTTGCAGGAAGTGTTTGAGACGTCTACAGTAAATAACAAAGACAGGTTCTTGCTGCTGTCCTCACATTCATACTTACAGTTAAGGATATTCATCAAGGCATGAAGTTTTAGTAATCAGATTAAAAACAATAGACTGTCAGGTTTATATCAATGTTGAATTGCTGACTTACATTCTTCCCGCAAATTCCATCAAATACCGTCATTTCCACAGAAGCAGCTCAGCAAGTCAGTGTGAAGATATAGTTATCAACTGTTGATGTGCTTTTATCTGCCAAATAATTATCTTCCATGCCTCACAGTGTTCCTTTTTTTACTGTATTATTGTTGTTTATATCACAATGCTGCTGAATTTTCAACTCGATAATCAGATGAAGTTTAGTTTTTTGTGGTTAAATTACAATTTTTCCTGTCTTATTAATGAATAGAAAACAGGACACTGATGAGGAAACTGCTATTATATAATTAAGAACAGGAACTAAATTGTTTCCTGGAAATTCTCCAACATTAATTGTTAGAAAAACAAAGTAGGAGGTAGCATAAGTTTAATGGCAAATGTCTTTGGTTATAAGGATTAACAATTCAGAACATGCTGTTGGTGAAAAATAATTAACTTTGTGGTGGTAGCGGTAACACCACTTTACACACGACACTTGTTGTTGATTATTTTCCCATGATGGCATAAGTCAGAGTGTTTATTCTTTACTTGAGTGCTAGTTTTATTATGGCGTGTGACTGTTTCTGGTAAGACAGTAAAACCTAGCTTTGTATTTACCTGATCAGTTGTTATAAGAAAACGAAAATGAAAATAAAACGCCTGCCACATTGTCAAGGAAAAGCAAACACTCACTGACTCATTCATTTATTTTCTATACTGTTGATCCTGAACGGGTTGGCAAGAGGCAATAAAAAAAAAACTAATTATTTATAATGTTTTACTCTGATTGTTTTTATTGTGTATTAGGAAACCAGTGTACCAGGGGAAAACCCATGCAAACTGCGCACAGAAGATGTGAGGCCACAATGCCAACCACTATAAAAGAAAAAAAGGTAGGTGACACCCGACTGGTTGCATGGATAATTTTGACAGTATTTTAATACATTTGATTTAATGTACTTTAAACTTCGTTTATTTTCGATACTGCTTATCCTGTTCATGGTCATGGGAGGACCAATCGCAAAAGGCACATCCTGGAAAGGGTGCCAGTCCATCACATCTTTGCATATCTTGGAACTGTGGAAGGAAACCCACCAAGAGATCCGAGACAGGACCCAAACCCTCATCCCTAGAGGTTTAAGGGTTAAGGTTTAGCCACATGGCTAACCACAAACCACAGTGCTGCAATTGTTTGTTTAGTCATTCAGTCATGTCCGACTCTTTGTGAGTATGCCAGGCCTTTCCAGATACTGTCCATGGAATTTTCTTGCCAAGGATACTGAAGTGGGTCACAATTTCCTTTTTCAGATGATCATCCCCAGACAATTTGGAAACACCAATTAGCCTAACTGGTATGTCTTTGGATTGTGGGAGAAAGCCAAATAATTCAGAGGAAACCCACCAATCACAGGAAAAATCTGCAAACAGACCCGACACGGGAATCAAACCCAGGACCTAGAGGTGCAAGGTGACAGTGCTAATCACTAAGCCACTATGCCACCTACATGCTGTATTATTTTTAACTTTAGTTATTTTATTACAGTTTATAAACAGCTGATTGAGACAGAAATCCAATACACATTCCAGACAAAAGTTATATAAAGCCTCAGAAAAATGAAACACAACTCAGTCAGTACAGCATGAATGAACATCCTTGTTATTGTAATCAACACCTTTTCTTGTTAGGGTTCATTTTTTTTCTGATGTTCATCTTTTGTTTTGGTTACGGCCTTCTTCATTCTTGGCAGGTGAATAGAAAGTAATGAACTCTGATGAGAAAAATATGATGGTAGCTATGCAGAACTATTGTCGCATTTTAATGGTAAAGGAAGGAAAAAAATCCTGTTTATTTTCAGAATATATACTTTACTTTCAATGAGAAATTTAACATGAATTCAATGTGAATAATCACATGATAATTCCTATGTGATTTTTCTATAATCCATGAGGGATTATTTACAATTAATGTGGAAGCTGTTACAGGAATTACAAGTGCTTCATGTAATCTGTTGTAAAATTTATTTAAGTTGCTATGTGTTACATTTAAATAATTAGAGCAAAAAGATTAACAAGCGTTAAACAAGATAATAACACAATTCTAGTTTATTTTACATCGTCATGTTACCAAGGTGTAAATCTTCATTAGGGAAATGTCTTACGTACTGTATATAAAAAACAAATGACTTACTTGTACACATAACAACAGGCCCAAACACACACACACGCACACGCACACACACACACACACACACAGTGCCTGTGCGCATAAAGGGAAACACTTATCTGTCAGGATTTATTTTAACTTTTTTTTTTAAAGGTAAAGTGCAGGTTAATTTGTTTTATTTTTAGTTTATATTTTGTTTAATATATAATAATACTTTTTATTTTTATATTTTTTATTGCTATATTATTTTTTATGGTTTTTCCTTTTGGGCTGTGGAACGAATAATTTGAGTTTCCATTATTTCTTTATTTAATTTCATTATTCATTTTTTCTAATGAGTATTTTGGAATACGAGCTCACTTCCGAATCGAATTATGCTCGTAATCCAAGGTTTCAATGTATATATTTTCATATTTCATATACTTGCACTTTAGCAATGTTAACAGTTTTAACATTTAATTAAAACTCTCTGGGGTCTTTGAGCTTTTTGAGGACCTTTTTTTTTAAAAACCTTACCAATAGAGTAGCAAAAATATTTGTACTTGTTTATATAGAACATAAACTTGGCTTTTATGATATGGCTGATATAAATGTCACAATCATGTGCAACTTTTAAACAGTACACATACAAAAAAATACTATTTAACATTTAAACAGAAATGTACTATTTATCTATTTATTTTTATAGTGTCTTGGAAATGCTGAGGAAAGTCCATGAAGCAATTTTGTCTTTTGTCATATCTGCTAAAAATGTTATGTCTTTACCAGCCTTAATAACACAAACCATAACTCCTCTGTTAAAGTAAGTGAGAAGGTTGTGTTTCTTCTGTTTCTCTTCTTCCTGCCTTGATTGTTATATATGACAGAGTTCGTGAACACCCAACTAGTGTATTTATTTATTTATTTATTTATTTATTTAGTTATTTATTTATTTGTGAGCCACTGTTTTCTACATAAAAAAACATTCTATACATGATAAATAATGATTTTTTAAAAGGTTTATACTGAGTCACATGGCATATTTGCTGCATATACTGTAAATATCAGTATATACGCTAGCTAAATCTACACTCATCCTGTATTATTCATGGGTGAACATATTATTTCCAATGAAATTTCAGCATTTTGGATTTTGGATATTGGTAGAATTTGCAACAAATTTGATTTCAAAAGCCAAAAATGGCGTTTAACTGTTAAACCGTGTAATCAACTGTCAAGATTTACAAGCAAAATGCATGACACACAAGTCTGTTTATCCTTACATTACAGTACATGAAACATTTTGGTAGATGTCAGTAAATTGTTTTAGAAAAAAAATAATGGTATTTAGTAAGGAAAAAATACCTGTGACTGTGCAGTTTTAGGAAAATAATCCATCTTGGAGTCGTGTATACCAAACCGGAGTGGGTTATTTTTCAATGACAGCACAGCCAGTGGTTACAATTTTAATTATATAATCAATAGTTTTAACTGATTAAGTAGTTTTAACTGTTTATAGTTGCATTTAATGTTGTGTAACAGCCATGTCCAGTTGACCTTATCCAGGGCATTACTACACAGGATAAACTACACAAATAATTAAATCAATGGACAGACAGGCAGACCAAATGAATCAGAAGATTTTAATTCAGTATCACCTAAAAAATAGTAGCACTGTTTCTTGGAGAAAAGCTTTTTCTCTCACAAGAGTAACATCCTTTACACCTCCCATAGTGTGCACCATTTACCTGACAAATGCACTGTATTGTGCCGTTAAAGTATTACTCAAAAAACTAACTTAAGACTCAAAGGTTGTCCAATTATGTACCTTACACATACTTTACACACATTAATACATTATAGAGTAGGTACGCACTAAAGGTACAAAAACTGTAACTTTGATAGTGTCACGACAGCAAAAAAGAAATGAACAGGCTTTTTTTTTTTTTTTTTTTTTTGTGTGTGTGTGTGTGTGTGTCTGTTCCTTGAAGGAAAAAGTTAATGTTCCTTGCTTAGAGTTAAGGCAGATGGCAATCAAAAATCACTGCCTGGTTTCCTGCTGAGATCCACAGATGTTTATATGCAAAGCATGTTAATTTATGAACAGTAAGGAACTAAGTAAAAAAAACATTGTTAAAGTTAAGTGTTTTTTTATATTCAGTAATTGATATAATTCTTTTCGCAAAACCAGGCATAAATCAAGCAACTGAGAAAGAGATCCAATGTTTCTCATGACATTAAACAGCTCACATTTCATCTGTTTGCGGGAATCAAATAAGAATTTCTTTTTAATCTACAAGCTCGTCTCTCCCACCCCTTTCCACACCCCCTAAAAAAGAAAAAGAAAAAAGAAGAAGAAAAAAAAAAATTACCGGATGGTATTTCGACTCATTTCAGCCTCTGTTGATGGAGTTTATGAATAGCCGCATTGTTCAACAACAAGGAAATATCTAGTATAAAATGTCAATTATATATGTTTTCTCCCCTGAGGGGTTCCCCATACTGTGGTAAAAAGATTCTTACTCTTTTAAAAAAAGTATTAAGAACTGACAGAAAAATCTGCACATCATCACAATCAGTGTTTAATTGCAATTTCATATTTCTTACCTTCTTTAATATGTCTGCTTGATGATAATGAAAAATGCTCTCATTCTCTTTGTTTCATATGGTATGTTTTACTATCATATAGTATCATACTAAGTTTTACTAAGCATCCTGCAGTGCACAATCAGCGACAGTTCTTCTGAGGACTTTGACTGTCACACCCTTTTATTTTTTTATTTTTTTTCATGGAATACTCAGCCTAAAAAGTGTTCTGTAAATTAATATAATGCTTTTCTTTACTGGATGGTATTTTAACACATTTGTTTATGCAAAAAATACTAGAGAAATCTCAAAGAAACTTGTTTTCTGATTTAACATAGTTATTATTATTTTTTTTTAATCTATATTACCATGCGTGAAATTTATGAAATAAAAATACAGTCAATTACTACTGGTAGAGCCTGTCTTACAATCTTAATTGCTGCAAACAGGAATTTTACAACTTTAATTGCTTCCAACAGAAATGCTAATACCGTACATGGCCTCGTCAAACATTTCTGTGACCTTATTAATTGTATTGTTTAAAAATAATGAGGTGGAAGCAGGAAATTCACATCACGGAAAACATTTCTTTTAAAGTGGCTTGGGCGTGTAAAATCTAATTGTGTTTAGGAGGAAAACTGTCAGGTAAAAAGTATGAATGCATTTCCGTGTTGGTGGATAAGAGCTCCGGCTGGTTATGTATAACTATTTACACTTTCCATTAACATTTTCATGAATAAATATTTAACTTTATACTAGCTTGAAAAACTTGTAATCACAGAGTCAAAAGTTAATGTTTACCATTAAAACATTAACAATTAGCAATTAGAGCTAATATTAAAGCAGGGGTCAAACTTATAGGCGGAATAAGGAAATAGATTGTTTTTTTTTATTTTTTTTGCTAGTTACCATACTACAACAGCAAAGAAAAGCAAAACTAAATATTCACAAACTAACAAGTACAAAAACTAGTAAGATATATGAATAAGAAGGTAGTTAGCATTAAAATAAAGTATTAAAAAAAGTATTATAATATATATTAATAGAAGTATTTGGATGGTGAAACAATTTGTTGCCTCTTTAAACCATCACACTGGATTTTATATGAAGCAATAAAAAAAGACTGAATTATAGACCTTCAACTTCCAATGTGTTTAGCAAAAAGTACTGCATTAACTGTTAAGAAATTATAGCCCTTTTCATATCGTCTCTTCATTTTCCCTAGCTTAAAGGTAATTAAACGAACAAAAAAAATGAATTGTAAATATTAGGATCATTTTTAATACTTGGATTTAAACACTTTGCAGTCAAAGACTGTCTGAAGTCCGCAACCCCGAGAACACTGAATGCTAAGTTTCCTTCATTGAGCTCCTTTGCCACATCAATATTTCAGCCACCTTCTGCCTGGTTTGGTCTTTAGTAAGTGAAAAGAAGCTTAGTTTGGATAAGGTCAGGTCAATGACTTTTAGGAAAATCTAAAAGTGTGTGTGTGTGTGTGTGTGTGTGTGTGTGTGTGTGTGTGTGTGTGTGTGTGTGTGTGGTAAAATTCAGGCCATTAATCAATAAAATGAGGACTAAGATGCACTTTAGGACATGAACATGTCACACTGCTGCTGAGTCACATCTCATATCATTTTATGCTCTAAGATTCAAATCATAAAGTTGCTTTCATTATGTGTTTATGTTTTTATATTTTTATACTTCACACTTTACACTTTCATTTTGTAAATTCTACTCTTGTGTAATTAAATATTTTTGTATATATGACAAATACAACTTAAATATGGATCTCTACCATGATTCCCTGTTCTAGCAGTTTTGCCGGATTCAATTCAATCTGAGCAGAAGGCAGAGCTTTATACACTTTAGGATGCATCCTGGTACTTCTATCAGCATAAAACATTATCATTAAGCACCACTGACCTGATTCCACTCGCACCCATTCATGCTCATGCCATAACACTTCTTCAGCTACAATTGACAGATCATGTGGTATGCTCTTGATTACAGTAAGAGTTTTTCTTTTTCTTTTGCATACGCTATTTTCCCATCATTGTAAAAGGGGCTGTCAAGTCAAACCAGGACTAGTGTTGAGATTTGAATACAGGTGTAAAACCTATTTACAAAATACATGAAGCACAGACACAGCCACAGTAAATAATTATAATAATAATAATAATGATGCAAATGTTTTAAAGTTCCTGGGTAAGGTGAGTCGAAGCTCACTGCAGTTGTTCACGTGAACATCTGGAAAGTGGAACACCTGATCCTTAAAAAAATCGACAAATCACTTGTAAAAAAGTAAAAATAAAAAAGAAAGTAAACCAGAAATAAATGAGATTTTTTACTTTTATAACCGTGTTCTGTTATTCTGAACAAACAAAAGTCCCAGTTTGATTTGCATGTCCTTTGTAAATCAACAAAATCTAAGAGAAAGAATAGCAATGGATTAGGATACGTGCAAAAAGTACCGGAAAGTACCTATAGTACAGGTGTGTTTTTCTTTCTGGGAATGAGGTAGTGTCACTAATGAGAAATATACAGTACAAAACATACATCAGCAGAACACATATGAAAAGCATGTTAAACCATTATCAATTTATCATTGTTTAGTCTGTTAAATACTGTACGTAAAGGTGACAGATTTGTTTTGAGATACACAGGTGCTCAAAAGGAATGTATTTCCTAAGGTCATGCAGTGATGCACAAAGAATGTTGACATTGCCTCATTTCTTTAAGCATTTGTTGACAACATTATATAAATAATTTTTTTTGCATTGAATTGAATTTCAGATTAAATTAAAATTTGCATTAGATCCGGCATTGCAAAAAAATAGTGACACAAATATTTATTTGGACTGCTTTTTAATTTTAATTACAACTATGGCATCATTTTGATAAGCTTCTTTAAAATTATAGTTAATTTAAAGAAAAGGGGAAAACAACAATGGAGTCATGACCTGATCAACCTGGGCCCTGAGAGACTGCTTTGTGCAACAACTCTCAAATTTCATTATAATCTTATATTATATTTGGCGAGTTATTGCTCTTAAACCCACTAGAAAAAAGTTAACAATGTATTAATATAATCATGTATTAATTGGCAAATCTTACAAATGTTAGGGCATGCTCGATGTTACCTGCATTACCCAACCATGAAGTTTTTAAATGCTTTTTCCATAACAGCAGGCTTTCAAATTTTTTACTCCTTGTTAATTTAATTCCATTTATCCTTTGCTAATTGTAGCAGAAACTTTGCTCACTTGAGAACTAAGGTGCATAAAGACATTGGTATGAAATCTTGGGCACAGCAAAGTTGGTAAAACCTAATTTTGTAATTCTTCCGCATCTGCCATTGATGCAGGTGCAAATAAAGGAAAAGGGAAAGAGAAAGAAGACAAACAGTCCATAAACGTAGCTTATGTTTAAACAGGCTTATCAAATCAACTTTTGATTGAACCATAAAAAGCCAGACAGACGTATTTAATAACAGGAAAATCATCCAGACACAGCCTTGCCTCACCCTGGAAAAAATTTAGGTTGACTCATAGTATACAAAGTCTCATATTTTACTATAAGATCTCAATTTCTGTCTGCACAGTTTGTCCTTTCTTGTATTCCCTATTTATGATATGGCTTCTAAAAGTCTGGTTACAAAGACTTGGATTATGACGACCTCATGTCTATATGGATGTTGCTGGTGATGTCAATGACTGTTGGTTTTGTGTTTTTCTTCACATTTTTCACAACATGTCTGTCATCAAGTGCTGTTGTTTTCCTTGGTCAACCAGTTTCATATCTGATTGTAAGCACCAGTAGTCACTCTGTAACTTTTCAGGAAATTCCAAACTGTTGTACTGAATGTTTGTGCAATGGTTTTCAAATTTTTTCCTCTTTTCACCAAAAGACAGTTCTTTTATCTTCAGGGCTTAAACCAAGATAAGTCATTCAGAAATACATTCAGAATGATTCAGCAATCTAATAGGACACATCTGGTCAACAGGAAACACCTGTAAAGTGCGTGTCTTTGAATGGTTCAAAAAAAGGTGCAGTGTTCCAACTAAATGCTAGAAAATTTTAACTTGAAGAAATTAAAATGTCTGATTAATTTACACTTATTAATTTGTCTTATTTCGATCCCAACCCCAAATGTCATCTTCATTCGTTTCTTTTATCACCACACCAAATTCTCCTGATGCTACAGTAATAACAAACAAAGAAGCTTGTCATGTAATCAAGAAATCACTAAAGTGTAAATTCTCTGTTCTCAAAACTTTCCTGTACAGTATAAGAAAGCTTTTAGAATGGGTTCACATTCTAAATGCACTCACTCACAACCCCTCTTATTTCAGCAAACATTTTAGTATATATTTTCAAAGGACAATACTATAGAAATATAGTGTTCTCTATAGGTGAAAGATCTGGACTGCAGACTGGCCATTTCAGTACCCGGATCCTTCTCCTACGCAGCCATGATGTTGTGTTTGATGCAGAATGTGGTCCGGCATTATCTTGTTGAAAAATGCAGGTTCTTCCCTGAAAAAGATGATGTCTGGATGGGAGCATATGTTGTTCTAGAACCTGAATATATTTTTCTGCATTGATGGTGCCTTTCCAGACATGCAAGCTGCCCATGCCTTACGCACTGAGTGATAACAGCTGTATATCTTTAACCATGCAAAGTCACATGACCTATTTATCATGTTTATGTGTTTGTCAGTGGCCGCGAATGTCTCCAGACTTAAATCCTATTGAGCACCTGTTTGGCATCCTCAAGCGCAAGGTGGCGAAGCTCCACGTGTCTAACATCTAGCAGCTCCGTGATATCATTATGGAGGAGTGGAAGAGGATTGCAGCAACAACATGTGCAGCTCTGGTGAAGTCCAGGCCCAGGAGGATTAAAGCCAATGATGCTAGATAACAATGGTGCTCACTCAAAATATTGACACTTTGGACAAAGTTTTGACATGTTCACTTAGGATGTATTCATCTTCATTGCCGGTTATTTAGACAATAAAGTCTGCAAGTTGAGTTATTGTTGAGGACAGTAAATTTGAACTGCTATAACAGGTGCACATTGACTACTCTAAACTAAATCCAATTTTAATTCCTATAGTATTGTCCTATTTAAACATCGGTTGCTGTTACATCAGTGGTTACTGAAATGTGAGGGGTGTACTAACTTTTGTAAAAAACTGTAAATAGTCATGTCAAAAAAAGCCTCTATCATCTCAGTGATTACACTTTTTATTGTTAAATAGCAAAACATATTCATCTGTTTATTATTAACCTTTGAATGTTGTGGATTGCATTACCATAAACCTGTGTAATTTGTGACACCTTCTGACTAATCAGAATTGAGAACTTAATAATGCTAGAGTTGTAAGTTTTTACAATCCCAGATTTATTTATTTTTTTTATAATAAAGTTTGTGGTGACTGGGGCCAAAGGTTCATACAATAGAGATCTTCAAAAGGAATGGATACTGACCTTGGATACCAATTACCAGGACAAAATTAATCAACAACTGTTGACCAATAAAGAATCATGTAAAATGAATATAAAAAAAATAAAATAAATAGAGAAAGTCAAATTATAGTTTAGCACCGTCCCACATAAAATTACAAGATAAGAAGGTAATGCCATTTTGAACTAATTAATTATTATTTTTAATAATGTGAAAATTATTATTATTATTATTATTATAAATTATTGCAAATATTAATTAATATCTTCCTTCATTTAACTTTGTTCATGGGCACAGGGGCACAGGGTGGTATGATGACACACACCAACCTAAAGTTAATTAAAACAATATAAATGAAAATAGCAGTATATAATAATAATAATAATAATAATAATAATAATAATAATAATTGTTGTTGGTCTTTCGGCTGCTCCCGACAAGGGGTCGCCACAGCAGAATACTCCGCACTACAACTTGGCACAGATTTTATGCCGGATGCCCCCCCTGATGCAACCCGCCCATTTTATCAGTGGCTGGGGTTTGGGCACTGGCTGGGAATCGAACCCGGGCCTTCCGCATGGCAGGCAAAACACCTACCCCTGAGCCACCAGTGCTCAATAATAATAATAATAGTATGACGGGCATTCACAAAAAAAATTACTTTTAACTGTGCAGAAAAACAGAAAACAGCTATAAAAGTAATAACTCTATTTATTTATCTATATTTCCCTGATAAACTGATTAACTTATCCCAGTGTTTCACTAGTGATAGAAAAGTTACACAAGATAGAAAGTTTTTTCTGCCTGCTTTATGTCTGAAATGCTGCCCTCCAATGAGCTCCTTTAATGACTCAAGCATGTGTTATTATTCTTATGTGTTATAACAACATAATACCTCACATTATTATTAGTAGTAGTAGTAGTAGTAGTATTATACAGTACGTTACTCCATATGTTTGGGTCATTAAAGGAGTTCCTCATCCTCATGGAATCTCCTTTAATGACCCAAAAATGTACAGCGAGGTCATTTCTCCATGAGATAATAACTACCAGCCATGTTCCGGTAACGTGTAAAGTGGTATTAATGAATGATTGTGTGTACAGTTCCCACAAACAGATGCATTTCTTTTGCAAGTTGATGACAAGTTATCGATCAATTTATCAATTTATCATACAGCCTTCTTTAAACCATTTGCACTATTTGAATGTTTTATAGGACTCACACAGTACTGTGCTTGTTAATAATAATAATAATAACAATAATAATAACAATAGTAATAATAATAATAATAATAATAAACAGAAGAAGAAGAAGAAGGACAATTAATTAAATAATCTGATTATTTGGTCTATTCAATTTAAGATTATTGTTTAATCATTTAGTCAGTTACGTTTCAAGACCTAACATTTCATAAAAGGCCGAGAACTTTCCAGGTAGGTGTGTTGATTTCTTCTATCACGTATTCCTCCTTTCAACACCATGCTGACTAGCGGCTTTGATGTCGTTGGGGTTTTCCTTCTCCTGAACAATGTGAGCATTCACTGATGACATTAACACTGCATTCTTCACTCTGCCAGCTGGACACTTATTACCCACTGGTCCAGTCAGACTCTTATAGCACATAAGATTTTCTTTTGTGACATAAGTTGATCAAACCTGCCTCTTCAAAAATAATATCATCGCCCCTTCAACATTCGTAATTATGAGAAAACCAAATGAGTCTCTATAAAGGGAAACAAATAAAAACTTTAAAGTACAATGTTGCTTAGTGTTAAAAAATATTTTCATTAATGAATGATTGAATAATTTAAAACATTTGATAAACAATTTACTTCTAAATAATTTAATATATTAATCATTTAATTTGTATTTGTTAATTATTAAAATTTCATTAACTTAATTATCAATAATTTCATGCATTCCATATTTTCAATTTAAGGTTGTTCAAGACCACAGGGTGGTGCGATGAAGCAAAAGTTATTGCTACCATACAAATTTATAATTTTTTTTTTTCAACTAATACAGAAAAATAACCAGGACCAGGAAACATCCAGTAGTCTAGAAAATGAAAAAGAAGAAAGGGTAATAGTTGGTAAAAGTTTTTTTTTTTTTTTTACAAAATAATTACACTTTAATATCTATAGGATAGTATATGAACAAAAATTAATCAAATAAAGAGTAAAGAAAAAATAAGTAAATTAATAATAATAATAATAATAATAATAATAATACTTAAAATACGTAAAGTAAAAAGAGAGTTTTAAAAAAAGGTCCATTTAATGTTCATTGATGTTGAATTCATGACATATAATCTTTATCCGATTTTTCTTATACACGTGTTTTAGTGAAGGGAGAACATTATTTTTCTAGGTCTAGTAATAGTTGAAGTGGTGTTTATAGCACTAGTAAAAGAAGAAGAGGTAACAGCATTCACTGTTCGTGGTAGTAGTAACAGTAGTAGTGGAAGTAGTTATTTGGTTTCTTATCGCTTAACGTAAAAAAAAAAGACTTTTAATTTGAAATGATTACACCGCCACACGAACGCCGTGTAGACCTCAGCAGATTCGGTTGCTCTTAAACAGCACTGTTCAGAAGGGAATAACATCAGAATATAAACAGGAAATTGAATCTTTCTCTCCTGTTGCACAGCCGCGCTGCAGTGTTTCTGTACCCGCGTTAGACTGAAGGTCATCAGACCCCGTGTTCAGACTTCCGGTGATCCGAGGAGAATGGCTCCACTTCCGGGTGCGGAGCTCGTGCGGACTCCCGTGCAGCTTTACCGCTACCTGCTGCGCTGCTGCAGGCTGCTACCCGGAGGAGCCACGCGCACACACTACAGACACACCGTCCGACAGGTACACACACACACACACACACACACACACAACAGACACACCGTCCGACAGGTACACACACACACACACACACACCATTTGACAGGTACACACACACACACAACAGACACACCGTCCGACAGGTACACACACACACACACACACACACACCGTTTGACAGGTACACACACACACACACACACACACACACAACAGACACACCGTCCGACAGGTACACACACACACACACACACACACACACACACACACCGTTTGACAGGTACACACACACACACACACACACACACACACACACACAACAGACACACCGTCCGACAGGTACACACACACACACACACACACACACTACAGACACACCGTCCGACAGGTACACACACACACACACAACAGACACACCGTCCGACAGGTACACACACACAACAGACACACCGTCCAACAGGTACACACACACACACACACTACAGACACACCGTCCGACAGGTACACACACACACACACACACACACAACAGACACACCGTTCGACAGGTACACACACAACAGACACACCGTTCGACAGGTACACACACACACACACACACACACACACTACAGACACACCGTTTGACAGGTACAAACACACACACACACTACAGACACCATCTGACAGGTACACACACACACAGACACACCGTCCGACAGGTACACACACACACACACACAGACACACCGTCCGACAGGTACACACACACAGACACACCGTCCGACAGGTACACACACACAGACACACCGTCCGACAGGTACACACACACAGACACACCGTCCGACAGGTACACACACACACACACACACAGACACACCGTCCGACAGGTACACACACACACACACAGACACACCGTCGGACAGGTGCACACACACACACACACCGTACGACAGATACACACACACATTCCAGCAGGTGTGTAAAATACACTCCAGACAAACACACACAGTCTGGCAGTTATAGTCACCACACACACACACACACCCACAAACACACACCGTGCGTCAGGTAAAGGCACCACTCACACACTGAGTGTAAAAACACACTACCTCTGCCAGAAACTGTTCTCACTTGAGTGTAAAAACACTTAACATTAGTTAAATGTTACAGTGAGAACCACTACACCACTGTGCTGCCTAATCTTTTAAGTGAAATGCTGATAAAAAGACAAACCAAAAACAACCAGTCATTAGCTTGGTATTTATAGCTTTCTAATACAGTAACTGTAATCTCACCAATCTAGTAATATTTCAGATACTTTTTTTTTTTTCAGATTTCACAACACAATCGGCATTCAGTTGTCGCCATTAAACGTTTAAACTACTTTTCTCTGTGAACTCTACTTTAAATTACAAGGTGTTTGCCACAATTTTGCCAGTGGTAGCTCAGTGGTTAAGGCATTGGACTACGTTTCGGAAGATCACAGGTTCAAATCCCACAACCACCAAGTTGCCACTGTTGGCCCCTTGAGCAAGGCCCTTAACCCTCAATTGCTCGGATGTGTAATAAGTAAAAAAAAGAAAATGTAAGTCGCTCTGGATAAGATCGTCTGCCAAATGCCTAAGTGTAAATGTAAGTGGCCAATGAGTGTATAATATATATATATATTTTTTAAGTACTATTGAGCTAACTTAATCTTGTGGAGTGCCACAGTTATTTATCAGACAAGTAGACAAAAACCTTTTTTATGTTCACATAATGCAAATGGTTTGGCAGGATTTGTCATTTACATTTAGGTATTTGGCAGACATTCTTATACAGAGCGACTTACAAAAGTTCCCATCATTAGCTTGATCCTTACAATAGTTACTAGGTAATTGACTAGAAGTACCATCAGTCAAACACTGTTGGGAAGTTTTGATTTGAATGGGGTGAGGGGACTTACCCCAAATACCTAAGAAACAGATAGGTCTTAAGTCGTTGCTAAAAGATTGACTAGGCTGTACGGACATCTAGAGTAAGTTTATTCCACCAGAAAACATGTTGTACAAATCATTTTAACCAAGTAAATATTTTAATTACTGTTTCATTGTTCAGCTGTAATAATTATGCATTAATTGAGATCTTTTGCATGTCAACCCAAGCATTATGGGAATTGAATTGTCTGAATTTGTCTATCTAATGATTGTTTTACATGGAATCTTAAAATGATTAAAAATTGCTAACATGTGCTAAGATTGTAGCCATGTTTATTGAATTGCCAGGTCAACCAGTTAGTGAAAAATAACAGACTGCATTGTCTTGCACAGGGTTACAACAGCCATGCAGATGAGGACGACCCAGAACGAATTCGAATGATCATTAAGCAAGCTATATCCGATGCTGACTGGATCCTAAACAAGGTAAACATCGGGTTAGGTAAAAGAATGTGTAAACCACTAGAAAATGATTTAAATTAAA
The DNA here is from genome assembly GCF_024256425.1 of Clarias gariepinus. Classification (NCBI taxonomy): domain Eukaryota; kingdom Metazoa; phylum Chordata; class Actinopteri; order Siluriformes; family Clariidae; genus Clarias; species Clarias gariepinus. Next base: position 4,649,258 of record NC_071110.1, read on the forward strand.
ATGATTTACTTCATTATATATTATGAGGTAAACACAGAAAGTGTCATTAGGAAATAACTTTTTCTTTTTTTTAAGAAGTTGGGCTAGAAATGACATTAATATTATTTTGCTCATTTGAATACATTATTGTTTTGATAGTAACTTCTTTCCAGAGGATTGTATAGCAGATGCACCACACAAGTGTAGTTTTTTTAAGGGTGAAGTTTAAGGTTTGATTATTGACATAATGTTAATTGCTGGCCCAGTTCGTGGAGTGTTATAAGAGGAACTTAAGGACATGGTAACAGTATTGCATCAAACAGCATCATCACACTACTCTGTCATTGATTATTCTCCTATAACAGCCTGACAATGTTTTTTTTTTTTTTTTTTCTTTTCATCTTCAATAAGTCATTTCTTTTGCAGTATACTAAACAGACAGAATCTCCAGATCAGGATGGAACAGGACAAAACAACTTCCATCAAAGGTGATGCTACACTGAACTGCTTCAAAGCTCAGAGGATGCTTCGTTGTGTTTATTACCAGTCATTATTGTGTTACAGGATTCTAAGGGGATAATGCAACATTTCTATTACCAACCTTCTATGAAAATACCTTGGTACTTCCTGACCAACTATAGATTTGTGTACAAATTTCACGCAAACAGTTCAGTTGAATTATATGTATTTAATTCAAGTGGGTATAATGAATAGCTAATGAATTCTATGAGCTTTGATTTATCAGCAGTAATCGGCTGAGTTTTTGTTTTCTTCATCTGAACACTGTTGCTTCTCCTTGCCATTCAAATAATAAAAAAAAGTCATACCCACTGATGAGCAGTTTTTCTCAAATAACATAATTATTTCTTTTTCATAGACCTACTGTATGACAAACATGTATGTGCTTGTATTAAATAAAGCCTCATATTTTGTAGATCTGGTTAATGTGTATTTGTTAAATGCTTTTTAAATATTTGCCATTGCTGTTAATAATAACTTATAATATACAGTGTGATAACCATTCCATCTTAAACCTTCCTATGCCTGGTATATGGAGAACTTGGAAAACTAGTGGAAATGTAACATTTCACTGTCGTTTAACAGACTAATATTCTGCACTGCCACAGCTTTTTTAACCTTTTTCTTACCAGAGGCCGTTGTTGCAGTACAGTCACTACACTTGGAGACAAAAAAAAAAAAATTCTTTACATACACACACACACAAACATGGTCACAATGTTATAGTAAACAGTACACGCATGGATGTTGTCTAAACGAGTAACGTGTACACACTAAGACTAAGCATGGGAGACAATTACCCACAATCCCGTGGCGCAAGAGAAAGAACCATCGGCTCAGTTGTGATCACATGGTGCCCAGTAGACAAAGCGTATACATACTACTCATATTTCAAGACCTCGCTCATTTATCAAGTTCGCTCATTTATCAATTTATTTAAAGATTTTGCTCGTCTTGCAAAAAACGCTTACAGACACAGATACTCGCAATCCGAGGTTCGACTGTAATTACATCCTGTAGACATGCTTTATATGAAGCTTGGGGAAGTTTTATTTATTACTGTGATTTATTTTAAACCTTTTAGTTTTATGAGAGAACATCATGCTAAAAATTATCAGTACTGATGATGAATTGGCATGAAATAGTTTACCATTTTTTTTCACTGGCTTTAATCAAATGCAATAAATGAGAGCGTACACTGACTGGCCAAAAAGACAGGGCCTTCATCAAGCAAAGAAAACTCAGGAGAATGCTGAACATACTGGAATTAGAAGAGATGTGTTTAGAGGAAACTTAAATGCTTGGTGAAGCTGCATTTAAAAAAATGGACAGATAGAAATCAGAGCTATGATTGATAGTGAAAGTAAGAGCATTTCCACACACAAACCGTGATGAGAACTTACAGCATTGGACAGCAAGACTAATCAGATTGAGCCTATTCAAGAGCGATTGGTGCGTCAGGGTAAGAAGGGAAGCGCATGAAGCAGTGCACCCATCATGCATAGTGGCCACTGTACAAGCCTCTGTAGGCATTTTCACACATGAACTGGCCAGCAAGGTAGTCGAACACAATGTTTTGGAGCCAGGCAGTGTATTTAAATGTGAAGATTTTTGCTTATGCTGAGACTGCAATAAAACTAAAATAAAGCAAGGGTTAGGGTTATATAAGCTCTATATGCTTTCCCTAACCCTAGGGAAAGCATATAGAGTTTTGCCAAATGTGTTTGAATTAGTTAATAGAATAAGCTTAAGTTTCTCTATACCATCAGTGCTTGAGCAGCCTATAGAAAGAAAGAATAACTAGGTTTGCTTTTAATTATGCTCAGACCCCTTTGACTCTTGTAAGTTCTGTTTATTTGTTTGTTTGTTTGTTATTTTTTTTCTGTCATATTGATTTGAACTCTATAACGATATCTTTATTTCTCAGAAATTTTTAAGGAAAAAAAAAAACAACTACTATAACCGTCGACCAATATATTTATGGACCTTTTAAAATACTTATTGTATGAATTAATTATATTCATGTCTCTAAACGTTTGGAGCTTGATATTTAAATTTTAGTTTGTGTCAAAACACTAAAATACTACTAGATTTTCAAGTGAGATTTAAATGTTTGTTTGTAGTACCACAATATAGGTAAGTAGTTTACTATATTTATGTCTCTTATCAGCTGAAGTAATGAATAAAATGTTCTACTTGTAAATTATTTTCCCTTTTGAAAAACTTAATGTTATTTTTTAACGTAAGTAGCATTAATAGCCTACTGTTCAGTGTAGCGCTCTCAGCTCCTTATCCCCATCTCCCCATGAGTTTGACATCTCAAGAGCTTGGCATGTCTTTTTTGTCCCTTCTGCCCAAATCCAAAGCAGGTGCAGACTATAAAAGGGGCAAAAAAATGTAACATGCTCACAACGCTGCACACTGATGATAAGCTGGCATCTTATATAAGGTAAACAAAGGTATATACCATATGTTTAAATAATTTCTCTGGATAAAAACAATAATACTAATGAGTTTATTATTATTATTATTATTAATATTATTATGCTAGTAATTAGCCATCAACCCACTATTTACTTATATTAGTAGAAACTGCTTGGTGAAATTATGGGTAAGAAACTTTGCCAAGGTAAAGGAAAGGAGCTCCAGCAAGCTCAGCAAAATAAGGTCAGTAGCCAGATGTATCTTTTGCCAATATGATACAGTTTCATTAAAAATATACAAATGGTCTTAATTAAAAAGGAAGTAATTCAACTTACATGTAATTGTTATGGATGCTTATTTAGCATGCTGCAAACAGGAGCAGCCCGTGTCCTGTAGAGCTCCATGTGTGCAATCTTCAGAATGGCTCTCGGTACCAAGATACACTTTATCACAAAGCTGTTAAGGTGGGTCTGATTACAAATAACTGAGACCGACCTACAGATTTGGGGAAAATAAGATAAATAAATAAATAACTTACAGGAGTAAATACACTTTTTAGAACTGCTTACTACTATTTACTATGTATTGGTATAGAATGTTGTAGATTAAAGGACTATTTAGAATTATGTATTGAATAATGTCAGTCATTATCATTATATCATACAATCAACCATATGGATTTATTATTATTATTTTTAATATACTGTAATACTATTTGCTATGTGCTACAATAGAATGCTTTCATATTTGGTAATAATGTATATCTATTTACTAATGTCATACATTATTATTACTTAATGTGATTTTAATATTATACAATACTATTTTTTTATTATATCATCTTTTTGCTCTAATACTATCTAGTCATATTTACTTTTTGCTACCTGACTATTGCTATTAACTATCCTTTACTATAGACTATGTATTTTACTGTGGTACAAATTGTTTATACAGTTATATATATGGAATTAATATTTACATTCATTTTGATATAAATATTAAGTACTATGGCACTGTATGATACTATTGTATTATTTAGGATACTACCCAATATGATACTGTTTAAAAGTATCATATTTATTATAGCACAAGTCATATCAATTAAGCCTGTAGCTTTTATGTTTCACATACTTACATACATACACTAAAATAATAATAATAATAATAATAATAATAATAATAATAATAATAATAATAATAATAATAAATATTATTATTTTTATTATTATTATTATTTGTTGTTGTTGTAGTAGAAGTAGTGATTATGGTATTATTGCTAACTTTTTTTTTGCAATACTACAGAACACAGTTTGTAATTTTTAGTTCCATTTATTGTGTAGTACAGTATTATGTACCACATTATAAAATATACAGATCTACATAGAACACCAACAACAACCCCTTATTTGTCACATACTATTCAGGACAGTGAAATACTTTATATGACCAATATTATATAATTATTATATATTTCTTATAATATACACTAGTAATTTCCAAAACATTCATACATCACTCACTTGTCTGTAATATTTCTTTTTACACAAACTGTCCTGAACTGTGACTGTTTGAAATTCCAGGGTCTGTGCTGCAAGCCGAAGGTGTGTGAGGGCTCCATAATGAATGTGAAGTCTCTAACTCGCTCTCGTCCTGTTTTCCCACCTCCTTCCAATGAGCTCCTCATGCAGGCCATTGATTTCATTAACCAGTACTACAAATCCTTTAAAAGGTAGCCATTATATAAACAGTTTGTGTATTAACATCTAAGGAATGTTAATCCATGCCGTCAAGATAAGCTTTTTCTAGCCTGCTTGAATTATTATTTTCATTCACGCCAGCCCAGGAAAAAAAAAATTCCAGCAGATTTAATTTAACTGCTGTTAGGATCATTTATACCTTGAAAGCATGGTTTGGCTGACAAGCCTAATCACAAATCGTTTGTATTTATCATTTAACACAGCTCTAAAATAGACGAACATTTGGCCCGGGTTAATGAGGTTGCTCAAGAGATTGATGTCACCGGATCTTATCAGCTCACTACTGAAGAGCTCGTGTTTGGAGCCAAGCAGGCTTGGAGGAACGCGCCCAGGTGCATTGGCAGGATTCAGTGGTCCAATTTGCAGGTTTGAGATTTTTAAAGTTCATATTCAGCTTTCAAGTTGATGATCATTATGCATTTGACAAGATTCTCTTCTATTTAGGTGTTTGATGCGAGAAAAAGCAGGACAACAGAGGACATGTTCCAGAGTTTGTGTGCTCATCTTGAATTTGCTTTAAATGGGGGCAACCTGAGGTACGCAGATGGTAGTAGTAGTAGTAGTAATAGTAGTAAAACTAAAACTGTTACAAAACTGAGAAAATGAAAAGCCCTTCAATAAACATCACTCTACAAAAAAAAAAAAAAAAAAAATCTATGATCAAAAGTATCGGAATTTTTTTTTCTATACACTGAAGACATTTATGTTTTATATCAAAGATGATAAGTTAAGTGTCGCTTTTCATTTTCTAATATTTAAATTTAGATGTGTTAAAACACTTTACAACATCACATGTAGTGAGTGCATGTATTGGAACAAAATTAAACAGTCTTAATGTAGATTAAAATATATGTTGTTGGTCATTCGGGTGCTTCTATCGAGAAGTCGCTATCCAACTTGCACACAGTCAACTTCGCACTGGTTTTACACTGGATGCCCTTCCTGATGCAACCCTCTTATTTTATCCGGGCTTGGGACTGGCACTGCAGTGGCTGGGGTTTGGGCACTGGGTAGGAATTAAAGCTGGGCCATGCACATGGCAGGCGAGAAACCTATACCACTGCACCACCAATGCCCATGAAAATTAAAGTATATAAAAATTTATATTTGGTTGCATGTACCTTTTGTGCAATGACTACATCAAACCAGCAACACCAAACTATTGCAATCCTTTGTGTGTTGCTTTTCTACTCATGCACTGCAGTTTCTTTCAGTTGTAGTTTCAGTTTGTAAGTTTCACTCTTTAGTCTCATCTTCAGGAGGTGAAATGCTGCTTAAGTTGGCGACTTTCTTCAGGTCTGGTGATCTCTTAGAAGATGTGGTGAAAGTCTTTTGTCGTGGTGGCAATGTGTTTTGTTTTTTTATCTTGCTTGATAATGAAGTTCTTCCCAATTAGTCTGGATGCAAATTGTCAAGCAAAATGATTCTGTATCCTTCCAAATTCATTCTGGTGCTACCATCAAGCATTACATCATCCAAAAAAGATTAGTGAGCTCGTTCCAGAAGCAGCCATGCAAGCCCAAGCCATGACACTACCTACACCGTGCTTGACTGATGAACTTGTTTGTTTTCTCCACATTCTGAACCTTCCATCACTCTAATAGAGGTTAATCTTGGTTCCAGAACTTTTGAGCTCATCTCTGTACTCTTTTCCAGCTGATTGTGATACTGTCACCCCTGTTCAATGGAGGTTGTTGGTGATGTCACTAACTGCTGTTTTGGGATTTTATCATGTTTGACTGCTATTGTTTGCCTTGGCTAACTTGTTTGATGTCTGCTTTTTAGTACACCAGTGGGTTTTTTCAGGAAATTCCAAATGTAATGGCTGTATTGTCATTTTTTTCCATGACACTCATCACTTTTTTCTCAGCTTCGATATTGCTTGTTTTTCTCCCATAGACAGCTCTCTGGTTTTCAAGCTGGTTTATCCTTTTTTAATAACAATAGCATTCATCTCTTTTATGTAAAACCCAAATGTCTTAAGTGTATAACAAAACCCCCCCAAAAAATTGCCTTGCCATTTTCATTCTTTTTCAACAGAAAGAGACTTTGTTTTGATGATGCCGTTGGAAACAGTGATGATGTTTTTGTGGAACAAGCTAATAATTATCACACATTTTCTCTCATTTTGTATAAAGATGATTTGCCTTGCAGCCTGGCCAATCAGATTTAATTTTTCAAGATTTAAACTGTGCTGTGTATAATTTATATTATTTTATAGGTCAGCCATCACCTTGTTCCCTCAAAGAACTGATGGCCAGCATGATTTCCGGGTTTGGAACAGTCAGCTCATTAGATATGCTGGCTATCGGATGGAAGATGGCCATATTATAGGAGACCCTGTTAATGTAGAATTCACTAAGGTATCCATAAATCACAAATTACCCAATGTCAAATAACTACTGTTCATTGAAGGCAACACCTTAATTTGTCTTGAATTTTGTAAAAACCTGCATGTTTATTTTACTGCCTTCTAACAGATTTGTGTCCAACTTGGATGGACACCAAAGTACGGGTCCTTTGATGTGTTGCCACTGATCTTGCAGGCCAATGGGGAAGATCCTGAGCTGTATGAAATTCCTGCAGAACTGATAATGGAGGTTGAAATAGAGCACCCAAAGTAAGTCTTAAACACCTCATGAACATGTTTATTACTTTCTTAATAGCACTATTTTAATATTTCTTTAAGGGCTTTGGGTCGAGCAAATTAAAGGCTTATATGAAAGTTCAGTACAATTCAGGAAGCCTTATGTGAGTTGTCAACATGACATGCAGAACCATGCATAATAAAGATTTTTCAGTGTATTTTAGGTGTAATATTCAGGAACAATACCATATGTGTACTGTTACTCTACTTGTACAGTATAAGCTAATTGAATTACTGTATGCAAATCTTAGTTTGTGAAATGTAAATACATGACACATATTCATGGTGGCATAGTGGGTATTACTGTTTGAGTTCTGCCACATGTCTGTGTGCATGTTTTCCCTGTGCTTGGTGGGTTTCGTCCAGGTTTATCGGGTTTCCTCCCACAGTCAAAAGACATGCAGGTTAGGCTAACTGTATTCGCAAAATTGCCCATAATGTGTGAGATTTAATATTTACTACTTAGTGCCCCAAGACCCCTGGGATCAGCTTCAGGCCTCCCAACAGGATAAGTGGTATAGAGAATACACCAATTAGCCTAACCTACATGTTTTTGAACTGTGGGAGGAAACTGGAGTACCCGGAGAAAGCCCACCCAGGCCAGGGAGAACATGCAAACTTCAGGCACACAAACCCTGAGGCAGGAATTGAACCTGGACCCTGATAGTGCAAGGCGACAGTGCTAGCCACTAAGACACCATGAGACTGACTGGCTCTGTTTATTTCAGTGTTTACACTAAGTTCAAAGACCTCTTGACTTGCTTTTTACTTGAGCTTGCTTTTTACTCCAGGTTAAAAATCTAAGTAAATCTCCAGGCTCTGAGAACACAACATTTCCCAGTCATTCTTGTTCTTCCACAGGGTCTGAAGTGAAAGAACCTTTAAATTGACAAATCCTTCAAACTTAAAGATCAGGCATAATTAAACCACTCATTTGCCTTATTCATTCATGAGACCCTATTACTCCATCACACAGTAGCTTTCTTGAATGCTATGTGGCTTTCAGTGACAGGCTGACTGCTGGAGCCCACAAGATGCAAATAAGAATGCTAAGAACTATAAAGTCTGACCAAAATCTTTCTAGGAAAGTCTGGCCACTTGACTGCCATCGTAGTCACACACTTGAGCAGTTATTTTCAGTCATACAAAACTAGGCTTTTATAAAATAAGTATTCATCCTTGTTGCTGTGAAACGCCCAAAAGTTTTACAAACATCCATTAAAATTTAGACAACTAGTTAACAGGAGAAACCAGTATGCAAATAAAATGTCATGTAATCTTATTATAGAGACTAAGGTTTGTAAAATTATTTAAAAAACCGATTAAGGGCATTACACAGAGATGCAACAAATTCAAGGATTTTTTTTTTCAAGGACAATGATAGCTCTCAATTAGTGGTGTTCTCTAAGACAAGGAACAATTGTAAGTACTCATTCTGCAGAGCTTTGTCATATCAACACAGCTGCAACTGTAGTGTGTCTGATGTAGTGCTGTTGTAAAAATACTTGTTCCTGGAAAGCCAGTGTTTCAGCAGTTATGATGATATAAAGCAGGGAGAAGGATTACTGAGAAAACTTTCTACCTTGCTGGCATTTATGCACTAGTGAAACAGTGGGATAAGTGCATTAGTGTAGCAGGGGATTATATAGAGAAATAAAGGAGGTTTTTACTCTTATAACTATGTTCTGTTATTTTGCACAAGTCTCAGTTTAATATTAACGCCCTTCATAAGACTTTTAGTGACCCTGGGCATCTTTCTTTGGGTGTTTTTCACAGTCGGTAGACAAGTCTCTTTAGTGTCCTGCGTTTTTAGAACTGTGACCTTAAATGCCTACTTTCTGTAAGCTGTTAAGGTCTTAACGACCATTCCACAGGTGCATGTTAATTAATTGATTATGGTTAATTGAACATGCATGGAAAACATTGTTTAAACCCTTTACAATGAAGATCTGTAAAGTTATTGAATTTTTACATCACTTTTGTTGAAATACACAGTCCTGAAAAAGGGACGTTTCTTTTTTTGCTGAGTGTATTTTCATGACTGAAATAACAGCGAGATTGAGGAGTAATTTTAAATCAAAACTTCATCTTTATCTATTTACTTTGCAATTTCTCATCTGTGATTCACTCTCCGATTACCAAACAGGGAGTGTGTTTGGCTGACGACAAAAGAAGTACAACTTAGCGTAAACCAGGTGTAAGATACTCAACCTTACAAGAATGTGATTAGACAGAGGGTTAGACAGATAGTTCTGCCGTACAGGAAGACAGACAGACATGTACGTGGGCTTCAACCTGAAATAATAATATCACTGATTACATTAAAGATCATCAAATTATTTTTAGCTTTAACCTTTAACTATTTCTAAAAACTAATGCTAGTCAAAAATAAATGCTGATTAACCTATACAGATTGCATCCAATTTATAAAGTTAATTACTATCTACCACAAAATACAAAATACAGTAAAAGCTAAGCGGAACTCTAGATAGAAAGTGAAGATGGTAACTTTGGTCAGGTCATAATTCCTTGTAATGCCTCCTGGATATTTTAAATGTACAGTTTCCCGTTCAACCAATGACAATGGTTCAGGATAGAGTTGCAAAAAATATAAAGAAAAAGGAAACATAACCCAACATTCCACTAAAAATCAGCATTGCAACTGATGGTGCTAACAAGAAAACTTCTGTTCTTTGTTCTATTTAGACATGAGTTTCACCAATTATTAATTAATTATGATTAAAATTTAGGTATGAGTGGTTCAAAGGTCTGAACCTTAGATGGTATGCAGTACCTGTAGTGTCCAACATGTTGCTGGAGATTGGTGGTCTTGAGTTTACTGCGTGCCCCTTCAACGGCTGGTACATGGGCACCGAGATTGGTGTGAGGGATTTCTGTGATACTCAGCGCTACAACATACTGGAGGTAAAGCCATTTCACTAAGTACAAGATGTAAGCTTAATAAATTTAAAACAAATTTCTATTTCTGATGCCTTCTCCAGAAAGTTGGACGTTGTATGGGGTTGGATACACACAAGCTGTCTTCACTGTGGAAAGACGAGGCTCTGGTTGCCATCAATGTTGCTGTGATACACAGTTTTCAGGTAAATGTTTCTAAGTCAAGAAACTATGAAATGTATTTTATTTAATAAAAAAGAAACTTTTTTTTTTTTTTTTACAAAAGTAGTTTGCATTAAAGGTTGATTGTGCAGTACCAGTCAAAAGTTTGGTCACACCATTGGATTCACAGGTTTTTCTTTATTGTTTTCTTTTCTACACTGTAAAGCATTATTGAAAATATTCAAACTATAAAATATTAACTGTGGAATGATGTAATTAAGTTAAGACAATCAACTTTCTATCATTACTTTAAGATATAAGAGTCATTCTGCAAGAACTTTGAATGTACATGGCTAAACCATGGTTTTGGTGCTAAAAAGTGTCTCACCTAGGTGTAATGCCTGTACCTGTAACTTTTTTTCAATTAAAATCTTTTAAATCTTAATTGTCATTCAGATTAAACTTGGCCAATTTAAATTTCACAAGAAAAGACATAAACCTAAAAAAGTTTATTATTCTAAAATGCAAAATTGTAAAGAAATTGCAACATGAATTTGATATGGTTACGGACACTACAGATTTTTTGGGGAAAAATCTGTCATTTTGCATGGAATGCTTTGATTTAAGCAACAATTTTTAGAAGCTTACAACAATTTTAATGTTTTTTCAATACACATATAGAAATAAGAATAATGAAAAATTTATTAAAATTGCATTTTAAATTATCATTGTTTGAAGCATACTGTAAAAAGTATGGAAAATGACCATTTTGGGGGCACATATAAAATCTTTTCAAAACAGCTGAAGTTTTCAACTTGATTTTTTTGGGATGCACGATATATATATAATGTCAGCACCAAATTTGTGTTTTGGCTGATGGTGTCTTCAAATGCATTTGCAAAAAAACATTAAATGTTATGGAAGACATAATAAAACCCTTTCTGGGAGGACCAAGACTTACTTCTGCTGTTAATAATAAGTTTGTTTAAAGATCCCATCCTTAGAAATCTCTGAATAAATAACACCATCTCAGATTAGAGCCTACAGTACCTGTTATTATTAACAGAGGAGATTATTTCATATTTACAATGTTTTTTAACATTGTTCTACAAAGCAAAAAATTATTTTAAAGCCATTGAATTAGATGGTGTTTCCAAACTTTTGTCTACTAGTGAAAATGAGATTTAGACAGACTTTATGAAAAGTTTAAACAGTATCTACAGTGATGGTGAAAAAAATTATTAAGAAAACATAGTTCTCCCAGTGGAATATACTGTATAGGTGATGTCACTAATCTGACTAAAGAGTTGTACTAATGAACTAAAAAGCATTCATTGAACTGTGACATTGGAGTTCATGATTTTCAGGAAGTGATCAAGCTGGCATGAATTGAGCAAATGACATTGGAGTACTGAATATGTCATTTTGACTCACCCAGCCAGTCCAGCAGGTTTTGAAGAATAAAGGACTGCAATAAACACTTACTGCTATAGAGCAACAAAATAACAAAGTATCTTTCTAAAATTATGTATTTTTATTATTTTATCATGAGGTATGGCATACATGTTATTAGAGAATAAGTTTTAGAAATTTTAGAAGTACAAATCCAACAAATTTCCTAATACACACATATGAGCTGTGAATGTAACAGTTACTGATAAAAAAAATAAATAGCAGGCGAGAGTAAGTAAATTTAGCTAACCAAACGCAACAATTTGAATACATTTAAACATTACACATTAAACCTTACTTACTATGTATGGCTGTGTTTAACCCGGTCAGTATTTACTAGGGTGGAAGTAATGCAAAAAAGTCACAAAAGAAAGCACTGTTAAATTTTAATTATTCATATATTGCTAATTTCTTCTTTTTGTTTTGTGCTGCAGAAAAATAAGGTGACCATAACAGACCACCACTCTGCCACAGAGTCCTTCATGAAGCACATGGAGACTGAATTGCGCCTGCGTGGTGGCTGTCCTGCCGACTGGGTTTGGCTGGTACCTCCCATGTCTGGCTCTCTGACCCCCGTGTTTCACCAGGAGATGATCAGCTACATCCTGTCTCCCTTCTTTTACTACCAGGTAGCAAAGATAAACATAATTATTAATAATAAATATTTATTTATAATAACAATAATAATAATAATAAGAAGAAGAAGAATAAAATATATATTTATCTAATATCTTTATTTTGCTTTTAAATTAAGTTATTGCTAAAATCATAGATTTCTTTTTTCTTGGGTCAAACTGCTCAAGCATACCTTTACACCACCACTAACAAAAAGTGTACTGTAATTGTAAGTTGTTGTTTTTTTTTACCAGCTATATGATAATCATTACTTTTATTTAAAAGTCTGATCCCTGGTTAACGCATGTATGGAAAGATGAAAAGAAAGGACTAAAGAAGCGACAAAGAATAACTTTCAAAGGTGTAATAAAGTGAGTGCTTTTCCCCCAGACTCATTCTTCATTACAATTATTTCCTGTTTTTATGTATACAAGCTGAGTAAGTGATTATATATGAATTCTCTTACTCCAGGGCAGTGCTCTTCTCTCACATCCTCATGAAATCAGTCTTGGGAAAAAGAGTGCCCTGTACCATCATCTACGCTACCGAAACCGGAAGATCACAGACCTTTGCTGAAAAGCTTAAATCAATATTCAGTCGTGCTTTTAATCCCAGGGTAAAAAAATAATAATTGTTACATAAAAAAATGCATATGAACATTTACAGTATACAACACAGAGAATGTACATAACAAGCAAGATGTACATAACATCCTTCTCTGTTTGTTTAAAATACAGGTAATTTGTATGGATGACTACAGTTTCCTGGATTTTGAGACAGAGAGTCTCCTTATGGTGGTGACTAGTACATTCGGCAATGGAGACTGTCCAGGAAATGGACAGGTATGAGCTCAATTGTGCACAAAATTGCTAGTTACATATGTACCTGTGGTTTTATGGACCCTGGATAACAGCAAGTGCTGGTGAGAGTCACCTGGACAGGACCAGCACTTGGCACAGGGAACAAGAGCCTGATGTGCCAAATGCCAGGTGGGGTGTAGCAGACCATGTCTTGATGCATACTGGTGCATGTGCAGTATTTGAAGGATACATCTCAGTACTGAATCACGTTTCACAACAGGGTTTTGATTTTTTTATTCAGAAAAAAAGATTTGGCCAAGTTTTATGCTTTTTTTTTTTTTTAAACGTGTTCATTATCTTTTCTGCTAAATGTGCATCTGGTATGTGATTTTCAGAAACACAGGTTAGAATCCAGACACTTAGAAATAAACTAATACTGCAGATATTTAAATGCACTATAATTTCAAGATTATCCTGATCTATTAGCTACAGTATACATGTCCTAATCTTTTGTACTTTTTTTCATGCAGGTAAATTTGAAATGCAGTAATATTTCTGTTCAACAAAATGTTAGGTAAAATCAAAATGCACAAAGTGCACCATCATGCCTGCATGTGGAGTCAATCTGCAAAGTCTAGGAAATGTATCATTATAAAAAAACAAAAAAAAAACAAAAAAAAAACAAACAAACACTAAATGTTGTAAGAATATATACTGTAGTTAGCATTAAAATTTTTAAAAGTTTAAAAGAACATTTAAAAGTTCCAGGACTGAATCCCAAATAGTGTCAAATAGAATGCTGGTGCACTATGTACGATGTACAGTCCTTTGTTACACACACAAGTAGTGCCCTTGATAATTGGTTAGAGAGGGATTTGGGATTCAGCCTTGTATAGGCGCTAGTTAGCTTTATAGCTCTCGTTATCCTTAAATAGAAAAACAGGGACGTTTCAGAGTCAATTTGGAACAACTTAGAATCTATTACTTATTACTAAAAAGTGTTGTTTAAGATGACATAATGTTATCAGATGTGTTTTTTTTAGCTAAAACTGAATGCTGGCATGGAGTAATACAGTCTATAGCTAAACGTGCCAGTGCAGTTATGCTCTATTATCACCCCTTGCCTCTCGTCTCAGATTACTCCTTGGGAACTACAGTAACTGTTGAATAATATAAAATGTGAGTGTTCCATTTTATTAGAATTAGGAAACAATGTTTTTTTCTTTCTTTTTGAAGATGTTCAAGAAGTACCTTTTCAGCACTAAATATCTCAAAAACAAAATCAGGTTAGTACAGTATTTGCTGACACTTCTAAAAAAGTTTTTTATTTTTTTGTAAGACTTAAATATTTGACTAATCTTTTTAAATTACACAGGTATTGTGTTTTTGGCCTTGGCTCTCGGATGTATCCACAGTTTTGTGCTTTTGCCCATGCTGTGGATAACAAGCTTGCAGAATTAGGAGCCAAACGAGTGACTTCAATAGGAGAGGGAGACGAGCTCAATGGACAAGAAGAGGCTTTCTCCATCTGGGCTTGCACCGTGTTCAAGGTTTATTGGTCATCGTTAATAAATATTTTTAAAAATCACATTTTTTAGGAGCTTCTTATGGGTCATGAAAATGATTTTACATTTGTAGGCTGCATGTGAGGAGTTTGGCGTTGAGGGCCATGACTTATGGGAAGAACATCTAACAGACAGCTGGGACCCACAGAGACACAGAGTACAGACTGACAGCAGCTCCTTTGAACGCATCACGGGTATCTTGCTCAAAGATTTCACAAAGTTCTCAATGCTGGCATTTTTTTAAAAATGGTGAAATATTCTGCCGTGTAAAATATTGCAAGCGAGATATTGTATGTGGTCTTTTATCACAGCTCTCTCAGGACTACACTCTAAGAATGTGCTTTGCTTGAAGTTAAAGAGAAGAAAGAATCTTCAAAGTTTACAATCAAGGTTGACACATCATTTTAGCTAACCATATTTGGAGAAAGTCATCCAAAATGTATTTATTTATTTAATTTTTTTTCTGCTTTATGATGTGGAATTGTTTCCAGTCACTGTACTTTACTGGTTGAACTGGAAGTTGGCGGTGACAAAAAGGAGCGCTTGAAATATGTTCCAGGGGACCATGTGGGCATTTTCCCAGGGAATTCACCTGAGCTAGTGATGGGCATTCTGAAGCATCTCCCTAATGCCCCTCCAACCAATCAGAGCATCAGACTTGAATACCTTACTGAGTCTTGCAATGGTAAAAGTCCAATTTCACTCTAATTACATTGCCAACGTATTACCTGTTGGGAAATTCTCCAGTACAATTTGTTCTGCCTTATCACACAGGTAGTGCAAAGTGGCAAATAGACTCACATATCCCAGCATGCCCTCTAGCTATGGCTCTAACATACTTTTTAGATATCACCACACCACCTTCTCAAAGCTTCTTGCACAAGCTCTCACACATGACCAAGCGCGAGGATGATCATCAGCGTCTGCTTGCTCTAGCAAAGGTAACTAATACCAACACAAAATGAAACCTTAGCAAATGTAATATTAAATATTAGTCTTCACTGTGATCATGCACGTCTAAAATACATACCACTCAAATTGTTGAAGGATATTATTATTTTTTTGTATTTGAGAAGACTTTTTACATACAAAGCTGAGAAAACCAAGAGTTTATATTCTAGCGTTGTGAAACTGCCTGCTAAACTGTAGCATTCATTAATTCAGTTTCTCAATTTTACATCGGTTACCAAAAGCCAGACGGAAATGAAAGTAAAATTTCCTTGAAATAAAGGCAGAGTGTGTTAATTGTTAGTACTATTGATTTAATTTTAATTTTTAAGTCATTTAAATAATGGTATCTTTCTGCAGGACTTCAAGTCTTACTCAGAATGGAAAGCATTCAGCAGACCCAACTTCCTGGAGGTTCTTGAGGAGTTTCCTTCACTGGAGCTCTCTGCAGCCTTTGTCCTCCGCCAGCTTCCTCTGCTGAAGCCCCGTCTCTACTCTGTCAGCTGTTCTCCTGATGTCTACCCCCACGAGCTTCACCTCACTGTATCCGTGGTCAAGTACCACACACAAGGTAAAGCACACACGCTAATTCTTGTTGTTAGTCTTTCGGCTGCTCTCAGTGAGGAGTCACCACAGCGGACCATCTGATCCACATACAACTTGCCACAACTTAACGCCAGATGCCCTTCCCGACACAACCCTCCCATTTTATTACATTCATCCCGTGGCTGGGGTTTGGGTGTTGGGTGGGAATTGAACCTGGGCATTCCGCTTGGCAAGCAAGAAACCTACTACTAAGTCACCAATGTCCTTAAAGCACCACACCGTATTAGTCACTGAAATTATGGTTTTCTGTAAAGCACACCCGGTGTGTAAAAGTATTAAATTCAGAATCAAAACCTGTAAAGCTACGAATTATAGCCTTTTGTTTTCAATTGCAGATGGAAAGGGACCCCTGCACCATGGCGTCTGCAGTACGTGGCTCAACACCCTCAAAGAAGGCCAACTGGTTCCATGCTTTATTCACCGGTACGAACAACTAATAAGTTAACTCACAGAGCTTTTCCTGACTTTATTATCTAAAACATCATAAACATAATTTTTTTTTGGTCTTGTACAGATCCAGCGGGTTCCACCTTCCATCAGATCCCAGTTCTCCTACTATATTAATTGGAGTAGGGAGCGGTATTGCACCTTTCAGGAGTTTCTGGCAACAGCGCTTCCATGACATGAAAACAACAGGTACTCCCAGATCCATACATGGACAGTCACTTTGCTGGACCAAAAATAAAGTTGTTTATTAGTTCCTTATTATATCAGCTAAATAGTTTCCTGCTTCTGATGTCTAAAAGGTCTGAAAGTCAGTCCGATGCTGCTGGTGTTTGGATGTCGTGGTGAAGACATGGATCATCTCTATAAAGAGGAGACTTTGGACATGAGAAAAATTGGCACGCTTAAGGACATCATTCCAGCGTACTCTAACCAGGCTGGTCTCCCGAAGGTCACAGCTCAACATATCCTACCACCAAACAGTGACTAATATATAGTTGCAATTAAACTAATTATGGAGAAGTAATTCAAACTATTTATTCGAGACATGTTACACTTATTACTTTATTCTTATTTATGGTACCTTTGTCCTCAGGTGTATGTTCAAGATGTCCTGAGGAAACAACTTAGTGAAGAGGTTTGGCAGGTCTTGTACCAGAGCACTGGACACCTGTATGTGTGTGGCGGCATGAACATGGCACGAGATGTCGCACACACTATACAAGCGATCCTGGTTCATCGTCTGGGTATAACTCCCTCACAGGCTGGCGAATATCTGGATCAATTTAAGGTAAAAGTTAGCTGCAGCTTTTATTAGAAGCCTATATTTAAACAATACAAATTATTAAGTAGACACAGCCTCACCTGGGTATCCATTTGTCTGGCTAGTAGTATTGAATTTTTTGATTTTTATAATAATATTTGAGAGCTGGTCACATTAATTGGACAAATATGAGGAAGGTCAAATTAAAAACCTTAAGCCTGAAATATTCATTAAATTCATTATTTATGACATTTATATATTTAATAGGACATTACTGTTATTCTCTATGCATTACATACAAGAATCATAAAAACTCAAACTTAATCTGGATGTCTTTTCCCAAAGCCATGTTCTGTTGTTATGTTTAAAGTGATTTCCCACTATGTCATACGTTTTCAGATTTAGTATTAGTGTGTATTCTGTCATGCATATGCCCTGGGGTTGTGTGAATTTAAAGACTTCAAACAGTATAATTGAAATGAGTTTTTATTACAGATTATCTTATAAACTCTAAATAGCTTATTTATTTGTTAATAGCAAATATTAAAGAACAGTATTTAATCATTGTGGACCTTGTTTATATTACTGATTTAAAAATCCATAAATTAACGCAAATGAGTTTGGCTATTTGGTTAGGACAAAAGAAATGCCACTGTGTAACAGGAGAATGAGATGCACTATAGTGGCTAAGCTTTATTACCAGAACGCTTCACTTTTAGCAAAGAGGAAGTAAAACGTTACTTTCATTTATTCATTTCACTTCCTTTATATGATTTACATTTCATTATATAACCACACACAAAGCCGTCTCACATTTCAGTTAACATGTCTAGTGTTACACCTGTAATTGCACTCTGACTGCGCCCTTTAAATGACATTTGTGATATTTCTTTTCCTGGTATACTATGGCCTTTACCATTGTATATAGTATTGTGTATGACCTGTTCATTAAGGCGTATTGAAAGAGTATTTCTTTTTCATATTTTTCCCCACCATTGTGCTGGTGGAATGAACTTCCTTCTCATAATTAAACATTCCTGTCTCTGAATTCCACGCCACACTTCACTCTTTTATATTTTTCACTTTTCTGGTTTATGACTTGTTTATCAAACAACTTTATATATAACTCAAATATATATTACTGTATGTATAGCACTTTCAGTTACAGGCATGTCAAGGACATTAATACTGTACCTACACAATTATATGTATATACACAATTATTATTATTATTATTATTATTATTATTATTATTATTATTGTTGTTGTTGTTTTTATTATTATTATTATTATTATTATTATTATTTTGATATCAACATGTTTTCTGTTTTAAGGCTGAGAAGAGATACCATGAGGACATATTTGGAGACTAATAAATCTTCACCCTCAGCATTCTGGTCCTTGTCCTCCGAAGAACCGAAGCCATGTGACTTGGGATATAAAAATATATATATTTAGCATATTTCAAAATTTGTCTTTGGAATATATGAAAATTTACTTTACCCATTTTATACTGCATTTACTATTGTGACATTTAATATATATTTTGACCTTGTACTCATTTCCTCTCACTTCACCAAGTGGTAATTAATTTTATATTACTTTTGCTTTGTTTTGGACAGTGGTATTCCATTAATATTATTTTTTTTAATTAAATAGTCCCAAAAGTATACAAACCCAGTACAACATTATAATGTCAGATGATATAAGAACATTGTGCAGTGCCTACAGACTCCCACTGCTGGTTTGTATTATTATTATTATTATTATTATTTTATTATAATTATTGATGTTATTAACTTTTATCTTAATTAATTACTTTCATTTAATTAAGTATCATTACTTTTCTGCCAAACAACAGCAATGAATGCAGCAACTTTGTGTTTCATTAACACAAAGTAATAAATTAATAAACAGGTTGGTGAGTGTTTTGGGTAGAAAAATAATAATTAATAATAATTTGTTGTAATAATAGTTTACTGCGAACATAAATAAGTTGTGAGGACCGACGTTTGTTGAATATCAAGGTCAGTTAACTGCTGAGACAATTTAATTCAATGAGTCTTTAAATATTATTCCTCAATCATTATCTGTGTCGTTTTTGAACCAAACGGTTTCTCTAGCTATCTGGATCAGAGGTCAAGTCTGAAACCTCAAAATATCTAAATCATTTTTACCTCAAAAGAGCAAAGCAGCAGTGCTTTAATCATTTAGTCTGTCCAGTTTTTTTCACTTCCTCACACATAAGTTGAAAACGATCAGCTTTTAAACATTTCATCCTTTTATCACACTCATCATCTCTTAAGCCAACCTGCTAATCTGCTATAACTTGTCATGAAGCTGCGTCACATTTTTCTCATGTCTTTCATTAGGTTTACAAAGTTTCCAAGAGATTAGCGAGAACTTGTTTTATGTAAAGTTAAGAGCTCAATCTTGATTATTTACTTTATTTACTATAAGGACTTTGTTTTGGAATCCTATTTAGCCTTTGTATTTACCTTGTATTCAATTTATACAAGTATTTATACAAGTCATTTAAAAGTCCCCTTTAATAAAGTTCTGCACCTTTCACAACTCTTGATGTGTGGAGTTGTGCCAGGGATGTGGGACATTTTACGGTAGGGTTGCTGAAATTAGAATAGAATACATGTTTTTGTTGTTGTTGTTGTTTTTAATATTACAAAGCAAAACATTAAACACTACTGGTATGCAGCATGATGAAACTTTAGATCTAAGCTAAGGTAGCCTACCTGATGCGAAAACACTGCACAACAACAAGATAGGGAAAAAAAGCTTAGGTTAACTTTAATATCAAGAGAACCTGCTTTATTTTTCCCAGAAATGGTTTGTATCGATTATGTATTTGTCCATAATATGTGCAAATAAATGTTGAATGAACTCTAATAAGAGCAAGTTGTGCACATATTTTTTTAAGATGCAACATACACTGAACACAAAAACCTTTTGTAAAAAAAAAAAAAAAAAGGATTACAATCTTGATTTAGCCAGAATGAAGGGAACTAGTTATCCTGTCTAAATCATGCTGTTCAGCCATCATAAAAACTTGTTTCTTGAAAGGATATATACCATGCTTGATTTTCGGGTTTGACATACTCAGCTGACTAAAATATGTTGGTTATCAGGTAAAAGGTGTCATATAGCTAAACATTTGGTCACTCGTGCCAATGCCAAACATTGGTTTCAATGGTGCCAGCAGCAAAAATCTTGGGCTGTGGACAATGTGAACATGTATTGTTCTCTGATGACTCCACCGTCACTGTCTTTCCCACATCCGGAAGAGTTACGGTGTGGAGAAGCCCCAAAGAAGTGTACCACCCAGACTGTTGCGTGCCCAGAGTAAAGCATGGGGATGGATCAGTGATGGGTTGGGCTGCGATATCATGGCATTCCCTAGGCCCAATACTTGTGCTAGATCACTTCACAATACATATACTGTACTAGTCACTGCCAAGGACTACCAAACCATTCTGGAGGACCATGTGCACCTATTGTGTCCTGAAGGCGGTGCTGTGTATCAGGATAATAATGCACCAATACACACAGCAAGACTGGTGACAGAGTGTTTTGATGCACATGACAGTGAAGGTGAACATCTCCCATGGCCTGCACAGTCACCAGATCAAAATATTATTGAGCCACTTTGGGGTGTTTCGGAGGAGCAAGTCTGGAAACGTTTTCCTCCACCAGCATCATGTAGTGACCTGGCCACTCTTCTGCAAAAAGAATAGCTCAAAATCCCTCTGGACACTGTGCAAGACTTTTATCTGTCATTCCCAAGACAAAATGATGATATAACAGTTTATAACATGTCATATTGTTATAAAATAATATTTTAGCCATATTGTTTTTCCATTCTAAAGTCATGATTGATAAGTGGAGTGTTTTTGGAGTAAAACTTGTTAAATAAAATAATAATAATATCACAGACCCCTACAGTAGCTATGATTAACGGACCATACTGTGTTTAACGCAAAGTAAATTAGGAACAATCTCAATGTGAAAACCATTGCTGTTACATTTCACTCAATAACCTTGTAATTATGTCATCTGTACATCTGCAATTCTGATACTCTGGAAGCGTTCTCTCATCTAACAAAACTTGAAAGCACGGAAAGCACTTTTGTAAGTCGCTCTGGATAAGAATGTCTGCCGAATGCCTTAATGTAAATTTAAACAAAATACTGTATATTCAAAGGGAAAAAAATCCAACATTATAACAAACTCTTTATTATATTCAAAACATATTTTGTTTGCTTGATTTTTTAAATCTACCTCTGTCTAAAGTTTAGATAGCAAGGCCTCAGTTTGAGAATATTTAATCTGATTTGTTTAAGGAAGAAGCTGGGGTCAGATATTGTTTCTTGAAATCAAATACATCTTTTGTCTCGGGATGTAATTAGAACCTGCAGGGTAGTTTTGTTTTTGTTTCTCTTCGACTTCTTTCCGGCAGGCAAATGCCCAGTTTACAGTACTAATATGTATTTCTCATTTAACGTCAGTCATGATCAGGAAAAGAGATATCCTACAGTATGTGTCAAACAAAACATGATTAGGAAAAGAAAAAGATTTTTATTTTCCATTTCCTTTTATTCAAATCTGTCAGTAAGGCTTCTCACGGCTGTCATATTTCAGTAAGTGAATCATGACGAACTCGTCATGCCAAAAACAAAACAAATCAAGTTATAGTATTGGCTGAGGGAATATCTGACAAAGCAGTATTATAGAAGGAGGGTGGCAGTCATTAATTTTAAGTTATGAATTACTTAATTAAAATGCATTATTAAAAAGGAAAAAAACAGGAACAAGGAAAAAACCTGTATAAACACCAAACACTAATCAACTCTATCAATCTTTCTACACAATGGAGTCACATAATTAATCAGTGACAAAATAACCTACATAGAAATCATATCTATATGACAGCTCATTATTTCTTTAGGTTGTTCCATTGTTACTGTGAATTCATAGAGATAATCGTTTGAGGTTCATGCGGGTTTATAATTTTTGCGATAAAGCATTTCGAGTAATTCATACCTTAGAAGAAATGACTGTTACATTCCTTCTATAACATTGTTTTGTCTCAGCCAAAACTATCTTGACTTGATTTGTTTTGTTTTGGGCATACCAAGACTTCATCATGATTCTCATAAAATATGACAACTATGCATAAGACATATGCCTTGCTGAGAGATCTGCTCTCGTGATGAGGATTTACTGAAAATCATTTCCTAATTATGTTTTGTTTGATTGACACAGGACATCTTTTTTTCGTGATCGTGACTGACATTACCTATTAGTTGTAATTTAAACTTGATGACAAATGACAAATACCAGTGCTACAATTACTGTAGTTTACATTTACGCATTTACGCACTTTACTTTTAAATTTACGCACTTTAAAGCACAAATTGTGCTTTAAAGTTTAAATTACTGGATAGATACTTACACTGTGTTACTAGGTTACTAAGTTAGTGCCATCACTCAAACACAACTGGAAAGAGGTCTGGGTGAATGTCGTCCTCGATCGCGGAGAGATGGTGGGACGAGGCGAGCAGTGCTTCTAGACAGCATGTCTATACAAAACTTGCAATTCCTTGCTAAACAAGAGTTTGTGTCTATTTTATGTGCACGTGCTATCTAGATTCATGACCAACTTTGTTGCAGGATATGCTTAATAACCGCTGTAGTTTTTTTTGCTGTGCCCGCAGGGTCATACCACGTACCGGAAAAGTGGTTGAAGAGAAACAAAAACAAAACTACCCTGCAGGTTTTAATCACATTTCTTTACAAAAGATGTATTTGATTTCAAAAAATGATATCTGACTCCAGCTTCTTCCTCAAGCAGGTCAGATAAAATATTCTAAAAAACCAAGGCTTTGCAATCTGAACTCTAGACAAGGGTAGATTAGAAAATTAAGCATACAAATCAAAAACAAAATCACACAATGCATTATGTTTTAGCATGGACCAAGCTATAGTATTGCTTTCTGTGCAGAGAAAAAGCTAACTGAGTAGAGTTAATGTATAATCCTGAAAGGTCAATTATGATTTTCATTTAGATTGATGTCTACATTTGCCTGGGCTGTTCAGGGCATAGTCAGGTTCATGGAGGTAAACCAGTCCAGTAAAGCATTTGCAGGATGTTAAGTCTCATTGTCCTCCTGGAAGGCACAGTCATACCCTTTTTTTTTATCTTAAATTGGGTTTTCTTCTATGATTGCTCTGTATTTGTCTCGATTCTTTTTACCACTTTACCAGTATCGAACCAGTAATGAACAGCAATCGCCAAACATGATGCTACAGTACCATACTAACGCTCCACAAGATAATGAAATCAGAATAATGAGTATTGCTTGGTTTCAGCTAAACTTTACACTTTGTGCTAGTCCCTACATAGTGTAGAATATGTTTAAGGACTTGATATCTTCTGCGCCTCTCTTTCACAAACCCCATGTACAGTATGTGGAGTGGCTGTGGCTGACTGGCCTGAATTGAATTGGAACCCTGGCTAGATGACAAGCCTTCTTAGCCTACACCAGTGGCCAAGCTCACTAATACTCTTGTGGCTGAATGGGTACAAATCCTCAGAGCCACACTCCAAATATTCAGACCAGACCAATTGCATATGAACGCCCATTGTTTTGGAAATGCGATAATATAAATCGTCTGGTCCAAAAGTCTGACATGATTCTTCGAAAATTCTATTCATTCTATTCTAAATTAACACAATTTTCATTAAGTTTTTTTGTTCATTTAAAAATAATCTTTTAAAAATTTTAATTTAGAATTTGGTTAATTTACTTTTTGTTTTAATTTTTGCAGTGTGGCATCAACAAGTTTGTCCTAAAATATATGATCCATTTAATAGCAAATCCATGGAAACATCATCTGCACTTGCATTCAATCCAAATAAATTGCCATGAGGTAAATCTGACCATTTGTACAAAACAGTTAGCAGAAATTTGCTTACTTTTCAATAGGGAACTAGTGTAAAACATGACACAACAAATATTTGCAATACTGAACCTTTACTTTCTTTGTTTAAAATCCTTTTGTTGATTTTGTACAAAAAAAACCAATATATTTTATGGAATTTATATATTTCATAAGATATGGTGTGGTCTTAGACTTTTCAACCTGACTGTACTGTAGGTGCAAAATAATCACTTGCTATTATTATTATTATTATTATTATTATACACTAGCACACTGCGGTGACTTTTATAAGCAACTTATAAAGAAAATATTATTCACCTACGTTAAAAAAAAATTCCCTTTATGGCATGAGACTAAGGCATGATCAGAATAGAGCTAAAACAATCAGTCGGAATTCGGGAAACACCATCACCCATTTCATCCTGGATAGACAGGTTTTTCATGCATGCTTGTGTTGTTTGCGGTGTCTGTGCTCTTTATAAAAGAGTTAAAGTAGTATTAAAAACTACAGCAATAATATACTACACTATTCCATACATCATAAGATATTTAGCAAAAACAATATTTTTACATGATGCGTGTGGTACTTAAGAAAAGAGCACATTAAAAATTCATAACAGTGGCATTGCAATAAAGTCTCTTTATTTTCTTAATAATGAAATAAATAATCATAATACAGTATGAACTTACCTCATTTTATTCATAAATGATAGCATGATGTAGAATGAAATATAAGCAGAGTAGTGTTTTAGCACATTTGTTTAGGTGGTATTTATGTGAAAGGGGGATTTTTTTAAAGGAGTGTCTGCTTTCATTATGTCTCAATCAGGTTTGATAGATCAAATACATAGTGTTTTGACCAGGCTAGGTCCAACTCTTCAAATATTTTATACTTTGAATTTGCATATGAATTTAAAAATATTCCTGACTGGATTCATGACTATGTGACTAGATTAATAATTCTGCAAATGTTTGTGCACTCGTGTTTAAATTATGTATTTTATTGATGGAAAGACACAACAATTAAAATTATAATTATAATAATTAAAATAATTGTGCAACAAAGTTAGTTTGTCGGCAAATTATAACGCACAATTACTTTATATTTGATTTTTAAAAAATTAATAGAAAAACGTAATTGTAGCATGTGTAATTACCCTCTCGGCTGTACTAGAACTAAATTAACATGTTTTTAGGCCTTAACTAAAAAATAAATAAAAATAAAAATATTATATTCATTACTGTAAATAAAAATTTATAGTAATGAATGCTACGGTTCAGTATAGTTTGTGATAGCACTCAACAACTTTAGCTTTAAAAAGGTGGTTTAGGAACTAACTGAAAAACAATCTAACATAAAAAACGGCTATAAAAAATCAAAACAATATACTGTATATCATTACAATTTCAAAATGTCATTAATAAATTGTATTTGAGACTAACTATGCAAGTCAAGGCAATGTCTGAAAGACCAGAGCTGCAAATTAGCTATATAAGACTAAAGACCTGTATGAAGGTTTCAGAGGGTGGTGGTACACAGTTCTACTAGGCAACATGTTTTGTAGAGAGCAAAGAGATAGGGTGAGACTTATTAGCGAAGTTCCTTGATAATTTCCCTGATAAAACAGTCTTTCTGTTAATGTGTATGTGTGTGTGTGTGTGTGTGTGTGTGTGTGAAATAAGAGAGAAGGGAAAATGCAACTTTTAAAGGTAAAATGCAGGTAAATTTTTTTTTGGGGGGGACTATCTATTTTTTGGGCTATGGACGAATAATTAGAATTTTCATTATTGCTTATGGGGAAATTTCCTTTGGTTTACGAGTGTTTCTTAATACGAGCCCACTTCCAGAATGAATTTTGCTTGTAATCCAAGGTTTTACTGTAATTTAAAAACTGTACATTAAATATGCAGAGCAGACAGACGTCTGATAGCTGCATAGAGTCGTCACTTAGGGTTCCCTATATTGAGACTGTGTCTGTTCCCCGAGATAAGCAAAAATGTAGAAAGACTCAAAGTCTGTTTTAGTAATTTAATTAATATAGAGACAAAAAAATAAAAGCACACTGAATATTAGACCTCTCGCATTTAAAACAGTTATTGTTAATGAAACTATTACAGACCACTAGTTTGATATATTACGTTTAACTTAAACCTGGATTAAACAGGATGAGTATGTAGCTCTAAATGAAGCTAGTCCTCCTGGATACAGCTACATACACCAGCCTCGGCTAACTGGTAGAGGAGGAGGCGTCGCAGTTATTTACAGCGATAACCCGAGTTCGATTTCCAGCCAGTGCCCAAACCCCAACCACTGGATGCAGTGCCGGTCCCAAGCCCGGATAAAATACGAGAGTTGCGTCAGGAAGGGCATCCGGTGTAAAACCTGTGCCAAGTTGTAGTGCGAATTGGGTATTCCGCTGTGGCGACCCCTTGTCGGAAGCAGCCGAAAGACCAACAACAACAATCTAGCTATCATGCAAAAAAACAGATTTAAATTTAATGCATTTGAAGATTCCGCTAATCATCATTTACAGACCCCAGGGCCGTACTCTGTGTTTCTCTGTGAAAGATTTCCTTTCAAATCTTTTCGTTTCTGTAGACAAAGCGTTAATTGCTGGAGACGTTAAAATTAATTTTGAGAATCCAGAAGACCCTCTGAGAATAGCATTTATGTCCATACTGGACTCAGTAGGAGTAAATCAGTGTGTAGTAGGACCCACTCATAAAGCAGGTGACACTTTGGATTTAATATCATTCTTTGGATTAAGTATAAGAAACATAATTACAATTCCACAGTCTGAAGTTATTTCAGATCACTGTCTTGTCTCGATTAAAGTGTGTCATAGTAATAATGTACGCACAGCACCGCGCTACCGCCTTAAATGTACGTTCACATCAAATACCACACAGAGCTTGCTACCACACAGTATCAATAATCTCGCAGAGTTTTCCAACTTTGATTGGATCACCATCTGACTCCACAGAACTCGAGCAGGCAACCGAATGTTTAGAGTCAACACTTCGTTATACCTTAGATAATGTAGCTCCAGTTAAAAGGAAAATGATAAGAGATAAGAAACTCGTTCCTTGGTATAACAATCACACACGCACTATAAAACAAACTGTTTGCAAATTAGAACGCAAATGGCATCAAACTAAATTGTTAGTATTCCAAATAGCATGGAAGGAGAGCATCCTGAACTATAGAAGAGCTGTCAGTGCTGCTAGGTCAATGTATCTCTTCACTCTTATAGAAAATAACAAAAATAGTCCTAGATTTTTATTTAATACCATAGCTAAATTAACTAGAAACAAAACCACTGCAGAAATCTCCACAACAACAACGTACAGTAGTGAGGACTTCATAAACTTTTTCAACAACAAAATCTTAGGCAAGTATATTAGGCAAAAAATATTAGGCAAAAAATTCAGTCTTTAAAACCAGACAATTTAAGTGATACAGATGATAAACTAATCACATCACATCACATCACTTTACTCCCCTTGAAGCAAGAGAACTAATTTCACTTATCTCCCCTTTAAAATCATCAACCTGTGAATTAGATTCTATACCGACACATTTTCTCAAGCAGATAGTTCCAGCAATAACAGAACCACTGTTGAAAGTAATTAACTGTTCACTCAGCAGTGGGTATGTTCCTAAATTAGCAGTTATTAAACCACTAATCAAGACACCTGACCTCGACCCCTGTCAGCTTTCCAATTACAGGCCGATATCAAACCTCTATTTATCTATAAAATTCTGGAAAAGGTAGTATCACAGCAGCTATGATCATATCTACATAGAAATAGCATAAACAAACTGTATCAGTCAGGAATTAGGCCTTATCACAGCACAGAGACAGCACTTCCTATTGGACTCTGATGCATCACTATACAGTACTTGTGTTACTCGACCTCAGTGCAGCTTTTGACACTATTGATCATTGTATTGTCCTTCACAGATTAGAAAATGTAGTAGGAATAAAGGGAACGGCCATCTTGTGGCATAGATTCTATTTGACTGATCATTATCAGTTTATAGATTTAGATGGTGACCATTCCTCATGTTTTCAAGTGGATTTTGGTGTTCTACAGGGTTCAGTTTTAGGCCCACTGCTTTTTTCCCTTTACATGCTTCCTCTGGGCAACATAGTTCATAAACATAATACTAAAGTTGAGCAATGTGTGCAGGACATAAAAGATTGGATGTTAATTTCCTTCTGCTTAATCCTGATAAGACAGAAGTTTTAGTCATAGGACCTCAAGCAGCTAGAAGTAAGCTTTCTGATCACACGGATTTTAAATGGTTTTTCTGTTCCATCAGGTGCAACAGTAAAAGACCTTGGTGTGATTATAGATTCCAGCCTTTCATTTGAAGCACAAGTAGATAATATTACCAGGATAGCATTCTTTTACCTCAAAAATATTGCCAAGATAAGAAATACACTACCGTTCAAAAGTTTTAGAACACTTGCAAATTTCTTATTTTTTGTTTAGTGATTTATTTTCTACATTCTACAACAATACTGGGGATTTCAAAACTATAAAATAACACATATGGGATTAGGTAATTACGTAACAACAAGAAAAACAACAGTTAGTTGTTATTTTAAGACACAGAGGTCAGCCTTTCTGTAATAGTTATTGCAAGAACTGTATTGTCAAGTACATTTGCAAAATCCGTCAAGCACCATAATGAAACTGGCTCTCATAAACACCATCCCAGGAGGGCGAGACCAAAACCTACCTCTGCCGCAAACAAGAACTTCATTTAGAGTTATCAGCCTGAAAAATGACCAATTAACAGCATTCCTTTACAATGTAGAAAGAAATAAACATCAGGAACCATCATGGAGTTAGAAAGTGTTCTAAAACTTTTGAACGGTAGTGTATATTGTCACCAAATGATGCAGAGTTCATCTAGTTCATCAAAACTAGTTCATGCTTTTATCACCTCTAGGTTGGATTATTGTAACACCTTACTGCCTGGTTGTTCAACAAGGTGCATAAACAAGCTTTAGTGGGTCCAGAACGCAGCAGCGAGAGTCCTCACTCAAACCAGAAGATATGAGGACATCACCCATATCTTATCCACATTGCATTGGCTTTGTGAAATTTCGCATCGAAAACCTATTTATTTAGCCAAGCATTTTTGTCAATTGATTTGCCTTAGTTAAAGGAGCAGATCTGGGGGACTCATGGACGTAGAGTATTATGATGAACTGGTATGTTTGGATGCTGTCTTCCCCACTCTCATTGATCACTCAGGTTTGTTGACGGTGAGGTGATTGGTTGCTTTACACCTCAGGGAGCCCTCATGTCTGTGTTTCCTTCTGGCTCTCCCTTTTTAGTTATGCTGTCATAGTTAGTCCTGCCAGAGTCCCTGCTTGCACTCTACAGTAAATATACATTCACCTTATACATTGTTCGATTGTGACCATACTTAACTGCTATCTCTCTATCTCTTTTGCTTTCTCTTCTTCTGCTCTCTATCTCTCTGTCGAGCTATACATGTCGCTCCTGAGCTGCCACTGATCCAGACCTCCTCTGCCCTTTGGACCTGTCTAACTCTTCCTGGAGTCCTGCTTCTGGTTGAAGATCTTGTTGCATGGATGCCCCGTGTGGTCTGCCTGGGATGCGTGTGGTCAATGAGGATGGTTTCACTTTTCCACGAAGACGGTCCTGTCCTCGACTGATGCAGACAGCTGTTCTCTGAGGACCTGTGACTTCAGTCGCTCAATAGTTCAGGACTGGAATATCCTACAGCCTCCAGGAACAAACTGGACTCTATTTAATTTAACACGTCTCCTGTTATACTGAACTTCCAGTCTCACATAGTTTTATGCAGATCAATCCCTGCTATCCATTTTCACCCAAATGAGGATTCCCTGTTAAGTCTGGTTCCTCTCAAGGTTTCTACCTATTACCATCTCAGAGAGTTTTTCCTTGCCACTGTCGCCGTCGTCCTCGGCTTGCTCATCAGGGACAATCTTATCATTTTGATTCATACACATTCACATTTCATGCACACTTAAATAATTATTTTGATTGTGTAAAGCTGCTTTGCGACAATGTCAATTGTTAAAAGCGGTATACAAATAAAATTGAATTGAAAATATCACATTATATGGTAATCCTATGCAGAGATAGAAGGTAATTAAGTAAATTTACTTTGTTACTGTACTTTTTTTTTTCCCACATGCTGTATCTGTACTTTACTTGAGTGGTTTTATTAGAAGATACTTTTTAAATTTTACTCCACTACCTCATACAGGAAATATCTACACTTTTACTTCACTACATTTCTGCTTGTTATCACATTACATAACCACAGCAGTGTGTAGGATTCAAAGTGTAAACATTATATGACCAAAAGTTTGTGGACACCAAATCATCCTTCCCATATGTGCTTATTGAACATCTTCCAGATTCATTTCCCCTTTTTTTATAACAATAATCTCCACTATAACACTGTTGGAGCATGGGATAGGTTTTTTTTAGCAGCTTTCAGAGCATTAGTGAGCTCAGGCACTGGTGTCTGGACGTTGAGGAGGTTCCTGCACACAAAGATATGGGTGTGATGGCCGTCTTCACATACTTTTGGCCCTATAGTGTAGCATAAACAATAGGCGTATGAAGGAGTGCAGGCAAGGGAAAAAAAAAAAAAAAAGAAACCAGACAGATTTGTTTAATTTTTCATAAATGTCAACATTTAATGAGCTTCACCACTGTACTTCAAATCTACATTTTTTAAAAGAGACCGGCCACTTTTTTTCTTTTCTTTTTTTTTTTTTTTTTTCAAACACATAATACATCTGGAGTCCTTCCGGTCCCTTATGATCCCCACCTCTGTTTTCATGCCATCCAAAGCTATTTCCTTGTTTAAGCATGTGTTTATATATAAGGGTCCAAAAAAAAAAAAGGATACACATTTCAACAGTTGTTATCTATGGCCTTTTTAAAAACTCGAATTGACGTATGGCAGCAATGTGTAGTAGTATGTTTCCTCTACAGATCAGTAGTCGCACCATTGTTGATGCTATCATGTGACCATCAGAAGAGTGGCATAATTTTTTTCATGTTGAAGTGTGTATACAATCTTTTTTGGATCCCATAAAATGAATGCAAATACCATTACCTCTGAGTAAAAACCTCAAATGTCTTATAAAAATGTTTTACAACATGAGTAGTACCTTTTTCTTTTTCCTTCACCTTGAGTTGGCCCAACACACATTAAATTTTAGTCTCTTTCATGAAAACAAACTCTATTTATAGTCTGGCATCGTTCTCCCGAACATGCTATACCTGCGGAAAAAAAGTTTGCACTGCCATGGATCTGTACTTCCAATTTCAACGCGCATCTTTCGATAAGAAAACCAATCACCTCGATCGTTGTGGGTCGTATCGCGTGACGGAAATGATTGGTGTGATCTAACAGTCGGAAAAAACACTGAGTTGGGAAAACGTGGAATTATGGAATTTTGTACAAGTATAAGATGGGCCCACCTCCAACCAATTGCTATTTAATTTATTTTTATTATTTTTTTGTAATTTTTTTTGCACAGGGTTTTCTAGGAATATAAAAGTTGGAAGGGACATTCAAGTTTTTAAATCTCCACATTTAAATTAAAAATGTGTGGAGGTAAACAACCAAGTCACTGAGCTCCAGAGGTAGAGACCAACAATGTGAATTCATTATATACATATACACAAACAGTTCAGTGTTTCCTTAAAGAAAAATCAAATAATAATAATAATAATAATAATAATAATAAAGGGTTCTACTTCATTAGACTACTCATATCCACAGCTTTGCAGTACACACAAGACAATTAACATAATTGGTTATGTGTCATTTGTTTTTCATAATCATACTGTCCTGGATTATGTTTTTATCTACACTTTTTTTTAGTGCAGGGAAAAAAAAAAAAAAAAAAGGAAAAAATATGTACAATTATATGCAAGTCTCAAAAATAAAATCAAATTTCACAGCCCTAAAAAATGTGCAGGCTAATGCGACCTCTATACAGCAGTACTCTTCTGTGTTCGAATCTTCTTTTTTTTTTTAAAATTTGTAAGCCTTTCTTTTGACTGTAGTTTTCTTTTCCATTGAAAATCTATTAACTACTCATTTATTTACATACCATATTCAGTGGATTGTGAGGAAAGCATGCCATAGCACATTTAAGGAAGAAATTAAAAAATAGTCCTCTAAAAAATATATTAAATATTGTTTATTTTTTTCGAGAGATTTCTGTTTTTTTTTTTCCTTGCTGAGAGATTGCGTTACGGACAGTGTGAAAGTGATGAAGGTGAAACTAGGCCTTCCTTCCCTGGCTTCTTCAACAACAACAAAAACGAAAAAAAAAAAAAAAAATTTAAAAAGAAAGAAAAAAAAAATGCAGGGTTGAGGACATGTCACTGACCTTGGCCATCGCCGATGCGATGTTTTAGGCAGGTGGAAGGAAACACATGCTTTGGATTCATACATGCACATTCACTTGCACTTGTCTTTAGAGACAAGAGCCTTTTCTTTCTTTTTTGGGGAATATTTCATGGTTAACATGGAATGGCTGTTGATCGCATCGCATTTATGGAAAATCATTGCTGGCAATCAGACATCCACGTTCCTTCTAGATCAGCTATTATGTAATTACTGGCATTATAGCGCTCAGTCATATTTTATAACGGCAGCTGAGTATATCCGTGAGCTCTACTCATGCTTAAAAAAGAAACTAGCATCGATCTCTCAAAACGACTTATTTTGTGCACTGCGGTTTTCCTCTTTCATTCATGAACTATATTTGCCCTAGCACTGAACCTTGAGGAATGCCGTTTATATATATACAGCATTCTTTTTCATATTCAAACTCAGCGTTCGACCTTAACCCTGCATTCACACTAGCAAGCGACAAAGCGACACTCATTTTTCATGTCATGTACGAAACCGAGATTCCCACAACCAATCACGTCTACTCGATTCCATGAAAACACAGTG
The DNA here is from genome assembly GCF_024256425.1 of Clarias gariepinus. Lineage (NCBI taxonomy): Eukaryota > Metazoa > Chordata > Actinopteri > Siluriformes > Clariidae > Clarias > Clarias gariepinus. The sequence goes on from NC_071110.1 coordinate 4,682,795, forward strand.
TATAATGCAGTGACGTGACAAATAAACTGAAACCATCAGCCCAGTAGACCAGTCCTATAGAAAGTGTGGTCTGATATTTATTTTCAGTTCCCCGATTACAACATTAGCTGTAAAAAAAAATGCTGTTTGAGATGCAAAATTGACGACGAATGTATTATAAAGAGAAGTAAAAAGAAGCAGGGATTGTTAAGAGTCACTGGTGAGTCTGTGTAACTAGTACGGCTACCTTACTTTGCTAACCTAATCTACTCAGACGAAAGACGTTAGTAGAAATTCTAGCACGTATTGTACGTCAAACAACCAAAGCGCACTTGATAAGTGCAAAATTGTATTCACTTTTAACTAGTTACCTTAAGAAGTTGTACATATACTACAGCTTCATTCTCTATACGCTAATAAGCAACAACAGAGATTTGTCACTTGCTAGTGTGACCGCTGGGTAAGGGATGCCACCATATATCCGCCCCAGCATTTGAACCTTAAGGGACGCCCCTCCTGATTTTGGCCCGTTTATCTGAGATGCCCGACTCCGGACCTGTTTGGGCCCTGGGATTCTTTCTGCTCCTTTATATTTCAGTATGAAACACTGATGGGAGCAACGAAGCCCCCATTGTTGTACAGCAGTCTTAAGAGGCTTAGCCATTAGTATCTCTGCACAGTAACGCAATCTAACGTACTGAAATACTGATGTCTTATGCTGAGTGTGAGGAAAAAGCATAAAACAACACAATGCTGCAACCAAAGATAAAATAAAATAAAACCAAGAACAAGCTATGAAATAACTCACTAATCTTAAATAAATTAATAAAACAGTGATGAGCTGGAAAATGAGCTAGGAGGCAGGGGTGTGTATGTATGTGTGTGTGTAAGAGAGAGAGGAAGAAAAAAAAAGAGAGAAAGAGAGGTAGAGTGCGCTTTCGCCCCTCCGTGCTATATGGAGTGATTGCACCCGTTTCCTCTATCAGTGAATAAATAAAGCGTGACGTACAAAGCGGATGAATGGCAACAGCCTTCCTTCAATCGAACACACATTCTAGTCCACAAAAGCCGTCCGTCTTCATCTGTTGGCGTGTGTAGTTCGACATGTGTGCACACTCCGCTATCACACACACACTTGCACACACCCATAAACTTGCACATGCCACTGTACAGACTACAGAGTAGTGGAAATACTTCTACTATACGTAAGACGCCCGGCCCGCCCCCTCGCTCGCTCTCTCTCTATTTATTCACAAATCTTCCTTAGCAGTGGTTGCTTCTTTACACCTTCATTTAGGTTTAGTTAGTATTTCAGTACACACATACACACACACACACACACATACACACACGTCAGCCGCTCGGCTAAGCGCTAACTCCAGTGAAATGCTACGCGGATTTTTTTTTTCTTTCCTTTTCTTTTTTTTCTTAAGGGGCATCAGTAGTCCGGAGGTGTGTGTTCAGGTGTGTTCATGTGTGTGTGAGGTGGGTGGCCACCACCGCCACCCACTTCATGTCTTCATCATGTCACATCGTCATCATCATCATCTTCGTTATGTTCATCATTAATCATCAGCTACTCCCACACCAGAGGAGACGGAGGCATCTCAGAGGGCTGAGCTACTGTCGAGCTGGAATGAGAAGATAGATGGATGAAAGAGAAACAGAGAGAGGAGAGTTACATCATTTCTTTCATCTGTAGTCTGAAGCATGCTTGAAAGTACCTGTCTGCATTTCATCAGTCAAAAACAGTCCTTTAAAATTCAAATTGGTGTTCCTGGGAGGGGTTTACGAGAAGTCCAATGAACAAAAGTTTGCATACCCTTAAAGGGACAATAATAATTAATAATAAAAAAAATCAATATAAAAATATTGATGGGTAGACTGCTTAAAAATTTGCATCCTGCTTTCTAATTCTGAACTTTTGCAGCATCGTATCTTTTGATTAGTCTTACATCTTCTCAGCTGTAAAATTCATACAGTATAGTGGAACCTCGGCATATGAATGTACTGCCTTATTTGTTCTCACCTTCAGAATTGAAATTTTGCATAAAATTTTTGCATTTTTGGGTCATTTTGTGCAGGACTTAGTGAAGACATAGCAACACGGGTCAGAAAGAAAAAGGAGCCGCTTTCAGTTTGGTTTTTAAAGCAGCCGGTGCCAAGAGGAATCATAACCTTAATTTAAGCAGGGTTTAATGTTTATTTATTTCATATTTAACTTCATTTACATGTGTTTTCTAAATGTTTTTGACTGTTTTTTTGGGGCGGGGGGGGCTGAATATGATTATGTTGTTGGTCTTTCTGCTGCTCCCCTCAAGGTGTCGCCACAGCGGAATATCTAGTCCGCACAACAGCTTGGCACAGGTTTTACACCGGATGCCCTTCCTGACCCAACCCTCCCATTTATCTGGGCTTGAGACCAGTACTGCGTCCAGTGGCTGGGGGGTTTGGGCACTGGCTGGGAATCGAACCCGGGCCTTCCGCATGGCAGACAAAACACCTACCACTGTGCCACCAGAGCAGATTAAATTTGTATGCTTAAGTTCCGCTGTATTCTTATACCTACTTTGTGCATGTTTTTTGATCTGAATTCTCTCAAACACAGGAACTTGTTAAGTGAAGGACAATGTCGCCCTCTTCTGGTAAGAAAAGGAAACAACCACACAGTGGGCCTTCATCTCACCTGATAAAGCTTTTGAAAGCAGCGGACTGGGGATTTATACATAAAGGTACCCGATTCCCCTTCTGTTGCTCCAGGATGAACTGATGGATGATCTCTAGAGGGGAAAAACAGACAAAATAGGGATATATATATATATATATATATATATACAAAACGACAGTGATAAAAAGAGCCCTAATAATTTACATTTTTGTAACAAATTTACAAAGAATTTTCTTTTTTTTGCATTGCATAATTTTTTTGTCTTATGCATCTCTCTAAGAAAATTAGAAACGATTAATATTATGTAAAAGTAATTACGTGAATTTCAAACAAAATCTGAACCCCCAAGGCACGAAACTGATTTTTCCGTGCCTCAGGATGTAAGCCAAACACATTACTATCTCACAGATTATAGACCCGACCTGCCCTGAACAGCCCCTCCTCCTCTCATCTTCTCTCTACTTTCCTAACATGGCTACATGGCCTAATGTGCTTTCGGTCTCCAGGCGGCTGACGTCCACCCTCGCTAATCCTCCAGCAGTAACATGGAACAGGCAGGACATGAGGAAGAGGAAGGAGGAGGAAGGGCAGGGCTATTTTGGGCAGGTCGCAGGGTAAGCCTGCTTTTAAGCCTGAAGGCCGTCGCTGACAGAGTGAGAGGCCACCACTGATGGAGGGGCCTCTGAAAAAGGAGAGAGAGAAAACGAGAGGAACGGAAAGAAAGCAAACAGCAGAAGTGGGAAGGCGAGCGGCACAGCGGGAGCCCCGACAGACAGACAGAACAGAGAAGCCACAAATAAAAGAGAAAAAAGAAAAGTAAAAAAAGAAAAGACAACAGATAAGATACGATAGAACAACAGAAAAGAAAAGATACGAAGACATTAGGAAAAAAAGGAAAATAAAGGAAAAAGGAAAGCAAGTTTTACAAAGCAAGCAAGACCAAAAGGAAAAAGGACAGGAAGGAAGCAGAAAAGAAAAAAGAAAGGAAAGAGGAAAAGACAGTGGACTGAAGAGAAAGAAAGAAAGAAACAAAGAAAGAAGGAGAGAAAAAAAGAAAACCACAGTAGACTAGAAAGAAAGGAAAAAAAAGAAAGAAAAAAGAAAGAAAGAAAAAGACAGTGGGCTGGAAAGAAAAAAAGAAAGAAAGAAAGAAAGAAAGAAAGAAAGAAAGAAAAGGAAAAAGACAGTGGGCTGAAAAGAAAGAAAGAAAAAGAAAGAAAGAAAGAAAGAAAAAGAAAGTGGGCTGAAAAGAAAGAAAGAAAGAAAGAAAGAAAGAAAGAAAAAGAAAGTGGGCTGAAAAGAAAGAAAGAAAGAAAGAAAGAAAGAAAGAAAGGAAGGAAGAAAGAAAAAGACAGTGGGCTGAAAAGATAGAAAGAAGAGAAACCAGAGCAAGTAAAAAACAAAAAAAAAAGGGGGGTTAAGTGTTGAGAAAAAGAAAACGTAAGAAAAAGATTAAGGTAGAAAGAAAGAAAGAAAGAGAAAATGTGGTCTGAAAAGAAAGACTGTACCTTTGACCTGCCGCACTGATGTTAGATTTTTCTCGAAGCCATCGTCGAACTTGGGGTTGGTGACGGGCTCGAAGTCGCTGGTGTAAACCCGGCCAGACGACGTGGTGTAGCAGCACTTACACATGCAGGTGTGGTAGCGCAGACGCCCTTCATCCAGGTACGGGTGAGCCAGAGCATCTTTAGCCGAGATCCTCTTTGACTGGAAGGAGGAACAGTTCATAATCACGAAAACATGTTTTGGTGACGGTTTTAACTAACAGGAGCAAGAACACTAATCACGATCGAAGGAAACACAGGTGCAGCCAAATCCAAGTCAATCCAAAAATAACACATTTTAGATTGCACAAGATTCACCTTGCAACAGGAAAGGGAGCCTAAACATGCTATAAATCTATTCAAATGTATGCAGATTTAAATAAACAAAGCTGCGTTTGCATAAAAAATGACATTAACAAAAACTACTAGTAAGTATACCTTAGAAATACTCTAAAAATATAACATAATTTACCTATAATGTCAAACAAATACAAATGAATTGAAGTTTACTTACTGGGTCAAAGACCAGCATCCTGCAGAGCAGGTGAACTGCCTCATGGGTCGCCTGACTGGACAAGGTGTAAAGCACAGGAAGTGAGGGCTGTGGAAACAGGAAAATAAAACTTTAATGCTTAAAATCCTCCAACTTCAGATCAAAACGCAGAATCCAAGCTGAACAATAGGGACGGGAATCACCAGTTAGTAGCTGATGAAATAATCACTATACTGTTAGAATCGCTCTTTTATAAATACTGAATCCTGATACAACATATTACCATCTCAAATGCAAACACATACGAAGTAGTTTTTAAATGTTTCGGGACACCAACAGATGGCAGCACAAGACCTCATTCACAGTCACAGGGAGCGCAGACCTTCATAAGTCAGCGTGCCAAAAGACATCGTCATGTGCACATCAGGAGCTGTGCAACTGGTGCTATTCTGACCCTGTGTGTTACCACGTCCGCTATTTCATCATGAGTTGCTTTTTCTATTCTGTGTGAAAATGGGCAACTTGTGCATTATGATTGTCGGAGGACAATCCACAACAGTGCTGCAGTTGTCGGAGGTTCATCCCCAGGACCAGAAGTAACATTGCGTCAAAGTCTGCCAATAACTCCGTCAGTGTGCCGTAGGTAACCAATCCTTCATGTCAAGGATTAATACCGATGACGAAACTTGGGTGTACGGGTAGGACCCTGGGAACGAAGCAACAGTCTTCACAGTGGAAGAGCCCATTATCTCCACTACCAAAAAAGGTGAGACAGGTCCACAGCTCTAACGAGTGCCTGCTTATTGTCGTTTTCAACATTCGTGGCATTTTGCATCGAGACTTTGTCCCCAGGGGCCAGACCGACCAATAGAGAATTCTACTTCTGCCTCTGAGGGGGGACGTACAGCGAAGTAGAATTCTCTATTGGTTGGTCTGGCCCCTGTATAGCTATTTAGTTAAATTTATGCAGACGTGAATGCTCAATCATGGAAGAAGCTCACCTGTACAAACATGCTCCCGGAGCAAAACTCATTCATAAGTTGGGGACTACCTGTAAATAAAATCTATTTTGGAGTCAGTATGGTGATACCTGTAAATTGCTGCACAATAATCACAATATGGAACTGCATCGATTTTGCAACAGTGCTGCAGTTGTCGGAGGTTCATCCCCAGGACCAGAAGTAACATTGCGTCAAAGTCTGCCAATAACTCCGTCAGTGTGCCGTAGGTAACCAATCCTTCATGTCAAGGATTAATACCGATGACGAAACTTGGGTGTACAGGTAGGACCCTGGGAACGAAGCAACAGTCTTCACAGTGGAAGAGCCCATTATCTCCACTACCAAAAAAGGTGAGACAGGTCCACAGCTCTAACGAGTGCCTGCTTATTGTCGTTTTCAACATTCGTGGCATTTTGCATCGAGACTTTGTCCCCAGGGGCCAGACCGACCAATAGAGAATTCTACTTCTGCCTCTGAGGGGGGACGTACAGCGAAGTAGAATTCTCTATTGGTTGGTCTGGCCCCTGTATAGCTATTTAGTTAAATTTATGCAGACGTGAATGCTCAATCATGGAAGAAGCTCACCTGTATTGCTGTATGGTGAGCTACTTTTTTCCACCTTATTGCGAAGAAAAAGAGACTGCAGTGCACCAGATACCAATATTTACAATTATATACAATATTTTCAGTGTGTAATGAACGTATAAAAGTCCGGTATATTGTATGTGTACGCGTGTGCGTGTAGGGGCGAGGGAGGAATGAGTCGGCCTCGCCGGTTTCAATGAATCGTATCCAATCCAATGGTAAATAATCCTATTCCACAGTCCAATACAGAGAAAAACATCTCTGAGACAAAATGGCGTCCGGGATTTACCTTGCTATTTATGGGCGCAGAGACGACGCTCATGTTAGAGTCAAATCCTTAGGTGCAGTTATGTTTTTTGGCCACATGATGGCAGAGTGTGGAAAGAGGACAGAGATTTAGTTGAGTGGATTGGTATGCTTTACATTGTACATTTGTGTCAAAGGCATACAAGACCTGAACTTTGTCAAACTTAAGAACAAATCCGACTTACAAACATGCTCCCGGAGCAAAACTCATTCATAAGTTGGGGACTACCTGTAAATAAAATCTATTTTGGAGTCAGTATGGTGATACCTGTAAATTGCTGCACAATAATCACAATATGGAACTGCATCGATTTTCCTCTCATATCTTCCTCCCATACTGAATAATGTCAGCTGAGAGATACTGTAATAACACAGTGCTAAGTGGCTAACTCATAGTCTAAAACCAGTTGTCTCAAGGAGAACGACACAATCTGTGAACATTATATTCTGCTGAACTGGAATGCACATTTTTCAAAACAACGCTCACAAATTGAGGCCATTGTTAAGGCCACCAATCACGACCCTACCCGTTATGGGTCCTAAAGAAGCTTCTTTGTGGCTGTCGCTGCGAAAATTATTTAACAAACAAAACAGCGAGTGTTCGGGGACGTTCTTGAGCCCGGAGATGACTATGAATGGAGCTCTGGCACCTGACTGTCTGGTTCGTTTCGTTTTGCTCGTCCTGACAGTCAGCGATGTGTGTGCTGATAGCTGTGGAGGACGTGGGACAGCACAAACAAAGAGCCGCGTTATTTTTAACCCTGTCTAATTATCTCCTCCGCCCACCCGGCTACCCCAACGCTTGCTCGCCAGCAGCACTGATTGAAAAAGCCCAGTGATAATCATTTGTTTTCCCTGAATAGATTTTTTTTTCTGAGGGGTTTAAAGAACGCATGCAAGCGCTGGCTGGTGATTCATGCTCATCGGGAGAAGTCTGATGATGTGGAGGGCCTCGGGGGAGAAAAGTGAAAAGATGAAGCAAATAGGAGGTAAAGCAACGAGCGCTCTACACCGAGACAACGCCTTTGGGACTTGAATATGATGTTGAGTATTAAAATAGAGAACGCGCCATTTGTTTGTGCGCAACAAGGCGACCGCCCAGGTTGTTAAGCTCGTGCAAGTTTTCGCGTGTGGTGACTGGACGTGATGCACTAGCGTCTCCTGGTATTAGTTCCCGGATTAACCCGAGACAGCTGAAGAGGAGGCTGAGGGGCTCTCCACTCCCCGTGATCGAAAAATCTCAATTAAAGTAATGATGAGTCAGGGAAGCCGACGCATACCATCACACCATCGTCAGCATCGTCAGCTTTCGTCCCTGCTCCGACACACTCCACCCTCGCATTACAGACAGAGGGAGTCATCCAACACACAACAGACCGAGGCATCATTCACACACAAAAGTACAAAAAGCAGGATTACTAACTGTTTAGACGGCCAAACCATAAATGCATAAGTGGAGACAGGCATGTGATATAATGATCTTGCTGTCTCTTACAGTTTTTATGTCCATGGTGTGCTGTTAAAGGAAAATAATCAGTAGCATGAGTTAGTCGTAGTGTCATCATGTCCATTAAAGAATGTTATCTTTGTTTGATCTCAACGAGTGTCTGCTCGAGCGAACATTTAAGTGAAAACCTCCTGTTCATGTTGCTATGTTTTCGAAGCGCACAGGTTTTTCAGTGTGTGTTCAGAACGCATTATACTGTACGTTCCTTCCTAATAATGGATTTGTGTATTCGGTTACACTGATACTCAGCACTCAGAGAGGAAATGAGAATCAGTGTGTAGCATGTTAAGCGCACCATCCTCATCCACGTGAGTGTGTGTGTGTGTGTGTGTATACTCTAAGAGACAACAAAGTTGCCAAAGCGTGAAGTGGATTTGGTTAAACAGGCTGCTCTCTGTGTCTGTATAAGGTGGTATAACGGAAATCTAACCTGAAAGGTGGAGATAGAGAGATAAGCGTTCGGACGAAGGCTAGAAAGTCACACTGAGATCGAGTAGCATCAGGGACGTGCACACTCACACTTAAAAGCAATCTTTTTTCGGATAAAATAGCAGGATTTGGATGGTAGTATTATATACAGTATAATATTATATTATAAATATATACACTATTATAATCTTATAATATATATAGTTAATATAGTATTGTTTATCATATATAGGATTATATATTAAATGATATACAGCACTGTTGAATTGCTTTAAACCACATTACCTTCTTAATTGGTCAAAAATCTTAATATTTAATGTGCACAGCGAGTGTGTAATCTTATATAACGGTTTAACAGTTCGTGTGGGCTTCAGCAACAGCACTAAACGATGTATACAGTGGTACCTCATCTTACAAACTCCCCAACTTACGAATTTCCGCTTAATTTGCTTTGCCATAGCTAAGTTGCGCGTACGTCCAGAAGCAAGTTTACACTGGTTTTTGTGGCTTTTTTTTTTTTTTTTGGCATTTTGTGCAAGATTTAGTAATGAGCATGTGTCCCAAAGATGTTAGCAAGGACGGTTGCAAAAAGAAAAAAGAGCAATTTTTTTTTTGTTTTTAAAGCAGCCGTTGCCAAGAGGAGTCATAAATTAAGGTTAAGTAAGGTTTATTGTCTATTTGTTCCATCTCTCACTTTTTTTTTACAGTACTTTTCTAAATGGTTTGTTTTTAGAGGCAAAAATATGATTATATTGTTGGAAATTGGTAATATTGGTAAAATGTCTGGGTGGCTGGAACGGGTTATCAGCATTTATATTTTTTTTCCTATGGGAAAATGCGTTTCTCAAGACGAAATCACACCTTAAGAACTCGCCTCTGGAACGGATTTAATCTGTATGCCGAGGTGCCGGTGTATTACTACAATATGTAAATACCACCATACTAGTATTCAAGTAGCAGTGTTCAACATTTACTTGTATGTCTTTAGTAAAACACAGATTTTTTTCCTATTTTATGAAAATAACAGTTTCTCCCCCAGTATTTCAGGTCAATGAACAACACCCACCACAACTACCATCACAGGAACAGCCAGCTATTCACCCCTCATCTGAATTAGCCACTTCTCCAGACTGTTTGTAAACATGTCTGAAACTTTGCACCATGTTTTGCTTCCCAAACACTACACAGTAGAAATGACCTCATCTATATCACCTGTCTAACTGAACATGTCGGTTTCCTGTTGGAAAATATTTTGCACCCTTTCTTTGGTGTGAACGCACTCAAGGTGCGCTTGCTAACAAGGTGATAAACGCAAAACGCTTGTCAGAAAAGTATGGCTTTCTTCCAAATTATGGTCCTATGATCTATAATAAGTAAAGTAATGGTGCATGAGGTGGGCAAATGCAAAGCGCAGAGACATAAAGCCAACATATAAAACGATGCAAAAGTTTTGAGACCCCTCCCCGAGCCTTCTGAAGGACTTTTTTTCGTCTTTTGTTTTTTCTCCAGTCGCTGGTCCTGAGCAGTTTTAGATTATTGTTTTTGTTTGTTAAATCACACAGTGACCTACAAAACATTTAATCCTAAAAACGCATCTAAATTAAGCCTCAACCAGTGCAGATGATGACAGATGATCAGGACTGGTGATTAGTATACTGCTGAATGCTGAGTGGTTGGAACAGACGAGAGGGGAAATGAGGTTGCTGCTGAAGTTGGTACATAAAGAACTATTTTATAATCGTATATTTAAGCACTTTGCAGCCTGTCGCAGTAAAATATTTGTTTTTATTTCTTTCGTTTAAAGTACATCATTTAATTGCATGAAATAAGGCGTGGCCCAAGATATTTGCACAATAGTTTATGTATGGACACAGTATTGTACAATAAGTAACAAAATCTAAGGCTTAAATGTTATATATATTAAGAACATTAAAAAGCATTGGAAAAGTATTTTTACTGGCCTGCTGGAGCTAATTACTAGTTTCTGTTTTTCTGAGACTCTAAAAGCTGACTCTTCTCTTCCTTTAGAGACACAAATGGTGGGAATAAAGGAAAAAAAAAAATCTAGCATATGATATACTAAACAATGCAACAATAACCATGGACAGACTAATTTCCAGTACGTCCTGAATGACTAGTCTGACCATATTGCGCTTTGCTAAAGCGGCTAGTTACACTGGAGCACTGCTGTGGGTTCAGGGAAAGGTCAGGCAGCCATCTGCGCTTTATAGCTGAGAAAAACATGAAAGGACAAGGCCACACACACACCGCATCCACCTGGGAGGCCACATCTGCCTCAGTTTTGAACATGGTTACTCAACACTCCCCCATTTTCCATATCCATCGGAGTTGGACAGTCCACCCTCGGACCATCAGGCCACCCTCTGCATGCGGGCGAGCGATGCTGTGCGAATGTGCGTGTGTGTGCGTGTGTGGGTGGAAATCTGATCATGCCGCCACCACCGCCGCCGCCTCTTAGAGGAACAACAACAAGGCCTCATGCATACATCTGTCTCTGGATAGCTTACCAGCTTTTCCAGGCACAAAAACCAGGTGGTGCAGCAGATAAAGTGGATCGGGGAATTTACAAGCCACGATTCAACCTTGCTCTCTTTTGTATCTGTGTAGCAGTTCACGAGAGGCTATAAAATCCTAAAAGCTCTTTCTCTCTCTGTCGCTCTCTCTCTCTCTCAATCCTAAGAGCGCTGCAAAATTAATAGCTTGTAACAAGGTCCCCGGTGGACTCAGATGTACCAGTTCCCATTTTCATTTCCTCACTCTCTTTCTCTTCATATCCTCCTCTCAATTCAATTCAGTTTTATTCGTACGACACTACGAACGATTGACATTGCCACTAAGCAGGTTTAAAGAACTCCGGATGTAAATTTAGATCCCTAATGAGCAAAGCCGGAGGCATACGGAAGAAACCTTGAGATGATCCAGACTCCAAATCAAACTTGTCCTCTATTTCTGCTTCACTTTTGTCCATTCTCCAGTCCCATGACCAAAGAGATGCCTTTATAAACGTCTGGCTCGAATAGAGATATTTCTCTTAACTTTCTCTCGCTGGTCCTGTGGGTGGACATCTCAAGGAGTAAAAAGCTTCATGATCGATAACGTTCCAGGATTCAAGAGAATCGCAGTCCTGTACCTTTACGCTCTGTCACATAGCCAGTATTGTCAATATACCATGTGACCTTGAAACATGCGTATTCACACACTACGGGGAAATTGAGGACGTCAATTAGCCTAATCTGCATTCTTAGGATTGTGTGAGGAAAACCATCAGGCACGGGGGTTACCATGCAAACTCCATGCACACAGACCTGAGGCGGGAATCGAACCCGGACCCTGGAGGTGCAAGGCGACAATGCTAAACACTAAGCCACTGGGTAGGTCTATAGGTATATAGGAAAAAAAAGAAAAAAAAAAAAACCTGTGGCTGGGTCTATCCACAGTTTCAGGATCACCTTCTCAAATCATTTCGATTTGAGGACATATGTAGATCTGTCCCTTGGCTTGCACTACTACATAAACGGCAAAGGGGGTCAGACTTTCTTTTCATTTAATATAATACAGTAAATAGGGAGCGGCATAGGCTTTACAAATTAGTTTATGGTGAATCGTTTGATGAGCTGGGTTTTTTTGAGGTAGCAAAACAGTTCCCCCAGACTGTGTCCCACTTGATCACCGTACTAAGTTCCCTCCCCCTAAAAAACCCTTAATAGAAATGTTGGAGTATTGTTGTACGACAAGTGATTTATAAATTTTACTCACAATGCCTCGAGAGTCTGTACTGTAATCTGTCCAGTTTACCATAGGATGAGGAGATATTTTAGTCGACCATGGCAAACCATGAGCTTTCAACACAGAGTTTATTCTCAGGTAGAGAAAAAAGGAGAATCCTGGCAAAAAAAAATTCAGCTTTTAAAGTTTGAAAGGATTTGATTCCACAATCATTGTAAAGATTTTTTTTAAGGTATAAATGCCACATTCAGCCCAGGATTTGAAAGTGAACGTTTTATGGCCAGTACAAATATTATTATTGTGCCAGATGGGGTAGATTCGCTATAGGGATCTAAAACTCACATTTTTTTCTACCATTTTACAAATTTTAATAGAGTGACTTAGGATTGGACCTATCTTATCCAGAACGTTTTTGGATATTCCTGTAAAGACTAAATCTTGCAAATGGATTGGATAAAGAATATTCATCTCTAAAGCTCGCCATGGTACAAAGGAGAGACATCCATCCAAATCCTAAGCGATCTCATCTGACAAGCCGATTGTAGACCAAAAATCTGGTAAAGATCAGCCACCATGAGATTTTATTCGATACATAGATTTGAGACAAATTCTGGGCCGTTTATTGTTCCACAGGAAATGCGCGCTCCAAAGTAGCCCATAGGGGGTGCTAAAGGTAACACTGAAAACAAAAAAATTAATCTTGGGAGTATTTTCATCTTAATAGTAGCTATCCTGCCATAAAGTCCCAAACAAAGCGGAGACCAGCAGCGAAGGCTACTTTTAGTCTTATCCAGAAGAAACTGATAGTTCCACTTAGAGATACAAGGAAAAACTATCATTCCAAGTTAAATTGGTCATAGTAGGTAAAGACTAAATGTCTAATTTAGCAGCCAAATTTAGGGGCATAAGTGTGGATTTGCGCCAATTAATTTTGTACCCGGAGAGTTGAATGTATTGAATAGTTTTAAATGTTAATTGACTGTATGTGTGATTTTAGATACAAATAACAAAAAATCATCGGCATATTGTAAAATTTTATGGGATGTATTTATGCACCTTATAGGAGTTAATAGTTATTAGTCAAATCACTTGGGCCAAGGGCTCCGAAGATAAATTAAAGAGCAGAGGTGACGAGGGACATCCTTGATGTGTGTCTCTGCCAAGATAAAAGGAAGGGGAGTTAGAAGGGCCAGTGAGAACCCTAGCTGAGAAATCAAAATAAATAGTTTAGACTATTCTTCAAGAAAAAGGAGCCAAACCCAAAATGCCCCAGAACAGACCACAGAAAATTCCACCCAATTCTGTCAAATGCTTTCCCTGCATCCAGAGAGAGGGTTGCAGAGGATGCTGGGTATGAATCTGCTTGTTGAATAATATGAAGAAGCCTGTGTATATTATCTGCAGCAAATCTTCCCCTTAAGAATCCTGATTGATCATAATTATTCAAATCTCCTATGCACTTATCGAGTCTAAGGGCCAAAACTTTTGCTGTTAGCTTTGAGTCTGTAGATAAAAGGCTAATTGGCCTGAACATTCAAGTGGATCTTTTGCTCTCTTCAGCAATAGTGTTATTAACGCTGTATTTTGGTCCCTATGTAAAGCTCCTGTTTCTAATGCAAAATTAAAGAAGTTAAGAATTAAACGTGCAATTATATCCCATAATGTCTTCAATAGTCCAGGAGCTTTGTTACTACTTGTGGAGTCCAGAGCAGATTTTAATTCCTCGATGCTCAAAGGTCTGGCCTTTATCTCACGCTGAGAATCATTCAACTTAATTATTTTAATTTTTAAGAAATGAAACAACATTTGTTGAGTCAGTGTTGGATTCTGAAGTATACAGAATCCAGTATTGATAGTAGGATTCAAATGCTCTATTTATATCTTGAGGTTGGGTATACACTAAACCTTCATGTCTAATAGCTGAGATATTAGCTTTGGATTTAGCATCTTGAATGGCTTAGTTAAGGACTGTCTAGTATGATGTCTAGGACCCAAAGATACAGGAATTAAAGATGTCATTACTGAAGAATGATCAGATAAAAGAAGTGATAGAATATTAACTTCCCTAATAAATGGAATAAGAGAAGGAGAATAAAGTAAATAAATAATCAATCCTTGAATGACTTATGACGAGCTGAAAAGAAAGTGTAAATCTTTAGCACCATTATTTTATAAACGCCAGGCATCGCACACATAACAATGATGCAAGAATGAATTAAAACAACCAGAGATAATTGTATCAGACTTAGAGGTATGGGATCTGTTTAACTGGGGATCCAACACCTCATTAAAATCGCCCCCAAACATCATAGGACAGTCACCTTAACTTGCAACTAAACATAATTTTTGAAAAAGTAAAGGATCACCCTCCGTGGGTGCATATACAAACATAAACGCATATTTAACATTATTTATGGAACCAACAACGTAAGTAATTGGGCTTCAGTTAGCTTCTTCCTTGCCAATGTCATCGCTCTCCTCTTAGCAGCTGTGCAACGTCGTTCCCATATACAAGATCTGTCCAACACCTCGAGCTCCATTGAGGATCGCATTCCAATCTTGAATATGAATGTACGCGGGGTTGTTTTTGAGCGTTCACCACTATATACACTGCCATCTCTCCTTTTCTTCTCTTTCCCCCCTCTTTCTCTTTCCTCTCTCCTCCTGTCTAGCTCTTTCACTCTTTCTCTCTCTCTGTCGAGCTACACATGTCGTTCCTGAGCTGCCAGTGATCCAGACTCCCTCTGCCCTCCGGACCTGTCTGACCCATCCTGGTGCCCCGCTTCTGGCTGAAGATCTCGTCACATGGATGCCCCGTGTGTCTCTCTGGGATGCGTCTGGTGTCTGGGGATGATTCTCTCTACCTAGAAAATGGTTCTGGCCTTGACTGGTGTTGGCAACTGTTTCTCTGGGGACTTGACAGTTCGATAGTTCATGACTGGAACTTCTTACAAGTCTACCTGGGTCTTCAATAACTACCTGGACTTCATATTAACATCAATTCACATCAGCTATTATAGCTGAACTGCCTCCCACCCTACACACTGTATAAATGCAGATCATTTACTGCTTTCTGTTTTACTCAGATGAGGATGGGTTCCCTGTTGAGTGTGGTTCCTTTCAAGGTTTCTTCCTATTACCATCTCAGGGAGTTTTTCCTTGCCATGGTCGCCCTCGGCTTGCTCACCAGGGACAAACTGACCATTTTGATACATACAAATTCACATTTCATACAAACTTAAATAATTCTTTTGACTGTGTAAAGCTGCTTTGCGGCAATGAAAATTGCTAAAAGCGCTAAACAAATAAAATTGAATTGAATTGAATATACACGGTGGGCTCTTTCAATCTCCATTACCTTATGAGAGATGGAATCCATTTAGGAAGATGATTTTGTATAAATCGCACAGGGTCATCTCCTTCCGCACCTTCTTCCAACCCCACTAGACGGATGTTAGACTGGCGGCTCTTATCTTCGATTCTTGCTAACTTTTCCTGATGAGAATCTACGGCTAGCTTAACTTCCGTAGTGTCTTTCTTTGCGTTACGAAAAGCTGTCTAAATTGTCAAATTTCTTATCAGACGAACATCTTTCTCCAGAACTCCAAGTCTTTCTGCAATAGGAATGAATTCTTCCTTGAACATTTTTCCAACAAAGCTAAGATGCATATTTAATTCGGCTGCAATGGCGCAACCAATAAACTATTATTTATTAATTGTTAATATGTTCATACGCAGAGAATTCACATTTTCTTATTAATTTGACTCGAATTTAAATGGTCCAAATTATGCGAATGTGAGTCAAAATGATCCACACACCAATTACGTTGAAACTTCGATTAGCCTTCTTATCAGCGCTTTCCGTTTAAGGCTACTGTCTCGCCAGTCACTGCTGTGTAGGTGTGAACGTGTTACATCAGTTTATTTGTAACTGCGGTGCGAACAAAAATAGACGCCTCACTTGTGATTTGCACGAAAGAAGAGCAGCATGTGATTTTTTTTTTTTTTTTTTTTTTTTTTTTTTTTGTGGTCTGAGGGTGTCCCTGGTACCAAAACAACTCACGGAAGAGCATAAACCGAAACGTTTGGATATCTGCACAACGAAATCTCTAAAATTTATCAACGCTTACAGTTTCCTGGGATTCTCATCGCGAAGGCCAGAAGTATTGGAACACCATCAGGGAAAATGCTCAACAATTAACAGTGCTACGATGCTTATCGAAGAGCTGAAGCCTAAATTTTGGATTAAACGCAGGTGACTGCTTTAGTCCTGATCGCACTTCTTTGGACTTCAACGGGTTTGGTCCCCTGAAAGCAGCTCTACAAGGAAGAAGATTCACTTCTGATGAAGAAATGATGACAGGGGTGCATTCGTGGCAAAAAATATTCTACAGCCAGAGTGCAGATAAATTGTGACTTAGCCTTCCCCTATTTCTATAATAGTCTCTGCGTTTCCCAAAAGTATGTTTTTCAATGCCATTGCAATGTTCATTTTGGAGGTGTTCCAATCCAGTTTCCAGCACAGTTGGGGAGGTTTCCACTCAAACTCTAAAAGCTGATTCAACTAATCTGTTGGTCGCCAGGTTCATGGGTATGTTTAAGTGTTGGTGCTGGACGTTGGTCCTCCAAAACTGGATTTCAACAGGCCTTGTGTATATAAATGAGCTAGCGCTGAGATACAGCTCGTCTGAGATCTGCAGAGCTGAGCAACAAGCCGGGGGAGGGGTTACTTTTATATGAGGTCACAACAGGTTGAAAACAGAGTGATGAAAAAAGCAATATGGTGGCACAGCTCCAAGAACTAGGGAAAGGAAAAGGCAATGTTAAGAGTCTTTTAGATTAGGGATTTGTGTGTGCGTGTGTGTGTGTGTGTGTGTGTGTGTGTGTGTGTGAGTGATCAGGGAAGAAAGTATTTAATGTTTTTGAGAAAGACGTAAAGGACAAGGAAGCTGAGGAGAGAGAGAGAGGGAGAGAGAGAGAGAGAGAGAGAGAGAGAGAGAGAGAGAGAGAGAGAGATATCTATAGGTGGCGGTGATGCAACATACAAGATACTGAGTGGTACTGAAAGGGAAACATGTCGAAAGATCAGGGAAGGATGCATTAGACCAGGGGTCTCCATATCCAGTCCTGGAGGGCCAGTGACCAGCACAGTTTGTAATTCACCAACACCTAAACACACCCACTGAACCTAGTAATTAACAGATTGGTTAAATCAGCTGTGTTTGAGAAGAAGAATCGCCAAACTTGGTTGGACACTAGACCCCCAGGACTGGATTTGGAGATCCCTGCATTAGACGTTTTAAGGAAGACGGGTCTGGAAAATCTGCATTAATAAGATTAATAGAAGTAACAGAAGAAGAAGAGGGGTGCCTCCGAGTGGCGCAGTGGTAAAGGGCTCGCCCTATCATCCGGAGGTCTAGAGAGAGCTGATTGGCCGAGCTCTCTCAGGAGGGAGGGATGAGAGGTACTTGCGCTCCCACATTAATCACGGCTCTACAGCCAATCAGGGGCGTCTGTGAGCTCATCCTGGGAGCGGCTAGCGCTTTCCTCCGAGTGTGTTACTCCGCCCCCAACGGTGCGTGAGCGAACAGTTCGAAAAGATGCGGTCGGCTGACGTCACGCGGTTTGAGAGAAAACACGTGATAGTCTTCGCCCTCCCGGCTGAATGGTAGTAGCCTTAATGTGGGAGCCCCCTAGTGACGGGGAGGAATTGGCCACGACTAAATTAGGGAGAAAATTGGGGAAAAAATAATAATAATAATAAAAAAGAAGAAGAAGAAGAGGGAAATCTAATTGGCTTGTTTAAGCCCCGCCCAGAAAAAAAGAGGACTGCCCCCCCCCCCAAAAAAAAAAAAAATATATATATATATATATATATATATATATATCTCCATTTTTATTTCCATTTAATTTTGCAAGTTTTTATATTTCTTATATATTATTTTCCAAAATTTTATATTTTTTATGTTTATAATATATATATATATAAATTTATATTTTGTTCGATTTTCATTTTGTCTCATCTAAACTGACTGTTATTTTTGTTTCACGATTTATTTCTTGTTAATTGTTTTACAGCCGGTCGTCTAAGCATTTCACTGCATATCGTACTGTGTATGACTGTGTATGTTACAAATAAAATGTTAATTTGATATATCAGGGCATTTCTTCATTTTGCATTATTATTATTATTACTTTTTTTTGTTATATTTAATCTGTAATTTGTCTCTTTTGATGAAACGTTAAACATTCACCATGAAGTTCCAGGTGGCCCCTCTTTAGAAACTTTGACCTGGTATAATTAAATGTGTAGCTGATTAGCGACAATTATCACACTTCGCCGGTGTCCCTGTCATCACCCTGTTACCACAGTGACACCGAGTAACCTCATCATCCCAAGTGTGTGTGAGTGGAGTGAAGCGTATGCCACCTCCCTGCCCTCTCCACACCGCCCCGCCATCTAGAACAATGCCTGTAAATAGAGCAGCAGTCGATAGATGTGATTAAAACATCCTGTGCTGAAGCCTGCCAAGCTTACACAGACCAGAGCGAAAG
The DNA here is from genome assembly GCF_024256425.1 of Clarias gariepinus. NCBI lineage: Eukaryota > Metazoa > Chordata > Actinopteri > Siluriformes > Clariidae > Clarias > Clarias gariepinus. Next base: position 4,701,609 of record NC_071110.1, read on the forward strand.
AGAGAGAGAGAGAGAGAGAGAGAGAGAATGACAAGGTCAGCCAAATGTCAGTGTGTGTGTGAGAACGAGTAAAAGGGTGTGGTAAAAGGGGCCTAGTCGTGGTCCGATGACAATCACCAGTTTAGCAAACATATAAGATTTACGCATAGGCGCGCGCGCGCGCGTGTGTGTGTGTGTAGGAGTGTGAGAAAGGCGTGCTACTGGTTCAGCGGCCGTGCGGTGGGTCGATGCAAGACAGGAAGTGGAGGGCCGTAGTGCTTGCTCTGCAGTTACTGTTCCTGCGTATCGCTTTCTCTGTGCGGCTGCTGAGGACTGCAGAGCCAACACCCAGCATCAAACACACACGCGCATACACACGCACACACAATCATGGATATATGGTCGACCAAAGCAGACCCCCGAAGTGTTGCGCAGTAACGGCTAAAATCAGCTTCACATTCGAAGAACATTTGGATAGGAGAAATTATGTTAAAAAAAAAAAAAAACATTCTAGACATTCAGATGCGTCTAAATCATGCGTGTACAAACAAAACCAGTTTTTGGCTTTTTTTTCCATTTGTCTAATTGACTGGGACTTAATCGATATAATAAAATTTCCCCACTATTGTAACCTCATATAAGAAGACCCCTTCCTCCAACTTGTTACTCGGCTACGATGGTTTCTGGAGGGGCGTGGCATAGGAGGCGCTCATTTACATAGACACTGAAACAGAGCGTTTAGAGAAGGAGTGACATAAAGCAAGTTCGAGACATAAAAATTAGAGTTATTTCAGCATACTTGAAGAAAAAAAAATACACAGTGTACAACCAATCATACAATTATAATATTATAATTGATCATCTAACTTTTTTTTCTTAAATAACAATTGTTATTTTCAAATACAATTAAATGCGACACAAAACTTCCTATATCTATAACTAGAGAGTAACTACAGTAGGTCACGCCCGTAAAGTAAAAACCATACTGATACTACTACTACTGATACGACAGCGACTAATAATACAGTGGCGCGCAGTGATCGCTAGGGTCCAAGTACTTGTAATTAATGAGCTCAACAGTGCAATTAGTGCACCGCCTACTGATCTAATTCCTAAAGAGTCCACCAGTGTGTCAGCGCACGGCTTCTACACTGCGTTGCTCAATCAAGATTGAAGCCGACCGGATACGGGTCCCGCCGCGTCTAGACGTTCGGTGCAGGGTATGGTAGGAGTCACCTAATTAAAATATTGTTTTGCACGTACATTATCATAAAAAAAAGAGTAAATGATCTTATCTGTCCTACTTAAGAAAATCTGAAAATGAAAACAGGCTACTGGATGAATATATCAATTACAGACGAATGAAGAAACTAATAACCCAATATATCAAATATTTAAGTTAACGTATGAATTTTTGCAGATAATTTTTTTACTTTATTAAACGTGATGCCTCAGGATTCAGGTTTAACTGTAGACGTTATCTTTTCACCTGTACGACATTACGTCTGATCCGTATCGATCAAAAACGCACGAGAGCCTTTACAATGTACTGTAGCAAACTTTTCATGGTTTATATAACAGCTTAATCCTGAATACAGGGTCGCTGGGGGTCTGGAGATCCGAGATACCCGGAGGAAAGTGCTAACCACTACGCCACCGTGCTGCCCTGTAGAAAACAATCACACAGAATTCTCGAATAATATAAACAGTAAATAATTAAAGTAATAATTCTCCATGTTTTAAACGTTGCGTAGTAGTTTGACACTTATTAAACTGAGAAAGGAAGAGGAAGAATGAGGAAACAGGAGGAAGAAAGGGGGGATTTGTAAAATAAGATGGGGGGAAAAGTAGACAAGGAAAAAGTCATGAAGAAGAAAAAAAAGAAGACAACTATTAATAAAATGAAAAATCAACAAGATGTAAATATGAAAAATGAGATGAGAATGAAAAAGGACAGAAACGTTCAGTAAAATGTGAAAAAAGAAGACAAGAAAAGTAGAGAAAAAAAGAAAAAGAAGAAAATGAATTGGAGAAATGGAGGAAAAAAAAAAAAAAAATGGAGAAAACATAAAAGGGATAAAACAACGGGATAAAAGTAAGATGAACAACATGATAAAGATGATGTAATGAGAGAAAGAAAGAGGGACTAAGAAGAGGGGAAAAGACAATTAGAAGAAAAGACATGCAAAGATGAAATCAAAGAGGATAAAGAAGTAACTGGAGGACAAGAATAAAAGGGATTAAAAACAAAAAGAAAAATATAAATTAGAAACAAGCAATTTTTTAAAGTCATGCCTGTAAACGAACCGAACTGAACAAAACAAAACAAAAAAAAAAACTGGGCTGTTCTCATACTGTATCCCTCTGCTTTCACAGGCTACACTATCTTCCATATCTGCCAAGCCACATGCACCCTGTGCTCGAAAACACACTGTGTACAAACAGAGAGCTTAAGAATCTGCACAGAGCGGAGCGGCGCAGACCTCGAGCCCACCACCAGAGCCAGAGAACCAGGGCAGAGCACACAGGGAGATAAGGACCAGGCCCTGGGATCCACCCACTCCCTGCAGACATGGCTCAGGTTCAGAACGAGGTCTGGAAAATCTGCAGCATGCCAGAGGAAAGGAAGCGGAGAGAGAGAGAGAGAGAGAGAGAGAGAGAGCACACGAGACAGAAAAGTGCTGAGCTCGGCTGAGAAAGCAGAGCCGGAAACACCACACGAGTGCTTAAGGAGGTGCTGTCACTCAACAGGAAGTCCTGGTCACCGAAGCAGAGATGCATGAACCTGGAGCCTTTTGAAAACAAGCACAAACTTGCAAGAGCCTTTAAGGGATTCGAGGGTTTCTAACTGATGCAGTGTCTTATTACCATAACTGGAGATCATTGGTAAAGTTGCATGTTTAATAGTAAAAGTATGATGATTAACAGACACACAGTGTGATGAGAGCTCACAGGATTGGGACTAAACAGCTGTGTGTCCACTAGTTAGTGAGACTTATCAGCTTTTTTTAAGATAAATCATAAAGATCGGGCTTTAGAGCGATAGAAAGAGGTCATATGATCTGATGAGTCCAGAGTGATGGGCGTGTCGGGGTAAGAAGGGAAGCGCATGAAGCGATGCTCCCATCATGCATAGTGTCCACTGTAGAAAGTCTAAAGCTCTGAGCTCATCAGAACCGCTTTTAGTACCAACTTACTGTACGAGTTGAAACACAAAACCTTCCACTCGCGCGCATCCTACAGTACATGAGTTTTAAAACCTCAATGGTTTGGTGTTGTACGGATGTGCACGCTACTTCATCCAAACTCTTTTCTTTTTTTTTAATTAACAGAGAAAAACAAGATCTTCCGACTGTAAAAGGAAACAGTAAGCTAATATTAGAAACACGAGCAGGGTATAGCGCAAATAAAACCCAGTTACGTTTACACAGGAAGCAAGTCATGTTTATTTTTACTGTTACTGACAAACCATTTGGTATGACATGACTAATAAGTTCTGACAGAAGCATTATTATCGTGCTTACACTGTACTCTCGCTCTCCCACACAAATACACGGATGACAAACCGGGTTCAGGGACCTGCGGCGCACGGGAAAAGAGATGAATCTGATCTCCTGCCGGACTCTCGGTGCTGAGAATTCTCATCGCTGTACTTGCACCTAGTTACAGAAGGGCTTCACACTACACGTCACTTTCCATCACTGAGAAAATCAAACGTGCTGGAAAGTTTCAGTATCGCTAATCGTGCTAATCAGCCCGCGCTACACTCGCGATGGGGGTGTACTCGCCCCACAGGGGGTGGGTGGTAGACAGGGGAACCGGGGCTAAAATCGCGTGAATCCGTCATCAGATGTACCTGTTTATGCGGTCCTCTCAGTATGTGAGCTCTGGCTCCTTCACACGCCGTCCTCATGGCCTCCAACGACGGCGTCCCCAACAGGTCAGTGATCAAATCCAACTGAGAGACAAAAGAGAAAGAAAACTGTTAAATAATTGAATATGCACCATTACTTCATCAGGTCATTCCTAGCATCAAAAATCTGTAGCTCCATCAGCATTAGCTGTTCCTGAAACAAACTAAATGTCAGATGGAGAACATAAACCATGAGAAGTAATTTTCCGAATCACAAATAAAGACATCCCACCCTGCAAAAACTAATCCTAATTCTAATGTTATATTTATGATATCCTATAAGAGGAGTGTTTACGTCAAACTTTTGATTGTGCAGAATAGCAAAACACAGTTATAAAAGTAAAAACTCCCCTTATCTCAGTTTGCTTTGCCTGCTTTACATCTGGAACGCTGGCCTCCCAGGAACTCCTTAAAATGTCCCAAATGTATGGAAAAGGCTGGGAGCGAGGTCAGGACTGTACAGGGGATGTGGCAATAACCCCAAGCCAAGTTACTGTAACGTGCAAGTGGTGCTGCTAAATGATTGTGTGTACACACACCCAGAAGCGTCGATAAGTTATTGGCTGATTTTCAAGGATCAGACAGTCTACTCACCCAATGTTCACGGGAACGACTGCAGAAGGCTCTGAGACCTGGATTGTTGTTCACAAGACGTACAAACTTCCTTAAAACATTTGCACGGTTCAAAAGACGTACTGCGGTTAAGAGTCTCATCACTGTACTGCGCTCAGCATCTTTTCTAAATGCGATTGATACTCTTTTTGGTCCAGTTTAACAACGCATTCATTAAACAAAGCTTTCCTAATCTTTTTCTCATGAACCTATCATAAATAGTTTAAATGATTTAAATGTCAGTTCGAAGTACGAAAACATCATTTAAAGAAGTCCCTAAGCTAGGGACGCGAGGTTTGAATCTCCGGGTTAGTGTGTGCATGACTTTGCATGTTCTCCTTGGTGGGTTTCCTCCAAATACTCCTTCAACAGTCCAAACACATGCTCCGTAGGTCAGGTGTGGGATTATATGTGTGTGTGTGTGTGATGGGTTTGCACCTCATCCATGGTGTACTCCATTTCTCTGGGATAGGATCCAGACCCCAGCAACCCCTCCTCCACCCCCCTTCAGTGGTATGAATAATAAATGGATAGATGGATGGATGGATGAATGGATGGAGTTATTGTTCTTTCATTTATGCCAACCACAATCTCCCGTAAATTGAATTCCATCCTGGAGAGCATTGTATAAGATGTAAACGGGGGGAGGCGTTGATGTGCTGTGTGTGCACATTCCAGCCGGGGAGGATGGCCAGCTGTACACACTTCTCCATCCACATAAGAAGATAAGCAGACATGTGCGTGCACACACACACATACAGAAGAGGAACAGCTGGAGCTGAGATATTAATAGAACCCGCGCCTTCTCTTTTTCCTGAAGCCAATTCAACTAAGACCATTTTCTTCCCTTCAGGAACGGCTGCTTCTTCTGACCAATCAGAATCCCGCAACCGATGGGCGGCATAGCGCGCATGGCGTGCAGATGAGACGTACTCGGACATCACGAGCTTGGCTGGAAGAGGCACACTTCGCCTACATCCATGGGGTTGTGTGTAGCAAGGAATAAAACACATTGTGTCATGGTGTTATAGAAAAATAATCACAGACAGGATGGCGTGATGAAGTGTCTGTTGTCAAAGTCAGGTATTATCCTTGAATGGAGTGTTTTATTCCCTTACTGATACATCAATTAGCCATCAAGGTTTTATTAATGAAAGAACAACATCTGCTTCTAGTTATTTTTTTATCCTGCATTTACATAAAAACACACTAGTTCCTGTTTTCACTTACACTATAGCAGCTATAAATAGTCATTTAAGCCTCTATTTTTTATCAGAAGTCTATCGCTTCTGGACGCAAATGCACTTGAATGGCCTCGGGCCGCGTCACACCAGGCTGAACAGGTTTCCTATAACCACACCTCAGCATATTTTATTCCATACGTATTGTTTAAAGACGCGGATACAAGAGATGCGACCTTTCAAAGGAAACCCCCTGACTTTTCAAAATGCTGTGGCGAGAACTGGAAAATCTGTATTAGGAATAAAAACGGAGGGGGTATCTACAATACCCTGCATGCATAGGTTTGCATACCCTTTCATAAGTAGAAATGTGGCAGCGTGCCAAATGAACCGCATTCAAACTCGGGTGCAAATGTCATTATCATAAATTTGTCATTGAATGAAATTATTCAAATAAACCCGAAATAAAGACCAGCTGTTGTATTTAGTAGGATTCTCCTGACATATTCTTGGATTCTTTAGATTGTTGGTCTGACGAAGGTTGATGAAGCGATATCAAACTTTTTTCGAAAAGTATCCATCAGGAGAGAGGGTTTAAACTAAAATTAGCTGGAACACAATGAAGGTCATCATCGAATAGTGGAGAAAATGGATTAGCATTATCTAAAGGGAAATTTCAGCTGATGTGTTAACATACACTTTGGGGAATCTCTAGAACTTATGTTTACTTGTTGAAGAATTAGTAGAATACGGGACCTGTAAAGTCACGGCTATACAACACGCTGATTTTGTAGATTCCATCTTTAAATTGTTCATTGATCAATTTAGTTTTAAGCTTCAATTACATGAAGCATCCATCCTATAAGCCCTTGTGTTAGTTGACTGATTGAATCTAACCAGCAGGAATTCCTGGTTGTCAAAATAATGTCATGATGTATTTTATATACCCCTGGGCCAGGGGTAGCTCAGTGGTTAAGGCCTTGGACTACAGTTCAGAAGATCCCAGGTTCAAACCCCACAACCACCAAGTTGCCACTGTTGAGGCCTTGAGCAAGGCCCTTAACCCTCAACTGCTCAGATGTGTAATGAGATAAAAATGTAAGTCGCTCTGGATAAGAGCGTCTGCCAAATGCCTAAATGTAAATTTGGATACGCTAGGGACGTTTGGACAACATTGATCGTAGGTGTCTAGGTGATGTAAATACATGCGAACAGCGATGGCTGGGATAACATTAAACGAATGCCTCCTAACACAATGTTGCACAAACAGTAATAATACTAAATCCATGGCAAGAGTGGGACTCAACTGGTTGTTGCAGTGGGAGTACTGGGTTCTTACCACTCGACCACTAGGGGGCATGCTGATGATGCTAATAAATGCATATACATATATCTGCAAAAAATACCAAACAGCAGCAATTTACTGAAATATTGGGAAATTGGAAAGTAGACAAAAGTGTAAAAAAGTCTAAGATGTGTTCTGTGAAAGTGGATGTGATGTGGTTTGAATGCTGTGAAAAACACCATATTACAGTAGGGTACTTTGAGAGCTAAGATGCACCCCACAGTAATATTTCTGAAAGAAAATGAAACAGATGCGCGACATGAGATACACACACTGTGTGTGGGAAGCCGTTTGGTCCGTTGCTGATCAGAATTCTAAACCCTGCTGGACACTTTAGGGACCATGGATGTAGTCGGACATTTTGCAAAAGGACGTTAACGAGGATCAAAGCTCCGAATAATCAGTACAATTCAATTAGTTTAAGGTTGCGTTTGCAACGTTGTGTTTTTTCAGGTCGTTCCTTCAACGTTATCTCGTCATCACTTCATCAAAGTTGTTCTTAACTTTCTAACAAAAACTATTTCGTCCTGACGGTACACGTCATCGCATTATCATTACGACAATATTACAACGTTTATGCAGCGGTAAGCGATGTTTTCATATAAACCTGTGATTTGTAGTGAGACTACTAGCAGAGCTACTGGTACAGAAAATTAAGCTCTGATGAGGGCTGAACACTTCAGTCAAAAGTTTTACGTTGGTGTTATTTTGACACACATCATAATCCTGATTTAAACTGTACTTTCCAGTGTTTAAATGGATTTACCAAGGTTAACAGACATGAATTAAAAAAACGAATGAAAAAATGAACAAATACGCCTCCGAGTGGCGCAGTGGTAAAGTGCTCGTCCTATCATCCGGAGATCGCTGGTTCGGTTCCCGGGTGATGCTGTAACCTCTCGCAGCTGGAGGTCTAGAGAGAGCTGATTGGCCGAGCTCTCTTAAAGGGGAGGGATGAGAGGTACTTCCTGCTCCTACTTAAATCACGACTCTACAGCCAATCAGGGGCGTCTGTGAGCTGGCGCAAGCGGAAGGAGCAGATAGCGCAGTTTTTTTTTTTATTTGTATGTGCAGCACTAGAGTTCCTGCATGTATTCAGTTTGTTTATTACTTTAGTGAGTTTTGATGTCTGTAATTCTCTTCTCTATACCAGGATTACTTTGTAACAGCTACTGTATGAAATAAAATCCTAGCAGATCGCGTTAGCTGTGACCTGATAGAGAAAAACAAAACCTCTTCCTCGTCTTGTGGATTTTTTTTATTCCAGTACATTCCATTAAGCAGACTGTAAAGTATCAGTGTTTGACTTTAGTGCTTGTTCAGCAGAGGATCCTGGCCTCCATCCCATAAATCAGGCTTCATGGCCGTTAGGAACAGACGGCCTTGAGCTCGGCCCTGCTGCGTTCAGACTCCCGCTTTCTTCATTTCTCACTTTTTAGTGCGATCGTAAAGGATGTGTTAAAGTGCAGGGTTTGAGGAGGGCAGGGTTTGACCAGTTTTAGATCTAACTGTAACTGATCGAGATGAACGCCATGAATCCTGGTTTCTGACGGAAATCCCAGAACTAATTTTAAGCCAGTCGTCTCTCGCCATATTCATGTCTAGCAGATCTCCATGAAAGCTGTGATTCATCACTGATGGCAAGAACCCTATTGATATTTAGTCAGATTTATTCATGATGATGCCTAGACCAATCGGACATGATATAACTATGGCATTACTCCTCTATCTGTCTCGGATTTCCCGTGTGAGTAAGGGGGTACCTGCTGGATGGGGCTCTGGGCCTGGAAGAGGATGCGTCGGCCCAGCAGCTCGGCGAAGATGCAGCCTACGGACCAGATGTCGATGGCGTTGGAGTAATGGCGGCTTCCCATCAGGATCTCAGGGGCACGGTAGTACTGCGTCACCACTTCCTGGGTCATGTGACGCGACTCGTCAGGCTCCTCCACCCGCGCGAGACCGAAATCACAGATCTATTGTGAGAAGTAAATACAGCAGAATGTAAAGAGATGTAAAGTTTCACCTGAAAATCACCGATCAAAACTTATTTATTTATTGTATTTTGCGCAAAATTTATTAAAGACACAGCACCACAGGTCCCAAGAATGTTAGCAAAGACGGAATCAAGAAGAAAAGGGAGCCGCTTTTCAGTTTGGTAAGTTTCAGCCGGTGCCAAAAGGAATAAATTAAGGTTAAGTGAGGTTTAATGTCTATTTATTTCATATTTTACCTAATTAACATGTCTTTTCTAAATGTTTTGATTGTTTTTATATGCAAACATATAATTATAGTGATGGAAATTGGTAACATTGGTAATATTTTTGGGCACATGCAACGGATTATCTGCATTTACATTACTTCCTATGGGAAAATGCGTTTCGCAACACGGAATTTCACCTTAAGAAGAGATTCCAAACAGATTAAATCAGTATGGCAAGGTACCGCTGTAATCAATACCATATTTACTCACTCACAAACCAAGAACGCCCGATAACGGGGAAAAAAGAAGCGATGCTTGGCTTCAGATAAAAATAAACTGGTCGACAGCAAGCGAAGGAGAAGAAAGAGAGAGATTAATGCAGAGCAAAGCAAAACTCTTTCAGAGCGTCTCTCCGTCGCTTAAAGGCCTGTCACATGGAAACAGAAAGTGTGAGATTTTAGGAGTGAGATGTTAATCGCCACTCAAACTGAAATGATAAAAATCAAAGTGCTGAGCGTGCCAGCATGTGAAAGTGGAAAAAAAAAAGAGATCCCGGAGATTTAAAAAAAAAACAAAAACAAGAGATATTAAACCTTGCAGTGCGATCTGCAGAGGGCCGATCAGACACGGACTTCGCCGAACAAGTGCTTCAAGTACGGAAAAATGTTTTCTCTTTCTGGAAACGGAGCTTTAAGAATAAATGAGGTAATGCATGCTAAATAATTCGCTATCTGCAGCCTGAAAGCTTCATCTCCTCCATATTTTGCCCGGAGGACATTTCTCTAGCTGCATGACCTACTCACACACACAGTTTTAGCATTGCTCTGCCTTTGGGCTCAGGAATAAAGATTTATGCTGGGACTTAAGCACATAAATCAATCCCAAAGCAGCCATGACCTCGTGCAGCCAAAGATGGGCTCGTTTCTGCGTGCGGTTGCGTTTGATCTAAAAATATAAGACCTGAATTACTGTCGCCTCCAACGTTACACAAAGTAATACACAGACAACACTATTGTCTACTTACTTTAAAGAACCTTCCATACTGTGTGTCTTCTTTAGACCAAAAACAAACAAAAAAAAAGGGTAAGAAATACTAACAGAGCCCTGAGGGTGAGGTTAAGCCTCTATGTACAGTAAACAGCGGGACGTAAAGATTCAACTCTGAGATAGTTTCAGGCCCCATCTGTGTGTGTGTGTGTTCCATTCTGGGTCATTTAGATTGAAGGTTTTTTTCCAAAGATGAACTTAAAGATTAGGTGCATTTAAGTCTCTAAAGAAGGATTTACATAAAATTAATAACATTTTTTTACTACTGGATGCTTCATTGATTTCCATGAATGCACGCACCTCTAACACCAAAAACTAAGTTTTCAAAGTTGTCAACTTTAACTGTTATACAGCGCTATGCAACAGACGAGAGGGGAAACAAGGTTGCTGCTGAGGCCGTTACATAAACAACCGATTTTCCAATCGTATCTTTAAGCACTTTGCAGACACGCGGAGTAAAATATTTGTTCCTGTTTCTTTTATTTAATCTATATCATTTAATTTAATATGAGGAAATTGGGGAGGGGGCTCAACACTTTTACACATTTGTTACTTGGAATGTCCTTTGTTTTAGATTTTAGCCAAAAACAAACAAACAAAAAAAGTTTTTGTACTTTGTATTTATTTTTGTTTCAGTGGAAACATTCATTAAAAAAATTAAAAATAAACCTAAAGACCTAAAACGAGCTCAAGCTCTATTTAAAAGCATATAGTAAAGTTATGAAACAATTAATAACGTGTCCGGTCTCTTCTTTTTTTTTTTTTTTTTGTTTTTTTAAAAAGAAAGATAAGGCTTGTTTTGGGTAAATAAAGGGTCTTTATCACGAGTAAGTCCAGAATGTATTATTATTTTTTATTTATGCAATGCACTCAGATTATTATAAGACGCTTTAGATAACGTTGAAACAAGCAGTAGTTAAATCTCATCATCGGTCCACAAACAAAAATCCCTGTCTTTTATTATTATTATATATTTTTATTTATTTATTTCCCCATCTCTACCACTAGATACGCAGCTCTCAGTGTTATTATTGCAACCTTTCACCTAACAGGTTGTCACATTGTTGTGTGTGTGTGTATGTGTGTATTATCATTTTTGCCTTAATTTTTCTTTTAATGCAAATTTTTTTTTTTTTTTTTAGAAAACGAGCTAAAACTACACTTCCATTTAGCCATGCTTCAGTATGTTGCTTTTAAAATGCTTAAAAAAAAAAAAAATGTAGGAATGCAGAGACTGAAGGACGATACTGACCTTGAGCACACAGTTGCTGTTGACAAGAAGGTTGCCAGGTTTGATGTCTCGGTGCAGAATGCCGGCGGAGTGAAGATACTTCAAACCTGAAGACATGACACACGAGTGAGTGAGAAAATCCCCTAAACGTCTAATGCGATCATCCCGAGGCATGACAAATTAAAAGGAAACCCAGTGGCTTTGTTATGTGGGAGCATTTATTTATTCATTTATTTATTTATTTATTTATTTAGAGGCAACTTCTGACTTGCTCTTAGAGTGAAGCGTCGATTCAAATCAAAGCCGTATTTACTGTAACATGAAACCATTCTATCAGAATGGGCGTGGCTTCTTCCACGATGAACCCCGCCCACCGAGCCCTTTGATGAGAATGAAAATGTCGTCATACAGTAGCAACCTACAGTCCTGAGCGGAGCCGTCACATCCAATCAAATGGAAAATTTCCAGCTCTGATCCGTCCCACGTCACTGAACCTGAAAGTAGTGCAGCCAAAAACTCGTCCTTAATTATCTGTTGCAGAAATCGTTAACGTAACAGCGAAGGCTTTTCCATTTCACTGTGTCTGAGTCGGATAGCTCGTGATAATTGGCCTCAAAGAGCCTGGTGGACATCTGGTAATCTGGCGGCGCAGACCCGCACGAGCAGCGCGCTGACAGATCGTATCAGGGATACAACAGAGATATAATTAGATCTTATGATTATGTGCCACAAATCATGTAATGGTGTCTGACGTGTCTTTAATTCTTCGCCATTATTTTGAGCGTGCAGAATGCGGAGTGGGACGCGGCCCCATAGTTTCAGCTTGATATCAAAGATATTAATTAATATCAAGATAGAACAGAATCCAACCAGAAAATCATATTTGTAAAACCTGGTTTGAGAACATCAGAGAGCTTTTACTTTCCTGGAACCGATACTGAAATCTGGAGCTGATATTAATACAATAGTGTTTTATTTAAAAACTACCAATAATAATACGAATAATAATAATATATAATAATAATGTAAAATAATACTAATCATAATTGATTATTCATTTTAAAATCTTTTTACAGTTAAACACTTTCAGACAAAAATAATTTACATTCCAAATATAATGATATAATGCAGTATAAGAAAGTAAAAATATACTAAAAGGACCTGTTATTTAAAAAAAAAAAATTGTTATTTAAAAAAAATCCTAATTCTACAACAGGATGTCTCCAAATACAAATAGGTTTTGTCGAATTCCACAATAAACAGGTTTTAGTGTAAATTTCCCGTATTGCTGTATTAAGTGATACAGGATGGGAATCGCCAGTCGCCTCCCGATACGATATCATCACGATACCCAGGTCCCGATTTAATTAAAATTGCAATTCTGTAAGTATCACGGTTTTATAAACATCCTGATGTGATATTACGTTTTTTCTACAGATGTTGTTTTAAGTTTAAACCTCTAAGTTTAAAAAGTATCATGAGTAATTAAATGCAGTCTGTTCCTTATATAAGAGAATGTCATAAAAGTGCGCCACCTGTAGGATTCTAAAGGAACTGTAACATTTTACCGCCTCAAACGCCTCCAAAGTCTCGAAACTCAACTTGACTTGACTTTGAGCGCTTCTAATGCGAGCTTTTGATGTACGTGTTTTTTAACTGAATGGTGCTTGCGGTGTTTGGCTAATTCGTTCATAGAGTTGGAGAAAATGGCAGATGGGAGGCTTTTAATGTGTGCGATCTTTGATGATGCGTTTCTGTTGGGCCACCCGGAAACTACCGCGCTGTACTCGTTACAGAATCGTTTATATCTGGGGCTGATCACGGCCAATCGAATCGATTCTGCTCACTGGCAGATCGACCGGTTCATCTCTATTATAAATGTAATAATATTTACAAAAAAACGTATTTTGGAGTCAGTGTGGCGAAACATGAATGACCACACAAAAGAATCCTGATTCATTAACGAATCATTCGCCTCCCGTTATCCCTAATATCAATAATCAGCTAAAGTACGCCACCTATTTGGTAGAAACTGGCACCTCCGCTCACAGACGCAGCAGAGCACAATCCAGTTATGAAATGTTCTTACGCAAGCAGATTGCAATATCCATTCTTCTACCAGAAGGGAAGATTTCGCCACGGTACATCCTGCACCTTTAAGAATCTCTAACTCCACTACAGGTGAATTATTTATGAGTTCTCTTTGTCTCAGAGGAGCTAGAGGAAAAAAAAAATCTTGATTTGGATAGTATCTGTGGATGTGTTTCACTTTGACCTGGACAGATGCGCGTGTGTGTGTCTGTGTGTGAATATCATATTTATATATATATACACGTGGGGAGGGGGTTTCTTACCTCGAAGGATCTGGTAGAGAAAGACTTTGACATGGTCGGAGCTGAGGGGTTGCGGAGACACGATGATCTTATGGAGGTCGCTCTGCATCAGCTCCGTCACCACATAGCTACATTAGGAGCTTCATTAAGGAAGAACACAGCACTATAAATAACACAAGGAAGTGTGTGTGTGTTTGTGTGCGTGTGTGTGTGTGTGCTTGAGCACGGAGAGCAAAGTGGCGGTGTGTGAGAGATTAGCTAAAAGCAGTGTGGTTAGCTGAAGGCCCCTAGGGAAGTCGATAGGGAGGGAAAGATGGAGGAGCAGCTCATTTCCTGCCCCATGATGCGCTAATGGACAGCGTCGCCGCTCGGCCCAAGTCTAAACCAAACATCCAGGGCACCAAGCAAAAGCTCTTCGGGGTACAAAAAAAAAACCGCCGCAAAGATCATAAAGAATGCCATAAAACGCCTCTATAGCGATAACATCTCCTTGGACATTTTCAGGACTGATGCAGAGAGTTGAAACGGTTCGAGGTTCTATCCGTCAACACCCCACACACAGGGAACATAAAAAAAACTTAAATCATACTGTACATGTACAGTACACCAGTACTATGAGTAATAAAACAAAAGCTGGTAATAAAGACCAGAAAAAAAGGGTTTTCTGGTGCTTTAATGAACATAATTTTGTTCTCACAAACTCACAGAATTTCAATAATAAGATATTTACACAAGGCAAACAACTACGGCTTTAAAAGCTGCATTTGAATTTCAATTTGTTTAGAAAAGAAAAAAAAGTTAATAATAATGAGCTTGGAATATTACACACACACACACACACAAAGAATCAGGATCAGATATACTCCGTGTTCTATAATAGTTTTTTTTTTTTTTTAATTTATAACCTTCACGTCGTCTGGAATGTGTTCTCGTTGCTGATATTTCGCTTAATTTCCTGGTAAATTGATTCGATTCGACTTTTGGCCATTGCGATAAAAAAAAAAAATCTGATTCAATAACACTAAAGATAATTTAGCTGTAATTTTTACAGCTTTTAACGTATTTAAAACTACTAAAAATGTCAGATGTCGAAATACTGTGTAACTTGTGTTTTTGGTTGTGTAAACGTAATGTCTCGTTCAAAGTGTTCCTCTTTTCTCTCTCTCTCTCTCTCTCTCTCTCCTTTCTATTTCAAACTCCAGTCCAGTAGGTGGCGATATTGCACCAAGCGCACTTTAACTTCAAAAGAAGAAGCCATAAAAGGTGAGCATTTGTGGAAGGTAGAAGCAGTTTTTTTTTTTTTTTTTCTGTAAAATCTGTTATGTTTAAAGGGATTTGTCGATTTTAGACTGTTTAGGGCTGTTAAGTTGACCCAAGTGATTTAAAACGTGATTCTGAAATGGAAAACTGACGCACTGATTCTGTTAGTGCTGCACAATTAACCGGATAAAAGTCCAAATCGCGGTTTGGACCTGTGCAATTATTTAAGCACAAAATGCCACAATTGATTACTTTTACATTTTATATATATAATATAATTCATATATAACTTATATAATATGTGTATTGTCTGGAATTTATGAATCATCATTATCAATAATTTACTATTATTTAATAGTGATAAATAAAAATATTGCAACACATCCTCTTAATGAGATCATTAGTCCATGTTCTTAAATTTAGCTAAATAATTTAATAAGAAGAAATGATTTCCAATTGGAAAACGTATTAAATTAATTGAATGGACAAACATCAGATTGATTGAATCTGCACAGCTCTAATAATCACGGTGTTTAACTCGAGCCTGCGACAGGACGTTTTCCCTCAGGCTGGATTCCTAATGCTTTTCTATCAGTCCATAAAAGCAGTAAACAGATGTGTCGCTTAACAATAGGACGTTAGAACGGTTGAAGAATTGTTCAGTCGTTTAAGAGCAATAAAACTCAAAGCAAAATCACACTACACTACACGCTGGTCATTATTTTCCTATAACACAATGTTCCAAAGTGTTTTATTCTGTTCTTAATAGACACAAAATTCTGAATCAGGGTCACGGTTTGTTTTATGGTAAAAATATTTGTGTTTTCTCTTTGAGCGTAATTTATATGAGAATTTTTTTTTTTTAATCTAAATATAACTGAATAAAAACTACAAAGATAGTAGCCAACTTTTTCTTCTTTTTATTCCTAATTATTAATAACAATAATATTAATTTAATAGTAAATAAATATATTAATAATAAAAACGGGGCGAACAAAAAAATAAATTATTTTAGGTATTGTTATTATTATTATTATTATTAATGAAAATTTAAGAAAACAAACATGCCGTTGCTCAGCAGCTCAGGTTAATGTGCATGTGAGTGTGTGTGCGTGCGTGTGTGTGTGTGTGTGTGTGGTTTATTGTTAAATTTGCCATCCAAACACACTTGAGCGAGGAACATGTGTGTGTACACACCACCACCAGAGCTCAGTTTCACTAATCTACTCAATCAACAGCCACAAACACACACACACACACACACTCCAAACCTCCAGTTTACGCGATATACATTCATACTGAACAAAAAAAAATTAAATTAAATAAAAAAAAAATTTTTTAAAAAGCAAAAGCAAATAGTTAATATTAATTATTTGTACTCGATTTAGATTTGAAACAACTTCCTTTTTACTGGAGTAAAGATGGCTCCTGAATAAGACGTATAAAAGTGTGTGTGTGTGTGTGTGTGTGTGTGTGTGTGTGTTATTGCTGACATTTCACATTACTGTGCAGAAGCCCCCTGAAGGCTGGTTTATACTTCCCTCCACACACACACGCACACACACACACACACACACACACACACACACACACACACACACACACACACACACACACACACTCCTGCTGCTTTTACAAGGTCGAGTGTGGAAGAGGGAGGAGGGCAGGTTCACCAAGTCACGCTCAGGAACACTAACGCCTGAACAACATTTAAATACATACGTGAATAGAAATAAAAAAACAAAACAAGAACAAGGAAGGACAGCGTCACCATGTTAATGCTCTGAGTAACGAAAAAAGGCCTTTTCAGTTTGGAAATACTTTAGTGCAAATACATGCAAACCTAATTTGCTTCCAAAGACTCAGACTTTTATTTCTTTATATTGCAAAAGACTCTTATATTTATAATGTAGTCTTGAGGAAGAGTTCTTCAGGCTCAACAACTTGTTTGTCTCTCATTTCCAGTCCAGTCCAGTCCAGTCCCTGTACCTGCGCCGTTTTAGAGGAATGTGTTTTTTTTTTTTTTTTTTTTTTGTTAAGCCACCCAGTGACCTATGAATCATAAAACACATCTAACTTAAGGCCTGACCCAGTGAGAAACAGGTGCAGATGATGACAGGTGATCAGGCCGGTGATTAGTTCACTCCTGATGCTGAGTGGTTGGAACAGACGAGAGGGGAAATGAGGTCGCTGCTGAGGTTGTTACATAAATAAGCAATTTTTAAATTCTATCCTTAGGCACTTTTTCAGCCTGTCGCATTATTCACATTTGTTTAGTTTCATCTACATCATTTAATTTAATTTATTTTAATTTGAAGAAACTAGGGGGGCTGGGGGGGTGGGGGTGTCAAGACTTTTCCACAGATCTGCATACACAAGTTTTTGCAATATATTTGTTAAACAAGTAAAAGTTTTTCCCATCACCACCACCACTAATAATAATAATAATAATATTAATAATAATAATAAAAGTATTTAAATGCATTGAAATTTCAACTGAAATCAAACGGCGACTGTTTTTTCATTACAAATTATTATTAATTATTAAATTACTTATTTTACATCTTATGCATAAATGTAAACTGGTCTTACATTGATTAATAATAATATTAATAAATCTGTTAAAGTATAATGTATTCATTTTTACATAGTTTAATTGAACGTTTCTATAGTTTTTTTTTTTCGTTTACTTTTAAAAGCACTGCCTTATAACCAAAAAAAAAAAAAAAAAACAAAGTTTACACACTCCACTCGCTTCTCAAAGGATTAAATGCAAAACACAAACTGGTGGTTGAACGAATAGTGCGAAGTGCAAAATGTACACTGGTGGCTACAAAAATGTGAGAAAAACAAGAAAAAGTGACTTGAAAAAAATGCACAAGGAATCCCAGAATAAAGTACATTTTTGCATTTGCATTGATACTACTAAGTTGTATTTAAAGTAATTTTCTTATCAGTTGCTTATTTTACAGTACACAGCCTTTTTCTATTTAGTTATTATTGAACTTAACCATCATTATTCTCAATAGTTTATTAATTCCTAGTTAAAGTTCCTTAACATTTGATTGGCAGCCAGCATCGCTTAAACCTGATTCCTTTTCTGCACCTCAGTTTTTTTTTTATTAATTTTTTTTCCTTCGCTATTTATTATCTATCTATCTATCTATATATATATAATTGATTATTATTATTTTTTTTGCCAACACTTTTGCGAACCCCCAAAGCACAGCAGCTAGACGTCTAAATTCTTTAGAGTGTTGCCTAATACCTGGCCTGTGGTTTTTGTGTGTGTGTGTGTGTGTGTGTGTGTGTGTGTGTGTGTGTGTGTGTGTGTGCATGCATGCGTGTTTGAAAAAGCTTACAGAGATTAGCTTATGAGGCGGGCGCGGAGCACGTGACGCTGAATACGAGACGCACAAGAGAGCTGTTGTCACGTATCTAACACAATTATCCTCATGCAAATGACAGCTAAGCTTGAGTGGCTCGCTGAAATGCAAACTACACATCCTCGGAGGCAAGCGCTCCACCGGGTGAGGGAGTTAACACACACACACACACACACACACACACACACACACACACACACACACACACACACACACACACACACACACACATGTGATGGCCTGGAACTAGAAGCACTGGAGCAGATCACAGGCTGCTTTTACCCTACATTAGTGCACCACACACACACACACACACTCTCACACACGCACTCACTCACACACACACACACACACACACACACACACACACACACACACACTCACACACACTCACACACACACTCACACACACTCACACACACTCACACACACACTCACACACACACTCACACACACACACACTCACACACTCACACACTCACGTAGCAGAATAACTACTGTACCACTCACCTACTCCATTTACGCACACAAAAAAACACAAATTGACAAAGATTTGAATAAAACACACAAGTTTATGCAAAAACTCCACACCGAAGCTTTAACCCCTTAAAGACCAGGACTGATATTCATTAAGCGCTTTATCAAGCACGCACGCAACAGCTGAACAGGGAGGACAAACACACCGTCTGTGTACAACATACAGTATGATCGCCCTCCCGTACAAATTCTCTCCTTAAGAACTGAACTTTGCCAAGAAATCAGCCTCAGCGTACAGAGTGTTTATCGGCAAATGAACGAACGACCCGAACTGAACACGGGCTAAGTTGCGCGTACGTCCAGGAGCCGCTCACAAGTTGTTTGCATCAGCGGAAAGCCAAGCGGGGCAAGTTTGCAAAGTAACACAAATGCTCAGAAAGAGTCGACCCACGATACCATCGGCATGCTTTCAAAAGATATATGACTTTTCGCACTTTAAAAAAAATATATATATATTTCGTAATATTGGTAAAATTTTTGCGTGGCTGGAACGGATTATCTGCACTTACATTATTACTTACAGGAAAATTCATACTGCAATAAGAACTCGCCTCCAGAACTAATTACATTTGTATGTCGAGGTTCCACTGTACTCAGTGGAGGGAACAAGAACTTTATTGGGCTAATATGTAAAAAATAAAAAACATAAAAGCACTTCCCAACTGTGTTTGAATGCGTTTGTACTTCTAGTTATTAACCCAGTGACCCGGTCAAGTCACTCTGGTTAAGAGAATCTGCCGAATGCATAAATGTACATTTATTCTAGTGATGTAAAACAACTAAAAACAATAACAGGTATTTCTAGGATAGGACGTAACGTGACACTTTAACTTTTACGCGATAAACTTGCTCAAGCAGAGAAACGCATAACACACTACAGACTCAGGGCAGGTGTAAATGATTAAAAGGGGAGTGCTGCTTTACACACTGAACAACATTTGATTCAAATCAGATTAAAAAAATTTTAAAGTTAGATTCAATTTCAAATAGAAATTAGTCTATAATTTTAGAGTTATTTATTCTTCAGGCTTTGTTAGATTATCGACAGCAGCACGGAAACATTAGAGAACTTACAGGATTATACAAATGCCACTTGTTGACTAGTAATAATTAGCAACCTTATAAAAATTTAAGTAATGAACTAATTGAATAATCCAAAAAACACCAGTTTTAAATTTATTAAAATTCATTCATAAGAAAAAACTAACAAATCACTAAAAAAGTCTATTTACTAACAAATAAAAATCTAAAACGTATATTAGTTATATTTAATTGGTTAACTCTAATTAAACAAACAAGTAAACCAATTAATATATAAATACACATGTAACTATATACGTGTGGCGTGAAAAAGTATTTGTCCCCTTTCTGCTTGTTTTTTTTTTTTTTTTTAGATTTTAATAATTTGTCACACAAATGGTTCAGATAAAGCAACTTGTTTTAAAGTTACACAATATAAAGTGCATGTTTTTAAATGATGATTTAATTTCCTAAAGGAACGCTATCCACACCTACCTGGCCTTATGTGAAAAAGTAATTGCCCCAAGATCTAAAAAAAAAAACAACGCATGGCAAAAGATAAAAAAAAAAAAAAAAGGAAAAGAAATTCAAGAAGACATTGAACACAAATAATTGAATTGAAAAAAAAAAATCAAATTTTCAAAATTTCCAAAGTTCTGGAAGGGGAAAAACCTTTTCATGGCACTGTAGGAATAAATGAATTGGTTAATTAATGTAATTTATAAATACCTTACAAAATAATTAATTTGCCATTGATTATTTTCCCACTATTAATATTAATATCCCTAATAAATAAACATCAGATTTCGATTAAACATGCTTAAAAAAAGATTTAAACACTAAACAAAAACTTTCAGAGATTTATGAAGAAGAGATCGTTTCTAGAAGCTGATTAATGAAGCTCTGTATCTTTCTGTAACCGAGTGAGGCGTCTTTTGCATCACGTTACAGCCTGCAGTCACGTTATTGCTCCTGAGCGGCTGGATCTACATTACTCCCGCAGCAGCATCATCACTCACTCACACACACACACACACACACACACACACACACATCAATCCTTATTAGTAATATACCAAACAAAAAGCACTGACGACAACAATATATCCCGCCAGCCCTCACCTCCTCTTCCTCCTCCTCCTCCTCCTCCAACACAAACACAGACAGGTAGTGTGCAGTACTTTGGTTCTCACAATACTGTACATCACTATAATACCATTCCAGCTGCAGAAACCTGCTGACCAGCTGCTAATTGCTCTGTGGGGTGTGTGTGTGTGTGTGTGTGTGGGAGAGAAAGAGAAAGTGCTGCTTCTATGTTTTCGTTAATTAAACCCTGCACATCTAGCCGCTCGTCGGCCACAGAGACCCCGGCGTCAGACACGTACGCATCATCATTAACACGCAGTTTCTCTGAATTTGCACTCCAGCTGTGCGGTCGTGCAGGATTAACGGATCGACACGCAGCCCTGCTGTCCTCACCGGTCTCTTTTTTCTCCTTTTTTTCCCTCGCTGTGCCAGAAACTAAATATACTCTACTGGGTGGAAAATTAGGCTTCATGCAAATTTCACGACACCTGTTCAGAGATTTTAGAAACCCGAAAGCCCTGCAAGAATTTTACAGATCACTTCCAGGGGCTGTAATACATAATAATCTGACGCGCCAGAACATCTTATTTCAGACTGTTACAAATGATTTGTTAAAGCAACTGTTTAAAAAAAGGTAATCAGTGTATATCTGTATAATCTGAGGTTGTGCTGTGAGTCACACTGACAGTCCTGTACAGTACAGGTATCTGATGTTGTCTCAGGGGTCAGAACAGGTCTACTTGTGTCTCAAAAAAATGCTTTAAAGGTAAAGTCTGGATTTTGTCATCAAAATGTGAGTACATTACCGTATACAATGGTACCTCGGCATAGGAATTTAATCCGCGCCGGACCGGACGTGAGTTCTTAGGGTGAAATTTTGTATTGTGAAACGCATTTTCCCATAGGAAATAATGTAAATGCAGATAATCCGTTCCAGACGTCCAAAAATATTGCCAATATGAACAATCTCTAACATTAAGATAATATATTTTTGCTGTTCAAAGGAGAGATTGTTAATATATCGGTAGAAGGATGCTGAGGTTTGAACTGCCAGGCAGGAGGTCTAGAGGAAGACCAAAGAGGAGATTTATGGATGCAGTGAGAGAGGACATGAAGTTAGTTGGTGTGAGAGAAGAGGATGCAGAGGATAGGGTTCGATGGAGGCAGATGACCCCTGAAAGGGAACAGCGAAAGACAAAGAAGAAGAAGAAGATGATAATATATTTTTGCGTATAAAAACAATCACACCATTTAGAAAAGAAAATGTAAATGAAGTAAAATATAAAATAAACCGACATTAAACCTCACTTAACCTTAACTTATGATTCCTCTCGGCACAGACTGTTTTAAAAACCAAACTGAAAGCGGCTCCCTTTTTCTTCTTGCTACCATCTTTGACAACATTCTTGGAACCCATGGTGCTGTGTCTTCACTAAATCTTGAACAAAAAGCAAAAATAAATAAATGAGGTTTTGAATGGCTCCTGGACATACATGCAATTTAGACTCAGTTCGGTCTCTCGTATGCTGAAAATGTTTTGTATGCCAAGGCAAAATTACAGTTCTCAAAGAAAATTCTTAAGGTATGGCGTACTTAGCTCGATGTACCACTGTGTCATGGTTGTTATAATCTGTCTGCGCACCGAAAGTGAAATTTGTGATCAGAAACGCGGGTACAATGGAAGTAATGGCCAACCTGAACGAGGTGCTTTAAATCTGTCCTAAAAATACTGAACTTTGAAAGATACCAGCTCTGTTTATCTCAGTGGGACTTCAAAAGCTTCATATGAAAGCTTCTCCGCTGAACTTTGGAATGTATTTTTCAACGGTAGTGTTGATAAAGTACATACACCTTGATTTTGATTTCATTGTGATTCACAGCACAATAAATTTGACAGCAATTTTTTTTTATGTCCATTGTTTTGTTTCTTTAACAAATAATTTTTTAATAGTCTAACATAAGATGTTCAGGTGCTTCATATTATTATGTATCACAGCCCATTGGGAAGTGATCTGTACAGTAAAATTCGGTTTTCTAAAAACCTAAACAAATCATTCAGGAGTTTGTATTCTTTCCCGGTAGCAAAGAGTAAACATTGTAAGGTTTTAATGAGTTTCTCGGATTGGATCTAAAATCTAATCAGTAACAAGTTTTTCAAATAAATCGTTTAAACCACTCCTTCTTTAACTACATATTGCACTAGCAAGACGTTATAACTGAATTTTACAGCGTTGGCCATGTGTGTGTGCGCGCGCGCGTGTGTGTGTGTGTGTGGCCACAAGCGAATGAGCTGAAAAGCCACAGAGGCACAACATTCTGGAAAGCTCGAAACTCGAAACGCACATGACTTAATGACTAATACTAACAGCCTGCTCTATAAACTCCGCCACGCCTCGCCCTGTTCGCACGCGACAGCAATCTGCACGCATGGTGCACATTCTCACACCTTTAGCATACTCTGCTAGCGAGAAAACGGTTCTCAAAGCAAAGGAGGACGCCTGGCCCACGCCCTCGCATCCTCGCAGGCTGACACAGAGACGCTCGGCACCTCCACCTACGATAACGCTTCGGCGATGTTCAATTTCCACACGGGCGCAAAGGCCTGACCTGTTCCCGCAACCCGGAGAGAAACTCATTATCTTCTAGCGTTTGATGTTTTATGGCAATGTCATATGCAGTGGCAGAGAGTCAACAATGCAATCAGAAGCTCGTGGAAAAAAAAAAAAAAAAACGGTAGGTGGTAAAAAAAAAAAAGAAGGACATAAAAATGAAAAAAAAAAAAACAAGAAAAAGCCAATGGACTTCGAGTAGGTCAAAATCCAGGACCGTGGTTGGTTTTAATCTGCTTGAACAGGTTTTGTAGAATCGAAACTTATAATGAGAGCTTATGATTAATAACATGTTAGAAATGGGAGCTAAAAGGAGAAAAAGTCTTAATCTTGCACACATCTAATATGTGTATTTTTTTTTTATCACAAGGTTATTTATTGAGTCAAAAAATTATCCACACTCCAGCGATTAAATCAGCACTTTCCGTTAAAGGCTCCTGTCTCCCCAGTCACTGCTCCAAAAAGGCTTAAAAGGTCAACCATCAGCTAGAAAATTAATTCATTATTACAGTTCTCTGGGATTCTAAAGGGTCAGTATTGGAACATTATCAGGAAAAAGGTTCAACAATCGACGGTGCTCGTTGCAGTGAGACGCTTACTGAAGAGCTGAAGCCTAAACGTCAGATTAAACGCAGAGGACGGCTATCCGAGGGCGTCGTGATCTCGCATGTCGATGCACATCTGCACACTTCTGCCCACACTGTTGACTCTCTGCAAAAACTTTATTTCAAGGTGTTGAAGCGTCCTCCCTCTAGTCCTGATCTCGCTCTATCTGACGAGAACTACGAGGACAAAGACACATTCCGTTGAAGAAGTGAAGACAGCGATGTATTTGTAATGAGGGAACGGGGAACGCTTGGTGACAGATGGACAAAGTGTATTGAAAAGTAAGAAATTAAGTAAAAAAAATTGTTTTTCTTTTCTAAAAGTTCATTAAAATAATTCTACAGCCAGTGTGCAAAAAATTTTTTGACTCACCCTGTTTTTTTTAAACTTATCTTTATCTATTGATTCATGTGGTTATAACTGTACTGTAACAATAATTGATTTCATTATTGGACAAAACTACAGTATGTTTCACGATAAAGGAGGCAATAAATATAAGAGCTGAAACTGACATTGACGTTGATCTGGAGCGAATGCAGGCTTGCCGCTGTCACTACTTAAAACACTACATGGTGGCAAAGGGATCACTGTCACATTGATCAAGTTTACACATTACACTGAGTCTCCTGCGCTTCTGAACAGGTTGATGCAGGTGACAGCTGATGGGGAGTTTAATTCTAATTGAAGTTGCTGTAAAAAGTTACATGACTCTAGAAAGACAAGATAGGCTTGTACAAGCTTTAAAAAGCTGCCATTTTCTAAACTTATGGTTCCAAAAGTAAAAGTATTTTAGATATCAGAACTGATTATAATTAAGCCGAAAGCTCGTTTGCACTCTTAAGGTTCGAGTTATGTTTTATCTAAATTTCTAACACTCGCATTTCTATGACTTGAATTGCTAATTAAATTTTTACATCCAAAGATACATAAAGTGACCAAGTTAACCAACTTACTTTTTTGTACTAGTTAAATTTTTACTAATGGACTTAATTAAGGCTAAATATTTACCTAAATTTATTGAACCAATTAACCAGAGGTTTCCTATATACACTCCAACATATACTGTATGTATTTATTTATATGTGTACAGATGTGTACACCAGCATGTCCGTTTAAGTGTACAGTATATTCAAAATATTGTACCTACAAATGTACTAAAAAGTAATTCTCTACTAGCTGATTTTTATTTAGTTTTAATGTTCTTCTCTCTGAATTTATTAAACATGAATTTTTTACTACATGAATTTATTAAACATAGATTTTTCCTCTAATATAATTTTTTTACATTTGAAATTTCTAATACTGGAACTTTATATTTGCTGCCATCTATTGCACTTCAGTTTTCTACCTGAAACTTTTGGTTTGGAACTTTCTGCTAAATGAATTTACTGAATCTAAAATTTTATAGTACCTGAATTAGTTAAATTGGATCCTTCTTTTAACTGAAATTAGTTAAGCCTAAATTTTCAGCTAAAAAAAAGTTTTTTTTGTTGAAAAAAAATTTGAACCTGAATTTTCTCAGGTTTCAGTTTAAAATCTGAATGTTCTACTACTGTATGTGAATTTACGGAATGAGATTTTTTTCCCAATGTTGATTTTTTTTCATCCTGAACTTTCTAATACCTTTAAATATTCAAACATAATTTTGTACTACATATATTTAAATTGAATATATTTAACCTGAACTTTTTACTAAGTAAATACCTTTAAGCTGAACTTTTTCCTCTCCTAATTTGGAATTTTCTATTGCCTAAAATTTTGAGACAGGACATTTCTAATTAAGGTAGAAATGTAGTAAAAAAATAAATAAATGAAGATTCATATATGTATTTAAATCCAAAAAATTTATCATAAAAATTTGGTATTGCAGTTTCCCCACTTCTATCTTACAATGTATTTACACTTTCCTCTTCTTTTGTTTTTAATGCAGGTGTTGAAGTTTTTACAAAACGTCCGAACGTAGCCATAAACATGTTATTAAGGATCTTTCTTCAGCCTGAAGTTTTAGTGAATGTGATTCAACGCCACAGCAGGATGCAGCTGCGAGCTCCAGAGCCTTGACAGACTGAATCCCTGTGCTACCATCAAGGCTAATAATAGCATCAGTTTGCATCAGCTCCTGTCTGATTTTGCCGTCAGTGTGCACGGGGTCAGTGGACTAAAGAGGGCTGACGTCTTGCTGATAAAATCCACAGTAGCAAAAAAAGACCTTAAAGAAAGAGCTGATTGTGACGCCGGATTTAAGGCTAAATGTGAACGAGGAGTCACTAAAGGGGCCAAGGAGAAACGGGGAACAGCTGTGTGTGTGGATATATGTTTGAGTGTGAGATCATGTCGTTATGTCGTGGTATACAAAATATATAAAGCATACACGGCTTAAAAAATAAATAAATAACTCGCAGTTTTGACCTTGGGAAGATTTAGATGGGTCCCTGGAGAAAAAGTGCTTTTTTTTTAATAGAATTCATCATTGCATTAATTACAGCACTAATTAGTTACAGTAATAATTATGTCGACGAAGAGACTCCAACATACGTTTTTTTTTTGTTTTTTTTTTTAATAAAATGTGTTTAAAAAACCAAATGAGACATATTTTCTTTAAGATACAGTAGCGAGGTTAATTAAGTTAAGGATAAGGTTTAGGTGCAACACAAATTATCGATTATTATTGTTATTATTATAATTATTATTATTATATTTATGACAACTGAAGGTGTGTGTTGATTCAAGCATCCTTTGTTTCAGAAAAGAACAAGAAGCACGATTTCCGGTGGGGGGAGGATGTAAATATCTCATCCCCAAAGACTACGGCTACACAGAAACACACACGCAAGCAGAGTGCACATGTGAACTCAGTCACACATACAGGTTACACACACACACACACTAGAGAAACGCTTAGGTTAAGCCCCTGTTCTAACATACGTCTCCATTAAACTCCACCCACCCAATGATCAGAGACGACAAATTAATTAAGCAGCACAACAGGAAGGAAAACCAAACACACAAATGAACAAGTGCACACAAATCACACCCAAACATTTAAAAAAAAAAAAAAAAAAAGCGTATCAGGAAAATACTTAATGACCTCCTAGAAAGAGCGAAGCCAGGAAAAATGAACGTGTTCCTGTACAGGAAGTAAATCTGTACCGATTAAACAGAACCATCCATCATTTGGGTTAAATGCAATCAGCAGAGCGACTAAGAGCCAGGCTGAGCAATCACTACAACAAAAACGCTAAATGGAGCGCTCTCATCATTTGCTCACAAAAAAATAGAGAGGGGAATAAAAAAAAAAAAAACAAGAGCTTGCATGAAGTAAGAAATGGAACGCAGTTCAGCAGCAGCCATATTTAGACTGAAACAAGGACGAGGTCCACGGCGGAACTTCATTATTCACATCGTTACTGTCTAACAAGCAGGTGGGCGAAAAAAGCATGAATTAGAAATCTATTTTATATGTGCGTACTGTATGGATATGAATATGATCGTGTTATAAATGTACACTGATACAGTAATGATTTTAAATACACACATAAGCACTTAGCCATTAAAAAAGAAAAACGTAAAATACATATTTATAGTTTGGTGATCCCCCCCATTTTATTTATTTGTTTTTTATCCATCCATTTCTCCAACCAATTTCTACCCACTGACCCATCCATCTACCCACTAAACCATCCATACCTACTCCCCACTATCCATTCATTCATCCATCCACCCTTTCTTCCATCCCCTTATACACCCACTCAGCTAACAGCCCACCAACCTATCCACTCATTTAATTACTCACCTATCCATCTATTCATTTATGAACATGCCCAATCAACCATTTATCCACCCAGCCATCCATACACTCATCCATTCACCCAACTATCCAAACAACCTTTCAACTATCTTTCCATCAATCCCATCCTATTAACCATCCATTCATTCAACCAACCATAGTCTAACCACTCACCCATCCATCTACCTAGCAATCCACCCATCTTTAGTCAAATAAACCAAATCAAATCTACCTATTAATCTACCCACCAAATCATTTAATTACCCACCACTATATATTCATCCAGCCACCCATCCTTCCATACCCATCCCCCGCAGCCAGCTAACAATCTACCAACCCATTTATTTATCTAATTACCCACCATATCATCCATAAATATGCCCAATCAACCATTTAGCCAACCATTCATCCACCCAGTACTCCATATGTATACTCATCCATTCATGTATTTACCCATCCATCCAGCTACCCATCCATCAATCCATCCAACCATTCTCTACCCAAGGACCAATCCATCTACCTAGGCATCAATCTAGGGGCTAGGGGTAGCTCAGTGGTTAAGGCATTGGACTACGGTTCGGAAGATCCCAGGTTCAAACCCCACAACCACCAAGTTGCCACTGTTGGGCCCTTGAGCAAGGCCCTTAACCCTCAACTGCTCAGATGTGTAAAGAGATAAAAAAAAATGTAAGTCGCTCTGGATAAGAGCGTCTGCCAAATGCCTAAATGTAAATGTAAATGTAATGTAATCTACCTTTAATTAAATCTGCACATTCACCTACCCCCCAAACCATTAATCCAACTATCTACTATCCATCCATCCATG
The DNA here is from genome assembly GCF_024256425.1 of Clarias gariepinus. Lineage (NCBI taxonomy): Eukaryota > Metazoa > Chordata > Actinopteri > Siluriformes > Clariidae > Clarias > Clarias gariepinus. The sequence continues at coordinate 4,730,567 of NC_071110.1, forward strand.
AATACGCCCAATCAAGCATCTAGTCATTAATACACTCAGCCGTCCACCCATCCAAGCAACCTTCCAAATTCCCTTGCATCAATCCAGGTACCCATCCTATTGGCTATCCATTCATCCAATCTTTCTCTACCAATAGATTCATCCATCAAATCTGCCCATCCATCTACCCACGAAACCATTCATCTAACTACCCACCATCCTTTTATCCACTCATGCTTCCATGACCTTATACAAAAACCCCACCAACCCATCCACTCATCTAATTACCCACGCATCCCATCATCCACCCATGAATATGCCCAATCAACTGTTTAGCCACCCAGTCATCCACCCAGCCAGCCAATCTTTCAACTAATCATCCATCAATTCAGATACTCACCCACCCACCCAACCATTCTCTTTCCAATGACCCATCCATCTATCGATCTACCCACCACAATACTTTCATCCACACATCTCCCCATGCACCCACCCAGCTAACAACCTACCAACTCATACACTCATGTATTTACCCACCCACCATTCATCCATCCATTCATACCACTCAACCATCTACCCACCCATTCATCCACCCACCCACCCACCCATAAACTTATTCATTAATATATCCACACAACTCTTCCATCTACCCATCCAACCATCGAGTATCCCACTTGTCCAACTTCCCACCACTCTCCTTTATCCACCCAAACAGCCCCCAATGCATCCATCCATCCATCACTTAACTCCTGCCAATCCATCCACTTGTCCATCTACCCACAGGCTGGTATTTAATCCATCTATACTTTCCAATCCACCTTGCTAACCATCTACCAACCCACCCACTCACTCATCATTCTTCCCCTCCATTTATCAACTTAGCCATCCATCCACCTAGTTATCCATCCACTTATCCATAAATACACAACTTACCAAAAGATGAGAAAAAACAACAACCTAGGTTTAATATTTCTGTAAAGTTTCTTATGGTTTTGTAAACTATGAACATTTATTTCCTGTTAAATATCTTCTTGCTTTGGCTGCAGCCATATTTACTTTTAAAAGCAGTTTTTTTTTGGCAAATAAATTATGCTTTTTTTATACTCACCCAAATACTGTAAGAGGTGCAAAATTGCAGATTTAATTCTTACACTATATCTAGCAAATCTACCTAAATTCAGCAAAAGCAAAGACACTCCCTTAGTGCAAGGATATCTATGTTAAGGTATAAAGAAATGCATATTAAAGCAATATTTTAAAGAAGTGCTTCGAACAAATCTGAAAACCATTAAAGAATGAAACCAGACTGTTGAAGTATTCCTTACGGAGCGTGAGAAAGATCACCAGGCAGAACTCTAGCTGTCCCTCAGCTCAGGCTTTTGAAGCCTCTAATAGACTTTAGATCGAGTATCAGACTTTCGGCTCAACGCTGAATAAACATCAGAATCCCCAGGAATCTCAGCTCACACAGAGAAAGAAAGATAAACGTATCCATAAGCTGAGTTTTTCTGCAGGCCATAAACACAGGTCTGTTCACACCGCATGAGCTCGAGCTCAAAGTCCAGAGCACAGGAGAGCGCAGTGCGCTCATTAACACCCGGGCTTTTAATACGGCTTTCTGCAGAGCTGCAATTCTCCTTAATTCATGCAAAAGCTTCGAATGGAAGAAAAGCTAGCTCCGTGTTTAAAAGATCTTTTAACACATTCACTCAAAGGTTTAATGAGCGAGAGGCGAGGGTAATTTCCTGATTAAGTTCTATGACAGATTTAAACAGTTGGATAAATGTAATGCGGTGTTACAGGGAAGGAAAGAAGGAGAGAGAGATGTAATTAAGAAGTGAAGGAAAGACATGAGAAAAGAACGCACACGAATAGACAAAGCTTATACAGAGATAAAGAGAAAAAGGTAAATGATAGATAGAAGGAAATGAAAGACTTGAAGACAAAAATTGAGAAAAAGGAATGAATGAATTAATGAAAAATTAGGAAAGAAAACAAATGGCTTAAACAAAACAAGAGAAATGGCCTAATTATAAAGAAAGAAAGAAAGAAAGAAAGAAAGAAAGAAAGGAAAGAAAGAAAGGAAGAAAGAAAGAAAGAAAAAAGGCTTAATGATGGAGAAAGAAAGAACAAAAAAAGAAAGAAGGCTTAATGAGGAAGAAAAAGAAAGAAAGAAAGAAAGAAAGAAAGAAAGAAAGAAAGAAAAAAGGCTTAATGACAGAGAAAGAAAGAAAGACAAAAATTGAAAAAAAGGGAATGAATAAATAAATGACAATGAAAAATGTAAAAAGCAAACAAATGGCTTAAACAAAAAAAGAGAAATGGCCTAATTATAAACAGAAAGAAAAAAGAAAGAAAGAAAGAAAGAAAGAAAGAAAGAAAAAAGAAAGAAAGAAAGAAAAAAGGCTTAATGGCAGAGAAAGAAAGAACAAAAAAAAGGAGAAAGGCATGATGAGGAAAAGAAAGAAAGAAAGAAAGAAAGAAGGCTTAATGACAGAGAAAGAAAGCAAGCTTACACAAGCTTAGCGCCGGCTCCAGAAACCAGCGCACAGGCAAGAAAACAGAACAAAAAGAAAAAAAGACTGAAGGAAAAAAGGACAAAAAGGTGAGACAGCAAGCATGCGGGCTATTTACAGCTAACTGTTGCACTGTGTTTGGACAGCGTGAGGGACAGTGGTGTGTCTCAGGACAGTGTGTGTGTGCGTGTAGGTGTGCGCGTGTAGGTGTGTGTAGGTGTGTGACGGTAATTAAAAGACAAAAAAACAAACCCTGACATCAAGAGACACTAAGATTCTAATTAAATAGTGCATGATATACACACAGACGATTCAAACCCGTTCCCTGGAACTCAGTGAAAGTTTACAGACGTGAAAGTCAAACTTGTCTAAGTGGAGTAAAACACTTCAGGGCATTGTGCTGTCGGAAAATAACCAATGCCATGGTGCTAGCAGTCATGTTCTCGCAGTGTTTAATCAGTAAAGAAAAGCTCCACTAATGAATTACAAAAAGCTCTGAGGTCTTACTGAACGCCAGACACAGAACTCTGTCTGCTACACACTGGTTAGGATACATTTCCTCGAAGTAGTCAATGTGAGGAGGCTGCAGGATGTCCAGGGCTGACAGGACCTGGGAGGGAGAGAGAGAGAGAAAACACAGAAGTCCACAGAGTCAATAGCAGTGACGATGACGAGCACAGACACTGACACTAACCTTCACATGACATCAGCCTGGCCGAGATCAAACACCACGAACTTACAGCAGCAGAGGGAAAGAAAGAAAGAAAGACAATACATGGAAGACAGACAGACAGTAAACAGACAGACAGTAAGACTGCACACAGGGAGCGCACAGACAGACAGACAAGCTGCACACTGGCAGACAGACAGGCAGACAGCACACAGTCACACACACAGACAAAAAGAGACAGACAGACAGAAAGCAGCCAGATAGCAGACAGGTGGCACACAGACAGACAAATGACATACAGACGCACACAGACAGACAGACAAATAAACGGCACACGAACAGACAGACGGCACACGGACAGACAGACGGCACACGGACAGACAGACGGCACACGGACACACAGACGGCACACGGACACACAGACGGCACACGGACACACAGACGGCACACGGACACACAGACGGCACACGGACACACAGACGGCACACAAAGTGTTTAGCTGTCGGTCGCCGGGCGTCTGGTTGAACTCACGTTGTCGTGCTTGAAGAAGCAGAGCATTTTCAGCTCGCGGAAGACCCTCTTACATGAGACGAGGTTCTGGAAGACGTTGGGCATCTTTTTGAGGGCCACGCGTTTACCGTCCCGGGGGTCCGTCACAGACCTGAGTGAGGAGAGAACGGCAGAGTAGATAACGGTGAGAAGCTGAGAGCGGACTAGAGGCATACAGTGTGACTGTCTGATCATCAGCCCAATCGGCTGTGGGACAACTACCAACCACACACACACACACACACACACACACACACACACACACACTCCGCTCAAAGTTCAGACTTACAGAGTTATCATCTCCCTGCTTCACTCTCGTCTCGGACACACAGCTAAAAGCTCAGCACAAACGACACCAGTGTGTTTTTCTCTCTTTGCTACTGAGGCACTGATCCTATTCTTGGAGTTTTTTGTCTGTGTTTAAGCAGAGGTTTATAAAAACAAATATAATTCCGTTAACAAATAAGTTGTGTTTATTCGAGCATGTGATGGGTTTCTAGTGTGACACTCGAGCTGCCTCTATTTTCGTGGTGCGTCTGAAGCGTTTACTGTAAGTGTGTAAATGAGAGTTGTGAAAGCGTAGTCGTGTTGTCGCAGGTTTAACTTTGAATGAAGTCTGAGCTAAACGACAGGCAGCATCGCGTTTAAAATACAGACGAAACATCACGCTAGTCAGACGGAAAAAAGTCTAAATCCCCACAGACGCTGCCTTCACAACAAGCAGAGGAGCGAGACACTCGGCTGTAAATCCTCAGAAGGCTGATATCTGGAGCGTGTAGCGTCGCGTCCCCGCGCACCTCATCACAAATGTTATGGAACAACACGAGCTACAAACAATCCTCAGGTTCCTTCCTGCTGCTAATCCCAGGTTTCAGCCGATGAGGTCGCGCGTCCTCCGCGACGCCCCGCAACCGCCGGCCCTGTGCTAGCTCCATGCTAACAGCAACGCACAGATCAGATGCACAAGACTAAAGACAGAGACAGTTGTCCACGAGGAAGCAAAGCTGCAGCAATAACAGCTTTAAAGATGGCAAGAAGTCGTCACAGTGGGACGCTAGAGAGCTGAATGGAGAGCGGCTAATTAAACCATAGCGTGGGCGTAAAGTTAACGCTTTCTCCACTTTCTTTTTTCCCCCTTTTTCTTTTTCCACTGAGTTTGTGATCATTAAATGGACAAAAAAAAATTATACAACTTAAAAAAAATCTTTCACATCAGATTATCGCAGTGTTATTACTTTTTGTCTAGCTAACAATTAAGAACGGTTTCATAACTCAGAGTTCAAAATATGGTATAATGCATCCTATTCCACTTGCTTACAAAAGTATTTAACCGCCAAGGAATCTCTTATTCTTATTTGTATAAATTCTAGAATTATTATGAATCATAGGTGAACTAACGACTTGATTCAAATCAATGGCACTAACGCTCATTGCCTGACGTGTCAGTTATATTTCTCACGGGTTTAAAGAATTAAAATATTAAAAACTAAACAACATTGTCTCTTATAAATCGTGTTGTAAATCGTAAACAGACTGTAGATTTAATCTGAGTTTTAGGCATTGTGATTTTCAATTCAATTTACCTTTACTCGACAGCATTAAGGTCTATTGTTCCAATTTATATTTATTGTCTGTTGTTTATTTATCAGGTTTTGAAGTATTAATATCTACTTAAAGTGTCTAATAAACACTGAAACTACAGTATGTGTAACTGGTGTCGCGGATTGTGTGAAAGTCATAGCTTGTACAAAGTGCGATCTCTTTTTGCTTCAAACTCCAGTCCAGTAGGTGGCGGTGTTGCACCAACCTACTGAAGGTTATCATGGGAGATTGTGTAGGATTTGAATAGTATTTGTATTTTAAGCAAAAGCTGGTCGAAAGTGAATCGAATAGAATAGAATTCTGAATTAATTCTAAATGAATAAACAAAAGATTGATTTCATGGTACAGCCCCTACTTTTTGTTTGTTTGTTAGTTTGTTTGTTTCTCTTGTGAATTTTATGCTTCACACTCCAGTCCAGTAGGTGGCGGTATTGCACCAACTGCACATTAACTTAAAGCAAGTGTTAATTTCGCAAATCAAGAGTATTTTACAAGTACTTTATGAAAAATGCAAGAGTTTTTTTGTTTGTTTGTTTTTTGTTGCTGCAAAAGCTCAGGTTTTTGACCGTTTGATGTTTGCAGAAGTTAACATTAATATTTTTAAAAAGTGCGAATCAATTGATAATCAGAAACTGACTCGACTGGATTCAATTAACAGCATTGAATAAAAAAAAAAAAAGATCGATTCATTTGCATAACCAATTCAATCGCACAGCTCTATTGAGTCAAGGATGCTGTTGTATGAATAGTAATCCTGTCAGCATTTTTCCTGTGAACACAAGTTCCCTTACAGTGAACATCATTTTTTGATTAATCATAATAAAAAAAATAATCTAATACTGAAGAATGCTGCCTGCATAAGTATTTACACCCACTCAGGTTCTGGAAGCTTGAAATTAAATACGCCGTCTTAATTGTTAACAAGGACACTATTGAGCCGCGATTGAACTGAGTGAACTATTGGATTTGTTTTTTAAAGGAGAGTCCGTTGAGATGTAACATCATATTTTTCTTAAAACAGATCCATTTTCTAAACGAAAACACCTCTTGAACTGTTAACCTGCCAATGAAAAAATACTCAGCCTTAAGGTAAAAGAATTAAATTGAATGATTCTTCTTGAGTCTGAGAAACTTAAACAGAAGTTAATCTAATTTAAGAACTTCGCTACAGGTTGTAAGATTATATCCAAGAGGTTGGAAATCCCAGTAAGTGATCGACTTTTGGATCAATAGTGGGGAAGTGAGAGCTGTATCACACCTACAAAGCTAAGCGCTATTTCTAAAACAAGACATAGACTGGCGAGGGAAGTCGCCGTGAGGCCAACAGTCACTCTGGAGGAGTCACAGGGAACGGTCAAACCTTTCAAGAGCGCTACATAAATAAAAACTGTATCTAAAGAGGACTGGCGAAAAACTCTTGCTTAATAAATAATAGACTAAAGCACTGGATGGATGGATGGATGGATGGATGGATGAACGGATTGATGGATGGATGGATGGATGAACAGATTGATTGATGGATGGATGGATGGAGATTGGTAGCCTGAACCCACACCAACACCACCTCAGCCTGACTAAGGAGGCCATTCACAACTTTTCTTTTTGCAGGAACTAGAAACAAAACTGTCGCCTTGTATGAAAGAGTGATGGTGAAGGGATGGCTACTTGAAAAAAGTGAAAAGAAGAAGAGTGATTATATTTGGATTTGAAGACCAACTCCTGTTCCTAAAGATCCCCCTTCCTACAGAATCGAGCTCTAATCCAGGGCAGATCTAATCCGGCTAAAGGAGCAGGCTGATAATCTGGAGGTAATACTCCAGGAGCTGGATTAAACTACTTCAGGCTCTCATCTAAATCCTGCTGAAGGTCAGGGAAGTTATGTCAAATAGAGGCATCAATGTTTTATCCATTGCTGGAGTGTAGGGTCAGTATAGATGGCCATCGCGATCACGATCATCATCACAATGCTGTTATTAGTCTTTCGGCTGCTCCTGTAGAGGGATCGCCACAGTGGACCATCCAATCCGCACACCAGACCGGAGACCGATAAAACCCTCCCATTTCATCCGGGCTTGGGACCGGCACTGCATCCTGTGGCTGGGGTTTGGGCATTTGGTTGGCATTGAACCAGGGCCTTCCATATAAGCTGGCAAAAAATCTACCGCTGAGCCACCAATAATCACCAATAATCACCAATTATCACCAATAATCACCACGCTAAATCCAAAACCACCTTTTTAGTTTCGAACATGTTTGGATTTGAAATGTCTGTTCCTCTACAATCCTACAGGGGGTGCACTCTAAACTGTTCACACAGCACATCATCCTGGGTGTTAGGGAGCAAATTATTTGATAAGTTACAAACCCCTAATAAATAAACAAGTAAATAAACAAAGAAATATGAAATTGGGATATTTATAAGATTGTAATACGTATAGAATCCCAATACAAATTGAATCGGCACAGAGGGGATAATACTGTATCGGAAGTTCCCTGGTGATGCCCATAGATAAAAAATATATATTTAATAATTATATAGATATGTTGAGGCTTTTAAAAGTCAAAGATAAAAACTCTTTGTTTAGGAGTTGTTGTTGTTGTTTTTTAGAGGCTTTTGCCAATGAATTTTTTTCAAAGCATCACTTTAAACATCAACATTTCTAAATTTTTAATTATGATGCTAATTTCTTAAACAGTCCAAGTAACCCAAGTAACTTACATATGTTGTATACTAAACCTTAAAATGTGTTAGATTTTATCTAAGTACTTTATATTAAGAACATGTTGTAACATAATTAATCTGTGGACACAAACAACAGTATAAACTAAAGACTTATTTAATTAACATATATAAGTTACAGAACTTCGTGATCAACTTGCCATTCGGTACTGAAAAATTATTTAGATATAGTATTATACATTTAAGAAATGTAATGTACCCAAATTTGCTCCAGAATTTTAACAAAATGTTTAAAAATAAAAAAAATAAAAAAAATAAAAAAATTTTTACCCCCTACATAATCTCCATGTTTAATGCAGTGCAAACTCCAGGAAATTACAATAAAAATAAAATTAACAAACAAATAAATAAATATAAATAAAAAAATAAATACAAAAAAATGTATTAAAATTTAATATAATTTTTTTTTTTATGTAATATACAGTATGGCACACTTCAATTTTTTTTTTCATTATTATTTCATTTGACTTATCCATGTAACAAAATAAATCTACTTTACAAAGATCCACTGAAACTTCTAATAAATTGGCCAGCCGTAGCAGCCGGTGTGAACGCGCCTCATACGCAATGATTTGAGCTGCTCTCTTTCTACTTCCTGTCTTAAAACGAGCATTAAAGCAGCTGAAACACTGTTCTCGGCAACCTTTTAAATTATTACTTCCTGTTTTAACACCACACGCCTGTTTAAAGCTGAAACGCTTCTCCAAAACACTCCATGTGAAGGAACGGGTTTGAGGTGTTTATTTAATCTACCGGCAAAAATATCGATTGGCTGCATAAATTATTAACAATAAACGCCTTGAGAAGTTTCACTAGAACACACACACACACACACACACACACACACACACACACACACATATATGAACTGATGGATGGAGATGATCAGGATGAGACCACGTGGAGACGGAGGAGATCTCAGCAGGAACGTCTGCAGTGTTTCCCAGCGCGACTGAGGAGGGAGGCGGATGTGATTAAACTCGTTAACGTCATGAACGCGGCTACACTGACATCGCCATTTTTCCCCTCAGCCCATCCCCCTCAACCTCCCCCCACCACCACCACCACCACGATAAAACACCCCGTCGCCCTGACTCTCAGAACTCAATCACCAGCCTACTAACAATCACAAAATAAAACATTCAACCTCTATAAAACCGTCTGTCCTCCTCCTTTAAAAGCCTCAGGATCAGCTTATTGTAAAAACATCTGCTTTGACTCATTCAGCACGAAAAGCAGAGTGTATTCTGGTGAAGGCTAATGCGCTGCAGTGTAAAACACGAGGTCGCGTGAATCATACCTCTCCAAGCCATGTTTGCTTTTTTTTTTTTAACATCTGAGTGAATATCGAGGGCAAGCATTTGTGAAAAGGCTGGCAATAAAAATCTCAGATGCAAACGCACATTTACAGATTACCGAACACACACCCAGAACGCTACGAGACTCAAAACACAAACACGTTTATGATACGTTACGAAAGCATGTTCAGAAATGTAATGATCATCTTTTTTTCTTACATTTTTTTATTTGCCAGGGCTGTAAGTTAATTAGACCTATTCCCCTCTAATGTGACCTCATATAAGAACGCCCCCCCCCCCTCCCAGGTTTAATAGTTGAGCCTATTCGCAGTACAGACCATGTCAAGTAACGCTGAGAAGGCAAAAAAATTATAATAATTTGAATCATCCGTTAATTATAATCGAAGCAAAATCCTCAATTAATCGTAATAGTGATTTAAGAGTAAAAAGAAATTAATTATCCAGTGATGTAGCACCATTTTTTTCCAGGCAATTCGTGTGTCGCCAAACTGCCTCCAAAATTTTTAATTTTCATTCGTTTACAGTTGAAGCGGCAAAATGTTGCCATTCCTCTACAATCCTGCAGGTGGTGCACTCTAAACTATTTACATATTGCCAGGCAAAACAGCATCCTGTCTGTTTGTTTACAAGTCTAACAAAATCTGAAAAACGCTTAATACTGAATCAGGATATTTATAAAATCATAATCTTTACAGAATCGCAATATAAATTAAATCGACACCTGAGTGATTTCCTCTTTACCATACACTCATATTACTGATACTCATCATTCATGACCACACTGAAAATAAACATTATACGCACAATATAACCAGCATTCAGACAGTTTGTAATGGTGGAAAAAAATTATGATAAAAAGTTACTCGGTAGCTCAGTGGTGAAGGCATTGGACTACTAATCAGAAGGTCCCAGGTTCAAACCCCATACAACCAAGTTGGGCCATAAACCCTCAACTGCTCAGATGTACATCGCTCTGGATGAGAGTGTCTGTCAAATGGCCAAAAGTCTAAAATAGTAAAAACAAGCAAAAAATACTATAGTAGCAGCTATACCATCGCAGAAAAGTGTATGAACTGTAACTGTTCATAACTGTATGAACATTGAACTACCCGAGATACCCTCTAATACAACAGCTTCAACCAGCAAGTCTGCTTATGTCCCACCCATGACATTAACATGAATTCCATTTCTTGCTTTTTGATCAGGCTCACACTTCCTGCAGCGGTACGCTCCCCAACCAGCCACCCGCGGCCACTCCGAGTCCTTAGCGTGATGAGACACAAAGCCGTAGCAGGCTTCCAGAGATGGAGTTTGTGCTAAAGAAAGCAGGAGTGTTGGAGGAGTCTTGGCTTTGCTTTTCATGCCACTGGCTTGCAGCACACTGACTCACACCTTACGGTAGGGAATAAAAGAAAAAACTTTTTTTTTTGTTTGTTTTTATTTCCCCTCAGGAAACTCCAAGTGTAGGACGATGGTGTACGAGCGAGCGAGCGAAAATCCTCGGGTTCTCCTGTCACGCTGTTCGGAGGAGATAGCCTTTTGTCCTGTGCCTCGGAGCACATCGATTGTTCATGGCTAAATCTGTACCCTGCGTCTCAGACAGATTGTCCAGACTCGTTCGAATCAATACGAGACGATTTCAGCCAGAACGCCGCGTCAACCCGAAAATCAGCCTGAACTCAGATTAGATTCAAACAGTTAGCTTCTTCTATCAATTTATTTATTATCCGTATGTGATCCAAGCCTGGCTGGAACCACGACGCTTTTCTTCTCCTAAGCAACTTCAAGAAGCGAATGCAGACCTGGAACAATCATTAAGTTACAAAAACGTCGCTTCACCCTGTTATTTATCGATAAAGCGGCGCGTCGAGCTCGCCGCTCACGCCGCACTCGAGAGGCCGCGGTGTCTATCGAACCGAGGCGTCCGCCCTCACAGGTGCACGCCTGACTCCGTAATTATATCTTATTACAGCACATTAACCTCCGGGAGGCGGGTAGGAAGCCTAATGACTGCTTAACGACTGCACAGTGATGGTTAACCTGGTTACCACGGTAACAGCTCCCTGTGATAGGAAAAAAACTTGTTTAGCGTTTTCAATTTGCAATTCATTTCACAGAAATCACATCAAGACACGAGCGAGCATTATGAACTGATTTTCCTTTTTAACGAAGAGAAAAAAGGGGGCGAGTTTGCTCGCAGCATGTTCGATTAGATCCGGTTATTCCGACGAGTCAGGAGGTCAGACAGATGGAAGACGACCCTTGACCTTTAGCTGAACCTCTGAAAGCCCGGGTTTGGGCGTGTTTTGCCCTAAAATTAAATAAGGGAATGTGCAATGGTTCCTTGGTTAGATTTGGATTTATCTACAGATTTCAATTAAAAATCATTAAGAAATGTGTTTCCAAAAACCATTTCTTTAAAAAAAAAAAAAAAAAAAAAAACCTATAAAACTACAAATTTAAATCAATGTGTTCAGGTCCAGGTTGATGAATGGGGCATGATGTAATCCAGAGCACAAGACTAAAGAAGCAGACGCACATCAAACACCGATCTGGTGATGTCTGATGATGTAATTAGTAAAGTGTGTCATCTATTTTATTTCATTATTTTCCCGCGGATATTCGCCAGGTATCACGGTTCACGCGCTGCAGACACACATCTCGTGAGAAAACCTAATGATGTCCTGTTTCACCCGTCACGACGGACAAACATAAAGAGAATTACAGAGAATCCGAGTCTTTGATAGAGCAGCAGGGGAGAACACAGTGGCTGCAGTGTTTCCAACTCGTCTTCCCCATTCACTTTGATTCCTCTAATTAACCCGGACCCGGCTCCTTTCGCAGCATCAGAGCTCACGAGCTTTCTCCTGGTCAGCTACTCGGTTCGTTTAATCTCTCGTCACTTTTTGCTAAACATGTTAATCACCTAAAACACCTTACTTTTTTATTTATTTAAATAAATAAATAAATAAATAAAATCGCTGAGCTCGTTAAACATGCCGACTGCATTAAAAACCAACCTCAGCATGAGGAGCATGTTCGGATTAGCGAGACACGGATTAGCATACGTCTGCATAATAAATCGAAAAGGCAGAGGCAGCGGCGCGTCTTGCGGTGAGATCTGGAGTCCCCTCACGTCTCGCCTGACACACTTTCAGTAGCGCTTTGAACAAGGAGTCAGTGTGAGACGTCTGGTCTCCTCACACAGATACTGAAACACACTCGAAACAGAAACCGTGAACCCTTCTACAGAGCGAAGCATAGAAAAGGAAACAAAATTAAAATAAAAAAAGAATATGTTGTCCAAATTAACAAGGTTCAATGTTTATTGCAATTATGCGCAAAAAAATTATTCATTAATTAATTAAAAGTCTCGTTAACAGCTGCAGTTTTGGACCCAGTCGTCTAGACGTCACATTTCAAAAGAAAGTCGATCAAATCCTTTTGCACGCTCATTTTTTCTGCTTTTAAAACATCAACTTCAGGGGGAAAAAAAAAAAAAAAAAAAAAGTTCACTTGCTGCCTAACGGCTAATAAATCCCACCCACTTTAACATATTGTAACTGTGGCAAGAGCCAAACTGTTGTGTCTAGACGACTGGGTCAGAGTAATTCCCCAACTTGCAGCTCTGTAGGGGTCAGGACATACCAAATGAGGTCCAAGGAAGGAAAACAAGGCAACAAGGTCATGGGCGGCCAGGGTTCACAGCTACATACAATGTGTATGTAGCTAAAATGGATCTTATGGAATCGCTTTCAAAAACGTATCATTCAGAAACCGGAATCAAAATCGAGGTATCGACATGTAGACTAAACAATACTTAGTCTACGAGTCACTACAAGAGATACAGTATGATAGACCTGAAGCTACACTGAATCGTTTCAACCTGTTTCTACCTCTTGCTTTTAACTTGCTAATAACATGTCACATTGAACTTTGATTACATTTCGCGCAAATGCTAAATGCTACAGGATCCTATAGCAGTAATGCTACTATTTTAAACTTACCGTTTGTTAAACTTGTTTGTTGTATTTATACGCGCGGTGAGGTTAATTCTACCGCAAAACTGTAGCTTTCGTTGGCGTTTACTAGCAACAGATCCTTTATGTGGATATAAAAACGTTATTTCGTTATGATATCCTAAATTTCACAGGAACGACATCCCCGGGCCACCTGTTTATTAAAATGTAAAGATTGTTATGTGACCGGCTAACGGCTAACCTAGCCTTCTTAGTTGTGTTGTAAGTTTTAAATCGGTTAACGTTGAATCAAAAATGTATAAATGTATACATTCCCCTGTGCTTAAATCGTTGGAATTCAGGTTAGAAACAACTAACGGTTTAAAAGGAGGTATTTTTGCCAGCTGTTTCCAGGTTCTGCGTTCTGATTGGCTGGGAAAATGCACATCGCTCAAAACGTGGCATTCAAGAACAGGATGTTTAAAACTACAAACACTGAAATGGCACTTTTTTAAAAATCGGGAAAGCAGAATCTAAACTGTATTTAAGCTAGAAAATTAACAGACATGTTTTGGAGAACTCTACGATGTCATGTGTTATATTGTTACCGTGGAGATTACATGTACAGAGCCAATAGAATGCCATATTAATACTGATTTCCTGCAGCCTGTATGTGAGATTCAGTATGTGTGAGATAAGCAGCCAGAGGAATCTGTGTGTTGTCTCTCAATCCTCAGCCCTGTATCAAGGCTTTTCTAACAGATCTGAAGGCTTTCGGCAATCATTCACAAGGTGACTGCAGATTTAGGTCACTGACCCAGTTACGGGAAAATGAAACATGTTACATATTACAAGAACAAGCCTTCAGTGCTATACTGTATATTAAATAAGAAGATAAAAAGGTTTAAAGGAGGACGGGTAAATCCAACTTACTGGCAGAAAGGGGAGAAGTTTGAAAAAGATATTTCCTTTTTTTTTCAGGTTATTTTTTTTTTAACAAGGGAAAATCACTGCCAAGGATTTTGGCCCTTTGACCTCCACTTTCTGATCTAATCTGTCCATAAAGCGGATTATGAAGATCCATTTTGCGACAGTCAAACAGCATTAAACAGATACGAGTGTTCAGGGTTTGACCCAGACACAAAGCTAAAAATAACCAGTGCTATAAAATCATATCGTAAAATAACGCATGCCGAAAAAAGATACTCCTTATTTGATCAGATATGGAACTCGTCTGGACCAAGCTTCAATCAGTTTACTCTATCATCCGGTGGCCAAAAATATTGAGACGCAAGTGAAATTCAATGTTTTAAGGATAATCCAAATCAAGATAATTATGCATATGCAGGCTTTCATTCGTCAAAACCTGCTGGATTCAGCTGGACATAGAGTCAAAAAAGACAACAATGATACCCTGGTGTCACTCGTCCAATCCATGCCTGCCTGACCGCTTCCTGAAGATCATTTGACGGTTACTACCTTCTTCATCATCTAACAGTTTTCTCCTGGGTTCAGGACCGAGGCCATGGCTCCAGAAGCTGAACACGATTGTCACATCACCCTTTCATTATCTCCACCCTTCACCCAGATAGTCTCCAACTAATTAGTAACATCATCCGTTATATGAAAGTCATATGTTGTATTAATAATCTGGCCACCACTGTACACCTTAGTCTGATTATCATCATCATTCATTACATAAGAGCTTTCCAGACAATCATCGATATCATATTCGGCTCGTGAGCCAAAAAGTCCGCCATGTCATATGAAAACTAAACATGAGCAGCTTGTATAATGTTTTTGCAGGAACATGACTGTCATGGCAATATGGGGTTTTCAGTGATTTCTTTGAACTTGTCCTTTCCTGGGGCGAAACGCTTCATAACATCCATCTTTAATTAAAGAATAACAAATTCAAGAATTTGGAACACATGGTTGAACTTATTTTAGGTTTTATGATATCTGAGGTCACACACACCCACTTAGTTTGTCCATTTAGCAATGTGGAAAGCCCAGAAATGTCTTTTAAATGGCCACGGTCAAATCCTTTCAACTTCCTGTTGGTGGTGGTGATGATGATGGACTACAGCTGGTAGCGGGTTTGTCCCACAGGATGCATTGGATTAAACTGACACACGGCACAGCGAGAAAATCCAGGGAGCTCGGGGCAGCCATGAGAAAGAGGAAGTCAGGAGTCATTTCTAAACAGCTGCTGATACAATGATCAGTTCAAGCTACTGTATATAGTCTGAGCTAAGGTTATTGCTACGTCGAGGATTAGACCCACTAGAAGAAGAAATTGGTTCAGAAGGTGTTTCTGTTGCTCCTGTTAAGGAGTCGCAAAAGCGGTTTTACGCCAGATGCCCTTCCTGACGTAACCCTCCCATGTTATCCGAGGTTGGTATTGATATTGGTATTATAATACAACAAGTACAATAATATAAACCTTTAATTGGCAGCTACACCACTGTCAGAGATGCTGTTTTAGGAAATTAATCATCACCTACATCATCTAACTAAACAGAATCCATAATTTAGTGCTGTAGCATAAAGATAAAAAAAATGAACCATAGCTAGTCACTGATTTTAATAAAAAAAAAAAATAATAATAATAAATATATATATATATAAACACTGAGTGCTGGAATAAGAACAGCGAGATCTTTGTCGAGACAATACCGCGGCCCTGCTCTTTGTTAACCCTCACCTGGTTATATTAAATGTGAGCAGGTTAACGGTAGTTAACCTGCGACTCCCACACAGCGATCCGCTCTAATTCACTTAGCGTGCTGCGTCACTGCAGAGAAACAATGCACACAGCCGAGAGAGAGAGAGAGAGAGAGAGAGAGAGAGAGAATCACAGAGCTGTAAATATTACTGCAGTAAGAGGTGCTTGTTCAAATAATGAGAGAGGGAAGAGAGCGAGAGATAATAGACCATTAGCTTATCATCTGTTATTATCTGCTTTCTGCTGTTCTACTTCTCCGCACATAGCGAAGCCCGTGGCTCTTTAGCGCTCGAGCTTATAAAATAACTTTTTCGGTCTTCGGGGAGCCACTTGTTTCAGAAAACCATTTCCTTTAATGAGGAAATTCCAGGGAAAGAAGCTGCATTTCAAAATACGCTGTAAAGCACAATAAAGCACTATGTGTATGCAAATTTCCAAAAAATACCAGCGAATTCTGCAAAAACAGAATTAAACTTGCTGTACCAGTGTGGCTTCCTTTTGTGAATGTAACATTAAATTTATTATGACCATGAAGGACGCGACAGTATTACTGAAAGTAGTAAAATATATAAAATATCTGTGACTCAGTAAGCCAAACTATTCTACATACATATAAAAAAAAAAAAAAATTATAATAAATATTATATATTTTTTTAAATAATTTTATAATATATTACTTGTTGGGATACTAACGATGTTACATAAATAAAGAGTAAAAACATAAAAGATTTCTAAAGTTATTTAAATCAAATGAACGTGTTACCTAAATAGATATTTTCACGTTATCTTAATAAAATTATCTTCAAAAATCTCATAAAAATAAACTAAATAAAAAAAGTTTCTAATTAAGAATGGACAACAAAAAAAATCATATACCAAAATTTTATCAGTTACTTTTCAGAAAACATATTCACAAATAGTTTTATATACAGTATAAATTTATCTCAAGATATAGATATTTTAATATTTAACATACATTTTACATAATATAAAAATATTTTAAAAATTAAAACCGTTGTTTTTTTTTGTCATGCATATGAAGTTTTAATAAAAGCAAAAACAATATGTTGACGCTTTATTCCTTCTTAAATCTTTTTTAAAAATCTAATAATTTCAAACTAGAGGAAATAAATTGATTAAAAGTGGTTTAAAATGGGCAAATTTAAGTCTTAATCTATTAGAACTTTAGCTGCATTCTATTTATTTTTATTAAAATAATTTTCATCAAGACTTTTAAATCTTTTTTTAATTACAACTGGAGAGGCTTCTATTTATAAGAAATCAACACAATATCTCTACTTTCATTTAAGTATGCCTTTTCTGTATTTTTTTTCTTCTTTTTCTTCTTGTTCTTTCATCTGTTCTTGTTAAGGAAAAGTTAACTTGGCACAGATTTTACGCCACATGCCAATCCCTTTTTATTTCATTCGAATGCGACCATCACTCAAACCAGCCGCACCCTAATTACGCATAATTTTATGGCCTAATGTAATTTTAACTGATGAGTTAAATAAACATTTACCCCCTACAGTTGCCATAAATAGGAAATCTAGCAATTGAGACCAAAAAAAAAAAAATTTGTATTATATATATATTTTTTTTACTGCAAACATGGTCATTCAAAGTCATGCAAGTTTAACACGGGGGTCTATGGGGATTGAATCACTTTCGTACATTTGAGGAACTGCACATTTTGAACTCATTTTTCAGAACCGGAGATTACCCCTTGGTTCCAACATGGTGATAGTACCGCTTAGTACTACAATTTTTCACACACATGCTCTTCACTACAGTATGAACCTCTGCACAGAAACTTGTCAGATGAAATTTACTTGAATGCAGAGTTATTGCACAAAAATCATAGCAAACTAAGGCTGAATACATGCAGGTTCATACCAAAATACAAAGAATGCACATTTGTTTTCTCTCTCTCTCCCTCTCTCTCTCTCTCTGTCACACACACAGTGCTGCTGTCAAGATCGATCAGTAAAAGGGCCACAGAAGTCCAAAAGAAAGATGGCAGATAATGGATTATACCATGACTCTTTTGGTTCAACCAAAAAAAAAAAAAACAAGAGTGTGGGGAGGAGGGGGTTGGGGAATCCTGCAAGTGTGACCAGTGGAGGAGACATGAGAGTGGGCATGAAATCCGTTCTCAAGTGGTATTTATTTGATCCATCATTCGGTTGTCATCGGATGGCGATTCAAGCAGGCAAAAAATAACAAACAAGGAATACTTTAACATAAAACACAAGTTAAGAACATATTTTTTTTCTTTCAGAAAAGTTTATAAGCCTAATTCAGTCAAAAAAAATTAATTTTCACTCTATTAGTTCATGATTGGCAGGTTTGTTCATCATCGAGTCTTTTTAGCACGTTCAAGTTTCAAAACCTGCCAGTAGCAATGCGAGAAAAACTCCAGTCTCTTATAAAATACTCTTATGTTACTTATATGAAAACGAAGTAAAGTGACAGTAATATTCTTTCTATCAAGGACGAGCCAATTTAAGTAATTGTTAAACAATGTTAAAATGCATGTAAAAAAAAAGTAGAACATTTCGTTTGGAAATAAAATTTAAATTGTGGATATTGGCTAATAAGTTGTTGTAGTGCCAAAAGAATTAAAACACTTCATGTTGTTTTTGGAATAGAGTCCATTTTGAAAGGAGCCAAATATCTCCGCTACGATACGCCACCATGTTGTGGATTATTTGTCTAGAGCATCGCACAGGACGGAGTCCTGCACACAAATCTCTTTCATACAGCAGCGGGTCATTAATCTGCCTCACATTCCTCATACTTCTCTCCCCACTCCCCTAAATCCCCACTACAGCTCCTGTGTGTGTGTGTGTGTGTGTGTGTGTGTGTGTGTGTGTGTGTGTGTGTGTGTGTGTGTGTGTGTGTACGTATATAAGAGCGTGCGCGTGTGCGCATTGCCCTCAGGTAAACCCTCACAAATAGGATCAGCCGTATGGCCAATTTAGAGCGAAGGATTTTCAAAGACGGAGGTCAAGAAAAACACAGTGATGCTTCTCTGGCCTTGAAATAACGAGTAATGACAACCTTATACACACTGACCTACAGAACAACAACAACAAAAAACTAAAACTTCCCTATTTTCTTTTATTTCTCTAGAAAGAAGAGACCACAGCCACATCTGGGTTTCTAAGCTGTGAATATTTCGAGACATTAATATAAATGAAGGATAGATGCTGCTTTTTATTCATATAAATGCTATAATAATAATAATAATAATAATAATAATAATAAAAACAAGTCATTTCTTCTACACACACTGCATGCAGTAAATGACACGCACCACAACATACCGGTGCATCAAGTTGCATTTAGTTGCAAAAATAAAACTGAGAAAAAATGTGTTTTTTCTCTTAAACATCATGATAAAAAGTGCCTGCAAGACGATTTTTTTTTTATCTGAACTGCGTCATAAATTTTTCCATTTAATATCCACTATAAGCTCTATCTCTTGTTAAACAGTTGGTGCACTAAGGTTTCTTTGTAAAATAAAAGTTTTTGTGCTGCTAAAGATGCGCCGATTGCAACTTTCTTGGCCGATATTAAAGATTTAAGAAGGACCTGACGATTCTTTCTTTGTTCTTTATTAAAAAGCTATAACTGACCGTACACAAAAACACAATCGTAACTTTCTTTTTTTATCGTTTACATCTACACAATAACTGCTGTATGTGCGCCACCGGGCGATCACGATTCCACTGTGCCACTCGAGAGCGCACATCAGTATGGAAACCGCTTCCCGAAGCATGTCGCGTGTTGCGCTGGTCGCGACATAACCCAAAATTAATTTAGGATAGATGAGAAACTGTCCAGATCATGATTGGTTTGTGATTTTTACAGTTAAATAGATTAATAAGACAGAGAGTGAGAGATGTAATAAACCCATAAAACACACTGTCCTGAGGTGCGCTGCAGTTCCTGAGCCTCGCTCTCTCCACACACCTGCTACAGCCAGCAAGTGCACGAGATCCAATACACCCGGGTAAGCGTGCGATAGAGCATATGTGTGTGTGTGAGATGTGTGTGTGAGAGCATGTGAGCGCTGTTAGGGTGGTGATATCAGTAAAGGGGAAGGTGTTCGACACAGATAACGGCTCAGGACCCCACCCTGCGCTCTCGTGTTTGGTAATTTCCTCTTGCTCTGTCTCGGGAACCTTCACACAAGCCACACTAAGACACACCCAAGTGTGAAAAAAAGTTGTTTTTTTAAATGTTCACTAAAAGTTTCTTTATCAACTATGAAAAAAGTCAAACTCCAAAAATAAAAACAAAAAAACAACGCAGGCTGGAGACGAAAACTCAAGGGTCTGGCGATGGCGTTTGTGCCGCTTCTGTCACTTTTTTTTACTTATTCTGAACATGAAGCAGTCAAAAAAAAAATAATAATAATAAATGCATTATTGTTGTCCAAAATCCTTGTATTTTGCTTTTGTTTGGAACACAACACAAACACAATGCGTTTCTACTCCAAATTTGTACTAATTTTTCTTCCCCTCAACACTTTTAAAGCTCATAATCCAAATTATTTGCTAATACTACTCGTCATACTGATCTTAAGAAAACGAGGCAACAGTTTTATTTCTAACTGTACCCCTCCAGCCCACGTTATAATGCGTGTAGAGATTATTCTGTTCCGCACAGATTATACCAATTACACATTACTTTCTTTATTAATTACTCAGCACGATTTTCCAGTCAATTTACAATGTAATGCACTGAAACGTTCTTAATGAAGGTGAACACAAGTCTTACTGTACAATAAGAGCAAGTAGATGAGAACATTATGATACCATAAATAAATAAAAGAAAGGTTGTGTCAGTACATCAGTCAGAACTCTTTCATATAGCTTTACGTTTCATACACCGGAGGACCTGAATCCAGGCTCAGAAAAGTCCGTCTGTTCAACCAGAGTTTGTCACACACACATACACACACACATACACACTCAAACTTACAAACACACTCAAACTTACAAACACACTCAAACTTACAAACACACTCAAACTTACAAACACACGCACTTACAAACAAACACACATACACACTTACTTACACACACATACACACTCAAACATACAAACACACTCAAACTTACAAACACACATACACACTTACAATCAAACAAACTTACGAAAACACACACATACACACTTACAATCAAACACACATACACACTTACTTACACACACATACACACTCAAACATACAAACACACTCAAACTTACAAACACACATACACACTTACAATCAAACAAACTTACGAAAACACACACATACACACTTACAATCAAACACACATACACACTTACAATCAAACACACATACACACTTACAATCAAACACACACACACACTTACAATCAAACACACACACACACTTACAATCAAACACACACACACACTTACAATCAAACACACATACACACTTACTCAAACACACATACACACTTACTCAAACACACATACACACTTACAAACACACATATACTGTACACTTACAAACACACATATACTGTACACTTACAAACACACACTTCCACACTTACACAACAGTCCGACTCATCATGGCTTACTCTAAAAAAAAATATATAAAAAAAAGGGACGTACACCATGAAAACTGAACCTTGTACCACATGATGTAAATGTTGATCAGAGGGGAAGTTATGAGCAGTCATGTGCCAGATGCTGATCAGCTTATTTTTATCTTTAACCTTCTAACTGTTTTCACAAACTCTTTACAACGTCGACGCCGTGTACTAACGGCAGTTTATAATTAAGAATGATCATCGCTATCATTACTAATCATCAAGGCATTATTTTTAACTTAATACTATTTTTTTTTTATTATTATTATTACAAAGGAGGAAAAAGTGTTCCTGTATCGTTAACTTGAAAATCAATCAATATTAACCTATAAGGGTGCCAATACTTTTGGGGCCGACCTCTTCCGAGTCGTTTTTCCTACCTGATATGGTTTATACTGTGGATAAACGCTTAAAATGTCTTTCTAAAAAACATTATCACCTATTATACTTAAATAAATAAATCCCAAGCATCTTCCGGTCATTTCAACAAATTAGAAAAAGCACAAATCGTAAAAAAAAACAAAATAAACAACACACAAACGTGTATAAAGAAGCTAATTTGAGACATTCCAGGCTCTAAGAGGAAGAAACCGGTCCAAACAGTGTGTGTGCTCAGTTTGCCACTTCTGAAGGCCAAAATAAATGCTCTAGACGCTAGACAGATCGTCTAGAGCGCGTCTAGGGAGCGCTCTGGCTCGAGACGCTTCCAGTAACGGCAGCCAGTCACTTCGCTTCTCTGTCTCTCTCTCGGCTCCAGGCTCGAGCTCCAGCCCCGGATTTATCTCTAATACCGTACCGCAGAATGTGCTGAGGGACACGCAGATCTCTCACCTCATCACCTCGGCCTTCTGCCTTTCTCAGCTACACGGTCAACAATAAGGCTACAGTTAGTTCCAGTCTAATCCAGTGTGGACTGATTTTCTAGTACAGTCTAGTACAAGACTGGAAACTGAAGGGGTGTCCAAACTTTGCCACACTTTTTTTTGATCGGCTTTGCATGTCATGACGGTTCACAATTCCAACTAGCTTTTATCTGACTCTAACGTGGACGTGTTCGTCCCCCGAAACGGCGCGTCTTAACACGGCGTCCTCTCGTCCACTCCATCATTACACGCCCACTGCGAAGCCGTGTGTGATGTGGGAGCAGATGTACACCGGTACCACGCTGACACGAGCGTGAAGCAAACACTGAGTCAGACCTCCTGATCCTCCGTTCCTCTCCCAACACACAGCGAGGGCGGACACGCGAGCGGAGAAAGACCAGTCTTTGGCAAGGAGTTGTAAAGCGAGGCGTCTGACGGGACACCATCTTCATAGCGTATTCGCAAACCGGCCGTGCTCATGACCGACATTTTCGCTTTTGACGCTGCTCGCATTTACTTTTTCCTGCTCAGAGACAAAAGAACTTGTTCGGTTGAATTCCTGCTTAATTGAACGCTTTAAAATTAATTAGGTGTTAATTATATGCTTGTATAGCCTCCCATGAACTCCTTTAAAAACCCAAAGATGTGAAAATAGCTTGGAGTGTGGTTGGAACTGTACAAGAGTTGTGTAAATAACTTCCAGCAAAGTTCCCGTAATGTGTTACAGTATGAGGTCATGCACAAACAGAACGCCTTTGATGATCAAACCAAGATGTTTTTCATTAAATTCTAAAGGGCCATTAAAGGAGTTCCTGGGAGGCCAGCGTTTCAGACATAAAGCAGGCAGTCTGATAGCGTAGCAGGGGATTATATAGAGAAATAAAGGGAGTTTTTACTCTCTTAACCATGTTCTGATGTAGTGCACAATCAAAAGTCCCGCTTTGACTTGAACGGCACTTGTGAAAGGATGGAATAACCTGAAAATCCACCATCCAGTGAGGTTTGCATGATTCAGATGGTTCTTGACATTTATCATCACTACACCCTCACACGTACTCTCGTTAAACCTGAAATAGGGGAAACGATAGTTTCACTGTCTTATAGAATCAGTTCATCATGTTTTAAATCAAAAGGAAAATAAAATAAATAAAAAAAATCAACATCTGCTCAAGCCGGGTCTAGTCGAGGCACGAAGCAGGCCGATCTGGATCTGCGCTCTCGGAGCCGAGCATGGCGTTAAATGTGCGTAACCCCGTGTGGGCGTAGGGAGCGGCCGCAGCTGGCTCTTCTGAAAGCAACACAAACACGGATGGCTTGGCTCAAGGCGGACTCCTCATTTCTGCTTTGAATGGATGGCAAACAAACCAGACAGACGGCCAGACATATTCAAATTCCATTGTTAAAATAGGCAGCATACTGGAAGATATGGTTACTGCATCCAAATCCGTTTGTGTCGCTCGGAATTTTTTTTTTATAAAAAATAAAAAATAAAAAAAAATCACACAACCAGGGCTCGGCGTAAGGACGTCAGAAACACGCTCCTCCTTACAGCAGCGGGGAATCAATACAGCTTTTTTATTCCTTAATTTTTTTTTCCTTATACTTATCCACCCGGACCTGCATCGTATTCATGTACAGCTAACTCAAAAAAATTAATAAATAAATTATAAAAAAATAATAATGATAATTAAAAAATTATATATACTGTATATATATATATATATATATATATATATACTGTGTATATATATATATAGGACAGATAGACAATCAAAAATACAGCGAGAATAAAAAAGACAAAAAGAAGGATCAAAGAAAGAAAGACAAACAAATAATAAATAAGGAAAAAATAAGTGTTTAAGAAAAGGAGTGACAAAACAAAAGATTACTTGAAGGAAAAAAGGAAGGAAAACGTAATAATAGACATAAATTTTCAACAATTGTCAAAAAAACAAAAACATAAGAAAACAGTTATAAAATATCAATAGATGAAAAGAAAGAACATGAGAAAACTGTGGGGAAAAAACAAGAGTAAAGAAAGTGAGAGTGTTAAGTGGTACTCTGGAGAATAAAAACAAACCCCTGGTTTTATAAAGCCTGTAAATATCTGAGCGTCTCTCAGGACAGAGAGTACACGGAGGAGACGGCTCAGAGGAGAGAGACTGCTCGCAGGAGAGGAAAAGAAGAAAGAGACAGAGGTGAGAGGGAGAGACAGGTGACCGAGAGAATGATGGGGGTTACAGAGAGAGAGAGAGAAAGACGGCTCAGCAGAATGAGAGAGACAGCTGAGAGGAGAGAGAGAGAGAGACGGCTCAGAGGAGACAGAGACGGCTGAGAGGAGAAAGAGAGACGGCTGAAAGGAGAGAGAGAGAGAGACGGCTGAGAGGAGAGAGACTGCTCGCAGGAGAGGAGAAGAAGAAAGAGACAGAGGTGAGAGGGAGAGACAGGTGACCGAGAGAATGATGGGGGTTACAGAGAGAGAGACAAAGACAGCTCAGCAGAATGAGAGAGACAGCTGAGAGGAGAGAGAGAGACGGCTGAGAGGAGAGAGAGAGAGACGGCTGAGAGGAGAGAGAGAGAGACGGCTGAGAGGAGAGAGAGAGAGACGGCTGAGAGGAGAGAGAGAGAGACGGCTGAGAGGAGAGAGAGAGACGGCTGAGAGGAGAGAGAGAGACGGCTGAGAGGAGAGAGAGAGAGACGGCTCAGAGGAGACAGAGACAGCTCAGAGGAGACAGAGACGGCTCAGAGGAGACAGAGACGGCTCAGAGGAGAGAGACGGCTAAGAGGAGAGAGAGAGACGGCTCAGAGGAGAGAGAGAGACGGCTCAGAGGAGAGACAGGGACGGCTCAGAGGAGAGAGAGAGAGACAGGGACGACTCTGATGCAAGAGAGACGGCTGAGAGGAGAGAGAGAGAGACAGGGACGACTCTGATGCAAGAGAGACGGATGAGAGGAGAGAGAGAGACAGCTCGGCTGAGAGGAGTGAGACAGAGACGGCTCAGAGGAGAGAGAGAGAGACGGCTCTGATGCGAGAGAGACGGCTCAGCAAAATGAGAGAGACGGCTGAGGGGAGAGAGACAGAAACGGCTGAGAGGAGAGAGACAGAGACGTCTGAGAGGAGAGAGACAAGAGACGGCTGAGAGGAGAGAGACAGAGACGGCTGAGAGGAGAGAGACAGAGACGGCTGAGAGGAGAGAGAGAGACGGCTAAGAGGAGAGAGACAAGAGACGGCTGAGAGGAGAGAGACAGAGACGGCTCAGAGAAAGAGAGACAGAGACGGCTCAGAGGAGAGAGACAGAGACGGCTCTGATGCGAGAGAGACGGCTCAGCAGAATGAGACAGAGACGGCTGAGAGGAGAGAGACAGAGACGGCTGAGAGGAGAGAGACAGAGACGGCTGAGAGGAGAGAGACAGAGACGGCTGAGAGGAGAGAGACAGAGACGGCTGAGAGGAGAGAGACAGAGACGGCTGAGAGGAGAGAGACAGAGACGGCTGAGAGGAGAGAGACAGAGACGGCTGAGAGGAGAGAGAAGCATGGCAGCTCGACTGATTTGTCTCAGTGTGCGCTGGAGACTAATCACAGCAGACATTCAGAGGAAGCGTGTCGAGAGCAGCTTCCACAGCGCTGCAGAAATATATAAATAAAATCAGGCTGCTTGTCTCAAACAGCGCAGTGGAAGGGCTTTAACTCGGGACGCACTTCAGTCTGATTGTGAGGAGCTGATTGATCACCTGACCCCAGTCACATGGAGCAGTACAGCAGCTGCAAAGCACCATGGGAGCTAAAGCCAGTCTGCCTCCACTGCTTTCTACAATGTAGAATGTAGCTAAGACTCGAGACGAGACAAGACGTGACGCGCGCAAAGACCAGCTAATGCAGGGACGTGTGCATCTGCGAGAGAGACATCCTAGCGCAGAGACGCGCGCCCCCGCCATGTCGTTAGCGTTATTAAGGTCATTAATACACGGTGTGTGTTCTTATTGTCTCGTGTAGCTCATACAGTGCACACACAAGCATACACTGCATACTGCAGGTACACACACACACACACACACACACACACACACACACACACACAGAGCTAAGAGAGATGCAGATAAATGACTCTCTGTATGGAGAGTGGCGTTTAATGAGACGGTTGAAATAAGCATGAGGAATGTCGCAAGTGTCAGGGCTCGAAATGGAAAGATTCCCCCGCTAGCTAGAGCCGGGCTTTTCAATTAACACGGAGAGAGAGAGAGAGAGAGAGAGAGAGAGAGAGAGAGAGAGAGAGAGAGAGAAATAGTACTAAAAGTGAAAGAGTATTTTTTCAAATAAGTGTGACAGACAAAGAATTTGAAAAAGAGGCTTGAAAAGAAAGAAGGAATGAAAAACGAGAGGAAAACAACAAGAAAAAAAACAACAAGAAAGTAAATGATAGACAGATAGAAAGAAATAACAGAAAAGACTGGAAAATATGATCAAAGAAAGAAGAACAAGAACAAAGACAAGAAAGATTTCAGGAAAAGGAAAACAATAAAAAACAAATTTGTGGGAATAAAAAAAAACGGAAAAAATTATAGACTAAAGAAAAGTACAGTAAATAAATAAAGGGAAAAAAGTTCAAGAAAAAAAGAAAGAAAGAGACAGGTTGTGTTATGGGGAGGAAGAGAGGAGAGGTTTCCTTGTGAGCAGCTTCAGTAATTAACATCTCCAACCTCAGACCATGAGACGACGTAACCTCTAGAGCCTTTACACCACACACACACACACACACACACACACACACACACACCTACACACACACAGACGTCGTCTGGACGCTTCCACGCAGTTCCAGGTCCTCAGTCCTGATTAAATCTGAGGGAAAATGAGACGGAGCTTAAAGCACTCGCAGCCTTTATGAGCTCAGGCAGCGACGCCGAGTAATAGAAAAGAGCCGCGCTGAACGAGAGGGAAACTGAGAGAACAGAGAGAGAGAGAGAGAGAGAGAGAGAGAAAGGAAGCTGGGGTGAATAGAAGTGCTGTAACGGGTCCAGAGACGGCGCTGTCGAGGTCGGGATGAAGCCGAGGCCCAGAGGAGCGTGATGGAGACACGAGACGGAAGTGAAGAAAGGTCACAGCAAAGAATCAATAACTTAACAAAAAGCCAAAAAGGAGATAAACATGAAAACCGACAAATAAAAAATACATTTAAAAAAGAAGGGGGGGAAAAAGTGCTTGAAAATGCAGAAAGTTAAAAACAAAACATCTTAATTTGTAAAAACACTCAAACACAAAAAAAGATGTAAATGTGAACGTGAAGTGTAAATGTTTCTTTTAAAGCTAAGAAAAGAAGCAAAGAAGGAAAAAAGGGACGGAAGAACAATAATAAAAGTAAAAAAGAAACATGAGAAAAGAAAACAACAAGCAAAAAAAGTAAAATCTATACTGTATAAAAAAAAGAAAAACAGACAAATAGCAATACGAGGAAAAACAAAAGAAAGAAAGAGTATTAAAAGCGTAATAAAAAATTAAAAGTGTAAATGTAAGAAAGCAAAGAAAAGTAGCAAAAAAAGAAAGGAAGGAAGAAAGTAAAGAATAAAGCAGAGTAAAAAGAAGAGCAGAAAAAAAAGAAAGAAATGACACGGCATAAAAATGAAAGTAAAACATCAAGATCAAAAGAACAGAAGCTACGAGCGTAGGACAAGCGTGATAGAGGAGGGGAATATAGGTTAACCTGCATCTCAGTCTTTCACTCTCACAGACTTTCTTTCTTTCTCAAGATTTAAAGCTACTTTATTGCCATGACAAATATTTACTTTCGTATCGCCAAAGCTTCGAAATAAGGCACAAGAAAATAACAGCAGTAGAAAAACAGAATAGTATAGAAAGACTAATAATAATTAAATGTACAGCATATAAAATCTGTCTGCAGGTCTGTCTGCCTGCACGTCTGTCTGCCTGCACGTCTGTCTGCCTGCACGTCTGTCTGCCTGCACGTCTGTCTGCCTGCACGTCTGTCTGCCTGCACGTCTGTCTGCCTGCACTTCAAAGCTCAGCCGTCGCTCGGATCGTGCTGTGGATCTGCCAAACACACAGGGCCTCTCGAGCTGCTTCTGTGGTTGCTGTTTAACACTCACATACACACCAGAAAACAAACACACACCCCAGAAGTGCCCTCTCGTCCTGTTAGCGATGCGTTGAGCGATGCGTGCCCGCGGCTCAGCGCTCTGCTGCTCTCCAGCCTCAGGACCAGGAGACGAGCGACGGCATGCAGAGCTACACATCGACTCGACATCACACCAAGCAGTGTTAAATGTTTTATAATGACACACACAGGAATAATTGACCGATGTGAACAATGGCGTCTGGAACTAATCGGCCGTCTGGCTAATCACAGCGTAAGACCCGCGGGCCGAGGTGAGCGAGCCCAGCGGCTAGAGTTCTGCAGAGAGAACCCTAATGTTAACTCCAACACTTAGAGTCGTGTCCCACAGAACCCAGCGCTCTCAGGCTTTAACCTGTAGCTCCTTTTACCTTAACTGGTGAGTCGCAAGACTCTAGAGCTACAGCCTTCACTACCACTCCATCACCACCACACTATAGCGGCCCAACCCGGGGGAAGAGGAGGAACATAATAGGAGAGAAACATTAAATTAATGGGAAAAAATAAAACGATAAAAAATAAATTAATAATAATAATAATAAGGCAGATATATATGAAAAGAAAGAAAAAAAGGAAACTAAAATAGTTAAAAAAAAAATTAAAAGGAAAAAAGTAGATAAGTATGCAAATATGAAAGCCTAAACTTCTAAAACATGCTGTAAAACAAAGTGAAAAAAAAAAAGTTAAATAAATGAGAAGCACATAATGTAAATGTGAATTGTATATGGAAAAGGAAGAAAAAAAAAGACAAAGGGAGGAAGGAAAAAACATGATAACTGAAAATATAAGCAAAATACATAAAAAAATTTTTTTAACAAAAATCTTAAAAAGTAAAAAAAAATACGGAAGAATTAAAAAGAAAAAAAAAATTCAAAAAATGGGGTTATAAGGTAAGAACAAGTGTGAACATGCTGGAAAGGGAGGATGGATGGATGGATGGAAGAAAGAAAGAAAGAAAGAAAGAAAGAAGAAAAGAAGAAAAGAAAGAGAAAAATACGAACAGAAAAAAGAAGATCAAATAAAAAAGTGAAAAAGAGGATGAATGGAAGGAAACTGAAAAATTAAGAAAAAGAAATAAGCAAACAAACAAAAAATAAAAAATATGGCAAGTCTGAACACCTACTGTAAGTGCAGAAGAAAAAAACCTGTAATGAAATAAAATTAGTAAAAATAAATGAAAGAATAAAACAGAAGAAAAAAAAGGGTAAACTAGGGGGAAACGGCTAAAGAAAAAAACAGAAAGAAAAGTAAAAATAAAAAAATTGAAATGTAAAAGTAAAAAGAAAGAAAGAAATTAAACCTTGTCCTATTGCAACAGTGAGAATATCTCCACAGCGGTTGCCACATGTCTACTGATCATCTGGTGGAATAATTCTACATTTTCTTCTCGTGATCTGAAATGACAAACTCGACAGGCTGCTAAAGTGAAGCGTGAACGCTGGCAGCCGAATGAGGACAGTGAATAATGAAGTGAGAGCTTCGTCTCAGGCACCAGGATGGACAGGAGTTAAACCTCAATGGCTTTTAATCACATTTGAAGATTTTCCACGAGTTTAATCAATACGAGGTTTATTGGTAACGATTCTTAAACATTGTATATCGTATATCGTGTCAATGTCCAGGTATATGATATAATAACTTATCAGGCTTAAATAAAAGATGATTACATACAGAAACACTTGTGCAAATGAATACGGGTTCAGACAGTGTGAGACATTCTAAAACGATGCTCAAGCAAATGTCCTGACTTTATATACCTTCTTTTGTCCTCCAATCTCAGAAAAGTCACAGGACGCTTGGGCACACCCATCACATCAACAAATTCAACACGCGTTGTTCAGTAATCGGTTACAACATTCGATCAGGTTTAATAAATCACTTCCAAAAAAAGCAAAGGAAGCATAAACATCAGGACCGGTGACATCAGGTGCACTGGGTCGATAGTTCGACTATTCTGCTAAATCTCATCCCGTTAAAATGACATGTAGATCAAATCTAAAATTCCTAGTGATCCAGTTTCGCCCACCCTCGTATCCAAAAGTCCAAACAGAAGCGAGTCCAAAATCACTTTACTTTACAGTAAAAAGAGGGACAGTGTAAAGAAATTCCCACAAAATGCTTTTGGCACTGACGTCATGGTTACAGAATGTAGATCCATCCACCTCGAAGTCTCCAGAAGAAAATGTCAGGAAATCGTAAACGCAGGAATCGCGTAACTGATCTGTCTACCAGCTGGCGGTAAATTCATCACAGAAGCTGTACATTAGAATAACAAGCTAATTATGAAAATAATTTAACAACAGTAACTGACTCACTAGATCATTCTGGATGTCAATATAGTAAACACGTAGCTGAATCCTGAATCAATACACCATCACGAAACACACATCTCAAAAAAATAAACCATTCGTGGCTTGGAATTTCTTCCCGAAGCGCTCCCCTGAGCTTACTCTAACGACCGGGCCAACGAGGCCACGCGTGTAAACATGCACCAGTCATGTGGGCAACGATTAAGCGATCCAGACGGAGATATTGTTATCTGATGTGGCCTTTTGATGCTGCTCTAAGAGGCCGTGGAGAAGAAGGTTGAGCGTGGCTAATGATAGATAACGCTAATTTAGCAGTAGAGGAAAACTAATGGAAGGCATATATTATTTGTAAATTACATACACACGTCCAGCTGCTAGACGTCTCTTATCGGGATGTGATTGCTGTTATTGTGTGCTGCTCTGTGGGGGGGGGGGGGGGGTCACACAGCGCGTTATCCCACGTGACTTGAATTTAATCTTCTACACCACGGCTGGACTTTTTAAATCACTGCTTAAATTTAAATCTTGATTAGAAAAAAAAAAAAGGTAAATTGAATTTCAAATTAAAAGGAAATCTAAACTCAACAGGATTTTTTTGTTTACTATGTTGGTCTGCTCCCAATCATTATATATACTGAAACTTGGCCACTTTGATCAAAGTGTTAAGCTCCTCCCCATTTTACGATCATGCCTTTTTATATTTAGCTTGTTTAAGTGACAATTTAATAATGTTTCACGAAAACATATTTGTATATTCGCATTATATACACATTATAAATCTCACAATTTATTGGAAATGTAAAATGTGTCAAAGCACTTTGTATACTGTAGCTTTAAAACCTTTAAAAAAGTTTAGTTTTTTCTCCTCAAAATGTGTTTTTTTTATATTAATAAAACAATAAAACCTAATTTTATTGACCGTCCATATTAGTGAAATTTTACAAGTACATTTTTACACATATTAATAAAATTTAAGAAAAAATACGTTTCTTAAACTGTTGGATTTATAATAGGCTTAATTAATAATTGACGATAATATTGTGAATCACCTTTAGCTTCTGTGATAGTTTTAATCTATCAAGTTTGACGACGACAATAGACGATTACTTTTCTTTCCACTGGAACACGTTGTTTTCAGCTTTAAAAGCGACTTTTTACTATTTTTTATCCTTTAAAATGCTGAACAAGGATAAAGACGTGAATGACACGGTGTGTTATCGAAAGATCTGTTCAATTTAATCTTTTTTCAATCTTTTGTTGGCCAGTTTAATTTATTAAATTGGATCGTTTTATGATTTTAAAGTCGACAGTTGGAGCAATAACGCCAGTGTGGAGGAGAAGGATTATCACTTTGTTTAAATATCAGGTCGTATACAATCAACACCACAGGTTACACAACGCGTCAGAGTTTATTAAATACTTTAGGTAGTTTTCAATTCTTTAAAACTTGGAAAAAAATATAGCTGCTTGAGGCAAATCAGACAATAATCCTTAATTAATTTAAACAAGAATAAAAATCGCAAAAACAAATTGGATCAAGTCAACAGTCTAGCTAGAATCCACGACTCTAGTTGTTTATTTTTATTAAAATAAGTAACTCGTGTATAACACATAGCACTTGCATTATAAAAACGTCATAACATTTTATAGTTGAAGCTCATAGTTACATTTATTTACAATCTTGACTTTCAGATTTCCAGCACTCTTGACCTTGCTAACAAGTGATAAAGTTAGTAAAAAACACTGACTAGCGGCTAATGCTAGTGACGGCAGCTGCAGCCATTTTTTATTTTTTTTTTTACCTTTGCAAAACAAAAGAGCAAGTTGCACAAAAATAAAAAAAAAATCATAATGCTCATCAATGTTACTGGTTAAAATAAGATTTCACAAGCTTTCATGGATATCTCGTTGCTATCCTTAACGCGGCCTCCCTCGTCTCTCTAGTTAGCATTTCGTAGCATAATTTAACCTGTTAGCCAAACTACAGCAACACAGGTATAGTTCAAACACGGCACTTTTCTTCAGTCTGCATTCACAAGCTTTTAAATATCTAATAAAAACTATATTTAGTACATTCAATTCACGACTCACATCATGTTACTTCAAGAAAATGAGCAAGCTGATGTTTTTCTTCGCCTCACAGTTGTCTCGCATGTAACACGTTTTGACAATGTTCTGATACCGACGCTCTAAATGACAGTTAGGATAGTTTCTTAAACAAGATAAAGTAAAAAAAAATAAAAAAATGATTTTGAATTCAAACACTTCCTTGAGCAAATTCTATAACTGGAACTCAGGTATTTATAGCGAAACTGCTAAATGAAACACCTGCTAGAGAAGTTGCGACATGTAAAATAATAATAAAAAAAAAGTTCCTCCTCCTTTTGTTGTTCTAATATTAGTCCGATCTTGCTCAGGCGGTTTCAAAGTGAGATCTTTGCATGGACAACATTCCTGCAAGGAGATAAGTACATCCGGATTCCCAGTTAGCTCTCCGTTCATCATGTTTGCCAGTAGGTTCTTTTTGTTTGTTTTTTTAAGGTTCTAATGTAATAATGCATGTGAAACGGGGTATTTCCTTACACTTTAGTCTAGGAACAAGGCGTCACTTCATTTCCTGTCTGCTAGAACACAGCAGAAACGCTCATTGACTAGTTTACTGTCTGCTATGCATTTTCCTCCAGGTTGAATTCCTTCCAAAAGGGTCACGAACTAATGAACCGTGACGCTATTCAGTCAGTACATACTCTACGCAAAGAAACGTAAACCGTGCGTTAAATAAAAAAAGCGATGCGATCCTGCACTGCGGCCAGCCGTGTGCGTACACACACACACACGCACACGCGCACACACACACACACACACACGCGCGCAAACGTATGTAAAACCTGTGTGGATACAACCAGGCTTTAACTCTGCAAATCAAGTGGTTTTACAGCAGGGAATTAAATTTTAATTTGGAAAGCCCTGTTCCATCTGGACAGAACACGCGAAGCCAACACATGACACGCGTGCTCTCGGCGGCACCGCCGCAGCCAATTTACTCAACCTTTCGCAGCTGCACGCATCAGAGAGCACTTGCTACACTTTTAGCGCGCTCTCCAAAAACCCACGCTTAGCAAATTACACACAGCCCAACCTGGCTTTAATTCTCCTTTTACACTGGGTTACTTTTGCCTCCGTAGCCCTGCTGCATGGGCTATTAGAGTAAGTGCACCGAGGCTGCCTATTCAAGGAGTCGGTCAAAAAGCACCAGGTTTATAAAGAGCACGCAGGATCAGCTGTGAGTCAGGGTTAGAGCTCAGAAACGTGGTCTAAAAACGGAAATCCCCTACCTCATCGGGCTTTCAGTAAACGCTAAATATAATTCTGAGTCATATACCGAGCACTTGGTCCATATGAAAGAAACACTGGTGTAGGGCTGAGTGATATGACGACACGGTATCGACATTGCGATAAACGATATCGTGTACACTTTTCTAATTTCTACAATTTAACAGATTTTATTTAAACATACTGCCATTTTGTATATACAAGTATAAATATATATTTTTCAGCTTTTCATAATTAAAATTACAGCGTGACTGCTTCACTGGCATCTGGTTAGCAAACCTTTATTCCATGATACTACAAACATTTTGTACAAGTACATAACGTTTCGTTTGTTTGTTCCACCATCCA
Organism: Clarias gariepinus; assembly: GCF_024256425.1. Classification (NCBI taxonomy): domain Eukaryota; kingdom Metazoa; phylum Chordata; class Actinopteri; order Siluriformes; family Clariidae; genus Clarias; species Clarias gariepinus. The sequence continues at coordinate 4,765,230 of NC_071110.1, forward strand.
CCGAGTATCTCATCATCGCATCGTCCATACTGCTTGATCCTGTATACAGGGTCGTAAGAAGTCTGGGTGCCGATCCCCGGAGACTTGGAGCAACAGGCGGGAATTTGGGAACGTCAGTTAGTTTAATCTGCATTTGTCTTTAGTATGTGGGAGGAAACCGGAGTACCAGAAGGAAACCCACTAAGCATGGGGAAAAGATGCAAACCCCATGCACGCAGACACGGGAATCGAAATCGGACCCCGCAGGTGCAAGGTGACAGTGCTAACCACAAAGGCACCGTGCCGCCTCTCCGAGTATCATATGATACTTTTGTCATATCGTGCACCCCTTCAAGTTCTTTAAGCAGATAACGACATCATCCGGGTGGAATGTTCTTCTTCATTTTGCAACTTCAATCAGGAATGCAAATTAATTGATCTTTTGTTGCAATTACCAGTTTTTATTTATTAGGAATCACTTCACTTCCAAATGTAAAATGATTTATAAACGTAAACATTAAATGAAAAAAAAAAAAAAAATCATATATTTTTTGGAAGAATGTTTCACATTTTGTGAGAGTATCACTTCTAGTGCATTACCGCCACCTACTGGACTGGAGTATAAAGCGAATAAACAAATATATAATCGCTTTGTATGAGACATGACAATTTCACAGTCGACAACATAAGTTACACAGCACTTTACTTTTTGTAGTTTTTAATACTTCAATATTGTTATTGGAAGCATACAAGACAAACATTAGCGTTTTTGAAACGAATCAGAGACGAAACGCTGTCTTCAAAGGGTCGAGAGACATTATAAAAGATTCCCTTCACCCCAATCATGGGCTATTCACTCTTCTTCCATCGCGCGGACGCTAACAGGTGCATCAGAGCCGGCGCCAACAGGCTGAGAATTAGCTTTTTTTTTTTTCCAGTGACTTATGCCTATTATTGCACTACTGTATAGTCTACGCTTATGTGCCTCTGGTTAGAAGCTAAACCCATTTCGTTGGCTCTGAACATGTACTGATCGGATCTAATCTAATAAAAAAATGCAATGGCTAAAAATAAAATCGAGTTAAATCTACATATATTTCACGGCTCTAAAAACCTATATAAACCTATATGATACACGTAAAACGCCTAAAAGAATGCATGGAAATGTCTCTTTTCCGAAGCATGCAACATGATATTTTTGTCATATCGCCCACACCTACAGGTGAGCGACAACATCCAGGTAAACACAGTAAGCAAGAGAAATCACCCCGGAATCGACTCAAAGGCAGGAAGTGAATCAAACACAGTGTGTGATTTGGGTTTCACACTGTTTATTGACGCGAGATGCTGAACTGCTAAACCAAATGACAGAGCTGTAGAACTGCAAAAATGCCATGTGTCCTGTATGTTAACAAGATGCCATGCACAAAGCTGCATTATATACAATAAGGCTGCAACTAACGATTATTTTAATAATCGATTCATCTGTCAACCCAAGAAATTTAATTATTTCCAACCTTTATTTAAAAACAGAACTAAAATCTTTACAAAGTGCACAAACATGTTGCTCTTCGAGCTGTTATAATAATAATAAAATAAAAATGGACTAACACAAAAAACAGACATGTATGCTTTACATCTGCCAAATATACAGTATACAGTGAAACCTTGAATTACGAGCATAATTCGTTCCGGAAGCGGCTCTTATTCCAAAACACTCGTAAACCAAATTAAATTTTTAAAGACACACTAACGAAATCACTGCTGTAAAGTAAAAATAAAACAAATTAACCTGCACTTTTTTTTTTTTTACACCTTTGAAAAGAATCTCGACAGAGCAGAGTTTCTGGGTAGAGCAGAGAGAAAGAGTGTGTTTGTGTGTGTTGGTGAAGGCGAAAGTAGGACACTGTGACGCACGCGTGCACACACAGACACACATAGCAGCCAAAGAGCAGGTTAAGCCTTTAGCAGAGAGAGAAGATGGGTTTTTAACGTCTCTAATGAGACTTGCTTTTGCTTTACACGCGCGCCGTACACACACACACACACATACAGACACAAAATACTTTTTTTTTTTTTTAGTTTTACACGCACACACACGTGGTCACAGTGTTATAGTAAACAGTACACACGTGCGCGGATGTTGATTATACCAGTGAAAGACGCGCACTAGGACCCAGCAGGGGAGACATTTACCCGATTAGGCATTTCCCGCCTTCGCTATGTATCTTTTCTCTACCTCCGCTCGTTTTTTAATTTTTGCTCCGCCCTGTCTACGAGGCGCTGAACTCTGCTAGCATCAGTGCGCGAGACCGAGTGTGTTTACTGCGCTCTGCGCTCAACTACATTTGTTTTTGGTTTTCAAATAATCAAATGTTTTCACATCGAATCGATTATGAAATTAGTTGCCAACGCTTTTAGTAATCGATTTTTATCGATTTAATCGATTCATTGTTGCAGCCCTAATATACAGTGTATATATGTTGTTGTTTTTTTTGTTTGTTTTTTTAACTACTACTGAGCGTTCTCCATGCTTGGGTGAGATGTTTCCATGTTTTACTAAGACATTTACAGTCATACACACTCCTCAAGCAAGGTTTTTTTTTGTTTTTTTGTAAGTGCATTATAAAAACTATTAAATAAACTGATCGATATTGTTCTGATTTAGCCTCGAGAAATAAACTATTAGGTGTAAAAGCAGGGTCGCGCGTTAAGCGAGGACATTTTTTTTTTTTTTTTTTTTTTTCGGCAAATAAATCTATGGAGGAAACCCTGGATGGGTCTAGCAGTTCAGCCTGGATCTCTGGAGGATAGCTAAAAATACACCAGCAGAGAACAGAGGCGATTTAAATCGGACAATGAGCAGCAGGAAGCGATTCTGAGGAAAGGTCAGGGGAAGATTCCTGTGGCACAGGCAAGCAGGGTGACGGAAAAAGCCACGGAAGCTCCGCGTGTTCCTCGTCATGCCTAAAAGACCCAGGCTGCGTTTGGAGATTGATGGCGCTCTGGATTTCTGATAACACTGTTCACACAGACACTTGGCTTATTGGGCCACACTGACTCATGGGAGCTGAGTCAGAGCTGGAGGTACCGAGACGGTCTTCCAAAAATAAAAAAACGTTTTCTAAAGTGCGCAAATCTCTACGTCATTCGCGGCTATTTTTAACCAGGTACACGCCGATTATAAGGTTCTTCTTGTGTCTGTGCTGTGTGAGTCGCGAGTGAGGAACATGGGAGAAACAAGGAAGGAAGGGGCAGGACCTCAGGGTGGGATCATTTAAATATCTGAGGAATTAAAACATCGGCAGTATTGATGTGTCCCATGCCTTAGCTTACCAATTCACAGGTCGGCCTTTTTCGAGTATATTCGGACACACAGTCACATTAGCGCACACTGAAATTAAAACTGCGGAAAATACTTTTGTATGGAAATTCATGCATAGTTACACCGACTACAAAATCTAATTTTAATTTCTATATGTTTGCATTTGAGGTGGTAAAATGTTGCTGTTCCTCTATAGCGCTACAGGTGGTGCACTCTGAACTATCCACACATTGGAAAGCAGAACAGCTTCCTGTAGAGTTTGATGAGAATCGCAACAAAACAAAACCGGTAAAAAATAATCCTGTATCGCATGGGGGCCTGAAGCCTACTCCAAAAAACTTGGATTGAGTGCCAATCCATCGCAGGGCACACACACACACACACACACACACTACGGCCAACTTAGAAACGCCAATTAGCCTAATCTCCACCAAGCACGGGGAGAACATGCAAACTCCATGCACACAAAAGGCGGGACTGGTGATTCCTATCCCTAATATCATATAGTAAGTTGAGCCACATGCAAAACAGCTTTATAGCATGGCTTATACAATCACACACTCCTTGCTTGAGCTTGTGCGCTGTTTCCCGGGGTGCCGCATCACTGCACGCCGTTTTCCCTGCGGTAACACACCTGAATAATTTGGTAATTAACAGATGAGCTGATGCATGCATGTGGAAACACACACACAAAAAAAAGACAAAGGAAGAAAAAAGAAAAGAAAAAAAACACACACACACACACAATATTAGAGTCTAGTTAAAAAGTTCGCTCGTTTTCTAAAAGGCTCGATTTCCACCGGTTCAGTTCACACTTCTCAACAACGTTTCACATGCTAGTAAGAGGATGTTGTTTCTGAAGTACCTTTTATCAAACTTCAACACGGTTTCCTCCTGAAAATGACATTTTAAAGCCAAACTCTCACCAGTACAAACCTCTCTCGCTGTCTTCTGTGTCTGAACCTAAAGTGAAACCTGACAGCTAAATGCACGAAACTGAAACTGCACATGCACTGTATTCGACATGGCTCAAGTGTATTTGCCCAGCCTTTTTAAAAATCCATCCAGGAGAAGGTCGCTATCGGGGACGATTAACTAGTACAGGACAGTTCCTTCGCACTGTAGCGCCTCTGTACCTGTTTATTCTGCTACCGCGAGAGCGGCGTACTGAGAGGCAGTAAAAGCAACGGATCCCGGGATGAAGGCATTCTCGGCAGACGTGGCACAGTGGATCGTACACCAGGCCATATGGAGTAACTCCACTTATATAGAAGATTCTATGAAAGAAAGCAGCAACTCTGCTCTGTCGTTAGCAACAGGATTACATGCAACGTCTCTTCGGGTAGCGGGGGCTAGCGAGACAGACTGACTAATGTTAACCCCGCTGATTTTAATGCAGTTACCCGGCAGATATGAATATTCAAAAAGATTTAAGAGCACACGAAAGAGAGAGGCACAGCATCAGAGATCCAACCCGGTAACCTTGCCCTCCATCGACCCACATGTTGGTTAGTGAAATTTAACTTTCTGCATTCTGGTTGAAATATCAAAGATCTAGAATACTTTGTCCTTTGATCTAATTTAATATAAACCAGTGTTTGTCAGGTTAGGCCTGACCTCAGGAACAGACTGAAAGTGGAGCGTCTGGCTGCACGTCTGTGAATGTCGATAAATGGACCAGCACCAGAGGCGCTGCCATATGCGCAGGCGTTGGAGCTCATCTTTGGAAAACCCAGGAAGATTAAGTGCTCTGACAAATCGTGTTTAGTTCTTAATGTTTTTACTTCGTCGTACTCTTCACATATGGGTAGATGGAGGAGCGGGTTAGTAGGTTGGATCTCTGAAATGTGAAATCACTAGAAATATCAAATAGACCAAAATATTGTGTGAAAAATCATACACATTTCTTATTGTAGTAGACCACGTTTGTGCTGAGGCAGGTAATGCTGATCTGTTCCGCCGGCTACCACTGAACTAGCGAAATCATTTCTGCTACATACAGTGATCAGCGATGTCCGCCTAGAGAGGTGATCTCGTCCAAACCGTTCTGCTCTGTTCCCATCAGGGCCGATATAGAGATCACTTACTGGGACAAATTCCTCCCCATGGCTTACAGAAGCGTGGATGTAGATAGACATCAGACATCGAGTGACTTTTTAATAAAAAAGCCTGGTATTCAGGGGTTTTTTTGCACACAGGGACCCTTTTCAGAGCAACATAATTTCTAAAGACCCTCTTATTATCGATCCCAAAAAAGCCCAATATGTTCCATCAGATGAATCTAATCAAGCCAGAAGGACTTTCGCTCCTGAACTTCCCACTCATCCATATGTAGATTTACATTTTTTAGTAACACGACTCCTTCGTTTTAATAAAATTCCACTTAGAGTTAATGGTCCCATATTTTACTATTGTTTTAACGAGTTAACGAGTGTCTTAAAGTGTGTGTGTGTGTGTGTGTGTGTGACAGTGTTCCAGCGGAAACACCACTCAGATAATGCTTTTTCTACACAGCAAACTAAAAATGAGCCACTGCTGAGCCACACCCTACTACAGAACTGCAGAGGTGATCAACGTTCTGGGGGCGGGGCTCTTCTTATATGACATCACAACAGGATGGGAATCTAAAAAGCTTGTTTAGATCCTAACTAAGTACAAAAATGGAAAAGGGACATAAAGGAGGACGTTTTTTGGTTTGTGCACCCATACAAGAGACCTACCTGGAAAATGACAAAAGATTTTTCAGAATAGCTACCCTTTAATGTTATTTTCACTTGGTTTTAGATTAACCTGGCTCATTTCAACTTGCTAGTGAATTTAACTTACAACCTAGATACGAGGGACTGGTTATAAATCACAGACGCCAGAATGCCACTTTGACTAATCAACCTAGGGGTCACAACCGTTTTATTTTTCTTCATTTTACGATGAAAGACTGGCGCAAAACAAATGTTTTTTTTTTTAATTCTCAATATGATTCAGTTACTCTCCTGCTATAATTCTAGTAACTTTACAGTAAAGCCTGTTGCGAAGCGCATAAACCACATTCGATTAGTTCAACTCAAACAGTTAACCATTACTCAAAGTTAAAGGTTAAACTTTTTGACAGGGTCACAAAACACAATGGGCTTAACTCAAGAATATCCAATATGGCTGGTCATCTCCTATAGAGGAATTTATACTAGTATGCGTCTGTCTTAGTTCACTAGCTTGCCATACCATGATTAAATTTTTTCAGCTCCAGTGGTTGGCTATTATAAATATTTTCCAGTAAACTGCACAAAAGCATGTTCAACCATCATGCCTATCAAAGGACTTAATGATTTGTCAATGCCAGCGGGTTGGTGTTCAAAATACTACGGCTTCCAAAATCACAGAAAATAAGCACTTTTTTCAACGTCCTTGGGTAAAGGTCTAACCCTCTCTAATGCTCATCTATACGCTTGGATTGTGTCCCGTCTCAGACGTAAAAGTCACTTTGGATAGAAGCGTCTGCCAAATGAAGAGACGCAAATGGAATGTAAATGTGGAGCAGAAGAGGTCAGCCATGGTCACGAAAAGGTCCAGAGTCCAGTTTCAATAATCTGCCAAGCCTCCTCCTTGTGGAGATCAAAATCATACCACGTAGTTCAATTTCAAGCCCCTTTAAAGAACCTCATGCACCTGGGAAAACACATATTGTTTGAAGTAGATGTTGGCTGCTAAAAGAGGAACTAACCCTGGCAAGAAAAAAAAAAAACAACTGATGGAGTTCCAGATCTCCAGTTTAGCTTCAATCAGGGTTTTATCATTAGAATGCTGGTGAAAAGATACATCTAGTGGGAGGAACGTGCATGTTTTAAGTTAGAACGTGAAGCCAGATAGAAACTGTTTCTGGAACTGAATTTTTTAGCAAAGCAGCCAACCAGGCTTTGATACACTTTGATACACTGAAATTTCCATTGGCGTTCAGGAGATTCGTGACATCAATTCAGAAGATTAACATTTATGCCTAGCTTGACTTTTCCTTGAATCCGCCACATCTAGGACAACCGCTCTATATTTTGTTAGGTTAGGAGTGTGCTTTTGGTGTCTTGGTTCAGTTGGAGCAGGTATGATTGATTGAAAGGAACCAGCAGAACTAGGCACAAAAGTTGGTCAGGTTGTGACCAAATCTTTAAGTTAAAGGTTTCCTTACCCATTGCTCTGCAACGTTTTGAATGTTTTGTACTCATAAACACAACTCACATACAGTACTAACATATACAGAGAGCAGGAACCTGGGTGGGAACCGCTGGGAACTGTGTATTCCAAAGTGAAACTGAGAAACCCTGGAGAAACTCAAAGTTACTGCATTTGTTCACCATCATTGTCCAATAGCAATTCCATAATATAACCTCAGAACCAAAGAGCATTTCAAACAAAACCGCTTGTGACTTACCAGACCACGCCGAATGCCCCGTATCCGATTGGCCGATCAGGCTCGATGTCCAGCTGCTGTTGTAGATGGTGTTGATGGTGGTGATGGTGCGCCTTGATAGCCGCAGCCTGCACCTGAGCGGGCGCCGCAGCCGCAGCCGGACCAGGGGCCTGGCCGGGTGCGGGCGACGGAAAATACGGTTGCTGCTGCTGTTGCTGGCTCGGGTTGAGCATGACGGCAGCAGACGCATGTTGCTGCTGGACAGGATGGACGGCGGCAGCCGAACCTGGGGCGGGATGCTGCTGCTGCTGTTGCTGCTGCTGCTGCTGCTGCTGCTGGAGATGGTGCTGCCCGGCATGGTGGTGGTGCTGCTGGTGGTGGATCTGGTGCGGAGGGGGCAGGTGCGCCAGCTGGTGGTGGTGGTGTGGATGGTGGGCTGCCGACGCCACGGCCGAAGCGCCTCCGGTGTACGCCGCCATCATTTTAGCCGTGTTAGCAGCCGTGGTCCCGCAAAGAGCCATACGCACTTCTGGTAGAGCCTGGAAGAAGGGGAAGGATGTCGGGGAAGCGAGAAATCAAGAGCCGAGGCAGAAACCCGACAGGCCGAGATGATGAGAGAGGAAGAAGAAGAAGAAGAAGAAGAAGCAACGAGGGGGGTCAAGCGGTCATGGATCCAGTGGAGGTTAAATTTAGAAAAGTAAACAAGATGTCATATCGGCATGAGTGATAAGAGTCACTCCCATTTTGGCCAGCTTTATCTTGCAGGATCTGACCTACTTCTGAGAAGAAGATCCCTCTCTCTCTCTCTGACTAACTTACAGGCAGGATGCCAAGCATTCAGTAGATCCCTACTAGAAATGAAACAACAAATAAACAACAAATAAAAGAAAGGAGCAAAAAAAAAAAAGAATTAGGAAGAGAAAGAAAGCCAAACTAAACAAAATAATGTTTGATGTGATGGAAAAAACTCCCTCTCCCCCCGTGGTGGATGATCCAGTGCGCGGCCTTAGATCTCCCGCATGGTGGAGGTGGGAAGCACCTGGCCTCGCATCTGCTCCACCTTCGGGTTTATTTCCCTCTCCTGCAGTGTGAAAGGGGGGAACCGACGGATGCGTGTCAGCGTGCGAAATGCTGCGTTCATCTTTTAGATCTCACCGCTTGATCCATGCACCGAGGCCGCGTCCACCTCCGGGACTGCATGCGGGGTTTGCAAGGAGGAACAAGTTATTTTACGCACGGCTGGAAAGTCGAACAGATTCCCTCCATATATGCCCCAAAAAAATCGTTGCCTGGGTGCGCGTGAATCTATCTGTCGATCTATCGATCTATAGATCCTATCACCGGTATGGCTGGAATTCTTTATTTCATTTATTTCCTTTATATTCCTCCAGGAGGTTGGATGGCTGGCACTCCGAAATTGTTGCTCGCAACCCCAAGATGTGACAAGCACCCAAGCCGCGCTAGGTATCCCAGATCCCCATGTTGGTGATCAAAAATAAGAGCAGTGGATTCCCTAGAAGGAGGGGGGAGGGGGGGGGGAACAAATCTCCCAAGACAGCAGTCAACTTATTTTCCCCATCGATTCCTCTGTGCGTGCGTGTTTTGCGTCGTTAGTTATTAGATCCAAGCGCACAAATCATAAATAAATCCAGTTTGGAAATACAGATGGGTAGATCCAGGAAATCCACTAGCACGAGAGAGGGGAAGAAATCATGATAAAAAACATCCAGTGTTGCTGGAAGTGACAAAAAAAACAAGCAGTCAGTGTCCTCCTCGGCTCACCCTCTAGCCGGATGGTGCTGCCAGGATCTAAAGAGGCACACACACACACACACATACACATACACATACACATACACTCACTCACTCACTCACTCAAACCGCGACTCGATCCCAAATCCCGTGCCCGATCCCTACACTCGCGCGCTCGCCAGCAAGGCTCCCGCGCGCTCGGTAAGTGCACTCCGATGCAACAAAATCAGCCTTTTGATCTTCTGCCTCGCGGAGACGTTGTAACGCCTTCTTCCCACCTGTGATTGAAGGAGCCCGGACCAATCACAGAGCGAGTTCGAGGCACGCGAGCCAATACGTTGGCGGAGAAACAGCCGCGAAACTGACGCCATTGCGGCTCTAGGAACAGCCGCGCGTTTCCACGCGGTGGCGCGGAAACCCGGAGCCAAAATGGCGGCTCACGGAGGGTTTGTTTCACACGGACGAGGTTAGGCGAGGCGAAGCGACCAATTATCAGCCGCCACTTGAAGCGCGTTTCAGGGCTGAAATGATTGCCACCGTTCGCTGGCCAATTATTCTTCAAATCGTTGATTAGCCCAGGGTAAAAGGTAAAGGGCGGCCAAGTTTGTGTGATCACCGTTCGTGTAACTTTATTGTCTTTGTCAGTGGTTACAAAAGACAAACGAAAAGATCTGGTTGTTTTTGTTTTTTTGTTTTTGTTGCTTTTTGGTTTAGCCTGTAAGATATTTGAAATTTAATGCACACACCTGGACAGGTGTGTTAAATAAATTTTGTTTTATTTTTATTTTATTTTTACTTTTGTAAATAAGTAAATGACGTTTCATAGTTTATATATGCTTTATAAATACAGTAAGCGCCCTACATATGGACGAGTTCTGTTCCGAGAGTCCAATTTGTTCATAGTCTAGGTACTAGGATACCAAGACAATTAGCTATACGCAGCATATTACAGTAATTTTTTTTTTTTTTTACTTTACAATCGTGCTAATCTGATCTGAACGAGCGACATCTGCCATCTTTTCACCTTGCCACATTCCTTCAATTATTTTCACATCGTTATTGCTTGACGCTTCTCAGCACTACTAGCTTCATCGCCACTGCTTTTTTTTTTTTTTTTGCACTTGACAATGTACACCAGACATGTGATCTACAGTAACTTCCACGATTAAATATAACTTGAATGTTCATATATAGGGGACTGTATTTCATAAGTCCTTGCCATTGAATGAACTTATCACTCTGTAATATTAAAATGAAAAGCAAAACTCTATAAGTTTATCCGCATACGCATACTGGGCCTATTTATTCCTCTAACATCCTGTTTCACTTCCATGGCATGACATCATGGAGCACAGTGTAATGTCATTTCTGTTTAAGGTTAAATATTAAAGTTTGGGGAATTCTTATATTTCTTCACTGCACAATCAACACGGTTGGATAATTTACTGTATGTAGTATTTGCACACAGATCTCAGCACTCACTCACTCATCGTCTATACTGTTTAGCCTGTATACAGGGTACACCACGGGCAATGTGGGAACACCAGTTAGTCTAACCTGCATGTCTTTAGACTGTAAGAGTACCCGTAGGAAACCCACCAAGCACAAGGAGAACATGCAAACTCCATGAACACAGACCCGAGGGAGGCATAGAACCCTAAACACTGAAGGTGCAAGGTGACAGTGCTAACCACTAATCCACCTTGCCACCAAACTCAGTAATAGTGGAAATGATATTTGAGTTTATATACATATGCAGACGCAGGCAAAAAAATTATACACACTTCAGGAAAAAAAAAACTTGTATAAATATTTTAATACAAAATGTATTGCTATATGTTATATACAGTATTTATATACTGTATATGATAATAATATGATAATAATATGATGATATTATTGTTATATTAATTTAATAAGCATCATCCTATTTTTCTTTTCCTGAAGTGTGTATACATTTTTTTTGATGACTCTGTATATACAATATAAAAAAATATAAATATAAAAAAAAATATTGTGAGGGTACAAATGATTAAATATTGAATTCAAAGTATATATATATATATATATATATATATATATATATATATATATATATATATTATTGAATTTAAAATACATATATATATATATATATATATATATATATATATATATATATATATACTTTGAATTCAATATTTAATTATTTTTCCGCTTACAATATTTTTTTTTTAACTGGAAAAAAACAATAAAAAGGTTCTTTAACATAACATGAACACGTTATGCTTGAATGGTTTCATCTTAATATACTATAAATATTTATATTTTATACAGTATAATAATAAAAAATATATATTTTATAGTTTACCCATGGCTCCGCCCACATGCAGAACCTGACACCTGTGTGCTACCCATTACCTGCGAATCGAGTGTGTGGTCAACTCGCTGCCGCTCCTCACGCTGCTTCAACATATTGGCAGCCCTTCTGCTTGTCCTATTTGCTGCCTACAATGAGGGACACCTGTGACACTCACAGTGTGGCATAAAAGTTGATGATGATGCTTCCTACTGTTACATTCCAGTGTGACATAAAAGTTGGTAATGACACTGCCTACTGTTACATCACAATGTGACATGATATAAAAGTTAATGACGACGCCACCTAGTGTTACATCACAGTGTGACATAAAAGGTGATGATGACGCTGCCAGCTATTAAATTCTCAAGGAAAGCCTGTGACAGTAAAAGAAAAATACAAAAGTCTTTATTCGCTATTACAGCAATCAAACGCTTCCTATAATGCCACCCCATCCTGGGGGGCATCCCGTCTAATGCCCTGAGTCTCCTGGGGTAGGCTCCAGGCCTCCTGCCACCATGTACAGAATAAGCTGTATAGAAAATAAATGACCAAGTGAGTAAGCAAGTGAGGATGAAATAAACCAAATGAAATACAAACATCGGTAAGATTAATAGATCTTAAAATGAAACCTAAAGGAAAAACACCAATAGAAGGGAAAATATGTTACATCAAAGTACAATAAAATATTTTTAAAAGTATATAAAAAAAGAGCTATAAAATAAAATAAGAAGCTCATATTTAAGTTTTTTTTTTTTGATATGTGGTGATGGTCTGTACAGACAGACAGACAGACAGACAGATAGATAGATAGATAGATAGATAGATAGATAGATAGATAGATAGATAGATAGATAGATAGTACTTATTGTCATTGTACTCCTAAGGGTGTATAACAGAATAAGAAATATTAAAAGACGAAGTATTAAATTACATGGTCAGATCCTACTATAAAGTTGAGATATAAAAGCCGCTTGCACATTAGAAACATTCAATGTGTAAACAGCGTATGTATATATTTTATTATATTTAAGTTGCTGATCCTTTACCAGAAAATGTGTGGAAGCAGCTCATACAATTCAATTAAGATTAAGCTCGTACAAGGTGAACCAAGCAACATGGAAAATTCCAGGAAAGGTGATGGCTCGACGTGTCTCATTAAGTATCAGCCCTGATTAAAACACAGCAATTAATCCCCTAGCCGGGTTTAAAATAAGGCTGTCCTCTTTTAAGTGCAGTCCTGATTCTGCTGAAGGACCGTGACGTGTCCCACATCGAGAGTTAATTTCGACATGGATATTAGAGAAAGCGGACCGCTTGCGGCTCCTTCTGCTCTGAAGTGGGAGATGATTACTTTTCCCTCCCTGACCTCATGACCAAAATCTCAACTGCACTTTATACCAAAATTAAACTTGTATTCACAGATCAATGCTGTGAGATATTTTTTTAAATAGAATGCACAAGGATAATACTGTAAGTTAGATGTGTTTTTATAGGTTGAAATAATCCTGAGTGAAAACCTGAAAAAATATTTATGGTACTGATGATATTTACAGAATTTCTATAACACGGTTACTGTTTCTCTTGACCACGCCCCCACAAACACTTTATACAAAGTTTTCAACCTCGGCTTTGTCTGATAAATAGTATGCTTTAATAAACAAATCTGTGGAGTAAATGCTTTAAAAAATTGTAAATCCACAAATAAATCTGACCCTGCACTAAACTACTAAATAGTATATTTAAATAGATGCTAAATCCCACCCTGTGTACTAAACTACTAAACAGTATGCTCTAATTAATACTAAATCCAGGGCTAAATCGCATTATGTGCACTACACTACTAGATAGTGCACTCTAATAGATACTAAATCAAGGGCTAAACCCTAACTTGTGCACTAAACTACTAAATAGTACGCTTTAATAGATACTGTACTAAACCTACGACTAAATCCCACCTAGCACACTAAACTACTAAATAGTATTCTCTAATAGATATTAAATCCATGGCTAAATTTCACCCTACACAGTAAACTACTAAACAGTACGCTCTAGTAGATACTAAACCAGGGCTAATCTACTAAATAGTACACTCTAATAAATAATAAAAAAATCCACAGCTAAATCTCACCCTGCACACTAAACTACTGAATAGCACGCTCTTATGAATATTAAATTCAGGGCTAAATCTCACCCTGCACACTAAACTACTAAATAGCACGCTCTTATGAATATTAAATTCCTAGGCTAAATCCCACCCTGCGCACTAAACTACTAAATACTGCACTCTAATATATATTACATCCAGAACTAAATCTCACCCTGCGCACTAAACTACTAAATAGCACGCTCTTATGAATATTAAATTCAGGGCTAAATCCCACCCTGCACACTAAACTACTAAATAGTACGCTCTAATAGATACCAAATCCAGAACTAAATTCCACTAAACTACTGAATAGTACCATCTAATACATACCTAATCCACGACTAAATCCCAACTTGTGCACTTAACTACTAAATAGTATGCTCTAATAGATTTATTATTTGTACAAATCTTGGCATTTTAAAGCAAATCATGAAGTGTAGTAGGTACTTTGTAACAGTTGGTAGGTAAATCCTGAAAGTTCTTAGACAGTTCTGGACAGTTACTCACAGGGTTGGCACAGTTCTAATTGTCTTCAGTGAACTAAGGATTTCGCCTCGAGAATGTGGGAAAGCCTCCTTAAACAGAAAGTCTTTTGCAAAATGCACATTAATCAGAAAACAGTTTTCCACTTGTTCATGAATTTCCCTCGTCTCATTAAAGCCCCGCTGTTGGTGGGTGATTGATTTTTTTTAAAGGCTTTTGTGCTCTTTCAAACTAAACTCACAGTGTGTCTGTTAAGCTTACAGATTATAAAGATAACCCCAAGCTGTAAAAGGGAAGATGTTGTTACAAAAATAGCACTTTCCTTCAACCTTGAGCGTAATCACGAACAAGCTGCGTAAATCGCTGAGGACGTGCTGTGAGGTGCAGCTAATGGTGATTGCTGTAGAAATGATATATTCATATTAATATCAATATTATAAACACTATTTCTTTGTATATTCACATTTTTCATCACTTATTTAACTCTATACTAAGACTTCTGTTCCAGTTCAGCTTCTTGCCATGTGTTCTCTAATCATCAATGTGTTGCTAAGCAGCTCAGCAGGAAACATTAGCAGAATTTATTACATGCGGTAATTATCAAAGAGGAAACTCATGGATATTATATAACATGCACAGAATGCACCGCAGAATTATTGGCACTCATAAAGAGAAAATAGCAACAAGTTAAAAGTGTTATTAGTACTGTACAGTATATTTGTACTGTATACATAATAAGGGTGGACAGAAGTTAAAATCATTAATTATCAATTACTATAAAGGGAAAATGTTAATTTGTAAGGTTAGACCAAATGTCCAGTTCAAATAAGTTCATCGATTGTCTATAACAGGTGTGCAAAAAAATAAATAAATAAGCCATGCATTTCTATACTGAAGTGTAAACAGTCCAACAACGTGATTTGTTCATAACATTGATACTTAATATCAAATATTTTTTACTTAAACATCATTTAACTATATACTGTTAATAATTTCTTAATGTTAATTGATTTATTTATGTTCTACACCGCTTAACCTGTACAGGGTCGCAAAGGCCTGAAGCTTATCCCAGGGGACTTACGGCACAAGTCAGGGTACACCCTGAACAGGATGCCAATCCATCACTAAATGCTTAAATAGATTGATTGAATTATATTTTGGAGCATCTCTTCATTAAAGCTTAAAATGATGTTTTAATTTAATAATGTCATTGGTCTGCCTTTAATTGGTTTGTGCAGATTTTTTTTACAGTAATTAAGGGGTTGATTACTGGATAGATAGAGTTGTTGTTGTTGTTGTTGTTCTTTCGGCTGCTCCCGGCAAGGGGTCGCCACAGCGGAATACCCAGTCCGCACTACAACTTGGCACAGGTTTTACGCCGGATGCCCTTCCTGACGCAACCCTCCCATTTTATCCGAGCTTGGGACCGGCACTGCATCCAGTGGCTGGGGTTTGGGCACTGGCTGGGAATCGAACCCGGGCCTTCCACCTACCACTGAAACAGTATAATGTTTTACAGCGACAGCCTGCAAAGTGCATAAAGATACAATTAAAAAAGCCTGGAGAGCTATTTCTCAAGACTACATTAGAAGACAAGAAAGTCTGGCTCTTTAAAGCCAAAACATGAAGATGTTAAAGATATGTACAGTACTAGAATAACATGTAATGCACAGATACTCTGATACTATGTAATTAATTAATTGATAATTAGTAGAATCAAACTTCCAGTCAACAAAAATGCTTTGTTTTTATTTTTTCATATTAAACTCTAAGGCTTTGTTCTTTGACTTAACTCCAGTTGTTATAAAGGACACTTTGTGCATGAATGTGAACTTTACAGTGAGTGTAAGAACGAATGTTCCGTTTCGCTCTTGTTCCTCACATCATCCTCTAAAAATAATCGTTTAACCATAGCACGGTTTCTTAGATACAGGAGAAAGTTCAGCAGTACTGATGGCAGCAGTCGAGGAAGTCAATATCTTGCTCGTTATTTTGCTCAATTGCACAGAAAAGACTTAATGAAAACAGTTATTCAACTCCGAGCCACAAAAAGACAAAGAAATGAAGAAATCAATTAAAATAATAAATGGCAATAAAAATAAAGAAAGAAACAAACAAAATATCAGGAAACTACAATGATTTTTTTAAAGACGTCGTACAGTAATAATAATACTTTGACAGTTGTATAATCTTGTCATTAATATATAAATAAAACTAGTTAATTATTGAAAAACAGTTTCCAAAAGGTTTCCATTTTTTCTTCCTTTTCTTTCTTTCTTTCGTTCTTTCCTCGTTTCTTCTCCTGAAGAAAGGAGCTGTTTCTTTCTTTTGTCTTTATCTTCATTAATAATGTGACCTCGAGGTGTGATACCGACTTTATTAAAAAATACAGCCTTGTTAATCAAAAGTTGTTGGTCTTTCAGCTGCTCCCGGCAAGGGGTGGCCACAGCGACCATCCGGTCCGCACATACAAGCTTGGCACAGGTTTTACGCCGGATGCCCTTCCTGACGCAACCCTCCCATTTTATCCGGGCGTGGGACCGGCACTGCATCCAGTGGTCGTGGTTAAGGCACTGACTGAAAAGAGAACCTGGGCCTTCCACATGGCAGGGAAACACCTACCACTGAGCCACCAGTGCCCTCTCATTGCTTATTAAAAGTAATAATACAAGAAAAAATATGTAATTCATAATAAGTAATAATGTACTAGATAATTGAAATGATTGGAGAATTCCTGCAGTAATTAATGTTTCAGGTGGGAACAACTCTTTTAACCCTATGCAGTGAGGAGCTTCGTATTCCTTAAACTACCATGTTGGATTCCGTATCATGGTGGAGATGTTACTGTGTTTCAGAAAAGTCAAATTATCATCCTGGATCAAGCAAGGGGGTTTACTGAAATGACCGGAATTGGGTAAAGGACTGTCAAAAGCATGATTAAAACCTGTAGGAGGAGTCTTCATGGAAAAATCATGAATGAATGTGATTGGAGATGACTTAAATGCTTGGTGATGTTCTATCACAAAAAAAAACAAACAGTAGAAATCATGTTCATGCTATGTTTAATAGTGAAAGTGAGAGATTTCCATACACACCCAGACACAAAATGTGATGAGAACTCAATGGATTGGGAGTAAACAGTAAGGATTAGCAGAAAAAACAGGTTTCGGTTTACTAGCGAGTATTAAGATTAGCCTTTAGAGTAATGGAAAAAGGTCACGTGACCTCATCGATGGGTGTGTCAGGGTAAGAAGGGAAACGCTGGAATAGGCTCAATCTGGACTTATCAGGTCACGTGACCTTTTCCCATCGCTCTAAAGGCTAATCTTTATACTCGCTAGTAAACCAAAAACTTTTTTTTTTCTGCTAAAGCGATGGGCGTGTCAGGGTAAGAAGGGAAGCGCGTGAAGCAAATCACCCATCATGCATCACTTACACTGTATAAGCCTCTAGAGACAGTGGTATGATCTGGGGTTGCTTCAGTCGCTCAGGTCTAGACTCGGCAACGTTATGTGGCAATAAAATAAAGTCAGCTGACGACCTGAATGACCCGGTTATCACATCTAAATGGAGTTTTGCTTCTTCCCTGATGGAACAGGTATACTTCCAGGACTCAGAGTTTCACACATGAACCGGCCACCACATTCATCCCTGACCTTGACCACATTGAAAGTCTTGATGGAGAAGACTAAATGTTGTGGCGTGACATAGGGTAGTTGTTGAAAAAATGGCACTACAAACACACGGTCAAACTAAATATTGTTCTTTATCACACATTTATTAAATGTGTGTATTTATGGATTCAGTGCTGAAAAATAAAGTGCTACATGACAGAGTAATGGTGGAGTCACAGAGAGGGGGAGTGAATGTGTGTGTGTGTGTGTGTGTGTGTCGTGTGGCTCGAGGCTTTCGGGTTTAGAGGACACAGGAATGCTGAGTGGAACAAAGAAGCAAACCGTGGTGTGTGTGTGTGTGTGTAAGTGGGGCAGAAAACAGGTGACCTGGAGCACAAACAAGACAAAGAATACAAAGAACACACACACACACTTACACACACTGCTGCTTCGAGACACTTCTGACGAATGATCTGATCTTTACGACGTAAAATCTCTCGTGCTATTTTTTACCGCTCAGTCTTTTTTCTTCTTTCTTTGTATTTGCTGAAAGATTTTTAGGTCCTAATTCCCCCTTTTTTTTAATTATGTCATAATAGTATTAATATGTCTCCTTTCAATGCTGCTGTCTTTCTGGTGCTTGGGCCCGCTCATCGTCTCTTGCAACTACTGTATATTATTCATTGAAACCTTTTGGAAATGCGTGATTCATCACTTTTAACGTGGCGTCCTTGACAATACAATACATTGTGTGTTCTTTCCCCATACAAATGTAGCTGAATTATTTCCAGAGAGCCTTTGGCTTATTTCTTTGTTTCGGCTGATCGTTCCAAGAGTTCTGATTCCTCTTAATGCTCTCAGGTGTGCATCTCTTCCCTGCTAATTTGAGCATGCAGTGTAGGAATGGAGATGATCGTGGAGGACGTTCTCTGTTGTTCCCGCTGCTTTCGAGTCGTCCTGCCCTACAGTGTGCTCACTTCCCCTCATTACGTGTTTATTACGTTACAGACTTCATACTGCATCATGACACTAACCGTACACAATGATTTAATGATCAAATAACGTTTATTAAACTCCTAATAAATGTTGTGCGTTATCGTAATATTCGGTGAAATATTTCCTCTAGACCTCCTCGGCTCTGAGCTGTATATCTAATCAGATCTGCTCAGGGGAAAAAAGTGATGAATAGACATGTTTAATGTGGTCTGATTGTTAGATTTGATTCAAATGAACTGTATTTATTCACATGACACCAATTAAATAAGACAACAGTGACACCTAGTGGTAGTAAAGCATTATGTTCCACAGCAGGGTACGAAGCTGGATGATTTCAATTTATGGTTTATCTAAACGACATCATTCACTAGTGTTTATATTGGATTTTTACACACACACAGGATTTTATGTCGAGACTCAACACTAAATAGAATATCATAGAAAACTATTAATCTGAGTTAAATCATGTAAAAGAGCTGAGGAGATTCATAGCACACACACACACACACTCTCAATCTCTTTCTCTTCACAAATACACACACATCTCTTGTCTCTCTCTCACACACACACACCTCTCTATCCTCACAAAGACACACACGTCTCTTCTCACACACACGCATCTTTCTTCACACACACACACACACAATCTCTCTCTTCACAAATACAGTGAAACCTCGGATTACGAGTAACGCGGTTTGCGAGTGTTCCGCAAGACAAGCAAAAAAATGTAATACATTTTGACTTGAATAACGAGCAAGTCTTGGTTTACGAGTGTGTACTGTTTGCTATAACGTGGTGACCACATTTTTTATTTTGTGTTTGTAAGCGCGTGTGTACAGCGCTTGTACTGTTTCTTATAACACGTGTGCGCACGCGCATGTAAAGCAAAGAAAGTCTCATTAGAGGGTAAAAATCCATATTCTCTCCCTCTGTTTCAGCCTGTCATGTGTGCACGCGCGTAATTTGACACCCTGCCTCTTCACATACACACACTCTCTCTCTCGCCTTTACACCCAGTCTTTTCCGTTAATGTGTGTTTGTGTGAAATTTAAAAAAGAGAGGAAAAAGGTTTATTTTGTAAGAAGGGGAAAGAAGGGGAAGATGGGAGGGGCTGAAAGTAAGAGTCTCCTCTTACTTTAGCTTTACACACACAGCTCCTGCGCGCATAAACGACGGGATTTATTTTTACTTTTTTTTTTAAAAGGTAAAGTGTAGGTTAATTTGTTTTATTTTTACTTTATATTTTGTATTAATTATTTTTCATGTATTTATTTTTTGGGGCTGTGGAACGAATAATTTGAGTTACCAGTACTTCTTATGGGGAAATTTGCTTTGATTTACAAGTGTGTTGGAATATGAGCCCGAATTGTGATCGTAATCTAAGGTTCTACTGTAAACACACACACACTCCCTCATACACAGGAGTCATGACACCTATAACCGGTGTGGGTGCGTGTGTATGATGGCATTGTGTGCTCGTTCCCTGCATGATGATGAACATTAAACACACACACAGCGTTTCCTTTTCATGGAGTTTATTAGCAGTGAGGAAGAAGAGTGGAGCAGCGCGGCGTCGCCTCGTCTTCATTACCGCAGGAGGAAATGCAGACAGAGCAACACGCACCATCAGATACTCATTTAACAGTCCATACATGGCACAACTTAAACCGTGTGTGTGTGGGGTGAGTAGGGGGATGTGGGAAAGCGAGAGAGAGACAGAAAAAGAGAAAGAGACAGAGCGGGTTGTTGTTGTTCTCCATGTTCTGATGGTTCGGTTTAGTATTTCGTACAGCGCAGGCAACGCGGCCTGGACTCGGGAGTAAGCAAGTTCTCAACACTGCGCGTGGTTGAGCGGTTAGATGTAGACGTGTACACATGCTCAGACATACAGACGGACGGACGGACACACAGACGGCCAGACGCACCAGTCTGGAAACGACGCGACAAACATAACACGTGTAGTAGAAAAATGTATACGCGGACGTAGAAAGGTTTCTAATGTACAGAATAAACAGTCTGGATTCAGTAACGATGATGATGATCTCTCCCTGCTCTCGCACGTCCTGACTCGCTCATGAGCTGGAAATCAAGGGCTTAGACGCTCAGTGTGCATAATCATACCTCTATTATATATATCTTTTTTTTATAATTATTTTTTCTATTTATTTACTCTATTCAGTCTACAACCAACGGGAATAAGTGCTTCTATCGGATCAAATAAAGACTTAATGTGTATCCTCTGACAAGGGATTAGATTTAATGTGCATCAGAGTCTTTAAGCTCCACACACAGGGAGCGGGAAGGAAGAAGAAAAAAAAATTGCAGCACACTCAAAGGTTAAACAAGAACAACAAAAAAGAAGGCGTTTGCTGTAGTACTACACAGTTGAGCTAGAGGTGTGCATAAGGATTTAAAAACAATGAAATAAAATAAATAAATACAGCAGAACCAAATTCAGTTTACAAATTCAATTAGTTCTGGAAGTTCTTAAGGCGAAAATTACGCATTTTCCCATGATAATGTAAATGTAGATCATTAGTTCCCTTACACACACACACACACACACACACACACAAAAAAAAAAAAAAAAAAAAAAAAAAAACTTTTATAGTGTAACTGTATAATGCATATTTCTTGCAAAATTTGAATTCTTAATGTGAAAATTCGTAAGGAAGGACATTCGCATGCCGAGGTTCCACTGTAAATAAATAAATAATAAAAAGAAAGAAAAAAAAGATGTGAGACAAGGGTGCATTTACTTTTACACAGCGCTGTGTAAGCGCTGATGCTGGAGATTCCTTCCATTAATGTTAAATATCAATAACTAATAACATTTTTGTTCTTTTTAGGGTCTCTCCATCCTGCTAATTGTTGGGGAGTTTTTTGTTTTATTTACATTTTTTTCTGCGAAATGCCTGTGAGAAAATATGAGCAGGACTGAAAAGGAGAAGGGCTCAAAAAAGTCTCATGCACACCTCTACTGGACGGAGCCTCTAAAGGGACATTTGCGACAATTCCTGAAAAAAACTAAAATCCTGTAAAAATAGGAAAATGTTGCCCAAGAGATAATTTTCCATTTTCACAAGATTTTCGTTACGTTCTTAAAGCAAACGCTTAAATGACTGATAAACAAAACATTTTACTTTCTTTCTGAAAGGGAAAAAAAAAAAAAAATCATGAAAATATTTTTCCCACACGTACACATGATCATCTAGAGTTTCCACAGGATTGTTTGATGTTTCTTTAAAAACAAACAAACAAACCCCACAAGAGTGCATAAGCAGTAATTCCCTAAAAAAATAAAAATGAAATGAACACACAAAAAAAAGGTTTAAAAACATAATATGATGTCCAGGACACATTTTTTTTTTCTTTTTCTTATTATTTTTTTTAAGAAAACAAGAATTTAAGGAGTTCATGCACAATCATTCCCTTTGAGGAACAGATAAAAAAAAAGCATTACACCAAATGTATGTTTAAAAAAAAAATCTTGTAAAATCAAAATATTCTCGTGATCACTATAATTTTTTGCTTTTACTTAAAAAACAACAACTATAAAATAGAAAAATGAGAATGTAAATGGCTCACATAAAGAAAAAATAATTAATGCACACGATAATCTTTTTGTTTGTATACGTTTTTTTTCTTTCGCAGCAAATAAATGACAAATTTTAAGGGGATTATCACATATGCCCCCCAGTTTCAGGGGAATATAAAAAATCTGAAACTGGAAATGGATCACATGTACTTCAAATATTTTCACGATTTTTTTTTTTAAAAAGAAAAGCACATGCTGTAACACTCACCAGCTTTAACAATATTTATTTTATCAATTTATAATAATTTTAAAGGGTCCCTTTAGAAGCTCTGTTCCTCTCTGATCACATCCTTCTTTTAAAAGAAATAAAAAGAAGCTTTAAAGTAAACACTATGCTCGCTAATGGTTAGGGAGCGACTCAGGCGAACTGATTTTTAACACGACTGTTAGGAAGTCAAGGAGAAAGCAGTGGAAGTGCATTACAACAACAAAAAAAAATTATTTAAAAAAATGGATGGGAAAAAAGAGCAATTAAACCAGAAAGAGAAGCAGCATCTCAAAGAAATATTAAAAGCAAACAAATAACCTTTAGCGTTATATATATCTATATAGATAAAACGGTTGTGATGTACGAGTTCATTATCTGGCTGATGCTGTGAAATGTCTTGTAATAATCCAGGGCTGAACCGTGAGCCAGCTTCAGAAACAGAAAGAGAGGAGAAAAAAAAATACAGACAGGAAAAAAAAAGAAAGGCAAAGAAACTGTTACAGCATTTCATCTCAAATAATAATAATAATAATAATAATAAGGAAAAAATAATAATAATATAATCGCTGTACATTATTTCCACCTCTGGAGCTGGCAGTGTTTAGGACCCTGTGTAAAGGGGAAAAAAAAACAGAGAGGGAGAAAGAGAGAGAGAGAGAGAGAGAGAGAGAGAGAGAGATAGTACACAGATAAATGATGCACTTGGCTTTCTACTAGAGTTTAAAATCAGTTTTGTTAGATAAACAAAAGAAGAAAAAAAAGAAAAATATTGGTGTCAAACATAGACATCCTTGTTTTCATTTTTGGCAATAACACTGTTGGTACATTTCATTTCACTCTCCTTGCACTATTCTCTAAATTATTCCTTTTATTTATTTATTATAATCTTTTTAACACGTTTTTTTTTCTCCTTTAAAAAGGACCTCTGTTAGAAATTAGTCTCCTATCGATAATTGCTATAATTTCCGTTACGCGCTGATCTGTCGACGTTCTGTGAAGATAATACGATTTAAAATTACATAAAGTGCTACTCATTATATATATATATAAAAAAACATATGATTCAATTATTTTGCGATGAGATAAAATAGATGGAAAATGAAAGGTTAAATCTTAATATTTGCTTCCTGACGCTAAAGAGAGAAAGAAACAAAAAAATAAAAACCAAACAAGTAGAGAAGCCGAGCTCCAAACGTAAAGCCGGCTTTACATTATAAATCCATGAGCTTAAAGGAACAGAGCCCTGTTTAACTGTGAAAATAATAAGCAATGTGCACTGAAAAAAAAAGAAATGGGTGCATCAAACAAACTGTTATCGTGTCATGCGAAACTGTGGCCTTCTGACCCTAAAATACAACTCGCACCACAACAGCAGATTCGGTTCCTTGTGCAAAAAATACATACACACACACAGACAGACAGAGAGAGAGAGAGAGAGAAAGAGAGAGAGACTTGAAGGAAATGAATTAAAAAATACTGGTGCTGAAGCGATTTTAACATCTGTGGTGTATCGCATCTTATCTACTCGTCCACTAGGATCTAAAAGTTAATATAAAACTGAAAAAATGTAAAATGATTTAAAAAAGAAGAAAAAAAAAAGAGTCAGATTATAGCTCCGTGTCTGCCATAGGTGCGCGGGCAGCATTACAAAGTGACGCGGAAGGTGAAAAGACGACGACGATGATGATGGCGGCGACGATGGTAAGACTAGTGAATCTTCCAGAAGACGTACGCAGACAGCAGTTCGCAAGTCTATTCTCACTTAAGTGCACCCTGGAAACCTTACAATTTCATTTCCTTTTTAAGTATAACTGAAGTTAAAAGGAAAAAAAAAAAAAAGCAGACAATGAAATCGTGTCCAAACTCATTCACAAAAATTAAGACAATTACCCCAAGGCCTTAGCAAGTGCCAGCACGACCTAAACGGTTTCTTGTGTCCCCTAAAACATTGAACAGTTCATCTCAGTGATTTAACCCCCCAGTCACTAGAGGGCGACATATATATCTATTTTTTATTTTTTTAAACATGCCCGTCAAAAGTATTTCAGTGTGTTCGAACACGTGCGTCTGGGTGCGAGGTGCTTCCTCATCTCAGGCAGCCAGCAGGACCAAGTCTGCCATCTCCTCCGTTTCTGAAAGAAAAGCCGTACTGTACGAGTTTGTGAATTTGTAAACCACCCCTCCCCCCACAACAAAAAATAATAATTATTATTGTTTTTAGCAAAACAAACAAACAAACAAACAAACAAAAAAACAGGGCCTGCTTTAAAAGCAGAGCGTCTTGGCTCCAGGTCCTCGTTTCTCATAGTTTATTCAGCTAACCCGATTTCTCCACTTTGTGCTCAGCCTTTTTCAACGCTCCGCCTCAAGAGCGTCCTTTCTTCTGAGTCACGACGTTTTATTTCCGAGTCAGAGGCTGCGACCGGGTTTCTTGAAGCGCATCTCTTTTTTTTATTTATTTATTTTTTTTGTGTTTTAACCGTAGCGGAGTCTGGCTAGGGAGACGGCGTGTCCCGACTGAGCCTCACTGATCAGGACCATTCTTAGACTCACTGTAGAGCACTACACGATTTGGATCTGGAAACAGAGAAGAGAAGTAGTTAGTTATTTTTAATTCGGTTTCATTTTATAAAAGCACAAAAATCCAGAGGCTACATTCGCGTTAAGAGGTTTGACGCAAATCAGTGCTGATTGATTATCTTCCTTAAACTCCACGACGCATGACTCACGAGTTCAGTGTTCAGCTTCATCTCGAATAGAGAACTCTGACCCTACAAAAGTGCTTTACTCATCTAGAATAGATTTGGTAAAGAAAAGGTACACTATATTGCCACAAGTATTCGCTTGCCTGCCTTCACATATTTTTGAACTTGATTAACATCCAATTCTTAATCCATAGGGTTTAATATGATGTTGGCCCACCCTTTGCAAGTATTTTTGGGACTGATGATGGACAAGAAGGCCAGGCTCACATTCTCCACTCTAATTCATCCCAAAGGTGTTTTATCAGGTTGAGGCCAGGTTGCCCCTGCGGGCCAGTCAAGTTCTTCGACATCAAACTCGCTCATTCATGTCTTTATGGACCTTGCTTTGTGCACTGGTGCACAGTCATTATGGAACAGGAAGGGGTCATCCCCAAACTGTACTCAATTGTCCAAAATGTCTAAAACATTAAGAATTCCTTTCACTGAAACTGAAACAACCCCACGTCATAGTACCCTCCAGACAAGTACTGTTCTCCTGGCAATCGCAAAACCCAGACTGGTCCATTGGATTGCCAGACAGAGCAGTGTGATTCATCACTCCAAAGAACACTGCTCTAGAGTCCAGGGGTTGTGTGCCGGCATGACGATGCCCCCGTGCACAAAGCCAATTCTGTAAAGACATGGTGTGTTAAGTGTGGACTGGAAGAACACAAGCGCCCTAAACATAGCCCTGATTGAACTCAACCCCACTGTTTCTCTTTGAGATGAAATGAAACCGGAGCCTCCTCAGCGTTTGAGCTTGCTAATGGTCTTAATAGCTGAATAAACAAAATCCACACTCTGGTTTAAAGTGTTTCCAGTGTGAGAGTGGTGGCAAGCGAAAGACGTATGAAAAGGGATTTTCAACAATCACATGGGAGTCTGGTGGCCATATATACCTTTGGAGATATATTTATATTTATACAGTGCTGTAAGTAAAACAGCTGGTAGGTTCTACTGAGCTGTTGGGGAATATGAGTTCTTCTGTTAACTTTGCCTCACTCGCTCCTTTCTATTTTCATGCAAAACCCAGCCTATATTAAAAAATATTTTTTGTGTTAGTTTCCATCTGAAAATGTTATGTAATATTGTCATGTAATACGTTGCGTTATTTACAGGCATGCATTAATTTTAGGTTTTATATTAGTCTGATCAGACTTGTATTGGTCTGGTTCTCTTCCTTATTACATGAAGATAATTTTTCAGACATTTTAAAATAAAACTTTACCCTTTAAGGTACCTTAATATCAGGAAAGTAATTAGTTAAAAAAAAAAAAAAACTATTAAAATGCATTTTATTAACCAAAATCACATAAAAAGAAAAAGTTTAGAAACTTACCTTGCTTTTGCAAATTCAAAATATATTCCATTTCTGAAAAAAAAAAAAAGAACAACAACAAAAAAAAAATTACATAAACTGTCCGGAATCTCGTGTCAAATTTTTGCATAAGAAAATTCAACTTAGAGAATAGGACATGCTACGAGTTTAAAGGGTTACTTAAAAAGTAATGGAAATATTTTTACTGAAATTAACCTAGTGCACTCAAGTTTTAATATCATTAACATATAAATCATCAAGGTACACTAAATAAGTACTTACATATCAAATCACATCAAATTAAAAACTGGAAATTATAAAAATATATTTGTGCAATTAATAAGAAATTATATTTGTTCACCTTTAGTGTGATATACTACAGCAGCTTTAAGATCAAAAAAGTCCCAGCTGGCCTTCCTCTCGAAGCCCTTAGTGTAGCTTTCTCTGGGCAGAGACGACTTTTGCGGAAGCTCCGCCCCAACGTCCTTAGATGAAGAGCAAAACACTATTGCACCAGAAACCCCAGAATCGTCTTTTTGTGTATCCACCTCGAGGGTCAAGGCCTGAAGCGAGTCGTCGGTGGACCCGCTGACTGGAGATGGGGTGGGATGTCCTCCTTTACTCGCGCTCTGAATGCTAGTCCGTTTGTCTGGGAAAGTTGATGTATCCAGCCTCTGGGGGGAGCTGTGTGTCTGTGTTGCCACAGCGGCAGTGCAGCCTCCCTGAAAGCTCACCTGTCCGGGTTTGTCCTTTGCTGCCGAGCTGCACGCCGGACCATCCGGGCCACTGCTGGGCTCGTTGATGAACGACAAACCCCACTGGTTTTGGAAGATGTCGCCCAGAGATTTCTGATTGGGTGGGGGGTCGGATTGACGGCCACTGGGGAGAGACAGTTGCATATTGGAAGAGGAGGAGGCGGAAAGGGGGTAAACAAACAGATTAGGCTTCCTGGGCTCAGGTGTGGTAGTCGAGGTGGATGGATTGCAGCTACCGCTGGAGGAAGATGCTACATGATCAGAGCCTGCTGAAGAGACTGGCACCGGGGAGGAACTGGAGACCGAGCTGAAGTGGGGACCAGGCAGAGGGCAGGTGTTGCCGTCACCGTTGCTAAAGCTGGCCGAGGTGATGGTTTTCACAGCTGACATAGGCACCTGTGATGGCCTCCCAGGTACCTGCGGAGCAGGGGCGGGAATCTCAGTGCCGGCCTGGGCTGCCTTATTGAGGTTCTCCTTAACTTTGCTTGCATAACTGATCTTAGGCACTATCTTCGCGCTACTATTGTCCACAGGAAAGACGGGTGGTGGCTTGAACAGAGTCCACGAGTCCTCTTTAGCTGATGCTGCCACTTTCGTTTTAGTGGACTTATCCTCAAATTTTTTCCCAGTGCTTTTCCGGTAAACCTCAGATGTCAGTACCGCAGGTGGGGTAGTGTTTGCCTCCCTAGTTTTTGTAAAGCCACTGGAATGGCTGTCTGTCTTTGAGGAGGCTCGGCTGATTTCCACCTGCACGGCTGAGGTTCTGTCGACCAGCTCTAGAGTGGCCGGCCCTGATTCTTGCTTACTGGCCTGCTGCATGGCCTTGACCTGGCTTGAAGCAGTCACATTGTCCAAAGATTTGCCGTTCCTCTGGGCTCGGCGCTTCTTCGGTGTGGTATAACCGCTTTCTGAGCCACTGCCATCGTTGTCCGTGCCTGGCTTGCCGGGATAACCGTTGGTGAGTGGCCCACAGTTCAGTGTCACTATGCCGTTTAGAGACACAAGGGCCTCTTTCTTGCCCTCATGTGTGGTCAACTCTGAGGGCTTGTCATTTTTGCAGTCCATACTGTTTCTACTAGTGTTATTGCCTTTCCTTTCCCCCTTCAGGCCAGTGTGTGGGGGCTGTCCAGAGGGTTTTGGGTTCAAGTCGGATTCTAGTCGGAGTTTGTTACCATTTTGGCTCACTGAATGCCGAGAGCTGTCTAGGTCAAGGGAAGTGGGAATCTCCTCTCCCTCAACTACAAATCCATTTATTTTTCCATTCTCTGTGGGTAGAAAAAGGCCACATGGGCAATTAAAACAAAATCAAACTAAGTCATCTGATTAACAAGAGATCAAGTACAAATCTAAACCAGTTCTCATTGCAGGAGCCTAGTCAACATTTGCAAGGTAAAAGGTAATGGCCTGAAATACTAGATTAGCACTGGACCCGCTCGGACACTTTCGTTTCGGCTTTCCACTAATGTCTTTAATGCTATTTACACTAGTGAAGTTGACTGACACGCCACAGGACCTTTCATACAACGCATCAAACGACTTCTCTTAAAGTATGTCGTCGCCATGCTTCTGATGTTTTGCATAACTTAGCAAAACGAGCTTGCAGACAGCAACCTTGGTATCGCAGGAACTAAACATGGTAGACGCTTTAAACCCAAAGCTCTGGTAATGGGAAAATGCTGACAAGAAAAAAATATATGAAAAAAAAAAAATCTATGGAACATAGAACAGTCATGTTTTAAATAATGCTACGGACTAGATAATAAAAACTTTAAAAATGGTGATGCTGATTTCAATGATAGTCTGACTTCCTCCTATTTTTAACCTCTGTTATACTGACACGTCCAAATGCAGCCCAGTCATATTAGGGATGTTCACTGAGCTTTAGCACATCAACATTAGACACATTAGAATTAATTATTCTCACAGCTAAACAACCAGATTATAATCTCGTTTAGTAGAGCTATTTCAGTCAGCCAACTTCACGAAGTTTCCAGGAGCTGAAGATTTTTTTTTTTCTTATTTTGACAAAGATGCAAAAAAAGTATTACGTTTAAAAACATTTTAGCTGTCAAATTTTTAACTGCCGATTCCTCAGCAGCAACAAATGACACATTAATATAAATGTGCTCACTTTAATGTATTTTCTATAGTGACGGCTCACTGACAGGGACTTGTACAGAGAACATAAATTTTGGCAGCAGGGCAAAAACATCATATTGTCATTCTTTCAAGACAATGTTATGATACATGATACACTTCATTATCTTTAGTATTGTCAGCACACCTGCCAGGAAAAAGAAAAAAAAAGAAAGCAGTTTTACATGTAAAAAAAAAAAAAAAAAAAAAAACATAAAACTTTTAGGTTTAACATGTATACAAATGAATGTTAAAAAGAAAAAGAAATAAAACAAAAATTCCAAAGATTGAGTGAAGGATTTTAAAATCAAGTCAGTTCCTTCCAAAAAAAGGGGTTATAAAAAAAAAAAAAAAAACATTTAAGCCACTAATATTTTAGAAAATGGAAAAGAGTTTTCAGAAACATGATGCTATTTAACAAAGAATGATTATTGATCTGGCAAAGTTTTCTGCAAGGATGTTTATGTATTATGTATGGACTGAAATGGATCACATATGGGGAAGACTGCTGACTTGACAGTTGTCCATAAGATGATCATCAACAACCTCTACAATGAGGGCAAGTTACAGAAGCTGTTGTATTAAAGCATATTCATAGAAAGTTGACTAGAAGGGCAAAAACAACAGGGAGTACTGTAGACATTAAGATTGCCAAGACAAGTCATTTCAACAACCTGATAGGAGTGAGGCTGGAGTCAGTGCCTCAAGAGCCTCAACTGTTGCATTCCAAGTATCAAACCACTCCTAAACCAGAGGCAACTTCAAAAGTGTCTTACCTGCACTAAGGAGAATAAGAACTGGACCGGTGGTCAGAAAATCTGATTTCCTTTTCCAACAGGACATAGCACCTGCCCACAGTGCCAAAACCATCACTAACTGGTTTGATTTTACTGCACTTGAAGAGCCAGCAAAGTTGCCCAACCTAAACCTCCTAGAAAATCAACGGGCTATGGTCAAGAGGAAGAGGAGAAACAACAAACCCAACAGATGCACTGAAAGCTCCCATCAAAGCAACCTGGTCTTCAATAACGCCTCAGCAGTGCCATAGACAGATCGCCTCCATGCCAAGCCACTTTGATATGCAGTAATCATGCTTTTTACAGGATTTATCTGAATATATAAGTTTCACATTGTGAATTGAATCACAAAAGAAAATTGACTTTGTGTTGCACTGTATATTCAGTTATATAGGTCAATCAAATATGCATGTTAATTAATCTAAAGCTAAACCAGAAGCTTCAATTAAAAGTAAGTAGAGTTGTTGTGTAATTTGATGTCACCCTGAAAAAGAAGAAAAAAAAAAAAAAACTACAGCTATTTGATAACCTACGATTTTGTGCTGAGGAAGGCAGTTTAGTAGCTGAAAACTAAAGAAAAATTTAGACGAGAAAAAAAGTAGTAATTTTTTGTGTTGTCTTGCAAAGAAAAAAGAAACAAAAAAACAAACAAAACAACATTTGTATCTTTAGCTTAAAATAATCCATACAATTAATAATCACATTTAAAACAACTTAAACTGATACAAAAATAGATTGACACCATGACTTAAACAGAAACATCGATCACATGGTGAAATCTGTGTCGACAAACACTACAGTGTAAGTCCCGCCTTCAGGCTCTAGGATTGGCTTACACTTTCTGATCAGTAAAAATCTAACCAATCTGAGATGAAACTAACTTCTTGTAGCCAATCATTACCATAGCAGGCAGGATTCTATATATAAAAAAAAAAAAAAAATTACAAAAATTTCTTATCCTTTTATCTTCAGTAACAAGAAGTTGGTGTGGGGATGACTGTTTATGGCTGCAATAACATAAGTGAGAACAGGAACTAACTTGTTTTGCTAAAACCATTCCTGTTGTACAATAAAAAAAACTACAGAGTGGGATTTTTTTAAATTCTTTTATGAATCATGATTCTTTTGTGTAATAAATCACATATTTATTCAAAAAGAAAAAACTATTTCTACATTTACAATATAGATGAACCAGTCGATCGGCCAGTGACCAGACTCTGCACGCTCACCGTCACATTGGAAGGCATTTGAGGGGGTAAAATGTTTCTTTATACTCCTACAGGTGGAGCACTCTGCACTATTTACACGTTTTTCATCCCATGTGGTAGGATTGAATTATTTACATTTAGGCATCTGGCACACGCTCTCATCCAGAGCGACTTATAAAAAGAGTATTTTTGTACTATTGTATTGTAATTATTTGCCAAGTTCGTTTACAAATAATAATTATGGTAGATGACAGATGAGTTGATCAGCAAAAATTTAGCTTTCTTTGCTCAATTTAATTTAAAGTCAAGGTAAACATTTAATATTTAAGTTTATTATCTAAATGGTGCGCTTTTGTGCTTAAGAATACTAATTTTATAGGGAGCGCACTACATTAATTTACCCATTAAACTTTTTTATTTTTTAATTTTTTAAAACTGTAACAACATCAGGTCATCCAATATCGAATAGGGATATGAAACCTTAATACTTGTAGAATCGCGATTTAAATCAGGGTGCATCCTGGGTATTGTGATAACATCGTATCGAGAAGTGACTGGTGAAATTCTGCTTCGTTTCACATCCTCAACGTTAATTATTTAATTTTAAAAAATCATGATATTTACAGAATCACAATAGAAATACTGTGATCATATCATATCAGCCGGTCCCTGGTGATTCCCATCCTATGAAAGTAACACCTTAAAGATACCTGAATATGTTACAGTCGAACAAAATGACTATATTACGGACATAGGTGAGGATTTGGGCGATTTGTATACATGTAAGTAGTCGTTTAAGTATTACTTTTAAAATCTTTTTGCCTGTAAAGCTGATGTTTGTCATCGGTGGGATTGACTCAGCCATCACCGACAAGCAAACTACAACCAAGAGGGGGGGAATGGTTATAAATTGTTAATAACATTTTGATAAGCTTGTTTTATAAACTAAGACAGATTATTATTGTACCTAACTAGATGTAAATAGTTTTCTTTTCTTTTTTTTCTTCTGTGGGTGCAATTCCAGTCAGGCCTTCTGCACTCTCACATGACTGCCTGCTTGAGCAACAGGGCCTACAGCCTGTCAGCATGCTAGCTAGCTAGCTTCTTCATCCTAGCTAGGGTTGAAGTTATCTAAAAATACCCTTAAATCCTGGATCACTTTTAATTATTACCTGCAAAACACACATATTAGTCTCATGTGTCCAGTGTTGAATAATGTCATCCCCTGAGGCTACCATGAAATTTGGAAGTTTGTATCGGCTTCGAAACCCCCTCCCCGCATAGACGTCCTTCATTGCACCCGTTTTCTGGCACAACCCGCCCTCCTGTTCTGTGATTGGTGGGTCGCATCAATCGATAGCCCAATCCGAAGGCAGGACCTGTTAAACTAGCCAATCACAAACTGGGACTGGGATTACCCAGAATGCGGATAGGAATAGAAAAATCCAAGATGGCGGACAGGAAATAAGCTTAGCGATGCTAACCGTCTTAGCGGCATTCCACAGGAGCCGGTTAGTGTCGCTGTGGAAAGCCGAGCGAGCTAATTCGTGTTATTTTTCCAAGCAAAAAAAAAAAAGAGGGGAGAAATGAATAAAAAGAATGTAAAAGTCGTGTTTTAAACGCTAAAATTATTTCAATAAACTGCCATGATAGATTTTTGTAAAATATATTACTCGGTTAGCATGGGTGGAAGCCGGTGCACAAGGTCAATGTCCACACTTGCTAATTTCCCGAAAGCTAATAATAACAAAAAAAGAAAAATGCCTAGCTAATTTACCCATCTTGCAGTTAATGACAAGCGTTAAATGAAGCTCAAATCGCAGCCATGAGAGAAGTTGTAACGTGTCACAAGAGCTGCATTATGAGGTCGTGTGATGATATTTGAAGAGTTTTTAAGAAGTTAACCAAAAAAACAAGAATGAAGCTAGGTGCTAAACACTAACCTGTTTTCTTCGTCTGCGTTTCCTCGTCCTGGATCTGACGGCAGCTTTGCTCATCGTTCACCGGTAATCTCGATCGATCCGGTCCATCGTCCTCTCCGTGACTGAGCCGTGTCGCCCCTGTGCAGGGCCGCTCCGCCATATAACAGTGTCATTAACAGTGAAATGTGCTCAGCTGGGTCTGTACACCACAGCAGGAGCAGCACAGACATGGGCAATAAGAGTAGAGCTCCAGGGTAAGAGTCGATTCCAGAAAACGACTCGCAGAGACAGTGATTCATGAGTCGATTCTGTGTAAATGATTCAGTTCAGTCAGTTTGACAAGCAGAAGACACTTATTCATTCATTCATTCATTCATTGGTCTTCCCAGTGCTGGAGGGTATTCATGGAACATTGAGAGCAAATCAGGAACACACACACACACACACACACACTGCTCATATTTAACTGGTCCAATACACTTGTGGAACCTCAGCATACGAATGCCCTCTCTTAAACAATTTCGCTTTAATAATTAAAATTTTGCCAAAAAAAAAGCATGCTTTTTTTTTTAAATAATAAAAAATTTCAAATAAAAATTTTATTCTTCATGTACACAGCCATCTTCTTTTCTCCTTTGTCTTTGGCTGTTCCCTCTTAAGGGTCACACCAGAAAATTTCATGTCCTCTCTCACTACAGTACATCCATAAATCTCCTCTTTGGTCCGAACCACCTCAATCTGGCCTCTCTGACCTTATCTCCAAAACATCTAACATGGGTTGTCCTTCTGACAAACCCGTTCTTGATCCTATCCATCATTGTCACTCCCAAAGAGAGCTTTAACGTCACATTTACAGTAGGATATGCCATACAAAGTACGATATGCAGTGAAATGCTTACATGATCACCCGTGACCTAAAGAGTAGGGGTTCTCTGCGAGAATTAATTGGAAAAAATGTACAACATGTACAAGGTTGCTAATGAAATAGAAGTGTATGACGTGTCAATGTATAAGGATAAATTACAGCTAAATGCAGTTAGTCCTCATTTGTGTGAAATATTAGCAACGTCCAAACATGAGCAGAGCAATGTGCAAAGTGTCAGAGGTGTGCAACATGTAAGCCATGTGCGTAAATGTGCAAACGTGCAACCTAATGAGTAGTGTGTTACATCCTGACTTGGTGTGTTAGCAGCAATGTGTGTTGAGTGTCTATTGTGTGAGATAACAAAAGAAAACAGATTAGTACATAGTACAACGAAACAACGTTTCTCCAGGATCAAGGTGCTACATACATCCCAAATTAACACCATACTGTAAATTACCAAAACTATCTAAGAACTATACAACTATAAAAAAATAACATTACTATAAAAAAATGACATTAAAGTGCACTAGTGCAAATGTGCAAACAAGAGTAACAACACGACACAATGCAATACACTGAATCGAACAGAACGCCGGCTAAGTGGCACACACAACCGGGAACTGTTCAAAACTTTGCGTCACTGGAATGCCAATTGAAGCAATTTTACGATATTTTTTTTTTGTCAGTAAAACTGTTTCAAAAAACGTGACCCACGTTACCGACGTTGCGTTAGCACACAATAAGAAGCTACGTAATTTTTCATGTTTTTTTTGTAATATTGTAATGTTCTTGACTGTCTGCATTTGTGTTATTGCTTATGGAATTTGTATAAAATTTGTATGGAAATATGGAAGATTACCTTAAGAACTCGACTTTAGAATAAATTAAATTCATATGCTGAGGTTCAGTGGCATAATGGTTAGCACTGTGGACCCGCCACAATAGGCTAATAGGCTACCTGCCTGTAGTGTGTGAATGGATGGATTGGAATTGTGGGTTAAAATGGGTTAACTGTCCTAAAGACATGTGGATTAGGGTAATTGGGTTCCCAAATTGAATTGTATAAATGTACCCTGCCCTGGGATAAGAGGCTTCCTGTGACCCCGTACAGAATAAACTAGTATAGAAGATTAATCCTATTTGTTAATCAGCAGAACAAATGCTTTTGACTGGAAATTACTCTTCAGTATGGTGGATAAATAGATTACTGACACAATGCAATACACTGAATCGGACAAAAGAAAAAGGATGAAAATCTTACCCTGATGTTTGAGGATCCTAAATTGAAGATTTCATGACTACAAGTGAAACTTAAAAAAAAAATTATGAGCTGTTAAATTCTAGCATTGGTACGCTCGATCGCACGAAAGGGCAAGTTAGATTCAGCAGTCCACCTCCTGGCATATTTTTGGAAGGTGAGAAGAAATCGGAGAACCCAAAGGAAATCTACACGGACATAATTAGATCATGTAAAACTCTCTATCTCACACACACACACACGGTAATCTGACCTTGGGACCTTGCCTTGCTTCTTGAGAAAACATTCAGTCTGAAATATTGCCATGCTCAATAGTATAGTGCTTTATGGGTGGTTTGTGCCACCTAGGGTACATAAGGTGCTGCTTTAATTGTGTGCAAAGAGAGAAATCACTCGTTAGTCCCTGTATTTGGGCCAATGTTGGCTCGGAGGTTAAGGCTCGGGGTTACAGGATCAAAGGGTCAGCGGTTTAAGCCTCAACACCAACAAACTGCACCTGTTGGTCCCTTGGGTAGCCGTATCATAGCCAACCATGCACTCTGACTCCAGCTTCTTAATAAGCTGGGATATGTGAAGAAGAGAATTTCCCTGTGCTGTAATGTATATGCATCAAAAATAAAGGCGTCTTTTTCAATTTGTTCCTTTTCCCAGAGCTTTTTATTCCTGAACTTTCCACCTACAGAACACACTACATCCAAGTTGACATTTAAATAATTTTCTTATCTTTAGTGTGCACTTCATGGCCGTGGTAGATCTCGGGACAATTGGGCAGAAAACAGGCATAAATGGTAATACCAGTACTTTTCAAATCTCTTCGCATAACAGCATGTAAAGATAATATGTAAAAACCTCATTTATGCCTCCTGTGATAATACTGCTTAATAATAACAACACACTTATTAAATATTAATAATCACTCGGTTTATTTCACAAGATCTCCCTTTTAAATCCTGTGTTTTAGGTTTGGTGATCTACAAACAAACCATTGTGGGGAACTGACTCTTTGAATCGACTCCATTGAATCCCAAGACCTCTAAACCAGAATCAGAGTCGACTCTGACCTTTTTTTTTTTTTTTTTTGGACTCGAACAGCCCTACAATAGACCCAATCACCGGCTGCGCTCAGAGGCGCCAGTGCGCCGCAGCCGCTGTTTTGTTCCACTCGCTCGGTGCAAGACTCGGGATGTGTCCAAAACCACACCCTGTTCACTTTTTAGTGCACTAATCCATTATATTTCTTCATTCTCTGCAGATGTTGTGGTCCTGATTTTCACAACTAAAGCAGGGACTCTTAGATGACTGTCACATAAGCACTGTATCAAGAATTTATTTCGAATTATTATCACGGCATTTCAAAAACATGTCAATGTCTTCACGTGTATTATAAAAAAGCAAATATTACCTTAAGATTGTACACATGATTGCCCTTTCGTTGTAAGCCTTCCTGTAAGTCTGGCATCATGCATAGACTTGCACTTCGAATATATACCTTTAAATGATCTTTGTGCCAAACGGTATGACCTTGACCCTGTATTAATCAGACATGTATGACACATCAAGGTGTGGAAGCCATTCTTTGTTCTTTCTCGGCTGTTCTAGCTGTCTAAAGAGGTTTCAGTCTCCTTTCTGAGGTTCTGCATTGGGCTATTCACAATCTCTACTACTGTACAGTACATTGCCACACTTTGTAATGATGTCTCCCCACCCTGATAATTCCTATAGCATAATTATTAGAAACTATAGGACTACTACTGTATTTTAAAAAATTCATACTTCATTACTGTAAATAAGTGCAAAAGCTGTAGAATTATGCTCAGCCTTTCTTACTTGGGGATTGAACTAGAGCTTTTTATAGACTACATCAAAAAAGGGAATATACAGTAGCACATGGGATTTTTTTTAATACTTCTATGTTTAAAATGAACCTTTTATGAATGTGTAAGAGAGGCGGACCGGACCTGCTTTGCACTCACAGTGCATTGGACTGAGGCGCAGCATATGGACGTCAACAGTTTGAAACGGTCCAATGCATGCATTCCATCTCAGCTGTTAGACCCACTACATGTTTCGATACACACAAAAACACTGAACCGTGTGGTCGGGTCTGTCTTTAGTAGCCAGGTTCATGTATCCGGTCACAGATGTTCCTCACCGACTGTAACAGTAGGCAGTGTCATCATCAGCTTCGCCATACTGTCACGGGTCACAGGCGTGTTCCTCACCCAATGTAACAGGAGGCAGCGACCTCGCTGAATCCGCAGTGGGTGCTGGGCGTCGGTCGTGTGTTTGCACAGTTAGTTCTGTTGCAGGCGTGTCATAGACGTGTTCCTCATCGAACGTAATGGTAGGCAGTGTCGTCATCATCATGTTTTATGTCATGCTGTGATGTAACAGTAGTCAGTATCATCATCACCTTTTATGTTATTACTCAAAAGAGGTACGTCAGGCCAAGCTCATGGCTACTGAAATCCTGGATCAGACTGCAATGCGTCGAAAGCGATGGCACATACGACAGGCAGAAGAAACAGTATGAGTTGCGGCAGTGAGTTGACCGCACACTACATTCACAGGTAATGGTAGCATGTGGACATCAGGATCCGCATGCTGCCGGAGCCACAGATTCCCCTTTAGTTCACTGTAAAATGTCAAGTATGCATATGGGGTCTTTTCCAAGCCTTGGCCACAAAGTTGGCCAACTCACGCTGCTCCAACGGGACAGTCGTCGTGTCAGGCTGCCACTATTGGGTCCTTGAGCAAGGCTCTTAACCCTTTACTGCTCATATGTGTAATGAGATAAATATAGTACTGTATAAGTCGCCCTGGATAAGAGTGTCTGCCAAATGCTGTAAACCTATACGTAGCTGAATAAACACAAATTCCCACAGAAATACTCCACAATCTAGTAGAAAGCCTTCTCAGAAGAGTCAAGAGATTATCATAAAGTGGAATGACTCTGGAATCGTTTGCACATATGGGTGCACAAACTTTTGGCCATATAGTTCGTGAACACTGATACAGCATCACATTGTATTTGTTGTACTGATTATTTGAACAATAATGCACATAAACATTATCATGTCTAATTCTTGAGAATTCGTGTAAGCAGATACAGTGTCTTTAACGCTAAAATAAATAAAACAAACTCATGTAGTCCACATTTATACACATTTACAGTATATTTGAATATACGCAATAATGTTTTGTACTAATGTTGAATTCCTTAGCATGTCATTTAATCCAAGTTTACATTTCTTATGAGATGATTTATATGATATTTAGGATTAAATTAAACCCATGCACTCTGATGGATTAGTCTAACAGGCTAAGAGTGATATAACCTCAATAACTAATATAATGGATGTGATGACACAGGTGGAGTTGTTGTGTCCAGAGGCCCACCGCTTACTGTAATGCTGATTCAGATAAACAGCTGTATTGTCTCAGGTTTACCAGAGGAGGTCAGTCAAAGTGCGTTATCAGTTTAAAACAGTTTGTGAATTTTATAACACAGAGATCATTCTTAAGATATTGATAGTGACTAAAATGTCGACTAAATGCAATGCTGTTACTTAAACATGAATAACTTTATTTAGTTTTTTCATGCAGCCAGCACAACAGTTTAGGGGAACACTCTCAGCTCGCACCACCAGGATGTGGAGGTTGCATGTTCTCCACGTGCTTGGTGGGTTTCCTCCAGGTGCTCCCAGCGTCTTCATATAGTCCAAAGACATGCAGTGTAGACTGATTGGTGTTTCCATGTTGTGTGAGTACGTATGCATGTGTACCCTGAAATGGGTTGCTACCTCATCCGCAGTGCTCACCAGGCCGCACATGACCCTGCACGATGGATGGATGGATGAAATCATTTATGTATCTATTTGTTCTTTAAATTCATAACCACAAGTTACTTTTGATTGGTTTGTTTAACAAAACTGAAATCTAAATCGAATAATTTAACATACATTTCCTTTTTTCTTGATTAAAAAGCTTTTAAATTATTTATTTCCTTTTTTCTTTGTTATATTAACACACTTTAATGCATTTTTCCTTATATATCTGCTTGCACTTGCATTTGCAAATGCCTTTATCCAGAGTAAAGTACATTTTCTCATTTTTTTTCACATCTGAGATTTAAGAGCCTTGCTCAAGGGCCCAACACTGGCGAATTGGTGGTGCTGGGGTTTGAACTTCGGAACTTCCAATCAGCAGTTCAATACCACTGAGCTACCCCTTGCTTGTTTCATTCTTTGTTTTTCTTTCCCTAACAAATAATAGTAGCTCATATTTTCCTGCTTTTGAATTTTTTTGTTCTACTGAATTACATTCAAACTCACTAATTCTCTATATCGCTTACCCTATACAGGGTTGTGGGGGGCCTGAAGCCTATCCCAGGGGACTCTGGGCACATGCTGGAGGGGGTGCCAATCCATCGCAGGTCTCACAAAGTACACACACACTCACTATGGGGAAAGATAGCCTAATCTGCATGTCTTTGGACTGTGGGAGGAAACCAGAGTACCTGGAGGAAACCCACCAAGCACCAAGAGAACATGCAAACTCCATGCACACAAACCTGAGGTAGGACTTAAACCCTCGACCCTGGAGGTGCGAGTCTACAGTGCTAACCACCACTCAGAATTATTACCATAAAATTATTTCCTCCTAAAGAAAATCAGCTGTTAACATACAATTGCTTTTTTCCCCCCTAAACGTACTTACTGCTCTATGATAAAGGCTTACTTTGGCTAAATTGTTCCACAACGGTTTCCTGCTAGTGCTGCTTTATCAACTCATCTCATCAGCCTATGTCATTGTGGTCACAGAATAGAAACTATACGACATGCGATTACATCTAAAAAACTTCAGACAGATACTATTGCCTAACAGAACTTCCCAAACTAATTTTAGGAAGCACAAGTTTAAAGGTTTCAAGCGTGACAACACCACAATGAAAGCCGGCTTGCAGAAAGAAGAACATGCCCCTTAAAAACATATTTTAAGACTTCCTAAGATTAGCATGAGCAGATCCTTATGCAGGATGTTTCAAAACGTTCAGCTAAATATCTGGGAGTAAGACCAGACTCATGGGCACACCAACAATCAGTATGCTTCCAGTATTTATTTGTGTGTGTGAGAGTTATATAACACACACCAGAGGTCACACTGAAAATATTAACAGTAAAGAAAATGTAGGCCTAACAATATGGCCTAAATATATAACTATTAACAATTAATCTTTAAAAATGAAATCACTGCGTGCTTGTACGTACTGTATGTATGTACAGTATGTATGCGAGAAGTTACATACATACATACATACAGAAGTTTGGACACACCTTCGAATTTCATTTTCTCTTCTGATTTTTATTTCTTTTTACAATGATGAAGACATCTAAACCCCTGTCTCCTCAGTCACTCACATCATTGTGGAGAAATTTTGGCCCATTCTTCTTCACCACATTGCTTTAGTTCATTCAAGTTTTTGGGTAGTCGCATATGCACAGCTCTCTTAAGGTCCTGCCACAGCTTTTCAATTGGGTTGAGGTCTGGAGTTTGACTAGGGCATTCCAAACCCTTGATTTTTCTTTTTTCAGCCATCGTAATATAGATTGCCTTGTGTGCTTCGGATCATTGTCCTGTTGCATGACCCAATTTTGTCAGACAGATGGCCTCACATTTGCAACTCTAGAATACACTGGTATACAGCAAAGTTCATAATCAACTCAGTGACTGCAAAACAAGCCCAAATTAGCACCTCTCAACCGCAGTGCCTGACAGTGGGTATGAGGTGTTTCTGCTGTTGGCATTAATCCCAACCAAACTCCACCTTGGTCTCATCTTTCTATAGGACATTGTTCCAAAAATCTCAGTCATGAGCAGACCCCAGTCATGCTTCCACATTCTTTTCAGACAGAAAAGGTTTCTCCTGGAAAACCCTTTCAAGCAAACATTACTTGTTCGGTCTTCTTCTAATTGTGCTGTAATAGACGTTAATATTTAACATGCTCTGTGAGGCCTGTAGAGCCTGAGCTGTAGCTCCTACGAAGATTGCCAATTATTGGCAACTGTCTTTAATGAGTTTAACTTGTCCATAATCCTTTTCACTGTAGAACGTTGAACTTCAAATTGTCTGGAAATGGTTTTATAACTCTTTCCAGGTTGGTGTTCAGCAACAGTTGCTTCTCTAAGACCATTGTTTACGTCTTTCTCTCTTGGCATTGTGTTAACACAACGCTCTAGACAAGCAAACTGCAAAAGGTCCTGCTTTTATAGACATCTGCACACCTGCTCATAATGAATTAATCAAGGGCTGATGATTAGCAGCAAGTGGCTGCAACTTACCCTCTTAAATTCTACAATCCGGTAATTTTTATTATGTTTTTACGCAAGAACCCATAAAATTTAAAAAGGGGGTACAAACTTTTACACATTTCTGTATATATGTATTATGTATTTGTACAGTAAGTAAGCATGTACATTTTGCTCTAGGATAAAAGTTTACTTTGGCTAAACTGTTCAGCACAACACATGTTTCTTGCTAGCGCTGCTGTATCAGTTCAGTGCACTAACTTATGTCATGGAATCGAAACTCCACGGTATGTCATCACATCTAAAACACATCAAACAGACACTATCACGTAACAGAACTTCCCAAACTAATTTTAGGATGCACAAGTTTGAAGGTTTCACATGTCTGACAACACCACCATGAACAGCAGCTTCCAGGAAGATCACGTTTCGTGAAACAGGACGTATTTTAGGACTTCCGAAGATTGGCATAAGCGGATCCTTATGCAGAAGTGTTAAAAGCATGCAGCTAAAAAATGTGAGAGTACGGCCACAAACCTGTAAACACCTTCAGTCTGTATAATTACGGTATATTTTTTTTTAACCCTGGAATGTAGTAAGTAGTGCTATATATCTGTTTACATTGCTGTATGGTTTTAGGGCTGTGTTCTGTCTTTTATTATGTATTATTATAAGTCTTAACTTTTATATTTATATGTTGATTATTAGATGGGTTCCAGATTATTATTATTATTATTATTATTATTGACTGAGGTTGGATTGAAAGCATTGCTGCGTGACCACAGTGCTGTTAAATTCTGGATTCTGATTGTTTAAAAGGTGTTGATTAATTCTCTATAACAGCGGCTCTGACAATAGTGAAACTTCAGCTCACACATTTATATTAATAGACTTGTTCCAATGTTAGTTTATAACATAAAGAAACAACTGACTTTTTTTTCCTTCTCACCATAAACACATGCACACACAGCCTGCTTTTCTGCTCACACATCAGTGTTATGATGGAACACATTACTTGCCACATCGCACATTTCCTCACCACTCATATGTTGCACATTTCGCGTTCTAGGACTAACTTGCACTTTTGAACATGGACAATGACACTACTGCTGTTACACACATTTCATTTCATACTTGATGTTTCAATCCTCACTGTTGCTGTCTCACACACACACACCTACTACATCTTTACCCTTTTATATTTCTTTTTTTTGTACACATAATGGCACGGGAAAGACATCTGATGATCCAATTTTTTACCTTTTAAGGTACAACTGAATTGAAGGTACATTATGGTTCTAACATCAAGGGTACTTGACTTAACTGATAAATGATTCCCTTTGTATTACATGTGCAGATAGCATGAACAAAACATAGATTTCCACATCAAAATATGAAGCAACAGTTACATTTTCTAATAATTTGTTAAATATTCATCATCATACAGTAACAGTTTAATAAAAACTAATGGAAAAATATTATGTAAAACTAAAACATATATTGTGATAAGTGTAAAAGCAAAATACTTTTTTAATAAAGTTTTTTAATAAATGGTATATAATTAATGTTATTTAATCTAATTATAAAATATTTTTTTTACTTATATGGAAAATGCCTGTTAATTTATATATATATATATATATATATATATATATATATATATATAAAAATTAACAGGCATTTTCCATATAAGTAAAAAAATTATTTTATAATTAGACAGTGAAGAAGAAACATGTATGTTAGGCATTTTTGACCAACTGACACACAAAAAATGTTGCGTAAAATATAATTAAACCTTATTTTACATGATTGATATTCTTTTCATTTTACCTTCTCAATTTTAACCATTA
This sequence comes from Clarias gariepinus, assembly GCF_024256425.1. NCBI lineage: Eukaryota > Metazoa > Chordata > Actinopteri > Siluriformes > Clariidae > Clarias > Clarias gariepinus. The sequence continues at coordinate 4,809,233 of NC_071110.1, forward strand.
AAGTGAGAAAGGAAACTGGTTAACGTTCATTCCTAAGGCATAATAAAGACAAACTACAGGACATCATTTACTGAAAACAAACCTGTCAAACAGAGACCGCTGTCATGTCATCAACTCAGGCATAAATCAGGGTTTTAGGAATATTATCAGTCAGTGAGAGGTGTAGATCAGTGTTATACGTTTCTGTCTGTACAGGAATTTTACAGGTATTGGGCTATTTGGCCTCGAGCAAAGCTATAGCGATTTCCTTTTTCTTCTCACGTCTCTTTCATCTGAGCTGTAATCAGTATCATTAAAACATCCTATTTCACTATTCTGGAATGTTCTGTCGCAGTATGAATGAGCTTATGGACGTGCAGGTATGGTGCCATAATTCGGTTCATTCAAATCTCAGCTAAATCAAACCTGAACCACAAGGTGTGTTTTTGGGTCCTGAAAAGAGACACACAGTACAGAGTCATAAAAAAAAGTACAAAGTACAAACATGCAGAAAAGAGAATTACACTGAGAGCTAAATTGTGACCCAGTTCATCATTCTAACCTTGTGGGTCTTCTAAAGATGTAATGGGGAATCCACTTCAATCCTGGTTACTCTTTTTCTCCACGGTGTGCAGATGTCATTCCATCCATTCCATCTATTCATCCATCTAGGAACCTCTAAAGTCCAACTAGGGATCGTGGAGACCATTATTTTATATACTCCCATTTTCACGATCGTGGTAGGACCTCGGTGGTAGGGATCGGGTCAACTTTCACACAAGCATTCACACTTTGAGAACGCCAATTAGCCTAATCTTCATGCCTTTGGACTGAGGGAGGAAACCAGAGCACCCTGAGGAAACCCACCAAGCATGGAAAGAACATGCAATCTCCATGCACACAGACCCTGAGGCGGGAATCGAACCCCAACCCTGGGGGTGCAGGACGATAGTGCTAATTTCAAGTTTCTAAGACAGTTGCAGTTGTCAGTTACAGTCCGAGTTTTTGTCACATTGTGTGTTTGCAAAGACTTAACTTTGCTATTAAATGAATCTTTGATTTCTGCTGGTGTTTTTTTTTTATGATGCAACTTCACAGAGCATTTAAGTCATCTCGGATCACGTTTAGTCATTATTTTTTTAACTAATAAATCAACTTAAATTTATATACAAAGGGTGTTCAAGTTGAACCAGTTTTTATAGACTCTTTATTTCTCTATATAATCCCCCGCTTCACTAATGCACTTATCCCACGGTTTCATTACTGCTTAAACACCATTATCAGACTGCCGGCTTCACATCTGAAATGCTGGCCTCCCAGGATCGCCTTTAATGGCCCAAACATGTGGAAGCGAGGTCAGGACTGTACGGGGGAAATGGCAATAACTCCCAGCTGAGTTCCTGTAACCTGCAAGTGGTGCTGGTGAATGATTGTGTGTACAGTTCCAACAGACTGATGCGTCTTTTCTGCAAGTTGGTGACAAGTTAAATGTTGATTTTTAAGGATCAGACGTTCCAATCGCTGAATGTTCACGGGAATGACTGCAATGCGCTCCAAGCCACGTAAGAGTCTTATCTCCGTACTGTGTTTGAAGTCTTCTGGAAATGTCAATCAGTTTTACTGTACACCTTCATTTATGAGAAATTTCTTGAAGGGTTCCTTGTACTGTAAATTATTGTAAAGGTCATGATAATTTCAATGTGATGAAAAACACAGTATGCAGGTCGGTGTTGAGATCGATCCCATGGTTTTTCAGCACACCAACGGTAAAAATTTATTGCATTTCGGCTGTAAAGGAGAGTGTATACTAAATTATGATGACTGAGCAGAAAGAATTGTTTTGTACACACACTGTAGGTTTCCTAGTTACACTGATTAGAGGATATACTTTGAGGAAAATCAGCATCTATTTACACAAATAAAAAGTAATGTATTTAGTGATAGATCATTTTCATTGGAGGTAAATTCCCCAGTTTGTGGAATTCCTCAGTGCTTCCTGCTCATTAGCTCTACGTGAGAGTGAGGGTTATGTTATGACTCACTTCTGCCCCTTCTTTATTCCCCTTCTATCTTTTCCCCTCCACTGAGTCAGCGAGGGGAAGAAACCCAAAATCCTCCTCTCCTAACAAGACAGAACACTCGTCTTTTAACCCAATCTCCTCCCACACCGCTGTGCCAAGGAGCCGGGCAAGGCGATCCGATCGGGGAGAGCGTGTGCCGACAGCGTGCTGTTGTATTATTTTTTATTTTTATTACAATCCCCTTGAATCGAAGCCCAGGAGGTCCTAGATATTTCCATTACACCATTTTCATTGCCTTTAGGTATCTCTGCTGTGAGTCTGGGAAATCAGGTGGAAAGAAGAGCAAAGGATTTGTTAACTATGTTAGGAGATAATGTTGGTTGGTTGTTGGTTTAAACACTATGATGATTTCGAATTCTCAAATCTGATTGGTTAGAAAAAGGTCAAATTACCACATTTGACGTAGCATTTATGGAAGGAGTCTCCAGTGTCAGTGATTTGTAACCGGTAAAGTTGTAACATCAGGATTATTTTTTTTTGTTGTTTCTTGGTAACATGACAAGCTATGTTTTGGACTAATAAAAAAAAAAACCAGGATGGTCAGGAAACAACCATTTATAGCTGCTATAACATAGCACAAGAACTATCATGATTTTTGGACGTTCTATTCTATAAATAGAAAAAAAAAAGTTTGGTGTGTTCTTTTATAAAGGAAGCATTCAAGGATGGGGAAATTGCAAAAGTATAAAAAGTATAAAACATTTTAACTTGTGCTGTTGGTGAAAAATTATCAACCCGAGAGAGGTAAAAATAACAGACGAAGGATTAACGCCTTTTTTTAATGCATACCTTGTGATCCTAAGCGGTATAATAATCCACATGGTATTTATTATAAGCCTATAGACATAATGCGTTAAGCCGCGTATGAGTTAAAGCACAACACGTAGATAACAAAAAGGCAAATTTTCATTAATAAACTAATTTATAAATAATATAATTAATAAAAAGGATCCACTACACTTTAACACTTGAACTACAAAATACTCGTGAACATGCCAGCAGCAGCATCGATAAACTGCCGAACATTTAAATCACACGGACCTCTAATCTTCCTGCATAGTTCTCGTGCTTAACCACATGCTGTAAAAAAACACCTTCATAAATATCTGTCAAAGTCTTATAATTCCTCTATTTTCCAGAAAGCAACCTCTCATTACAAAGACTAAGGAGTTCAACACACTTCAGTACAACTATTTATGAGCACCCAAAAGGTTTGAGTTAGAACTGGTGACTGTGAGATATTTTGTCCGAATGACCCGAGTGGCTTTTATGTGCATGTGTAACTATTCATGCAAGGCATATACACTACCGTTCAAAAGTTTTAGAACACTTGCAAATTTCTTTGTTTTTTTTTTTTATTTATTTTCTACATTCTACAACAATACTGGGGATTTCAAAACTATAAAATAACACATATGGAATTAGGTAATTACGTAACAACAAGAAAAACAACAGTTAGTTGTTATTTTAAGACACAGAGGTCAGCCTTTCTGTAATAGTTCTTGCAAGAACAGTATTGTCAAGTGCATTTGCAAAATCCGTCAAGCACCATAATGAAACTGGCTCTCATGAAGGCCGTCCCAGGAGGGCGAGACCAAAACCTACCTCTGCCTCAGACGAGAAGTTCATTTAGAGTTATCAGCCTGAAAAATGACCAATTAACAACCAGCACCTTAGATTAGAGGCGTTATGAAGTCTTTACAGAGCAGAAGTAGCAGAAACATCTCACCATCAACTGTTCAAAGGAGATTAATGCATTTTTTGGACGCCTTCAGCATTCCTTTACAATGTAGAAAGAATACAAAATCAGGAACCATCATGGAGTTAGAAAGTGTTCTAAAACTTTTGAACGGTAGTGTATTTAGAAAGTATACAATCCTGTTCAAGTCAAAGCGGGACTTTCACTATAGTGCTTGAATACCATCAAGGTAAAACGTTTTCTCAGTACACCAGAGCCATGATCAGACTGCCTGCTTCACATCTGAAATGCTGGCCTCCCTTTAACTCCTTTAAATATGTTGTAATTGTAATGGCTAAGAGTAAGTTCAGGACTGTACTGGGGATTCCCAGCCACTGTCAATCACAGCAACACAAGCCAGAACCCCCCCACACACAGAAGAGGAGGGATAGCACTTTCCCCTCTGAAACTGCTCAGGTACAGGGACTGGACTGACAATATGAGCTAAAAGAGTCTTTCAAAAAGCCTAGAGAACTATTCCCTAAGCCCTACATCACAAAATTACTAGTACCTGTAAGTCTGGCTCCTTGGAGAAGACCAAAATATTTGCTTGCTTAAGACTTTTCCACAGTACTGTATAACTATACTACACATTCTCATTGTTAACACGTCTCATGCATCCAAATGAGGTTTAATAATTAGCTTGCGGTCATGGAGATATGACAGTTTGCTCAGCCCGAGAGTGTTTTTTTTTACCCTTTTTGCCAGAATATCACCTAAATAGTTAATTTGTTAGTCAAACAGGAAAAATAAGATTTTTTAAAATATGATTAATAAAAAAGGCTTTAATTATTTCCCTAAAAAAACAAACAAACTATATTTTGGCTTAAACATACATTGCATTTTTTTCTTAAAGGCTTTTTTTTCTGTGCACCAATAGAATGCCCGCACCAGCGTCGGCTTAATGGAAAACAGCCGAGTTCCCATGGGAGAAAATCCCTGAATTACAGCTGTCATGACCTTCAGTCTGTTTAGAACTCTTTCTTCTTCACATAACTGGTGAAAAAGTGCTTTTAGGCACAATTACACAGGCCATTCCTCATGCGCTTCCCAGACTGTCTCACCTACCTTGTTTCTAACAAGACTACAAATGTTCATGATGAGCATTTTTTTCTCTCACAGAGACAACATGTCCATTTCTTTACTATAAGATGTGCATTATACTGTATATGGCTGGCGTTTTAAATGAACGCTTTGCCTCACATCAATAGTTTTGCATGGAAAAATATCTTTCATTGTCGCGATTTTATTGATATAGTCGTGTCAGTTGCTGTGGTTGCTGTTTCCACACCTTTCTGGGAATGGAGTTGAATTAATACAGCCATCCCAAACACCAACATGCAAAGGGTTTTCATCTAATTGCAAATTACAGAGCAAACACACAGAGTGACAGAAGCTGCAGACCTGTATTTAGCCAACCTGCACATTATGTTATAATTGCAAAGCAAAGGAAGGCCAATGTTGTAATTCTCACTTAAGCAACTTGATTTTCCGCTAACAAAAAAACCATTCGGCTTTTATTACGCTAGTGGAAAGCACCGTTCGCGAGCCTCGGGATATTGCATCAGCAGATATGATTGTCAAAACAAACTGTTGGGATGTATCTGTTATCTCTATTACAAGGTGCATATACTGTACAGTATGTGCCAAAAAATACAGAACTGAAAATAAAAAAGATGAGTGTCTGAAAGAAACTACCATACACACTATTAGCATGTTGATTTATTGCGGTAAGTGGTCGAAGTGTTTCTGCACCCCCTCACCGTAAACAGTGTTTATATCGTATACGCAGATTCTCAGCCAGGATTCCTGGGACAAAGGTTGCTGCCTACACAAGGGATCTCAGGGCACAAGGCTGGATGGGGTGCCAACCATTGACAGGGTACAATTCGGAAAGAACAGCCTACATGGAATTTCTTTGGACTGTAGAATAAATTCTGGGGAAAAGTATCTGGAGAAAGGTTAAACGGACAAGAGTCCAGATTTTAAATATCACGGTGATGTTAGATAAAGCCACTATGCCTCCTATAATACAACATGATATGATAAGATATGATACGATGTGGTGTGATACGATACAATATACCATACATACAGTATCTCACAAAAGTGAGTACATGTTCTCAAGAGACAATACTATATAAATAAAAATTTAATATACCTTTGTGTAGTTGATATGCAGCTTATATAGCAGTACAGATTTACAGTCAATAACAATAACTCAACATGCAGACTTTATTGTCCAAATAACTGGCAATGAAAATGAGTACACCCTAAGTGAACATGTCAAAACTTTGTCCAAAGTGTCAGTATTTTGTGTGAAATTGTCTAGCACAGCACCACCAGACTGCACATTGCTGGGATTCTCTTTTACTTTTCCATAATGATATCACCGAGCTGCTGGATGTTAGACACATGTGGCTTCGCCACCGTCCACTTGAGGACGTCCCACAAGTGCTCAATAGGGTTTAGGTCTGGAGACATACTTGGCCACTGACAAACACATGCACATGATGGTCATGTGACCATCATGTGAATAGGTCATGTGACTTTGCATGGTGTTACAGCTGTTATCACTTAGGGTGCACTCACTCTTGTTGCCAGTTATTTTGACAATAATGGCTGTATGTTGAGTTATTTTCAGAGGACATTCAATCTATACTGTTATACAAGCTGCACAATGACTAAAATATCTACACTAAGTTTTATTTCTATAGTATTGTCCTTTGAGAAGATATATGAGAAGCCACATTCACACTACATCAGCAAAGATTATGTGAGCAGTTTTGAGTTTTGTCTTCCTTGACCTGGAGCTGCCATGCTTTTTTTTTGGCATGTTCCAAAAATTCCCGGTAAAGATGCATTAAAAGCAAGATGCAATAAGATCTTATTAAGAACATGGTAATTACGGCATTGATCACTTAACAGTGTAACTGACACCTCTTAGGGTCTTCACTGACGTTCTACAAGCATGCTACAGACAGGAAAGTTTGGATGGCGAGTTGTCATTGCAATGTACACCAAGGGGATTCTTACAGCACCCTTCTCAGGCTTGACTAAAGCTTGACTAGCTATAGACACATAAGTATAATGTGTCGTTCTTTAATAACAGAAAAGCAATTATGACCAAGTCATTGTTGTGCCAACAACCTTCGGAGTCGTAACTTGATAATTCTTTACAGCACTTGCGCATTGATTTTTCTCTATCACAGCACAACATAGAAATTATTACAATACTGATCACATATTATGGAATATAACAATTCCCCGACATGACGCCACTTCTTTAACCCTCTTGTTGATTATTTTCCTATTACAGTATACATTATTTATTATTCAATTTACAAATTTTTAATATATATTTAATGCTTATAGAGATATACATTTTATGTGCAATCCACGTTTTCTTGCAGAAGACATGTTCTCATACATGCACTTTATCCATTTATCTGCTCAAAATGCTCTTTATGTGCCCTTTAATGCTCTTAAAATTGAATTTATCCATTTATCTGCTCAAAATTCTCTCCAGGACACTGAACTCATAATGAGTCTCTTAGTGGTCAGCACTAAAAGGTGGGCAGGAAGGAAGCAATGTTTGAAATGATGTCTCGTTCAGTGTCTAAGTGTTATAACCCCGGCACGCCCGCTGGACTGATAGGATCTTAGTGTTAGTGAATCCTCCTAAACTCTTGCTTTGGCTCGAGGCTTGACTCTAGTCCTGCACCTCATAAAAATAGCCTGAAGTGCTACAAGAACAAGGATGAACATGCTCATCATGAATTGGATTCTCATACTTTATTCAACCTCACAGGATTGTGGGATTTTGAATGGCTTAAAGACATACACTTTAGGGCAAAACAAAATAAAAGATTATAGATTTGAGTTAGGGCGGCACGGTGGTATAGTGGTTAGCACTGTCGCCTCGCACCTCCAGGGTCTGGTTTCGATTTCCGTCTCTGTGTGCATGGAGTTTGCATGGTATTCCGATCTCCTCCCACAGTCCAAAGATTTGCAGGTTAGGCTAATTGGCCATAGTGTATGCATGTTTGTGTGCCCTGTGATAGACTGGCATCCTGTCCAGGGTGTACCCTGCCTCGTGCCCTAAGCCTCCTGGGATAGGCTCCAGGTCCCTGCGACCCTGAATACAGGCTAAAGTGGTATAGAAGGTGAGTGAGATTTGAGGTAAAAGCAATAATTAGGATTAATGGATGCAAATTCACTGTTAACATTTAACTGGTATCTAAGATGCTTGTCTTTTTTTGGATGTAGCTGCTATTGGTACGTTTTTTTTTTAATTTGTGGGAATGGCCTGTTTGCCATTTCTTTTTAAATTTAGCTAAGAAGCTGGGGTAGCCAAAATGCCCAAAGCCCAATATTCAGTTTATAGACATATTCAGGTTGAAAGTGAGATCCTTGTAGGTGTAGAAGTCTTTAATCACGAGTAATTGATGCAGTACCTGTATAAAAGCGGACAGGCAAGGCTTTCAACCAACCACGCAATCTATGTTCCAAACCTCACCAATGGTCAGGAGCTCTGGGTTGTGACCGAAAGGTTAAGGTAGCGGGCACAAGTGGCAGGAATGAGCTTCCTCTAAGGTGTTTCAGACATACCAATGGATGTGTTTCAGGCATGTTTGACAGGGAAAAGGCGCCGGGGCAGCCTTTAAGTGAATATATCTTTCATCTGGTCTGGCAGTGCCTGGGTATCCATGTGTGTGAGCTGGAGGATTTGGGTAAAGAGAGGCATCGCTGCTTAACCTCTGTACCATGACCTGAACCTGGGTAAGTATTAGAAAATGGATGGATGGAACTGAAAATGTGAATGTGGGAACTGGAGAAACTTTGGACCATACACTTCACCGGATTAATACAAGGGATTGTTTGGCTGATTTGTTTAGATGTTTCACTTTTCTTTGTTATATATATTGTGTCACATTGTACTGTAGTTTTGCAATTGCCGCTGAATTTCTGGTTCAAGATCGTACTCCTAAATAAAAAAAATAAACAGTTACTTCTGTCGCTTTTGTGTTTTTTTTTATGCAGCAAAATTAATTAGAATGTTGCTAAAGTCCAAATCTGAATGAGTGATGCAATGTGTTAGGACTTCACTCAGTCGTAAACCAGTAAGGTGGCTCTGTTAACTGGCTCTGCTGCTAATCCTAAACCTAATTTACCTTTTTAGTACAAATGCAATTATGTGCATTGGTATAAATGATCCAGATCGTATTGCTTGTTCATGTCTAAAATGCAATAAGTATATAATCATAGCACTGTTCTCCATTCGGATTGGTCAGAATTTACTTCCCAACAATTGTTTAACACATACTATATGATCAAAAGTTTGTGGACACCACACCATCACAGTCACACAGTCTCCTGACCCTCGCACCCATATCTGCTTGCTGAACATTTCATTAAGATTTACACTGCATCTTCTCATACAATGTGCTTCATCTTCTGGAAAGGCTTTCCACTAGATTATTGGAACATATCTGTGGAGATTTATGCTCATTCAGTTACAAGAGGGTTAGTGAAGTCTGTGCAGGTGGTGTTCAGTGGGACACTCGAGTTCTTCCAGGGAGTGTCTTCCACTCCCACCTTAACACACCATGTCTTCATGGAGCTGGCTTTGTGCACAGGCGCATCGTCATGCTGGAACAGGTTCGTGCCTGCGGAAGATGTAAATCGACAGCACGCAAAGACATTCTGTACTATTGTGTGCTTCCATGAGTGTGATGCGCCGGTGTCTCTATACTTTTGGCTTTAAACCATAGATCTTTTGAGGGAACTACCAGAGTCGAATGATGAGCTACGTTTAAAGGTTTCCTAATCTGCTACTTGCACTAGGCTCTGTGATGAACTTCTGACCCCAAAGAATAATGCTTGGTCATGTGAGTTTGTAAGTAGAATGCCATGGTGATGGTGATTGTGCAATCACTTTTCCCTTTCGAAAAAGATCATCTGACTTTTTCGAAAGAAATGTTTCTAGAAATTTACACGCTCTCTGTTATTTTTTCATTTGTCCAGGTAAAAAATAAATATTACAAATTAAATGTACTAAAGTTGCAACCATGAAGCTATCACCTGAGAAATTAATATATTTAACACAGGTTTTTTTTTTTTACTAGTTTCTTTTTTTGGGTACTTACAATGCTGATATCGAAATGAGTAACTACACTAATATTAATCAATCAGGGACATCACTGAACATTTACATTTACATCATTTACATTTAGGCATTTGGCAGATGCTCTTATCCAGAGCGACTTACATTTTTATCTTATTACACATCTGAGCAGTTGAGGGTTAAGGGCCTTGCTCAAGGGCCCAACAGTGGCAACTTGGTGGTTGTGGGGTTTGAACCTGGGATCTTCCGAACTGTAGTCCAATGCCTTAACCACTGAGCTACCCCTGGCCCGAGGGGGTACTCATTTTTTATTTTTTTACTCATTTTTTATTTATAATTCTACTTTAAATTTCAATTCAATTCAATTTTATTTGTATAGCGCTTTTAGCAATTTTCATTGCCGCAAAGCAGCTTTACATAGTCAAAAGAATTATTTAGGTTTGTATGAAATGTGAATTTGTATGAATCAAAATGGTCAGTTTGTCCCTGGTGAGCAAGCCGAGGGCGACAGTGGCAAGGAAAAACTCCCTGAGATGGTAATAGGAAGAAACCTTGAGAGGAACCAGACTCAACAGGGAACCCATCCTCATTTGGGTGAAACAAAAAGCAGTAAATGATCTGCATTTATACAGTGTGTAGGGTGGGAGGCAGTTCAGCTATAATAGCTGATGTTAATTGATGTTAATATGGAGTCCAGGTAGTTATTGAAGACCCAGGTAGACTTGTAAGAAGTTCCAGTCATGAACTATCGAACTGTCAAGTCCCCAGAGAAACAGTTGCCAACACCAGTCAAGGCCAGAACCATTTTCTAGGTAGAGAGAATCATTCCCAGACACCAGACGCATCCCAGAGAGACACACGGGGCATCCATGTGACGAGATCTTCAGCCAGAAGCGGGGCACCAGGATGGGTCAGACAGGTCCGGAGGGCAGAGGGAGTCTGGATCACTGGCAGCTCAGGAACGACATGTGTAGCTCGACAGAGAGAGAGAGAAAGAGTGAAAGGGGGGGACAGGAGGAGAGAGGAAAAAGAAAGAGGGGGGGAAAGAGAAGAAGAGGAGAGATGGCAGTTAGGTATGGTCACAGTCACACAATGTATAATGTGAATGTATATTAACTGTAGCGTGCAAGCAGAGACTCCGGCAGGACTAACTATGACAGCATAACTAAAAGGGAGGAGCCAGAAGGAAACACAAACATGAGGGCTTCCTGACATGTAAAGCAAACAATCACCTCACCGTCAGCAAACCTGAGTGATCAATGAAAGTGAGGAAGACAGCATCCAAACATACCAGTTTACCATAATACTCTACGTCCATGAGTCCCCCAGATCTGCTCCTTTACCTATGGCAAATCTATTTATAAAAATGCTTGGCTAAATAAATAGGTTTTTAGCCTGGACTTAAACACTGAGACTGTGTCTGAGTCCCGAACACTATTTGGAAGACTATTCCATAACTTTGGGGCTTTATAAGAAAAAGCTCTGCCCCCAGCTGTATTTTTCATAATACGCGGTACTGACAAGCAGCCTGCATCCTTTGATCGAAGTAGGCGTGGCGGATCGTAAGACACTAGCAGTTCGCTCAGGTACTGCGGCGCGAGACCATTTAATGCTTTATATGTCAAGAGTAGTATTTTAAAATCAATGCGAAATTTCACAGGGAGCCAATGGAGTGAAGATAAGATAGGGGTGATGTGCTCATATCTTCTGGTTCTGGTGAGGACTCTCGCTGCTGCATTTTGGACTAGCTGAAGCTTATTTATGCATCTAGCTGAACAACCAGACAGTAAGGCATTACAATAGTCCAACCTAGAGGTGATAAAAGCATGAACTAGTTAAATAGCAGCCATGGACTATGCATACCACACGTTTATTGTTTTTGCATCTGAGGATCCGGGTTCGACCCCTGCCTTCGGTGGGTTGCCACCCCCAATACTACCTAGCCACTGCCTGGATTGCCGTTCCCGAGTCAAGCCGGGTTCGGAAAATGGTAGGGTTGTGTCAGGAAGGGGCATCCGGCGTAAAAACCTGTCCCAAAATGTGTGTGGATCAGATGGTCCGCTGTGGTAACCCTTTGTCGGGAGCAGCCGAAAGAACAAGTTCACTTTAAATAAAGCTACAACGGTTACCTTGGATTGAGTCAAGGACTAGAATTCAAAATTGGTGCATTGTTTTAATTTTTTATTTGGTTTTGGTGTATAGTTATCAATGACCAATGGAATCTGATTGGCAAGAGAAACGTACTGTTGAAGACCTATTATTTTTACTAACCTAGCTTCACCTAGCTAACACTGTAGTTTGTTTTAGCTGTCGACTTCTTTAAATTTAAGATGTTTAAGATCATATGCATTATTAAAAAATGCACTAGTTCACACAGATTACAATCTGCTTTAATTGCTTTCATTAATCATGGAACATAAACAGATCGCTGCCATTAATTAGCACAACAATGTATGCTAGTTTGCTGTTAAAAGTTTGTCTCTACAGTAGGTCTCATAGTATCACATGGTCATAAATGTTGGCACTGGAGCATGTTTACGTTAAATACGCAAAGTATCATCCAGAATCCATAAGAATCACTGTTTAGTACATTGTTTTGAGAGAGAAAACTTTTTCAGTATTATTTTTTTAATAGCACAAAGCTTTAGCTAGCATTAAGATGAGCTGTGTTGTTTTCTACAGCGTCTAGGTACATGATTTACTCCCACTCTTCCACTTACACTTTTTTTTTTTTTTGCAAATGAACAATCCAGCTCCAAAAAGCTGAACCAGACAAGACAAATAATACCGAATTAAATTGGGCCGTAAACGATAAATGAAAGGAACACAGAGCGTTGAAAGCACAAAGAATTCACAACATCCTGTTATTAGAGCTTCAACAATATTACCATCCACTAATTTGGACAAACGGCTCTGCTCGTCACAGGAACAGTCCGACAGCCGAGACAGGAGGAGGGAGGAGGGTGAAGACAGATAGAGAGGCAACCATAAAACGTTCAGTTCCTTCTTTACAGCTTTGATGCCTTGACTCTATTGTCTGTTCATGTCAGCGGAGCAGCTCTAGATTTATGACGACGTGTACACCCACATGGCTTTGCGTGTTCCCCTGCGGCCCGGTTAGACCTGCTAACGCCTTTTATTTAAAACAAGAGGCCGTGCTTCTTAGCAAGGTGGTAATATAAATGTGAGAATAAATTGGTTTTACAGTGGCGTAGTGATTAGCACTGTGGCTGCTCACCTCCAAGATCGAAGGTTCGAGTCCCGACTCAGGTCTGTGAGCAGTTTGCATGTTCTCCTCCTGCTTGGTGGGTTCACTCCACGGACTCGGGTTTTCTCCCGCAGTCCAAAGACATGCAGATGCAGGTGTTCCTAAATTATTTGTAGTGTGTGTGCTTGTGTGCTCTGCAATGCACCCCCCCCCCACTCCTCCAGGGTGTACCCCAACTTGTACCCTGAGTTCCCATGATCCTTTACAAGCTAAGCGATTTAAAAAATGAAATAAATAAATAAATAAATTGTGTTATTATAAATTAGTGTAAAAAAAAAAGAAACTCATGCACTACATGTAAAAATTTAATGTTGTTATTCTAAGAAAAAACAAGCTGTGTGACTTTTAAGTACAGGAATCTAAGCAATCTATTTTTTTTGTGTGTGTTATCCTGAATCTGAATGAACATGGCTCTGTTTTTTCGGTCATGGTTTTGCTTTTGTCTTTCAGCCATAAAGTAGGCGACTGTGCTTGTCATTCCTGTCGAGTTTCCTCTTCATACTGTGAGTGCAGGAGGTGTGTCAACGACTGTTGAATGATACCTGGATTTTCCCTCGAGGCCACTTATAAACCAAGAACACCTTTGCTGGCGGCTGATTGGCCCACGTGATGCGTCGTCTAACTGGCTTTAATAGCACCTTTCGCCTCGACTGAGCCAAAGTGAACCCGAGGATGTGTACGTGAAGGTTTATGGCATGGGAAGAACTTGGTGAGCACTCTTTGTGAAGCTTCCTTAACATCATTGAGACAGTCAGTGAGTAAGCATGAGTTTATCCAGCATGAGCACTGAGTCAGATTTTTCCGAAGATGAGCAGGAGGGCTGTGCATCGGGCTTGGAGGTTTCAGACAGCCCCAGTGAAAATCCTTTGAGGAATCTGTCAACTGCCTCGGGAAGTGATCTCCTGGAGGTCAGCGTTGCTAAAAAGCGAAGGCGGCCGGCTCGGTCCAAAGCCCGCAGGGTTGCCGCGAACGTACGAGAACGCAAGCGCATCCTGGACTACAACCAAGCCTTTAATGCATTACGCTTGGTGCTCAATCACGACCTGAGCGGCAAACGTCTATCCAAGATCGCAACTCTGCGCCGGGCCATCCATCGCATCTCAGCTCTGTCTGAGCTCTTACAGTCCAACTCACAAGAGGAACCAGACGCACCATCGAGCATCCAACCGAAAGAACTGTCAAAGAACTGGTCAGACAGTCAGCAGCAAGAAGAGCACCCCAGAACCTCTCTGTTATCTGGAGCTGTTGGATCATCAGTTCCTTCTTATAGAAACTTCTCTTCTTCATGCACATACTCTGCAGAGGATCAGAACTCTCCATGCTATAGCCACGGCCCTGAATTTCAGTTCGGCTTTAAACGCATGGAAGGGTTTTCGGATGCTCCGGCTATGCCTTTCCCATGGCAGTGGCAGTGCTCAGGATTCCAGCAGCAGTCTCTAAGTATGCACTGATATACTGGAACACACTAAATGTACTGTACTGTATATTACAGTTTTTGACCTTTGAATTTTGCTTCAGTTTTTGTGAAAAGTCTTGAGGGAGGTGCAGTTATGCATCCAATTTAAAGATGTAGGTGAATATGTAGCACCACAAACTAGTTTCCTTAAATCCTGGATTCTCAATTATATAGTCATCTGAAATGTGTAGTACTTTGCAAGTGAGAAATGGACACACTTTGAACGTACAGAACACTTTGTGAGCTTTCACATCAATATAAAGTAAGTAAGGAATTAAACTCTATGAGACTTACCTGTTTTGTGGACATATTTAACCGACATCACAGGGATTATTATTTTCCTATAACAGTTTTACTGCTGTTATAACACACTAATATGATATGTTGTATGATTTGTCATGTTTTACATTGCTTTGATTACAATTATCTGTAAAATCAGATTAACATTAAATCAGGAACGATCTTTCGAAAACTCTTTGATGTTTTCATTTATAAGTCAAACTGTCACGTCTCCAATCACAAAACTCTTAATGGCTGTCTTATCTGAAATATTCCTTAGGTAGTACTTCTCCATTTCTTCCCATTGGTGTGCAGACTGCTAATGGTATATGTTGCCATCTATTATATCGGCGTTTGAGCATGAAGAATACTGGTTAATCAACTTTAGCACCTGTAAGTGTTGATCGAGTTTCTAAGCAGATTGAACTGTAACAGGACAGTGTTAAAATGATTTTAGAACATGATCATGCTTTATCATTAGGGTGGTGTGTGCTGTGTGCCCTAATATAAAGCTAAAGTGATGATACAGGGTACCTGCACTTACTGCATGATGAAATTTCTAAAGTTATATTAAATTTTGTGTAATTGTCAAACTGAAGCACCAAAAAATGTGATCCAATTGTATACAATACAAAAGTGTGTGTGTGTGTGTGTGTGTGTGTGTGTGTGTTAGGGCTTGATGAACAGCCATAAATTCCACCCACCTCATTATACCTTTGTGTCACTGGTGGAAAATGAGTGCTTTATTGTGACCTCTGCCCTGCGGGTGTACAATCTGTCTCATTTTTAATTAGGGAATCAATCAATCATCACATAAAAAGCTTGGTAATCAATACATTAAAAACTGTCAAAAGCTGTAGCAACCATTGAGAAAAATACAGTAGCATATCTTATACTAGGGCAGTGGTTGGTATTAATGGTAAAAATCTAAAAATTCTAAATGCAATCTAAATGCTCATATACGAAAATATAAATTACTTTTGTTCCATATTCTCAGAGCAGATATTTAAATCTCCTGGTTAGATTATATGACCTTCCTCACATTTCTGTTCCAGCTCTGCCAGATTGATTTGCTAATCTTTTCCCATTATTCTGATCGTATCTCGGGGTCAGGGCAAAAGAAAAAAATATATCTCATGTAAATCAGAAGCACCGTTTTTTTTTCCTAAAAGAAGGCTGGGAGTGCAAGATGTAGCTCTCAGCTGAGTGTGGACAGGCAGACAGATATACGTATTTAAAGTAACAGACGTAAAGCCAGATGTCTAAATTCGAGCTGACTCATTGTTTCTCCTTAGCAATATATATATATATAACTTCTTTTTTTATGTAAGGTTAAAGGTCAATTTAACCTAAACATTTAGGGAAGTAAGAAATCAGTATAATATACAGGGTAAAAAACAGTATTTTAATATAATGGCATAGATATTCTAATGGCACGGTGGCACAGTGATTAGCACTGTGGCCCGCACCTGCAGGGTTAAGGGGGTTAAATGGAGTTTGCATGTTCTCCTTGTGCTTCCTGGGTTTCCCCCGGGTACTCCAGTTTCCTCCCATAGTACAAAGCCATGCAAGTTAGGCTTATTGATATTACCAGATTGTCTGTAGTGTGTGTATTGTGTGTGTGTGTGTGTGTGCCCTGCAATGGATTGGCACCTTGTCCACCTTGTTTTCTTGGATGGATTTCAGTCCCCCGTGATCCTGTATACAGGATACGCAATAAAGAAGATAAATGAATGAATGAATAACAAAAACATTCTTTGGAAAAATAGCAAATAAATAATTTATTTATGTGGCATTATAAAATATTTATATTATCATTATAAAATACCCATAGATTATTTAAAAAATTCCTTATATGTTCGGACTGAGTGACTTTATTTTTGTACTTTATTGTACAATTATTAATTAAATAATTATGTTTATAATAATTAAAGTTTGATTTTAAGTTTTATAACTACAGTATTTGATGTAAATAACTGAAAAAACGAAAAATTTCATTAGAGAACAAAACAAATATTTACATGCTACTTCAAATAATCATATTTATTGTAAAAATATTTCCATGAGAAGTACTGAGTGACAACAAAGCATACAGCTCTATATCCCAAAAATGTATAAAAAATTGCATACTTAATGTACACTATTCAGCCAGCTATTTTTATTTTGTAACAACATATGTCCTGTAAATTCTAAATGCCTTGTTGCTGCTCAATTTTACATACAGTAAGTTCTCGACTTATAAACATTTGAGTTACTAACTTTCGAAGAGACAAACATGTTTGTGCATGTTCAATCACAGAAGTTAGATCACATGTCGTGTGTACATTGTCATGTGCGTGCATCGTGCATCCTCTGCAAATCCAGTAAGTGTACTGTAAAAGCAGCAGCGATAAAGCTGGTACTGCTAGGAAGTATTGTGTTAGTACCTAGACAATGTTTATTGGACTTGCAAACAAATCAGACTTATGAACAAGCTCTTGGAACGGAACTCGTTCGTATGTAGGGGACCTCCTATAGTTTTCTTTATTATGTTTGAAGACTACACAAACTCCTGCACTTGATTGTATGATGTTGTATTCTGCCAATTTTAAAGCCGGGACACACGGTCTCCTAAACACCACGGTGTGTTTTATTTATTTTTCTAAAGATATTTAATGTAAGAGCATATGCTGATTGTCAGGTCATGGTCGGTGGTCTGCTACAGAGACTACAGAGCGGTAATAAAAATAATAATAAGCATGCACTCCTCAGGGCCCACAGCGGGAGGGGATTCCAGTAAGGCGGCTGAAACGAAGAGCCTGGAGAATACATAGCCGTCTTTCAGGGGATGTGATTCAGGATTTTATCTTGATCCAAGTCCTGACAGGCTGCATGAACCCAGAGCCAGGGAACTCAGCCAGATCCCGGCGCTCTCGCTGCCTGTGGTATGACGACATGTCTGTTGCTATTCTTAGCGCTCTGAGCTAACCGCCCGAGGTATTCATGACTCAAAACATCTTGTAAGTGATGAGAAGGTTTATCTGGCTCAGGCAGAGATTATAGCGCTGGAGGATTTAGCGGTTTCTCCGAGAATTAAACCTGGCAATCATTTGATGAGTTTACACAGGAAATTACCGAAATATGATGAGGAACAAACCTCCAGGTCTGGAAATGTGATGAGGCAGGCAGAGTCTACAGAAAAACGTGGCAGATGTTCATTGCATTTGGAGCATGGTGGCCAAATGGTGAGAACACTTGTCTTTCTCTCTTATGGGGTTGGAGGCCCAGATCTCACTTCAGTTAGAGTGTACGGGGTTTACATGTCACTAGTAACAGCATGCACAACGACTGTTACTAGTGACATGTAAACGCCATACACTCAAGTGGTGTTTTATTGTCATTTCACCCACGTATGGCTGGTGCAGCACAATTTTGAAGGAAGAAAAAAAAAAACCGTTCCCCTAAGACCATGATGTTACATACAGTACAGTAAAACAGTACAAAAGTACACACGATTGCACATAAATAAATTAGTTTACGACACAGAACTACATAAAGTGCACATACTGTATACAACAAAGAATGACTAAACACAAGACAATACAGAAAAGCACTTTAGTATGGAATACTGTATAGTACAACTAGATATTATAGTATAATAATAATAATAATAATAATAATAATAATAATAATAATAGATGCTGTGAATGCACTGTAAACATAAATAACATGCTAGAGAAATGGAATGGAAAATGTTTTGTTTACAGTGTTTTAGCAGCAAAAAAAAAGCGAAAATTGCACATTGTAAAGGAAAATTTTGTATTTTGTGATAATGATGAGTGAGAAGGGCATTGGGGGCTAAGTGGTGGGTTTCTCGCCTACCATGCGGAAAGCCCAGGTTTGATTCCCAAACAAAGTCCAAATCCCAGCCACTGGATTCAGTGCCGGTCCCAAGCCCGGGTAAAATGGAAGGGGTTGCGTCGGGAAGGGCATCCAGCATAAAACTTGTGCCAAGCTGGTGTGTGGATCAGATGGTCTGCTGTGACGACCCCTCGATGGGAGCAGCTGAAAGAACAACCACAACAATGAAATATAATTGTTCGATCCGATCTTGTAACTGATGGAAAAATTACATTTGAAAAATGTATTTCTGAATTTTTATTAGGGTTTTTAATAATTACACTTATTATATGTGCAATGTATACATGATTGTTTAAAGTGATCAGCACTCAAAAAAAAAAAGCTTAAATAATTGGATTAAAATAATAATAATTAGGCATGGGTTCGATTTCTGCCTCGAGGCTGTGTGCATGAAGTTTTCATGTGCTTCCCGTGCTTGGTAGGTTTCCAGTCCAAAGACATGCAGGTAAGACTAATTAGCGTTTCCAACTTGCCCGTAGTGTGTATATATGTGTACATGCCATGTGATGGATTGCCATCCCATCCAGGGTGTACCCCACCACGTGCTCTGGGAACGGCTCCAGACCTCCCGTAAAACCTGTACATGGGATAAAGCTACATATAGGACAAGTGAGTTATTATTATTATTATTATTATTATTATTATTATTATTATTATTATCATCCACAACAACATTGTATTGTAAACATTGTATATATAAATCTTGTGTTAAGCCTGTGGATTCAGAGCATAACTGCACTTATTTTCAATTTTTTTTTAAATACAAATACGTTGTCATGTTATTTAATTACTTATCTATTACAAAGAACATTAAAAACACAAAATAAAATAAAAAAAAAACATTTATGAGGTAACAAGGTAAATGCTGTATTTAGACACAAATAAACATTTATAACTCGTCTAAAAATATTATTTCAGTTCTTCTTCTTGAAGCAAATTATTCATTATTTCCTATGAAATTAATAAGATTGTTTATTAATTAATGTTTTTTTATTTTTGCATTTAATTTTGTAATTCACATTTGTGCTGTAATTGGTCATTCAGGTCACTTGAGGGCAGCAGTATTCCACAGCTTTACTTGCCAAGACAAATCTATACAAAACAAGCATGTTTGAGAAAACCATGTTAACTTTCTTTCTTTCTTTCTTTTTTTTTAAGATTAGGATTCAATAATTTGTCAAGGGCACAGTGAAATTATTTTTCTGTATGTCTCAGTTAGGAAGCTGGGGTCAGAGCCAGGCGGTGAACAGATCGAGTTAAGGGCCTTGTTTAAGGGCTCAGCAGTGGCAACTTGGTAGTGCTGGAGCTCAAACCCCGACCTTCCGATCAGAAACCCAGTCACCTACAGCCTTAACCATTTAAGCCACCACTTCCCTTTTTAATTCTTTTCAAACTGAGACTTGTTTGATTGGCAGATGATGTTTCAAAAATTTAAGCACATATTTCTGGAAAGAAGAAAATGATTAGATAAAAACTCTCTCACTTATTCCCTTTACTGCTCATCATGTACAGGGTTGCGGTTTGGACAGGTGAGGGTACTCCCTGGATAAAGTGCCAATTCATTAGGGTACAAGCATGCAATTTGGGAATGGGAATTAGACTAATTTGCATGTCTTTGGAAGGAAACCTGAATACCCAGGGGAAACCCACCAAGCAGGGGGAGAACATGCAAACTCCACATGCATGCAACCTGAGTTGGGAATCGAACCTTTGACCCTGGAGGTACAAGGCGACAGCGCTAACAACTACACCACCCTGTTACTTTATTAGATTGAGGAAATAAAGTAAGGAAAAAAAAAACCTTACTTTGGTATTATATCATGGCTGTGTCAGGTCAGATTATTTTTCCCAGATATGTCAGATTTTGTCCATTTTTATTTTGCTGTTGTTTTATTTATTGCTTGTGAACTAAAATCAAAGCCTAAAAGATTATCTGAATTCTGAAACAACGTTTTGTTTCTTTCAGTCTCCTAAAAATATATTTTGTCATGTTTAGGATTTAATATCTTTAGAAATATTATTCTCAGCCACATAAACCTTGGCAGGCGTAAAGCCAAACTAATTTCTATCTATCTGAATGCTCTGAATGCTCAGAAATCTAACAAAATCCTGTTTTGTTCTTATAAAGGAAAAATCTAACCTTATACATATGTGATAAGATGCTGTGTTGTATTTTTGCAGCATATTGTACCTTAATAGCTAATATACTGTCTTACTTTAGTTACTTTTT
The DNA here is from genome assembly GCF_024256425.1 of Clarias gariepinus. Taxonomy (NCBI): domain Eukaryota; kingdom Metazoa; phylum Chordata; class Actinopteri; order Siluriformes; family Clariidae; genus Clarias; species Clarias gariepinus. The sequence continues at coordinate 4,830,291 of NC_071110.1, forward strand.
TTTATATGTACAGTACCTTCTTAGCGACCTGGTTATTTTATAATAATTATGCTATGTTACTATACCAGGCCACCAATACAAGCAACTTTACGACTCATTGCAGCATCGCCATGAACTTGATCCATCATTTCAAACATCTCTGTGGCAGATTTGCTCAGTTTCTGCCCAGTTTAATCACAGGACGATGTCTTTTGGCACACTGACTTATGAAGGTCAGGGGTAGCTCAGTGGTTAAGGTATTGGACTACGGTTCGGAAGATCCCAGGTTCAAACCCCACAACCACCAAGTTGCCACTGTTGGGCCCTTGAGCAAGGCCCTTAACCCTCAACTGCTCAGATGTATAATAAGATTTAAAAAAATGTAAGTCGCTCTGGATAAGAGTGTCTGCCAAATGCCTAAATGTAAATGTAATTGTAAGGTCGGCGCTCCCCATGACTGTGCGTGCAGCCTTGTGGTGCCATCTGTTGGTGAGTTACAGAACACAAAGTCTTGAAACTTTTTGATACAACCTAGAACAATGAACACCTCGCCAGAAAAAATAATGTTGTTTTAGATGGGAATTATTTAACCTTACCTAATGCAGTAAAACCTTCAAGGATTATTAGGAACACCATACTAATACGGTGTTTGACCCCCTTTCACCTGTAGAACTGCCTTAATTCTACGTGGCATTGATTCAACAAGGTGCTGAAAGCATTCTTTAGAAATGCTGGCCCATATTGATAGAATAGCATCTTGCAGTTGATGGAGATTTGTGGGATGCACATCCAGGGCACGGAGCTCCCGTTCCACCACATCCCAAAGATGATCTATTGGGTTGAGATCTGGTGACTGTGGGGGCCATTTTAGTACAGTGAACTCATTGTCATGTTTAAGAAACCAATTTGAAATGATTCGAGCTTTGTGACATGGTGCATTATCCTGCTGGAAGTAGCCATCAGAGGATGGGTACATGGTGGTCATAAAGGGATGGACATGGTCAGGGACAATGCTCAGGTAGCCCGTGGCATTTTAACGATGCCCAATTGGCACTAAGGGGCCTAAAGTGTGCCAAGAAAACATCCCCCACACCATTACACCACCACCAGCCTGCACAGTGGTAACAAGGCATGATGGATCCATGTTCTCATTCTGTTTACGCCAAATTCTGACTCTACCATTTAAATGTCTGAAATCGAGACTCATCAGACCAGGCAACATTTTTCCAGTCTCCAACTGTCCGATTTTGGTGAGCTCATGCAAATTGTAGCCTCTTTTTCCTATGTGTAGTGGAGATGAGTGGTACCCGGTGGGGTCTTCTGCTGTTGTAGCCCATCCGCCTCAAGGTTGTGCGTGTTGTGGCTTCACAAATGCTTTGCTGCATACCTCGGTTGTAACGAGTGGTTATTTCAGTCAAAGTTGCTCTTCTATCAGCTTGAATCAGTCGACCCATTCTCCTCTGACCTCTAGCATCAACAAGGCATTTTCGCCCACAGGACTGCCGCATACTGGATGTTTTTCCCTTTTCACACCATTCTTTGTAAACCCTAGAAATGGTTGTGCGTGAAAATCCCAGTAACTGAGCAGTTTGTAAAATACTCAGACCGGCCCGTCTGGCACCAACAACCATGCCACGCTCAAAATTGCTTAAATCACCTTTCTTTCCCATTCTGACATTCAGTTTGGAGTTCAGGAGATTGTCTTGACCAGGACCACACCCCTAAACGCATTGAAGCAACTGCCATGCGATTGGTTGATTAGATAATTGCATTAATGAGAAATTGAACAGGTGTTCCTAATAATCCTTTAGGTGAGTGTAGTGCTCTAACTCTGGACAGAAATAAATATTGTAACATTGCATAAGGTTGTCAAAAATTCTATGGTGAATGCATGCCATAATTAAACTAGAGGTGAACACTGAACAGTAATAGATTATATTTCATAGTAGTTTATTTGAATGACAGCTCTAACTGTGTGTGTGACAACCAAGAGCACGAGCAAACGAAACATGTCATAGTTGTTTGGGAAGCTGATGAAAAGTGTGTGTGTGTGTGTGTGTGTGTGTGGGATGATAGAATAAAACTTTGCTTTACACAAAACTGGACACACAGTCTGTGATAGCACCGAGGAGAACAACGCTGCACAAAGAGGTGCTGGAATATTCTCACTTTAGAACAAAAAAGTGTTAAGATACCGTTTTGTCAAATTTCCTGAAAAAAAAAACCTTAATAAACCTTGGCATCCAGGACTTAATGAGCTTATTTACTCTGTAAAGCACCAAATGCACATCTAAAACATCAAACCAAGCAAACAGTAACAGGGCAGAATGAATAAATGGAAAAGCCGTGGTTATAAATCCCAGAGCTGGGCTGAATGTGAAACAGATGATGTGCAGGACTTAATTTGGGCTCTCTCTCTCTCTCTCTCTCTCTCTCTCTAAAGTAAATGCATGGTTGAATAGACAAAGATAACGAAACCAAGATGACTGTGCTTCCACAGAGAAATATAAAATAATAGACACTTAAGCCTGTCTCATTTGGAGAAGATCGCAATTTGGGGGAAGTCAAGGCTGCCACTGAACTTCTATAAAAAATCAACACACACACATGCAAACTTTATATTATATTATATTATATTATATTATATTATATACTAATTTACCTTCAAATTCTTAACAAACCCTAGATGAATACGATATTTAAGCGATAAATTTACAACTTACAATGAATATTTCATAAGGATGCAGATGTAGCTTGTTTTAAACTTAGACTTAACGATGACAAATTCTCATTTTTTGAATAAAAAACAGAATGGGAAAAACTATTAATTTCATTAATTAAATGCTTTTACATATCAAAGCATTTAATTTAAACAATAAAATATGCTTATTATATATTATATTATATACGCACACTGTTTAAACTATATTATTATTATTATTATTATTATTATATGCTGAATGCATTACATTTTATTAATATAAAATTTTACTTTTTGAATGCAATCATTCAATAATTATTTTTTATGTTATTAAATTATTATTTAATTATTTTAAAGGATAATGTTAAATTATCAAGTAATGTATGATTACTAATCCTGTAATTGGTTATTATTAATTATAATAATAATACACTCTAAAAACTGCTGGGTTAAAAACCAGCCGCTGGGTCACTATTGGACAGAACACACGCTGGGTTGTTTTGACCCAAGTGCTGGGTTTAAACTATTTAACCCAGACTTCTGGGTTGTTCATCTGAACCAACCAGTAGGTTGAATTGACACTTTAGCTGGGTTAAATGTTAAAGTGCTAGGTTGTTTTATTTGACCCAACCAGGAGGTGAAATTAACACTCTTGCTGGGTTGACACGTTCCGTTTGATGGTTTTTTTTTTTTTTCAAAAAGGCCAAAAATGTAACAACTTGACATAATGTAAATAGATTGTCACAGAATAAGAAAATGTGAATAACTCAATTTTGACAAAAATGTCAGACAAAACCATAGTGTGACCATTTGTTAAATATAAAATTAATGTAACATAAACACACTCTGTAAAACAATAAAAACAAGTCCCTGTAAATCTGATTTGAAATGCATTTTTTTTTTGCATTTAATACAATGTTTAAACACTTTATAAAGAAGTTTTAAACACAAATCTTATAATGCCTACATGACATTAAACATTCCCCATCTTAATATTTTAACTATTTATTTTAACTATTAGTTATTTAATTATTACTATTTCATAAAAAAAATGACATTAAAAACAAAAAAAAATTATTAAACCTATCAATAATAATTCAAATATTATTTATTAAATGTGGGCTGAAAAAACTGTAGATGGGTACAGATGAGTACTCGTGTCCATCAATCTGATCTACAGTATGCTGGGGAAACTGGCAGGTGAGAAGACACTGCTTTGTGTAGTTAACATCAGAGACAAAGAGTCTGTATTAAACATTGCCTCCAACAATGCGAAAGGTCTGTCAGGTTCCTCTTGTCTCATCCCCAAGGCACAAAACGTGGAACAATGTTTCAGTCATCTCCATATTTAGCAGATATCATTCCCATCATGTTGGTCCCCACCTGTGGATTACACACCAGCACTTAGGGTTGCAATATAACTAACATTTACGTCAAGCATTTTCGTTAAGGACGTACAGCTACATATGTATTTAATGCAAAAAAAAATTTCTCTTGTCAATACACACAAAAATACATAATGTGAATATAAATGTCTTACTAATTTACCTTCCTATTTAACGTGTGAGGGATAACAGGATACGCGCTTCATCTGAATTTAACGTAACATTCAACCCTTTTCAAATTCTTAACAAACCCTAGATAAATACAATATTTAAGTGATGAATTTACAACTTGATGTAAAAAAAGATGTAGCTAAAGACTTGTTTTAAACTAAGACTTAACGATGACAAGTTCTCATTTTTTGAATAATAAAAAACTGAATGGGAAAAACTATTAATCCCATTAATTAAATGCTTTTACATATCAAAGCATTTAATTTAAACAATAAAATATGCTTGCTCCTACCACAAGTTATTAAAAAAAAATTGATTGACATGATTCAGTCAGAAGTGAAGAATCCAGAAAGTTCGTCAAAGAATAAACCAACTGCTGGGTGAAAATAACACAACCATTTTTTTTTTTTTTTTACATACAGAAACAGAAGACATATTAAAACTGTCATTAAACACACCACAATTGCAACAGACCTTTCACACACAACTTTAGTGAAGATTACTAGTAATTTTCTAATGTTACATTCAAAACTACATTTAGTAAATTTTAGATTTTTTATTTATGTGTGACAAATGCACTTTTTTTTTTTTTTTATAAAATACAGTATAGCCAACTATTGGTGGAATAGAAAAACATGAACTATCCACACCACAAATGAAAACGCAGCGTACAGGATGCGTCTCTCAGCCACAATATATTATACCATAATCGTATTATACCAAAGATTGCCATTTAGAAATACACAAAGTGAAATAAATATACTGTTTAAACCATTTATAGAGACATCACAGCCAGCGGTAATTTTCAGAAGTTCTTTCCAAGGTGAGGCGCAGTGGACCTGTATTGCCTGCCTGGAGCTCAAACCTCCGAAATCGTTGTCGCAATTTTTTACTGTAAATAGATGCTATCTTTAATAACCGATTGATGTTTTGAGCTGTACACACATACATTCTCGCTTAAACAACTTATAAAACTACACTTTGTGACACAATAACAGTAATTTACTAACATTTTGCAGGCTGTCGTTTAAAGAAACCAGAGAATAAAGAATAAAACCAGTTGTTGGGTCAAAATAACCCAAGCAGGTGTTCCTTTGTAAATGACTCACTACATCTCATTTGACCCAACAATGTGTTTAAAGTACCCGAAATAACCCAGAATTTTGACCCAGCATAAACAACTCAACAATAATAACAGTAATAAAAACAAAACGTATTACAATATTTGTAATATTTTTAATTTACTGTATGAATAACATGTCATGTCATATAGCACTAACTACCGACTAATTTTTGACATTTACTTTGGAAAAATTAAAAATGTTTTTTTTTTAAATGGTGATGTTTTTTCCAATGTTCTATTTATAAAATGTTGTGTTAGTTTTACGCCAGATGTAATGGAATGCAAACCTTAAGGATAATTAAGATGTTTTTCGGAAAATGTGAGATGAACAGGTTTAAATGTTAAGTGATTTCTTGGTTCGACTGGGTTGACAGTAATCAGGCCTGGGTGTGGCAAGTGAAATTTTAACTCAGCCTTCAAACAAATGTGTGCTTCTAACAATCATGATTTTGAATGGGGGCGATTACTTATTCACGCATGACTAGGTAAGTCTGCACAGCTTTTTTCCCCCCTTAATAAATGAAATCCGCATTGAAATACTGCATTTTGTATTTATTCTGGGTATCCGTACAGGGTAATATTAAAATTTGTTTAATGATCTGAATCATTTAAGGGTGACAAATATGTGATAAATAAACAAATAAATAAATAAATCAGGAGGGAGCAAAGACTGTACATCCCACCCATTTCCAAATGCCACTCTTAACTGGAGCTACTATGACAAAGGACAAATTGCGATTTGATGAGTCAGAGTAACTTAAAAACTGTATTGTGTGATGTTCCTGGTCTGCAGAGGTCAAAAGTGGTCCAAAAATGGAAAAACTTTTGACGAGGTCGTGAGTGGGTTAAGTCTCTTGATGCACCCGGGGAGTGAAGTCTGGTCTGTGTAGTCCGATCCAATAAAGGAGCTACTGTAGCTCAGACGGCTGAAAAGGTAAATGCGTTTAAAATGAGTTTGCATGTTCTCCATGTGCTTGGTGGGTTTCCTCCCACAGTCCAAAGAAGTGCAGATTATGCTAACTGGCGTTCCCAAATTTGCCGTTGCATGTAAATGTTGACCAGAGGTTTTAACATGGTCGTACAAAATGGGAACAACAGTCACAGAGTTTCCTAGATAGACAGGTGGGATGGTCAAAGTGTTAGGGCTAATTGTTGTATATTGAATAAAAAATTTGTTCCCAGTATTTCAACTTGATGCGAAAATTACTTATTTATGCATAATTTATGTTGTACAGTTGTACATTTTATTTTATATGTGTTTGATTTTTTTCTGCTTTACATTTCCCTGTTTACATTGTTCGGTTTTCAGATTTCTAGTTCAAAGAAAGAAGTACGGTTTTAGGGAGACAATATCTGTTTAGAGAGAGACTCCTGACCAGATCGTCCCATCAGAAACGATTGGGCGTCCCCATATCCTCCTCTCATCGCTGATCACTTCACTCCAGCCTCTCTGAAGGATTGATAATCCTGTGAGCCTCAGAGGATCATCTCATCCACCCTGACAAGGCAGACAGACGGCTCCTGTGAAAACATTAAATGACAGCAGGATAAATAAACAGGCCAGTGTAATACACACTTTCTGACATCTAGCCTGACGTGAGCATGAATTAGTCAATTTTACTTTATCACGAGAAGGAAAAGACAGCATGTTCTATTAGCTGGAGGATTTTTTTTTTAAGTCTTATGAAATGCTTGTTGCAGGGCCTGGAATAAATCTAAAATGATAAGGAAGGTAATCAAAGCAATATTTTGTATCCTTTTCCAATGAATAGTTTTGCATTCATACCCAGTGCAATTGAGAACATAATGCTAAATGGTTTAAAAATGATCATTAACAATACTTACTTTGAATTCACTATTGAAGCTTTGTGCAAAGAGTTGACTACAAGCCCACTTCACAACTTGGCAGCTAAAACCCAGTGCAACATTACTACTGATTTTAGTTAAGCATAGACTTAGCAAATCCTCATTTTATATTAGCATCCATACTAATGACATGATACTACGTATATGAACAATCTAATGTTGTTAGCCGTATGGCTCCTCCGACCAAGGGGTCACTGGACCATCCAATCCGCCAACACCACAGCACAGGTTTTGCGCTGGATGCTCTTGCTGACACAACCCTCCTGTTTTATCAGACAGGCTTGGGCGTGGCACTGCATCCAGTGGTTGGGGTTTGGGCGGGAACAGAACCCGGGCCTTCCACAAGGCAGACGAGAAACCTACCACTGATCCACCAATGCCTACTCTATAAAAACATTATAATAATTTACATTCAAATATTACATAATTTATTTTCATTCTCCAAGTGGCCCCAACTGATGCAATATTACAATGTTAATAAAGTACAAAAGAAGAAGGACTTAACTTACTTTTCTTCCTCATTTGATCTTCAGGAAAGTCAAATAATGCAACTTCCTGTCCAACATGTGACTTTAAAAATACTATATTTTAAATGTAAAAAAAAAAAGTTTTGGGTTCAATTAAAAGTGTCAGGTGAAGCTTAGTGGGAATGGAATGTTCTTTTTGTTTTTTTGTAAACTATAATGTATTAATAGGATTGTAAAGTATTTTAATCATAAAACTTCAAAGAAAAGTGTATTTATAAAAATAAAAAACAGTTTTGTGGTTGTACTTTGTAGATAGGTTTGTACTTCTAAATTGACTTGCATGTTTCAGGCTGTAAAAAGTTTGTAGATTAAAAAATTTTGCCTGTCTGCCTTAAAACCCAGAGGATTTCTAGCTATTTTGCATTACTATGGTTTAAAAAATACATACAGGGGTTAGGATTATGCAATAAAGATTGAGATATTATTTCATTTTTATATATTTATAAAGATAAAACCTGAAGATCTCTTTAAACGGATTTAAACTATAAGATATATGTTCCTTCTAACTGTGCTTTGACGGTAGCATCCCCTCAAATGTTTCTAAGGTCCATTTTCTGACTGTTCCAACACTTAAATCTTAACCCAGTGTAAGTATGTATCCAATGATGTAACTTCAAAGCACTTTTTGTAAGTCGCTCTGGATAAGAGCGTCTGTCGAATGCCTAAATGTAAATGTAAATGTAAATCTTCCTTTGCACGCATCTTCCATTTTTCCTAGCATAAAATTATGACGAACATGGAGCTAGATTGACATAAAAGTCTCATGAATTTGGATTTGATTGTTCATAAATTAGACTTTTATCTGATATACAACCACAATATGGAAGATGGTACAAAAACAGATTAGTGCTGTTCACACTGGTATAAAAAGAAAAAGGATCTAAATCAGATTTGGACCAAAAGAAATCCTGATTTGGGTCACTTTTGTCTGCAGTGTGAATGCAGCCTCTATATCCAGCTCAGAAAACTCTCTTGGAATTTCATTATCACATTATAGACCAGATATTCATTAAAAGAGATCCATCACATCCATTAATGATGTATTTTGTTTTTGCACCAGACCAAAACCTTGATATTCCTTTTAATTAGGAGTAAAAATGAAGACCTTGAGCACTCACACTCAGTAAAAGTGTGTAACAGTGAGCGTGTGGCCGTCTTTCAGTAAAAGATGGCCACACTCTCAGGTTATTCATCCACTTGTCCTTTTGACACACTGCCAATCCATTTGTGAGGGACATGGCTCCTCATCCTCAAAATGTTGCTTCCCACCCAGCTAAAGCGATAACCTTCAGAGAGCTGAGAGTTTTCTACAGCCTCCTATTTGCATTGACTGCACTCGGGTGCTTATATCAGAGTGTGCTACATATATCTCTCTGACGTTTACGGGCTTGCTGAGAGAAGAGGGTGGAGCTCGAAGAAAAGATTTTCATCTCCTACATCGAGGCAATAGAGGATCCTGGTTTTTCTTTTAAACAACTCCGTAGTGTGTGAGCCAAATGATGGAGCAGGAAGATAACTTCTTAATGGCTTCACTAAGAAAAAAAAGGAACATTTTTACAATGAATTCTTTGCATTTTTTAAAGTTCTTTAGGGCGATACTTAGAAGAACATTGTATAAAATCCTTAACACCAAGTTGTTGCTAGATATCTAGCTTGCTGATTGTTCCATATGTATTGTACTGCAATGCTTGGCATTTAGATTGCATTTTCTATAAGACCTTTTCACACTACAGAGGATTAAGTCTTGTTAAATAAAAACTTCATCACATCTTCGGTGAACTTTGGAGTCAGACTGGCTAGAAGGTGTTGATTACTTGTCTATAACAGCAAAATGGTAGTATAGAGTGGTGAATGTAATCGTTGATATGGTGAAATTTTATACAAGGGAGTCAAAGGAAGGAGTCTACAGTGTGACCTTCTGGTGATAAATGAGTAGGTATAATAAGTAGATAACAAATGTAAGTTAGATCAGGGCTTATACTCAGATTTGAGATAATGCTAATGCTTAAAACTGGGCTGAAACTTAGCATGAGAGGAGCATCCGGACTGGCCTGGGATTTTACTGTGACCAGGGCACTGGTCCCTAGAAGAGAAGCCCACCTCATGGGCTTTCAGCTCAGAGAACTGGAACATGACTTATGCAGGGCTTGGATCTGGCAGGGTGCATGAGGCACACATGATCCTTAAACCCATATTATGTTCTCAAGTGTGCTGAAAGCATTAAGTCCATGAAGGCTGGAAGGGGCACCAGTAGGAAGCTGAGTAGAGCAGAATAAACATTATGTTATTCAGGCTAAGATGTGAAATAAGCATGATTTTGGCAAAGCTAAAGTACACTGCAGGCATGGGGGGCCCATAAGCGGGGGTGTGCAGAGCAAGAAAGACATTAGGGAGCCTATGGTGCACTTCAGGGCATATTGGTCTCAAAGCCATGTGGTGAAGCCAGACTTGGTGCCAAAGGGTGCAGCTGGTAATGGCTGGGGAGATGCAGAACATTCTTGCCACACAGCATGACATGTACAGAATGACAGTACAGGGCAGAATTTGGGCACCACGGAGCATAACTTTAGTTCTACAGGGCATGACTCTGGATTAACAGGGCATGTCTCCAAATTAACAATGCATCATTCTAAAAAACAGTATTTAAGGCATGGGAGACCTCTCCATTGACCTCTGTTTGATGCTTAACCATTTGGGTGGTGTATACCCCTTGCTACTGCAACTCCTGCACCCTGTGATGTACCGGCAGTGACACTGAGCTGTCCTATCAGCTTTACTCATTTTAGGACACATGTTAGGATTCTGCATTTAAGGCCTTGCTGGGAAGTTGAGGTCAGAAAGCAGAGTCAGTCATGATGTGATTGACCTTCTGACCATCTTACCAGTAATCAGTAAGCCTTTAACCTGTGACCCACCAAATCTTTGTAATGGTGTGAGAGCCCTGAGATCGTTTCAGGAAACACTTGACCCTAAAGTCAGGTTCATTTTGATCAGCGAGAACACAATCTTTTTGCGATCAGGACGGTGCTCTGCCTAAAGAGGTGGTTTCAAGAACCCGATATGGTAACTTCATCAGTGCCGACTGTCTCCTCTGAAATCTCTGTTTGCACACAGCCTGTGTCAATCTCATCCTCTGACCTACACAGCTGCATAGCTGATTAAACAGGAAGGCAGACGAGGGCATCACTCCTGACATTTCAGCATGAGTCTTAACTTCCATGTTCTCTCCTTTTCATGTGTTTAATGGTGTCTCACAAACAAAGAAGGAGCATACTGCCACCTGCTGTATTGGTGGAAATATACAAGCCTACCTGAGAATGGAGCAATCGTGCATAAGGTGAAAATGTCAGAGCTCGAATCAGAATTGAACAAGATAAATGCTTGACCAGCTTTTGTATATTTTCTATGTTTTATAACTGGTTCACACGTAGGACAACAGGAGATTTTACTGCAGTCTGTAACTTATGATGTGTTTTAAAGACTTGACCCCAGGTCCGCTATTCATTGGAAAAAGCAATCAGAATGTTCATTACCTCACACCCCAAAATAGAGATCTTGTATCTACAGAAGAAGACAGCAGCGGACCGGTGTTCTTGATCCCTCCGTGACCTGCGCAGGCTGTTATAACTGAGTTGTATCTATTCGTAATTGCATGGCCACTTATCTGGTCTCGGGTGAAAACCAGGCCTGAGGCACAGTTATCGATTAAGAAGCAGAAGGAGCAGAAGTCATCTACAGGAGCACTTGATGATACAATTAAACATGGTTTTGTACAAGAGCATTGAATGCATCCTGTTAAATTATTCCATTGGCATCTTTATTAGAGCTTTTACTTTTTCTCTCCTGACACAAAGATGGCTTTTTTTTTTTTTTCCCTTCTGCGACTAATCTAAAATATATTCCCACCCATCGGTGCTCGTCTGCTGATAAAGTGATACTAAAAGGAGACTTTGTTTTGGAGTTTGCTGCAGTTTGCACTGGTTGTACTGCAGTATCGATCTGTTGCTAAAGGTTAGTGTCTTCACGTCTGCCAGACACTAAGAGAACAAAAAGGAAAACAAATAAGCTTTTAGTGTCCTGCTGACTGATCGCTAAACCTGGCACAGAGGAGAAGAGTTTGGTTTAAAGAACAACACTGTTGAATTCTTGATTCTGAATTCTGATTGGTCAGAAGTACTTGATAGCAGCAGCTCTGAGAACTATTTAAATCACAGCCTTATAGTTATATGTTCGTTTTAATGGGGAATAAAAGAAAAATAAAATCTGTTGGTAGTGATATTAAAGTTTTTTTGTTTGTTTTTTTGGTAGAAAGATGATTAATTAACAATTTAGGGAAGGAGTCTCCAGTAACGGTACGTTGTGGTTTCTCTGATAACAAGCTGCTATAATGTGATTAAAAACAAGTGCTATGTATTTCACTGACATTCTACAGGTATGAGCACAAAGTGTGAACGCGGTCATTTAAAACCTTTATCAATGATATGTTAAGAGACTGATTGGGAAAATAACTACTGCAAAATCATTAACAAGAAAGGGAAGAAAGAAAGAAAGCGAGAAAGATAATATATAAAATAAGAATATATTAATCAAATAAAGAGAAAGAATGAAAGAAAGAAAAAAGATAGGAAGGGAAGGAGGGAGAGAGGAAATAAGAAAGAAAGAAATGCATAAATAATCTTGAAATATATGAAAAAAGAAAGAAATATGAAAGAAAGAAAGAAGTAAAAAGGAAGAAAGAAAGAAAAAAAAGTAAGAAAATACATAAAATAGGAATATATTAATCAAATAAAGAGGAAGAAAGAGAGAAAAAAGAAAGGAAGAGAAGGAGGAAGAGAGGAAAAAAGAAAGAAAGAAATGCATAAATAATCTTGAAATATAAGAAAAAGAAAGAAATATGAAAGAAAGACGGAAAGAAAGAAAAAAATACATAAACCAAAAACTTAATATTTTTTTAAATGAGAGAGAGAAAGGAAGGAAGAAAAGAACCAGAAGAAAATAAATAAACAAATACATAAAAAAGAATGAAAGAAAGAAAGAAAGAAAGAGAAAATACATAACATAACTAAATATTTATCACATATTGAATAAGAAAGAAAAAGAGAAAGTAAAAAGAAAGAAAAGAAATAAAAAGCTGGAGAAGAAAAGTAAAAGAAAAAAAGAAAGAAAGAAAGAAAGAACAAATGAAAGAAAGTAAGAAAATAAACCAAAAACATATTATTTATCAACAAAAGAAAGAGGAAGAAAGCAAGAAAAAAAACTTCAAAGGCAAAGAAAGAGAGGGAAAGGAAAGAATGAAAGAAAGATTGAAAGATACTCATAAAAACGAAAAAAGAGAGATAAAATGGACAAATGGAAGAAAGGAAGCATGATACACAAAAATAATTAAATTTAACATTTCAAAACTTCACATATATTTTATATTATAAAATGTAAATATACAAAAGAATAAAAGTTAGACATATTTATTGCTAATAAATAAAATAATGTAACTGTAATAAAATAAGTGTGAGGTCAAAGTAATAAAACACTCGTAATTGTTATCAGTAATTCTGCTTCATGTTGTGCTGTGATTACTTTCCTATAACAGCACACCAAAGTGTTTTATTTCATACTTATTGGAGTTTTTTTTTTCCTCCTTGACTGGACATTTTTTTTTCCTTCACAACTTTATTCCCCATACTGCAGAGTTGTAGTGACTGAAAAATCACGCCATAAAAGCATTTTCACATTAGAGAAAAGGTGCAAGTTTGTCAGCTTACCTACTTGTCACCTGACTTTGCTCTGTCCCTAATTGGTGTCTGGTACGAGTCCTTTGTGGCTGGATGTTGGAGCGTCTTCTCTCAGCGGGCACGTTCCCAACGGATCTCATTGTGTGTTGGCCGAAGCTTGGTGCGAACGCCGTCTAGGCTTCTCTCTGCACTGAGAGGTCTGAGACTCCTCTTCTCGAAAAGAAGCAGCCTCTCTGATCAATTTGCCACATTTGCTAAATCGAGCTCAAAGCCTCCAGAGCCAGCTGAGGAATAAATTAGCCTTTGCTGGAGCCTGATGTTTTATTTTAGTGCCGGTGTGGTGTGTATTGATAGAGAAGTTCTGGGCAATCAATGAGCTCCTGGAGGACTTGGTATCACACATGACACAAACCAGAATGTTTGCTAAAAGAAAAAAAGAAAAAGAAAAAAACTAAACAAAACTGCAAGAGCTCAGTCTGGGGAGGAAGAAACAGTAATGAACAACGCTGAAAGGCTTGAGCTTACTTATGGAAAAGTTGAAGTTCAGGAGTACAGACAGCTCCCTGAGGGAAGTGTTCTCCAAGTGTAAAATGCCAAATGTTGCTGAAAAACCTGACAAGACTTGCAAGCGCACTTGATGCTGGGAAACAAGACTCTGATTCCATAGTTTAGTTTTTGTGAGAATTTCAGATGATCGCAAATAGTGTGTATCAACACGGGGAATTCTTTGGGGTTCTCTAGTGTGGTTGGTGGTTTGGCTAATGGGTGCAAGAAATGGACCACATGGATTAACTTCCGGTAGCCAAGATGCCTGAACCAATTGACAAACTATTTATTTTTTTCAGCCGGGAGGGCCGAAGACTATCCCGTGTTTCCTCCGAACCGCGTGACGCCATCCGACCGCATCTTTTCGAACTGCATGCTCACGCACCATAGTACGTTAGTACCACATTGGGAGGAAAGCGCTAGCCGCTTCTTCTGCGTGCGTGAGCTCACAGACGCCCCTGATTGGCTGTAGAGCCGTGATTAATGTGGGAGCACAAAGTACCTCTCATCCCTCCCCCCTGAGAGAGCTCGGCCAATCAGCTCCCTCTAGACCTCCGGCTGCGAGAGGTAACAGCATTACCCAGGAATCGAACCAGCGATAGAGCCAGCACTTTACCACTGCGCCACTCGGAGGCCAATCGACAAACTGTCACATTTTATGCGTACATATTACTAAAAGCTGATTAATTGTTATGCTCTTAACACATCCATTCCATTGTCTGTCATGTGACCACTGGATGATAAATGGTTCCTTAAGAAGAGAACCGTAAATCGTTTTTTCCCCTCAAGGCTTTTTTTCTTTGCCACAGTTTTAAGGGTGATAAAGAATGACCTTTTGTTGACCGCGCAGACTAAGAGCTTTATTTCCAATCTGAGGCATTAGAGATATACTGGATCATCAAATGCCCTGCTGTTTGACAGTGCACACCATCAGCCTGACAAAAACATGTAACATCTTGGGTTCTGGATTGTTCACCCTGGACAATCTTCCACCGAGGCATGTCTGACAGGAAAACTTGGCAGGTCAGGGTGGCTGATGGCCTGGTTTGGCAATAAGCATGCATAGAGAGAGAGAGAGAGAGAGAGAGAGAGAGAGAGGCTTGCAGATCAGCGGGTAGCTCCTATTTGCCCGCCTTGCCAGCTTGAGTGATGAAGTCTCTGATTGCACTCGACAAAGATGGATGAGAAACTTAAAGCTAGTTTTCAGAGAGCAAATTGATGACCTGTGTACCAATCCACATGAGAGCAGGTTAATAAGGCTGTTACTCACAGCTGATTAGAGTTTCTTCCCTCCTTCCAAAGAGAAACTGAATTAGAATGTAAGAAACGGATAATATACGTCGGGTGTTGTCAGGTTTACAGTGGCGACAGAGAGGACATTTGGTTTCGCCTAATAGTTGTCAATGCAAGTGCTGTCAAGATGAAAACATGCATAATAGAAACCTGAAACACGCCAACTGCACGGCCGTTTCCTTCCGCTACGTAGGAAAGCAGTGTGTTGTATTTTAAGCAGCAACAACTCATGACCATTGGCTACGGTGATTCAGGATGACATCCTTTCAGACGAAATGAAGTCGACAGACTGTGACACTTGACACATTACTTATGCCATCAGCCTCTATCTAGTGAAATCTCAGAGTAACCAGATTTTATTCATTACATACACAAGCAGCCTGTTTTTGTTGTTTTTTTTTTTATTGTAGTTTTGCTCAACTATCTTAAAGCATGTCTTTTCATCTAACAAAAAAAAACAAAACAAAACAAAAAAAACAATGTCCCCTTCCAACTTCCCATCTGTGCGACATACAGTATCTTACAATGAAAATCTGTTCTGTACAAAAAATGACACACCACTTGCACTCATGCACTTGCCTTTGCGTGAATTAATGTGTTCAGATTTTTTTTTGCTATGAATCAAAATCTTGGCAGGTGTGGAGTATTTGTTAACTGGTCCAAAAAACCTTGTTGCCGGTGCATGCAGGAGCCTGATTCCTGACGCCTTCCTGGAGGAATCCATCCTTGCACATCATCTAGGAAAAAAAATAAATAATAAAACTGTGCACTATCATCTTATATCTGTATAACGTTTTTTGAGAAAAGATGTCTTTCATAATTAAACTTCTATTATCAATAGCACCCTCTACTGCATTTAAAAATGACCGTATGTAGGTCAGTGCTTGATTAACCTCCCCAAGAGTTCTTTGACTTCCTGAATATACTTAAAATTCCTTTCTTTATTAAAGCATGCTGAATATTTTTGTCGTAATAGAGTCAGTAAGGGAGAGTCTAAAAAACTGTGTAAGATTTTACCAAGCATCTACTTGGGAGATGGGAGCACAGTGGCTTACTGGTTAACACTGTCACCTTGCACTTCCAGGGTCCGGCTTCGATTCCTGCCTGGGGGTCTTTGGTTTATGGAGTTTGCATGTTCTCCATGTGCTTGATGGGTTTTCTTCAGGTGCTCCGGTTTCCTCCCACAGTCTGAAGACATGCCTCTTAGACTAATTGGCCTTCCCAAATTGCCTGTAGTGTGTAAAAGTGTGTGTAAATGTTGACCGGAGGACCCAACACCGTCGCAAAATGGGAATAGATACCCATTTAATAAATGGTCACCACCGACCCCCACGATCCATAGTTGATCAACAGAGGTTTCTAGATGGATGGATGATGGACTTGGCATAATATATAATGTATGATGTTACACCGATCAGCTATAACATTAACTCCATGTAGCATTAAACACATTCAAATTGATTATCAATTATATACCCGTAAACTGGTGACAGGATCATGGGCACCCAGGGCTCATTTGTGCCTTTGGTGAGCAAAGGTGACACTGTCCTTTCCGATCGGACGGAAAAGCCAATGCAGGACAAATCACAAGTCAATGCTGGCCAGCATAGAAAGGCACCAGAACTCCCAGTTCACCGCAGCCTGGAATGCACCTGGCCCGGCAGGCAAAGAGCTCAAGGCCACCGACTCACCCTTCAAAACTTCCCAGACCCCCCAAAAAATATTTACACTCATTAATCCACTTATATGTTTTTTTCATTTTGGTCTGCTTAACAATTACAAAATAGAAAAAAATGTCCAAATTATTTATTCATATTCATTAAGCACTTTATCCTGGACAGGGTAGCAGTGGATCCAAAGAACCCAAAGGGAACATGGAGCGTCCATAGAGAGAACTCGTAAAACAGACACATTAACATGTTGTAAATTAGATCTATCGTGTTAGATTTGTTAACAGCTTTCCTTGTTTATCTCACACTAACTCGTCAAATTAATTGTCTAATAATGACTGCCCTTCTTAACTGAATATAAAAACCCAATTAGCTCTCTGCGTAATAGCAAGTGCTACTTATGTCCAGCCAAAATGGGAAATCATTTCAGCTAAGGCATGACCAGCCTGTCAGTCATGTAGTGCTGTTTTTAGCATCTAGTAAAAGACATTATTAGCCGAGGAAGCTATTCTCCTGGTTTAGTTCAATCGTGCATGGCGCTGAAAATAGTCCGGCCCATAACGGTTGACGACCACTTTAGATATAAAAAATATCTGCACTTAAGGTGACAGCCATGAAATTTCAGCTCATATTTACACGGATGTCATTAGGCTGAGGTCATAGCGATAGATGTCAACCTCATATCCAGCTGCAGCGTGTAATAAACTCAGCATTACACACCTCAAGACTCTATCTCATCTCTCGTCTCCTTAAAATTGTCAGGATGCGCCAGTGTAATGCAAATATTTATGGTAAAGCTGTAGGGCAACGAAGATATAACACGCAATATGCTCTTTGTGATATCACCGCTTGGATTGTGAGACCATTTTCAGAAGTCTTCCATTGCTAAAGATAGACAGGATATACGTAGCTTAGTATGAGCAGCGACTGCAGTATGAGCAGTCTAAGCGATTCATATCTGTGGAATGGATGAGAAGACCTCGACTGGCAGGGTTTCATTACAGGGATGCAAAATCCCATCTTTATTGCTGGCCCGGCTTGTTTTGGCCAGTGGGCATGACCAGGTTGCATGCCATGGTGTTTGGATTCCTGAATAATTTTGATTGACAGCCATGCAGCGATGGTATCGCGGTCTTCCTACTGGTGTCCAGTGATTACCCTTGCACAGGGAGGGATAGAAACACCATTGACAGAGCATGAATGATATTTCTCAACTCTATCTTTTACTGCGTTGTGAGCTGTATTAAATAAAAGGAAAAAAAAACAACAACATAGGGTATCTTAATATAGTTCTGTGCTGCAGTTGCCACCAGTAGAGCTTCTGTTTTAGGTTTTACAAACCTCTGGAAGTGCACTGGAGTAACTGGTGTTTTCAAGTTGGTGATGGTGAAGTTCTGTATTAACACCTCGTTCCAAAATTTCTCTTAGATGTTCGATTAAGTTAAGATCTGGTAAGTGGAAAGACCATAGCATATGATTTACATCATTTTTGTCTTCAATAAATCATTCAGTGAGCCGTCATGCCCTTTGGGTAGCAGTAAAGTCATCAAGAAGAGCCCACACACTTTGTCAGTCTTATCACTTAGAAGAACTTTGAATTGATTTGCAGCAATGCTTCACTCTAATTAGACAAATGAACCAAAATCATGCTGGCAAACTAAATAAATGCCCCCTTCCGTATTCACTTTATTTATTATTTTTATTTACCACCAAACCATAATATGCTAATACCCAGCCTTTGGTCCTGTGTGTGATCTATCAGGCATAGTTCAGTCCAGTTCAACCTTTACTGTATTCATCACACATACATTACTGCACAGTGAAATTCTTTATTCTTTGCATATCGCAGCTTCTTGTTAGTAGGCAGGGCTCAGAGCGCAGGGTCAGCCATTTTACGGCCCCCCTGGAGCAGACGAGGTTAAGGGCCTTGCTCAAGAGTTATTTCACCAGAATAAAGAGTTAATTCCCTAGAAATGGCATTTTAAATGTGCATTTTATGCTATTAAAAAAATAAACAGTTAGAGAGCAAAATATCATCTTCAGCCTTTTACATGTCCTGGAAAATTACTTTTCTCTGGCACTCGGGTGTCTATGACAAAAATAATAATTATAATTATCATAACAATAATAATTATCATTATCATACCAAAAAAAATATACGATCAAGTTCCATTCTGCGAGCTTGTTCATACTGTCCAATTTGTTTGTAAGTCCAACAAAAACTGTCTACAGTAGGTACAGTACTAGGATACTAAAACAATTGGCTATACCCAGTAGAAAACTAACATGTTCCATAATCCATAGTCCTTGTTCTTTAGAATTGAAGATGGTTAAACGATTCTTGTTCGAGAACGAACAACGTCTGCCATCTTTTCATCTCACTCCATTTTCTCAATTATTTCCACTAGTCTCCATCATTATTGCTTGCCGCGTCTTAACAGTATCTGCTTCATCGCTGCTGCTTTTATGCAGACATCCTGGGATGCGCGCTGCACTCACGTGACAATGTACGCTGGACATGTGATTTAACCTCCGCGAGTGAACATGCATGAAAGAATGAAGTTTGTAACTTGAATGTTTGTATGTGGGGGACTTACTGTTTATCATTCTTGTAAAAGCTTTGAAATTCCACATTTTACTGTAGGCAAACAAACACAACCTAACACCTTACACAGCCAAAATTGAAGCATCCTGAAAAGCCAATCGCATCGATTCTTTCCGTGACATGATCAGTGAAGAGAAACTACTGGCTTAGAGAAACAGACGTAACCACTGATACATATGTATGATACATGAAAAGGAGGGGTACACTAATGAACCAAATAGGTGATTGTGAGTAATATATCCTGCAAAAACTTTAATAACTGCCAGACTTTTTAAAATCAGAGTATAACAGCAGTGTGTTTGTGTGTTTTTAAAGTTTTTTTTTTTGGAGTCACTGTTTTGGAGCTCACTGAAGTCGCGGGTCTCAAAGGCGCGGCTCACTACTGCACAACTGTTATGATAATGTTCAGCACTTAATCTCACTCCATGTCTTCCCAGCAGTTTGTTTCGGAATAAGCATACGGATGTAATGTATATTTACTAAATATAAATTGTATACGGAGTGATAAATATTCTGCAACCAGAACAAATGAATTCAGCTTGGGAAATCCTTACCCTACACATACTGTATATATCAGTGCGCAGCTTACTGGTGTTGGAAATCAAATTTCAAGAAAGAGGTGTGTTGGGATCCTGTAAGACACAACGGAAATTATAGGATATAAAGCTTGTGGGATTTCAAAAAACAACAAAGACAAAAACCCACACCGATTAACATGGGTGTGTATGGGATGTGGTGCAGTTATACTAATTCTATGTTGGCTCATGATGTTAATTGAAAACCTAAGAAGGCTAGAGTGCTGCGGATCGAAAGAAGACTTTGAATAATGTAGAAAGAAGCTGTTTAACAGATGATAAATTCCCACCAGGATGTCTCAACAACTACAAAGAGAGGAAAATGAGCTCTGAGGTTTTACTGCAAGATGAAAACCGCAGGTAAGCCCTGGGAACACAAAAGACATGCTATAACCTGTAGAGTTCTGGTAAGTCTTATAAATAAGATAAAGATTAATGTGAAGAAGAATCATGAAAAGAAAAAAATGAACACATAATGCTAACATCTACTGCAAGAGGAACAGCTGTAGTAAAGGCATATATCACCATGAGAATGGCCATTCCATTATCCTCCATGTGGCCTGCAAATGCAAGAACTTCTCAGAGCTGAATACGAAAACGTTTTGTCTGGTCAAGTCAATCACCAGACCAAAATCCCACCGAGAAGCAGCACTTACTGAAAGGATGCCTAAGGGCAAAAATACCCCTAAAATAAGCAAGTAGTGAAAATGGCACCATTACAGGCCTGGTGGGGCATCACTAGAGAGGAAACTCCACATGTGGTGACAGAAATGGGTCACAGACTCCAGGCAGGTTTTTGCCTTAAATATGACCAGTCATTGAATATTTTAAGATGATAGTCTTCTAAAATTGTCTCCACTTATTTTTCTGCACTGGGTAGTCAAGTCAAACCAGGACTTGTAATGAAATGTTTGTTGAATGAAGGCATAAAACCTGATTGACATCTACAGAAGACTTCAAGCATTGATGAGACTCTTAGTTGTGGTAAAAACGTTTAAACGTCTTACAGGATCCCAATCACACTTCTTTCTTGAAATTTGATTTCCAAGACCAGTAAGAAGGCAGAACGTACAGTACGTAAATGATGAGACCAGCCAAAGTGGCTTAGAGCCCACTGCAGTTAGCATTCAGCAAGTGAATCCTTGAAAATCGATGGATAACTTGCCGCCAACTTGCGGAAGAGACCTATCTGTCTGTGGGAACTGTACACACAATCATTCATTACCATTAATGCCAGTTCGTGGGCATTTCAGACATGAAGCAAGCAGTCCGATCACGGCTTTGGTGCACTGAGAAAACCTTCTACCTTGATGGTATCCAAGCATTAGTGAAACACTGGGCTAAGTGCATTAGTGTAGCAGTGGGTTATATAGAGAAATAAAGGCAGTCAGGGAATCAGGAACTCCTCCTTGAACTCCTCTCCAGTGTGTGGATCTGCATGCCAATCAGCCAGACATTTAGCAACTACAGATCCCGATCAAGAGCTTTAGTTAATACTCACATCAAACAAAATGATGAGAAAAAATCTCTGTGGGATCTCTGTGACTTTGGAGGAAACATCCATTCAGAGACATTCAAGCTGACAGCAAGGTTATTAAACGCCAACCACACTATACAACAGTGATGAATACAAAGCATGTCATAATGTCTGAAGAACAGTTTGAACCTTGAGTTGGATGGGTTACAAAAGCAGACGTGTGGTTCCAAAGAGGAGCTTGAGTTGTTAAACAGGGCTTTAGACAGATGTAGGCTACCATTTAATATGCATTTTAGACCTGGTGGAGTGATAAGACATGAGGTTTTAATCTGTTTCTCATTTCTATGTCACAATTTTACAGTATCTAGATAAAATATGATCTTCAGGATGCATATATATATAAATATATATATAAAAGTACAAAAAAGGCCAAGCAAATGACAGAAACCAAGGTTGACAATATGAAAAATGAATGAGGTCATAAATGCAGATTGTGGGAAATAGCAAGGGTCAAAACATCTGGCCTCTTTCGAAAAATATTTTGCCGTTATATTTTCTCACATTAGAACCCTACAGTATTAGCATGCCATTTTTCAGCTGTTAAGAGTTAAGGGGTTTAACGGATTGCCTCGGCCAGAACAAGCATCAGCGCATGAAGCAAGGCCAAACTTTGCAGTGGATTATGTCTGTCTGAGACACATTCCTCGGATCTCTTCGTAGGAGACTGGGTGAGGCGTAAAGACGCCAGGCCCATGTGCTAATGTGTGTGTTGGCATGGAGACAGAAGAGCTGAACCTCCCTCACATCTCCAGCTGCCGAGGCTGCTTTTAGACATCGAGATGAGAGGTTGATCCCAGCTGAAGTGACAGCTAGTCGGGGGAAAAGCTCTTCTGTGCCCTTGAATGGCAGAGAAATAGAAGCTCTTGATGCCTCGGTAGAGAAAAACACACAAGCACACAAGAGAACTCGTAATGCACGATGTTGTGTGCTGGTGCCATTTTTGAAGTCAGTGTTCGCTCTGAAGCGAGTTCTGAAATAGTTTAAGCGGAATATTAAAAATGTTTAAAACTTTCTAAAGCCAATTTATTTTTGCACCGCTCAGCTTAATAGTTTCTTAACATTGTAAATTATCAGCAAGATTGCATTAAAATTTCTGCATTTAAGGATAATAGCTCTTATAAATCCCAGGTACATAAGCTCGTAGAAAGTACAGTATTACAGCATGTTGCAGCATGATATATTGCCGAGTTAAAGTTGCATCTGTAACTGAGCGTTTTTTACAGTTTATGCTAAAATATTAAATAAAAGCAAAAGTGAGTTTATAATAGAGTACATTTATAATAATACATTTTGCAATTGGTAAGGCTTCTGTAATGACAACGTAAGGAAAAATGTGCAACACAAAAACACACATATAGCAGAAATTAAAAATAGGGTAGCTGATAGATTTTTTTTCAGCATATTAATTTAGAAAATAAATGTTTATGCATTTGAAATTTTGAAGTACTATAAATATACTTGACTGCTTACTGCAAAGTTAAGTTTGTAGTCATTAATGAAGGATGCATATTGTATATTACACTATGTAAAAACTACATAAGGTAATGTATTTTACTACTATATAGTTTATTGTATAAGGAACTTCTTCTTAATTTATCAAAATTAATTAAAAAGCGATTAGTAATTGGTGAAGAACCGCCATGATACATTTAATTGTTTACTTATTAAGTTAATAAATCCTTAGTCTAATTAAGTAAGTGTGATGTAAAGTGTTACTGTTGTATTTATCCATATGTAGTTTTGTGATTTAAAAATAAAATTATTTGAAAAATTATTTTGTAAGATTCTAATGAAATAATATTCCCAGACCTCAGACTTACAGTAAGTGCTGTACTTGTTCAGTTATGCTGAACATCTTAAACTGATACAGTGTAGATTTAGTTTTCCTAAATCAAGGGGAGGTCTTGAGTTATGCATGATCCAGCCTTTTTCTTGCACAATATCAGCTCAAGTATGAGCAATAAGTCCTACACCACTGTGTTGTTCATGTTCAGAAGCGTTACTGCAGGAAGTAACCTAATCCACAGTGGAGATATTGTATAAAAACAAAGTGGTTTTAGAAAAGATACAGTACATTATCAATAGATTAGGTCATATGCAATTCAATCAGCTGCTCACATTATCTTTATAAACAGAATGAGTTTCGATGTAAACACATCGTCATAGTGATACGTGGATCAATTTTAAACACAAAGCTATATTAGGGAAAAATGTGTATTTATTCATTTTGTTTACATTTCCATGGGTCCAATTACAACCTGTTTATATCATTACAGCGGTGACCAAAAGTATTAAGAGTATAAGTATTGGCGTATACAGTATGCCATGTTTTATACTGCAGTTCCCTCTGTATAAATCATGTGATTTATCACTAATGAGTTCTATTAATGAACTAAAAAACTTGTGAAAAACTGGCATGTCCAGCTTAAACCCAATATCAAACTTTTGCATAATGGTGAAGAGGGCAGGAGTGGTCAAGAATCCGTTGTCTGAACATGATGTGCAGGAAGCGATCAAGTAGGCATGGATTAGCGAGTGACACCAGAGTACTGAAGATGTTTATACTGTATTTGACCCTATGCCCAGTCAGATAGAGAAGGGTTTAGAAAATGTAGGACTTCATAATAAATACCTGATTGTTGTAAAGCAATTTTGTTGTATAAAATAATTAATTAATCTTATCTGGTCATTTTTTTTTGTCATTAAAACAGTGAATTCCATTTTTGTCCCAATACTTTAAATATCATCAAGAATAGGTTTTAGGAATCTACTAAGTTTAAAAGAAAGTAAATAAATAAAAAAAATTATAAAAGTTGGGTGAACATATAAAAAAAATATATGAAATATTAAAATTGTTTCATTTCTGGGTGAGCACTGTGGCCTTAATCCTTAATGGTCAAGGGTCCGATTCCCACATCAGGTCTGTGTGCATGTTCTCCCCATACTTGGTGGGTTTCCCTCATGTACTTCAGTTTCCTCCCACAATCCAAAAACATGCAGATTAAGCTGTTTCCATTAGTTTATGAATGAATCCTCTCGGATAAGCTCACGGCGTCGGGTGACCCTATACAGGACAAGCAGTTTAGGGTACAAGTGAGTGACTGTATACATACAATTACTGTATATAACACTTAAATACAACATTATGATGATATATTTATGCTTGGATTGTGCCTTACCTGTTTTTGCCTCCCCTGCTTTTTATTCGATTTGTCGATTCTTTAGTCTTTCTTGAGGTCTTATTATTCCTACAG
Source organism: Clarias gariepinus (assembly GCF_024256425.1). Taxonomy (NCBI): domain Eukaryota; kingdom Metazoa; phylum Chordata; class Actinopteri; order Siluriformes; family Clariidae; genus Clarias; species Clarias gariepinus. The sequence goes on from NC_071110.1 coordinate 4,855,252, forward strand.
TCTATACGGTGTGCAGTCTCCTCCAGTTTACCAATGACTTATTTAATTAGATTTTGGATTATCTGGATTGCCTCTGACCATACTCTGTACTGTGATTGAAATTCTTTGAGAAGTGTTGTTCAAACTCCACTGGTTTTCTCTGGCTTGTGTTATATAGCTACAAAAAGCACAAACCACTTAAGAGGCACACTGTTACAGGAAAACAATCAATGACTGATGCAGCCTGCACGAGGTTCCTACAAAAGCATGGTCTGAAGTGCTTCATTCTGTTTATAGAACAGGAAATTGCCACAAAGTGCAGACTCAGATTGTTGCAAAGTGCTGGTAGTGGAGAGCTAAGAATGCTGCGGGATCGTAAAAAAATAAAATAAAAAAAAGGATCTAAGACTGAGTGAAATGATCAAGCAATGATTAAAAAAACATACTATTGATGCTTATTGTTTAAAGTTACATATACAAGGGCATATTCTGTACTGTATATCTACTAAATAGTTTTAATTGGATGATAAATACTGTACAGTGGTTTTGTGCTTGGATGCTGCCTTGGGTGTAACTATCCTTCTCCAGGCTCAGTGGGTTTTTCAGGCCACACTGCTCAGGTGTAACGTGGATGAGGTTTTTAGGGTAAATGATTTGAGCCTCATCCAAAGTCACTTAATTTGTCCAGTGAGTTTTTTTTTAATGCCGCCCCAAGAGAGACAACAGTGGGATGTTTGTCATCGCCTTGCTGCACAATGTCACCGGAGGTACATGTACCGCACTGTTTGTCCAGAACAACAGGGTCGTGCTGCTCCCCTGGCCGGTTAATGAAGCCTCACAGGAGTACCCGCGTACCACCTATTTATTTTTATTCCTGAGTTGCGAGGACAATACTACATTTTTGCACATCCAGCATCTCAGTGCCAAGCAATGACAAATAATCCTCATTATTTCTTCAGCATTTTAAGCACATACTGTAATTTCCATGTTTATTAGATGTGGGTTGCATGGAGTACTAGCTTAAATATGCTTTGTTGACGGTTAAAGAGTTAATGAGTTAAAGCTGATAAGCTTTAATGTAATCAGTGATATTATTATTATTATTTTAGGTTAAAGCCCAGTACATGTTTGTGTGTCTTTCTGTACAGCAGAACTCTATGTCTAATTTATTAATACAAAGAAATCACATTCTGTAAGGTTGAGTATCTTACGCCTTGTTTATGCTAAGTTGTCCTTCTTTCATTGTCAGACGAATAATCGGTAATCAGAGAGTGAATCACAGATGAGAAATAAAAAAAGTTGATCGAATAAAGATGAAGTTTTGTCTTAAAAAATTTCCAGCATGGTAAAATTTACTTATACTACTTTAGCAAAATAAAAAATATGAACTTATCCCAGTAAAAATATTGAGTTTAGCTTTTCTAATTAATATCTATCGCTGCAGGTGTTTGTTTACATTATTAAATCCCACACATAACTGTTCATAACATCGCTTTTACTCAACATTTTGATTTCACTTACTGGTGCAGGTCAAACTTCAGGCAGATACCGAAGTCCTGGCATAAGTTTCATTAAATTCTGTTCAGCCAGTTTTGCATGCTGCTGTGACAAAATCCAGCTGGACAGACATCCAGACATACAGACATACAGGAAGAATTTTTTAATCGGGTTCTCCCAAGTATGAAACATAAAGATATCATTAAAAGAACAAGTTTTGAACCAATGTACAGACCTTTCTTCTATATATATATATAGATACACGTGACATACTTTATGAGTTTATGCACACGGCTAAATGTGATTCCTCATCTGAGTGCACCGATCACTTTCATGTCACAGAACAGTTTAATGAATCACACCTCTGTCTGATTGATTAAACTTTCATATTAAAGTGATTTAAGCTCAAATGATGAATTAGCCTCAGCTGCTTGGAGACAAGCCATGCACACATACCCCTTATTTACATATCATATGTATACCACATGCCTAAATTTATACTTGTGCTTCTAATTTACCCGAAGCAAGCCATATATTATGCAGATGCCTTGATAATGTGGCATAAATATAAAGGAATTAAGCATTAAGTTATCAAGATCTAAGTGGAGACAAGCCATGCACACATGTGGGGAATATAAAGTTGAGCATTTTATAAAAAAAAAAAGAAAAAATTATTAAAAAGCCAAAAAAAATTAACTATACAAAACAACAATCTAGTTATTATTTTAATCCATATAGTTTTGGACTCTGTTCACTGATAATTTTTGTATTCCTTTTAAAACTCAAGCATTTCAGATTAGATGAACTGGAATTTGGGTTTTACTTATAAATAACTAGGTAATTATATAAATTTCCAAATTTCACCCTGCAAAATAAATCAATGCTTAGAATTTTTTAAATGCCCAAATAACACTTAAAAGCAAACCTTCAAAATTAATAAATGAATTATTGAAGGTGTAAGTTTTTATGAAACTCAAAAAAAAAAAAAAAAAGTGGATATCCAAGCATTTACAGTATAAAAGCGTCTGGGCATGTACCTCGTTTGTCCAACACTCTGAGAACTATGGTATTGTTTAAACTATTGCCTGTAATACTAAAAGTCTACCTTGCTAAAAATATATGTTCTCTTGGCATCATGGGACTTCAGAGAGAAATCTTACACCTACTGTAGCACTGTGTAAGTGTGACAAGCACTTCAGAAAAGTGCTCTCATAACACTTTTGTCATCCCGAGGAAAAAACAGGAAGCAGATAATTACATCCTCAGGCTCTTGAATACTCATTCATTGTGTAATGACTGCCATAAAATGAATCCAGCTGGAGGCGGGGTCACGCTATGAAGCGCGTATAACAATAACAACAATGTAGACACGGACCTTTACATCACATACAGACTTTTATTCACTTTTGTTGACAGGATTTTTACATTAGCGTGAGGCTACTTCAAATATATAGTCTACAATAGCAGGGCTAAACAGAAGGACAAACATCTGGAGTGTGATTGTTAACACAAGGACTCACAGCTGGCACTTATTATATGCAAAAACACGTTCCCACTGATCAGTCATAACGTTAAGACCAATAATATTAAAACAACCTACAGTAGGTTTTGGGTTCCTGGTGGGCTATCGGACGCCTCTGGCCCCTTTGGGTGTGGCTCCGCCTCTGGGGGTGTGTTGTGGCTTAGTACTAGTTAAGCGACATGTTCTTGGATGTTCAATTCACCTGGCGATAGTGATCATAATGTTATGGCTGATTGGTATCACTGGGTTGTGCAAGTATAAGTCAAGAATGATCCGCACTCTGGCTGTAGAATTTATTTTAATAAACTTAATATATTTTTTGTGACTAACTTTGTCCATCTTTCTATAAGCTTTCATATCCCCTCATTCAAAAATGTTTTAAGCTGTGCTTAAAGTTTTAAAACTTGAGTTTCAGCACTATTCATGCAAATAATGTTTTTATCCTTAAAACATATTTTTTAAAATTTTGATTATTTTAATTAAATTTTTTTGTGCTATTTGCTAAATACATTTATTATTTATTATTTATGTGCATTTCTTATATGTTCAGGAAATTATGGCCAGTACGCCAGTGACTGGCAGTTTGCACAAGTTGATATATTGTTACGAGTACCCGGTGTGGACTTTGGAAGAGGCATAGTCGCAGAGGTGAACTGCTGGAAAGTCAAACACAGGAGCCAAACAAAACCGGAGCACAACAGACCAGGGCCCGTATTCACAAAGCTTCTTAGAATTCTTTTAGAGAGCTCCTATCTTAGCCTAAAATGTCCTAGCTGGGATTCTTAGACTAAAATTTTAGACAATTTTTACCTTAGGAGCTGTTTTTAGGCCTAAGATGTTTGGTGAATAATTTTTATCTTAACTAAGATTTAAACCTAAATTTATGGGACAATTCTAAGAAAATGTCATAATTCTAAGAATTTTCTTAAAATTTCATCACTAGGAGCAACTTTTAGGCTTAAGAAGCTTTGTGAATACGGGCCCAGGAGTTTAGGGTAAATGGCATGACGCAGAGACATGGAGGATTCACAAAAAGGTAACTAAACAGATGCATGACCAAGGACCAACTAAACACACAACTACTTATAATCAAACTAATGATCCACCTCGGTTCAGGTGAGCGCTCCAATCACCTGACCAAGGTGCATTCTGGGAAACGGAGTGCAACTTAAAAGGAAACACAAAGGAAACACAAAATAGAGTCTCTGCGCATGGCTCCCTCTAGCGGTTATCCGTGACATATATTTGCAATTTAAAATTCCTGATGTTTTTTTTTGTTGTTGTTTATATGTCTATATTGTAATGAAAACTGTGAAATTGGCTTATTTTTGCATTAAAGATATTTGCAAAAAAAAATTTTGGCGGGGATGTAAGATAAGTAATACAACACATGAAGATAATTTTGGAATTTCTTTGTTTGTATGTTTGTGCACGTATCACGTAAAAACTAATGAACAAATTTTAATGGGGTTTACACAAGTGTATTTGGCTGACATTGAGGTGACATATAGGCTTTGTTTCATCAGCCTACGGGAAGAAAAAATTTGCTACTTTAAAATTTAAATGGAAAATGCCCTTATATCATAAAACATTTTGAGCTTAAAAAAATCATTAATTCATGAGTATGCAATTGAAATCTACCTAATAAACATGATCTCACACCTTCATTCTTCACGGTAACGCATACAAATTTTAGTTCATTCCAAAATTCAACAGATGGCACTGTACATTTTTTAAAACGCTCTCGTGAGTGTGCAATTAAATTCCATGCGAATTAAGTCTTGGGCATATCTAGAGAAGGTGCAAAAATCAATTCTAAATAACTTTTCCCAATTTAATGTTTCTATAACTTTAGAGCTCAAGTCCTTGCCTCTGATCACAGCCCTACATGATTACCATAATAACACCTACATATATCTGAAATGTAGCAATTATCCTGGTGAATTATTGATTCATTTATTTTTCCTGCATAGACAGTAAATATAATCCATCAAGCATTTTCACAGCTACTCCATTCAAAAATAGCCAAGTCGCAGTGATGTGTGAAGATTTGCTAATTCACATGTAATTGTAGTGTGAGTGTAAATGAGACATCGGGGAAATCTGCAGCATGACTGCACATAATAACGCTCTTGTTTCTCACCATGTGTAGTTCTCGCCAAAAGACAATGACTATAATTCCCTCATGAGCACATGTCTGGTGCAATTTGATTATTTATATATTACACAGTGTATTATAGAGGCAATTATAGGGGGCAAATAAGCTGAACATATACAACGCTAGCAGACTATAAACTGTAGATGAACCGAAGCCAAGTTTGAATATTCATTCAGTCTACGTAGTCAACTCGAGAATTATTGGCACCGTTCATGCATGTAAGCAAAAATAAATATTTAAGTTGAGTCACACATGTAGGAATTTGTTTTGGTCTTATTAACTGCTGACAGTGGTGTGAAAAAGTTTGGGCACCCCAGTTACTAATAAAGCTTTCTACAGTGAAAAGACATAAACAAATGAATGATTTTTTTTCTGCAAAGATTAATAATAAGCAGATAATTTACATTTGATTAAAAACTCTACTGTAGAATTTAGTTATAAATAACATATTTTCCCTATTGCATCAGACCACAATCGTCTATGAGTATAAAGAAAATGTATGCATTTTTACAGTAGATGCAAAACTAATCCAGACTTATTATTTTTTGTGACGTTCAATGGGATAATTTTTTTTTTTTTTGGCACTGGATGAGGGAAAATATAAAGCACAAAAGCCTTTATTTACAGAACTGGGTCACAGAGATGCAGTTAGGCATTAGAGTCTGTGCACTGCTCTGTGTTCTAGCTCCATTAGTGAGCACAGAACTCGGTAATGTTCTCCTGCTCGGCGAAAAGCTCTTACTGACACGAACAACAGCTCATATCGCTCACAGAACTTCAGAATTATTAGCAGTAAAGACTGAACCTCTAACACGACCAGTCTCATAAGAACTTTTCTCTGGACAATCTGTCAAGCTCTCAACTAAATATGACATCTTGTAATGTTTTTTTTTTTCATTTACCACCACGAGGCGAAAGACAAAGAGCTTGCAACAGAAAAAGAACAATAGGAAAACTACAGGAACTTTTTATAACAGTAATCATAAGGATTATTCATAAATGGACATGAGGTTAAAAGAAGATTTAAAAATAAATAAATAAATAAATAAATTCCCCATGTCTGTTTATGTGTTCCTTATATGAATCACATGTAAAATTTGTTTTTCTTTAAAAGAAAAGACATGTTTTGATTAATATTTTAACACAAGGACTTTTGTTTTAAATGCTAAATTAATTTTAAATTGCATAACATTTTTCACACATTGCTCAATGGCTTTTATTATTTATTTATGCATTTTTTCCTACAGGTTTTATTATAATTTTTTTTTTTTATTTACATATTGCATTTTCCCACCTCATTTTCCTTATGTGATTTTCCCCCCAAGTGATTATAATCACATTTTATTTTTTACATGTAATGTGTAGGTTTTTTCTTATTTATTTATTTATTTATTTATTTATTTATTTATTTATTCATTTATTAATTTATTTAATTTATTTTTTTTCTTTCTTTCTTTCTTTCTTTCTTTCTTTCTTTCTTTCCTTGTTTAGTGTCTATCATGTTTTAAGAATTTAATTTTACTCAACCTATATTAGATTATTTACCACAGATTAGATTTTTTATCATTATTTATTTATTTATTTATTTATTTTTTAAATGCATATTGTTCACATGACAATCCAGTTCTTTAAATAAAGGTTTTCTGCTTGTATTGCTCCTCTCTCTCTCTCTCTCTCTCTCTCTAGGTGGTACTCCTTCAGCATGTTTTTATTCCAGCACTTCTGATCAATAAAGACCTGAGAGCCAGACGGCTTTAGAGATAAGAGGTGGAGATGAGGGCATGGGGCGCCATGGTGCCCTCGCTGACTTTGTTATCTCTCACCAGGCCAATGCACACCACCGGCCGGTGTTTTTTTTTTAAAATCCCTTTCACTCCATACACTCTTATTCACTTCTGCTTTCTCATAACCTTCCTGCCATCCATTACTAAGCAAGTGCATGTGTCAACACTGGTGTGAGTGTGTGCTGATGAGTAAAGAGAAGATAACTCCTCGCTACACTACAGAGCTTGTGCACATATGCCGTGTTCAATAACTGTAATGAAGCAGAAAAGGCAAAGCAGACTAATTGAAAACATTAGTGCTCATGATGGGTGTGATGAATTCCAATATAGAAGAGAAATTTTCACACTTAGCCAGTGCTACATGCTACAATTATTCATTTATTCTTGCTTTGTAATTAGTCAATGAGAGAGAAAAAAGTAAGATTAATGATAGAACAGCTGTTTACACCTGCAATAATGCATGTGAGAACATTAACAGAAGTAGTTTTGACTGATATTTACTGTTAACTAATGTTCTTTGCATTTCTATAATGTAAATGTAGTAAAACCCCGAATTATCCCCCCAAACATGCTCCCAAAAGAATGACATTTTATTTCAAATTCAGCTAAATACAGTACTCAAAAAACAAAAGAATGTAAAGGTAAATCCATATACTGTACAGTACTGTAATGCTGTGTCTCCTGCAGTGCTAGAATGTAAAATACAGATGTTACCCCTCTGTGTACTGTAATTCATGCAAACTTTGGTATCAGTCTTGTAGGGTAAATACAGTAATAATTCACTGTACAGGGCAGCGTTTTCCTCTGCGGTTGCTTTGTGTTCATTCTACTGCACAAAAAAACGTATACAGTATTATATTTTATATGGACAAACTGGATGCAGTGCCGGTCCCAAGCCCGGATAAAATGGTAGGGTTGTCTCAGGAAGGGCATCCGGCGTAAAAAAACTAAACAAAAACCTGTGCCAAGTTGTAGTGCGGACTGAGTATTCCGCTGTGGCCACCCCTTGCCGGGAGCAGCCGAAAGACCAACAACAACATGTGTGTTACAAAATTAGTAAATTACTGTATATTGCTCTTAATTGTTTAGCGTTAAAATGCATGAAAAATTATATATTGCCACCCAAAAAAAATGCTTTGGACCACAAATTCATGGCGGGTAACTGTACATATTTTCTGTACAGTATGTGTCCTTTCTTTAAATAGTTTTATTACACGTTACATTTTACTTTTACTCCACTACATCCTACAGCAAATATTAGTACTTTGTACTTCAGTAGATTTCTGCATGGCATTGTGCTAAATTACCTGCTAACTTTTATGCAAAATTGTACATTCAGTTTATATACTCAGCAAAAAAAAAATAAATAAACTTAATGTGTGAATATTTGTATGAACACTAAAAGAGTCAACACCATAAGACATAAACTAAAAATGTTTCCCAATGTGTCCCTGAATGAAGGGAGGCTCAAAATCAAAAGTACCAGTCAGTATCTGGTGTGGCCACCAGCTGCTTGAAGTACTGCAGTGCATCTCCTCCTCATGGACTGCCTATTGCAGACAGTCTGAGCACTGATGGAGGGATTGTGTGTTCCTGGTGTGACTCGGCCAGTTGTTGTGGCCATCCTGTACCTGTCACGCAGGTGTGATATTCGGATGTACCGATCCTGTGCAGGTGTTGTTACGTGTGGTCTTCCACCGCGAGGATGATCAGCTGTCCTTCCCGTCTCCCTGTAGCGCCGTCTTAGGCGTCTCACGGTGCGGACATGGCGATTTATCGCCTTAGCCACATCAGCAGTCCTCATGCCTCCCTGCAGCATGCCTAATGCACGTTCACGCAGATGAGCAGGGACCCTGGGCATCTTTCTTTGGGTGTTTTTCATAGTCGGTAGACAAGTCTCTTTAGTGTCCTGCGTTTTTAGAACTGTGACCTTAAATGCCTACTTTCTGTAAGCTGTTAAGGTCTTAACGACCATTCCACAGGTGCATGTTAATTAATTGATTATGGTTAATTGAACCTGCATGGAAAACATTGTTTAAACCCTTTACAATGAAGATCTGTAAGGTTATTTGGATTTTTACAACATTATCGTTGAAATACACAGTCCTGAAAAAGGGACGTTTCTTTTTTTGCTAAGTATATATATATATATATATATATATATATATATATATATATATATATATATATATTTTTTTTTTTTACTTAAATACAAATATAAAGGGAGGACTTGACCATCAGAGCCACCTGCTGTACCACCATGCCACTTTAAATGTCTATATTTAGATAAAACTAAATAAAATGAAATACAGTATGTAAAGTCTTCATTTTATAACATGAGGAATTTTATAACAAGTAGGAATTTAACCTTGCTTCCTGTTTTGTTTGAGCGTATGCTCTGCCTGGAGGTTTCGTCTGAATTTGTGTTTTCTTTTTTATTATGTTAATATTTTTCTTTGTACAGTATGTCAAATTCGGCTGCTGGTTTCACGGCTACTCAAGGCTGAGTGTTGGATATGAGTTTATGTATCCCCCATGACCCTGTACACGATAAACGGTATAGAGAATGAGTGAGAGAGTGAGTGAATGAGTCTTGTATGGTGGACGCTCCACATACTGTAATTCCCCAAAACGTCCCTGTGTAAGTTGTTGCAATAAAAATGATAATGTATTAACATGAGCACATCAATATGTACTGTACAGTATAAACCTCTAAACTGCACTACTGTCAATATTGCCAATATAGAAAATAACTTAACACTTTATGACCAATCAGAATCCATCAAAATTTCCACTAATGCAGCAAATGCAGCAAAATACAAAGTGTTTTTTTCATCTGCTTTTTTCCCCCTAGTAAAATATCCAGTCAATTTCATGTCGACTAAGCAGCTCATCAGATGATCAAACTTCATCGCAGTTTCTAAGCATCGTTCAAACACTCCTGACCGTGTTCTCATTGACCATGAAACCGTGTGGCCTTGTGGAGTTCTGCTAGCTCAGCTACAATGCTGCATGATGGATTAGACAGATTAGAAGAAAGAAAGTAAAGCATAAGCTGGCCTTTTCTCCTTTACTGATTTTTTTTTCTTTACTATGTGTAGCTGTCAAGCTGAAAAGAAGGCATTTAAGTGATTTGGCAGATCCAGTTACTGTACAGCCTTTTGAAAGTTCTTCAAAAATAAAGCTACATGGAGAAACGGATAGTCCATTAGCTGGTTGGAACAACGGACTTTAATGCAATATACAGTAATCAGATATTACGATGAGAAATCCAAATGCTTTATCAACCTTTAATTCAATTAGGGAGATTTTTAAACCTTTTTAAAAGAAGATTAAAAGTTTAACGCAAAACAACATTTTCTAAACCACTCTACTTAATTCATGTTTCAAAACTATTGGCCCCCCCAACATTTAATGTTCAGAAAATCCCGGCTCTAGACAAAATCTTAGCACCGATTCTTATCTTCTGACATTTAACATGCATGCAATATATATATATATATAAAATGACAAATAGTGATAATTATTCCTTATTTTTTCAGTTAGCGCTCCATCCTGGTTAGGGTGGCAGTCGATTTGAAGCATATCTTGAGAACACTGTTAAGGTGGAGGTGAATTCAGAGCTTATTTTGGGAATACTGTTGGGATCTGGAGCCTACTGTACCACTGGAACACTGCGAGGGTGGCAGTGGACTCACAGCTTATGTCAGGAACATTGTTGGGATGGCAGCCAGAGGCGAAAAGAGTCATACAATTTTACTACTACTATAGCTACTTTTTACTTTTACTTGAGTATATTTTTCTAATGGTAACTTTACTTGTACTTTAAAGTACATTAAAAAATCTACTCAAGTTCAGAGTTTATTTAGAGTTTATGCAGAATTTTAGTCATTTTTTTCTTTTTAACAGCGAGGGTGGGATGGGGGATTCTGGTGTAGTTAAAAAAAAGACAACCGGATATAAATCTCAAACTAGTTGTTTTTAATTGAAGGAACAACTTTGCATATTAAAGCTGTGGTCGCTGAAATATGGCCAGGAGTTTGCTTATAGGAATTTCATAAGAATTAAATGGCATTTCGCCTTCAGCTGGGTCTGCATCACTGGCATTTGTTTTGTCCGTCTACATCGTTCTTGTAAATTTAGCGCTTTTCGTCTCTTCACCCATCAACCAATCAGCACAGTTGTTTCTGGTGTGCAATTTTTCTCCTTCCCAGTTGCATTATTTTTTTTTAATCATTTTTCATTTCCATTCATTTTTTACTCAGTAGCAAATATGATTTAAATGTAGCGAAGTACAATACTTCAAACAAAACATACTTAAGTACTGTAAAAAGATGTGACTACTTTAAAAAGTAGGAGTACACAAAAAAATACTTAATTACAAAAGTAAAAGTAAATGTAATTCAATACTTTTAAGCTCTGACGGCAGCAGATATTAAACATGGCCATAGCACGAACACAGTATTGAGGTGGCTTTGGGTCATTACCAGTCTATGCCAGGATTACTCTTTCAATTAGAAGCCTATCCCCAGAATACTGTTAGGGTGGTGGATAGACCTGAAGACTATTCCAGTAACGGTGTTTGGGTTCCAGTCGCTCTCTAAAACCTCTGGAACACTGAGTTGGGAGTGCACCCTTCACCCATTCACACACATTCACATCACACATACTGCTCTACTGTGCCCTGATGTTTTTGTTTTGATTTTTGAAGGAAACCAGAAAACTCAGAAGAAATCCACTGGAGACGACCTTCAGGAAATCATCCACAAAAAAGTAACCCAGGGTCAGGATGGAACTGCGCATCCACACTACATCGTTTCACAAAAAGAACTGCATTTCGTCCTGTGCGTTTTCCAGCTCGTTAGAGATTTGCCGTCAGACATGAGGATCAGACGCAATCAGCAGCAGAGGGTGTTAAGGGCACTGAACTCGCCACCTTCTGATCGATCCTGCAGAGCCTTGATCACGAAAGAAGTGCAGGAAGTCTCATTTGAAAGCACTTTGCACTTTGATAGAAATGTTGATGTGGTAGTTAAGAGCTGAAAAGCAGAAATGGTTTCTTTTAAAATGAAAAAAAAAAAAAAAAAACCTCACTGTGCTCTGGTTATCGACCGGAGTACAGAGTCAGTACCACACACACTCGTCCTGCTCCTCTGCCTACGATATTAAAAGCGTATGCAGCCTGGCTTTGGTTCAAGCATTACTGATGGACTTAAAACGGCCGATATTTATCATCAGCACTGACGCGGAAAGAGACAGCTGTACAGAATATAAAATCCTCTCTCTCTCTCTCTCTCTCTCTCTCTCTCTGACTCTCTCTCTCTTTCAGCCCTCACACGCCTCTGTCAGCACAACTGTTCTCGCAACTCAAATTTATGTGCATCTTAAAACATGCATATTTCAAATAAATCATGTTTACTGACTACTTCATTGTTCAGATGTTTTCACAATCTAAAGGTCACTTCAATACCTCACTTCCTGCACTGAAAAGTCACCTTACAAGCTTTATGTCTTTTTTCCACATGTTCATACATTTTGCTCATGTCGTTAAATTTACTTTCATGCTCATTTCTCACATACTGTATAATGCATGTTTTATTCCCAGTTAATTCATCCGTCATTGTGTTATATACCATGCCTTTTCCTTATATGATTCTTTAAATATATTTTCCTTAATTTCTTTTACACATAATTATTTTAGTAGTACAGTACAAAAAATTTTTTTCTTCTTGTTTTTGTTTTTGCGTTCATCATAATTTTTTTAAATGTGATTTTTAGGTGATTTATAAAGTTTTCACATTAAATGTTCACACATACATTTCATACATACTGTATGTTTTTTTGGTGAGATGATTTTGTTTATTGCATTTTTATTTATTTTTACATAATTTTTGATTAGTTTTTTTTACACAGTTCATGCCTTTTCATCATTCTATATATTTTAAAAGTTTATTTTATGATATTCAAATTATTTACAAATTTACAGTTGAATTTTAGATCATGCATGTGTTTTTATCATCACCTGTGACTTTTTTTAAGCGTCATTTATTCATCTTTGTTAATCTGTGTTTTTATTTCTCACCAGTAAATGGTTTATGTGATATGTTCTGTAAATTTTACTCATCTTATATACAAGCCGCCTTCGAGTCAAACCAAGAATACCAGTTATGAGAGTATAAACTCCCTTCATTCCTTTATATAATCTCCTGCTACACTAATGCACTTATCCCAGTGTTTCACTGGTGCTTGGATAGAAAAGTTTTCTCTAATGTGCAAGTGGTGTTTGGTGAATATCAAGGATCAGATGCTCCACTTAGCAAACGTTTAGAGGAACGACTGAAGTGGGCTCTGAGCCCCCACAGCAGCTGGCATACAGTAGAAGCTTCTTTAAAACGTTTGCACTATTCAAACGTTTTACTTTGACTATTAGTATAACTTGTGCAATATCTTCTTATCTCGACAATCATGTTTGCACTTTTTTGTACTTTACTGTTTGCACCGAGATTCAGGTTCCACATCATGTACATTCCATTGTATATATTGTTAAATTTATTATATTTTAGTATAATTATCTCGTGTTTTTTCTTTTGTTTATTATTTAGTTTATTCTTACATTTGAGACCTACCAAACAAATTACGTTGTATTACTACAGTTAATTCCCCTTCCATTAATTTATTCTTCTTACCGTACATGTTCAGTTTTCACATGAAGTCAATACTTATTATATTTCTCTTTTTTTAAGCAAGATTAATTTACATTCGTTAGCGCTGTTGCCTTGCATCTCCAGGGTCCGGGTTCGATTCCCAGCCAGGCTCGATTCTCGTCTCTGTGTGCATAAAGTTTTCATGATCTCCCCGTGCTTGGTGGGTTTTCTCCGGGTACTCTGGTTTCCTCCCACAGTCCAAAGATATGCCAGTTAGGCTAATTGGTGTTGCCAAATTGCCCGTAGTGTGTGAATGAGTATGTGAGTGTGTGTATGTGTGTGTGCCCTGTGATGGATTGACACCCTGTCCAGGTAGTCTCCTGGGATGGGCTCCAGGCCCCCGCGACCCTGAATACAGGATAAAGCGGTATAGACGATGAGTAGGATTTGAGTAATTTACATTCAAATGTACTTTTCAGTTTTTTATCACATAATTTTTTTAAAACCTATCTTTAGCTTACAAATGATTAATGTACAGTATTTTTCACATGATGCATTTAAAAAAAATAAAAATAAAAATGTTTTCCACATGTGAAGCAGGATTCGAAAGTATTAAGAGTCAGAGAGTTATCTCCCACGCTTCAGACGAGCTGGAAGAGTGTGTAGGAGGATGTGCCTGATGAGCCTCTTGTACATTCACAGTGCCACGGCAAGCACAGAAATCAAACTCTACTTCTGACTCAACAGACATATTTCCTTCTTTAATGTTTTCTACAAAGTCCATTATTATCTATACATAGTTCTTTTAATATAAAAGATGAATCTCATTGTGCTTTTTCTCTTCATTATAGCACTAATCAAACATCTCATAAATTAATTATCTTCCTTTTAGTAAGATTACTCTTTTAAATTATTTACGCCCTTAATATTGTGCAGTTATGAGTAGAATCCACGGCTATAACCAGTGTATTGCTAATTCAGTAGAACAAAAGCTATTTGTTATTCATATTCTCATTAAGTACAGTAGAGTCCAATAGTGACTATGCCGAGAAAGTGTGATTAAAATCCCTACACTTTGTCTGAGTGTCAAACAAGAATCCACTTTATTTTGGTTGTTTGGTTGCTGCACATTTTGTATCATTTTAATGCATTACAAGTTAAAACACTTTTTTATTTACAAAAATTCAGTTTGTATTTTATTATGCATTATATAATTTATTATTATATTGGATTCTCCAACCTGAGAGCTCATGTAATTATTTTTATTGCACTTGCTTTTTGGTCAACGTTTAGCTTTTATCATAACTAAAAATGAATTTAAAGTAGGACATTTTTTAAATTAAAATATTACATCATTCTGGGCCATGTGATGCAGTACAAGAGGAATAGGACACTTTATAACATGCGGTCATAGTGAAATAATCAACTTTAATGTTGGGGCAGTATCTCTTCTTTATTACCATCGTTAATTCTTTTCTTAATAACACAACACAGTGTTTTATTCTGTACATCCTGTAACGAGTCAAATGGACAAAACACATGGGAAGCAGGTGTCACTGTCCCAACAACTGTTTTAATGAAAAGCTTAGATTTCCACAAAATTTTCTATTTACTTATCTAGAAAACAATATGACACAAATAAATTAATATTTATCTATCTAAATGTAAGTAAACTATGTTATATAAAGATAGTATAGTACATATACTGTAACATTTATTTAACTGTTTGTTTGCTTGTTTATTACCTACTTTCGGTCTGTACCATGACGCACAGACTTTATACAATCTATCTATCTATCTATCTATCTATCTATCTATCTATCTATCTATCTATCTATCCATCCATCCATCCATCCATCCATCCATCCATCCATCCATCCATCCATCCATCTACATGTATATACCTGTATGTCTATCTGTGTCTGTCTGTCTGTCTATTTTTAGATAAACAAAGATTTAAAGCTAATATAGTACATATTACATACTAGATGTGCCCGCATGGAATTTAAGTGCACAATAATAATAAGTGCATTTTAAAAAATGTACAGCGCCATCTGTTGAGTTTTAAAAAGAACTAAAATTTTTACTTGTTGCTGTGAAGTGCGCGGAATGAAGGTGTCAGATCACATTTATTATCAGTTGCACACTCATAAGCGTGTATTTAAAAATGTACAGCGCCATCTGTTGAATTTAAAGATAAACTAATGATTTTTTTTTTTTAGTTTTTTTATGATATGAAAGTGTTTTCTATTTAAATTTCAAAGTAACATATCGTCAGCCAATTGGGATGAAACAAAGCCTATATGTTACATCATGCTCGGCAAAATACACCTGTGAAAAAACCCATTCAAATTCTTTAGTAGTTTTGATGTGATGCGTGCACAAACAAACTGATAGACAAAAATCCCTAAAACCATCTTGATGTGTTCTATAACTCATCTTAACGTCACCTCAAATATTGTTTTGCAAATATCTTTAATGTACAGAAACGTTGACTTTACAGTTTTGTTATATGTATAGATATTTATTCATCTCTCTCTCTCACTCTCTTACTCTGTCTATCTCTCTCTCTCTCTCTCTCACTCTACCTACTGTACGTACCTATAAATGTTTGAAAATAGTTGATGTTTAAACATGACACATTGTCACAGCAGCTTTGATTGCAAGAAATAAAAATTCTTTAGTTTTAATATTTCTTATTCTTTTCAATATTATGATAGTTTTCCAAATAGGGATTAAAGTTCACTTACAATCTATAATTATGCAGTATTTTCCATCCTTGTACCCAATGCAGTGGATTGTTTCCAAATTTAATGCAGAGATATTAATAACTTCTAGCTTCGAAACTTTCTCACAAACATAGAAACTCATAACCTGCCCCTCATACTAATGTTCTCTTCTAGAATATGAGATTAAAGGTCTCATCGATTTTGTTCCCCTTCAAAGTGCATCTGATTTTTTCCCCCCTTGTCCAACCCACTGTTATTTATTTCAGTTCTGACCCAGACCAAGTCCATGTGGCTGGATTTGATTTTTTAAATCCAAAAAAAACCCTAAATCAAGCCAACACAAACAAACAAAACCTGGTCTGCCAATCGCATGTGCCGTCCAAAAACAGTGCAAATACAGCTGTTCGTTTGTGTTCCCCCGGACTGGCAGTGCTAATTTAGAAGGAACCACATTTCTGTCCATAACTCATAAAAATTCATATATCTTTTTGTCCTAAAACGTCTTTGAAACATGAGATTCGGTTACTGTTTTTACATGTAATTACATAGCGAGGTGTTGTTCTCCTCAGCACGCTAGCAGTAGAGTTTCTCGGCTTGTGCTGGTGCCGGTAGACAGAGCGTGCTGCTCGTAACCTCAGAGGAAGGCTGCACTAATGAGGCCTGTAATTAGTGCAAATCATAATATGCAAATTGCACCGCATGCAAAAAGACACCAGATAGCGACGGGGAGTTCGAGCTGGATGGAGTCGTAAACATGCTGATTCTGAAACTTGGTGTGAACGGAGCCTCACCCGCCACCATGACTGTGAATCTTTTAATCTCGTTAAGCGTGACGCGTACGTGACTTCCTCAGACGGACAGAACTTGTTTTTCCAAACTTTGTCGCAGCTCATGCATGCA
Organism: Clarias gariepinus; assembly: GCF_024256425.1. Taxonomy (NCBI): domain Eukaryota; kingdom Metazoa; phylum Chordata; class Actinopteri; order Siluriformes; family Clariidae; genus Clarias; species Clarias gariepinus. The sequence continues at coordinate 4,872,465 of NC_071110.1, forward strand.
CAGACACTACAGAGAATTAGCAAAAACACAATCTGTGGCTTCAAGGCAATTTTTGCTTTTTGAAGAAGAAAGGTTTCCCTCGCAACAGGGCGACTGCGTGATCAAAAAATAATCACACAGGAGGCAGAATTCATGAGGAAAATTATTCTATTTGGGCAAATTCAGTAGGGTAACACATGCGCTCATCACACCCTTCCACTGTCTCATGTTCTGCTGTTAAGAACTCCATTCTGATTGGTCGGAAGGTGTGGGTTAATTTTCTATAACAGCAACTCTGACAGTGGTGCAGCTACAAATCACAGGTTTATATCAATGGTCTGATATGCTATCGTTTCCATAGTAACAGCTCATTCACAGGTTCACATGTACTATAGGTTATGTAATCCTAAGGATAAACTGGTTTTTAAAAATGTTTAATTGAAGAAAGTACAGTAAGTTAGTTCAGCCTTAATTTATCGCATAAACATTATGCACAGTAAAATTCTTTATTCTTCACATATCCCAGCCTTTGTTAGTAGGCAGGGGTCAGAGTGTAGGGTCAGTCATTATACGGTGCCCCTGAAGCAGACAGGGTTAAGGGCCTTGCTCAAGGCCCCAGCAGAAGCAACCTGGTGGAGCTGGGGCTTGAACCGCTGACCTTCCAATCAGTAACTCAGAGAATTAACAAACTAAGCCACGACCACCCCATTATATAAATCATTTAAAAGTTCAAGCTTGAAATGTATATAAGTAGTTTTCAAAAGATTTTCACAAGAAAAAAATGTCCACTTTACAGTTTCTTTGTATCACAACTTATACAGATCAATCATAACTTATACAGAGGAGAGAAATGACTGTTTATCCTTATTATGTAAATGTAACTACTGTAAATTAATAACAAAAACAGCCCAGTGCCCAGCCAAAAAAAAGAAAAAAGACTTCCATAGTGATAACGTGGTTATTCAGTACATTCAGGTAGTCAGCCAACTTAATTTTATTGCCACCTAACGTTCCTGAGAGATCATAACACTGTCTACAGAGGCTTGTACAGTGGACATTATGCATGATGCTCTGTTTTTTGGACTATTAAACATAGCTCTGTTTTCTACTGTCCATTTTCTATGATGCAAGTTCACCAGCTGTTTAAGTGATCTATATTTGTGAGCCCGCCCCGCCATGTTTCTACAACAGAGTTGCCAGATCAGCACTATCCTTCCAATGTTTATCAATGTACTGGACAGTTTTTATTGATTGATGAAGGTCAATTATTTGGGACCCTCATGCCCAGACAGCATATTAAATACTGGTTTATTAATAATTAAAAATTGATAAAAGTTGGTTTTGGTATTTTATAGGAAGAATGAAACACTTCAGGACATGGTGCTATAGGAACAATGCTCAGGATCAGGATTGGAACAGGAACTTTGCACTGGTTGCACCTTTAAACATTTTGGAAGTGAAATTTGTTTACATTTAGGCAATAAAATGCAGTGAACAAATGTTGCACTATCCAGATTAGACAGTGTGATTATGATTATAGACATCGCTTCTATACGACTGAAAAGAAAAAAAACTTTAAACCACAAACAAGAACAGTGTAAAGCTTTGTTTCCTATATTCAAGGGCAGAGCAAACACTCTATACTGTATATATAAGTGCTAAGTTTGAAAGAACAGCCACCTACATAAACATGTATGCATTAGAGATAAAAAAAAACTAATAATAATAAAAAAGATTTTCTTTAAAAATTCCTCTTACACAATGCGACATGAGCCGAATGAGACACTTACGTAAACCAGAATCATACATCAGTTATAATATGCAAAGAGAATCTTCTTGCTTATTTTCTCAAATGTAGAGGGCTTTCAAAAGACGACCCTTTATGCGCTCAGATTAGATTGACGCGATCTGAGGGCCACTTCATAAGTCTCATATTATCTGCAATCCTTTAATTAAAGCTGAGAATGGCCCTCGCTGTCCTTTGCTCATCTGCTTTTTTTCTGTAGGTGGCTATGCCATGCATTACATCTTTTTTTTTTTTTTTTTTTTTTCTTTCAGCAAGCTCCAGAACCACGCTTGTACATATCCTCTGCAGAGTCAGCCTGGCAAGCCTTGGGCATGAGGAGTGTCATTTATTTTTAGACTCAAAATGAGCAATGTTATTTCACTGTGCTTTTAACTCCAAGTGATGGAAGCTGAAAATGGCATTGGACTGTAGCAAATGCAGACCTGGCACCTTATTTTCCCTCGCCATGGTGAAGCCGGTGAAAATGTCATAATGGGAACATCCTGAACCAATAACTGAAAAACACGCATATTAAAAAAAAGTACAGCGCTCTCTTGCACTTCGGTGTGCACTCTGGCACTCTTTTAGACACTGTGAGGGTTTCAGGGGACTAAAAAGGACATTTTAAGGACACACCAACTTCAGAAAATGCAACTAAGTGCATAATCATGCATTTTAAACAGTTACAGTCGAATTAACACAATCCTGGCTTGAAAATCAACATACAATGAAGCAGAAAAATACAATATGGAACAAAGCGCATGTAATTTACCAAACTGCGTTTCTGCGTCATTCACTGCACTCACAATGGGTGTATTTTTACAGGCAGCATTTCCAGAAGCTTATAGAAGATGTGGAGAATGCTCACAGGCCTATTGTCGAGCAGGTTTGGTCCTCTTGGTTCCTGGGAAGGGACAGTTTCTCTGCCTGTTACAGCGGTAAAGGATATTCTGTACAATTGTATGATTGCAACTTTATGGCACAATTTTGAGGAAAAGCCACATCAAGAAAAGGTTGATGGTCAGACATTCCTATCATTTGGTCCATGTAGTCTACTGTATTTTTTATTATTTTGTGTGATTTTCCTTAATAATTTATCATAACCTACTTTTAAGCCACGAAAAGCCACATGCTAAAAAAGTAAATATTTGTACATTAGTAATGGTTATACTGTTTTATATACAAACCTCTTTTTGTGCATGATGATTATACTCATAAAGTCCACAATCCAAATTCTTAAATCCAGGACAAGGACAAGAAAACAGACAATAGTATTACTAGAGGCTGTAAATAAATCAAATTTGAGGTGCACACACACACACCTACTGTACACACATACCATCCAGGTGGACCAAACAACATTGATCGTTATTTATACACTGGATCATGGACACCCGAGGCTTACCCATGCCCAGGGTGACCGCAGCCTGTCCGGTTCTATCCCACAGCAAAGCCAATGAAGGAAGGAATGATAACACCCAGTGCACCAAGAACAGGGCCCAGCAGGGGATGAGCACAAAGCCACCTACCCAGCCTCCAAATTCCCCAGATCCCAATCTGAGACACACTGGCCAAACAAGTCTGAACCATGGAGGCCCCACTGGCAATCCACAGCACACCCGCAGAGGCCCTTGGAGCCATAATCTGAGAACCGAAAACCTACAGGTAGGTGGTTTTAATGTTAAGGCTGATTTAACCATTGTTTGAACTGTGAGAGTGGAGGTAAATCATTTTGCAAAATCATACAAATTTGTTATTTTTACATAATATTTTGGTCCTCATGATTTTTGAGCGCGTCTGTTGTATCTTCATGAAACCATCCTCAAAATGTTTATAATGTTTTTTAGGTTATAATTTGTTAAAAAAAGCAAGAACATATAAAAAAACACATCCTCACAACTGTTAACATGGAAATTTTGCTGTTAAACTGTTCAAAATGTATGTAAAGCTGTTAATGTTCGTTTACTTTATAATTCCAATATTTGTGACAGGATTTTACTGAATTCCATATTGCTAAATGGCAGCTCTAATCATCAAGCAAACCTTTGAGAATTCTTCATTGGCCTCTCAAAGATTCAAAGAATTCTTTTTAAAAGGTTGAAGAAAAAGACTGTGGGAAGTATGAAAACTGCAATTCATCCAAACACGTTCTGATAAGCAAACACTTTGACGTAAGTTTCTATAAAGAACCTTCATGGATTCCTGCAGAGGGACAACCAAAGAACTTCTGTGTGTTCGAAATGTAAAGAGTGACTTTCAGCATTACACCAGCCTGGAAGAAAACGGAATAAAATTACTTAAACCTACTAGTTCTGTTAAAGGCTCAGATCCGATTGGTTAAAGCTGTGTTAATTATTCTTCTATCATTTTATTGTTCCAAGTTTAATACAACATTTTAATACATTATTGTGTCTATAGCAGCAAGGACGTGTGTCCACATATATTAACACAGATGGACGGAGTGTCCAGTGTCAGCTAAAGCTACAATTTTTGGGCCAGTTTTGGGACATCTTCAGTAACTACAAGTGGTGTCAAACAACTGTTTATAGCTAACATTATATAACATTGCATTTACTATATGGAACTATAAACAAATAAGTATGGTCTTAATCTGTGTTTAATAAAATTAGCAATCATATATTTTAATCATACGATTAAATAGGTGAGTCAAAAATGATCTTAAAACGTCTGTTGACCGCATCCAGCATTTTTTGTTCAAGGCTACTGTCTTCCCAGTCACTGCTGTGCAGATGTGAACATGTTAATCGTTTCACTTTTCTTGAAAGTACACGTGACAAATAATTTAATTATAATTATTATCACTACATCAGTTCGTATGTAACTGCGGTGTGAGCAAAAATGAACTTGTGATTTGCACAAAAGAAGGCCAGCATGCAGTGATTTGTTTATTGTGGTCTGAGGTTGTACCTGCTACTGAAAGAACTCACAGAAGAGCATGAACAGAAACGTTTGCAGATCTGCACACAAAGTTCGGAGCGATACTCTATAGGGAAGGTAAGAGTTTCTAAAAGAGAATCATTACTGGTGATGAGACACGGATTCATCACCACAAGCCTGAGGGTAAACGGCAGAGTATGGAACGGAAACATCCTCAATCGCCGACTGAGAAAAAGTTCAAAAGTCGACCATCAGCAGAAAAATTCATCAATGCTTACAGTTTTCTGGGATTCACAAGAGCCAGTATTGGAACATTATCAAGAAAAAGGTTCAACAATCGACAGTGCTCGTTGCAGTGAGACGCTTATTGAAGAGCTAAAGCCTAAACTGTGGATTAAACGCAAAGGACGGCTATCCAAGGGTCTCGTCATCTTGATCACACACTTCTGCCCACACTGTCGACACTCTGTAAAAACTTGGTTTTAAGGTGTTAAAGCATCCTCTCTATAATCTTGGTCTTGCTTCATTGGACTTTTACTTGTCTGGTCCCCTGAAAGCAGCCCTACGAGAACGAAGAATCACTTCTGATGAAGAACTGAAGACAGCAGCGCATTCGTGGCTCAGAGCCCAGACTGAAAGATTTTTTAGTAAGGGAATAGGAAAGCTTGTTGACAGATGGACAAAGTGTATCGAACGGCAGAGAGATTATTTCGAAAAATTTTGTTCCTATCTTTTTTAAAAGTTATTTAAAATAAATTCTACAGCCAGAGTGCAGATAATTCTCAACTCACCCCTGTACTTATCTCCATTCAATAACGTTCAAACAGTGTTGTTAATGACATACACTTTAATAGGAGCCTGTGCTATTACTTTTCACATTACAGGTCTCTTTTTCTTCTCTGTTCTGCTTTGCAGAGGAAAGACTTAATGGAAAAATCCCTGTACAGTTCTGTCCTTGGCGAAACTCTGAATTCTCCTTCAATATGCATCACCATATGGCTCTACATTCCGAAAAGACATTTCATCCTCATTTGCGTGCTTGTCCTGTTTCTTTCCTTTTTTTTTCTTTCTGAGATTCCCAAGAGAGTGCGCTGAATTCTTGACAAATGTTTCCTGGGTTATTAATTGAGTCTGTGCCATTGGTAATGAGCTGGATATGAAATGAAAACAAAAAGGACACTCCAGATCCTCAGTATCTGCTCAATATTTTACTTTAATTACCCCAAGTATGCCACCTGACTCAAGGATGGTGCATGCTAATTAGGCTGGGACCTTGCGACGGTCAGGAAATAAGGAGAAAATCGTTTTAGGTTGGAGTAAGAACTCGTCGTCTACAAACTCACGTTGCTTCGATACAAATTGAATTTTACCGCATGCTTCATAAATGACATGGGGCATGTCTTCATGCTCGATAGACTGTGATTTATATTGCTTCATCTCACAGTGGTAAAGCACACAATAAAGAGACAAATGGTTTATTTTCTGCCCCGTGAGCCACCAGTCTCTATCCACAGCCGCAAAACACTCTGTATTTAAGTAGTGTATAATTTACACTATACCTGTGTGATTGATTGAGAGACATAGAGACAGAGAAAGAGAGAGAGAGAGAGCGTTATGGAGAAACCTGTAAACTCTGATGTCACCAGTAACAAATCAATATTAGCGTCATGTGCGATAACCATAACTTTAATGTTAAATCCTGAATTCTGATTGGTCAAAAGTTGTAGATTCATTTTTCATATAAGCAGATCCGTAGCTCCATATCACAAGTTTACATTACTGTGTTAGCTCTCATCTGTTATTGTTTCTGTAGTTATAATTGAAATTTTCTGTTTGTTAAAAAAAAAAATGTAATTGAATACACTATTAATCAGGGGGCACTTATTTATGGTTAAAGATCCAATGTGTTGCTATTACTTTAACAAGTTAACACAGTTATCAGGGTTCCTTTAAATGTGAGTTAACACTCCAGCTGATAAAAACCCTTTTATATGTTTAAAAAAGATCTTGCATACTTCAAAAGTCGTCTGTTTCACTCCTCATCCAGATGCACCATTTCAGTGTCTATTTAAGGGCAATGTTTGGTTTGATTAAAACAAACTCACTTGAACAAATGTGGACGCTGCCATCCGAACCTCGCTGCGCACTGAGCAAGGGAACTCGGACTGCTTTAAAAGGTCCGGTTCTAAACCAACTCTGGTGCAGTTTGATTGAAACGTGACCACACCATGGATGTTTGCCAGCTTTATCTGATAATGATGAATGTACAGTACCTGAGAATTTTCACTGGTCCGCCTTGCATTTGTCACATCTGATGTAGTGGTGGCAGCGTTTAGACGGGTCCTTGCTACGTCATGCATGTTAGTTAGTTACGGATCTGGCCTTAAAAAACGCATGTTAAGAAAAGAGATCCCGCGACTTGCTGCGGCAAGCTGTGAAAATGCCCTTTATTACCTGTAGGGGGCAGTCGTGTTTCAGTCTGAAGTATTGTGTGTCTACTGAAGCCGAAAATGTGTTGTGTCTCTTAGGCGCCCATTGACAGCAAGCGACAGAGCTCATAAACATGTCAAGCTCAAACTGATATGTATTTATTCTTCATTTTCTTCTCTCCTTAAATGATGGTACTTCTTTGACTGCGTTTTCTCCATTTAGAATTATTATTATTAGTAGTAGTAGTTTTTCGAAAGGTACTGGACGAGTTGTGAAGTAAAAAAACATAAATGAAATATACCTTAACATTAATACCTAATAATTAATTAAACACTGCCTAATTAAATGTTACATTTTTAATGAGCATCCAAGGACATTCACTATGGACAGCGCACATGATAGCCCGGCGGGGCTGCGTTCACTGACAAGAGTGCTTGTGGAGCGTTCACGAGAGTACAACAGTTGAATGGATTAATGAGACATCATATGTTTTTGAACGCAGCCCTGCTGTACTATCACACGCTCTCGCGCTCTCGCACCAGGCAGACAGTGATAAGTAGTCGCCAGTGGCGGTTGGCTGGATAAAAATGTTATGCACATTGTTGACGTTTGATTCATTATATTTTGAGCTATGTATGTGTGCTTTCAATGTATAATGGTACATTGTATAAATTATTCAAGAGTTTTCGGCTGATAAAGTCACAACTGTGTATAATCCACATGGTTTCTGTTGTGTCTTTTGGTTTGATGTTCAAAATGCCAGAGGGAACGGTAAGAGAACCAGGACCTTATAATAATAAAAAAAAAAAAAAACTATTTATGCTTTGGTCTGAACCAAAAGTACTGCAATACAAGTGTGAAAACACCCTAAATGTGCTACTGCTGTGTGAATGTGATTTTTGCATAATACAGTAGGTGCCCTTTAATGTCTCGAATGTCAGCACTTTGTAACAATTTAAAGGTGAATTCGAAGGCATGAATAAAAGTGAGGCAGAATGCAAGTGCAGACAGTTGTTCGTGCAATCAATGATACCATGATAAATGAAATACAAGCTCTAAATATGAACATGAATACTAGGACTATGAATAGGAACCACAGGCTAAGGCTAATGCTAACGCTAACAACAACTATGGCAAACACAACAGGGTAACATTAATAGACAAACTAACAGAGAAGCTAATAGATGCAAGACAAGATCTACAACACAGACTTCAAATACAAACCAATGAAACTCAACAAGGTGCAGGTGAAGACAACTAGGACAATAAGAGTGCTTAAGTGCATGCTGGGAACTTATATCTGGAAGTAAAGTTTCAACATACACAATATGGACAAAAGTGTTTGGTCAAACCTGTTAATTATTGAATTGAGGTGTTTTAATCAGGTCCCTTATACAGTACCAGTGAAGCACAATCTTAATGCTTCATCATACCAAGAAATCTTGGGCCATATCCACACGTAGACAGGTATTTTGGTCAATGAAAACTCAGCTTTTGGAAAACTCCATCCAAAGTGAAGATTTCCCGGAGGAAACACAGACCTCGCAGGCAGCGAAAGTGGTTTTGGGCGAGACCCGGTCGGACTTCTACAGAGCACAACCGGTAATGTTTGGTTTAGGCTCCTAGGCCCCCTGTTGATTAGGAACGCTCATAACAGCACTTAACAGAGCGTTTTGGGTTTTGATGTGGACAATGATATTTGTAAAATGTAGGTCGTGAGGACAGAATTATTTAAAAAAAAACGAAGTACTATCTGAACATGACTGTACTATAAAAGACTATAAAGACATGGTTTGATGTGGAAGAACTTGACCGGCCCCCACAGAGACCTGACCTCAACCCCATCAAGCACCTTTGGGATGAACTGGAACTGAGATATCCAGAGTGAGAAAATGGGTTCAGAAAATCACTTTGGACCCCTAATATCCAAGCCACCTCTTCTTTAAACTTTTGTCATCCTTCCGACGCTACAGAGCACCGGACACCAGGACAGTCAGACACAAGAACATTTTCCCCCCAGGCATTAAAAGTTAAATGTTCTCCCCACTGTGGACATCAATATGTGCAATATTCATTTAAGTTATTTGATAATAATCCAACTCCATTTGTTAACAGTTTTTTTTTTCATGTTGGCAATAAAGCTGTTTGTGATTCTGATTTGTGATCCAGGCAATCCAGGCTTATGTATTTGTATACAATGTCATCACAGGACCAAATCCTTTTGTCCACATAGTGTCAGAGTGTTAATTAGCACAGAAGTAAAAAAAAAAAAAAAAAAAAATCCAGGGATGTTATATGAGATCAAGAAATAATGCTGTTTTTTTTTTTTTTTTTTTTTGCAATGGACATGGTTTCTTTTTGTATTAAATGTTATAAAGAAAATAAAGAGGGATTTCCAAAGAGAAAACTGTTTACAGCTGCTATAATCTAAGTGAGAACTTGTTTTATGTAATTAAATGGATAAGGTATAAAATTTACTGTTAACTCTTATAGAATGTTAATCTAAACATCACTGCATTTATTTCACAACTTGTAAAAATGTCAGTTTAGGGTTTGGCTATACAATTATGATATTTGTGAAAATTCTACGCTATAAAAAAACTGGAAAATCAAATTGAAATGAATGAAAATTAATACATTTATATTGGTATTTTATGCAACACTGCTTTCAATTGTTTTATGTATTTTTTTGTTCAGAATTCCCAGAATTACTCGGCCCGGCATCTCCGACTTGGACGTGATTGTTTGTAACTAATCAAAGAAAACTGTGTCCATTTTAAGCACCAAATCGAATCATACGAAACAATCATGCGTGTTATGCTCAGCGTTATGTTCTTGTTTGCCTCCACATTGCCCAGTATTTCTTTCTTTTGCATCACATCGTGTGTTTGTATAATGCTGTCAATGTTACACACACACGCACACGCACACAATTGAATTAAAGCACAGCTTTTCAGAAATTTCATTTAGGAAAAAAAAAGAGGGGGAAAATTCTGTTCAGCCATTGAACATTGAAGCCTGTCTCTCTCTCTCTCTCTCTCTCTCTCTCTCTCTCTCTCTCTCATGTCCTCATTACTCATAGTGTGACTAATTATTTTAATCCAGTAAGAAAAGTGAGAGATAGAATCCCAGACAAGCCTAGTTTCATGATATCCTGCTGGGTTTAGAAGCACACTTTGTTCCAAGGGTATGAAAATCAGTGTTTATTCAACAACAGGGTTTTTACTTTCTTTCTTGTTTAGAGGCAACTTTTAATGGGTTCCGTCCTGGGAACCCACTCTCAGCATCTTTTTGGACAGTGGATATACTTCTATTTTCAGCAGCATGCTTACTGACTTCTTATAATGATGATTCACAGGAACTAACTGATTTAAAATGTTTTATGATCCGACTTCATGGGGTTCTTAAAAGGGATCCACTGGAACAGTCTCTGGAAGGGAGTACTACATTGTAGTTCTGTTGAGTTTTATGTAAAATTCTTGCTAACACTTGTAATAGACATGTTTTTAAAGTGTTCACAGGAGTGACAAACTGAAGCATCTTTTAGGCTATGTTCACATCAACCTGAAATCATCCAATTGTTTGATATTTTATGCCTATCTGAGTGAGCAAATCTGATGTTTTTCAGATCAGACCCGAGTCTATAATGCAATTTAAATGAGAACCGGCAGATCGGAATTTGTGCAACTTTTTGCATCTACGCACGTGAAGGACGCTGACGCCATCAGTCAGCACTGGCAGGGCGAGGATTTCTATCCAGTGATAGAAACAGCTGCTAAAATAACTGAATTGAGTCACCTGGCTTCCTTTCTTTTTAGGACCGCAACAAATACAGTCGAATGACTGCTTGGTATTGTCCAAAGAAAAATCCCTAGCATATTTTTACATATGAATGCTCACACAAATATGAAATGTTTTAACCCATTTGGTAAAAGCAAAAAAATTAAAGATGTGTGTGGTGTTTCAGAGGACAGATACGGCCACATTAAAGTCAGATAAAAGTTGAGGCTACTACTACCACTCAACCGCGTAACGGCAGCCGACCGCATCTTTTCAAACTGCTCACGTACCTCTGGGGGCGGCGTAACACACTCGGAGGACAGCGCTATCTGCTACTTCTGCTTGCGTGAGCTTACAGACGCCCCTGATTGGCTGTAGAGCTGTAATTATTGTGGGAACACTAAGTACCTCTCATCCCTCCCCTCTGAGAGAGCTCAACCAATCAGCTCTCTCTAGACCTCCGGCTGCGAGAGGTTACAGCATCACCCGGGAATCGAACTCGCGATCTCCGGATGATAGGGTAAGCACTTTACCACTGCGCCAAAGTTCTGATTTCGGTCTGTCCCCCAGCCATTTGTCCCAATCAGAGGTTGCATGCTCACATGGTTCCTCCTTTTCGTGCATACATTTAACCTGTGGTTTGGTCTGTCACGTGGGAGGCAATCTCAGTTTAGTTTTAGTAATTTAGGTAAAGTGTATTAACATGAGTCTGGTTTATATGACTAAGATTTCAAGCGCATCAACATTCCTTGAATATACAGAGCTTTTATTTGATACCAAACATCCCATGTCTTGTATACCCATTCATACCCTTATATATAGCAAGGGTTATACCTGCTACTTACACTCATTAAGTTTATGATAAACCTTTGTTTATCATGATATGATATATCATAGCACATTTTTTCATGTTTTTCTTTATATACCTTAATACTTTTTTTATGCTTTTACAAAGTACACTTTCCAGTGATGATTTAACACTTTGTGAACTAATTTGAGTGCAGTTAGACTAAATACTGTAGAGTGCTAATTTAATTGGGGATTTTGTTGCGTAGGAAGGTAAAGGAGAGGCTTTTATATGAGAGTCGTTCAAGTCAAACTAGGAAGTTTGATTGTTCAGAATAACAGAACATGATAAGGAGAGTAAAACCTCCCTTTATTTCTCTATATAATCCCTCGCTACACTAATGCACTTATCCCAGTGTTTCACTAGTGCTTAGACACCATCAGGGTAGAAAGGAACGCTGGAACCATGATCTGACTGCCTGCTTCGCATCTAAAATGCTCGCCTCCCAGGGTCTCCTTCAGTGCCCCAAATATGTGGAAATGGTTTGGTCAGAAATGATTGTGTGTACAGTTCCCATAGACAGATGCATTTCTTCATCAAGTTAATTACAAGTTATCCATCAATTTTCCAGGATCAGGCGTTCCACTCGCTGAATGTTCAAGAGGAAAAGTTCGCTGCAGGGGGCTTTGAGCCACCTCAACCGAGATCATTAGTCATGGACTTTAAAACATTTGAATTCGTAAAATTCTTCACACTCATCCCTAATTAAAGTTCAAAGTTCCACACTATAGCTGGTTATATAGTATAATTACAGCAAGACAAGTTATAATAGGTTAATAAGTTTTCCTCTTTGATTTGATTGAACTTGATGAAGATTACGTTTTATATCTCAGAAAGTAATACATACTATAATACTAATGAAATAATCAAGTATTTTCCTAGTGGTGAGAAACATTTTGGTTTAAAGAAACTCCAGTAATGTGGGGTCCATTTCCAAACTGTTCCCACAAAGTTGGGAGCATGAAATTGTCCAAAGTGTCTTGGTATACTGAGGCATTAAGAATTCACTGGAACTAAGGGGCAGGGAACTCCTGAAAAACAAGCCCACATCATAATGTCCCCTCCACCAAACTTTACACTTGGCACAATGCAGTCAGACAAGTACCATCTCCTGGCAACCGCCAAAGCCAGGACCATAGATATATATACTGACTAGATGTCGCCTTGGGCCTCTAAGCATACGTCAACATCGCCACCATCTTGGGTCGGGGATCTGAAGGAAGCGCCAAAGTTTCCCGGTGTTCAGATCAACTCTGAAGATGCCGGACTTGTGTTATATACAGTACTGTAGCCTAATCATTTAAAGATGTTTTCACACTACGTACGCACGTTATGTTTGTTTTTGTGTTATATAACCATTTTACGCTGGGTCATGGTATTGCAGGCTTGCTGATGTACAAAATAAACCAGTACCATTTAAATGTTTTTATTACCATGTATTTTTAAGTATGGATATCACACCATTGTAGCCATTTTCTGTGCAGTAGACTAGGTTAAGGAAAGTAACAATAGTTAATTTAAAGTTCACTAAAGTGGAAGAATAATAAACTTACTCCTAGTTTTGAAGTAGATTAATATCAAAAGCTTCAATTTTCTCAGGACTCGATCATAAATACATGTCTGTCAGCTGAAACAAACCAAAAAACTAAGAACAATAATTAAAAATTTGGACGATTTATGATGATTTAATTTCTGCCTAGATGCAGATGTTCGGTTCCCCATCCTAACATTCTCAGGTCTGTTGGTCAGGAAGTCCATAATTGTTTTTTTTTCCTGCTTTGTTTGTTTAACTCATGCCTTTATTAATTTAAATTTTGCTCTTTTATTTTTCTATTTATTTATATTTTATATATACTTTTTTATATTATTCATGATTTTTTTCATATCACTATCAGCATCCTTGTAATTGTTTTGTGCATTTTAGTACAAATGAATTAGTTATGTAGGTGTGTCTTAGTATTGTATTGTATATGATATATCACATATTTATAATCGAACATGGATTAATTAATTATTTTACTTATATAAGTAAAATAATAAATTAATCTATGTTTTATCATATATATATGTCTGACCTTTATAATAAACCAAACGGCTTGAAAATCGGTTGAAAATAAAGCAAATGAAGGTGATTTTAATCGTTGATAGTTCTCTGGCAATGTTAACTAATGCGGAGTAGACGCGGCTTCCCCCGACACAAGATGGCGGCCGCGCTGACGCATCGTTCCTATTGACAGCAGCGTCAGAGGCGACATCTAGTCAGTATATATATCTATGAGCCAGGACTAGCCAAAAACACTGCAATCACAATGTTTTGCATGGCACTTGCAAATGATGTAAGGCTTGGATGCAGCTACTCAGCCATGGAAACCTGTTCCATAAAGCTCTCTATGCGCTGTTCTTGAGCTAATCTGATGGCCACATAAGGTTTGGTGGTCTGTAGCTATTGACTCTGCAGAAAGTTGCAACCCCTGTGCACTTTGTGTCTTTGCATCCGCTGACCCCGCTCCGTGATTGGCCTACCACTTTATGGCCGAGTTGCTGTCGTACCTTATCACTTCCACTTTGTTATAAAACCACTAACATTTGGCTGTGGAATAATTATCAGCGAGGAAATTTCACAAGTGGACTGCATGCCTAGGTGCTTGATTTTATACATCTGTAACCCTAGAAGTGTTTGGAACAACTGATTTTAATTATTTGTACGTATATATATATATATATATATGGCTAAGTAGTTAGCACAGTCGCTGTGCACCATCAGGGTCCGGGTTCAATTCCTGCCTTGGGGTCTGTATGCATGGAGTTTGCATGTTCTCCCCGTGCTTGGTGGGTTTCCTCCGGGTACTCCAGTTTCCTCCCACAGTGCAAAGACATGCAGATTAGGCTAATTAGTGTCCCCAAGTTGCCCATAATTGACTGGAGGTCCTATCACAGTTTTATAAATGGAGATAAATACAACTTTATCTTTTTAACTTTAGGTACTTTATATTTAAGCATTTACATTTAAGCATTTTGGCAGACGCTCTTATCCAGAGCGACTTACATTTTTATCTCATTATACATCTAAGCAGTTGAGGGTTAAGGGCCTTGCTCAAGGGCCCAACAGTGGCAACTTGGTGGTTGTGGGGTTTGAACCTGGGATCTTCCGAACCGTAGTCCAATGCCTTAACCACTGAGTTACCCCTGGCCACTTTATGGTACCGAGTTGGACTACAGAGGTTCCTCGATGTATGAATCAAAATAAAAACTTTCAGCAGTTTCCCTGCTGAAAGACAACATCCTGGAGTCAGATAAGACCCAGTTTCCTGTATAAGTTATCCTGAGATTGTCACAGGAAACAGCATAATAATATCACTTATCTGCAACCTTATGTCAGCCGAAATGTGTGCTTATTGTATATCAGCATTTTACAGCTGCAGAAATGTATGCATGTGATGTGCATCCATATGCATATGTGATGTCGACTAACTAGCAATATTATTACAACATAAAATCTTTTTCTTGTACTTTAAATATCACTTTATTGTTTAGTAGAAAGTTAAATGCTGTATATCAGTGCTGCATACAACAGCAATAGATTATATATATAGTGCTCTGTATAGTTACCTATGCAACTAGAAAATGTGAATTAACACAAGGTATTTAGTTAGATAGCAAATCTAGCGAGTAACAGAAACTTCGATATAATTTGGCATTTGGTTGTTTTTTTCATCAGATGATATATTTACTCTGACTTGGCTAATCTTCATGATCACTTTTTCCTAAGATCAACTTGTTTTGCACTGGTTTCGGTTCCCTTCTCTGGTCACATCACTCAAATTTTATTCTACACTTAATTTATTGGTCCACTAGCCCACTTAATTTATTAGACAAGCTGCAAACCATGTGCGCTTATAATAAGTATTACAACATTGGGAAAATGCACTGTTTAAATCACTTGCTTACCACAGTGGCTGCCAAAGTTAAGCAGGTATCTTATATGGTATGTTTGTAGATAGTGTACAATATTAGATATTGTAGTAGATACAGTACTACCGGTATAGTACAAGCGGTACCATAGTATTGTATGTAATAAAAATTTTAACAATAAAAAATAAGAGCAATATTTGGTCATAATATGACACTAGTTTCATTTAGTCCACATTAATTTCTTGGTAATGGAAATCTCATAACCACATTCACTATTAATCTGTTGAGAGAATATTGGTATCCTTTTTTCCCCCAATCTACAGTACATTGCCAGATTTTCGATGATTTATTTATAAATTAATCAGTTTGTATGTTACCAGTTTAAGTAGAATTTGCTCATCTGTAATTATGACTTGAATAAAGACAATACGCCATGTATTTTGTTGCCTGATTAATACAGTGATGCTTAGTTTGGATGACTTATTCTGCTTTGGGAGATCTGATCAATTCTGAGGTTATGGTGTTAAATCCCTAATGATGTTAAATGAAAAGCTAGTGTGCTCAGTAGGGTGTAGAATCCCTTGTTCCATTCACCAAGTACAGTAATGTCCTTGATCAGGGGTTAATAATCATTAGAACATATGAAGAGGAGTGATGAGTATAAATAAATGTTCCAGTGCTGTTATGTCCTATATCAGCACTCATTGAATGCTTCTTATCCAATCTAATTACTTTGTTAGAACTAACTATTGTATACCGCTTCTATATTCACAGATTTACAAAAAAAAATAATAACAGAAACTTGTTTTGTGGATGTTGGACACACTAAGTGCATTTTAAAGTGTTATGAATTTATTCGTAGGGTCGTTATTCCTACAGCCTTCTTAAAAAGGTGATTAATGCTAGGAGATTAGTGTGTATTTAAATGCCTGTTGTCTGAGATTTTTTTTTTATTTTTTTTTTACGATTAATAGACTTGTTGCTTTGTCTGCTGTTGTTATGCATCCCTAAACACATGACTGTAATGAGAAGGAACAAGAAGAATGCTTTAGTTGCTTTGGAGTTTGCTTTTATTCACATAATGGACACTAAAATCGCCGCCAAATATGGCTGAGTTATTGCCAGTCATAACAACGGCGAGTGTATTGCAGGCCATCTGTAAGCAGCCACATTGAGGTTTTTATGGTATTTGGACGATGGTGTAAAAACGGCCCGAATGCAGGCAGCGCTTGTTTGGAATTAGAATTTTTGGGCCGAAAGTGGCTCATCTGCTCTGTTGCATATCATGCCTGAGACATGGTCTCATCAAGGTTGGGTTGTCGCCATGTCCTAGCAGAAAGATTTGTCGTCCCAGAGTAATGTGTGAATGTGATGAAGCCGTAAGTCTAGGCTGACACTCGGCCACTGCTCATTTGCAGTCGGGTTCCCGGTGTCCTCCGGTGGCCTATTTAATTCTTGATTCAAGTAATCTACTTAAAATTAATCAATCAGGGACATCACAGTACATTTCATTTAGCTCTATTTATGCTAAAATCATGTGTGTGTGTGTGTGTGTGTGTGTGTGCATGAGTATTCGTACATCTCCCCTTTTAGACTCCTCCTTTATAAGTGAGTTAAATTTAAATAAAGATTTACCTTGAATCGTGTTAGATTGGGTTTTGTTTCACATCTGTACACCTTTAAGTAAAAAAAAAAAAAAGTTTCATTATCTTCTTAGACAAACATTATAACCTGTTTTTTTTTTGGCGTAACAAAAGCAGATTGATTACATTACCATGTTTTACAAGTAGGCCTAGTTTATTGTTATAAAGACAGACGCTGCCATTATAGAGCGTGTCCTTCACAGTGGGTTTAGGGTTGATACGAATCCGAAACCTCGATTGTTATATGTAGAAAGGGCTAAGTGTATAATTTTAATACTGAAAGCTACTGTAGTGCAAACCTGTTATTATGGTGTAAATTAGCTTTGAAACTGAAGAGGGACGTGGGCGGACGCTGAACATCTGATTAACGAGTTTAAGTGCAAACGCTGTATGAAGCATCGGCACACAGATGGCGGGCGGTGATCGAGCGAGAGAGAGCTGGTGGGCGAGATTCATTCACGGGCTTTATGTACGTAAAGTATGGCCAGATAAATTGTAGAACAAAAACAAATACGCATTAATACGGCTTAGTTAAAGGATGCGGAGGATACCACTCTTGGAAAATGTTTAAATTTCCTAAATTTATTGATCGTGTATACAGATTTTAATGTCATTTTTGTGGTTATTCTATGTACTTTTTATTGCAATAGTCTGTTTCTGCATATTAGTGGATTTTTATTTTATTTTATTAAATTACATTCATTACATTTCCTCAATTACACCCCAACCATAACATGTGTATTTTATTGTGTTGTAGTAAAGTTTTGTTGGTTATTGTGTATAACTGTTGAATTTGCTGCCCTGGTTTTTCTTAAGAATCTTCACTAGTCAAAGTCAAATTTATGTTTAAAGCACATTTAACAAGACACTTTTTAAAAACTCCTTATCTTTAAGTTTCTGTTGCATAACAACACAATTAACTGTAAAACATTCAACTCAGTTTTTATACGTCTTGATAAATAATGCCAAAGAATTCCATTTTATTTTTTATTTATTTAAATTATGTATTTATTTATTTATTGTTTTACTTTGTATATTTTATATAATGAGATTAGACTTTTTATTGCTGTTCAATGTTCTTATTATTGTCTGCTTTTATGTCTGCAGCTATGCTAGACTTGTACAGCACTTTGGATAATTGTGTTGTGTTTTCAGTGATGATGCCACATTTTACACAAATTATACATTTTAAATGAAAGACCACAAGTGTAATGTTTACATTTAGGGGGGAAAAGCCCCATGCTACAGTTAAGCACACGAGCGACTCGCTGAGAGTGAATGTGTTGTCGAGTGTCGTGTCAGAGGCGAAGCGCAAACTGAACATTTGGAAAGTTTTGTGAAATCGGTTATAAAGTCTACTGTATATCCACTGGAATTTTTGAAATTTTAAAATGATATAAATGTTTTATTTTCCAACATTAACCTTAGTTAATTGTTCCTAGGACATACACTCAAATTACTCAGATATTTATATTTCCAATGATGTCAAATTTTTCAGGACACCAGACCTGGTTAAATAAAAGGAATGAATGAAATAAAATAATTACAACTGGTTGTCGTTATTGACATTTTTTTTGACAACCCTTTAAGTGAGAAAAAAAAAAAAAAATGAATGTTAAATGCACTCTGAATTTAACACTGACGTCACTATCAATGTATCGCCGTAAAATAAGTCATTATTTATTCTTGTCACGTCAGCAACATATTTCGCTGCTTTAAAGCATGATGGTGGCTTAGCGATGCCCTGAGGAGGTTTTATTCCATCCACAAGAGGCCTTGCACACATACTTACATATATATTTATATATACTGTATATATTTTGGTGACATCTTCCCTGGAGAGCGTAACGAAAACAGCCCCAGAGCTGGTCCACCATCATATTTTACAGGGGGTTTGGGAACATTTTCACTATATGCAGTCATTTTTCATCATGTACCTCCAGTTTACAGCATCCGAGCTTAAAGAGATGTATTTTGTTTTTTTGTTTCTTTTTTTTTTCTATTTAGAAGGATCACATTTTATGTATTGTATCCAACCTCATACAGTATTTAACAACAGAGGTTTAAGAAGGAGACCACAAATACCTATTTCCTTTAGACTTACTTATAATGCTACAGTATGCTTAGCTGTTATGATAGAAGGAAATGTAAAACAGTTGTATATTGCTAAATTGAAACGTGTGTATGATGATACATAGTCTTCATTTTATTTAATTCTTTTTTGGGTATTTTCATGAAGGGTGCAAATATTTTTATCACTTTATGGTATAGCAATAGATAACACTCAATACAATTGACCAATTGTATTTGATAAGCATTGATTTAACAATAATAATAATAATAATAATAATAATACAAAGCTACAGTATATATAAAGAAACCAGCATCATTTTCTTGCTTTAACAGTGTGTTAGGTTGCTCGCATTCACACACAATAAACTCTTTGGTTTCGATGGAGATTTTAAGTTGCTGTTTAAATGTAAATGTATTAACTGTGTTTCTGTCCCATTCAACACCTGAATAAATAATATAACTACAGACTAAAAATCCAGATACGTTGTAAGATGATTCATCCAAGCATGGTTTATTATGGATAATCCTGAAGAACAACAGGACCATCGTAATATAACATATAATATTGATTCAGAGACAATACGGAGCTAATCTTTGTGTGAACACAGGCACTGAAAGATGAAATTAGCCAGCGGCATGATGTACTGAAGGTGTACTCTCTCTAAGGTTTAAGTTCTGGAATATTTAAAAACAGAAAGAGGTGTTATTGTATATTCTCCTTAAGTAATATCTTATAAAAGAGAGTGCTGTTGTGCTTGAATATTAGAATGACTGTGATGTGGCTTGAGGCATGAGGGTGCAGAAGATATCATAGCCGTGCTGATAATGTGATATTGTTTTTATAATTAAAACAGTCTTGTTTTACAAATTCTGTCAAGAGTCGGAGAGGAAACCAAGAGCAGATGAGTGACTGCGGCGTGAGGCAAAAGCGTGGTTGAAAGGCAGAGACGAAGTTGTCAGAGCCAAATTGTAACATGAGGGCAATAGTCAAATGTGTACATTCGGTAACTGGGGAATCAAAGAGCGCGGACAGAACCAAAAACATAAAACAAAAGCCGTAGTCGAACGAGGAAACTTGAGATCAAAACTAAGAAATCAAAGAGCGAAGCGACAATCCAAATTGAGCGATGAGAAAACGAGGAAAACAAAGCGAACTTGGCAATGTGAAAACTATGAAACAAAGCCTGGGGGAATCAAGGTGAGAAAAATTGGTGACAATAAAACAAAAACAACAACAACAAAGAAAGGTTTTGGTGATTTAGAAGGGACAAATGTAATAGAGGGAGATTTTGTGGGAGAAGGTGCAGGAATAACAAAAGTTATAATTGCTTTTATAACATGTAAAATTTTTACTACTGGAATATGGGAATGATTTCACAAAAATGTAGAACTCTCAAAATAAGCCAATTATTATTATTATTTTGGTTATGAAAAAAACAAAAACAACCATAAACAACTTTTGCCTACAGTATTGTATGTGTTCCATTTTTTTTTTGGTTTAATTTAAATGAAATTCAGTTCATCATATTGCCTCTGTTGTGCTAAAAAATAAAGGATGTCACTCTACAATCCTGACCCCATAAGACATGTATTTGAATAAAAAAAAACAAGACAAAGCACCCAGGTTTAAGGTTGTGGTCTATTAAAAAATCCATCTCAGACATATCAACTCCATCTCGGATGTGTAAACCCAACACACTCCATTTGCATAATTCAAATAATGCTTTTAGAAACACAACTAAAGCATGTGCACAACCGAATCTGAATTCGCATGGCGTTCCCATATACATTTTTACATTATTTTTATAGACTTATGAGTACCACCAAACTTGCTAATAAACAAACAAGTAATAACACTGATAATATGATTTCCACCACTGCATTCCCACAAGCATGAGCGTAGGCATGTGGAGCTTATCAGCATGGCGAGGCAAACAGCATCCCATCAACACATCAGTCAGATGGTTCAGATTGCACGCTTTCTCGGAGATGGTGTTGCGGAATCATTATCGATGGGTGACAAATCCTGGCTGAGAAATAGGATTAAGGCTGAACCGTGACATCTGCAGCACACCATTGAGAGCGGTGCGACTGCACGCCTGGCGCACACAGTCCAGATGGAAAACAAAGGCAGACAAATTTAGCGAAAAAGCTCCTGCAGAGCGTCGCAGCCAAAAAGCGAATTTAAGAAATAACAAACAGTTTCTTAATACACAAAACACAATTCTTACAAGGTTTCACAAATTGGCTGTAGTGTAGTATACATAGTACCACTGGAGTTTAAAACATCTATCTTTTAAATAAACTAATGTTATTGTAAAAATATTGAATAAAAAAAGCCACCATGTACCGCAAATCACCATACGAATGAGAAGTTATTGTATTTCATATCATGTGAAAGGCATATACTGCATATTTTCATCTACACTACATGAACAAAAGTATTTGGCCAATGGCAAATACAATGACGTTGTTTCCAAATACATACTGTATACGTCCTTGCTTTGTGGACTGGGACCTGGGCCTTCACCAAACTGGTGCAACAGAGTTGGAAGCATAGCATTGTTCAAGATGTTTTGGTAAGCTGAAGCATTAGGATTGCGCTTGGGGATGAGGGGCCTGATTGAGATAACTGAATTCAATAATTAACAGGTTTGGCCAAATACTTTTGTCCATATAGTGTATCTTCAGGAAACAATTATGTATGTACTGTATGGTACCTATCAAAAGTTTGTACACCTTCTAATTCCATTGTCTTTCCTGATTTTATTTCTTTCTACACTGTTGTTGAGGTTCTCTTTGGGAGTGACAAGGATGGATGGGATCAAGAATGAGTTCATCAGAGGGACAACCCACGTTAGATGTTTTGGAGATAAAGTCAGAGAGCCCAGATTGAGGTGGTTTGGACATGTTCAGAGGAGAGATGGTGAATATATCGGTAGAAGGATGCTAAGGTTGGAACTGCCAGGCAGGAGGTCTAGAGGAAGACCAAAGAGGAGATTTATGGATGCAGTGAGAGAGGACATGAAGTTAGTTGGTGTGAGAGAAGAGGATGCAGAGGATAGGGTTAGATGGAGGCAAATGATTCGCTGTGGCGACCCCTGAAAGGGAACAGCCGAAAGAAAAAGAAGATTTCTTTCTACACTGTAAAACAATGCTGAAGGCATCACAAAAATGCAATGATCTCCTTTGAACTGTTGATATTGAGATGTATCTGCTACTTCTGCTCTGTAAAGCTTCATAATGGCTCTAACTGAGGTGCAATTTGTTGTGCAATTTGTGCAAAGTTTGGTCTTGCTTTCCTGGGAAGGTCTTCATGAGAGCTTCATCATAGTGCTCGATGGGTTTTGCAAATGCACTCGACTCAATACTGTTCATGCACGAACTTTTCCAGCTGTACAGCTGACCTTAATGTCCTACAATAACAACTGACTGTTTGTGGTGTTGTTGTTCCATAAATCCATATGTGTTATTTCATAGTTTTGAAATCTCTTGTATTGTTCTAAAATGTAGAACATAATTCACTAAATTCGCGTCTGAGTTAGAAGACGCGTCCAAACTTTCCATTGGTACTGTACCCCTAGCAACGCATCTACTACAATACAGGATTACAGTAAACATCAAGAAACCCTTGTATAATTACACATATACTATTTTATTATGTGTAATGTCTGTACATGGCAAAATCATTAAACTTTTTTTACAACACAAGCAGTGTTCCATTAATTATTTTCTATGAAATATACGGTATTTGTTTACAAAAGCATTTTAAAATTGGATCCCCCACCCAATTCTTTTCAGAGATAAATGCTCAAAAATCTCTTCCACATCCTGTTTCTTATAATCTACATATCTACTTCAAAAAAAAAAAAAAAAATTAAAACATAAGCTAATAAGCTATGTAATGCACTGTACAATCCAAAGTCAGGAAATTTTAGCATGTACTCTACAGTTGATTTATAATAAATAATCAGTCATCATTAGCTGCTAAACCAGACAACCGACCTAGCCAGCACAGCAGTTTGTATAGACAGGGACAGAAACCTTGGTGACGCGGTCTCTTGTCTGTTCTCCCCCTTTGAAATGCAAGACTCGCTTCACGAATCTCTAATTAGCAAGGATGAAAGGCTGCATTAGAAATGTTAATGAAGTATGCCTTTGAACGTGCATCGAGTAAAGGGCTGTGTTTCCTTCTGAAAGGTTATAATTATGAACCATGGCGGCTTCCTCACCAAACTTACACGGACTAAGGAACAAAGTTCAATAATCCGCCTTAAAGTGAAGAACAGAATGAGTTTAATTGAGAAGTTCCCATGAGATAAGATTGGCTTTGTTTAAGATCATTATATTAGGGAATGAATATGGAATTAGTGATTATATTAATAATTAGGGTTAAAAATATAAATATTCCTAGAATGATAACAATAAGGCTCATGACCACATTTTTACCTTATTGAATTATAAATGGCTGATTGTGACACAATAAAATAAAGACAAAATAAAATAGAATAACTTTTATCTTAAAATTCCAACTTTAATCGTTTTCTCTTTACTCATAGCTAGAATTGTCTAGCTTGGCAACATGGCTTGGCACAGTGAATTATGATGGTATTTACCCTACAGTACTGATACCAAAGAAAACAACAGCGTGTACCAAAGAAAACACGCTTGCATGAATTACAGTACATATAGGGTAAAATCTGTATTTTGCGCGAGACACAGCAGTACAGGATACTATACGGTATACGGCTTTAGCTTTACATTACATTTAATCAGAATCAGAATCAGAAAGGGTAATGTATTAAACCTAAGAGTTTGAAATTTTAAGGTAGTTAAAAGTTAAAGTGTTTTGGGAACATGAAACTAGTTAAAAAATAGGCTTGAGACTCAAAAAAGAAAAAAAAATATTTTAAACTGTTTATATGTTTAAAACAAAACCACAACATTTTACATTCTGAAGAATATTTTAATATTTCCTATTTTTGCATTTATATGAACATTAGCTACATTTACATGAAGCGTATTATCTTACTTATAATGGGAATAATCTACAAAACTGCATCGTGTAAACACCTGCATTAATCAGAACAGATTGTTCCGATCCAGCCTGAGCGGAATCAATTTTAATTTCGAGGGGTAGCGTAAACCTTTGATAATCCGTTCAGTAGGTAAATATTAGTCACGAAAACACACGATTCACTCGTTTCTCTCATGCAGGAATAAATATATTCTTTTTGTACATGTTTGCCTCATACGGAGAAAAATTTAGGAAATTCCGGGAGAGAAATTTAGCTTCCATTTCTGATCGGTTCACTCAGGCATTTTTACATTAGATACGATTGATTTGTACCGTGCCCAGAAACAATTGCTCCCCCCCTCTCTCCCTCCCCCACTGGCCAGCGTTCACATTGTTTTTGGTCTCGCTTTCGTATGTACACTCTCCAATACAGAAGGTAAGAAGGTAGCAGTATGCACCCACTTGGTTTGTAAGCCACCATTAAACAAGAGAAGAAGAGAAAAAGGCTATGTTATGCTATGCTTTCTGCTATGTATAATATATATAGTATTAGTTCCCTTCCCAGGTACGATTATTTCCATATCCAATTTGATCTGTGCCCAAGTGCGCTGTATCGTTTTTGAGACCATCTCTTCCAGTCTAATGTGAAAGCACCCTCCAACTCTTCCTTTATTTTATACTTCCATCCAGAGGGTCTCTGGCTATGGAAGTAGCATTGATTGGCTCACTTTTTCTATGTAATAAAGCATCGATCACAATCACAAATAAGTTCTTGAAACCAGTCAAAATGCAAAAGGTGGGATTTATTGGAAGATAAGGGAAGCTAACCTCTAAAAAAATTCAAAAACTGTGCACATGAATTATCCATTTCCCTATGACACTACACACATGTCAAAGTTCTAATCTAATTCAGTTCTTTGCACATGTAAATGCACATCTTATCGCATCAGCATCCATCTTATTAATCAGTTAAATTGAAGAAATATTGTCTGTTTAAACATACTGTAGCCATTAAATATGAGTCTAATGCTTTTTTGCCAATATGTCAAATTATCACACAAATCACAATAATAAAACATGGCTCCAACCTTCATTACTCAGGAGCTTCAAATGATCCAGAACAGTGAACAGTGTATGCGTATTTCACTGTGTTCGTCACACATCATCGCTTTATTGTTTTACTCTATCCAGTTTTTGTGCATAACAGCCGTGTTTCACAACCTCTTCCAGGTGAGCCCTCATCATCATCATCATCATCACAGCTGCCTGTGTACAGTCTTTACACCATCCATTCCTCCCTCACGGCTCAGCCTGGCCAACCTGAACACGTCTCGTCTACCCAATCTATGGGGATCAACCATGCGCTGTTAAACCCACTACATGCACCCAAAGCACAGCTCTGCATCTTTTATTCATAAAGCGAAAGAAAAAATTTATAAACTGTATAAAGTCTATGTGGCGATTTAAAGCTCCGAGTCAAAACATTTGAATAATTCATAACCTTCTGCATTTCCTCTGGAGTATTAACACATGAGATTTTTGATTAAAGCCGCGCTAAATGCTCAGATTTAGGCAGGGAGAAAGATGCAGTGGAATAAGATACAGTTTCATAAGCTTGTCTTTGCAATAAAAATATATAAACCTGTTGACTTGGATAATATCCGAGCAAGAAAGTAACCTTTAAAGCAAAATATATCCTGAATATTTCGTTCTGCCTGCATGATGCATTTTTATTGTTGGAATTTTTTTTTTTTTAACAAAGGGACTGTCCATGTCATTTTATTTTAACATCCATGTTAATTGCTTTCATCTTGTGTGCTTTCCGGGTGTTCTCATTAAAAGCACAGGAATGTAAATGCAAATGTAATTCCGGTGGGTCGTGTTGTGAATGTGCCTATTATGCATCATCACCATCTCTAGGTCAAGAATGCATAATTGATCTGATTCTTTGTTTTGTGTTTGATGTTTAAAGAGAAGTCTTCTTGCTTTCATAGACAAGCCAAATGACAATAATAATAAAAAAAATCATCAAATGCAGAATTATTGGCATCCATCTTAGTAATAAATCTAATTTTTTATTTAATACTAATAAGAAAAGTTTGGTTATGTAATATGCATTATATGGTCTTCTGCAAAACACAAGTTTGAAAAATTAATGGCAACTCGTAATTATTCTGCATTCACTTGGAAATGCGACCTTCTGAGTATTCAAGGTACAGTACAAAGCACGAAAGAACGTGGACACCTTGGGCGTCTATAGTTAGAAACAATGACTGATATATACTTTTCCACAAACGTGTATATTCGAGGTTATAGATTTTTGTTTTAATTTTGCATCATTAATATTTAGTAGAACCTTTTCTTGGTCCTTTTTGGTAACATTTCATACTCAGACACCAGTTGTGCACTTGCTTATGTGCATTCATCCATTTATTCCTTTAACATTCAGTTCTAGTTTTTTTAGTAGCATAAATTAAGTAAAATAAATTATAAATTATATCATATCAAAAACCCCATTAAGCCATCTCTACCACTTGGTTGAGGTATGCTATGCTTTATGAAAACCACTAGTTGACACAGTGTATGTCTACATAGATTTATAACGCACCACTAGAAAGAATGTTTGTCTAATACCCCAGAACATTAGTGGTGTGGCACAACCATACAAAAAGTTATCATATTACATGATATTTAGTCATTTAAAAATATATTATTACTTTAATGTGTATGAAAAAATGTGTTTGCAAAAGATATTGATACTTTTACCATGATGCAACGTAGCAACCAATTGGAAAAGGCTGAGATTAGGGTCTAAACATTACTGTTGTATTATTATTGCCCTAAGGAAAATAAATGTGTTAAAGAGTTAATTATTACAGTACCATGTGATAATAATAATAATAATAATAATAATAATAATAATAATTATTATTATTATTATTATTATTATTGTTATTATTATTATTATTATTATTATTATTAGTAGTAGTAGTAGTAGTAGTGGTGAAGTAGTAGTAGTAGTAGTGGTGTTGGTTACTTGTAACCTAAGCTAGAAATTCTTGTCTAATTATGTTCAAGTAACATGTTCTAGAAATGTATAAACCCTAGAATTCAGTATAACAGCACCAGGGCATTTCACTGTGTTTATGACTTTGTATTCATTAAATAGAATTCCAGCTGTAGCTATAATATATTACATTAAACCTAGGCAAACCTTTGTTACCATGACAACGGGCAACACCTGCAAATTCCTTCAGAAATTATTTTTGTAGTTTGGGCCAAAATAAACAAAATATTCGTCCATATTCTGCCTGAAATGCAGGTTTAGATACTCAACATTAATTTCTTTGTTAAAGAACTGTTGTATAAACGCAGTATCACACTCACTGCTGAGCTGTTGTACTGAATATTAGCACAGCCACTTTGATATTTGGTACAGCTCTCTTGCTTGCATGATATTGTTTAAATATGAACAAAAGTTTTGACTTTGACATTATATGTTAAAAACTGAAAAAAGCACTCCTTTGAAGCTTCTCTCTAAGGCTCATGCCAGGTATGTAGGCGTTATGTAGTGCAATAACCACCAGTCTCAAGTGTTTCAAGTGTGAGAGAAAGTGTCACTGAAACAACCAAGTAAACAAGGCATTTGCGATGATGTCACATGGCTCGTTTGCCGGCTCATAGGTGCGTGGGTGAGACAGGTGGGCGCAACACACACACACACACATAAAGAGAGAGAGAGAGAGAGAGAGAGAGAGTGAGAGAGAGAGAGGGCAAGCGAGAAGAAATAAGGATGATACTGACAGAATAACATTAGATGGAAATTGGCACTTAATATTCTGGTCTTTGCCAATATTCAGCTCTACACAGCTACATCAGCACAGCTAGAACAACTCATAAAATTAGAATAAAACGAGAATAAAATATCAATGCTTAAACAAGATTTTCCAATCTCAGCAGAGAGAAAGAGCAAACAATTAGCCAGTAATTTACCTTTAAATTTAATGAAACCTGTCATTTGTCATCAGTGTTTGATATAATACAGATTCTAAATTATAAACAAAAATTCAAAATAAAAAACATAATCATTTTGTTTACTTAACCTGTGTTCATTCTTTTAAATTATTATTTTTAAAATTATTTAATCCTTTTTTTTTTTACATTTATTTATAGATTAGAAATAGTTCCATACTTTTTAGAAGTGTAAACCCAATATGTCTTTTTTTTGTAATTTACATTACTTTCTTTAGCATTCTTTTTTCTCAGAAACATTGTTAAAATACAATGTTACTAAATGATGCATAATCTAATTCATGGGAGGAATTACGTTAATACCTTACTGTCTAGTAGTAGATGTTAAAAAAGCACCGGGTGATCCAGAGTGCATTAAGCAGAGTCCTTCCTGTAATCAGAAGAGATAAGCACATCACCCCTATCTTATCCACAATGCACTGGCTCCCTGTACTTTACTACTTTTGACCTATAGAGAATTAAATGGTCTCGCACCATGGTACCGGGGTCAACTCTTGGTATTGTTTGATCTGCCACTCTTTCAAAAGGTGCAGGTTATTTGTTGGCACGCTGTTTAATCAAGCCTACAGCAAGAGCCAGGGCTTTTTTTTTTTTTTTTTAGTAAAAAGCTCCACAGTTATGGAACAGCCTTTCTATTAGTGTTGGACATGCAGTCTAAGTGTAAAATATTTTTTAGTCTGCTTTATGTCCCAGGGGTTTTCATGTCTGTATTTGTGTTTCTGCTTATGTCGATAGCCCCACATGAACTGCTTAGTTTTTTACCCATCCTTCTTGAATTTTTTAACATCTTTTTTTTAGAGGGGAAAAAAAAACTTTACAAATATTTAATAAACGGAACTGGATATTGAGTGGTAATGGTGATAAACAGGACATGCTATTCATTATTATAATGTAGTGGTGGAGTAATACATGTGCCAGGGGAGCAACCTAACATCAGGAATGATATGAGGAAAAATGACTGGAAGCACAGACAAGGAAAAAATAAACCTAAATATTCACAGAAGACATGGCCAGCATGTCAAAATGAACAGTTTGGGAAATGGTGTATATAAAAAAAAGAATGAATATGAATTATGATAATTTTAAAATGCCATCTCTTCTGATAAAATTTGTTTTATTTAACATAATTGTATCCAAGGACAATTTTGAGCATTGTGCAATACTCAAATGAAATATTTCATTAATCAGCACACAGACGTGCCTTTAGGGTGCCAGGACATCAGCACTGAGGCAGGAAGCAGTTGTGAACAGTATCAAACCAAAAAGGAAAAAAAAAAAAAAAAACTATAATAACTCTAATTCATAAGGTACTCCCAAATCATATCACAGTTTTTCCACCTGCTTCAGTATTGCATATGTGGCAGAAAAGTCGACCAGGTACGCTGGGAATTGTTTCAGCAGGGTGTTATACAACTGGAGAATAAAGCTGAGGTAATTAAAACGGCGCAACTGGGAGGAAAATAAAAAGCATTATTTTATATCCCACTCTAGCCTGGAAACACTAATGCACCCATTTCTGAGTTTTATTGACAACCAATCTGGGTTTCCCATAAGCATTTCCACACAAAGCTTGTTATTAAATGGTAGAGAGAGCATCACAATGAACACACTCTCTCTCTCTTTACGAGTTATGGTGCTGCTGAGAAACTCACGCATGGCCTGGTTTTTATTGATTTTTGTGCCAATTAATTAATTGATTAGACTTTATACTGTACCATAAAGTTCTTGAATTCCTAATTCTGATTGGCCAGGATTGGCTTGGTTTATGTTAATATGCTCAGTTAATTACAAATAGGTTTCTCTGTATCAAAAAAAACAAAACAAATTAAATTAAAGTAAATTAAATAAAATAAATAAAAAGCTTTAGAGAGAAAAGAAAAGGCTTAGGAAAGAATGGCTATCTCACAGGATGTGTTTTGCTGACCTTATGAATATGATGTATGGGAATGAATTGTTGGCATTGGATGAATAAAACCCTTGGGGATGTATTGTTGTAGGAAAAATGATTAACATTATGGGATGGTTATTGATTATTTTCCGAGAACTGCTCAATGGCAAGTGTTTAATTCGTTACTTGTTTTAGAACTGACATAATTTGTAACAGTAAATATGTAAGGATTAGAGCCAGGGTTAGACCTTGTAGCAATTCTTAAAGCTTAATTAATATAAAAATTGACAAAATTCAGTTACAGCACAGATGTTTATTTAAATTAATGCCAATGATGATGATGATGGTGATGATGATGATGACGGCCATTATTATTACTATCTAGTAACCGACCTCCATGTAATCACCTCTCCTCTTTTTCCTCTCCTTCTCCATCCCCACACAGTGACCCGAGCTCCTGAACCTGGTCACAGGAATGTTGATAAATAGCGAGGAAAATGCTTAACGATACTTTCAGCATACATCAGTACCGGATTAATCTGCCCGTGGTGGGATGCAGTGTGTAAGCAGTGAGCATAAAGCAGCTCAGTATAGCAGGTATCCACAAAGCCACTCAAGTGATCTTAAAAACCTCCTTGGAGACACATCAATCAAAATCGAGCAGCTGGCGTTTCTCACTGTGTCTCTTAGCTGACAGAGACGTGCGTAAGTACTTACACCCTCTCAAACTTAGCAATTCCAATATGACTTTGAAATTAATTAGGGATAATAAACAAATCTGCCCACACACATGCTAGCAAAAGGATTTATACCACAGTGTTGCTGAATTCTGGATTATGATAGGTTAGGTGGTATTGGTTTATATATATATATAACATAACACAGACATATAACCCCATATAACAGCAGACCTGACAGTAATGAAGCTGCAAATCACAGGTTTATGCAGTAATAATGCACTTTTTCTAATAATGTACATTATAATTTTGATACTAACAAATTATTTAAAGAAACTTGTACGCATGATCCACAACAACAACAACAATAATAACAATAATAATAATAATCATCATCATCATCATCATCATCATCATAATCATAATCATAATTTCTAATAATAATAATAATAAAATGCGCAGTGCTTTGTAACTGCTTTTATGTATGTTTCCACAGCATTGCATACCAGAGGTGTGGACTCGAGTCAGACTCGAGTCATGAATTTGATGACTTTAGACTCGCTTTTTGAATGAATGTCAAGACTACCTTATCAGCTAAGTAATTTACAAGCTGCATGTTTATATCAATGAGACTGTACATTTCCTTTCAAACACTATAATCTGCAAACCCCTGCTGGTTCATACTGATCGGGATTTTGAAAGCCGGATTGTTTGTATGAGGTAGCCTACGTGAGTGTATCACACGAGGTAGAGAGAAAAGTTCTTCAATGTTCTGTGAAGAAAACAACGTTATTGTTTGTATGAAGTAGCCTACTTTATTTGAGAATATGTGCTACCATTTTACATTGCTACTAGCATTTACTAACATTTGTATTTTTATGTATCTGAGCAATGTTCTTTCATAAAAAAGGTTTGTTTAATAAATCCAGATCTTACAACCATACATAATCTGTATACATTTTATTTTTCTGCTAAAAAGACTTGAAAAGACTCGAAAGTCAAACCGTAGGACTTTGGACTTGACTTGAGACTTGTTGGCCTTTGACTCGGGACTTGCCTGTCTTGACTCGGGACTTGAGGCCAAACAATGACTTTGTCCCACCTCTGTTGCATACAAATATAATATTGTGGCGTGGGCGGGGCGGCGGCTGACGACCAGCATGCCTTGCGGGAATGTCGGTGTGTTCACCATATTGGGGAAAGGTGTTTGGGTTGGTGGCTTCGGCCCTGTTGTGTGTGAGGGCGGTGTGACGTGTGAAATGTGCTCCAGTTCAAGCTAGTGCTGAATTGGATGTAGGCTCCTGAGTGAAGGTGCTGCTCATGCCTTACCTGCTGTGTGCTAATAAAGTACTCCCAGCCATTGCATTGGGCAGCAAATAAGCTCACTTGTCTCTCCACCATCCTTCCCGGCGTAAAAACGCTACAATATAATGTGTCACTTCTGAATAAATAAAAGATCGTACTCATTGGCAGAGATGAAAAGTAATTAAATGTTTACTTTAGTACTTAAGTAGTTTTATTAGTGGATCCTTTTACCTACTACTTTATTTGTACTTTCTACTGTATTATGTTTCCTAAGGGCACTGTGTTATGTAATACTTTAAGCGGTAATATCGCTACCTTCTAAATATTATATGCTAATATGCTAGCATGCTAGCATGCTAGCTTGCTAAAATCATCTAACCTGAAGCACTGAAGAAACAAACAGGCCAGGACCATATTGAGTTACTGTACAATTGACCTTTTATTTTTGTTAAGCAGGGTCAGGATTGATGATGTCATTGTAAACTGACAATAAATCAGTTTCTGTTTTTTTTTTTTTTTCCTTAGCTGAAATAGTCTGAAGTAGAGTGGGAAACCTGAAAAGCCATTATTCAAAATGGATTAAAAAAAAAAAGAGTTATACTTAACAAATTATTTCTTTCCTAACAAAACTTTTAGAATAACACTTCACTAGAAATAATTTTAGGTGGTTGAAATAATATTTTATTTCACACTTTTTTGTTCACGGCTTGTTCATGTGCTATTTCAGAGTGTTGTTTTCGTTATTATTCTAAAAAAAAAATCAGAAGATGTTTCTCTGAGCAAGGTTGTACAAACTTTTTTTTTGACATAGCATATCATAATATTGAAACAATTTGGTATCAGACACATTACTAAAATAATTATGCACCAGAGTTATACACATAGGCCATCAGCACTGATTTATTAAGTGCTACACGCCGACCATTTCAGGATTTATCACCACACTTGGACATTTTAATTAACACAATTCATAGAACATAAGGAACGTGTCTGTTAATTACTTTCAGCTGTCTCGTTATGCGCCGTCTCATTCGGAGCACGGCTTGAAAAGTGACGCATTTAATATTAAACTCACAGAAGATGTGTAGTGCATATTAGCATTACGATTTACTGCTGCTCTTTGCTTATGCCTTAATTATTTATTTTATCTGATTTTAATTAACTGCACTTTTTACTTTACACAGTTGTAGCAGCTTCATTCAGGTCAATGATTATCGATATCAATAATCAGATTCATTAAGTCAGGAATAAAATGCTTAATGCCATGCTGTTATAGAACAATGGGGTGGTGTGATGAGTTTTTGTTATTGTACTGAGCCAAAGCTGATTATTTTCATCTCAAACCCACTTGCTGAATATCTACAGCAATTTGCCAACGATTAACTTTTACAATGATAGTGAAAAATAGTGCTGTGGATCATAGATTCATAGATTGTCTATTTGATTTTATTTTTAAGAGTTTTAAATCATCTCAAGGAGCTAATAAAGATTGTAATTAAGATTAAAGTGCTGTGTAAATTTCATGTTTTGTATGAAGCCATAAATACAAATAAAAAATAACAATATTTAATATAATTTTTTTACTTATTTATTTTTTGTT
Organism: Clarias gariepinus; assembly: GCF_024256425.1. Classification (NCBI taxonomy): domain Eukaryota; kingdom Metazoa; phylum Chordata; class Actinopteri; order Siluriformes; family Clariidae; genus Clarias; species Clarias gariepinus. Next base: position 4,906,332 of record NC_071110.1, read on the forward strand.
TGTTTTCCTTCAGTCAATCTTTCCAAAGTAGCAGAATATGTAGGATGCTTGCATTTTCTGCAAAAGCTTTGGTATATTTTTTAAAATGTTCCAAAAGTTAGGACCTCTTCTGTTCTCAATATACATGCTTTTCTTGGGTAACATCATTAGAGGACATGAGATTCGTTTCCATTGTTATGCTGATGACACCAAGGGTTCAGATAAAACAGAGATATGACTTATTGGGCCAAAAAACAGAACATAACCGCTTTCACAATTCAGCCTGCGTTTAGAATGATGTACTGTTACTACCAGCTCGCCAGTGAAAAACCTGGGTGTAATATTAGACAGTAACTTGTCCTTTAAAAATCATATTTCCAATATCACAAAAACAGCCTTTTTCCACCTTACAAATATTGCCAAGGTTAGGAACATCTTATCCGTATCTGATGCAAAAAAGCTGGTCCATGCAGTCATGACCTCTTGTACAGACTATTGTAGACTATTGGACTATTGTATTGCATTACTATGTGGTTGTCCTGCATCCTTAATAAACAAGCTTCAGTTAGTCCAAAATGCAGCCACCAGGGTTCTCACTAGATCAAAAAAATATGATCATATAACCCCAATATTATCATCCCTGCACTGGCTACCTGTTCAGTTTAGAATTAGTTACAAAATAGTATTACTTACATACAAGGCTTTAAATGGTTTAGCTCCCACATATCTAACCAGTCTTCTGATACGCTATAATCCACCACGCTCCTTAAGATCACAAAACTCCGGACTTCTTGTAATTCCCAGAATAACAAAATCTACAAAAGGGGGTAGGGCCTTTTCATATTTACCTCCAAAACTTTGGAATAGCCTTCCAGACAGTGTTCGGGGCTCAGACACAGTTTCCCAGTCTAAAAGTAGACTCAAGACGCATCTCTTTAATCTGGCATCCGCGTAACTCATCCCGTAACCTCATACTCCAGTACACCTATCCTAAATGGCAACTATGCTAATTCTTTCTTGTAGTTTAAAGCTACACATGCTGCTCCCAGTGCTCCCAGTGATCCAGACCCCATCTGCCCTTTGCACCTACTGACTCCCTGTGCTGAACTGGACTTTATGTTAATTTAAATAACTTCTGTTATATTGATCTTTCAGCTGCATAACACACATGATGTTATATCATCTCTATCTGTTATCACCCAGATGAGGATGGGTTCCCTGTTGAGTCTGGTTCCTCGCAAGGTTTCTTCCTATTGTCATCTCAGGGAGTTTTTCCTTGCCACTGTCGCCGTCACCCTTGGCTTGCTCATCGGAGACAATCTCATTATTATCTAGACACATTTTTCTCACATTTACACATTTCCATAAATTTTCTTTTCTAATTTTCTTTTCATTTTTGTGAAGCTGCTTTGAGACAATGACCATTGGTAAAAGAGCTATATAAATAAAATTGAATAAATAAAAACTGAATTGAATTTTATTTTTTTAATTAGTAAGACGAACAAACAAACAACATTAAACACAGCACTTAAACTCCTCTGTCCTGAAGACTTTTATGTGATATAAGACGTGTAACTACAGTACCTCATACAAAGCACTGACACTGGAGACTCCTTCCCGCAATAAATTATTATACATTTGTTTCTGTTGAATAACTTTCCATATTTACATCACACTTTTTTCTTTTTATGATATTATTGCCAAACTATACATAAAACTATTTAAAAAAAATATTCAAACTATTCTGTATTAGTCAAACTATTATAAAGTGCTGAGACTGGAGACTATAAATGCCCAATATAAAAAAAAAAAATAATCCTTACAGAAATTTTGTTTTAAATCCATTTATGTGCAACAGTCGCTGTAAAGGTTGTTGCTATAGAAACCATGCAGCTCACAGCTATTTTAGAAAATTCTGATCAATCCCAAGCAAGAACATAACAGCGTAGTGTACAGTAGTACCAATATTTCATTAAGTATAGAGCAACTAAGAAAAGTTTTTTTTATTTTCTATATAAAAAACAGAGTAAGAAATGCAGTTTTGAAAGATATAATCATTACAATCTTGCTGGATTCCAGAGGGTTTGTATTGCATTCATGTTGGTTTATACCACAAATATAAGCTTAGAACTAATTATAAGCTCTGACTTAGAAAAATCTAATGGACATGTATAATATTTAGATTTGTAATGAGACCATCTGTGAGGAGAAGATATAGGAAGAAAGATACAAACTAAAAGACGGTATTAATAGTGAGTCATCAATAGTAAGTTTTTTTTATGTGCATTTACTCCTACTCAAACATACAAAAACCCACAATCAATCATAAACAAGTTTAAAGTTCAGCTTAGTTATGATGAGTTTTGAAATTAGCATTAATAAATGTTTATGTAGAGACTATTAAAACACACACACATACACACAAACACACACACACACACACACACACACACACACATATTTTCATATATATATATATATATATATATATATAATTGTATTGTATTTGTTATATATAAATACTGAATACTGAATGTATACTGAATACTGAATACTGGGAGTTATCATCACGTCCCCAATACAGTACTGACCTCGCTCCAAGCCATTTTCACATGTTTCACATGCCATTAAAGGGGTTTCTGGGAGGCCAGCGTTTCAGACATGAAGCAGGCAGTCTAATTATAACTCCAGCATATTAAGAAAACTTTCTATTTTGATGGTATGGAAGCACTAGTGAAACCCTGGGATAAGTGCATTAGTGTAGCAGGAGATTATATAAAAAAAATAAAGGGAGTTTTTACTCTCATATCTAGGTTGTTATTTTGACTTAAAGGCCTCTTATATTTTCCCATTAATTAATGAATTTTTCAAGTCCAAATGACTACTTTTGGTTTTCCAAACTGTTTTTCCATTGATTAGAAATGAAAAAAAAAAAAAAAACTGAATTAAAATTGCGGAACATTAAGGCAGTGCTTAATAAAAAAATTACAATGCTATATAATTATATAAAGAACTACTAACTAGGGCATGTGTAATTATTTTGTGCATTTTTTATTTGAACACCAAACATTTCTGTAGAGCCGTACCTCAACTCAGTTCACACCTCAAACAGTATGTCAATTTAACAGCTTGCTCTCCATCCAAATTAAACAGCATCCGCGGTTCAGTTGCGGCAGTGAAATCCCATCCTTCTCTCCCTGCAATCAAACCCCTCGAGAGTCTGCTCGGAAGTGGAGCGAGACACCTCTCAGGCGGTCTCAGATCGCTTGTTTTGGTCTGCACCCAAGTGCAATTAGTGTGTTCGTCCTTGCTTAAACAAACTGCACCAAGGAAGTAAACACACAAGGGTTCGATTCAGATCGACTACACGGGGTGGACCGGAGTATTTCAGCGAACCAGACTGAAGTCTTTGGATTCTGAAGAAGGGAAGTCTGAAGAAGTGTTTGGAGAAATATTGCACAAGAGCTCATAAACTGCTCTGGAATTCTGCGGCTCTGAACATGAACTAGGACTGTTTCTGTAGCAGATGCTCTGTTGCCGCTCAGCCAGTCACATGTACTGTATGTACTGCTTGTAACTGATGGGGCTGAAGGTGACTTATTACTGTAGATCTGAGACTAGCTATGGGATTAGTGATGTTAGGTCCGGACTAGTTTTATATGATTAGCAAATTAACAGATTTTTATGTTAAAATAATTACATATAGAAATTGGCAGTAAAATAAAAAAATTTGAGTCCATACTGTACAAAAAACTATGCAGTTTATAGATGTTAACTCATTGATAAAATCCATTACCACAATTGTAAAATGCGGTTACAGTAAAAGTTATTAAAACAAGTAATAACATACAACAATCAAAGCTGTTTTACAGGAATAAAACTTCTGTTTATTTCTAATGAGCACATGAGGAAGAAACCTTGACACGAACCAGACTAAAACCCATCGTCATTTGGATGATCCTGTATCGCATGACCATGAATAAATCCCTTTCATAACTCTAAGGGGTCAAAAGTGCAATCATAAACCGATTTCCTTTTGCACCATTTACTTTGAAGTTTTTGTTTCATAAAAAGGTTAATAAATCACTTTGTAAGTTCAGATACAAGTATTAAAGTGTTGATTTAGGCTGGAATTTTTTTTTTTTTGTCCAAATGATGTATTATTATTTTTTTAAGTTAGAATTACCTTGATAATATCTAATAGATGTTAAATGTTAAATGAATGTTGCAAATACGACTTTAAAATAACATTCATTTTGATTTCTTAACTAAAATATGTTTTTGAAATGCTTACACTGTTGCTTTTTTTTCCCTTTTTTTTGGGTCCTAGACTGAGACTTAAACCTGTATTGTGGTGGTGAGAGAGCTAAATGCTAGCTACTGGTCCACTAAGAAGCCCTCTGCTTAGGCTAGTAATTGCACATTTATTGTTTTATTTAACAACAAGCACCAAAAAATAAAAAAGCAAACAAAAAATTCTACAATTTTCCAAACCACTAAACCATTGGAATTTAAATAAATCTTATTTTAAAGTTGTATATTGAACATTTAGTCAACATTATTCCAGTGTCATGTAGTCAAGGTTGGTCCAATGTGATATTATTAAATAAATAAATAAAAATCCCAATATAAACTGTGTTCCAACATCCACAACATTGCTAAACATTTTGACATCCAAAATTTCTGGCTGAAATCAACATTTCAACATCAACAATTAAACTTATCTGAACTTACAAAGTGAATCTTTTTTATTAAACAAAAATGGGGAAATATTTTTGTCATTTTCTGTTATATCAATATGAAATTTAATGTTATGTCTTTAGGATGTACTGTAGTGTCAATAATGTCAATAAATGAAAGTTGATTCTCTTGGTTTAAAATTGAAGTTGCCCCTTTTCATTGGGATCAACTTTCTACAACAATTACTGCATATGACATCAAACAATGTTAGGGTTCCTGCTGGGGAATTTCCCTAACTGTGACAGATTATGTTATAAATCATTAATTAATGTATATTTTCTTCAAGTTGAGGAACCAACCATAAAAACATGACCTTGTGTTTTCACAATCACTTACTGAATCATTACTGAATCATTTCCAGTCAGTAATGTTTTACCCAAATATTAAATCTGTAAGGAAGCGGCCACTCGATGCGAGGACAGCAGAGATACACCATGACCCCTAAGAAGTTTCTCGTTGGTGATGTCCCTGCTGCACATCGTCATTATTACTAATGACTGCAACACTCGGGTCACACCTCGCATTCCCAGAGGTTTTTTTGTCCCCCCTTCATTCATATGCATGAGGCCCATTTCCCTGTGCCGAGATTGCGCTGTGCCATTGGGCCGAAGTGGGACAGCTCTGCATACCTGTACCGCTGTTCTTCACCTTCAAGGGTCAAAACATAACCCACATAATCCCACAGCCTATTAAACTCCAGCACATGATTATACTAGCCGTGTCAAAGCGAGAGAACATCTCAGCAGGAAAAAAATAGGGGCAAAAAAAAAAGCAAAAGCTGGTAAATACGCAGTGTACTTGCAGGAGGCAAGCAAAATGCCAATAACAATAAGCATTATTTTGTATTAGTGGTGAACGTACTGTGTTTTTATTTAGGGATGAAGGTTTTACAGTTTTTCTTTCAATCTAAGAGCGTTGTTAAAATACGCAGCCCCCTTAACAAGCCTTATTAATGTATATGTTCATTGTGCACCTCTAACCGTCTTTCCATCAGTTTCTCAGCGGTGTTTTAAGGTTTCAACTCACACTCATTTAGAAAGCAACATGTAGTCCTGGAACTCCTTTGCAGACTCTACTACTATCAATTTGGAGCCAATTCCTCAGCCAGCGCATCCACACGGCCGACGCAGCACGCTTCAAATTGCAATGAGGCAGGGGAGTAAGTCATAATCAGGAGAGTCTAAGGGGAATCAAGGCACAAACTTCCAACTATCCTTTGCTGATATTGTTTCATATGTAGCTGGCACATGCTAAGGTGATGGCAGTATCCAATATCTGTTTAGTGCACCAAATATTGTTATATCTGGTCAAACTTGAACATATACTACGGTGAAAAATTGCATAGATTTTATTGAAAAATATGTGCATTACATGTAGTATAGCATTTTACAGGGCTATATTAAACTCCTGGAACGCCAGTTCCTCAACATCATCGCTCGATTTCTCAACCAGAAGAACCAAAAGACCTTTTTTTAAAAAAGCTTTCTCGTCCTGGGCAAGCTAACATTTTTAAAGCAAGACTTTATTTTCTAAATAATATTTTATCAGGTTTCATTTAGTTTTGAGGGTTTGTCGCATTACAGCAAGACTGGTAACATTAAACTGACATGTTATTGTAAATCACTGCAAAGCTAAGATTAATGAATAGAAATACATTTTGTTTTTTATCAAAATTTGTTTTTATCAAATTATTTCTGGTATATCACATGTGACTCCCAGGTTTATAATACATCCACTGAAGTTTTCAACATTGTTTCGGATGTACTGAAACAAACCCGAAATTCGTATCAAGTGGAAAAGACATTAAATACAATACAATACAATACAATACTACGGTGGCCCTGAAGTGCAAAACATTAACAAAACGGAAAACAAATTAACAAATTTAAAACCAAATTAACAAATCCGAAAACAAAATGACAAAAACTAAAACAAAACAACAAAATCGAAAACAAAACAACAAAACCCAAAACAAAATAGCAAATTAGTTTGGGGTTTTGTTATTTTGTTTTCGGGTTTGTTAATTTGGTTTTGAAGTTGTTATTTTGTTTTGGGTTTTGTTGTTTTGTTTTTGTTTTTGTCATTTTTGTTTTCGGATTTGTTAATTTGGTTTTGAATTTGTTATTTTGTTTTGGGTTTAGTTTTTTTGTTTTGGGTTTTGTTTTTTTGTTTCAGATTTGTTAATTTGTTTTGCACTTTAGGGCCACCGTACAATACAATACAATACAATATATTATAATATAATATAAGGTAAATTGATTAGAATTTATCTGGTAAATGTTTTCTTCTCAAATTGTTGCTTTACAGTTGATTGGCGTCAGAAAATGTACAGAACCATTAGACTCAATGTAAACATGCTGGATGTTTTTTTTTTTTACCTGAATGAATGGTAAGATTTGAAATACATATGAATGCACTGAATGTAAAAAATAACCTTAAAAATATAAAGATTTTTTTTCCCTTTCCAAACATTTTAGATTAATATTCATACGATTTTCTCCCTGGTTTATTTACTGTATATAAAGTTACATTTAACAGTGTATTTTTCCCTTACAATCATGTTCTCGAGTATTAAGGTTAACTGGTTTTACAAAGAGATTGAATGTATGTGAATTGGTATGAATTAATTAGGCTGTAGATGTGCTTAATTCTCAAGCCTGATTGGTCAGAAGGTATTGATTAATTTTCTGACAGTAGCTCTGCTGCAAATCACAAGATTCTATAAATCTTCTATGTTACTATTTCTATAGTAACGGCTGAGATGATGGATGTGTCACATACATTAAAAAAGGTAATGATTCCTATTAATATTTTCTGATATAAAATGTTTATTTAACATTTATGGAAGTAGTCTCCAGTGTCAGCATGTCTCTTTTTAGAACCACAAAGGGTAAAGCTTGCCTTTCAGCAGAATCTTCAAGGCAGAGCTGTTTATGCAGGAATTGTTATTTATATGGAAATTACACAAGGAGTAAACTTGTTGCCCAGACTTCAAACATGATAAAAAGATACAACGTATTGATTTTTTTTTTCCAAATAGAAAATGTAATGTAAAGTGGAATAAACTTTTTTGATGAACTTTGATGAAGTGGTTGTAAAAGTAACTTAGGTTCATCATACCATCCTGTCGTTGATTATTTTTCCATAATGGCAAGCACTGAGATTATATTTATATTTAAGGGCATAAAATTAATATTTAATCAAATATATATTGGGGCAGTGGCAGCTCAGAGGGTTAAGGCTTTTGGTTACTGATCAAAAGGTCAGTGGTTCAAGTCCCAGCTCCAACGAGATGCTCTTGAGCGCTTGATCAAAGCCCTTGAAACTGCTTCAGGAGCTCGGTATAAAGGCTGACCCTGTGTTCTGACCCCAGCATCCTAACAAGCTGAGATAAGCAAAGAAACAATTTCATTGTGCTGCAATGTATATGTGACAAATACTACCTGTTCTTCTTCTTCTATAAAGATACAACAAAGAGAACGAAAATGCCAGTTCTGTTCAAAAATTGTGGTTTTGTGCATAGAAATTATGTATGATTGTTATTAATCACGTTATTATTATTATTTTACTATTTGTAATGTAATTTTTTTGCAAAATATTTAATATAAAAGTCCCAGTCTCACTGCACATACAGAAAGCATTAGTAGTCACAAAGAGAGTTCTGAGAAAAGCAGTATTGATTCCTGCTGCCTGGGAGACTCTCCTGAGACGTTCAATTTTCACCTTCATCTTCCATCTCCTGCCCAGCTCAATCAGACCTGCTCATCAACAAACCTCAGCCATCTGACACGCAGAAGGACGAGAGCAACGGCTCTGCCGACCTTGTGAGAGCAGGGACTCTGACGTGACGCAAGGCGCTTCATTTCCAAAGCCGCGGTAATGACACAGGAAATATAGTGGCCTTCCACTGCCTAAATGTTGATCATGTTTTCCCACTCTAAGCAGTTATGGACACATCCTGTTTACCAGCATGTCAACAGGGCATAAGGTACCAGGAAGGGGAAAATGATTTTACAGCCAAACCGACAGCCCATCTGTTGGAATTCATTAAAAAGCAATTGCAAGGGGGGAAAAAAGTGCACAGCATATTTGCGTGATATTTGCACATTTCCAGACAGGCAAATTTGCGCTTCCATTTTGCTGTTATTGTATTTTTCATATAGAGAAAAACATTGTTTATCTAATATAAAGGAAAAAAAAATATTAGAAGTGTAGGATATGATCTGCAAATGTGGAAGATGAGTCGTTTCAGCAAAATGTAGAAACAAGGGAATTTGCCAGTTTGACCACCTCTAATTCCATGGTCTCCCCTAAAAAAAATTTTCATTCTACATTGTAAAACCATGTCGAAGGCGTCCAAAATATGCAATGATCGAACACTTGATTTTGAGATGTGTCTATATGTGTTATTTCATAGTTTTTAAATCTCCAGTATTGTTCTAAACTGTGAAACAAAAACAACAAAACAAAAACATTTTGACTGATACTGTACACTATAGCTAGAAAAAAAAATTCTTGAAATAAACACACAAATTCTACAATCTTCGCTGGTTCACTTTGGGCAACTATTTAGGATGAATGGAAAGTACAGATAGTTTAAAACTGTGCAGTGTATGAGCTGACCCTGAAAAGAAAAATCTAATAAAAATCTTATAAAAATATAATTACAGTATGATAATGGGTGTTTGCTGTCAGTGTATACAGTAAAGAAAATGACTATGTTCTGTTTACATCATAAGTCAGTGGGATCTGGAGATCAGCTTGTGCAGAATCTGGGTTGTATAACCACAAATGTTCTCCAATCGGAGATTAAGGCAATTTAAGACCATCAATCCTAATTATACTGAACAATGTAAACCCAACTAAAGCCTTGTAGTGTAACAGTGTGTTCTTTGTAAATGACATGTTTCCCCTTAATGTAAAGCACAGTCCCAAAATTCCTGACAAGGTCGAGGCTCCAAACGCTTAAAGTTACCCTGCATTATCTGTTCTACAACCAACTTTGATGTGCCTTTGGGATCATTGTCTTATTGAAACACACTATTTTGTCTAACTTTTAACAATCTAACTCAATGTCAAATCTTATCCAGAATGGACTGGTGTGGGTGCAGGTTCTCATTCCAACCCAGCAGATGCTACACCTGATAATCTACTGAAAGCCAATAATTAATATTTAAGCAGATGGAACCAAGTGTGACTTCTGCTTGGTGGGAATGAAATCTTGCACCCACTCTGGCTCATTCTGGATGAGATTTGACACTCCTGGTCGAGCTGATGATTTGATGACCTGCTAAGGAATTCTGAGATAATTCCCCTTCTTCATTATTCCGTCCACGTAATGATGCATGATGCTACCACAACTAAAAATTGGCTACTGACTTAGTAATTAATATAGTGTTTTAGGGTTAAATGTCTTGCCATTACTTGTGGTCATCTGCGAATTTTGGTTGAGGGGCTTATTTCTTGGGAGGCAGGCTTTCAGTCTATGGCGATGTAAATTTAGCTTTCTCTTAGACCTTGGCAGAGTGGCTCCACCTCCCTTTAACTTGTACTAAGATACAATAATGTGTCCTGATCTTGGAATCTTGGTTTAAAAATGACTTCTATTTTGTGTAAATTGATTATTCTCTTTCTGAAATGTGCATTGCGCTCCAATGTCCTTTGTGCTGGTCAATCCAATAGGTGCTGTCAAACAAATCATTTTTATGTTGCAAAGAGAAGGTACCAGCTGTAGTCAGTTATCACCACAAGAGGAAGTTCAGAACTTTCACTGCCACCAAGGTAAAATGGATATATGCATTATTTTTGACTCTTTGAAATTTTTTTTTTATCATTTTGGCCATGTTGGTTTAAAAATAAATAAATAAATAAATAATTAAATAAAATAAACCATGTGCTCATAATTATAGGGATTTTCTTCTATAAAAGATGCCTGTTGTACACTCTTTCTTCCCCAGTCACAGAAAGCTAAAGATTTACCACTGGGCTCTGTATTGGGCCCACTTTTTATTTTTATTCTACAAATTCCAGTGCCCTACACCACATCTGCACATAGTCATGCAAATTAGACACAAGTCTTACTATACGGCCACATAATTAGTGAATTAGAAGTACTGTATCTTTAAGTCTATACATTTAGCAAAGGAATGTAGGAAAGATTTTCCATAATGTAAAGAATAATCTTTACTGATAAGGTTAGGAATTAATCCTGATATAGATCTTAATAATGATGCTGCATTTAAGGCTATGTTTTATGCTTATTTTTTCATTGCAACTTCCATACATACGTTTTAGTATATCTGGGTTCGACTGTTAATACCTCATTGTGTTGTATTTTGTCCCTCGTTGCCTAGTTTGTAGATTGCCTGACCTTTTTGCCTTCCCACTGATTCTGATTACTGCCTTGCCCTTTCATTTTTGCTGCCCGGATATGTTCAATAAAAAGCTTTGCATCCAAGCCTTTTCATTTCTGACAAATTGCCTGTCTAATACCAATTTATAAACTAAAAATAGCAAGGGGAAAAAAACTGTCTGAATGAAAAGAGGAAAAATGAGATTTAACATTTGATTTGCTAGAAAAGATTAAAAACACTAGATGAAAAATCTGTACAAATACAATACTATTAACCTAGACAATCATTTATATATAATCTACTATTTCTTAAAGCTTAAGAAGAAGAAGAAGAAGAAGAAGAAGAAGAATGGTGTACACCTGCCAGAAATTGTCAGATAAAATGTTCCACCACATTTAGTGCTTACTAGCTTGAAGCAGAAATACAGTACATCATTCTTGTACCTCATTCTGAGGATCATTTAAGAATCTTAAACCCTGAATTGAGCAGGTCAGATATTTAGAGGTGTATGAAGGTGTTCATCCATTTACAGCTGTATAAACCAGCACAATAAGCCTACAACCGATTTGAAAAGGAGCACACAGCCAGTGCAGCAATGCGGAAACAGGTGTAATGGATTCATTCTTTGTTCTTTCTTTTCATTTCCTTTTTTTGTGTGGGGTGGACGGGTGGGTTTGGGGAACATGTTAAATACTGTGCTTGAGGCATTTTAACAAATCAGAGTGGATGGAAATTTCTAACATTTCTAAAGATAACAAAAAATCTAATTACGCGTACTGTATAATAACACACACACACACACACACGCATACACGCAAACTTGCTACACACACTTCATACAGTTATTGCTGTACAGTATGTGTTGTAAGCACATGTAAGATTTAAGAGCAAGGTTTGGTTCCACAGATCTGTCGAAATGTTTCCTGTCTGCATATTTATGAAAGATGATTCTCCATGTCATTCGATAATGTCCTTGTGGTATAATCCATTCGGTCACCTTAGTCATCTGTCATAGCATAAATCCTAATAATATCTTTATAATGTAATTCATTCAGTTATTCTGTCAGTAGTATGCACTTTATCCTGGATAGACCTAACAGTACTGTACCATACAGTTGTCTTTTTTATTTCTCACATTCAGCTCTGTGTGAGCTTTGCCTTTTTGGAGGCTTGTTGGGCGATGCCTAAATATGTATTGAAATCAGATGTGCCATTATTGTGCTTGACATCATTTGGCATTGAAAAAAGGATCTTATTTGCACATTTCCAGACAGGCATATTTGCTCTTCCATTATGCTGTTATTATATTTTTTATATACAGAAAAATATTTTTAGTTTATCTTATACTGTATAATGAGAAAGATTATTTATTATTGCAAAAATAAAACTGAAGGAGTAAGATATAATCTGCAAATGTTTAAAATGAAGACTTGCTGCTTTAGTAACAAAGGAATGTAATCGGGTACAAAACGATTTAAATGCAGTACCAGTCAAAAATGTGGACACACCCTTTAACAGCATTGGCTTTTCTAATTTTTATTTCTTTCTACACTGTAAACAAAACTGAAGGTTGCTCTAAAATGCAAAATAATCTCCTCCTATAATCTGCTACTTCTGCTCTGTAAAGCTTCATAACGGCTCTAATCTGAGCTGCTGGTTGTTAACTGGTGATTTCTGAGGCTGGTGACTCTAAATGAACTTCTCCTCTACAGCAGAGGTCAGTTTTGGTCTTGCTTTCCTGGGAAGGTCTTCATGACAGACCGTTTCATCATGAATCTTGATGGGTTTTGCAAATGGCAATGCTGTTCCTGCAAGAACTGCTGACCTTTATATCTTAAAATATCTTTATAAGAACTGACTGTTTTTTTTTTTATATCCAATATTGTTCTAAAATCTACATCTCTCAGTCCTCTGGTCACGCACGCTGAACATTAAGAATTAGCCACATACAGCCACAGTCACACATCCAACCTCGTACATCTTCCCATCTTATTTGCACAATGACTGAAGCCAGATTTTCATAAAAATAACCTCTGAACCAAACAGCGTACTCAATTTCGATTTTACACTGAGCGTCTGCACATCCCATTTCTGTTTTCATTTCACATAGATGGGATCTGATCTGTCCAAGGACACTAAACACACAAAGGAGTCCCTGGAGAAGGAGAGTGACCACTCGTATATACTTGTTCTTGTGTCTCTCATCAGTATGAGTACCACTGAAGAGTTTCAGGCGATGTAAGGATTTCTCTGCACTTTAGGTCATCACTATGAGTTGTATGCATGAACAGCACCGATACCTGCAGGGATGAACTAATACTATAAAGTTTCACAAAACTTTCTATACATAGTGGATATTAAAAGTTTTTAGTCTTAGGTCTTTCAAAATATTTTTTTTAACCAATCAAGCACCGTCTACATGATTTCTTTGTAGAAACTCGCAGAGTCATAATAAACTTGTGCATGTACTAGAATAGCCAGTATGTATGCAGACTTCTGTATTTTTATATCATGAGGACAAACATATAGTTCCAGCATTATAAATGTTAAACATGGAGAATTTTTTTTATATATCTAAGCAACACAGCTGTGAGTTTAGCCACAGTAATCCGACGAAAAAAGGTACCTCTAGACCATTCTTATGGATCATATGCATCCAACATTTCTTCACTTTCACATGAGTTATGAACCTTAACAGACTGTGAAGGGTGAGGAACTGGCAGAGCCAGAATTCACACACCATACATTCCATCACACTATTATACGCATAGTGATATCAAGCACGCATAAAGAGTATCAGAATGTTTTTATTTTTATGCAAAATGACCAAAGACCTGGTGTCATGTACAGTAGTGTACGTCTGTTATATCAAAGAGCATAAGACATTTTTACATCTCTTAATGAAATGTGAGTGAAAAAAAAAAGGCACTGTATAAAGGTCCGTCCCGAGAGAGGAAGTGTGAGCTCATGGGAAGGAGAGAGTGTGGCTGCAGGTTAAGTGCGATTCCAAAGTGCACAGAGCGAAACTGCTCAGTTCAAAGTGAACTTTAATTGGTGTAAGGAAAAAGTGAACACTAGGTATTCACTCCGCCGAAGTGGACATGAAAATTTCCTATCAGTCACTGCACCTTGCTGAAGGATAAAAAAATGGTAGTCGAAAAGTGATATACATATATATTATTAATATTATCAAGGATGACATGGTTGATATGATCATAATTAAACATTTAATTTAATCAATAAATCCTTGATGTTTATAAAAAAAAGGTGCAATAATAATAATAATAATAATAATAATAATAATAATAATAATAATAATAATAAGCTGTACATCTTGTAATCAAATTAAATAATTTATTTACAAGTTATACACATTTCAATAGTATACATTTTATAATGCTATCAGATTTTTTTTTTAAAAATTCAATATTTAATTTTCATAATATGAAATTTCCACAGTAGGAGCAACAGGTATCCGAGGTGCATGTTACCATGGTAACGCGTAGAGGAAGTGACGTCTGTGCTGGTGACTTTGCAGGGCGTTTCATATGATGGAATTGTGATAGAGAGAGAGAGAGAGAGAGAGAGAGAGAGGGAAAACACATAAATGTCAGAACCAGGTGTGTGAGAGCGTTATTAGTCCCCTTAGGTTTAAATACCAATACAGATGCAAATATTTGAAGAGTTAAAGATATATGGATTAGGGTTGCAAATTTCACACATTTTTCTAAACTGATAGTCAAACACATTAACGATCAATAATCAACGATGCTCACTTTTACTCACTTATTCCCTTTACCTCTTATCCTGTTCAGGGTGGCAGGGGGCCTGGAGCCTTTCCCAGGGGACTCAGGGCACGAGGCGGGGTACACCCTGGATGGGGTGGCAATCCATCACAGGGCTCACAAGGACACATTTACACACTGTGGGCAATTTGTGAACACCCATTAGCCTGATCTGCATGGCTTTGGACTGTGGAAGGAAACTGGAGTACCCGGGAAAAACCAACCAAGCACCGGGAGAACATGCACAAACTCCATGTACACAGACCCCAAGGCGAAAATTTAACCCAAGGAGACCCGGATCTTCAAATAATTTAGTAGCGGGTATGTAAGGAGCTTGGCTAGGAAGGATACACAGTAATGTCAGATTACAGCTAAATAGTCAAGGTTACAACTACATGCACTTAGATACTTTATTACATCGGATTACATTTCTAAACCAACCATGCAAACAGCTTTATATTAAAAGGTCCCATATTTGATTATTTCTTAAAAAAATGCTGGGTTGTTTTTTCTACCCAAACGCTGAGTTGCCTCTGTTGGGTCATTTTTCTGGGTTATTTACAGAGAGTTGGGTAGTTTTTGTGTAACCCAGCTGCTGGGTTGAAGTTTGCTTGGCTCCGCCCCCAAAGTTCACCGGTGGATTCAGCGGCTGTCAGTCAGAGCTTCGTGTCTTCTCTTCTGAGCGCTAATGACGGTTCATCCTCCTTGTGAATTTAAGGGAAAATGACGTTAAATACAAGGTCTGTATACACATGTTCACTCACCTAAGTCACATATGACTGAAAAATTATTACTATATGTGAGATTTATTACTGTTACCGTCTTAAGGTTACACTTAAACTTTCAGGCTGGTCTGAGGTAAGATCATTTAGCTGACAATAGCTGCTATAGTTAGCCAAAGAACCGCACCTGTGTGTGAAAGAAACGGATAAGATGTCTGAGCTTTTTATCTTTTTCTGTAGAATGTGTGCAGGGTGTACGGAGATGCTGAAGTGATGAATGAACGCTAAACTGTTAACTGTAGTGCTAGCATGACGCAGGCATTTAGTTAGGTTGCTAGCGTTAGCAACCACTTTAACTAGTCTGACTTAAAAAAATAATAATTAGGGGCTTCATCCCAAAAGCCATGCTTATTTAGCTGTTTTTATTTTTGGTAGTAGCTGTCTCCATGTTTTTGTTTCAGGTTACCTATACCCTAGCCTTATCATTTTTTATTTAGTATAAATCCTATTACACATTAAATTGATAGTCTTTTTCAGTTTAATCTTTGCTATTCATCAAAAAATTCACTTTCTTTCATTTCTTTCTAAGGTTGGCACCAACATGGTGGAATACCTCCAGCAGGCTGAAGTGTCAAGGCCGTACCCCTACTGTACATCCTGACGTTGGGAGATGATGACCAGCGCTGCTCTCAGGGATTCGTCATTCTGGTGGGACAGGCTCTGGAGCAATGCACACTACTTGGGGCGGTTGATGTGTGCTTCAAGGCATTTTATATTTTTGACATTAACTATTTAAAGTAGTGTGCACCTGTATAGGACTTTTTGTAATGTTGCTATGAAATAGCAAGGCCTACTTAAAAAGTCATAGACAGTGTTTGTATGTTAAAACGGAACCAGGGCTGGATAGTTTTGTTCTGCAGAAAAGATATCTAATGTCACAAAGAGATCCTGCTCTGTAGAAGCTGCCTCAGCCTATTTGTGTTATTACTCCATTCTGCCCTTGTGAGTAATAGTATAGTAATGATGTCGCTGTTGATTATCTGTTCTTGTGCTTTGGAAAAATAAATGTTTTTTTTATATGAACATTTAATAGGATGTGGTTTATTGCATATATGTATGGTTTGCAAAACTTGAAAGTTTTTTTGTAATAAACCAGTATATCAAAGTAATTTAACTTTTTATTAGACGTGGGTAGTTTTTTTTTTTTTTTTTAACATATTCACTGTAAAACATGAAAATAATAATAACCTATTTGTGAGGTAGAATTAACCCAACATTCCAGTTAAAATGAATCAACATCTGGGTTTAACCCATCTTGATTGTAGTTGGTCCAATAATTACCCAGCAGCTGGGTTAAAAACAGCCCAAACTGCCTTTTGAGTGTCTATGTACTGTAACTGACCTGATGGAAGGGGTATCTCCTTATATGATGTCACATTTATGGGGGGGGGGGGGGGGGTTGCTTCTCACTGGCTTGTTTTAAACAAAAACAGAAGAATGACAAAAGCAGTGTTTTTTCTTACTTTTTCAAATTATCAAAATGACAAAAAAGTGAATTTCTGCAGAATAGTTTCCCTTTAAATATCACATCTGTCTTTCAGTTACTTATTCAGAAGCACGTTCCTGGTGTTACCCTTTTTACTTGCATTTAAAAAAAACAAAAAACATTTGGTAGCTACACTTTTTACCGGGGTCCTTAATATAAAAGAAGGCACTGAATCACAGCTTAATGCACTTTGCCTGAGTATTTCTTACTACAAGGGCTCATCCATATTGAACAGGATGTCATCTGCAGTGAGACTAGAGCTAAGAGAGTCTAGGAAAAAAAAAGAAAAGATAGTAAAACATAGACATTTCTGACACTGTGCGTGCAAAATGTTTACCCAATAAATAAGATTTATTTTCACGCACACAAAACCCGAGCCTTGTTGCGCATATTTGAGCTGCATCTTCTGATTAATTATGGATGTAATTTCGCAGTCAAAGCTGAATGCCCTCTGAGCTGAGCGCCACGCCGGGAATGTGAATATGCATCGAGTACGAGCTGTTCTAGGTAGGAAGGCAACGGCAGACGAGCCTGAGCGCCCTGTACTCCTTCAGTCCCTTCCTACTAAGGATGCTTGCATTGTGACATTTACAAATCCATTTCAAAAAGGTCACCTTCTTATTAAAACCTTTTATTAGCACTGCGGACGAATGGCACAGGAAATGTCATACCTTTTTATCTACGACTTTATCTATTATTTAAAGCCTACGTGCACTCGACAGCGCATCAAAAGCGACGTGTAGGCGCAGAGGTGTGGGTGTGTGGGGTCAACAAAGACTACCTGGTTGCTTTAAATAGCAGCCAGACGTACTTCAGGAATGAAAAGGCAATCACGTTCCTAATAGGCGCGTGCCAATCTTCAGAGGAAATAAAAATCTGGTGTGGAAAAATGCTGTTTTCAAGAAGCTGACAATTTCGATAATACCTTTAATTTCAGCGCGTTTGGTTGTGGGTGGCAACGTTTGGCAGGTTCGAGTGAAACTCGCCTCGGCATGTAGCTCCCACATTAACATCCCATTTGCATGCATTAAGCAATCAGTGAAAGGTCCCCTGCCATGACTGTCAGTCTCATTACACAAAGGCTTCCAGTGGAGTTCTTCACACCCGGAGAACCGGCACACCACTGCAGTTATAATGATTAAACTGCTGTCAAATGCATGGTTGGACTCTCGAGCCCGACAACACCAAGCCTCACTAAGTCTTCGCTGCCAGGTACAGCTCGGAGAAGAAAGCCAAAAGGGAACAGAAGAGAAAATGTATTTAATTGACTTTTTTTTTTGCTATAAGAGGTTATTTCATGGTTGGGAGCAGACTATGCACAGGCACAAGGTCTAACTGCAGGATAGCGTTACATTAATTACACAAATAAGCTACTTCAGGATTCATCCGAGTGTCTCGGCTCAAAGTGAGAGCAATAATAACAGTGTTAGCGAGAGAAAGAGAAGTGGCTGCAATAAATATCTTGCAAAGACAGGAGAGAGAGAATGGTGGTGCTAAGGAGGAGTGTTTTGTAGTATAAGTTAGTATTTCTCACTGGCAATGTGTCTCTCAGTGTTTAAGTGCTTGATATACAGTCTGGTCTGAAGTGAACAAATTATACAGGTCTAAATCAATTATTAGGATCAGTTTTTATCACTAAGCTGGCACTTTTATAAGTTACCACTGGGGATGTAACAATCAGATGGTTTTGCCAGACAGTTGATATGCATTTAATCACCTCTTGTAACTGGGTTGAGGGATGCCTGGAGCCTATCCTAGGGGACTTGGGGTAGGAGCCAGGGTACACCCTGGACAGGGTGCCATCATAATCTGATTATCATAATCTGCATGTGTTCGGACTGTGGGAGGACACCGGATTACCCAGAGGGAACCAACCAAGCACTGCAAGAACATGAAAAATCCAAACTCTTACTGACCCGAGGATAGAATTCAAACCTTTGACCCTGGAGGTGCGGGCTGCATTGCTAACCACTATGCCACCTTTAATAAATATTAATTCTTTTATTTGCATTTTCCTAGCCAAGGATACTGAAAACAGATTGAAGGCAATTACCCATTTTTTTTTACAAGCCACTCAGGTTCTTAGCTTTAGGGATCTTACCTGCTAACCACTTACCTATCCTGATTTACTGCCAAGAGAATAGCAGAGTTGGATTGATCGCAGTGGGGCTGAGCAAAAGGTTGGATCTTGTGGGTCTTGTAGCATGTTGGGTCACGTTACAAGGAAAATCTGATTGGCTTGTGTAAGTCACAGCTTATGCAAAAAAAAAAAAATAATTAATAAATGCACTCATCGTATACAAAAGGAGACTTATCTGAAATTTTAAACATAACTAATAAATTTTGCATAATCGGTCCCTTTCAAACAATGACACATTGTACATTTAAACAGGATGTAGTAAAATTTAATGCATGAAGGAAATGTCTGTTAAAAAGTTAGCTCTGTTACCCCTTGTTGTAGCAGCTATAAGTCATTCCCTCACCACTCTCATTTTCTTTTTTTTTCTCTCCCTCATTTGTCACATTAGTGAGAAACCACAAAAAAGGTGCTCCTTGACTTATGAATGTGTTCTGTTCTGGGAGCATGTTCATAAGTCAAATTTGTTCATAAGTCCAAAAAGTAAGTCTTATTAGCCTTTGACAAGAATATGTGATATAAAAGCATACCAATTCATTCATTGAAACCAATGAAACCGACTCATTTCTTTGTTTACGTTGCATGGTCTGCCTCTTGTGGCCGATGCTTGTACTACAGATGCGGGAAATATGAAATCAAATGTACTATTGTCTATTTAAAGATAGTAGAGTCTTCATGACTCCGGTAATACAAGTTCTATAACCATTAATTGCACTAAAAGCACTTACTTATAGTAAATGAATGATGTGTGAAATTAATGAGTTAATAAAGGATTAACAGTGTGAATTGACAGGACATGCCAACTCCTTGCTAGGTTTCCAGTTTTCAAATTCTTGTATAGTTATTGTAGCATTGTAAATGATAAAGGTGTAGATGTGTATATTCTTAGAGATGTTCCAGTAATTTTTGGGGCACTAGAAAAATTATTCAGTAGTCTACCCAACAATAGTAGCCAACAGGGATGGAACAGTATGCGGATTGGAGTTTGTTCTGTTCGGTAAAGGACGTTCGGTTCAGTGCACATTCTGACCTGAGTGAATATTAATATATTCTTAAAATAAATTTTGCATTCCATCCTATATGATTATTTCTAGGTGGAATTCCATAATTTATCATGTTCGACAAATAAAGAGGGAAGCTGGACATTTGAGCTTTGTTAGCAACATGCTGGTCAGCTAACTCAGATAAGTGATGTATATTTTCTTGCTTAAACGATGACTTGTGTAGACAGTGTTTTCGATTTAATGAACACATACATCTGCATATTGATGAATCTAAAGGTAATAGCCTATTTGTACATACGGTATGGCTAATTTAAAGATAAGACTTTTTTTGGTACTTGTGTCACTCTGTAAATGAGGAAACCCATGTTGACTTTTGTTATTCTGTCTAGAAAGTAGGGTTCACTGAGTTATGCAAAAATAGCAATAGCGCCATCACCAGGAGCAAACAGTGGATATAAAAATATATGCTTAAAATGTCCTTTTTTTGCAATTCTTTGCACTATTTGTTATAGATAGTGCTTTTACTATTCTTAAACAACTCAGCACCTTGTCACTTGGCGCAATTATTTGCATTTTGTTAATAAAGAGCAGGACTTTTTACATTTTTAATGATTTTTTTTTTATGCAGTTACGAGTTCTCCAGGTTTTCTGAAGGACCTTTTTTTTTGGCTTTCATCTTTTTTTGGTCCATTTCCTGTACCTGAGCAGTTTCTTATTTAGGAATGTTTTTCATTTGTTAAACAAGCCAGTGACCTATTAATCATTTAAGCAAAAAAAACAAAAAAAAACACACAACAACATTTAACTATTCAATCTGAGCCAGTGAGAAACATGTGCA
This sequence comes from Clarias gariepinus, assembly GCF_024256425.1. Lineage (NCBI taxonomy): Eukaryota > Metazoa > Chordata > Actinopteri > Siluriformes > Clariidae > Clarias > Clarias gariepinus. The sequence continues at coordinate 4,927,436 of NC_071110.1, forward strand.
GATGATCAGACCGGTAAGTGATGAGTATATTGCTGATGCTGAATGCTGAGTGGTTGGAACAGACGAGAGGGGAAACGAGACTGCTGCTGAGGATGTTACATAAACAACTAATTTTTTAATTGTTTCTTTACGCATTTTAATCCCATTTCTTTAATTTATTTTAATATGTAGAAATGGGAGGGGCTGAAGACTTTTGCGCAGTACTGTATTCTGTTATGATTTAAAATGATATTTTGAGGAATACTTTAAAACACTTCATCCTTTGTCAGTTTAGAACAACATGATCCATATACAGCAATCTAGAGTTTATCTAACAAAATGTAAAATTGTGATATTGACTTTAGACCTTCGACAGGCCAGGGGGAGAAAGCTGAGGGACTTGAGAACCTCCCTGTTATGACTGCCTCTGAAGTGACACGGGCAGAATCGAAATACTACACAACCTGTCACACCTGAATTGTGTGTCATGGCAGTTTGAATGAGTCGGTCTGTATTTGCCCCAGGCGTAGCAGTGAGCAGAATGACAGCAGAAAGATAAAAAATTTCACCATATTTCTATAACAATGTGTTAATGCTGATTATTTGTCCTGCATATTTTATCATCTTTAGAGAGCACTGCAAGCTTTATTCAGGTATCATTACGCAAAATAAATTGCTAAGTAGCTGGCCAAAAATTGTACTTAAGCATAAAAATCAAAAGAAGAGCATTCTTAAATATCTAATATTTACCAATAGCTACAGTTTGACTTGCTGCCCAGCCATATATGTTAGTCTGCTAGAATTAATGCTAGGGTATCTTAGTGAGGCTACACATTCTCAAGGTTAACAGTACAAGGGTTGTACATGATGACAACTTGCAACAATACTTCTTCTCACTCACTCATCTTCTTTACCACTTTATCTTCTATTCAGGGGCGCGGGGGGCCTGGAGTCTATCCCAGGGGGCTATCCCAGGAGGGGATACACATACACATACTATGCTCAATTTGGGAACGCCCATTAGCCTAACCTGCATATCTTTGGACTGTAGGAGGAAACCAGAGAGAAAACCCATCAAGCACAGGGAGAACATGCAAACTCCATGCACACGAGATGGGAATCGCGACTGGCCGGGTATCGAACCCGGAAATCTTGGAGGTGCAAGGCGACAGTGCTAACCACTCCACCACCGTGCTGTCAGAATTATTCTCTTTAAAATATTAAAATATATGATTGTATACTAAACTAAGCCGAGTCAGACTTTAAGATTTACATTTAGGCATTTGGCAGACGCTCTTATCCAGAGCGACTTACAAAAAGTGCTTTAATGTTTACAACATTGGATACATACTTACACTGGGTTAACTAGGTTAATAACTAAGTACCATTAGTCCAACACATCTGAGTTTTTTTTTTTTTTTTTTTTTTTCGGGGGGGGGGTTAGTCCAAGTACTGGAGAAACAGATGCGTCTTGAGTCGTCGTTTAAAGATAGTCAAAGTCTCTGATGTACGGACAACTAGAGGAAGTTCATTCCACCACCTAGGTGCCAGAACAGAAAAGAGCCTGGATGAATGCCGCCCTCGAACCCTGAGAGATGGTGGGATGAGGCGAGCAGTGCTGGAGGATCGGAGGGAACGTGGTGCAGTTCGTGGTGTAATTAGTGCAGATTTCCAGGAAGTACTTTGCCAGGACTAAATAAAAACATAAAAAAGGAAAAAACTGAAAAGTAAAAGTTTAATATTTAATTTTTATAATAGCCCTTAAATTTATAAGGCCCTTTTTATAATACTTAAGGAAGGTATATATATATATATATATAGTATAAGTCATGTACTGTTCAAGTTAAACCAGGATGAAATTTCGAGCAGTCCGATCACGGCTCCGTCGTACTAAGAAAACTTCCTACCTTGATGGTATCCAAGCACTAGTAAAGCGCTGAGATAAGTGCATTAGTGCAGCAGGGAATTCTATAAAGAAATAAGGGGAGTTTTTACTCTCATAACTGTGTTCTGTTATTCCGCACTCACGAGTCCTGGTTTGACTTGAGCACCCCTTATATGTTTATTCAATAATTTTCCACTTTTACTCGTACATAAATGTAATCCTCTCCACATTTTATAGTAGCTCCCACATGCTGTACCCCTTTAAACTCCATTAAGCAACCCTAGGTATAAAATAAATGCCCGTTTGTGTATTAACATGTCAGGCCAAGTGACCATGAACGTCAAGTCATGTTTCACAGGACTCCCCCGAGGTCTTGTGAGCCCTGAGTGCTTAGCATTCATTAGCCAGAGCTCAAGCCATAATGAGATGAGGACTTCATCCATTACGCCCGTCAGCCTGGCTTGGTGTCATCCAGCCATCACAAACACTATTTTCAGCTTTGCCAGGCTGTGGGCGGCTGCGGTGGAACTCTCTTTTACGTCAGGAGAAATGAAGTTAGGTCCAGTGCAACCTTGGCGCCGAGAGCCAATCAGTCTGGCCCGTGTGGCCTCGGTGAGGTATGGCAGAGCTGCCTCGGATAATTGGACATGCTCCAGCCAACATGAAATAAATATATCTTCGTGAAGCTAGCTGGAGGATGGGATATGACAAGGACTGACGGATAAATTAAGTGAAGCTAAATAAGAGTACTGTATCACATTGTTATTAGCCTGCCATCATGTGGAACAGGATTACAGTGGTAATACTGATGCTATGGCGTATGCTATATGTAATCCTCATTAATGACTTGTCAGATTATGTGTTTTTAATTTCTAGAAAAGTGCTTAAATTCTACTATGGAACAGCTCTGTATCTAAATAAAGAATGTACTGTAACACAATCACACAACCTGTATTTTTAGTTTTATCGGTATATTTATGCAGCATTCGATTTACCTCATGTGTGGAAAGGCTGAGATACAAAACAGGCAAAAGAAAGTACATCATTTTCTTAGCTTAGGTGACTCATCTCTGCCCAGAAAGTGCAGACGCAGAAAGTTTATTTAAATCTTAGTTCGTTAGTTTGTTAGTTAAACAGCTCACATTTTCTTCTAAGCTGGTTCAGATGTCAATCATAAGGCTGTAAATTTTACTATATTAAAAGCTACTGTTTCTTAAGTTTGCTTTTCTGTTTGGCTTTTAGTGGTAACAGATCTATTCCGTGTGACCATACTGTAAGAGTGTTATTTCATGATGATATCCTCCTGCTTAGCGACATTTAAACTGGCACCAATATGGAGCTACATCTCTGGTTGGCTTGTTTTTAAGGGCTAAAGATGGGTGTGTTATCAGTTATCTGCTAATGGCTAACCTTGTCTTTTCCATCCATCCATATCTTTATCTAGTTAGAGGCTAGTTGTGATTACAATTGTATTTATTCCCATTTGACAACAGTGGTAGGACCTCTGGTCAAGATTTACAGACACATTCACACACTACAGGCAATTTGGAAACATCAAATAGCCTAATTTGCTTTTCTTTGGACTGTGGGAGGATACCAGAGTACCTGGAGGAAACCTACTAAGCACGGGGAGAACTTGTAAACTTCATGCACACACACATACCCCGAGGCGGGAATCCAACCTCAACTCTTTTTGGAAACTTTCATATTGCTTAACACTAAGCATGTGATCATGACTAAAAACTCAAATATAGACACAATAAATCTACGCCTATTTTTTGGTCATAATTCAGGTTTTAAAAAGCTGCCAAAACAAGTGGGAAATGCCTTATAATGTTATGAACATAAGGCATTTGAAAGGGGGGGGGGGTTATCCAGCCATTAACAGTTTCTGCATTCTGATTGGCTAGCAAAATGCACAAAGGGAAATTTACTTAAAGCTACAGACACTGATATGGCATGTTTGAAAAATGCATGAAACAGGAAAAACTCAACTGGCCAGAATGTCCCATCAGAGCTACAAGAAAGTGAGAAAGTCTTTTAGTTTGTTTCATAGTTGTTTACTGATGATGATGAGAGCAGCCATGTTGATCTGATATCACATGATGAATTCGAGCCAAGTACCTCGGTAGAAATTATTAGGATAGGTTTTGACATCTAATCCAATGCAGCATTAAACCTTACATGGGTGTGGCCTTAACCAGAAGGTTTGTTTGTCTATTTATTTATTTATTTATTTATAATTTCCAGACATCCATCCATTTAGTCCAACTAGGGACAGTAGAGGCCAATGGTGACTATTTTATTTATTCACATTTTTACAACCGTGGTAGGACCTCCAGTCAACATTCACACACCACGGCCAATTTGGGACCGCCAATTATCCTAGTCTGTATGACTTTGGACTGTGAGAGGAAACAAGAGTACCTGGAGGAAACCTACCAATTACAAAGAAAAAGTGCAAACATGCAAACCCCAAGGTGGGAATCGAACCCAGACCCTGGTGGTTCAAGGCAACAGGGCTAATCACTAAGCAACAATGCTATATCTAGTAACAACTTTGCTTTGGGGGACAACTGGGGGAAATCTGCCTCTATAGGCTCTCCAGCCTCAGTGACATCACTCCAGCTTATAACCAATCAATGCAATCAGAGGCTGTTTTATTTTTATATAACTTACATTACATGTCTTACATGACTTAGCATGTTTACTGGACTACCTAATGAGCTAGCTACTTAAGTTTTGTTTTACTAATAATTTTATATTATTTTTTACAAAGTAGAATTTATTTAAAAACCAAAAGCTAGCTAATCAACAAAAGAACATACAGGTTGGTCTAAGTGAGCAGGATATTTATATTCCTTTCAGAATTCATAACCATTTATCTCTAGAAATCTGGCATTAGCAAACTATTACGCTTATTACAATCACCCCTGAGGCTATAATACTTTAGATGTTTCTTTTTTTTTTCCTTTGTTGTGGAAATTATACATGAAAACGGAGTGCCTCTGCTGCTGTTGTTGTTGTGCATGGAGAGGGTGATGGAGAGGAAAATGACAGGGTGCAGAGGCATGATGCGAGCATAGCAAACAGAGGAGCACCTGAGGTAGCCAGGGGAGCGAGATCATTAGTGCAATTTTCACCCTGTGTCTGAAACCAGGGGAGACGTCAACCCAGCTGTGTGCTTCATATAAAAAATAAATGAATGAAAAATATAACGAACAAACAAACGAATGAACGAGTGCTTGTCCAGTTCTCTGTTGAAGTCATTTAGATCAATAATGTATCAAATAATTTATACCAGAATGCTGTTACATTATAGATTCTCATTGGAAAGAAACTGATTGTTGATTGATTATCTTTAACAGCAGCTCTGACAACAGTGCAGCTCTATAGCTCTAACTCTTTATGTTTGAATACCGTATTGTTTCTATGGTAACAACTTGCACAGGGACTTGTATGGCATACATGCCACATTTTTAGAATATTAATAAACAGGTTAAGATGTTTGACTATTTGATAAAGCGAAAAGTAAACTAACTAAATGAAAAAATAAACAAATAAATAAACAAAAAGACTAAAGGGTAAATAGAAGTAAAAAAAAAATAGATTATAAATCTAGAAAAGAAAATTTCAAATAAATAAATAAAAGATATGATCTTCCCAGATTCAATGTCAAAATCATGGTTAAAAAAATCTGATATTTTGAGATATGCTATCATAATTTGGAAGTATATAAATAAATGTGTAATTTTCAGAAAGGTGATAATTATGAGTAAACAAGTCATGATTTTGTGATGTAATTATTATGGGGATTATCTGGGATTATTAGTTTTTTTGAATCTTGAAAAAAAAAAACTTATAAGTTTATAAAGATCTGTTAGCTCGCTTATTTTTGGTATTGAAAAATTTTACTACTCTGGTAAAAGTAATCTCAATCAGATTGATTGATTCATTTGAATGACTGCAAAAAAAAATCACTCCACAGACTTTAATGTTTTGTCGAGTGAAAAAAGCTTAAATACACACATGAAACTTAACATCGAGTTTAAAGCCTCTTCTCTCAAACAACCTAAAAACGAAAGTGTAAGCACCTACGGTTCTCCTGATTTTAGTAAAAGAATCACAGGACTGCCGTTTGCTTTGAAGTTTAAGCTTGTTACATTCTCTGTGCCTGTGAGTTTTCAGTGTTTTGCCCAGGAAAGGCTGTGCACCATTGCAAACCTACTTCACAATTCCTCCAGAAAAATCTTGTTCTTGAACTGATGGACAATTTAAGAATTATGATTTATTATTTCAACATTATGACACAGTATTTTACTTGAAATGTATGACTTGCAGCTCATAATTGTAAAGTTATATCTTAGTTATTATTCATTTTGACTTTATACCTTATATTCATTTATTAACTACGATACAGTTGTTCCTCGACCTATGAATTTAATCCGTTCCGGAGGCGAGTTCTTCCGGAGAAATTTCATATTTTAAAACACATTTTTGAATAGGAAATGTAAATGCAAATAATCCGCTTTAGTCACCCAAAAATATTATCAGTGTTACCAATTTCTAACATTATAATCAGATTTGTATATAAAAACAATTACAATATTTAGAAAAGACATGTAAATTAGGTAAAATCCTAAATAAACAGACATTAAACCTCACTTAACCCTAATTTATGATTCCTCTTGGCACTGGCTGCTTTAAAAACAAAACTAACTTGAAACCTTTTTCTTCCTGTTGCTAATGTTCCTGGGCCCCATGGTGCTGTGTCTTCTCACTCTTGCAAAAAAAAAAAAAAAAAGGGTTTTTTTTTTTCCTTGGCTTTCCATTGACGCAAACAAGTTTTGAACTCCCGGACACGTGCGCAACTTAGCTTTCGGTTCAGCTCAGTTTGTTCGTTCATATGCTGAAACTGCTTTGTATGGCGAGACAATTTCTTGGTAAATTTATTAGCAATTCTTAAGGTGGAAATTCGTGAGGTGGGGCGTTCATATGCCAAGGGACTACTGTAATTAAATGAGATGGTATCTCAGGATTAGGTCAGCATTTTTCTGAACGCTTCGGTGTTACCTGGGAAAAACATTTGTTAAGAAGCCAAGAACCACACAAAAGCTCCCAGCTTTCCTGACACAGCACTGGAAAAGGCAATGAGGGTTTTCTTCTTTTACTTTACAGGTAGCACCTGTTTCATATTATCCTAAAATGACCTGAAATCTATCCTTAACAGAAATAGCAAAACTAGCAAAACAATTAGCTCACATTGGATCCGGCAATGATCTGCTGATACAGTGACCTCTGCTGGAGGAGAGAGGAAATGTCCTGAGTCGTGCATATGGATAGGTTTAAGGAAACGTTAAAGGAAGGAGTCTCCAGTGTCAGTGTTTCAAGAGTGGATGCTGACCTTTATGGTTACTGGGTGATGTAATAAGCTGTGTATTTTTCAATTCTATTTTCAAGGCCGGTGAGGAAACGAATGCTTAAGACTGCTGCAGTGGAAGTGATGTGTTTCACAAGATGTGTCTTTCCAAATTGTAAAATGCAATAAGACACAAAGCTTCCTTTAATTAATTTAGGGAAAAAATCTAAAACAAAACTTAATTATTAATTATTAATAATTGTAATTATTAGCATGTTATGCTTCTGCCAATTTAGATCTTATTATAAGATTTTCTTATTAGAAAATAATTACCATTCAGGCTGGTAACAGTACCTCTGCTTCCTATAACAGCATGCCTGAAGTGTTTTATCTCTTCCTTACAGTCTATTAAAATGTTTCTGTGACTATAAACCCAGCTCTCATTCCTAGAGCATTGCTTATATAACTGAAGGGTCAGCAAGACACACTGTCTGTCTCTCGGGGTCCATGAATGCTGGTTGTTTTTCTGGAGTGGGGAAGATGGTGCAGTTTTATGTAGCTAATATACAAGCCAGGCTCGCTCCCTTTTTATGCCTTTTATAGAAGATTCCTGCAATAACAATCATTTCGTAAATCTAAATTCTTTAGAGTTTCGGATCTGAAACAGGAAAACTATAGCGTTAACGTTAACTTTATATGCTCACTACCTTTTCTCTCGTCTTTCATTAAGTGTACGATCGCACATGTTTCTGTCCCTGGATGAGTCATGAAATCTAAATCCTTCCCCGTTGCACGGAGCCTGCAGCGTGACATATTTACTGTTTCACACTAAACCTTCTGTCTATATCAGGCTCTGAAAAGCTGTTAAGAATCTCGTTTTCACTATAAACACTATGCATAGGAGTGTAATTTATGTAAATGTATGATTTGAGGAAGAAAAAATATGATTGCAGTATAATTTATACAAGCAAAGTATGCACTTGAAACTATAATGCTGTAAATGTGTTGTACAGGTTAGTACAGCAGCCTGAGATGCATGCTGGGAAAATATCCACCATTCCTGACGTGAAGAGTTTCCCATTCCTGAAACTGTAAGGTTCTAGTCTTAGGTTTCACTGGTTACAAAAACCTTTTCATTAACGTCTCCTTAACTGAAAGAATTAAAGGCATACCTTTATATGAATCCACGATGGCATGAGCGAATAAAGACCCCAGAACAAACAAAGACCACGAACTCGGCAGTGATTTTGATGATGATGCTTTTACATCATTCATTCATTCATCTTTATAAACTGCCTGATCAGGGTCGCAGAGGTTGTTTTTATTGTGCTGCATTTGTCAGGAAATTTCATAGGCAGCTGTAGAGAAATCTAATAAAAGTCCCACAAAGACAACTTGAGGGATGTAGTTGAGCTTGAGGAACTGTCACAGCCAGAATTCATACACACGAGATAAAGTATATAAAACTGTGATATGAAACTGCACTACTGTCAGACAATACTGATGTTATAAAGATTCATTTAATGACAAAAAAAAAAAAGAGACCAATCAGGTTCGAGATTTCAAAAGCGATTTTAAGGATTGTTGTTTTAATCAAAATTTGGTAGGGTTCACCTACAGCCATCTGTAGCCAGAAGCCCAGATCACATGGCATCCGGCACATCAGGCGATGGATGCTCACCACCCTGGAGATATACAGTACAGTATTTGTCGTTTCTATGTACTTAAGAAGTTGAGTCGCCAGGAACATCTAAACGTCATACACACATTTTGTGCTAATCTGGATGTCTCTCAATGGTGGAGGAAACAGAAGTACCTGGAGGAAACCCAGCAAGCACGGGGAGAACATGCAAACTGGGGAATTGAACCCCCATCATGGACGTGGAAAGCAACGGTGCTAACCACTAAGTTTTTTTGGCAACTTGACTTGACCTGTGAATCAAACTGTGTTCATAGGATTCAATTTATCTAGATTTTTAATTGAATTCAATTTAATAGAACTAATGTTTATTGGCTAGCTTGTTTCAACCAGCTACGTTATACAGTATAGCTTAACTTGTAACTTGTGTCATTGTTTGTTTAAATGCCATTCTCATACAAAGCGATATATATATATATATATATATATATATATATATATATTTTTTTTTTTTTTTTTTTTTTTTAGTCTAATGCTCCACCCTCCAGTCCAGGTGGTATTACACAAACTGCCCATAAACTCAAAAGGTGAACAAGCGATAAAAAAATAAATAAATAAATGTGTTTGCCAAAGATGTAAGCTATGTAGGAATTTAATACTTGTAAATAATTAGGTTGGAAATAAAACACAAAAGTTAATAACTTAAAAGGTGGGAATAAATTCTAAAATTAAAAAAAAGGATTAAATTGCATACTTGATTAAATCACACATTTTTATTAGCGACATTGAAGGAAGTATGTGAAGGTTATGGAGTCAGATCAGTGTTATAATTCACAAATGAATGACACATGCTTCACGACTGTATTTAGTAATCTACATACATATAAATGCCATAAGTTTAACAAATGTATTTTGTGTTTACGAAGTGATCTGCATTTACAAACTGCTCGCCATTTGTGAACATCCCTGCATGTGTGTGTGGATTTTTGAGCCTCCCCCGATGCAGTTGGATTCACAAATGCATTTTTTTTTCCCCTGAAAAGGCATTCCCTGCAGCATACTGTATCACATGAATGTAAATTCTAGGGTATGATTGAATATGATTACACTGTGTTACGTCTGTGCAGTGTACATGCCATCTCACTGACTATCCTATATTTAACTATTATGTGTAATCAAAGACGGTTGTAATATCAGATTTTTACATAACTTACAGTACCTGGGGAGAACAAAATCTGTTCATATACAGTACACTACCAGTCAAAAGTCTGGACACACCATTTTCATGATCTTTCCTGATTTTTATCTCTTTCTACACTGTAAAATGATACTGAAGGCGTCCAAAATACACAATAATCTCATTTGAACAGTTGATATTGAAATGTATATCTGTTACTTCTGCTCTGTAAAGCTTCATAACGGCTCTAATCTGAGGTGCTGGTTGTTAATTGGTGATTTCTGGGGCTGGTGACTCTAAATGAACTTCACCTCTGCAGCAGAGGTCTGTTTAGGTCTTGCTTTCCTGGGAAGGTCTTCATGAGAGACAGTTTCATCATGGAGCTTGATGGGTTTCACAAACGCATGCGACACAATACTGTCCTTACAAGAACTGTTCCAGAACAGCTGAGCTTCATGTCTTAAAATAGTATACATTCAAATAATCTTTCATTTACTCTCACTTTTATTGTCTATACTGCCTTATTCTGTCTCCAGGGTCGCAGGGGAAGCCTATCCCAGCAGACTAGGGCATGAGGTAGGGTACATCCTGCAAACACACACACACACATGCAATTTGGGAACGTCAATTAGCCTAATCTCCATGTCTTTGGACTGTGGAAGGAAACCGGAGTACCCAGAGGAAACCCACATGGGCAGAACCTGCAAACTCCATGCACACAGAGGTGGGAAATGAACGTGGCTGGGAATTAAACTCGGACCCTGGAAGTGCAAGGTGACCTTGTCCTAACCACTAAGCTACGTGCCACCAATTCGAATAATAATAATAATAATAATAATAATAATAATAAAACATCTACTACAATTAGGATGTGTTGTTTGATTGCAATGCCAATTAATTCATAACAATCCATCTTTGTGCTAGCTCAATGTGTTACAACTTAACAATAATTTTATTGTTTGCATGGCATACTGTAACTAAAAGCATAACCAACACAAAAACATGCTTTGGAACAAACAGGCAAGCTTTTTGTTGGTGGCTTAAACCCCTGCTATTGAGAGGTTAACCCCCTCCTTTAGAGGCGCAGACTTAAAACCGCGGGTGAGATGAAGTCCTGCCTGAGAGGCAGAAAGAGAAGGCCCTCGTGCACTTTCTACCTCCGGAGCTTAGATTGAATAGCACACGGCGAGGTGTGAGGCTTTGACGACCACACTCATTTCGCTTTAATCCCCTCTCTGTTGTGTGAGGAGGAAAAGGTCTGAGAGTTTAAATGGAACAGTTTTGTGAAGAAGGCGCCCGGTGGGGAATGAGGTCTTTCTGAAGCGAATGGCTCTGTTGTGTGCCCTTGTCTTCCATCGCCTTTGTGAACAGACTGTGCTGAAAGGAGATAGAGAGACTATTGGAAAGTAGGAATGAGGCAGGGAGCATGAGCCAACATGTGGCTGGCAGGGAAATTAAAGCAGGCGGATTTTAGGGGGGCTATAAATCATGGGGTATTGTCAACGGGCTAGTCTCCAACAACCATATCACTGCACAGCACAGCTCCGTGACTCCTTTGATGATAAAACATAGTGTAAAGGTGATTATTTGATATCATTCAGTGGTCTGAAGTACCTGTAGATTTCCGAATTGTTGTTCACCGAAGTCATAATGGGAATATCCTATAAAAAGTTATACTTATAATGCAATGAAAAAGGTATAATATGTTTAATATAGCAATTTTAAAAACCCACCACTGACAATAGCGGCACCTGCAAGGCTGCCACCCTTCTCGTGCACTTTTCTCTGTACTGCCATCTGGCAGAAACTCCCAGAGTATCCGTGCCACCACCAGCGGCTTCAACAACAGCTTTTTTCCTGAGCTAGTTGACTATACAATCTCAGCTGGAACACTTCCAGCACCACATTAGTACAGTATGAGCATCTCTGCACACCTGCACGTTAAACCTGTGCTTTAAAGCATGAGCTAATGGGTCATCGATAAAGAGGTGACCCAGTATGTAAACAGAGGGAAAAAAGTTCCAAAACATATGGACACCACAGACACAGCACTCCAAGATTTGTATGCAATACTATTGAATTCCTTCATGGACCTAAAGATAATGATGCATATGATGACAGAGGTACCGTCAGGGATTCCTGACATTCATTTACATGATGCTCTAGGACAACTTTGCCATTTTATTGGTGCTATAGGAGAACTTCGCCATTCCAGGGATACTGTAGAAGGACATATACAGTACATTTCCGTATTACAGTAGATAGACACAATTTCACTGATGTTGTATGATACTTTTACTACTCAAGTGACATTGTATCACTATCATTTACGTGCTGTTATGGGATAATTTTACCATTTCCATTGATACTGTGGGAGTACTTCACAATTTCCACTCTGATGTATGAAGACCACACCATTTAACTTGTACTGTTGGACAAAATCACCATATTGTTGATGTTGTACTGTAGGAAAACCAATAATAAAACCATATTAGTGATGCTGTAGAAGAACCTGACTACATTAGTAATGCTGTTGGAGAACCTGACCATATTGGTTGTGCTTTAGAGGAACCTGACCATAATGTTGATGCCGTAGGAAAACTTGACCATATTGGTGATGCTGTAAGAGAACCTGACCATATTGTTGATGCTTTAGGAGGATCTCACCATATTGTTGATGCTGTAGGAGAACCTCACCATATTAGTGATGCTGTAGGAGAACCTCACCATATTAGTGATGCTGTAGGAGAAACTGACTATATTAGCAATGCTATGTAGGAGAACCTCACCATATTATTGGTGCTTCAGAATAACCTTACCATATTATTTCTGCTGTAGGAGAACCTGACCATATTGTTGATGCTGTGGGAAAACTCCATTATATTAGTGATGCTATAGGGAAACTTCATTATATTAGTGATGCTATAGGAGAACCTCACCATGTTGTTAATGCCGTAGGAGAACCTCACCATATTAGTGATGCTGTAGAAGAATCTGACTGTAGTAGTTGTACTGCTGAAGAACCTGACTTTATTAGTTGATGCTGTAGAAGAACCTGACAACATTAGTAATGCTGTAGGAGAACCTGACCATATTAGTTGTGCTTTAGAGGAACCTGAACATAATGTTGATGCCGTAGGAAAACTTGACCATAATGTTGATGCCGTAGGAGAACATGACCATATTGGTGAAGCTGTAGGAGAACCTGACCATATTTTTGATGCTGTAGGAGGATCTCACCATATTGTTGATGCTGTAGGAGAACTTGACCATACAGTATTAGTGATGCTAGGAAAACTTCACCATATTAGTGATGCTGTAGGAGAAACCGACTATATTAGCAATGCTATGTAGGAGAACCTCACCATATTATTGGTGCTGCAGAATAACCTTACCATATTATTTCTGCTGTAGGAGAACCTGACCATATTGTTGATGCTGTGGGAGAACTTCATTATATTAGTGATGCTATAGGGAAACTTCATTATATTAATGATGCTACAGGAGAACCTCACCATGTTGTTAATGCCGTAGGAGAACCTCACCATATTAGTGATGCTGTAGAAGAATCTGACTGTAGTAGTTGTACTGCTGAAGAACCTAACTTTATTAGTTGATGCTGTAAAAGAACCTGACAACATTAGTAATGCTGTAGGAGAACCTGACCATATTAGTTGTTCTTTAGAGGAACCTGACCATAATGTTGATGCCGTAGGAAAACTTGACCATAATGTTGATGCCGTAGGAGAACATGACCATATTGGTGAAGCTGTAGGAGAACCTGACCATATTTTTGATGCTGTAGGAGGATCTCACCATATTGTTGATGCTGTAGGAGAACCTGACCATACAGTATTAGTGATGCTAGGAAAACTTCACCATATTAGTGATGCTGTAGGAGAAACCGACTATATTAGCAATGCTATGTAGGAGAACCTCACCATATTATTGGTGCTGCAGAATAACCTTACCATATTATTTCTGCTGTAGGAGAACCTGACCATATTGTTGATGCTGTGGGAGAACTTCATTATATTAGTGATGCTATAGGGAAAATTCATTATATTAATGATGCTATAGGAGAACCTCACCATGTTGTTAATGCCGTAGGAGAACCTCACCATATTAGTGATGCTGTAGAAGAATCTGACTGTAGTAGTTGTACTGCTGAAGAACCTGACTTTATTAGTTGATGCTGTAGAAGAACCTGACTACATTAGTAATGTTGTAGGAGAACCTGACCATATTAGTTGTGCTTTAGAGGAACCTGACCATAATGTTGATGCCGTAGGAAAACTTGACCATAATGTTGATGCCGTAGGAGAACCTGACCATATTGGTGATGCTGTAGGAGAACCTGACCATATTTTTGATGCTGTAGGAGGATCTCACCATATTGTTGATGCTGTAGGAGAACCTGACCATACAGTATTAGTGATGCTAGGAAAACTTCACCATATTAGTGATTCTGTAGGAGAAACCGACTATATTAGCAATGCTATGTAGGAGAACCTGACCATATTGTTGATGCTGTGAGAGAACTTCATTATATTAGTGATGCTATAAGAGAACCTCACCATACAGTATTAGTGATTTTGTCTGAGAACTTCATCAATTCGTTGATGTTGCTGAAGAACTACACCTTATTAGTGTTGCTGTAGGAGAACTTCATCATGTTTTTGTTGCTGTAGGAATACGTCAGCATTTCAGTGATGCTGTTGGTGAACTTCAGTATTTCACTGATGCTGTAGAAGGCTTTAAGTCCTGCACTTTTCCAATGTCCACAGTGATAAGCTTATTTTGCTCAGAACACTGGTTTTTGCAAAAAGGCTATTATTTAGTGACAACAAACTCCCAAAAGATTTTGTCCCAAAGCAATTTTCACATTCATGTCAAAAAACATTTCTCTTTTTTGATCACCTGTAACTGAACTCTTAGACCTGCACTTTATTTCTGTTGTACTGCTTTTTCACTTTGTCTCCTTATTTCTTATATTGTTGTTTTGTTTTCATATCAATGCTTTTAAACAGTTTCTTTCATTTCCTCCTTCAGCCTTTTCTAAGTTTAATCATCTACTGAAGGTTAAATGAGGGCACAGTTATCCCAAGAATTGATTAATATCTTAGTGGTTTTGTAATCGTCCTCACTCAGCATGACTCGAGCAATTTAGCGTTTTTTCCCCCCCAATTTTATCCTGTCGCTTAGTAGTTTTTTATGTTTTTAATCTTCTCCTAATGTACTTTGCTTTAATTATGTAAAGCACTTTAAATTCCTGTTGTGTATGAAATGTGCCGTATAAATAACCCTGCCTCGCCTTGCAAAAGTACATTATGGCTTTTAAATACAAATATGCCGACACAAACACCAATACTACTGAAATAAAAAAAAATTAAAAACCCAAGCTTGCATTATTATCCGTATTACCCCGCAATGCAGTCATGTGACTCAGTTTTTCAGTTTGGGTGCCAGATTCTTATTCATGGCAGGGAATGGCATGGAACTTTGATATGTTGTGTGTTCTGAGATGCTTTTCTGCTCACCATGGTTGTAAAGAGTGATTATTTAAGTTCCTGTAGACTTCCGGTTATCTCAGACCAGTGAACAGGTAGGTGTTCTTTTCCTCTTCCCTTTTCTTTTCCGATAAGGACTGCAGAAACACCACTCACAAGATGTTTTTCTCTTTTCACACCATTCTGTGTAAGCCCTAGAGTCTGTTGTGTGTAAAAAATTCCAGAAGATCAGCAGCTACTCTGACTGGCACCAATATCCATGTAATGGTTCAAGTCACTGAGATCACACCTCACCCCATTATAATGTGAACCGAAGGTCTTGACCGGCATCTGTATTATGCTGTGCATTATTGTGCAGTCGCCTGATTGGCTGATTGGATACCTGCATGACCTTAGCATGATTTATTATAAATAACATAATAACAATAATATTATAATAATAATAATAATAAACATCACTCTGAAGCATAGTAGTATGTGTAGTAGTAGTGTGTCCATCCTATATATATATATATATATATATATATATATATATATATATATATATATATATATATAGTGCATGATTACAAATAAAAAAATGTTTTAAATTATTAAAAAATTCCATTTGTGATTAATGGCTCTAACTGTAGTTCAATGAAGTCCCAAAGCCTTAGACATGGCTTTGTAACCCCTTTCCAGACTGATACATTATAATAATGATAATAATAATAATAATTATTATTATTATTATTATTTTTATACATAAATTACTTTGTTTCTTTTGTGTTCTTGAACCTCTTTAGATTGTGCTGCTTTTCAAGATTTTTTTTAGCGTGTTTGACTTAATAGGATCTATTTAAGTAATTTCTTGATTCAACAGGTCTGGTAGTAATCAGGCCTGGGTGTGGTAAGTAAAACTTTACTCAGCTTTCCAAGAAGCACACTTCATTCATAATTAAGCAACATAATGCACATTTCTTTTTTATATAGGGCCAGGTGGGTTTGCACAGCATAAAACCGCATTTTGTATTTATTCTGGTTATCTTTGTGTAATATTAAAATTTGTTTGGTGATCTGAATCATCAAATGTGTCAAATATAGGAATAAAAAAATCAGCGGAACTGTAAACTAAAACTAAATTAATTTAGTAAAAATATAGAAATGAACATGTGAAAAATAAAACCATTTGCACTACATACTAATCGTACATTTTAAAAATAAGTGTGATGATAAATATGTAATGAAACCTCACATGGGAAAATGTGCAAAACATCGAGCGACTCAATGTCAAAAAAATGTATATGTGCACACTGCACCCTCTACACACTCACAAAGACGTACACACACACAGACACTAAGAGACATGGATTTCTTCTCTCTATCCAATTTGTGACTCTAACCTCAGGGTTAGTACTGATCCCATCGATTCAGGTCATGATGTTATTGCTTGCCACACAGGCCACACACACTCACACGCACACGTACTCACGCACATTTCTTCCCTCTGTCCAATCTCTTACTCTGACCTCAGGGTCGGTCGTCTCATCGATCGAGATAATGACGCCACTGCGCCACTTCGGGCTGAATTTCACAAACAGGAGCACGGTAAAGGAAAAAACAACACGTGGAGCTCAGATATCGGATCTCACACACGGTCTGACGGGGAAATTACAGATGCTTTATCATAACATAGGTTTGAACTGAACAGAGTCGTATCGAACCAAATCAGTGTACCTGATTTAAACTGCACCAAACGGAGCTTCTAATCAGACAGTGTAAAAGATTGTTACCGCAACAGATCACTCACACATCATGCATTTCATTTCCTTTATATCACAATATGTCAGACTGGTCAGAAGGTGTGTTTTATCTGAATTATCTGACAAACTAATAAGGTAAACCTTCTTTGGTGTGTGTAATGTATAAGACAAATATATTATATTAATAAATAATTTTATTGTACAAATATGTGAATGGGTTGTTTTTGATAGATAAATAAATAAATCTATACATAAAATAAAATTGTAAAGTTGGAGTTGTGTGTTTGTTTGTGCAAGTTTAAGGTAACATATAAAGACATATATCGCAAAAACATATATCCCATACGACCAACAGGAAAAAAAATATATGCTTATTTGAAATTTTAATAGAAAATGCCTGTATATCATAAGAAAAATCGACCTTGAAAAAAATCATTAGTTCATTTCAAAATTCAACAGATGGCGCTGTACATTTTTTAATCCGTGCTTATGAGTTTGCGATTTAACTCTACATAATAAACACGACCTCACACCTTTATTCTGCACACTTCACGGTAACACTGCAGATCTACAGACGATAAGTTAACAAACAAAATAATTTTTTATATTTCAACAACGTTTGACTATTGGCACTTCTAGTTAGTAAACTAATAAATCAGTGTAAGTATATATTTATTGATCAATTAATAAATCAATGTATCTATCTACAGTATCTACTTCAAGTTTATATATATATATATATAATATATATAGTTATAGTTCAAGTTTATAGTTGGCTACATTCATGCAATGTGTTAAGGATTTGCCTATACTGTAGTTCCTTCGCATTTCTTCCTGTTTATGGTTGGGAAACAAACAAAAAAAGAAACTAACAAACACAATTTTTACAAACTCATAGTAAAAACCACAGACATGTTCAGCAAGACCAATGACAAGTTAAAATCAGAACAGAAAAAAAGGTTCGAGATTGGGATTGAGCCCTACAGTTTCATTAGCACGTGTCCTGAGTGATCGGATAATAGGCGGACCGCCAAGACACCTAGCTATTGGTGAAGAAAGGCTGTCACTGACATTTACTGCTGCATTTATTTTCAGACTAAAATGTCCTGTAAGTCCTCTCTCATGCATCTTCACAGACTGTTAAAGATGTGTGTTTGGTTACGTTAACAAAACCTATAAACGAATGAGAGACGAGTTGATCAATGAAGCTATAAAAAGGTGCTGCTTCTGTTTCTGTAATTATGGCACCTCACAATGATCACACATTTTTCTGGTAGCAAGATTATGGTGGCCAAAAAATGCGAAACAAAAGAACAAAACCGAAAACAAATCAACAAATTCCAAAACAAAGCTGAAAACAAAATTTAAAAAACTAAAATAAAACAAAAAATAAACCAAAAACAAAATAACAAAATGAAAAAGAAAATAATAAATAAAAAAAATAATAAGAAAAAAAAGAAAAATCTGCAAACAAAATAACAAAATCTACCAAAAAATAACTAATTTAAAAACAAAATAATAAACCTGAAAAAAATAAATAAATAAAACCAAAAACACAATTGCACATCTAGAAACAAAATATCAAATGAAAAAACAATGACAATTCAGTCAAACAGAAAAAAAGGTAGGTTATAGCTATAGTATTGTTTGCGAATGAAATTCTTATCGCTGATTGGAATTTGGAATTGGAATTGTTATTGGGTTTTCTCATTTGGTGAAATGGGAAAACCCAATTTTCTCATTGGTAATTTGTTTCTAAATATGTCGTTGTGGTTTTTGAATTTATCAAAATCAGAGAGTTTTTGGATTTTTGTTTTTTTTGTTTGTTATGTTGTTTTCAGTTTTGTTATTTTGTTTTTGAATTTGTTCTTTTGTTTAAAGTTTTGTTATTTTGTGTTATCTGAGTTTCTGTTATCTCAGCCACTGTAGTAGATGATGCAGTTGATTTGGATGCATTTGGACGCATGAGTGTTTGCAATACAAACGGGATGTAGGCATTTGCTTCGCATGCATGGTTTGTGAGATTGGATTACCCAGGCTGCATACTAACGCCAGGTGTAAATGGGGGCATACTGTAGAGTGCAAGTAAAAATGCATTTTCTTTTTTTTTTATTTAACTAAAAAAAATTTTCAACTTGAGTAAAATGTAGAATTACTCAAATATCAACATGAAACTGTTTCACTGTTTTTAGGATTGGCACCACATCCAGTGCCCTCATGCCCTAAGTCTCCTGGGATAAGCTCCAGGTCCCTGGTGACCCTATATACAGGATGAAGCGATATGGATGATGAGATGATGAGTGTTTCAGTGTACAGGATTACTCACTCACTCACCGTCAAGACTGCTTATCCCATGCACAAGGTCACGGGAGACCTGGAGCCTTTCCCAGGAGACTTAGGGCTTAATGTACACCCTGGATGGGGTGCCAATGTGTACAGGATTAGATTTGATGAAAACCTGACTTTCTGTATGAAGGAGGAAAAATCTTCAATTCTTACAAATTTGCTCCAATCTATGTAGTGACCTAGAAATAGCACACAGATATTGGAATATTGGAATATTATATTTTGGATATTGGACATTTCATTTCTTTGAATTGAGTATTGCAAAACATAAAAAAAATTCCATTAAATGTTTTAGTTTTAATAAAAAATAATAATTCCTAAAGACAGTATGGTCTCAGTCAGTTTTGGTTCCCCTGTAAATACATTTAAAAACTGCATGCATAGACATTTTATCATATAGTTACAAATCAGAGGCGGCATGGTGGTGT